>NC_089490.1:188032287-189232287 GCF_036850765.1 Saccopteryx bilineata | reverse complement strand
TGAACTAAGTTACACATCAACCATCATACTGTAGCAATTTCCAGGCACTCTCTGCAGACACTCAGACATGACTTTATACTAATCTGACGTGAATGAATTTATATTGCGCTGATATACAATGCTAATTTCCCTTATTATTTTTGAAACCTGAACACATTTCATAAACGTATTGACCATCTGGTTCACATCTCTTGTAAACTGTGAAAATTTGACAGGGTTGATTAGATATTTCCTAAACTAATCCTTCACTGTTCAAATTATCTGCATATAATTTCCCTGGTTTATGGTTTAATTTTCATTTGTTTATTATTTCTTGGGTTGTATATTGAGACGTTTTTATATTTGTCAGCTTTATAAAGCATATACACTGGTATATTTTGTTCTAAAATTTTTAAAGTTTATTTCTCATATTAAGGATTTTATTCCATCTGCTACTTATTGTGTCACACAGGCATTTAATTATCACAGTGACATTTCTTGATTAAGCTAAACTTCCATACTGATTTCCAAGTTACTGCAATACAGAAGGCATCGTTAGTAATTGAGACAAGGGACATGGTTCACCATTGCACTTACATAACTACACATGAGAGACTGTATGCAAGAAGTGGCCTTCACATAGGGTGTGAATACCGGATGAACATAAGTATATAGGTTTTGGTGTCAGACAGAACTTCATTTATATCCCTTTGGTAATTCTCATTACAACTGAATTCATATTGCTGCAAATAAATTTCTTCTCTGGTAGATGGAGACAATATGGATTATCTAATAGCATTATTTAACGAGATACTATATTTAAAAGTGGTTACCCTATGTTGTTTTTTTTTGTATTTTTCTGAAGCTGGAAACGGGGAGAGACAGTCAGACAGACTCCCGCATGCGCCCTCCTGACCGGGATCCAGCCGGCACGCCCACCAGGGGGCAATGCTCTGCCCCTCCGGGGCATCGCTCTGCCACGACCAGAGCCACTCTAGCGCCTAGGGCAGAGGCCAAGGAGCCATCCCCAGGGCCCGGGCCATCTTTGCTCCAATGGAGCCTTGGCTGTGGGAGGGGAAGAGAGAGACAGAGAGGAAGGAGGGGGGGGGGGATGGAGAAGCAAATGGGCGCTTCTCCTATGTGCCCTGGCCGGGAATCGAACCCGGGTCCCCCGCATGCCAGGCCGACGCTCTACCGCTGAGCCAACCGGCCAGGGCCACCCTATTGTCTTATGTACAGTAGGTGTGCAAGGTTTCTAGTAGTAATTGGAGTTCCTGCTGTTGCTTGTAACACTGGTAAGAGGGGTAGTGATGCCTGATTAGGTTAGCAGATGTTAATTGGAAAAGATGAAACGAATCTGAAAGAAACTCCTTGGAAAACAAAAGATAGAACTGCGGTGCTGGTTGACCATAAAGGTGAGGATTAGAGATGATTCCAAGCTGGGAGCTGGAGGACATGATGTAAAACAGATTGAAGATGCCACTTTAGGACACAGGCTCTTAAAGTGTGGCCCTCATAGCAGCAATTCTTGAGAACTTCCTTGTTAAAAAGGCAAAATCAGGACCCCAGACATACTCAGACACTGACTGAGCTAAGGCCTGGGAATCTTTGTTTTAACACCCTTCCTTCCCAGGTTATTGTGTGCAGGCTCCGGTTTCGACCCACTGGTTTGTGACATGGTGAGTATGCAGGAATGTTGGGAAACCAGGTGAACCAGGTGCACGAGGCAAAGTCAGAGCTGTGGATGGAGATTTCTCAGTTAAAGGGCTAGAATGCTCTTCTGACACCTTTACGTGCTTCCAGTTATTGGTTTAATTTTACTGAATGGCTTCCCAATCTCAGAATCATTGCTCAGCTTCTAAGCCCCCCTTGCAGCCCACCTACTCGACAAAACAATGCCACGTCTGCAGCCCTGAATCACTCTCAGCCCTTCCCCCAGTCTCCCTCCCACACGTCTTCCTGCTTTGAGCTTGCAGTCTCCTCAGGGAAGGCAATTTGTCTGGCACAATTTCATCCAACATTAAATGTCATGTACGTGTACAGAGCTTTATAAATAATAAATGAGGGTTGTAATAGTCTGGAACCCAGCTTTCAACAGTAGGAATCCCTGGACATTAGATATAAAACAGTTACCAATAATATATGTATGTTTAGTGACCCTTCCCTGGTCCCTAAAAGACAGAACTCTGCAAAGTACATGCTGTTTATCTGTACTATTTGAGAGAATTTTTCTTGCAAAAACCAATTTTGCCTTAAATCCAATAGGTGTAAGTATGAAAAAAGAAGTGAGGTGAGCAGTAGCCAGCCATAGAAAATGTTTATCTCTTTTCATATTTCTCCACTGTTTTGGGGGGAGTTTGATTGATTCTTTGGTAGCAATGGAGGTGGAGAAATAATGAGAGCTCTCATTACAATATCCTAACAGAGACCTGAGCAATGTACTAATTTTGGCCATGATATGTCAATTCCAATTACAAAAGAATCAGCTCCATCATGGCAATAAGAAGTTGTGTAGACCTCTGAGATAAGTAAACCCACTGTGGTATGTCTGAAGCTGAACGCCTATGGGAGGACCACCTGCTTTTCAGACTATTGCCACCTGCCTGTAACATCTGGGAATCCACGTCTCATAAAACAAAATCAATCTTCAGGGGCTTGAAACATGGCACTGCTGAGGAGCCACTGAGCCACTTCACCTGCAGGTGTTGTAAAGTACCAAAAGCTACAGAATTAATATTAATATTTTGGGAGGCTTGAGAAACATTTTGTTGATTTGGGTTAAGATGTGCAGAGAAATTGTGAGAATAGTCTCTGCACTGTGTGATTGACATAGTCAGGATGGCCCTTGGCATTGTGTTGCAAATGCAGAGGGGAGGAAAACATGGATCCCCAGACATTCCACCACACCTGTGGGGAAAGGGGTGAATGGCTAGCCAGGTACAGGGAGAGAAAAGCCAAAATAAACCTTTTCTCATAGCAATGAGCCATTTGAAGGCATTTGTCCCCATCAAAACTACCTCTCCTATGTAAATGCGTGTGGTTAACACATGTGACTCTGGACAGAGAGATAGCAGATGAACACTAGATAATATGGGAATGCCTTTTAATATGTAAAAAGACATCTTTCTACCATTGTGTTGGCTTGTAAACTTTGTTTTCCCCAAAAGGATGTATGGCTTGCAAATTGAACATGGTCCTATCATGTTAAAGGACATATGACTATAACCAATAGTGGTAAGGGGCTCCTAATTGCAATTTTTGCTTCTGTACTTCCCACTTACAAAACTATAAAAACTAAGTAGAACAAAGGGCTGGCGCGCTATCCGTCAGATTTCTGTCGGAGTTCCTGCCGCTTGGCCAAGCTAGACAATAAAGCAGGGGTCCCCAAACTTTTTACACAGAGAGCCAGTTCACTGTTTCTCAGACCGTTGGAGGGCCAGACTATAAAAAAAACTATGAACAAATCCCTGTGCATAATGCACATATCTTATTTTAAAGTAAAAAAACAAAACGGGAACAAATACAATATTTAAAATAAAGAACAAGTAAATTTAAATCAACAAACTGACCCATATTTCAATGGGAACTATGCTCCTCTCACTGACCACCAATGAAAGAGGTGCCCCTTCTGGAAGTGCGACGGGGGCCGGATAAATGGCCTCAGGGGGCCGCATGCGGCCCGTGGGCCGTAGTTTGGGGACCCCTGCAATAAAGCTTTGATGTGTAACTGACGGACCTTGTTCCTGTCTTCCATGTTTTGGGTCCCTCCGAATTTGGCTTAACACTGCTATTATTTACAAATGCAAGATAATTCTGATCTGTTTCTTATTGTGGTTTTTCCTTTTGCTTTGTGATTTGTGTATCACATGCATGCGTACATGTACAGGTTAACTTAAAAGATAAAATCTATAGAATAGCCTGCAAAAAAGTAGGCTAATAAAATATATCTTTTATTACCACGTTAGGGAGGGAAAGAAGGAAGCAAGCTATCAAGATGAAGTCTCTAGCTACCCAACTTTTCATTTGAAGGGTTTTTGCATCAGAATGGATAGGTTTTCCCGGAAAATTAATTCTGTGACTTAGGGAAGTCCTTGGATATCAATCAGAAGAATGATGAATCTTCTATAATCAAAACATGCTTATCCAGCATCAAAAACTTGAAATGGTGTTAGGCAAATCATCTGCATGTGGTTGCTTGTGCACACTGGTGTCATCTATGAGAAGTAATTTCTTTTCTATGAGTCCAAGTTGATGATGTAGCTTTGGACATTATTACAACATGATTTATTGTTAGCTAATCCACACCTGAGTAAAACGGCACTGTCCCCAGAACAGAAAAAAATTCCTTCTGAATAGATTTCTTAACAAGCCTGTATGAAGGTCATATTTGCTGTCAATGTCACCATC
The DNA here is from genome assembly GCF_036850765.1 of Saccopteryx bilineata. Lineage (NCBI taxonomy): Eukaryota > Metazoa > Chordata > Mammalia > Chiroptera > Emballonuridae > Saccopteryx > Saccopteryx bilineata. The sequence continues at coordinate 189,227,901 of NC_089490.1, read as the reverse complement.
TCAGGCAAAAGGGAAAGACTATACCACATAAACCCAGACACCAGTTAGAGGTAGACTGTTTCTCAGTAATGGAGCCAGAATTGGTTGGGGCCATCCACAAAAGCCAGTTCTCAGTTTCCTTCCAAAATATTGATATTAAAGCACTGATTTCAACTGAATAGAACTAATAAGCACACACATTATTCAACTGCTATTTAATGTATGAGAAAATTTTTAATAAATAGTATTTTTGTTTTAATTTACTTTTACATCAAAATCCAGACATTAAAAATCCTGAGTTAGGCTGCACTAAGAACAGACATCAAAAAATTTTGTTATGACTATCCAATCTCTTTTCAGTGTATCACCATATTATTTCTATTTTCTGATTATTATTATTAAGATATATCCACTTGTCCCATTGCCACCACCACCACCTGGTCCAAGCTTTTGGCCGGGAGTAGCAATGTCCTCCTCCCACCCGAGCTCCGCACCCGTCGTGACAAGCTCTTGTCCAGATTTCTCTGCAGAGGAATCAGATGATCCTCTTTGAAACTCAAACTGCATAATATTTCCCTCATCTTAAAAACTTTCAAAGGCTTCTACTGGCTCATAGGATAATGAAAAACACCTGAGGACTTGCACATACCAGCAACTGGCCCCTCCACGCTCTTCAGTAACAGAACCCTCCTGCTCTTACCGCTCTTGACTCTGCCTCTTCCAAGACCAGTCCTGTCCCTCTGCAGGGACACTCTTAATCCTCATCTTCCCTCAGCTCACCTTGATCCATCAGTTCTCTAGCCATGCTGCCTGACTTTTTCAGGGAACATTTCCCTGATCATTCATTCTACCCTGAAGAGGTCACTTCACCCTTGTAGATGCTCTAATCATCCCATTCTCTAGCTCATAGCATTTAGAAGGTAGCAACTTTGAACTAATCTGTGAAATTATTTAATTAATGGCAGTCTCCCTCCCCAGATGGCAGACTTCAAGAGGGAGGCACCCATGGCAGTTGAAGCTCACCAGCCTGCCACAGAGGAAGATAGTCACTCAGGAACTATTTGATGAATACTAAATGTATATATAAATTATTTACAAGATGAAAGAAGAAAAATATTTATTTCTTTTTTCCCCCTTAAGTTAGAAGTGGGGAGGCAGAGAGACAGACTCTCTTGCACATGCCCCAACGGTTATCCATCTAGCAAGCCCCCTACCTGGTGATTCTCTGCCCATCTGGGGCTATTGCTCCATTGCTCAGCAACTGGGCTATTTTAGCACCTGAGACAAGGCCATGGAATCATCCTCCAGGGCCAATGCACTCCAAATGAGCTATGGCTGTGGGAGAAGAAGAGAGATATATAGAGAAGGGAGAGGGGGAGGGCTGGAGAAGCAGATGGGTGTCTCTCCTGTGTGCCCTAACCAGGAAATGAACCTGGGTCATCCACATGCCAGACTGATGCTCTACCACTGAGCCAACTGGCCAGGGTGAGGAATATTTAATAAAAGTTAAAAAAATAAAAGTCAAAATAAAATATACCAAAATACTTGAATAAAACTGAAAGATAGACATTTAGAAATTTAAATAATTAACTGTAATTGTGAAAAGGATAATTGAAGGAAAAGAGGCCTGATAAATTCAGATCTTTTGATTTTACTCAAAGACCACTTATCAGTCGACCTGCCACTCTTGGGTTTTCAGAATACCTTACAATTTTATTTTGCTGTAAGTTAGTAGTTATAAATCATAATGGTAAGTACGAGTGTTTTTACATTAGTGCTAAGAAAGAGATTCGAATGCCACTAATCAGTGCACTTAGAAAGCAAATGAAACACACTTCAAAAACAGAGCCTCAAGAAATAAATTAATCAGAAATTTTTTTCAGTGCCACGATGCCCAAAATTACTGATCTAAAAAGTGATTGTGCCACTCACATTGGCCTCGCTTTGCAGGCCAATGTTCAAAACATATTGTAAAATATCTCAGAATCTGAATGAGCTCAGTGTCCACCGTATGAACATATACACAAGACAACTGTTCTGACCATTCCATAGCAAAGCGCTGCTTAAAAGGTGGTCTACTTTCAAAACAGTGCAGGACAGATTTGTGTATTCTTCCAGGAAGAATATACAGTGACTCTTCATCTGATCTTCAGCTGGTTTAAATTCACAACAATAAGCTCTCAGACATTTGTCTTGATTTTTTTTTTTTTTTGTATTTTTCTGAAGTTGGAAACGGGGAGGCAGTCAGACAGACTTCCGCATGCACCTGACCGGGATCCACCCAGCACGCCCACCAGGGAGTGATGCTCTGCCCATCTGGGGCATTGCTCTGTTGCAACCAGAGCCATTCTAGCACCTGAGGCAGGGGCCACAGAGCCATCCTCAGTGCCCAGGCCAACTTTGCTCCAATGGAGCCTTGGCTGTGGGAGGGGAAGAGAGAGACAGAGAGGAAGGAGAGTGGGGAGGGGTGGAGAAACAGATGGGCACTTCTTCTGTGTGTCCTGGCCGGGAATTGAACCCAGGACTCCTGCACGCCAGACCGACGCTCTACCACTGAGCAAACCAGCCAGGGCCATTTGTCTTGATTTTTAACAAACAGAAACCAAGAAAAAGAAACTTATAGACACAGATAAGTGTGGGGATAATAGGTGGGCAAGGGGGTGGGGAAGGTGGAGGAGGGTGGAGGGGTAGACAATGAGGGAGGAAGACCTAACTTGGGGTGGTGAAACACACAATGCAATATGCAGATGATATTGGTAGAACTGTGCACCTGAAACTTGTATAATTTTATTAACCAATGTCACCCCAATACACTCAATAAACAATTTTAAAAAGAAAGAAACCAGTGTTTCCCTGGATTCTAAAATGTGAAAAAATAGTTCTGAAAAAAAAATCAGATAAAAAAATATCAGGCTTTATAGTTTTAGTTTATCCCCAAATTCCTATGAACATGATAAGAATTATTGACATTGCTAAGAAGGAACAAACCCATTTTTAATCACTCAGCCCTACTGCCATATACTTCTTAAAAGACTAGACTTAGAACAGTTTGATTTTCAGGAACAAAGTGAGGTAAATCAGAGCAGGAATGTAATAACAATTTCACCTGAACGTCATCAGCAAAATGCTTAAACAAGGGAAATAATGTGTTCATAAGAAATAGCATGAATCTGGCCCAATGTAAAAGTTGTGAGGGCAACTTGTGAGCATGCAAATCCTCCATTTGCCTCTTTGAACACATAGGGAGAATGAGGCTAGTGTGTTTAGCACAGTACGAGTCACCAAATACCTTCTTTCTGTCTTCCTTTCTGTGCACACAGTGGGGTTGCATTTAAGTATGGCTAGGAACTTGCTTTGGCCAACAGAATGTTAGAAGTTATGTGTGTCACTGGGAACGGAAAGCTTTAGCAGATAGTGCACAATCTGCAAGGTCCCATTCCCACCGCCACTGTGCTGGCATTGCTGCAGACAGTAGAAACACCTTCATCCGGGGCCTCCAATATTAAAGTCATGAATTAGAGCCCCAGCCAACCTACTGTGTCTGTATTTCTTGAGTGAGAAATATGCCTGTGCTTGTTTAAGCTTTTAGTGGTTTAATGTGTTCATTTCTCTAGCATAACCTAGTCCATCTTGAATTATATATTTGCACACTCAAGTTATCAAAAATAATTTTAAATTTTATACTATGACACATTTTGTTTGTTTGTTTGTTTGTTTATATTGATCATACAGGCATTCACAGAACAAAAGAGACCCGGGAGTGCAAGAATTGAAAACTGTCTTCAGGTATCAATTCATTACCATTCCTCACTCTACATCTCTCTCACATTCTCTTTTAAACTTTCCACCTAAGAGAGGAAGGTCACATGTATTTCTAGAATTATCTAAGACAAAGTACAGCACTTGTTATGCATTACTGCAGAAGTACAGCAGAATTTACTGGTTACTTAAAACTATACCATTTGTTCTTAAAATACATTCTTTGGGGAGGCAAGAGTTCCTTCCTTCTCCAGAGCTTTCCAATCTAATACCTTTCCTCATTTAAGCTTTTAAAAGTTGAAGTTCAGTTAGTGTAACCTAGCCCAGCCTAAATGATATATATTGAAAACATCTAAAAGAACACCAGTGTTCATACACTATCAAAAGGAGTACTTATCATCTTGAAGGACTACACATATGACTGTATTTATGCATAGTTTCATTAGGAACGCCAAACATTAGGAACATCATGCGTCAGCTGATGATCTAATGAAAGTCCCTGAACACTTAGAAATGCATCTCATTGTCTGCCATTTGATGATGGCCTTGGAGTTAATTAACAACTCAGAGGCACAGAAAAGCTGGTGGAGAGTTTAGTTCATCCACCTACACAGAGCAGGGTACATCTTTTTCCTGCTTCCAGATAAATGTCAACAATTTCCATGTCGTTTCAGCAAAAAACAAATTCTCAAGCAGGGACTTCAGGCAATCTGGTACCTATTTCTGTGTTCACAGCAGATTTCCAGCCTTTTCTCAGAAGGACCTCTACATAAACGAGAGCCAGCTCTATGGCAGTATAGCAAAAGCAGGCAGTGTGCTTGCGGGACCTCTATTCTTGATTCATTAAGGAGAAATAGAAAAAAAATAATTGAGCTATAGCAGTTCTCTCATCTGCACTCTAGGGCTAATACTATTGCTTACGTCACAGGATTGTGAGGATACCATGAACTCATCCATACAAACTGCCCGACATACAGCAGTGGCTCCATAAATTATAATTGTTATTATGGTAATTATTATAATTAATTACCAAGGTTATTATTATTATCTAAATTAAAATATATATGTGTGTATTTCCCAAGTTTGATTCTCATTCATCATCTTTTTCGCACTCCATGCTTTCCTTACATGGAAATCTCATTTACTCTTTGGCTTCCATTATCAACTCTAAAATAAGATTCCTAAATTTACATACTCACCCCTGATCTCCAAGCTGTTAATTTCAGTTTCCTCTAGAATATTTTCAACTGGATGTCCCATTGTTTTCTCAAACTCTTTAGGCCTGCATCATGCATCATACCCTCCATCCAGGACTAGCCTTACACATGGGTGAGGTTGACCCTTGGCCAGGGGCCTGATTTTCCTAGCCCTTCTCTGACTGCACTGCTCCCCAGTGAGCAAGAAATCTGCAAAACTGAAAGGCCTATTACATGGTAATATAATAACTGACCTATTTTTTCAAGGGCAAGAAAAATTACTGCCAGATTAATTGTATAAAACTAAACTTCCCGATTATCTGTCTAAAAATTAAAGTAAACATTCAAGATTTGATTCATGAAGTCTAACAAAGTCTTATATTTAATATTTCTCTAAACAATGCTAGCTGATTTGTTAAATCCATCTCTATGTATGCCTTGCTGCCCTCCTTCTCTCTATTTCCCACTTCAGAAATCATTGCTGATTTAACTTTTAAAAATTGGAACTGAACTATTTTGAAGCAAGGGAAAGATAAATGGCCATTAATGCAACTGATAATTAACCACCTGAAAATCACAAAAGACTTTATTATCATCATTTTCTGCCTTTCTACAATTAAGGATCTTATTTCCCTCTAAATGGAAAAATGATTTTCTCAAATCGAAAGAAATGGCAGCTGCACATAGAGTAATGTGCCCGAAAACTTCTAGAACAGAGCCGAAGTCCCCTCTCTCTGCACTTCACTAACAGCTCCGACCAGAACTTACCGAATCGAGGCAATGCCAAGCTCGACAGGAAGGTGCCGCATCAGAACCAGGCTGCTGGGCATGTTCCTTCTGTCATCAGTGAGCTTGACTCTAGGCAGGCCAAAGAGCCAAGGTCAGGGAAGCTGGCATGGGTTTTCTTTTCTGCCCCTGCCAAGGATTTGTCAAGTCAGTTGGGCAGGTCACTTAAACTTTTCCAGATTTCTCTTTTCTCCTCTCTCACTAAACATTTGCATCTTAAACTCTGCTCCCATATGAGTGAATGCTCACTCTGTGGGAACTTTAAACATGCTACAAGATGGCCCTGGCTGGTTGGCTCAGCAGTAGAGCGTCGGCCTGGCGTGCAGAAGTCCCGGTTTGATTCCCGGCCAGGGCACATAGGAGAAGCGCCCATTTGCTTCTCCACCCCCCCCTCCTTCCTCTCTGTCTCTCTCTTCCCCTCCCGCAGCCAAGGCTCCATTGGAGCAAAGATGGCCCGGGCACTGGGGATGGCTCCTTGGCCTCTGCCCCAGGCGCTAGAGTGGCTCTGGTCACGGCAGAGCGATGCCCCGGAGGGGCAGAGAGTCGCCCCTGGTGGGCGTGCCGGGTGGATCCCGGTCGGGTGGGCACATGCGGGAGTCTGTCTGACTGTCTCTCCCCGTTTCCAGCTTCAGAAAAATACAAAAAAAACCCAAAACAAAACAACAAAAAAAACCATGCTACAAGTTGGATTTTGAGAAATGAGTGCCGAATACATTTCTCTCCATTTGCATGTGTGTTATGACTCATGGGATCATCTGATTTTGGAAAACACATGGATGGATCTTGAAAATACCATGCTAAGCAAAATAAGTCAGACAGAAAAAGTCAAGAAGCATATGATTTCACTCATCTGTAGGATGTAAAACTGAAAGCAACAAATGAACAAGTAACGCCTGACCAGGTGGTGGTGCAGTGGATAGAGCATCAGACTAGGATGTGGAAGACCCAGGTTTGAGACCCCGAGGTCACCAGCTTGAGCGCAGGCTCATCTGGTTTGAGCAAAAGCTCACCAGCTTGGACCCAAGGTCGCTGGCTCAAGCAAGGGATTACTCGGTCTGCTGTAGCCCCTTGATCAAGGCACATATGAGAAAGCAATCAATGAACAACTAAGGCATTGCAACAAAAAACTGATGATTGATGCTTCTCATCTCTCTCCGTTCCTGTCTGTCTGTTCCTATGTATCCCTCTCTCTGATTCTCTCTGTCTCTGTAAAAAAACAAACGAACAAGTAAGAAAAACAAGCAAAAACTCATAGACACAGAAAATAGTGTGGTGGTTATTAGAGGGAAAGGGTGGGGGGAGGGAGGTAATATATGTAAAGGGGGTCAAATAAATGGTGACAGGAGGAAATTTGACTTTGGTAAATTCACAGTGCAATGTAACATGATATGTTACAGAACTGTACAGTTGAAACCTATATAATTTTATTAACAATGTAACCTCAATAAATTTAACTTAAAAAAATAAAAATGTAAAAAGGGTATATTTTTGAAAAAAAGACAAAAACAAAAGTAGCAGCTAACCAAGTAAAATCACTTGAGTGATCAATGAAGATTACTCTTCATGAAAACATTTTTAATATCTCTGATTTTACCCCCTTCAGTGGTTTGAAATATCATTGCTATCCCATGAAATTTCTAAAGGCTAACAATTTATCCTCCTTGTGCTCCTATCTGTCATCATGGTTTTGAAACTACTGCTGCCGCAAAAAGTAAATGGCCGAGCATTACTTCTATCTAATTTATTTAAAATGAACTATAGTTTTACTTGAGGTGTTTTCTGTGTTGGCCCAGCTACTCAGTATGTGGTCTACCCACACTTGACGTTGTACACAAAACTTGCATCTTCCCTTGAATCTCCTGCTGATGTTAAAAACCAAATTATGGCTCCCAAACATAACTCTTAAAATTGAAATTGATATTTACAGCATGCATTCTTATAAATCACAGTGGTCAATAGTTAACATCTATAAGACAAATTTTATAGATAAAGTTAAGGTATTTAGAAAAATATACCCTCTAGAAAACATACTGCATTTTTTTTGTTAAGTGATTAATTTTAGAAGCTTGATAAATACTACCATGTTGTAAATGTCAATAATCATTTTCAGCTAATTAAAGATAGATTTTTTTTTTATCAAAACCAAACATGCTACTTTAATGTAAGATTTAAGGTGTAAAGGCCAGGAACCACTTCTTCAACACTGAAACGAATCTTTCAAACTATTACATTGAATTCGTCTATTGCTCCTTGAACTCGGTTATGCTGAACTCCAGAGAGAGGCAAGAAAGGAAATGAAATAGCTTGTCTCCCACACGCGCTGCAGTCACCTTGGGCTTCAGCACGTGTAGTCAGCTCCCAGCACACCTCCCTCTGAGGCCTGAATGGGGCTGAGCTGGGCAAGCATAGCTATAGAAATGTGGCCCTCTCTTAATGAGACCTGTCACCTCTGCTTCCCACTCTCCACCCAAAACCACTCCAAAATATCGCAAATAACTTTCCAGGAGTTTACTAGGCATAAGTCCCAGGAAAGAGAAGATAATTATGGTAATTATGCTTAACAGGACAATAAATGTGACTCATGGATAGCAAGGGAAACCTTTCAAATTGAGCACGTGGTATATATTCAAACTGAAAGCTCTTGAGTCGTTGGACGATCAGCTAGATACAGATTTCCAAAGACTGGAATGGGGAGTGGGAGAAATAGGGACCAGGTAGGGCAGGAGAGCGGGCAGACCCTGTTGGTATACACCTTAGATGGAGTTTGAGAACATGTCTAAGATGTTGTCAAAAGGGACAGAACAGGCCCTGGCCGGTTGGCTCACTGGTAGAGCGTCGGCCTGGCGTGCGGGGGACCCAGGTTCGATTCCCGGCCAGGGCACATAGGAGAAGCACCCATTTGCTTCTCCACCCCCCCCCCCCCCGTCCTTGCTCTCTGTCTCTCTCTTCCCCTCTTGCAGCCAAGGCTCCATTGGAGCAAAGATGGCCCGGGTGCTGGGGATGGCTCCTTGGCCTCTGCCCCAGGTGCTAGAGTGGCTCTGGTCACGGCAGAGCGACGCCCTGGAGGGGCAGAGCATCACCCCCTGGTGGGCAGAGCTTCGCCCCTGGTGGGCGTGCCGGGTGGATCCCTGTCGGGCGCATGTGGGAGTCTGTCTGTCTCTCCCCGTTTCCAGCTTCAGAAAAATACAAAAAAAAAAAAAAAAAAAGGGACAGAACAGAAGGAAATCAGAGATAATACACACACACACACACACGCACACACACAGGCAAGATGAAAAATATCTTACCCATACAAACTCTAGAAATATTTAACTACTCCAAAATTCACACAGAATTTTTCAAATCCTGCTTATAAAGAAGGCACGATGGAAAACTGAAGTAAGTTAGAATTCAAGATGTAGAGATTCTAATTTCAAGGAATTTATCACTCCCCATCTTTCTTGGAAATCTGTACCTTAAAGGACCACAATAACCCTCACTTGAACTTGGAGATTCTGGGGAACGATCTTCAGGGATGACCTTTATGACAGAGGCACCAAAAGGCATGGCCTAGTTGTGACCGCCAACACCCTCCTAAAGCCTTCGGCCAGTGGCTTCCCACACTCCTTCTTTGTAAGCATTATTTTTAAAACACAAACGTATTCAACACCAACTGCTAAATTGGTTAGCTCCACATGGCAAGAAGGGCAGCCAACAATCTGGTATGTGTTAAAATGGTAACATACTAAAAAAGAATTTCTTGCAAACTCTGTGACAGGGCAGAGATTTATAAAAATAACCTTGACATTCTAATTATGATCTAGTAAACTCATTAGGCTTATATGTATGTGACTATATATACATATTTTAAAAAGTTATAATAGAAATTTACATAACCACAAAGCTAAATATCTTTCGAGCAAACTCACATTTATTTTGCCTAAGTATCTGCAATGCTGGGTATCATAATTCTTTGTGAGATCATAAAAGGATACCTTGACTGAATTATGACAGTTGAAGAAAATATAACTTATGCTAAGTCTAACCTTAAAGATTTTGCAGGGTCCTCTTATTATAAACACTAAGAAGCATATAAAAGGCATCTTGGTGAACAAGCTACTTTGAAATGCTAACTGTTCCCACATTGCAGGCAAGGGCATGCAGGTTAAGGAAGGTAAAAATATACTTTGCCCAGAATAATCTCAGCAAAATAATTTCCCTATCAAAATAAAACTTCCTTCAACTTAGTGCAGAAAGACCTTTAGTTATGAACCACACATTCTTTTACTAGTGACCACAAAAAAAGAATCAGCTCAAAAAAATTTTTAACAAAAGAGGAGGTGGTGGAAGAGACCAAGCTGAGGTTAGAAATTGTATAAACTGGATCATAAATTATATGAAGCTGGGTTGGACCCTGTTCAGGCTTCTTTTTACGTCAATGAGAAACAAGCTACCACCCCCCACCCCCCACCCCAGACACAGGCATGCATTCCACCACGAGAAGACCCACATTTGTTAATCGCAGATGGAGTCCAGGACTGCGCCTTCATTCTCAAACCAGAGAGCTTGGAGGATCTCCAGGTGGAGAACACAAGGCCTGCTTCGGGCTGCTGACCCACCTGCTAGACGTTCGCTATACTTGTCACCCAGTGACCTCAGTGTTGGGGGAAGTCCTTAGACAGCCAGATGATGTTTATTTTGCTTATGTATACATGAAAGTATAACAACAATAAAAGAAAAAAAGAAAGAAAAACACTAATGAAATAGAACATGTTTAAAAGTATAGTTGAATGGAGAATTTTGCCAGACGGAAAGAATGCTTTTGCTTTTAAAGATTTACCTGCGTTAAGTCAACGAGTCTGTCAGTGAGGTAAATTCTAACAGTTGATAAACTCATTGGAAGCACAGAACTCGAGCTCAATTGTACTGACTCTCAGTTCAATCAAAATATTTGATCAGTAGCCTGGTAAAGAACACAATTAAAACTACTGATTCCTCCTTTCCCTTGCCCTGATTGATTCTTTCTCACACTGAGTCCTGTTGACGTGAGAATACAACCTATGTATGCTATTTTATAGAGACCCATGAGTTTCAAAGTCTTCTCCTTGGCTTTCCCTGTCACAATGCCTGTGACAACGTGGTAAGCAGGAGAATGGCCAAACTGAATAAACCTGACATCATTTCCTGGCTCTGATGTCAAAATTCCCCTTTTGAGTCTGTTTTATATTTTGTGCTTCTGTTTAGGACATTTGATTAAAGAATTTCTGGGGAAAAGGGGAAACTGACAGGCAGAGGAGAGATTTATATTTACGATAAAATGAATTAGTCCATTTTAGATGACTTTTCAAAATACTAACATACAGCTCTGTCTACTTGGCTCAGTGATAGAGCGTTAGCCTGGCATGTGGATGTCCCAGGTTCAATTCCTGGTCAGAGCACACAGGAGAAGTGACAATCAAGCTTCTCCACCCCTCTCCTCTCTCTTCTCTCTCTCTCCCTTCCCACCCTGCAGCCAAGGATCAATTGGTTTGAGTGTATGGGCCCCGGGCAATAAGGATAGCTCTATGGAGCCTCCACCTCAGGTGCTAAAAAGAGCTCAGTTGCAAGCATGGCCCCAGATAGGCAGAGCATCAGCCCCAGATAGGAGTTGCCAGGTGGATCCCTGTCAGGGCGCATGCATGAGTCTGTCTCTCTATCTCCTCTTCTCTCACTTAGAAAAGAAGGAAAAAAATACTAACATACTATGTAATAGAAAAAAAAATGACCAATTTTAGGAAAAAAAAGAGCAATGAATATGAAAATAAAATGACTGTGGTAGACATTGGATCCACTTCCATCCCCTCCTCTGCTCTGCTGCTTGTCAGAATTGAACATGGAAGGCAAACATGGACCTCTCCACTCCCTTGCTGTGATGTTCTGGACGCAGTTCAGTTTCTGCCAAGGAGCTGCCCCATACTGAGGTCTGGAAAATGCAAGGGAGACAGTGACAGAGGGGCAGATGAGCTCCAGCAAACGTGGGTGTCAGAAGCAGCTGGACCTCATGTTCTCCACTTGCATGTGCGGAGGCTGTGACTTTGGCAGCAGCGTGGCTGTGGTAAGCAGTAGCCCCTGACCTCTGCAGTCATGTAAAAAGTCTGATGCAAGAAGTTACATGGCAGCTTCCTGAATCCCACTCCGCTCGCCTACTGAAGATTCTATCAGCACGTAATCCTTGTATTAAATCCATCTTTGGCTAAAGAACCTAGAGCTGTTTCCATTTCTTGCACTGGACCTTAAGTGAAAAACAGTTGCCATTGTATAGGGAGAGAGTGTGTTCTGTGTGTTTTGGATGATGCTGAAATATATATTTACAGAGTATGTCTTTGAGACTTGTGCCTGTATTCCCTTGCTGTTGTCCTGTGTCATCTCTGTTTTCATCTTGTGCTGAACACAGAGCTAAACATTGCTTCAAATTCTTAAAACGATCTATGTCTATGTCTCCCATTTTCTCCTCTGCTCTCCTTGTCCTCTCCCGCTCCCAGCCATACACTCCAATAGCCCACTCTTTGGGTATTCCTCTTAACATTTTCTAACTTTCAAAGGATTCCTGCAGGCATGCCTCACCTGGTGCTTATCTTCCTTGTCCTTCCCTCAGTCTTTACCAGGCTCCTCATTCCTCCAACGAATGCTCAAATATCTTTGAATTTCAATTTTCTCTCTTCTCTATCATTCAGAGTAGATCAACTGCCCCAGCTTCTATCCTCAACCTGAGTAAACAATTTCATCTAAATGATCAGCAAGACAAAGGACATCCTTAGAACTTTGAAGGTGTTGTTTCTTTTCTTTTTGTTTATTAGTATGTGTCTGGCATTTTACTCTTTGTCTCACATAACTTTCCCCACATTTTCTTTGAAGTAAATATAATTCTCTTCCTAGCCAGAATGCTGTTATAAAAACAGCAATAACAACAACAAAAAAAAACTCTTTTTCTGTATAGTAGAAATGACAGGCTGACTATCCAAGTTTTGTTATTCCTTTTTGTAGTGGACAACTGTTGATGGGAAGTAGTGACCAGACAGGGGTGACATTTCCTCGTCCTCTTTTATTTAGGTCAGCTTTATAACAGGTTTGGCCATTGGCCATGGGATGTAAGACTAAGTCATCGTGGGCTAAAATGGTTACATACTAGTATGCCTTCTCTAAGTTCCTTTCTCCTGAAATGACCTTGAAGGTCATGTGTTGAAGATGAATGCACTAAAAATTGAAGGTGACAGTAATCCCTGAATGACTCTGTGGAGCAGAGTTCTCACCATCCATGCCTGCCTACGGCATTAGACAGTGACATGAACAAGCAATATACTTCTGCTGTGTTAAGACATACATTTGGGGATACATGTTAAAACAATGAATGTTACCAAAACTAATTCAAGAACAACTTTTAATTTCAGTACCAAATTAATGTATGTGCTTCTAGCCTTGACTAGATTGGCTGTCAACATTAATCAAAGGATGTTCTCAGAGAAAGAGATTATTGAATAAGTGGATGTGCTGAGGAATATCCAGCCCTTGTTTACTTCATAAATAAAGTTTAAAACTTTCTTTTCTTAAATACTTCAAATTTTAAAATGCTAGTATGTTATATGAATCTAACTAAAGCAAATGATCTTGAAATTCCTACTTCTCAAAACTATGAATAGTATCTTTTGAATTGGAACATAGTTCAGAAAATAATGACCTTTTAGCATTAGGGTTCTCCTGCCAATGGGATTGAAGGAGGAAAATCATGAATTGTGCAGATCTCTCCAAAATTAGTGGGGAAAAAAATCTCCTTTAAATCTAATGAGCATAGTAAGCATTAAAGAGTAATGTAGATATTCTTATAGAATAGGTCTTCTGTTGATATTTTGGGCTGGATAGTTTTTGGCTATGGCCGCTGTCCTATGTAGTAAAGGATATTTAGCAGAAATACTTAAAGTTATAACAATTAAAAAACACACAGACTTTGCTAAATGATCCCTGGGAGTTTGGGTACAGAATCATCAGCTGAAAACTCCTGGAACAGAAGAAGATGAGTTTGTTTTACAACAATAAACAAAAAAAGTTGGCATTTTTCTCACTTTGTTATCACTCTTGATAATAGTTCTTGATAATACAGCTTAATATCATAGTTAGATTGAACTAAAATGTCTCAGTCAACCAAAACTGATTCTGTTTATAACTTAGGTTATGCAACACCTGGCCTAGCCCTGTTTAAAATTTTAATCAATGAATTGAATACAAATATAGACAGTAACTTTCTCACACTTATTGAAAGCATCAAGTCCTGTGAAATGGAAAATATATTAAATCAGTGGTCCTCAATCTTTTTTGGGGCCATGGACCGGTTTAATGTCAGAAAATATTTTCACGGACTGGCCTTTAGGGTGGGACGGATAAATGCACAAAATAAAATTATGCGGCTGGCGTAAAAACTGTGGTATTTTTAAATATAATTGTCGAACTTACGAAACAAGCGTCAAGAGTGAGTCTTAAACAGATGTAACAGAGGGAATCTGGTCATTTTTTAAAAATAAAACATCGTTCAGACTTAAATACAAATAAAACGGAAATAATGTAAGTTATTTATTCTTTCTCTGCGGACCGGTACCAAATGGCCCATGGACCGGTACCGGTCCGCGGACCGGGGGATGGGGACTACTGTATTAAATGACTAAATCATCTTCCCCAAAGATTTTAAAAGCTAGTATGTGGGAAACTTAACAATTAATATTTCAATCCATGCTTTGGTTCTAATATCCAAAGCATATGTATGAATAGGAAGGCTATTTATAAGGAAAAATGTATCGGTGTCAGTTCTACTAAATTTTAATGAGCCAATATTTGAGGCATATGTTGATGTTAATGTAGCATTAGGCTCTATAAATAAGCATGTACTCTTCAAATCACAGAATGCTAGTCTCATTTGAGTCTCCCCAACAATATCTGAAATATTTGGTTTGCTTCTGTGAAGCAGATCAAGAAGAATCATTAAGAATGAGAACAATACAGGAATAATAGTGTATTTCACAGATTGGCTTAGAGACTCTTCTTGCCTCAGGAAGAAGTTGCCAGGACAAAACAAAAGCAATAAAATGCCTGAATTCATATTTTTTAAAAAAATGACAGACCCAAGCATAAACAAAAAAAAAAGCCAGGGAAAAAAAGTTTTTGAAAGACTTTGACCCAAACTTTCACTCCAGAGATGTTGGAGAAACTGGAAATAGCCATCTGTGCCACATACCTTATGTGGAATCCGTGGAGGTCACAGGTGCGTGGGGGAACCCACACTACACTGGTATAGGCATCAGAGGGTGGAGGAGATTCTAAGGAATATCAGGGACCACATCTCCCTGGCCCCACTCTTTATTCCAGAATGTGATATAAATCCTCCAGGACTTACGCAGCTCGAGAGTGGACAAGATGTGAACGATTCTGAACAGCCTGAGTTCAAACTAAGAGAGAGAGTTTTTTTGTTTTGTTTTACTTTTTTCATTGATTTGAGAGAGAAAGAGGAAGGGGGGAGGGAGAGATAGAAATAGAGAGAGAAGCATTTACTTGTTCCACTTAGTTGTTTCATTTAGTTGTACACTTGTTGGTTGCTTTTTGTATGTGCCCTGATCAGGGATCAAACCCACAAACTTGGAGCACTGGGATGGTGCTCCATTCAATGGGCCAACCAGCCAGGGCCCAAAAGAGAGTTATGTGGAACTGGCAGTGATAATGTTTACTTCCATCGGGCAGAACAGGAGTTTAAAAGAGATTAGTATAGAAAGACAGAATCATGCCTTTTAATCCCTACATTTTATGAACCGTGAAATTTACACCCTCCAGTTGAAAATGAGGAGAACTCTGCCTGGTATCTTCAGTAGGTCCTTTGTACTTACACCCATTTATTAGTGGAAAACAGAATTCTGGGTACATCTTGGATCAATGCACATTCACTTGGGTTTCAACATTTTCCAGAGCACAGCCAGATGTTTTTTTTTTAATATTAAAATCAATTATAACCTGCACAGATGCCAGACAGCCTCTAAAAACTATACTAATAGAATTGTTAACTTTTTTAACACGTTTTCCTTTCAACTTTCTGATTTTTAGGTTTCTTATTCTCTGTCCATCTTAACTTCAAATCACTATTTGAGGAAGAACTTTTCTGCCGTTGCCCTCCCTGTCTATTAGGATTACCAGACAAGCTCCAGTGTCTATTTCAATGGAAGTGGAAAGGAATAAAGCACTCTGGGGCCACTTTATCAGTCCCGGATCTCAAATTGTATGATCGCATCACCTTTTGTCTCAGGCAGAGATGAAAGCAGAGACCCTGAGACATAAAAGAGAAGACCAAAAATAGACATTTTCTTTCCATTTACTGAGTCCAGCCTATTTAATTTCCAAAGAGTGGGTCAGATGTGTGAGTCAAGGGACATGGGACTTCTCAACGGGTCTCGGAGCAGCTTCCGCATGGAGTGGTGGGGGTCAGGCAGGGAAACAATCCCCCTCCTGTCGGGAGCCAATCCACAACTGCTGGCTGACAAGGTCACAGCAGGAGAAGACCCACAACTGCTGGCTGACAAGGTCACAGCAGAAGAAGACCCACAACTGCTGGCTGACAAGGTCACAGCAGAAGAAGATCAAAAACTGCTGATTGACAAAGTCACAGCAGAGAAGACCAATGGCAGCGGGGTGACAAAGTCACCACAAAGGATAGGCACAACGATACTTCCCCCTTTGACTTTTTTAATTAATCTGGCCTTATATCCCCCCTTTTCTGGGTGTGTGCTATTATTTGTGGCACAGGGATAATAGTACCGTGCTTTCCCTGTAGATTCGTAGTGATTTCTTTGGAAATGAGACAGAGGGTGTGAGTTCCACAGAAAAGCCTGCAGGCCCCTTGAACTGGGCTCATAGACATAAGAGGCTGGCTATGATATCCCTCCTAAAGGTTAAGTTTGTAGGAGAATTCCTTCTTAATCATGTTAAAAAGAATAGATTGTGACTTGTGAATGGTTAGGAGGCAGTGGCTGTGCACAGAGCACCCTTCGGCCTTCACTTAACATTTTTTCTCCCTAGCCTTTTCATGTGATAAGTAGAGAAACATTCCTTTCTTCTTTGATCTGCAAATAGTGGTATATTCTGAGAAGAATAGAGTCAGAACTTAACTAGTGTTTAAATATAATAAATAAGTAATATTTGACTAGACAATAGTATCTTAGGTAAGGTATAGTAGGATGGCCCATTGTGTGGCCTAGAATGAGAGCGTAGTCAGCAAGAAAAGAATGTTTTACTAAGAGAATTGTCTTTTGACTAAATCTCATGAGATTCAAAAATGTAGGGAAATCCATGGAATGTCTTGTGTTGCTGCTGGGCTATCTTGCAAGTGCACTCTGCATATCTTTGGGTGAAAGCTATTCTTAATGTTATGTTAATTTCTTTAGAGGCAAGCCTTTCAGAATCTTGTGAGAAAAAGTAGGACACTGCATAAACTCAAGGCCATCTACTTGAGCAAGCGGTGGTCCATTGTTAGTTGTCTGCTAAATCTCTCTCTGCCCCTTAACTCACAACAGACTAAAACTTTAAAAGCTTTTTACTGATGTTGTTATCGCTATTCAAGTTATTTTGAATGATTTGCTATCTGATTTGTGACTCATAGATGTAAATTAACTGTTATCCGGAAACATGCAAACATAGTGAAAAAAAAAATAATTAACACCATGTGATTGTAACTCGGTGTGCGTGTATAAAAAGGGAGCTATACTAGCATTGAGCAGAGATGCCTGGCAGTAAATGCTAACCGGAGAATAAAGAGAAAGAAAAGAATTTGGCTCTCTCACTCCATTTTCGCCGACGCCGTCTCTTCCTGTGGGACCCCTGAATCCCCCCCCCCCGGGGCTGGACCCCGGCACCCTCCCAGGTCACAGCACCACGGGTGGGAAGACCACACCAGAGCTGGGAACCCCAGCAGTTCTACTCCTATATTCCCCCTTTTCCAAACTGGACCTCTGCTCCTTTTTTCTGGCTTTCCCCGCTGTCCTCGAGTCCAACATCAGCCTGGGCCGAGAAATACTCAGCCATTCAGCTGAGGCGTGAGGTGATCTACCGTTTACGGCCAGTAGTCAGGGAAGTCATCATGCCATCCGTCGAGCATCCGTCGGGCCATCATGGCCATGCACATGTAGGTTCTCATTGAATTTGGACAGATGGTAAAGAAACCGTGGAGCCAAGAAATGGTGGGCCATTCCTCTATTCAAGTCTCACATCAGCAGATGAGCAAATATACGTGGCTCCCAAAAGCCACTGACACATTGTCCAGTTCCACAACCAGGAGAATCTTCTCAGGTTCCTCCTAGAATCAAAGGCCTCACCAGTCTCAGTGGAGCTTGCAAAGCCCCTCACCTCTGGTTCCTATCTGCACACCTTCTCCTCTCTGCACAAACTGGCTTCTTCTTCAGCACCCTGCATTCTCTCTGCTCTCACTCTGCAAACTTGGCTTCTTTCTGCCTCTTCTCCTTCTCTCTCTTAAAAGCTTTCTGGCAAAAACTTCTCCTCCAGCAAACATTAGCAAAACAATGGCCCTTCCCAAGCAGGAAGGTAATTTGCAATTTCATAGGTCACATACACCTGTTACTGCCCAGCCCCCAATGCAAACTGTAAGTGAGCAATCATAAAAATCATATTTTACATACCTATTTTACCAACATACAGGAAGCTTTACTTTATAATAAATGTAACTAACAAGTGTTGAATATCTTTGTTTTGCTAGGAATGATGTTCAGTGCTTTATATACATTAGCTTATTTAATGCACTGTGTAATTTATGTGTGTGTGTCTGTATGTATATAAACACAATGTATGTTCCTTCTTTATATATAAAAATAATATATGACATAGAAACTAATTATGTACACTTTATATTATATTACATATATAGGTGTGTGTGTATATATACATATATACACACATTCACTTTATGAAGGAGAAAATTGAAGTAATTAGACAAAGATCAATCACACAGCTAATAATTGAAAAAGCCTGATTTGGAAGCCAGGTGCTCTGGCCACAAAGCCAACATTTTTCCATTCTGCCTTTCCACTTATTCTGAAATATTTTGTTTAAATTAAGAAGGGCAATGTACTACTAGCTTGGATGACAGGACATAGTGGTCCGTGTTGTGATAGTAAGGCTGTCTACATCCTATGGAGCTCCCGCAGGAGACTTCCTAGCGTCGGCATCTCTTCAGGTCAAGAGCAAAAATAACAATGACTAATATTAATAATTAATATTTATATTAATATAAAAACTAATAGTTAATGAACATTTGGTAAGTGCATGGTGATAACTACTTGGCTTGAATTAACCAGCTCATGCAAACTGCAGAACAGCAAAAACAATGACATGAACCAACCGATATTACCGCCATTTGTAAATGAGGAAACCGAAGGAAGAGAGGAATCATCATGAAACTGCAAGTCAGATTTAAGTTTAGCAGCTGATGAGAAACAGAAAAGAAACACCTCCCCATTTGGGGATGGTAGGAAGTCCTGAATGTCTAGGGGGGTTCTGGCTGGCCAATACCTCTGGCTAAATCCCCCAATTTACTTTGACTTGGGTAGAGACCAGAGTGCAGATAAGACCAGGGGCCAAGGCCACACCTGCCCCTGGGCACACACCCCTGCAGACGAGCAGAGGCAGTCTAGATCAGAACTAGAAGACCACAGACACTTTTTTCTCTTAACTGTATTGGTGCCAGTTATCAAGGCACTGCCTCACAGCTGCAAATTCACTTTACAGTGCCTGCTCTGGGAAAACAGAGGTGAGCTCTTCAAATATTTGCTTTCCTTTGGCAGCATGGGCGATGCTAAGCTTTGTGAGTCGAGGCACTGCAGTGACATCGCAGGAGAAAGCGTTTTTTGTTCCTGCTTCTTGTGAACTTGCTTAGCTGGCTCCTGAACCAGGCACAGCTTTTCAGTCACCCAGCTCCTGCAACAGGCATGGCTTCCCACGCACCTGTCCCTGCAGCACACATCGTGTTCGCAGCCCCCAGCTTCCGCAGTGCACACGGTGTCCCTTCAGGGCATCACTAGCTGCTCCTCCTGCATCTAGCACCTGGAGCTCATGATGGCCAACACTACTCCCTAACGACCTGGTTCCCCTGGCACACCCCTCAGGCGGTTTTGGGGCAGAGTGCCTCTGGGGGTAGACTACCCTATAAATACAGGGTGGCTTTCCCACAAGCTCCAGATGGCACATTTCCAGCAAGGTCTGCTTATGTGGCACCACGGCAACTTCTCTGCCATCCTGGGACCATGGTTTTGCCTGTTCAGGGTTGCTGGCAGGAGGGAGGAGACCCTCTTTGGGTCTCAGCCCTGGAAAAAGTGATTGCTCCTTACTGCTGCTATTTTTATATTAGTTATACCAATTTTCTGTTACAATTGATATTTCTTTCTATTAAACTTTCTCTGTTCAAATTAAAGTGTGGTTTTCATCACCTGATTGGACCTTCAGTGAATGAATAATCAAAATCTTTCTTCTGCCTTATCAGAAAATATGGCATTTTTATTAGAAAGTAAGATGCTTTCATTTCTTTTCTCATGTGTGAAAATTATTGAAATTTCTCCGAATCTTTAAATAATCTTGCTTGTCTTTGCTTAATATTCAGGAAGCAATTGTTTAGTCTGGTATCTGAAACTTAATTCAAGACTTTGGAGTCAAATATAATTATTATTATTATTATTATTATTATTAAGTGTGAGATGGGGAAGCAGAGAGAACGACTCCTGCATGTGCCCTGACTGGGATCCACCTGCCAGGCCCCCTACCAGGTGATGCTCTGCCCATCTGGGCTGTTGCTCTGTTGCTTGGCAACCATGCTATTTTAGTGCCTGAGGTGAGACCATGGAAGCATCCTCAGTGCCCAGAGCCAACTTGCTCAAATCAATAGAATCCTAGCTGTGGGAGGGAGGGAGGGAAAGAGAGAGAGAGAGAGAGAGAGAGAGAGAGAGCACAGGGGAAGGGGAGAGATGGAGAAGCAGACGGTCACTTCTGTGTGCCCTGACCAGGAATCAAACCTGGGACTTCCACATGCCAGGTGGATGATCTTCCACTGAGCCAACTAGCCAGGGCCTGGAGTCAAATATTAAAGATTTAAATTTTATAAAATGTTTTTCCCTTCCTAGGTTACAAATAAATCTTGAATTCCAAGGCCGTGGCTTTTTGATACTTGTTTGTTTGTTTTTTTAAATAACCAATTTTATATAAATCTCATCTTCCTCTCAAATTAAGAGTACTATAAACCAATAAAGCCATATTTCCAGATCAGTAATAACTAGATTGTTTTCTTTTAATACACATAATTCCGATGAAATAAGATGCTATGTATACCAACGAAAACTCACTGGGTGAGTTCATCTTTTACACAGTGTAAACACTGTAAATCTCCCTTCTTCAAAATGAGCATCAATGATTTGATTGTATAATAAAAAAGGTAGCAGATGTTCAGAGAAAAGAAAAAATGCTTATTTACATGCTCAAAACAGTATCTTTCTCATTATCATGGGTGAACAAAAGCTTCTGTAAATATCACACTTCTTGACTCTAAAAAAT
Organism: Saccopteryx bilineata; assembly: GCF_036850765.1. Lineage (NCBI taxonomy): Eukaryota > Metazoa > Chordata > Mammalia > Chiroptera > Emballonuridae > Saccopteryx > Saccopteryx bilineata. The sequence goes on along the minus strand of NC_089490.1, from coordinate 189,206,587 downwards.
GACATTGCTGAGGAGTGGAAGCCCATTTCTTAAAGTACTGATGCACAGGCACTATTCAAAGTGCATCTGGTTTATACCTACACGTTCACGTGTAATATTCCTGTGCTTGAATGTATTGATCCCAGCAGAAAACCTTGCGTTCCTGCTGTTCACATGTTCAGTCTTTCTCTGTCAACCCCATGTAAATGCGTTTCCCAGTGCGTTCAGTGGAGCCCTTAGTCCTCTGGTTTAATTCTGCCTTCACCATCACCTCTTCTCAGCTACCTGCACTGTTGGTACCTATGAGCGTTTTTATTTTCAAGCAAATGAATTTTTATGCAAACTCATTTCCACTGACACACGATGAACTCCCCTTTCGCCTCACCATCCCTGAGATTTGTGGCTGACAGGCAGAAATGAAATGGAACTTTTCTTCCTGCTGGAGCTAAATCCATTAGTGAAACTTCAAACAGTGCAGTTAAAAGGTCATTTGCTACATTGTATTATAAGTGTTCTTTTTCTTCTTAATCTTAGAATTCAATTGTAGAGTCAGCATCTTCAAACAAACAAACAAAAGAAAAACAACAACCTCTTGATCAGGGGTCCCCAAACTACAGTCCGTGGGCCACATGTGGTCCCCTGAGGCCATTTATCCGGCCCCCACCGCACTTCCAGAAGGGGCACCTCTTTCATTGGTGGTCAGTGAGAGGAGCATAGTTCTCATTGAAACACTGGTCAGTTTCTTGATTTAAATTTACTTGTTTTTTATTTTAAATATTGTATTTGTTCCCGTTTTGTTTTTTTACTTTAAAATAAGATATGTGCAGTGTGCATAAGGATTTGTTCATAGTTTTTTTATAGTCCAGCCCTCTAACGGTCTGAGGGACAGTGAACTGGCCCCCTGTGTAAAAAGCACCCCTGCTCTTGATGATGCTTAGTAAAGTTTGCTCTCCTTCACTGCAGGGCCTTTTTCCTTTTTAAAAGCTTCAACTATTCCCCGAAGTTCAATTGCTTAATCTTTTAGGTGTACCTAGTTATTTTTAATTTGGAATCTGGACAGATTATATGTTGTATGAGATTGTAGAAATGCTTCTGAAATATAGGCAAACTCTACAAAACAATCCTTATCTGTTCCATAAAAATAAATTTTAAACCTGATTGCAAATGAGATGCCAAGATGCTAAAGATAACAGGCACCAAAGTAAAGTGTGGGTGCCCACCAGAAGGAAGCTCAGAAGAGACACTGCGAGCCTGTGGCACGGCTACGGTGGCCCCTACCCTGTGTGCAGGTGGGAAATGAGGAGAAGTGGAATATTCTGAGAAAAGTCTGCGTGGACGTGTTCTCTGAGAAAGCTGGACCCAGTAGCTGAGACCGAGGGAGGGGCTCTCCCCGGGTCTCCCTGGAAGGTGTAAGCGAGGTTGGTGCAGGGTGCACATATGTCTGGGACAATGTGGGCGGGGGGCTGACTCCAGTGCCGTAGCAAGGGGGGGGAAGGGGGTCTACCATGCCCCAGGCTCCACTCTCAGAGGGGTGCCAAATGGTCTCCAAGACACACAAGAAGAGCATAGCAGAAGCGTAGTTAAGGGGTAGGGGGTCGCCAGTTATGTTCGCTATGCCACTGGCTGACTCTGTCCTGTAAAGTCCACAGAGAGAGAGAATGACTAACTAGTTGGGCAGCATAACCAGAGCGTTTTGAATGTGCTGGAACCAGCCTGGCTCTCAGAGTTCATCAGAATGGACTTGCAAGTGTTTTCTGTGGGTCAGATGTACAACTCCATGGGGCAAAGACAGAGGAGAGGGAGTGGAAAGAGGCTATGTGGAGGACCCACCACAAAACCACAGGTGGAGTGGGTTGCCACAGCTGGATGGAACATCTGGGAAGCTTTGTCCCAAGTCACGGAAATCATCATCAGAGGAGGCCGTCCAAAGAACCTATAGAACCATCCACGGGGAAAAGAAATCGTTTAAACACCCTTATGAGAAGAAGAAAGAACAAAGCAGGTTCTCATTTTCACGCAAGAAGGAACAATCTTCATGCCCTTCTATTCCTCTCTCCCACTCTGTTTTGGCTCTAGAGGGAAGGAAGGAGGAGGAAGTGGGTGTGAAGAGAGAGAGGACTGAACAGACATGGGCGCAGGCAGGGGGCTCCCTGGAACTGTGCCTCAGCCAGAGGACGGGACCGAATGGAGATTGAGTGCTGACTAAGAGATAGGACTAGACAGCCTATTTTCTGAATCAGAACTGCATTTTGCGAATAAGTAACCTTAGGACTTTCTATTACCCAAAGGTAATGAGTTTGTTGAAGCTTTCATTCAGTAATGGAGGAGAAATTTCTCCTACTGAAGAGATCTCACAGGGACACTGGGAAATACAATCAGATGGATGTTATGGTTTTGTTCTGGGATTTGTGTTTCTGTTTTTCAGTTACATATATTATTTATAGAAATTTATATTTAAACTCAGGGACCCTGATTATAAGTGTGTAGAACAAAAGACCCAGCAATTATTGGTTTATAGAAATGTACCAGTGCCTGACCTGTGGTGGCACAGTGGGTAAAGGGCCGGTTCGAAACCCCAGGCTTGACTGGTCAAGGCGCATATGGGAGTTGATGCATCCTGCTCCCCCCTTTTCTCTCTCTCTCTCTCTCTCTCAAATGAATAAATAAAATCTTTTTAAAAAAGAAATAAAGAAGAAGAAATGTACCTATAACAGTGCCCAAAGTGCTGTGGGTATGCCCTATGAGAACCCAATATATCAAGGAAACAACACCTATGTTAATTCAAGACACAGTGTGATAAAGATTCAATGTAGTTACAGTGCAGCAGTTTTATGCTTGATGATGATGATGATAGCTAATATGGGCTAAGCACTTATTTTGTACCAAATATAATCCTGAGCACTTTATAGTGGGAACTTGCATAATGCTCTCATCCACCTTCTATTGTCCCCATTGTAAGGAGAAGGAAAATGAGGCACAAAGAAGGTAACTGAGTAAGTCACTTAAGGTCACTAAATAAGTGTAACTGATAGAGAAGAAACTCAACCAATCTCTATGATAACCAGAGAGAAAGAGAGGTCGAGAAGACAGTCCACTGTAGGACCCCAGCTCTGACTGAAAGCCATGCTCTCAGAGAGCCTCCTTAGCCTCAACTATGCTCATTTTCACATACTATTTTATCTTGTCTGTGTGAGAAACAAGAGATATTAGATATAATAGATATAACTATACCAAATGGTCTGTAGTTCAAATAATTTGGGATGTAAATTTCAAGGGAAAATAACCACGACATTCACTTTTCAGAATCCATTTTCTTCATTATATCTAATGTTGATCTGAGAACAGTAAAATACAACCAATGGAGTCCTTTGGACCAGAATATATATCCCAAACGGAGAAATCTATGTGTCTGAGATGACACAGTGATAGATGTCAGATAATGTGCCTTTGGGAGTTAGGAAAGCTATAATGTTATGTTGTCAAATAATGTCTGAGGAGTCAAACTGGACAGTAAAAGTGAAAGTGCTTAAAGGCCAATCGGTAATATATTTGTAGCCCATAGTGTTAACTACAAATATGGGAATCCTCAAATGATAGTTTGAAGTTTTTACATCCTTTGTTAATTGAAAAATACAAGATCATACCATTCGACAATAACGCACCTTGGACAACAGACACCCCTGAGGACACAGAAGAAGCAAGCAGATTCTGAGCTCCCAATACATTTCATTTTCCAGTATATAAAAGTTATATAGACCTTATGAATAATAGTAAGATACTATCAATAAATATGAAAATATAGAAATACCTTAATTTTTACCACCAAGATGCAAACATCACTAATATTTTATGCTCCTGTCCAAAATTAAGATCATATGTATTACTTTGGTCTACTTACTATTTTGAGCATTTGTTTATTTCATTCAGGACTCTTCAAAATCATAATTTTGATTCTCTGTATATTTTCCCTTGTATGTCAATACACACGTTCTTTATCCCCTCTTCCTGATTCTGTTGTGTTGCTTTTTGTGTACTTTTTGTACTTTTCATTAAAAATCCAAGGCAACCAGAACAGTACATAAGCTCACAAAGCTGAGCAGTTACTTCCAGGAAACTCAAGAGCTTATCTCTAATCAATATTGTACAAATAGTATTTTTGAAGTTTCAGAAGTCTGAGGATGATAGCCAGACCCTTTTTAATAAAAACCATCTATCTAAATAGTGAGCATGCTTTACCCCTGCCAAGCTCTGGGGATTTCTCAGATGTATCAAAGGATCCTTCGGCGGCTGAACCCCTATACCTTTGCAAGACTGCCTGCACAACAGTGAAATGTTAACTACTTGTGAGGGGCTCCAACAGGCTGCACTAAATTTTCTACAACCCAGTTAGCAACATTTGGCAAAAACAAAGGGACCTTTGTGTCTTGTGGATCATTAGCAGATCGGAGAGAGAAAGAGCCAAATGGGCCATTGGAGGTCACTGAGTTTAACCCATTTATATCTCAGGAAGACTAAACACCATGAGAGTGAAGCCACTTGGCTGATGTAACAAGTGTACTGAGTGAGACTCAAAGCCTGGCTGGTAGGAAAAGACTGCTTTTGCCTTTCCTGGAAGGAAAATACCACCTCTAATTATTTACATCGAAATGCTGACTCCTCACCTCTTGTTTTCATATCTAAGGAGGATAAATTTGTGGACCAATGTAGAATGTGATATATTAGGCCCTGGCCAGGTAGCTTAGTTGGTTAGAATATCATCTCAATACACCAAGTTTGCGAGTTTGATATCCTGGCTCAAGGCACATACAAGAATTAAGCATTGAATGCATAAATAAATGGAACAACAAATCAATGTTTCTCTTTCTTTCCCTTCCTCTTTCTCCAAAATGAATAAATAAAAAAAAAATTTAAGAATGTGATATAGGATATCTGGTCTCTTTTTGAGACTGAAGTATTTGGGGAACCCATAAGAGATCAGAGGTTCTGCAAAATTCAGGTAACAGCAGCCCAACTTCATGTATTTATTAGCAGTGTTTTCTGTGAGAGCTTAAAGATGGAGAAAAAAGCTAAAATCCTTCAATGTTCTTAGAGAAGTTAAGGATTATTATTATAATACAGTTCCTATTGTGGGGGGAGACAGACTGACTCTGGTCAATGGAGAGAGGCTCAAAGGAACAGCTTTGGAAGGTCCACACGCCTCCCAAACTCCTCTCCAGAAGCTGTGAAGGCATCTCCTCAGAACGCTTCAGCAGCAGAAGAGCCAAGTCGCCAAGTACCAGTCACTACAGAGCAATGTTTCCTTCATGGGTGAACCCTGACAGAGACGTGGGCTTGATGGCAAATGAGTGGAACCTCAAAGCAGCAATTCAAGCACCTTAAGTTCTTCTGCCTGTAATGGAACAATAGCCAAAACATTCCAAAAATATAAATATCCATGCAGAATCAAAAAAAGTCATCAAAGAAAAAGTCTACTTCTTGAAATATAATTGATAAGAGCACTATGTAAATTAGCAGAAGAGGCGAACTCAGATGATCCTGCCTTACAGAGAAAAATCAGTATGGCACGAGGTTAACATATTAAAATGTTGAATGCATATTAATGAAGAAGCAAACCTAATTGTCTCCGTAACAACCCATCTCAATTATTTAATTTGGAAAATTTTTCTGGTATTGGCAAACGCTTTGGTATGAAGCAGTCATTTTGATCAGATGCTTTAAAGATATCCTAAAGCTTCACTCTACAGAACCCTGGAACGTTCAGTCATTCTAGATGGCATATTTTCAGCATAACAGAGGGGTTCCCTTCCTAAGTACCAAATACAGTGTATACTTCTCTCATTTAACATTCAAACGGAAAATCATTCTAAAATGTATTAAACATCATGAGACCTTCCTTAAATGTACATTGAACATAATGTAATTTTCTGTGATGACCCATCATTGTAAATATTAATTATTAGGCTGTGTTATAATACAATTACATCTGGGAGGCCCTCAGAAATGTATACTCTCTCTTGCCCTTAAAACTACAGAATGTCAGAATTAAGCAGGACACAAGAGCTTGCTCAGCTTTCTCAATTACGGATGAAGACACTGTCAAAAGAGGAATGATGTTATTTAATAAAAGAGACATATACAGTGACCCCTCAGGTCTCCCATATTCTTTTCCAGAGCCCTTCCAATCACCTCAAAGCACCCGCCATAATCTGTGCTTGTCATTAGTTCCTCTGCTTGTTTTTTTGTTTTGTTCTGAATTCTCCTTTCTCCTCCTTGTTATAGTCTATGCTCACTGACCTGGTGATTCACTCTCCCCCATCCCATAGCTGTGTGCCCGGTGATGAGCCCTGCAATGCCCTCACCGTGGGTTGCCATGGCAGCCCATGCTTGCCAGAAGGTGCTGGCCTGAAGTTGGGTTCTGGGGAGCGCCAGGTACAATGTAGGAGAGTGACTTAAAACCAACCTGGACCTCAATCCACAGGTTGAACCAAATATTGGAGTCGGAGCCGCACGCAGAGCCAGTGTGGGGAAGAGGAGCAGGGACCAAAGAGACACAGAGGCACAGGAAGGAGGAAGCCCTGGGGGCAGTCCATGGAAAGTCCAGTGACAAAGGCGCCTCCTCTTATCCCCACTCCGGGGTGACTATATTTTGAAAATACACACAGTGGAAGGGAGGGAGGAAGGGAGTCTGCTTCTCAGCCAATCCTGACTCAAGTGTGGCTTAGAAAAGAACTCATCCCCTGCATGGTTATATACGTGGGTGTCACAGAGACTGAGGGGTCACCTGGTGGATAGAACCAGGGACACCAGGCGCCGGATATAAGGCCTGGGTCCAGGCTGGTTCAGAAGTCTCATTGGTTTACTTCTTGGTGACAGCTTTTCCTGGCTCTGTCCCAGGTCCTCTGAAATTTCAGGACAATTAAACTCCGAGTAGGGGAGGTGCTACCTATGCTGTGGTTTCCATAGCAATAATCAGGTAAGGCAATGGCCCGATGCAGCGGGCGGAGGGAAAAGGGGCATTCGAAAGGCAGCCAGCCACATGTGAGCCTGTCCTGGCAGGGTGGTGAAGGAAGTCGCATTTTCTGAAAGAATTGTTCTTTTGTCTAAAATGAAGTGACCAAGTCTTCTGGGGCAGATGGTAAATGACTCGTCCAGGGTGACATAGTGGCAAGGCCATTGCCTCTCATTCAAAGCATCCACGAGGAGAGCCAGTGGTCCAAGTGGTGGTCATAGGTCAGGCTGTTACCATATGGGAGAGAAATCCCTCCAACCCAGTGCCTTCTTCCTCACTTCTTTCCTCTAGTGGCAGAAGGACATTTTGCTTTGTCGCACAGTCTGGGAGACAAATTGGCATTCTCTGTAGGCACAGCGTGATTTATGCTAGGCGGTACATAATTTAAGTCTGTGCGCTCAAAACGAACAAACCAGAATGTTAGTGATCTTGGGAGAGGTGTGGCTCAGAGGGCAGCTGACCTCGTTCTTCATGTTGGTGCCTTTGAGGCAGGAGAGCTGAAATTCTCAGCAATGAGGAAACTTCCCCAGAACAGGAGTTCTTTTCAAGCCCCCCCCCTCCCGCTCCACACACACACACATCTCTTCATCTCACTTCTATTATGAAAACAAAACAAAACAAAACAAAAACACATACAGCTATATGAATCTTTTATTTCATTGCCAGGAAGCGAGGTTTCCATCTTATCCCTTATGCTTTGAAGTATTCATTCAATCCAAACAATTATCGGGGCCTCCCACCTACTAGAGGACCAAGCACCAAAGCCAGAGTAAGACAGAGTAAGATAATGAGGTTCTTGCTTTTACAAAAGCCCACAGTGGAGCTCGACAAACAGAGAAGTAAGTGAATGACCTGGCTCTGTCACGATGGCTCAGACACTTAAGTTTCATAACCCCTGGCTGCTCAAGTTTAAAGCAACAACAGTACTCATCTTGCCAATGGAGTCATGAGTATGAGACTCATTGTATAGAAATCACTGCACAGTGTGCTTGGCACCCATTAGGTACTTTCTACCCAGTCATAAGCGCCAACACGAACCAGCAGTGTCCCACCCAAAGAATAAGAAAGAGTAGGAAACAGAAGGAAGCAGACACTTGTTTCTTAGCCAATTTCTTCGGCTAAGCCCTCGTGCCCCGCGCTCCACGTGTGTGTGTCTGAGGACATTTACTCCAGCTTTGGTTACGTGGCCTGGCACATAGCCTTTTCAAAGCTTCAGCAGAGTCTGGGTTACAAAGGGAGCCTGAATGCTACATCACAGTGACACACAGTGGGAAGAGTTAATGGGATTCTTTCTTCTGTGTTTTCTTACTGAGGCTGCGCAGAAGTGAGAGGGAGGAAAGAGGGGAGGGTGGAAAGACGAGGCAGGAAGCGGGACCCCAAACTGTAAAAATGATGCAGAGGCATGTTACAGCACAGACTGGGCTAACAGTTCTCCATTAAGGCGTTTGCACAGAAGTGACGTAAGTCCTTTCCATCTCCTCAAACCCGTTATAATTTGTCCTGGACACAAAGATCTCAGATGAGCGTTTCTGTTTGTTCTGCTGGCAAGTGTGAAGCTCTGTTTCTGCATTGACACTGACTGTCAGTGCCGCATGCAAAGACTGGCACACTGATCCTCAGACTAAACCAACTCAGGAGATGGATGAGCTTGCAGTGCCATATAGCCTGGAGAACATCTATTGCATGCAGAAAAACTCCAAAAGTTGGAGAGTATAGAACTGTCCTAGGGCATGAGATAGGGATTTGGGCCAATTTTATTTACTTGGGAAGGAAGGGAGACCCCAGCTGATGCTGGAGTTTTATTTGCAGTCCTGTTCAGGTTCGTTTGAACGCTGACATAATGGACAGTTTAAGTCCCTTACGTCCATCCCTGTCTGGTTCTGATCCAGGAGCAGATGATAGCATACTGTGGGGTGCCTAGTGCAGAGGAGTAGCAATTAACTCAGCATCTGCCAATTAGGCCGTGGGATTTCTCCCACGAAGTCAAAGGGAAGTTGTGCAAAGTGTTCTGAATTCCCTCTTACAGAATTTGGGTAAGGAAGCTATTTGAGGTTGAATGCTTGTAGCAAAAATCCAAGCATATGCAATGCTATATGGGCTCTAAAGACCATGCTGCTCTGGTTTTGGTATGCATGCGAACCACCCAGGAAATCTGTTAAATTGAAGATTCTGCTTAGTAGGTCAGGGTTAGAACCTGGGATTCTGCCTGGCTAACCAGGTCCCAGAGCATGCCGGGCTGCCTGTCTGGGGTCAGTGGAGGAGCCTGACATTTATTAAACAAATTAACATCATAGTAGTGAGAATTTTCCTTTCTGTGTTTTGCCTTGATACTTGGAGTCTTTGGGAAGAAAAAATAAAGATATTTACTGGGAACTTGCAACAACTATCAGAGCAAGTGGCAGGCAAATGGGATTCCTGTAGTAGAGTGGTGTTTAGACGGGCTTCTGAGCCTTTGGAAAGCATCACATATCACCCAGAAGTAGGAATCCTGTTGGGACGTGTAATACCAAGGACTCTCAAGGATTTAGAGAAGCCACCACATTGACTCTCAGAGAACTAAACAGAATATAACAAATAAAATAATTGCTGCCATTTGTTAAATTATTACCATCTGCCAGGCGTCGTTTTAAGTATTTTATCACTCAATTCTTAATGTCGCAGTAACTGTATGAGGTAGGAACTATTGTTATCTCCACTTCAGAGATTGGGAAACTAAGGCTCAGACAGGGAAAGTTACTTGCCCAAGATCACACAGCTACTAATCAGCAGGACAGGTGTCTGAACACAGGCCGTCCTGCTCTACAGTCTGCACTCATAACCACTATGCTGTCACCATTCTCTCACTCCACTGCTCTACTAAAATAGTTTTTGCTATAGAGACCAATAATCTCCACAATGCAATGCACATTTCAGTCCTCTAAGTAGTAATGGATAATGCAGAGCTCTCCTTCCTTCTCTAAGTACTGTCTTCCCCTGGTGTTTAGACTCTCCTTGTTTCTGTTCTATTTTTCTAGAATTCTTCTTGGTTTTCTTTCCACTATCCTTCTTCCTCATGGTGCCATTAAACATTGGGTTTCCTCAGGGCTGGAGCAGAGTATCTTCTGTTTTTCTGCTCTGTAATCCATTCCAATAGACAATGTCAACCACGTCTTTGATTATCACCTCTGCTGAGATGATTCCAGATCTCCACTCTCTTTCAAAGTCTAGACACAGCTATTCAATCTGCTGTCTCTATTTGTAAGTTAGGTCAGATGCAATAGGTCCACAAGTATGTCAAGATGGCTGTCCCATCTTCCCCCTCCATGCACCACCTCATGGCGGAGACTGCTGCCGGCGCCCTACCCATTTTTCCGGAGCTTCATTATTTCTGTTCGCACCCCTGACTTCCAACTCCCAGCACCTGCATGTCTCGTCCGAAGGCCTTCCTCGGTCACAGGGAGTCTACTCTACCCTCCCTGCGTGGCAAGCAGAAAACAGTGGGGATCAATGCCCACTGGTCAGCTAATGATGAGCAGGGGAGGAGCCGGTCACAGATAACCCAGCTGGGAGCTCGGGTAACACTGATGCCCACGGTACCTACCAGATCTAGAGGTCCCCAGCAGTTATAAGCTCTTAGATATCATAGTGAGTTCCTCAAAAATGCACTGTTTCTGGCCACCTGTCTTTCTCTGCCTCACTTCCCATGGGATCAATCCCAAATAAACCACCTGCTCCTGGACCTGTCTTGGAGTCTGCTTCTGGAAAAGATCACACCATGACATAGCTTCCACCTGATTTTCCTCAAGTCCTCCCATCCCACTAAGTAGATGCATCATCAGCCTGGATCCACTGGCTGGTAACTCATTCATCCTTACCTCTCCGGCCCACTTACCACTCCAGATTCACCCTCAGTAAGTCCTACAGCTCTCTCTGTTCAATAGCTTCAGAGTCTGCTCCTCCATCTCCTCCGCCACCTGCTAGTCCAGTCTCTATCGTTCTCCCGTGAAACTGGTTTTCTGCACCACTCTTGCCTCTCTCAAATCAGCTTGCAGCAAGAATATTAAAGAATATTATGCAAATCTGCTCATGTCACAACTCCCAGATACCCTGTATTTAACCCTTTCGGTGGCTTTCCGTGGCTTTTAGGCTAATGACAGACAAGCTGAAACAGAGGAAACAGTGACACAGATTCGCTTGGCTTTTCTCTCAGCTTTTTCTGCGATAAACCCTCCTCCAGCACAGCCTGCATGCCGTCCAGGCCGGACCTCAAGCCAGTACTTTGTACTTTCAACCTCACTAATGGATTTTAGTGAAGTGTGAAAACAATTTAGTTGGTCAAGATCAGCAGTTTATTTTAATGAAATGGAAGAAGAAAAACACATCAGGGTGTTATTTTCCAGAAGTTTTTTTTCAATAATATGTGTACCGCATCACGATGTAAAACCCTTTTATAACTAAACACCACAGTCAAAAGAAGTTTGCAAAATGATGCGTTGACCATGCCATGTTTTCTCCTGCCACTGAGCCTTAGCAGATGCTGTTCCCTTTGCCTGGAAAACCCCACCCCTTTGCTTAGGAATGCCCATGCAACCTCCGGATAACAACTGCATCCACGCTGGGGCCCCTGGGTAGGGGGTCAGGGTCTGCAAGACTGCCTCTCCAGGCAGCACCACACGTAGTTGAGCAGAATTCCACACCCCTCAGTTGAGAAAGATGTCAAGAAAAATTTATATAGAATCCAAATATCAGGATGCAAGATGGCTACCCACCATGTTTACCCAAAGGGTGTCTGTCGGGGAGAGCGTGGAAAGTGGGACCTGCAGCAGTTCCTCTGGCCATCAGAGTGAGGTCACAGGGCTTTCTCAAGACGTTCCAGCTCAATGTGAAAGACAGATCGGAGGCGGACAGAATATGGCCCTGATGTCATATTTAGAAAGCCAGCGCAGCGACCGGAGTGAAAGCCGGTAAGCCCAGTGGAAAGGACAGGCAGGCCTGAGAGCTGAGGCCGTGTGACTCGCTACAGTGCTGTCCGTCTCCTGTGCTTATTAGATACTAACTAATTGTACGCGAGCATTTAAAGTATTTATACAGTCCCCTGAGGCTGGATGGAATAAAAGAAACGTTAAAAAGCAGTCCGGAAAAAAAAAAAAAGCAGTCCCATGTTTCCGCCTACTGGCAGAGAACGCATACATTTACTTTCCCCCTGTTCGGTGCAAGATGAGAGTTCTTAGCTGTGGGTGACCTGTGGGCACACAAACAAGGTTACGGAGATGGCATGAATGAAAACCTCTTCCATGGCATTAAGGAAACTGAGACTCAGGGCTTCGCTTCTCGTAGGTCAAGCGCTACAGTGGCAGGCAGAACCGAGGACCTCGGCCGGCCACAGGAAGCTCTGTCTTCGCCGCCACTTGTGGTCCAGGGACAAAGCCTGAACGAGACCCCCATGAGTCTCCTTGTCCCGTACCAGCAAGACCAAGAAACATCTCTGGTCTCAGCAGGCTCTGTGCCCTTGTCACCAACAGAGGAGCGGTGGCAACACACGCAGTGCCCCTGCGTCACGAGGCAGCCTCGTGGCCGGATGGCTCTCCCAGACCCGAGTCAATACGTGTGCAAGCTGAGAAACAGTTATTGGTTTTTAGATAAGGATGTGGGTTAGGGTAATGGTAACTGAAATTTTAAAAAAGGGTGGCAAGTATTAGAGACAATTTGGGAAAACGATGAAAGAACTTGATGCCTGACTAGGCATAAGGGATAAGGAGGAAAAAAAGTACCGAGGAAGAAGCTAACACTTGGAGACCAGGAGGAAAGCTGGTATCACTGGCTCAGATGGGTCACCTGGGAAGGGGAGGCATCCCAGGTCACAGGGAGAAAGAGCAGGAGCTCAGTCAGGGACAACTTATTTGAGAAGAGGGCCGGATGCGCATGCAGTGTGATGACCTGCTGATGTGTTATTTAGGGAGAATGTTTTATTGATATATCACCTGGGATGGTTTTATTTCCACTTTGAGTCAGAAAGATGAACCTAGCGGTTACAGCAAGAAGGACGCAGGCCTGAGGAGGTGCCCAGGCTGCTGGGGAAAGGACGGTGGCCATTCTGATCAGCTACACCGGTGATGGAGAACCTATGACACATGTGTCAGCACTGACACGCGTGGCCATTTTCAATGACATGTGGCCACATACCAGAGAAGTATGGGGCTGCATGCCAAGAAGGACGTTTCATCCTCAGCTCCTGCATGGCCAGGTGCAGTAGCCAAGGATAAAACATTTGCTGTAGTGTAGACAGTCTGTGCCGGAGGTCTGTAGGCCAAAACAACAGAACTCTGGCACAGAGTGTCTAGTCCTGGGACTTCAGGTTAAGCCGTTAGGGGATCTTTGACCTCACTTCTGGCTGGCAGAGCAGGGAGCAGCGGAATGCTGTGGGGGACGCATCTCTGGGGGCCCTGTGATCGCCATTACCAGCAACCACATAACCACAGCAACCATCATCCAATCTACTGTTCTGGGGTGTCGTGAATTTCTAATTGACCATCATTACTGAGATAAGTGAGGGGGAGGCTGGGAGAGGCAAGGGCCTGTGCTATGGGTGCCGTTTCCCACCATTAGAAATAGCAGCAGCCACCTTAATTTACATAAGATACAACTTGCAGAATTTCAAGACAGCATCTGGGCTCAGGTGTTTGTTAACTTGAGGTCAAAGCTTGAGAATCTGGAAAGGTGCTGCTTGGAGAATGGAGAATCAAGAGGAGTGCCACTACGAACAGGAAATTTGGAGTGCCTGGAACCGATTACCAGACACTTTTAGCACCCTGAAAAATATAGCAATGGGTTTACTCATAATTTTCCCCTCTATGTACTTTTGTGAGACCTTATTTGCAGTGTTAAATAATATCAAAACCAACAAAAGAAACAGATTGACAGATGAAGTTAGTAGTGCTTGCTTGGGCTTGAAGTGTTCAAAATACCAACCTTCAATTGAAGATTTAGCTAATAAAAGTCAGCAACAAAAAAGTCTCTAATAGGCAGGTTAGTTAAAGAATTCCCCTCCCTCACTTATCTTAGTTGATGGCACCCCCCATACACAAGTTAAATAATATCAAGACCAACAAAAGAAACTGACTGACAAATGAACAAAGAAGTCACTAAGCAGGCAAGTTAAATAATTAGTTTTTGGTTTATTAAATACAGTTATATATTACAATTATACATTTTTGTTATTTAAACTATAAATATCGCAAAATTATGGTTTTTTTTCTCGAAGTGACACACCCACCCGAGTTATGCTCGGTTTTTTTGGTGAATTTTGACACACCAAGCTCAAAAGATTGCCCATCACTGAGCTGCACTGTCCCCATGGATTCAGGCGGGAGAACAGCAGACAGAGGCTGCAAGGGGCTCTTTCTTCTTTTTCTGATGTCTCAAAACTGACACTGCACAAACTGCCCTGCTAGGAGCCCTGGGGTGCACCCAGGCCCCTGCAGCACCCCAGCTGCTCGGCCTGCGACAGCTCTTCGAGGGCCCCTGGAGGTGGCTGTGGGCACAGAAGTGGCACCTTCAGAAGCACTCAGCACTGCCCACAGAACGGGCAGTTCGCTGGGGGAGGCTGCCGACAGCAAAGTGGGAGAGAGGCATGGAGAGGAGAACATGAGGAATGGATAAAAGTGGGAGCTGAATTCATCAGACAGCAAGATAAACAAAGGTAAGAGGCAAAGACTCTTTTAGTTCCCAGAAACTCCTTTAGTTCCCAGAAACAGAACTTCTGTGAAACGCAGGCTCACCGCAGAGAACTATTTCAGAGAAGAGTTCTCTGAAGTTCAAGTCCACCTCCCCACCTCCCAGGAACACACAGAAACACAGGCTCCACCCAGGAAGAGAGTGAGCTGGGGGGTCACATGACCTACAGGTGGTCACATAGGCAGCTGTCAGCAGCAGAACCCTGGTGTAGACACAGGATTGTACACACACATACCAGCTGACCTTCTTACCTTTCTACACTACATCACAAAGCCCGTTAAAGAGGTGGGCATGGTAAACCTCCAAAATTATGGAGGATCCTTATAGGCAGCTGATAAACAGAGTAAATTGCAGAGGTAGCTATAGAGAATATCTGTGATAAAATATAAGATGGAATTGAGATAACTTATACTCCATATAAAATATGAGATGGAATTGAGATAACTTATACTCCATATAAAATATGAGATGGAATTGAGATCCCAAAAACAGGTCCACCAGAAATGGCAGGGTTGTCCATGACCATGATGTCTAACTAACACCTACCTACCCTTGCAGAGTTCCTGGTCTCATCTGGGAGCTCAGCCTCTGCTTCCCCTTTTAGGTCCAGGGGCCACAAGAAACCTCACCCGAGCTGTTCAGTGACAGGCAGCCTGTTGCTAAGCCCTGTGTTGGAAGCGCGACTGCTCGGGGCTGGCCTTGACCTTGACATTCAATCCCTCTACTTCTGTGGCCCTAGTTCCTCAGCAGGCTTTTGACCCTCAGCCCTGGGACCAACCACAATGACCAGGATTGCCCTTTGCAACCCTAAAACACTGGTCCCAGTTTCCAATGCAAATTCTATGCTCCACCTGTCATCTCAAACTTCTGGAAGAGCCTGCTGGCTCTAACTCTGGCATCGTTCCTCTGTCTGAGTCCTCTTTACAACCTTGACCCCCAAACCCCGAGTGCTGCCTGTGTATTTAGGTCACTCATTGCCCGTTTTATCTGTTGTAACTGGATATTCAGAATGACTCTGCTCTGCCCTCTGGGTTCATGGCATTACTTTGTCCTGTACCCCTTCCTTTCACCTTTACTATCTTCCAAATGTCATCATTCAGGCCCCAATAAGACACTGACAACAATTTGATTTTGGCAGCAGGAAAGAAGAAAGGTAAAAACAAAAAGTTAAGGAGAAAATAAGGTTTCTTTTAGAAGCTGTTATTACTAATATGCCTATATATGAAGCCTAAAAGTAAGAAAATTCTAAAATCCAAAATCCATAGAAATTACACTGGGGAACAATTTTTTTTTCATTTTCTGTTGCATGAAGTTTTAGAACTGTTTCTATATATATCTGCATTGTAGATTCCAAATCTGAAATCCATTTTTTGGTACATGCTCCAGTTTATATGCAATTTTAATTTCTTTTTGTTACAGTTAATGGCATGCATTGGTTTTTAAATTGGAGTTAAAGGGCAACGATTCTTGGATTGAACATAACCACAAGGCAATTAATGATTTACAAATATCACTTTTACATAATTGTAGTTGCTTTTAAATGTAAAAAATTATTATCTGATAAAAACACCCTCCTATTTTGTTTTAAGATTGAATCATGGCTTATTCAAGTAGGTGTAAATGTAAGAATAGTCCTGACACCTTCTGTTATATATGTGGCTGTTACACACTTCAACGTCAAAGGCGCAATATTTCATCATTTGTGACACATGCATATATTGCCTATTTTCAAGTTCCCCTTGGCGATCAAGACTAGAATTGGGCTCCTCATATTGTGTGTCATAATTGTGAGGAAATGCTTCGTGACTGGACAAAAGATAAATGCAAAGGAATGCCTTTTGGTATTCCTGTGGTTTGGCATGAACCTAAGGACCACAGCAGTGACTGTTATTTCTATCTGATCCATACAAAGGGCATCAGCAAGAAAAAGCAGCGTATGATCGCATATCCTAATATTCCTTCAGCAATATGACCTATCCCACACTCTGAGACACTCCCGGTTCCAGTTTTCAATGGTTTTATTTCTTCTAAGGACGAAGAAAGTGAACATGGTGATCAAGTGTATTTTGAAAAGATGCATGAAGAAATGGTTGTAGAATCTGAAGGGTCTTCGTCTGATGCCAAGCAGTCATTAACCCCTCAGCAGTTTAGCCAACCTGAATTGAATGACTTAGTAAGAGATTTGGGCCTATCAAAGAAAGCAGCTGAGTTATTAGCCTCCAGGCTTCAAGAAAAGAAAGAACTTCACCAGTCAGCTCAAGTATCCCATTTCAGGAAGCGTGAACAAATTTTTGTGGACTTTTTTTCTGAAGACAAACATTTTGTTTACTGTCATGATATCAGTAGTCTTTTCAGCCAGCTAGGTGTTACCACTTACAGTCCAACAGAATGGTAGCTATTTCCTGACAGCTCTAAATGGAGTCTGAAATGTGTTCTCCTACTACAATGGTAATGTTTATGCAGCGGTTCTAATTGGTTATTCAACTCATCTATGAGAAGATGAAAATGACATAAAAATTGTCCTCGACTTTCTGAAGTATGAGGAGCATAACTGGATCATTTGTGTGGATCTTAAAATGGTAAATTTCCTGCTAGGACAACAGAGATGTTTCACGAAGTATCCTTGCTTTCTATGTTTGTGGGACAGCCGAGCTCAGGAGAAACACTGGACACAGAAGGAGTGGCCAAAACGTGAAGCTCTGGAAGTAGGGATGCAAAATATTGTGAATAACCTGTAGTTAACCGAGATAGGATCATTTTTCCCCCACTTCACATCAAACTTGGTTTAATGAAGCAGTTTGTTCAGGCTTTGAACAGAGAAAGTGAATGTTTTCAACATATTATTTCTGCTTTTCTTGCCTTGTCTTTCAAGAAGATAAAAGTAGGGGTATTCAATGGACCTCAAATTCAAACCTACATACATGATGAAGAATTTGCCAGGAAGATGAATAAGGAGGAGAAAGCAGCATGGCAGTCTTTTGTGGCAGTTACAAAGAACTTCCTTGGCATCAAAAAAACCCAGAAAACTATAAACTTCTGGTTCAAAGGATGCTGTTTGCTTTCTGCGGCATTAGATGTAACATGAGCATTAAGATTCACTTCCTGAACAGTCACCCTGATAAGTTTCCCGAAAATCTTGGAGCTGTTAGTGATGAGCAGACTATTGCTAGAGCATCAAATGAGATTGTCCTCAACAAGTACACAAATGCAAAAGCTACAAATGCAAATTTTTGCCTGAATAGAGTTTAAATAAGTTTTGTGCAAATTTTATGATTAAAATAAGTGTTTTAATATATTCTGTTTTGAAATTGTAGACAAGTTCTGATGCAATCATATCTTTTAGTGTATTAGTGTATTTATTGCATTATATAAATTATTATATTTTCACAAAGATGATGCCCAAGAAGACATTCTACTTCATTATATTAAACTAAACATTCAAAATTTTACAATAAGATAAAAACCTAAAATCTTGAATTGCAAAAAAAACGCTGTAGCTTACAGAGAAAAACTAACATCAGATTTGAGATCAGCACACTTGAATTAGGTAAGAACAAGTGTTTTTGTGAGTGCACCAAAAATTTTGTTCCCCAGTGTTATTCAAAGTTAGGCTGCTATTAACAAATCCATAAAATCTCCATGGATTACTATGAGAAAGACTTATTTCTCTATCTTGGTGTATATTCAGTGTGTGCCGGAAGGTGGGTGAGAATTTGTGCTACGTAGGATACAAGTCTCAACTTCTTGAGCATCCTGAAAAGGAGCAAGTCCCCCTGGTTTCCTGGCAGGTGAGAGAGACTGGATGATCATGAGGGTGTTTTCAGAGCCTTAGCCTGAAACGGACACATATCACTTCCTCTCACAGCCCATTAGCTAGAAGTGGGTGAAGGGTCCCTCGCTTCTGTAGAGGGGCTGAGAGGCCCACCTTTTCTCCATGTGCCCCAAGGAGAAAGGAACTGGAGGCCAGGAATGCTAGAATCACTGGTGCACAGTTTCAGCCGTCATGGCTCTAAAATTCTTGCAACTGTTGCATTAGCTAAAGGGATCATGCACTGGCCATTGTGACAATGCTTCTTATTTTTAGTTGACAATATGCAAAGTTCGTGATAAGTTTGATAAGAAGGAAATGACAGTGCATGTGTTAAAAGCTGAGCTAACTAAGCTACCAGAGAGTAGTTGTGCAGCTGCAATCTTATTTCACCATTCTTTGTTGTCTGTTCTACATTTGTGGCTTGAGTACAATTTTTTTAATGTTGTTTTTAATGTGTACCTTGTATTTAATAAACCAGGATTTCAAATGAAGCATTTATCTCTCGCATTTATAGGTAATCACATATATATATAATATATTCCAAAGCATAAAATAGCAAGGATGTCTTGTTAAAAGCAACTTTTAGTGGTTTGATACAATAGCTGGCTTGCTAACAGTAGTAAAATCACACACATCAGTTTTATCAATATTGTGATTTAATTCTAGAGTGGCAGCTATACTTCTACACATATTTCAACTTATAATCAGAGCCATATTAATTATAGCACTAGTTTACCTAGACCTGGCATTAAAATACTTAAAATTCTCAGTGTATAAATCAAACACATTAGCAAGAGTATGCTTAAAATAATGAGAAAAATAAGCTGCTAAATTACCCTCTATTATTGCTTGCTCTCTTTCCTATATGTTAACAAGGTTTTGAGTTATTTATTTATATTTAATTCATGGCCATGGCTTTCATACATTTTAAAAGCCTATGGTAGGATTAGGGCAGCTCTAATTCTGTCCATCCAGTTTTCCCAGAGCCATCTGAGTGGTGGGTGAGAACTGGCCTCCCTAGAGCCTCATCCCATCTCTAGACATCACATCAGATGAGCAGCAGGAAATACAAATAAACGAATATTCCTCCTTGCATTTCACAAAATGGTATTTATCGAGCAATGTTTCCTCTATGGTGTTCACCATGGCAAGAGCTAGTCCTCAACCCAGAGGCCTTTAGTGTGTAAGACATCTTCTGAAGGCCTCTTTTCCCACAGCCTCTCTTAAGCAGACGTGGGTCCCCACGAGGATGATATTTTTGACCTGGTCCTCTCTCCTTCAGCTGTGAGAGAGCACGGACACAAGGTAACCAGCCCTGATCATGGAATTTAAGATACTTCTTAATCCTGAAAGCTTAAAAACGTTAGTATTGATTTTTTAAAAACCAGTCTCACACAGGAGGGTAAAACCTTTACTGTCATTTTGGTGATAACTGAAGTGACCCTTTTGATATTACCTGTTTTTGTTGTAGGAAATAGCTGCCAAGCCAGCATTATAAATTCCCAAAAAAAGATATGTAACTAGATCACACTTCAATTTAACAGAATACATGTTAGAACTAAACCCACTAATGACATAACTCATAGATTTGCAGGATATTAGAACTTAAAAATATTTTTTTATCAGATCTGAAAGACCAAAGAGTGAAAATTAAAAAACTCTCTACTCACTGATTTTTTCTAGACATATTTTCTGGTGGGGAAGAATAAAATATTCCTACTGCTTAAAAAAAGAGACTTGAGAGGAGATGAAAATATACTTTCAAAGCAGACATCTTTTCACAAAATTATTTCACTTGAATAGATACCCATTTTACAAATTAAAAAAAAACTGAAGGAGACAATTATATGACTTGCTTAAGTTTCTAAAAGGGGTTTTAAAAATGGGAGCAAGAAAAAGAATGTTTTTCTTCTAAGTTTAATTCAAATATCTGATTTGAGAATTTTTGGTACTTCTAAAGATTTGTAAAGACTGAAATGTTTACACACACATTTTAGGAGAGTTTCTAACTAAAGTTCAAATAACATCATTTTAATTTTTTCAAAGAGTTCCTGTGTACATTTCAAGTCTCCAGCATCATATCTAAATTTCTTTTCTCTCTTTTTTCTCTCTCACTTTTCTATTTTTTTTTCTTGAGAATCTCACAAGGGGGAGAAAAAGGAAAATGAGATTTTTATCAAACAGTTCTGACCTAGAAAGAGGAAAAAAGACCATTAACATAGAGAAAAACTGAGACAGATCTTTAAAGAGGAGGGTGGGAAGATGTTACTACATTATTTTACTTTATGTGAATGGAAAGAAAAAGTTACCAAGTTTTTTGTTGCTTGAATAAGGACAGGAATTTTCTTATGAGGCTCCAAAAGGCTGTATAGTTGCAAAGTGACATGAAAAACAATCACTTCTGCCACTGGACGATTGTTATAAGGTTCAGCTCCTTCGATAAAAAGATGTTTCTGTTCAATTTCCAGTCACATCAAATTCTCATTACAAGCAGCTAAATCCCATCTCGCCATGAGCCAGACTGTATCAAAAGTAGCAGCTTTCTGCATTAAGTTTTGTAACACACACTTACAGCCCGTGTATCCCAGGTCACAAAGCAAACTCGAGGACTCCTTCCCCTCAGTGAATGACGGACTTGGATACTAAACTTCAACGACAGCGGTAGCGAGAATTCCTGGGCACCAAGGTGCCCTCAAAAATAAGATAGTCTGTAGCTTTTTGTAAACTACACTGTCCACTTCCCAGGTGTTTGCAGAAAATCCATTTGTGTGTTAAAGAAAAGAAAATTGAAAGTGTTGAGAGTTTAATTCAGAATCCATAAGGAGGAAAGTTAGAAAGGCAATGTCTCCTCCCCCTGCCCCCCCTCCACCAAAAAAAAAAAAAAAGTCCTAAGGTAGAATTCTCAAAAGCCCACTTAATAATTCCAATGTCATTCTCTCTTCTCATTTTATTTGCAAATATTAGACGTTGTTAGATTTCCTTCTAAGGTCTGGTGAGAAAATGAGATTAAGTTGAGATTAAATGCCAGTGAGGTTCGAGCTCCTGGACTAACCACGGAAATCAGAGCAGTAACGTGCGGATTGCCGTAATGAATGCGAGCGCTCAGAGCAGGGGCATTAAGTCAAAGCACAGCTCACCTCACCAGCTAGGAAAGCACTGGCCTTGACCTTAGACAGCTGTGCCCTTTAAAGAGAGCTTTTTTTCATTTTCTTTTTTAGCAGCGGAGAGCCACTCAAGTAGGCAGAAAGATGAATATCACTCTCAAAACAGAAAATAGGTCAAATGATATGACAGAATGAAAGCTAGATACTGTCAATTTTTTTTTTTAATGCAGTAAAGTTGAAACTGAAAGGTAAAATTCAGAGATACAAGAATGGTGTGTTTTCTTACTGGCAACATGTCCTGTCTCCTACTCAAGTCTGTCGTTTGCTGTTCCTGAAATGTTGGCCTCAGTTTAAGATTTAAACAAATCCAATAAATTAACAAAGGGGTGCTTGTTTATACTGCTCCTGGAGAGATACCGCATTTCTCCAAGTATAAGATGCATTCTTTTTTGAAATTTTTGTGGTCTAAAAACTGGATGCGTCTTATACAGTAGTTGTAGGGTTTTTTCCCACTTTTCACACTTGTTTTTGCGCTCATTGTTGGAGACAGTGATTTGTCATCAGACACAGATGAAGACAAGCGAATGGATGGGAGTTCTGACAGTGATGAGGAATTGTATGAATTTTATGATGAATCAAACTTGAGTTCAATCACTTTATGTAAGACATTCTTTTTCAAATTTTGGGCCCCAAAATTAAGGTGCGTCTTATCCATGGGAGCATCTTAGCCGTGGGGCAATACGGCCCAAAGGGAACCTCAGGGCAGGCTAATTAAGGGAGGTGCGGAGGCAGCACTGGGTGAGGGACAGCGACACTCGGCAATGGGATGGTTGGAAGAGGAAATGAAATAACAATGTAGAATCCAGTTTATAGTTGCATCATACATGACAATTACGAATTCACATACATTAGACCCACAGAGTAGAGTGCCAAAACGGCCATTACACTTTGTAGTGCCTCTGACATAAACAGTGCAGTCTGTCTGCCCCCCCTCGAGTGGGGCTAGTGCTGTAACTTTCTTTGGCTGATGGAAAGTGGCAGAAATGATACTGTGCCAGTTCTGAGAATAAGCCTCAGAAGAGCACGCACTTTGCTCTCTTGCTGCCTTCTCCCCCTCTTTTTCTCTCTATCAGAGTCTGCCTTCTCCATCTGGACAAGCCCCAGGTCCGGCTGGGCTGGGCTGGTCCCCACGTGATGAGGGGGGGACCCCACGTGATGAGGGAGTCAGGTCACTGCATAGCTGTCACCATGGCTCCAGCTAACATCAGCCAGTCCCAGAAGCAGAGCCACCTGGCGAACAGCAACTGGCCACAGACCTGTAGGCAGCCCTGGCTGTATCAGCAGAAAAACTGGCCGGCTGATCCCAGACCAAAGAGTCAACCCATTGAATCGGGAGCTAAATAAGACACAGTTATTTTAAGCCACAAAGTTTTGTGATTATTTGTGTGTGTGTGTGTGTGTGTGTGCAACAAAGGATAAGGGATGGAATCTCTATCTTCTAAAAAGCTTCACAGGTCTATTACTGGCTCAGAGTGCCAAACTTCCACTGACTATTAACTATGCATCAAGAAGGCTGACAAAGCTCAGTACTAGTGCTTATAGATACAGAATGCCCCCCCCCAGGGCACAGCCCATTCCGAGGATGCCCCGAAGGTTTGCAGACAAGGACACCTGAGTGAGGACTTAACTATATTTATGAGTGGGCCCAGTGAAGTAAGGGGGGAGAGGTATTTCAGAGGAAACACTAAAGGCAAACAGAAGTTAAACAGCAAGGCCTAAACAGGAAGATACAGGTGTTTATATTAGTAGAACGTAAAATTTTAGTCAGGAAATGGCAAGAAATGAGACTAGGGCAGTTAGCAAAAACCGGGCCATGGAAGGCTTTGGATGCCTTCCTACATACCTTGCAAAAGAGTAGGAATATTGATAGAGAACAGGCCAGTAGTTCTCAAACAGTAGGGCGACTGAAAGTAACCTGGTGGAGATAAGAATAGAAATTTTTAGGGCTCTAGCCATAAATTCTGATCCAGTAAACTCCGTGATGGAGGCCAGGTTTTGGGCTTCAAATTTTTTAAATTGGCCTTTTTAATATGTGGCCCAGGAATGTCTGGTGTAGACTGTTCATGGACCACACTCTGAAAAACATTGCAAGGCAACGGGAGGTCTCCTGAAGAGATCTTTAAAATGGGGGCCCTCGGGACTATCCGGATGATGTTTAGGCATTTCAGGCTGATCCCTCTGCCTGCGGTCTGGCAGGGAAGCTGAAAGCACTGCACGAAGGTGGCAGGGAACCAGAGTTAGGACAGTGGTAGTCAGTGTGGGGACCGATGCATGACCTACTTAGGAGGTTAAATTGCCAGGGACTTTTGATGACTGGAGAGACAGAGAGGGAAGGGGAAGTGTCCAGGATGGCACCTAAATGAAATTAGATTTTAGATATCTTAAAAAAAAAGTGTCCAAATACACTGGTTTGAAAGTTCGAGTTATAGATTTAGGCGTCATCAGAATACAGGTATAAACCCTGGGAGAGTGAGGAGACTGAGAAGGGACTGGCCAATGACAGACTCCAGAGGTGCATCAACATTTAAAGGACATCTAAGAGATGAATAGCAGCTTAGGAGGCAGAGAATAACTACCGCAGAGTTAAAACATGGCGACAGCAGTGGTACAGTCCCAGCAGCCATACGCCAGCACCGACGGCTCCAGGCTAACCGTGATGTATGGTCACCCTACTTAACAGCTGAACATGTCATTCAGAGTCTCCTGTGATCACTGCCAGGCTCATTTCCCTACATGCCAGGGGTAGGAAACTGAATAGAGTGGTGTGAGTAGCTACCCTGAGGTAAAAAAAACTGTGAAAACAGAATTTATTCAACCCTTTTTAAAAATTAGGAGGTATGCAGAAAATTATAAAAGAAAAATACAAAAAATATGTATGTAACTACCTAAGCAGTTTGGCAAACAGCCTTGCAGAATCTCTCTGTCCATATATAATTTTAAGTAAATAGGATCTTTGATTTTATATATATCCATATATATAATGAGTAATAAAATTTGTCTTTTTTATTCAACAATATCGTCACCTGCATGTTAATCATCTATATCGGGGCTGGGAAACTTTTTCTGTAAAGGGCCAGATAGTGAAAGTGTTGGGCTTTCTGAGTCACATGGTGTTTGGTGCAATGCTTGGCTCTGTCCGGGCACTGTAACACGCAAGCATCCTTGGACAAGATGTCAGTGGATGCACAGGGTTGATCTTCCCATAGGCTGTAGTTTGTCCAGTGTGGATCTATACCATAATTTTAATGACTTTATACTGTTTATGATTGTGCTATGAATTATTTAACCGACCTCACTTCAAAAAATGTATCCCAAAGAGGTTTTCAAATGTTTGAAAATGTATGCACAAATGTATTTAATACAGAGTTCTCTGTCATCCTAGAAAAACAGAAACAACGTAAATGCTCACCAGTAGAGATTAATTACATAATTTTTCATACACATCACACTTCATTTCAAAATTCCTAAATGGTAAAGTTACAGCATCAAGTACATTTTTATTTCTTTTCTGAATCATCTGGCCCCCAACTCAGGTCAGTTTCTTCAGTTTCTGAGATCTGAGAAATTTCTTTTCAATATCAGTTATTATGCAGTTAGTCATGTTATTCTGACTTGACCGTGACAGGAGGTAAATATGTATAGAGTACAATATAGAATACTATTTAACTTACAGAACTTACTCAGATTTCTCCAATTGTCTCACATTTGTTCTTTCTTGTCTTGGACCCAACCCAAAATCACACTTTGCATTTAGTTGTCATGTTTTCTTAGTCTCCTTTAACACAAGCAGGTTCTCAGTCTTTGTTATTCATGACCTTGACAATTTTCAAGAGTATTAGGCACTGTGATACCCCAGTACCAATGAACCCACCTAGTGCCCAAATCTTGCTTTCTAAATACAAGGCTCCAATAAAAGGAAACTATGAGCTCTTAGGGAAATAGCCTGCACAGGAAGAATATAAAATGAGCCTGCAGTGTCTTGTGATGTCAGAAAATATGGAAGTGCTTGAAAAGAGGGTGGGGGAACATGCTGAAAAGATACAGAAGCCAACTTGAAGGTGAGTCACAAAGGCCAAATCTGAGAAAACTGAACAACAAAATAAATAATGATTATGATGGATTATAACCTGGGAAATGAAATGAGAATTCATTCACCCATATAATATAAATAATGAATGAACAAATAAGTGGATGAATAAGAAAGAAAGAATAGTAAACTTTTTCTTACTATAAATTTCCAATTAAAATCATAGATTAAAGAATTATTGAAATAAAAAAATATATCACCATTGTGCAAACACCACAGTATTAATTATTTCCAGCAAGGTCATCAACGGATGCTAAAATCAGTGGTAAAAGTGAGATAAATGACAAGACACTTAAATACTCTCAAATTATTTCCCATAAGAGCCTTGTTATATACAAAGAAATACAGCAACTTTTTAAAGGAGAAACCTAGAACTCATCACCTTCACCAAGTGATCAAAGTTACCATTTTCAGTAACAAAACAAATTGACATCAAATACCTTCTAATATGATGTATTGAGAAGGTCAGAAACCTCACTTTCTGGTATATTTGCCAACGTACAAAACCTGAATTTAAACATAAAAAGAAAAAAATCAGAGAAAATATTGATCATCAGAGCCCCGCCGACCTAATATTAGACACACTAGGGTACACTATGTGTCAGATGCACTTTCAGTTTGATCCTGATTCAATTCACAGAGAGATCCATTTACAGACTTTTAAGAAGAAAAATTACAGAATGAGAACTGAGCCTTGAAAAGATTAAGCTGGCAGTGAGGGCAAGCTACAAAATGAAAAGGGGTAAAAGTGAAAGCTGGAGATGACGTCAGAGTAATGGCGCAGTAGGAAGCAATACCGATAAATCTCCCCCAAAACTCAACAAGATCTTCAACCAGAAACAGAAAAACCTATCCTTGGAGGCTCCAGATGTTTCGCAATACAATCGAAAGTATGGTCGAGCGAAAAATTGGCTAAATATTTAATCAAACCCCGAAGAAAATAGGGAGTAAGAAATGCTCTGCCTTCCTCACTAACCTAAATAGGGCTGCTTTCACTGGGAACAGAGAGTATAGAAACTAAGGCGGGCAAAGGGGGTGAATAGATCCAGGCCGCAGCACTAATGGCTGAACCAGGCTGTGGCACGGAGATCCAAGCCGAGGAAAAACTGTGCCTGTGGCAACTCAGTCAATACAAGCTAATACTCGCGCCAAACCCAGACAAAGAAAGACAAGCGGGGCAGCCATTTTCCCTGATCTGCTGGTCGACGCGCGAAGATAGTGGGCAAGAGATTCCTTCAAAAGCCCCGGGAGTGGGCAGCCGTGTTACCCCAAAGAGAGGCAGAGTCAGAGGCCTTTGTGTGGGCCAAAAGCGGAATTTCCAGGCCGCCCCAGCACCCTGAAAAAGCCGTGCATGGGGAGGGAGCGAGAGCCAATTCCAACGCTGGAACTTTTCTGTGCAGGTGGGGGTTTCACTCAGAGGGTGAGACTGCCGGCCTGATATCCTGGTCTGCGCGTGCAGATAGTGAGCGAGAGTTTCCTCCAAGCGCCCCGGGAGTGGGCGCCCAACCGAGTTACTGAACAGATTGGCAGAGCCAGAGGTCTTTGAGTGGGCAGAAGCCCCACCTGATTATGCTAGCAGCTCTGACTGAATGAGCCTTACCCAGAGCCCTGTGCTGTGTGGGAATAGAGTGGGGAGTTGCCAGCTCTTTGAGCCTCTTACTATCCAGACAGAGGCAGTAGCAACCCCATAGCTGGATTATCAGACTACTAATTGAGGAAGGAAAGACTAGGAGAGAGGCTCCAGGAACATGAACTCTCTCACTGTCAGAGCCTATAAATGCTAATAAGCCTCAACTGTCAACGAGACTGAAGCACAATACAAGACATTGCCATAGAGACGTATCAACTGCAAATCTCTACCTGAGCATGCCAAAGAGGCAGAACCTGGGGTACAGAGTCACTGACCAGAAAGAGGGAGAGAAAAAAAAAGCAAGAAGATAACCTCTCAAAATCAAGAATAATCCGCAGACTTTATAACCTATCCCATTTTATTATATTTGTTCGTTTGTTTCTCTTATCTTCATTCTTGATTTTTTTTTTCCTCCTCCAATTTGGTCATTTAACTCCCTGCCATTCTTACTCTCTCTCCTATCCTTGCACTACACTACCCATAAGTGTTACATCTCTCATTATCTTTTCTTTCCTCTTCCTTTCTCTCTCTTTTTTTTTTAATAAATTTTTATTAATGGTAATGGGATGACATTAATAAATCAGGGTACATATATTCGAAGAAAACATGTCTAGGTTATTTTGTCATCAAATTATTTTGCAAACCCCTCGCCCAAAGTCAGATTGTCCTCCGTCACCCTCTATCTAGTTCTCTGTGCCCCTCCCCCTACCCCTAACTCTCTCCCTCCCTCCCTCCCATGTCCTCCCTACCCCCCCACCCTTGGTAACCACCAAACTCTTGTCCATGTCTCTTAGTCTCATTTTTATGTTCCACCAATGTATGGAATCATGTAGTTCTTGTTTTTTTCTGATTTACTTATTTCACTCCTTATAATGTTATAATGTTATCAAGATCCCACCATTTTGCTGTAAATGATCTGATGTCATCATTTCTTATGGCTGAGTAGTATTCCATAGTGTATATGTGCCACATCTTCTTTATCCAGTCTTCTATTGAAGGGCTTTTTGGTTGTTTCCATGTCTTGGCCACTGTGAACAGTGCTGCAATGAACATGGGGCTACATGTGTCTTCACGTATCAATGTTTCTGAGGTTTTGGGGTATATACCCAGTAGAGGGATTGCTGGGTCATAAGGTAGTTCTATTTGCAGTTTTTTGAGGAACCACCATACTTTCCTCCATAATGGTTGTACTACTTTACAGTCCCACCAACAGTGAATGAGGGTTCCTTTTTCTCCACAGCCTCTCCAACATTTGCTATTACCCGTCTTGTTGATAATAGCTAATCTAACAGGAGTGAGGTGGTATCTCATTGTAGTTTTGATTTGCATTTCTCTAATAACTAATGAAGCTGAGCATCTTTTCATATATCTGTTGGCCATTTGTATCTCTTCCTGGGAGAAGTGTCTGTTCATGTCCTCTTCCCATTTTTATATTGGATTGTTTGTTTGTTTGTTGTTGAGTTTTATGAGTTCTTTGTAAATTTTGGATATTAGGCCCTTATCTGAGCTGTCGTTTGAAAATATCAGTTCCCATATAGTTGGCTGTCTGTTTATTTTGATATCAGTTTCTCTTGCTGAGCAAAAACTTTTAATTCTGATGTAGTCCCATTCATTTATCTTTGCCTTCACTTCTCTTGCCATTGGAGTCAAGTTCATAAAATGTTCTTTAAAACCCAGGTCCATGATTTTAGTACCTATGTCTTCTTCTATGTACTTTATTGTTTCAGGTCTTATATTTAGGTCTTTGATCCATTTTGAATTAATTTTAGTACACGGGGACAGGCTGTAGTCGAGTTTCATTCTTTTGCATGTGGCTTTCCAGTTTTCCCAACACCATTTGTTGAAGAGGCTTTCTTTTCTCCATTGTGTGTTGTTGGCCCCTTTATCAAAGATTATTTGACCATATATATGTGGTTTTATTTCTGGGCTTTCTATTCTGTTCCATTGGTCTGAGTGTCTATTTTTTTGCCAATACCATGCTGTTTTGATTATCGTGGCCCTATAATATAGTTTAAAGTCAGGTATTGTAATGCCCCCAGCTTCATTCTTTTTCCTTAGGATTGTTTTGGCTATTCGGGGTTTTTTATAGTTCCATATAAATCTGATGATTTTTTGTTCCATTTCTTTAAAAAATCTCATAGGGATTTTGATGGGAATTGCATTAAATTTGTATATTGCTTTGGGTAATATGGCTATTTTGATTATATTTATTCTTCCTATCCAAGAAAAAGGGATATTTTTCCATCTCATTGTATCTTTTTCGATTTCCCTTAACAATGCTTTGTAATTTTCATTATATAGGTCCTTTACGTTCTTTGTTATGTTTATTCCTAGGTATTTTATTTTTTTTGTTGCAATCGTGAAGGGGATTATTTTTTTGAGTTCGTTTTCTAATATTTCATTGTTGGCATATAGAAAGGCTATGGACTTTTGTATGTTAATTTTGTATCCTGCGACCTTACTGTATTGGTTTATTGTTTCTAATCATCTTTTTGTGGAGTCCTTCGGGTTCTCGATGTACAGGATCATATCATCAGCAAAAAGTGATAGCTTTACTTCTTCTTTTCCGATATGGATGCCTTTTATTTCTTTGTCTTGTCTGATTGCTCTGGCCAGAACTTCTAGCACCACGTTGAATAAGAGTGGAGAGAGTGGACAACCCTGTCTTGTTCCTGATTTAAGGTAGAAAGTCCTCAGTTTTATGCCGTTTAATAGGATGTTGGCTGATGGTTTATCATATATGGCCTTTATAATGTTGAGATATTTTCCTTCTATACCCATTTTGTTGAGAGTCTTAAACATAAAATTGTGTTGTATTTTATCAAAAGCCTTTTCTGCATCTATTGATAAGATCATGTGGTTTTTGTTCTTTGTTTTGTTGATATGGTGTATTACGTTAACCGTTTTGCGTATGTTGAACCATCCTTGAGATTCTGGGATGAATCCCACTTGATCATGATGTATTATTTTTTTAATATGTTGTTGTATTCGGTTTGCCAGTATTTTGTTTAGTATTTTAGCATCTGTATTCATTAGAGATATTGGTCTGTAGTTTTCTTTCTTTGTGCCATCCTTGCCAGGTTTTGGTATGAGGGTTATGTTGGCCTCATAAAATGTGTTTGGAAGTATTGCTTCTTCTTCAATTTTTTGGAATACTTTGAGTAGAATAGGAACCAAGTCTTCTTTGAATGTTTGATAGAATTCACTAGTATAACCGTCTGGGCCTGGACTTTTATTTTTGGGGAGATTTTTAATAGTTTTTTCTATTTCCTCCCTGCTGATTGGTCTGTTTAGGCTTTCTGCTTCTTCATGACTCAGTCTAGGAAGGTTGTATTGTTCTAGGAATTTATCCATTTCTTCTAGGTTGTTAAATTTAGTGGCATAAAGTTTTTCATAGTATTCTACAATAATTCTTTGTATATCTACGGTGTCCGTAGTGATTTCTTCTCTCTCATTTTGGATTTTGTTTATATGAGTTCTTTCTCTTTTTTCCTTGGTAAGTCTTGCCAAGGGTTTGTCAATTTTGTTGATTTTTTCAAAGTACAAGCTCTTTGTTCTATTAATTTTTTCTATTTTTCTGTTCTCTATTTCATTTATTTCTGCTCTGATTTTTATTATCTCCTTTGTTCGGCAAGTTTTGGGTTGTCTTTGTTCTTCTTTTTCTAGTTCCTTAAGGTGGGAAGTTAAGTGGTTTACTTCGGCTCTCTCTTGTTTGTTCATATAGGCCTGAAGTGATATGAACTTTCCTCTTATTACTGCTTTTGCTGCATCCCAGAGATTCTGATATGTCGTATTTTCATTTTCATTTGTCAGTATATATCTTTTGATTTCTGCGCTTATTTCTTCTTTGAGCCATTCATTTTTTAGAAGTATGTTGTTTAGTTTCCACATTTTTGTGGGATTTTTTTCCTCTTTTTTGCAGTTGAATTCTAGTTTCAAGGCTTTATGATCAGAAAATATGCTTGGTACAATTTCAATTTTTCTGAATTTGCTGATATTGTCTTTGTGGCCCAACATATGGTCAATTCTTGAGAATGTTCCATGTACACTAGAGAAAAATGTATACTCTGTCGCTTTGGGATGAAGTGTCCTGTAGATGTCTATCATATCCAGGTGTTCTAGTATTTCGTTTAAGGCCACTATATCTTTATTGATTCTCTGTTTGGATGACTGATCTAGAGCCGTCAGCGGTGTATTGAGGTCTCCAAGTATGATTGTATTTTTGTTAGTTTTTGTTTTAAGGTCAAATAAGTAGCTGTCTTATATATTTTGGTGCTCCTTGGTTTGGTGCATA
Organism: Saccopteryx bilineata; assembly: GCF_036850765.1. Taxonomy (NCBI): domain Eukaryota; kingdom Metazoa; phylum Chordata; class Mammalia; order Chiroptera; family Emballonuridae; genus Saccopteryx; species Saccopteryx bilineata. The sequence goes on along the minus strand of NC_089490.1, from coordinate 189,174,900 downwards.
TATATTAAGGATTGTTATGTCTTCTTGATTCAACTTCCCCTTAATCATTATGAAATGACCATTTTTGTCTCTGAGTACTTTTTCTGTCTTGTAGTCAGCATTATTAGATATGAGCATTGCTACGCCTGCTTTTTTTTGGGTGTTGTTTGCTTGGAGTATTGTTTTCCAGCCTTTCACTTTGAATTTGTTTTTATCCTTGTTGCTTAGATGTGTTTCTTGTAGGCAGCATATAGTTGGATTTTCTTTTTTAATCCATTCTGCTACTCTGTGTCTTTTTATTGGTAAGTTTAATCCATTTACATTTAGTGTAATTATTGACACTTGTGGGTTCCCTACTGCCATTTTGTAAATTGCTTTCTGTTAGTTTTGTATCTAGTTTGATTCTTCTCTTTTGTTTTTCTATCATTTGTTTTTGTTTGTTTGTGTTCCATACTTCTTTCCTCTGTTGCTACCTTTTTTAAGTCAAGTGTTTTGTGGTGGTTTTTTTAAGGGTGGTTACCATTAAGTAATGAAAAGGGTACCTACCATATTCATTGTAGTACCCTATCTTATAAGTATTTCTGCACTTCATCATCCTTTGCTACTGTTAATCTCCATCCTCTCCCCCCTTTTTTTCCTTTGTTGTCACAGTTTAAGTTTGGTTTTATTGTGTTCTTGGTGGAGCTGTTACTTGTGGTGTTGTTTTCTTTTGTTCTTTGAATCTGGTTGGAAAACCTCCTTTAGTATTTCCTGGAGTGGGGGCTTTCTGTTGATAAATTCTCTCATCTTTTCTGTATTTGTGAATGTGTTTATATCTCCTTCATACTTGAAGGATAGCTTTGATGGGTATAGTATTCTTGGCTGAAAGTTCCTCTCTTTCAGGGTTTTAAATATTGGGGTCCACTCTCTTCTAGCTTGTAGAGTTTCTGCTGAGAAATCTGATGATAATCTAATAGGCCTTCCTTTATATGTTGTATTCTTCTTTTCCCTGGCTGCCTTGAGAATTTTTTCTTTGTCATTGGTTTGTGTCATCTTTATTATGATGTGCCTTGGAGTGGGTTTGTTGGGGTTAAGAAAACTTGGTGTTCTGTTTGCTTCTTGAATTTCAGGCTTTAGTTCCTTCCACAGGCTTGGGAAGTTCTCGTCTATTATTTGTTTGAGTATATTCTCCATTCCATTTTCTTTCTCTTCTCCCTCTGATATACCTATTATTCTTATGTTATTCTTTCTGATGGAGTCAGACAATTCCTGTAGGGCTTTCTCATTTTTTATTATTTTTGAGTCTCTTTCTTCTTCTCTCTGTTGTGCCTCAAGTTGTTTGTCTTCTATTTCACTAATCCTATCTTCAATCTGGGCTGTTCTGTTAGCTAAGCTTGTTACCTCGTTTTTCAGCTCGTGAATTGAGTTTTTCATTTCTGTTTGATTTGTTTTTATAGTTTCAATTTCCTTGGTAATATATTCTTTGTGTTCATTGAGTTGTTTTCTGATCTCCCTATATTGCCTTTCTGTGTTTTCTTGTATATCTCTGAGTATTTTTAAGATTTCTATTTTAAATTCTCTGTCATTTAGCTCCAAGGCTTCCAATATGTTCTTTTCTCCATAGATTTTTCCACATCTATTTGTGTTACCTCTCTTTCTTTTGTATCCATAATATTCGATTTCCTCTTTCTTATCGGCATCTGAGGGTGGTCTTATTGATAGCACTAATTAGAATTAATAAAGAGTAAAAAGTAAAAAAAAAAAAAAAAAAAAAAGGTAAAACACCCCACAAAAAAAAAACAGTAATAATTTATTATTTCCCCCTTTTTTTCTCTCTTCTCTTTCCCTCCTCTCCCCTCCTCAGGGAAATATCGTGCCTATAATGGAGGGCCTGATTTGGGGTGAAGAGTTCAAGGGGCAAAAAAAGGGAGTAGGGACCTACTAAATGCAAAAAAAAAAAAAAAAAAGGAAGAAAATCTTAGACAAGCATAAGATGATTTGCTTGTAAGTGATGGTCAACTAAGAGATATAATGAGAGGGATAAGAGGGAACCAGAAAAAAGGACCAAAAAAGAATAATAAAGAAGAAAAAATAAAAATAATAAGTAAAAATCTGTTGTATTAAGTGGAGCGAAGACTAAATACAATGGAGACCTTGGGTTGGGAGGACCCAAAATGCCACAAAAATAAACAAACAAGAAAAAAAATAAAAACAAAAGCAAAAAAGAGAAATAAAGCCAAAAAAAAGCCTTGAGTCCCAAATTAACTAATTTGCTCGTGATTGAGGATTATATAGGAGGAAAGTAAAATGAGAAAAGAAAAAGCGAATAGAAAGGAAAAAATAAGAAAAAGAGAAAAACGAAGGAAGAAATAAAATAGGAAGAGAAAAAAACAAAATAAAGCAAGACAAAAAAACAAAAAAACAAAAGAGGAGAGAGTGAGAGTTAAATGTTTTGGAGTATAACCTTAAAGGAGGGTGAGGATGAAGAAGAAAAATAAAATGCAACACTCATGGGTAGTGTAGTTCAAGAAAGGGGAAGCATAAGATGGGCAGAGAATAGAAGGACCGAGGTGGAGGAAATAAAGGCAAAAAGATAGAAGAAACAAACAACAACAACAACAACAAAAAATTAGTGGATCAAGTTGTAAAGTCTGTGGGTTTTTCTTGATTTTGAGAGGTTAACTTCTTCCTTTTTCTTTTCTCTCCCTCTTCCTGGTCGGTGACTCTGTACCCCAGGCTCTGCCCCTGTGTCCCTCTTAGGTAGGGATTTGCAGTTGATGGGATTCTATGGCAATGTCATATAATTGGCTTTAGTCTTGCTGGAAGTAAAGGCTTGTTGGCGTTTGCAGGGTCCAACGATGAGAGAGTTTGCTTTCCTGGATTCTCTCTCCTAGCCCCCCCTTTCTGAATTAGCAGCCTGGTGATCCAGCTATAAGGCTGCAACTGCTTCTGCCTGGGGAGTAAGAGGCTCAAAGAGCTGGGAAATCCCCATTCTATCCCCACTCAGTGCAAGGCTTTGGGAAAGGCTCTGGCAGTCAGGGCCTCCAGTGTAATCAGGCGGGGGTGGGAGTCAATTGTTGTCAAGGTGACTGTTCAGTGCCTATCATTTAGTTGGACCTCTCAACCCAGGCTTTCCACACTTTGTAGCCTGTTTTTGCAGGGAAGAAGAGGCACTAGTCTCTGCTTACGACTAGTGTAGTATAGACCTTATTATCTGCCAAGTCCTTCTTGTTAGCGTTTATCCCTGAATATGGAGGCTCTATCAATCAGAAGTTGCCCCCGCCCCTTTAGCGAGAGGCACTAAAAAATATCACGCCTCTTGTCTTGGATCGCTGAACTGAGATCTTATCAATTAGAACCAAGGGTGCGCAGATTTTATGGGTTAAGCTAATTTCAGTGATTGGGTCGCAGCTGTGTTTCCGAAGGTATTTTAGGCTGCCTGCGCGTGCCCCTCCCCCAACGCTTGATTGTTAGCTTGAATGGCTGGGTGAGGTGCCCCGCCCACGGAGAGAATCTCCCAAGCCTCTCCCGCTCGCCCCGCTGCTGGCGGCTGGACCGCACCAGGCGCAGGATAATGGAGCCCCCTGGGTGTGCGGGCCAGCAGGGCGCCCTGGGCGTGTGGAATGCCAAAGGCACGCGCGTGAATGGGGCGCTCCGGGCACCGGTGGCCGGCGACCCCCACTCGCAGTGTGCAGGCCGCTGGGAACGTCAGCGGTGCTCAACCGGACTGCGCGGCTGCTCGCGGTGGTGGTTCGCGGCGGCTGCTCGTGGCGGCCGCTCGCGGTGGCGGTTCGCGGCGGCGGCTCGCGGGGGCTCGCGGTGGCGGCTCGTGTCGGCCGCTCGCGGCGGCTCGCGGTTCCCAAGTATATGGGCTGACTCACCACAAGCGCACTTCCTTGTGGTTTGAAAGAACGTCCCTGTGGTCGATTCCTCCACACCCTCGTCTCTCAGATTTAAGTGATAACAGTCCTTTCGCTATCAGTTTGTGTGGAACTCCGGAATGCTCCGAGGATAAATTTTTCTGTTTCTAGTTGATAAATTTGTTGTGATTTAGGGGAGAGCTGTCGGACGCGCTGCTCACGGCGCCATTTCTGTGACGTCACCTCCTTTCTCTCTATGTGGGTTGCACTCCAAAACCCTTAACTCTCTCTCTCTCTCTCCTCTTTTCTTTTTTCTTCTTTTAGTGGTTCCCTCTTTTTTTCTCTCTCTCTTTCTTTTCTCCCTCTATATTAGTTTCTTCCTTTCTCCTTTACATCTCCTCTCATTCAAACTTCAATAATGAACAAATTATCTTATCTGGGACTCAAACTTATGTTTGTGGCATTTTGGGGGAGACTTTACTTCACCTTTTTAACTCACTAGCAGTGCTCCCATCCCTTGCTCTACATTTTATCTAGTTCTTGTTCCACTAAATACAATAGTAATTTTTTAATATGTCCCCCCATTTTCCTGTTTCCCTCTTATTCCTCTCATCATAACTCTTAGTCAACCAACACCTAAAAGCAAATCATTTTATTCTTGACCCAAATTTTTTCCTTATTTGCTTTTTGTGGGTCCATACCTCTTTTTTTTCTCTTTTTTCTTTTTTTGCCCCTTTATTACTTCTCCCCAATTTAGGTCCTCCATTACAGGCATTGTTTGTTCTATTTAGTACAATATAATTCACAGTTCACCACAAGATTATCTCAAGAAAGAGGGGAAAGGAGAGGAGAGGAAAAAAGGAGGGGGAAAATAATTTTCTTTATTTTAATTTTAATTTAATTTTATTTTTCTTTATTTCATTATTAATTTTTTTAAAGAACAACTCTTTTTGATTTTTTATTTTTTTAACTTTTTATTATTTATCAAATCTCATTAATACTATCAACAAAACCACCCTCAGATGCCACTAAGAAAGACAAAATTGAATATCATGGATAAAAACGAAGAGAGGTAACACAGATAGATGAGGAAAAATCTATGGAGAAAAAATTTAATATATTGGAAAACTTGGAGTTAAACAACAGAGAATTTAAAACAGAAATCCTAAAAATACTCAGATATATGCAAGAAAACACAGAAAGGCAATTTAGGGAGCTCAGAAAACAACTCAATGAACACAAAGAATATATTTCCAAAGAAATTGAAACTATAAAAAATCAAACAGAGATGAAAAACAATTCACGAGCTGAAAAATGAGGTAACAAGCTTAGCCAATAGGACAGGCCAGATAGAAGGTAGGATTAGTGAAATAGAAGACAAGCAACTTGAGGCACAACAGAGAAAAGTAGAAAGAGACTCAAAAATTTAAAAAAAAATCAAATTGCCCTAAAGGAATTATGTGACTCCATCAAAAAGAATAACATAAGAATAATAGATATATCAGAAGGAGAAGAGAGAGAAAATGGAATGGAGAACATACTCAAACAAATAATAGATGAGAACTTCCCAAGCTTGTGAAAAGAACTAAAGCCTCAAATTCAAGAAGCAAACAGAACTCCGAGTTTTCTTAACCCCAACAGACCTACTCCAAGGGACATCATAATGAAATTGGCACAAACCAACGGCAAAGAAAAAATTCTCAAGGCAGCCAGGGAAAAGAAGAATACAACATATAAAGGAAGGCCCATCAGATTATCATCAGATTTCTCAACAGAAACTCTACAAGCTAGAAGAGAGTGGACCCCAATATTTAAAGTCCTGAAAGAGAGGAACTTTCAGCCACAAACACTATACCCATCAAAGCTATCCTTAAAATATGAAGGAGAAATAAAAACATTCACAGATACAGAAAAGATGAGGGAATTTATCATCAGAAAACCCCCACTCCAGGAATTACTAAAGGGGGTTCTCGAATCAGATACAAAGAACAACAAAAAAAAACAAAGCCACAAGTAAAAGCTCCAAGAAGAACACAAGAAAACCAAATTTAAACTGTGACAACAACAAAAAGAAAGGGGTGCAGAGAGGATGGAGATTAATAGTAGCAAAGGACGATGGAGGGCAAAAGTACTCACAAAATAGTGCACTACAATGAACAGGGTAGGAACCCTTTTCATTACTTAAAGGTAACCACCATTGAAAAAACCACCACAGAAGCACATGATTTAAAAAAAGATAACAACAGAGGAAAGATGTATGGAATACAACCAAATAAAAACAAAAGATAGAAAAAAGAAAAAGAAGGATCAAACAAGATACAAAACTAACAGAAAGCAATCTATAAAATGGCAATAAGGAACTCACAAGTGTCAATAATTACACTAAATGTAAATGGATTAAACTCACCAATAAAAAGGCACAGTGTAGCAGAATGGATTAAAAAAGAAAAGCCAACTGTATGCTGCCTACAAGAAACTCATCTAAGTAACAAGGATAAAAACAAATTCAAAGTGAAAGGCTGGAAAACAATACTCCAAGCAAATAACATCCACAAAAAAGCAGGCGTAGCAATACTCATATCTGATAATGCTGACTATAAGACAGCAAAAGTACTCAGAGACAAAAATGGCCATTTCATAATGGCTAAGGGGACACTGAATCAAGAAGACATAACATTTCTTAATATATATGCACCAAACCAAGTAGCACCAAAATATATAAGACAGTTACTTATTGACCTTAATACAAAAACTGACAAAAATACAATCATACTTGGAGACCTCAATACACCGCTGACGCCTCTAGATCGGTCATCCAACAGAGAATCAACAAAGATATAGCGGCCTTAAACAAAACACTAGAGCACCTGGATATGACAGACATCTACAGGATATTTCATCCCAAAGTGACTGAGTATACATTTTTATCCAGTGTACATGGATCATTCTCAAGAATTGACCATATGTTGGGCCACAAAAACAACATCAGCAAATTCAGAAAAATCAAAGTTGTACCAAGCATATTTTCTGATCATAAAGCCTTGAAACTAGAATTCAACTGCAAAAAAGAGGAAAAAAATCCCACAAAAATGTGGAAACTAAACAACATACTTTTAAAAAATGAATGGGTCAAGGAAGAAATAAGTACAGAGATCAAAAGATATATACAGACTAATGAAAATGACAATATGACATATCAGAATCTATGGGATGCAGCAAAAGCAGTGATAAGAGGGAAGTTCATATCACTTCAGGCATATATGAACAAACAAGAGAGAGCCCAAGTGAACCACTTAACTTCCCACCTTAAGGAACTAGAAAAAGAAGAACAAAGAAAACCCAAAACCAGCCGAAGAAAGGAGATAATAAAAATCAGAGCAGAAATAAATGAAATAGAGAACAGAAAAATAGAAAAAATTAATAGAACAAAGAGCTTGTACTTTGAAAAAATCAACAAAAACTGACAAACCCTTGGCAAGACTTACCAAGGAAAAAAGAGAAAGAACTCATATAAACAAAATCCAAAATGAGAGAGAAGAAATCACCACGGACACCATAGATATACAAAGAATTATTGTAGAATACTATGAAAAACTTTATGCCACTAAATTTAACAACCTAGAAGAAATGGATAAATTCCTAGAACAATACAACCTTCCTAGACTGAGTCAAGAAGAAGCAGAAAGCCTAAACAGACCTATTAGTAGAGAAGAAATAGAAAAAACTATTAAAAACCTCCCCAAAAATAAAAGTCCAGGCCCTGACGGCTATACCAGCGAATTTTTTAAACATTCAAAGAAGACTTGGTTCCTATTCTACTCAAAGTATTCCAGAAAATTGAAGAAGAAGCAATACTTCCAAACACATTTTATGAGGTCAACATAACCCTCATACCAAAACCAGGCAAGGATGGCACAAAAAAAGAAAACTACAGACCAATATCTCTAATGAATACAGATGCTAAAATACTAAACAAAATACTGGCAAACCGAATACAACAACATATTAAAAAAATAATACATCATGATCAAGTGGGATTCATCCCAGAATCTCAAGGATGGTTCAACATATATAAAACGGTTAATGTAATACACATATCAACAAAACAAAGAACAAAAACCACATGATCTTATCAATAGACGCAGAAAAGGCTTTCGATAAAATACAACACAATTTTATGTTTAAGACTCTCAACAAAATGGGTATAGAAGGAAAATATCTCAACATGATAAAGGCCATATATGATAAACCATCAGCTAACATCATACTAAATGGCACAAAACTGAAGGCTTTCCCTCTTAAATCTGAACAAGACAGGGTTGTCCACTCTCTCCACTGTTATTTAATGTGGTACTAGAGGTTCTAGCCACAGCAATCAGACAAGACAAAGAAATAAAAGGCATCCATATCGGAAAAGAAGAAGTAAAGTTATCACTTTTTGCAGATGACATGATCCTATACATCTAAAACTCCAAAGAATCCACAAAAAGACTACTAGAAACAATAAGCCAATACAATAAGGTCGCAGGATACAAAATTAACATACAGAAGTCAATAGCCTTTCTATATGCCAACAAATAAACATTTGAGAATGAACTCAAAAGAATAATCCCCTGCACAATTGCAACAAAAAAATAAAATACTTAGGAATAAACATAACAAAGAATGTAAAGGACTTATATAATGAATACTATAAACCATTTAAGGGAAATCAAAAAAGATATAATGAGATGGAAGAATATTCCTTGTTCTTGGTTAGGAAGAATAAATATAATCAAGATGGCCATATTACCCAAAGCAATATACAAATTTAATGCAATTTCCATCAAAATTCCAATGACATTTTTTAAAGAAATAGAGCAAAAAATCATCAGATTTATATGGAACTATAAAAAAACCCAAATAGCCAAAGCAATCCTAAAGAAAAAGAATGAAGCTGGGGGCATTACAATACCTGACTTCAAACTCTATTATAGGGCCATGACAATCAAAACAGCATGGTATTGGCAGAAAAATAGACACTCAGACCAATGGAACAGAATAGAAAGTCCAGAAATAAAACCACATATATCAATATATAGTCAAATAATTTTTGATAAAGGGGCCAACAACACATAATGGAGAAAAGAAAGCCTCTTCAATAAATGGTGCTGGGAAAACTGGAAAACCACATGCAAAAGAATGAAACTGGACTACAGTTTGTCCCCCTGTACAAAAATTAACTCAAAATGGATCAAAGATCTAAACATAAGACCTGAAACAATTAAGTACATAGAAGAAGACATAGGTACTCAACTCATGGACCTGGGTTTTAAAGAGCATTTTATGAATTTCCATAGGCAAGAGAAGTGAAGGCAAAAATTAATGAATGGGACTACATCAGACTAAGAATTTTTTGCTCCGCAAGAGAAACTGATAACAAAATAAACAGAAAGCCAACTAAATGGGAAATGATATTTTCAAACAACAGCTCAGATAAGGGCCTAATATCCAAAATATACAAAGAACTCATAAAACTCAACAACAAACAAACAAACAATCCAATAAAAAAATGGGAAGAAGACATGAACAGACACTTCTCCCAGGAAGAAATACAAATGGCCAACAGATATATGAAAAGATGCTCATCTTCTTTAGTTATTAGAGAAATGCAAATCAAAACTGCAATAAGATACCACCTCACACCTGTTAGATTAGCTATTATTAACAAGACAGGTAATAGCAAATGTTGGAGAGGCTGTGGAGAAAAAGGAACCCTCATCCACTGTTGGTGGGAATGTAAAGTAGTACAACCATTATGGAAGAAAGTATGGTGGTTCCTCAAAAAACTGAAAATAAAACTACCTTATGACTCAGCATCTCTCTACTGGGTATATACCCCAAATACTCAGAAACATTGATACGTAAAGACACATGCAGCCCCATGTTCATTGCAGCATTGTTCACAGTGGCCAGGACATGGAAACAACCAAAAAGCCCATCAATAGATGACTGGATAAAGAAGATGTGGCACATATACACTATGGAATACTACTCAGCCATAAGAAATGATGACATCGGATCATTTACAGCAAAATGGTGGGATCTTGATAACATTATATGAAGTGAAATAAGTAAATCAGAAAAAACCAGGAACTGCATTATTCCATACGTAGGTGGGACATAATAGTGAAACTAAGAGACATTGATAAGAGTGTGGTGGTTATGGGGGAGGGGGAGAGGGATAGGGAAAGGGGGAGAGGGAGTGGCACAAAGAAAACTAGATAGAAGGTGAGAGAGGACAATCTGACTTTGGGTGATGGTTATGCAACATAATTGAACAACAGAATAACCTGGACTTGTTATCTTTGAATATATGTATCCTGATTTATTGATGTTGCCCTATTAAAAAAATAAAATTATTAAAAAAAAAAGAAATATAATCAAGAAGAAAAAAAAAAAGTGAAAGCTGCCAAAGATATCCATGCCTGTTAGGAATCTGTTATATATCAGCTCAGGCACACTGGCATCATCTCAACTAGGGGGCTGGCTATAGAAATAAAGAGGAGAGTAGGATGAAAAAGAATATGAAGAAGAATCAAAATTATCTTCCACTTACTGAAGGCAAAGGGGTGAAAAGATGGCCCCTGCTTATTGGACGGAGCAGGCAGAGGAAAGGCAGTCTGCAGTCTGGGCAAGAGAGAGAACCCATAGGAATGGTTGTGTGGTCCATTAAGAAGCTAATTTTGAAGAGAACATATAACTTGTACAGTGTTACTAGGCCAGTAAGGGGCAGAACAAGTACTTATACTTAAATCTAAGTTCAGACATTTCTACGGCCAGTATGAAGTTCTGTGACCACTGAGACGCTCCAAGGGATTATAAAGAACCGCAAACTTCTACAACTGTCAGTTTTGAGGTGCACAAACAATCAGACATACATGCAAAATTATAAGCAACTCCTAAAAAGTGTAAAAGAATAAGCAAAGTTCCGTTTTTATCTGTATGTTGCTTTGGGCTTTATGCAGAAGTAAGGAGCATGTTTACATCCTTCTGGGGCTTTCCACCCACCTGACTGTCAGAGCCTGGGCGACCTCAGACCTCACTCCTTCTAATGTTATCACTTTACAGATCAGGTATCTGATCCTGCACATTCAAATATTTATATGTAACTCAGATGGAAAGAAAGCTGACCTAAGCAATTTAATTCACAATAGGTCTATTTTAAGAGCAGACGAGAGTTAAGAGTCTTAGGTTTCAATTTCCTATATAAATCGGCAAAAGTGTTGGCGAATAACTACGTGGGAATAGAATGACATCCTTTGAATACATCTGAATCCACATCCAGCAACATACCCGAGGTCAGCGCAGAGGGTAGGCAGGAGACCCATCGCTCAACCCACGGGGTTTAGGCATCACTCAGCCTTGACAGGAAAAAAGGGCAGAAGATGCTGATCACTAACTACAACTAGTCATCTTCTAGCAGCTCACTCCCAGTGGTTAGGGGAGCTGTGGAGACCAGTGTTCCCCTCCAGCCTCTCCCTTAAGGGAGGCCCCAGTGAGGCTGGGAGACGCAGAGCCCTCAACCCCCACCACCTGCAGAAAGCACAGAATGAATGAGGAAAATCTCTTCAGTTTAGTAATCCATTAATGGGTTGAAAAAATATATGCTGAAACAAGTAAGTTTTATTCCCACTAAATATTTCTTTCTTATTTCCGATACCTGCCATAACTGTGAAATAAATATGTTCACATTGGGAGAAATACACATAAAAGGCCCATCCTTTACACAAGCCCAGCGCTTATCTTAAATTACCACAGCCAAAGTAATCACCTTTAAATCCGTCTGTTACCACAGTTCATTACATACGTTAAAGAAGCTTTTTCATTATGGCCGTTTATTGGTTTATGCTCCTGAAGAGGAATAAAAAAACATTTCTAATTCAGGTACTCGACCTTCTCGCAATTAAAACACAAATTTACTTAAGACCCTGGCCTTCCTGAAACAACCGTGTTTTCAAAATAGACACTCCGCAAAATTTGTTAGTAACAGCTGAGTGCTTAGGAAGAGACAAAGCTTCAATGAAAAGATTACAGTTCAGGAGCTCCGACGAAAGAACCTGTAAGCTCAGGGTTGACGCTTTCTGCTCTGCATTTGTGGCCTCTGATTTTAGTTTGGTTTTGATGACCCCTTTCCCTTTCCCTTTTCTCTCATTTGCCGTTCAATAGAATAATAAATCAAATGAAGAAAGAGCAGCCTGATCTTACCAAGGCAGTTGTTTTTCTCAAGTCCTTTCTTTCATTTTCAGGTTGGTTCCCAGCCCCACCTTATGTGGTGTGATCTGCGCCTTCTCCCTTCTGGTGACTCACCGAGGTCCAAAGTCTGCTGCGGCACTCAGTGGATGCTTGACCCACCCAGAAATCAGCTTGCTTGTGGGAACTCTCCCCTTTTCCTCTCTTATGGAGATGGAGTTGAGAAATGTTGAAGCAGTAACTAGAGCAGCAGTTCTCAACCTGTGGGTCGTGACCCCAGCGGGGTCGCCTAAAGCCATAGGAAATATATATTTTATTTAAAAATGTATAATAAATATGTATTATCCGATGGCTTTAGGCGACCCATGTGTTTTGGTCATTCGACCCCCGCCGGGGTCGCGACCCACAGGTTGAGAACTGCTGAACTAGAGGAAGAAATAAAGCAAGGACTCCCTTCTTAGATTTCATTGCTACCATCATAGCTTCCTTTCTCTCTCCTTACTGTCAGGCAATATTCAAGTGTCCCAAAGAAGTCAATGAAAACTAAACACTTAAGGTATTTTTCCAAAAATACTCAAAAGTGGCACACCTCAAAGAAGAAAAAAAAATGGTCACCTTCCACTCATTGATATATCAAGAGCAGAAGGAATGCATTCAGAATCTTGTTAGATAATCACAAATATAAGTATAGCTGCTAACGATGATACTGTTTGATGGGACATAGTTCAGGATACAATTCAGAACTCCTGGGATTGAGGCAGAACTGCTTTCCAGTTGGAAAAAAAATATCAAATAGATCATTTTGAACTTCTCAGTAGGTGAAAATCCAGTCACTCTAAGCAACATTTTATAGGCATATAGAACAATCTACTGTGGTAGCTGTGAAAGGATTATTAACACTTAGAGGTCAGTAGTCTTGACCTTTGTAAATGTCACTGTTTTGCTGAAACTAGAACTTATAAATAAAATGTTGTAATATTTCCCTTCAAACTTATAAATAAAATTTGATGTATGAGATAGCAAATTAATTATTTTAATATAGCACCTACATATTTAGTCTGTATTTGGGCATGAATAAGAAAGAATTTTTTTTCCATCACAGAGGACTGACACACACACACACACACACACACACACACACACACACACACACACACAAATTCTGTCCTCATGTCATATAAATTCCGGCTGGCAACTAGGTGGCAAGAAGGAAAGAGGAAACTACAGAGTCTTCTTTTACTTATTTCAATGTTGACCTTACATTTGGAAAAAGTGAAGGGTAATTCTAGCCAGTGTTTCTTCCATTCTATAGCCTTCAGGAACAGAGAATATCCATTTCAGAGCAATGCCCTACCCATTTATTCCCCCCAGCAGGGAGGCTTGCCTGATGAAAATGCAATTGGAAAAAAGTCTTTCTTATGTGGCACTGTAAACCATCTACCATATTTGGATTTTACAATATGTAGCAAATTCAAAAAGAAAAAAAGAGAGAAACAGAAGTTTCTGGGACATCAGCATCAAAGAGCTACAAAAAGATGACATAGGGAAAAAATTAATAGCCTATGAATATGCAAAAATAACTACCACTGCAAAGAAGCATGAATTTTGATTGCCTTTACATATATTCCTCTGTGTGCTTAACTATATTCCCAATCCATCAAGGAGTGATGTACACACACTTATTTATTAACAACCCCACAGTGCTATGTGCCAAATCTGTTCTAAGTGCTTTATAAATATCAAATCAATCAATTTGCATAACAACCAACGTTATACAGTGAGCATTGTAATCGCACCTACTTTACAGATGGGTGACACTGAGCTGAAGGGCCAGGGCTGAAACCAGCTGGTCTATAACTGGATCTCTACTCTGACCATGACGCTGTGCTGGTGGTTGCTTCCTTTCTCTGCTAGATAATCACAAAAATTTCCTTAAAATGTAGGCAACTCTTAAAAAAGAAATGAGGATAGTATTCTGCGATGAATGGCAAAGTCAGCACCAACATCCAAATTCACATTCTGGTATTCTGTAGCTTATGGAAAATGTGCTTTCTTTCCTGAAAAGCTTTCCTGTAAAACACAGGTCAACACAGAAGAGGAAAGATGTTTTCCTTTCACCACTCAAGAATACAGTGCTGCAATCCACTAAAAATACACGTATGCATTTTATTTATATATATTTAACAAATGCTGCCTTTCAAACATATATTGTCTATATACAAGAAGTACAAAGGTAGGAAAATAAAACTGAGATAATTTTTCCCTCCCACTCCAAAAGATGATTTATTACTCTGGGTGAGGACCTAGGTATAAGAATCAAGAACACTCTCTCACCCTCCCCCTCCAATGTAGAAAAAAGTAGGGAATCAATAAAACTCAGAAAAAAACTAGCTTGTATCTCCCATAGGGAACTCCAATACATGCTAAAGGAGTCACATCAGTTTTTAGTGTCGGTGAAAGAACAGACAGAAATGAAAATCGCTTCTTTACGTATTCTGTTTCAAACCAAATAATGAAGCAATTTTCAATGACATTAATGCATTCCCTTGTGAAACAACCACATCCCAGGGGCCACACTGCTTGCTCCCCCTTTTCTTTTAAATCCCTGAATACTCATTTGAAAATTAAGTTAGAGCCCTCATTACACTTGCTGTTTTATCCATTGAAAATTTTCAATACATTGTGAAAATTAATTAATATTCTACTGCAAATTTTTTTTCATTATGAAGTCATAGCAATAACATTTATTAATGTGTCATAATTTGGGGGGGATAACATACAAACTGAAAGTTTAGTAGAAATAATTTTGAGATAATTTGACAGGAGAGGGAAGACTCAGCACCCTACAATTGACCACAAGTTCCCTGCATTGATCATGAGCTGGATGCCCAACCCCTAGAAAATGATCTATGATTGAGTCATTGTAAACCTTACTTCAAAAAAGAAGAGGAAGAAACATATGAGCAATTTTTAAACAGTATGTCACTCCAACATTTCTGCATATAAATAAATGCTTACACAGACCTCAGACGAACTTTTCATTGTAGATTACACCACCTGCCGCCTACACTGTAGCACACACACCTAATTGTTCATAAATTATACTTCTTTCATTTCAGGCTTCATTTCTCTTCTCTATATCTCATTACACACACACACACGACATATCCTCTTCCAACCTATAACAATTCCAAGTTCCTTATCAGATCTTCTCTCTTATTCTAAAGTTGCACCTTATAACTGCCCCCTCCCTGTTTTCTACCTGGTCCCCATTAAAACTGGTTCCGTTCACTAGTCCAGCCCCACCGATCCAAAGATTCCCGAAGTCCTCACTCAGTCCTTTGCTGTCTCCCAGAAATGGAAGAGTGCCAAGTGGGGCAGCAGGTGGAGAGGGGAAGATGAGGGGGCCTGGGCACCCCTCCTTGGAAAACTATTATGCATTCAGAAAGCTTCAACTCCCCATGCCCACCTATCGCCTCATTGTCCTTCCTGTTCTTCCTCCCTCTGAGTCATCATTGTGACCCCACACCTTGACTTCTCACCCCACCAACCGGTCACCCAGAGTAAGTTTTGATTTGGTTATGTAAAAGAAGATACCTAACCTTTATTCACATATGCTGATTAGCATTTAGGTTTAAAGTAGGCCAATAATAAAGATATATAATCATAAAATGCCTAAGAAACTTTGTCATGAGTTTTATCGAATCACAACTCTCCATTCTTATCACAGGTGCTCAGTCTTTTTTAGTTCTTGCATAAGGAGCATAATTATTTCCTTGCAATAAAAAAGTCAAAGAAGCATTGTTTCACACCTTTCTAGAGAATGAATACAGAGCCTGTGGAAAAGTAAGTTTGAGTAACGGCCATGGAACTAAATAAAATGATACCCTGATGGTTTTGACAAAGGGTATGGCAAAGAGGTAATTCAAATTAGATCATTTCAAAAGTAAACACAAGGTAGCTAAAGAAAACATAGACAGATATTTTAGCCAAGTGATATTTGTAAAGGCTGTGTTAATATATAGTACCTGATATATATTGTAGAAAACATGTAGTAAATATTAACTAATTGAATAAGTGAATGAATAAAGTGCTTTCTTGGTTTCTACCAGGCTGTTAAAATAAATTTGAAAATATATAGCCATTTCCTACATTCTTCAGTTGTGTTATCACTGCTTCAGTCAGTCAACAGTAAAGATTTAGTTTTCTTGGATTATCAGTAGTAGGTTCCATTAATTTTACCTTCTCTTCCCAAAGCCCTTTCAGTCTTTGAAGATTGCCTGTCATACTGCCTTGTTGTTGAATTCAACTAGATCTAAAAAGCTCTATGTCACTGGCACATAAAATTCTGTACAACAGCTGGAGTAGTAAGGAGAGTATGCTGCCTCATCTCCAGAGTAGTTCTGGGCACTGGCATACAGGAAGGTCTGAGAGCAAGAGGTAGCAACTGAGTATCTCCACTGCTTAAGGTTTCTCCAGAAATAAGTGAGAAGTTACGTTGATGTTGGCATAAAAATGGGGCAGTCAAGGAGTTGGTGGGAAGTTGGAAAGACAACAAGATACAATATTGTCTCTCACAATTACAACACTGTGTTCCAGCAAAAGCACAGGTCACTAAGAAATCTCCATGTGATTATTATTTACATAGAAAGACTGTCTCTGCTCCTCTGTTCATAGGATTAGAATGGATTCAGAGAAAGAAGAAGGCACTTAGTGATTTGAGATTTTTTTAAAAAATTAAGTGAGAGGCAGGAAGGCAGAGAGACAGACTCCCACATGTGCCCCGACCAGGAGCCCCCCAGCAAGTTCCCTACCAGATGATGCTCTGCTATCAGGAGCCACTGCTCTGTTGCTCAGCAACCGAACTATTTTTATTGCCTGAGGCAGGCCATGGAGCCATGCTCAGCACTCGGGGGTCAACTTGCTCAAACAATTCAAGCCATGGCTGTGGAAGGGGAAGAGAGAGAGAGAGAGAAAGAGAGAGAGAGCAAGGGAGGGGTGGAGAAGCAGATGGTCACTTGTCCTGTATGCCCTGACCAGAAATCAAACCTGGGACTTCTACAACCCAGGTTGATGCTCTACCACTGAGCCAATGGCCAGGAATGAGTTTTTTTTTAACTATGAAATCTTTTATCTGGGTGAAAGGGTTCCCACTCTTTCTCTTATTAACCCTCTAATCTAAGACTAGATTTTTATACTTCCTGTACCTGTATCTATCTTTTCTCCATTGTAAAAGTTAGAAAATGAAGCTCACCTCCCATGCTTGTGAGTACCATGGTTGGCACTTAGTAAATACTCAATGAATGACTGGCAAGCATTAAACAGGAACTCATAAATGCAAATATATATATATGCATGCATATATACACATTTATATATTATATAATTATATATTATATGTTACATAATACATTACATACTATATACTGCTCACAAAAATTAGGGGATACTTTATTGCTTCATATTCATTTTGAAATATCCCCTAACTTTTGTGAGTAGTACTATCTAATATGGTATATACTATATTATTATATTATATTGTATAATATAAATTATATATTTATCATATATTATATAATGGTATAGTATATATTATGCATTTATATTATAGTTTATATTTATATATTATATGTAATATAGAGATATGCTTAAATGTACAGTTGAATCTTGAATAATGTCAGGGTTAGGGCACTGACACCCCAACTGAAAATTCATGTATAGTTTTTGACTCCTCCAAAATCTAACCATTTTACTGTTGACAGGAAACCTTTCTGATAACACAGTTGATGAACACAAATTTTGTATGCCATATGCATTATTTGCTATATTCTTATAATAAAGCTAGAGAAAGAAAATGTCATTAAGGAAATTATAAGAGAAAATACAATTACAGTATTTATTGAAAAAAAAAATCCACATTTCAGTGGACCTGCGCAGTTCAAACCTATGTCATTCCAGGGTCAGCTATATTTTAAAGAATTACAGAGGCAGGGAGGGCTGGTTGGTTTAGGTGGGTCACACAGGTGTGGCCCTCCTTCCCCCAAAGCTGCCTACACCTACTGCCATCTTCCCCCAAAGACTCTGCTCCTGCAGGAGGAAGGGAAATAGAAATGCCAGCCCCGGTACCGAGCTCCTTATCACAGAAACGATGGATGGTAGTAACGTCACCTGGGGCACTGCCCCTCTAGCGCCCTGTGCCTCCTCTTGCTGACTGCGGTGGAGGGCTCCGTATGTACACGCCGCCTAGTGACTAGAAGTGGGGCGAATGCTCCGTGGGTTGGCCAGCCAAGCATATATGTGGAAACTGCAAGCACAATGAACTGTTATAAAGGGGAAAAGCAGTAAAAATCAACCCACAAAGAGCCCTCAAGGGGATGGAGATTCAGAAACGGCTTCTCCAGTCTGTCTAGGCCAAGGTTTCCCACATCGCCACCGCCTTTCTTGGCCTTCCGTTCTTCAGCACCCTGCGCAGTGATTTTCTCTCTCGTGTGGACGTGACGGACAGGCCCTCCTGGCATTAGATGCTGCCTCTGCAGTAACTCTCACCCTCACCCTGGCTGGAGAATGTGCCTTAAAGCACAAGAGATGAGGGCTAATCCTGAGATACTGTGTTCTCGCATCACCTTCCGTGGCATTGTCACTGGGAACAGAAAATCACCAGCATCTAGTACTCTTTAAAATCGTCAAGAACAACTTAAATAACCTCTCCTCAAGAAGGGCTTCCCTGCCTCTTGGAATCAGAATGTAGTGAGCTTTCTCATATCCTCGTAATAATGAGCACTCGCCACTGCACGCTGTGGAAGGTTCTGTTTGTTAAGTTGTACAGAGGTCTCCTGCCTTCAGCGGTACAGTTCCCTGGACATAAGGAAAGTGACACTCATTGTGATCTACGATGGCACTGTCTCCAGACAGGCAGGAGTCACTAAATGTTACATAGCCGGATGAATGAATGAATAAATGAATGAATGACTAGGTGGAAATGTAGTGTTAGTGGAAAGTATAACACAGTTTTCCAAAGTGACATCTGGCTAGCTCTGAGAGCCTCAAGCCATCCAACAATAGCCTTGTTAATCCTTAATTCAGCTGAAAAACTTTCAACTCTGATAAGGGTCAAAAGAAGAGAAATTGACTGTGGAATACGGTTTCCCTTAGGAAGCGGAAGCCTTGTTATTTTGGCTCTTAGTTCAGCCCCAAATTCCGTCTGACCCACTGTATAGCAGAGTCACAATGAGAGGCCAGAAAAGGGGAAGGATATGGAAAGAAAAGGACAACAATAAGCATTGCCATTGGATGAAAACGATAGATGGAATCACTCAAGGAGAAAATCAAAATGAGAATGATAGCAACCTAAAAAAAAAAAAAAAAAAAAAAACTGCAGAGGAGTTTGAAGACCTATTCTCATGTCACAGATGAGATGACTAAGACCCTGAGTAGGCTGGAAGGCGAACACAATTAGTAAACTGAATCAAGGTTTTCTACCAACCATCTACCTTCTCCACCGGACTGTAATGCCTTTCGAACACAGTTCTATTGCTGCTCTGTTATGAATTTAAAAGTCCTACAGTAAAAGATAATAACATAACCATATAATAATAACATAAACACCTCTGAGTCTCTATTTCCTCATCAAAAAGGTGGAGTGATCACAATAGCTAATTCACAGAGCTTCTGTCAGCATTACATATAACGAGTATAAAGAGCTTAGGACAGAGATGGCATATAAGAAACACTCAATAAGTATTAGTATTCTCAGCCACTATCCTCTGCTTCAAACTCACGTCGATTTCAACACAGATCCTGCAGGGAAAGCTGGAATGAAAACAGAACTAATACAAGCCCAACATCTTGGCTGCCATGTCCTCAAAAATGAAGCCAATGATAACTATGCTCTACCATTACACCCCTGACCCTGTGGTAGCTGTTCTGTATATCACCTACCTAGCTGCTCCAATAATTCAAGGTGCTATATGCAAAACGACATACTGTGTGCACCCATGTTACATTTAAGAAACTGAATCTCTCTGCCTGTGCCCTCATGGCTGTTGCAAATGCATTGAGTTATAGAATAAGAGCTCAATTATTTTTTAACTAGCCTGAACATCATTTATGACTTAAAATGATGGCCCTAATGGTCCACATGTAACCACTCGGTCCCATTCAGTACCTAGCCGGGGCAAATTTGTTTATTTAACAGATACCTACTGAGCTTCTAATACGTACCAGGCATTTGCTGGGCGCTAGGATAGAGCAGTGAACAAAGCAAGCTAAAATCCCTGACATATTAGGACGACATTCTAGTAGAAAAATGATCCAGAATAGGAAAGGGCAGAAATAAAAGTGGTTAGCCTTTGGAAATGCCATCTTCTAAGCTCAATGATAAGCTGCCCTTACATTTGAAATAAAGAGTTTCTTTAAATAAAAGTTTTTCTTTCACCTTGACATTGTGCAAGGTATTCAGTAAGATCTTGGGATTGGCTTCTACATTAAGACCAATTATTTCACTCGATATGCCTTGAACTTTCTTATTTGTACAAGGAATCCAGATGAGAATAATACATCAAAAGAAATAACAAGAGAAAAATCTGTTAGCAATGAGGATAATAAAACACAGATAACTTAAAGCAGAAATACCAAATCTTTAAAAGAGAGGCATAACTTATGCCACCCATGGAAAGAGAACATCACAAAAGTCACTTTGAGGGCCATTCACCTAATCTCTAACATGCCCACCTGTCTCTCTCTGACTCTGTCTCCACTTAAATCTTTTAAAATGAAAGCAGCACTTGTAACTCAGGATCACACGCAAGGTTGGCACTGCAGAGTAACACTTCTCCCTCCACACCTGCTGCGACAGAAATAGCAGATCTAAATCCAGACTCTTTACCTACAGGTAGAGGGAACGATTCAAACATAACATGCTTTATTTGAGAAGCTGACTGTGTGGGATTTAATAGGACTTTGCATATTTTATATTGGTAAGTCATATGCCATCTTTATGCCTGTAAGATGTATAAGGAATTTATGCATTTGTATCTATTTATGCGTTCACGTGCATACACGATATGTACTATATATACACCCATGTATGCGTGTGGGAGGGTGAGCAGCCACCCTTCTGTCTGGAATGGAGAGAAGGATGCCACTACAGGAGCAGGAAGGAGAAAGACAAGGGAAACTGCAATGGGGCATCGGAAGTGGTGTAGTGTGGGTTTGCCATCCCTCGGTCATGGAGGGCACAGAATGGCGTGGGCACCTAACCCAGCCTTAGACAAAGGAATGGTTGGAGAAGACATCTCCCAAAAAGTACCACCTGAGCTAGTTGTGATGAATGGACAGAAGTAAGCCTAGGGAACATCTGGGAGCAAAAATGGGCCCAGACGGATGAGGTAGGAGAATGTGTGGTCCTGTGAAAAATTGAGTTGTTCAGAATACTTCTAGGGGAATACATACGGAGGCACAAGAAGCAATGTGTCCCTTTTTATTTCTTGTCATTGGGACCAGGGATCACATTTCGCTTATCTAGTATGGATGCCCCAGGGTAGCTGACACAGAGCCTTATCCATCACAGTGATCCAATAAGTGCTCTAAGTATTAAATAGCTTAGATTCAGTAACACTTGCTCAAGGAAGAGTAAAACCCAAATATAAAAATGGCATTTTTTGGAGATGACGTCAGAGTAATGGAGGGGTAGGAAGCGATACCGATAAATCTCCCCCAAAACTCAACAAGATCTTCAACCAGAAACAGAAAAACCTATACTTGGAGCCTCCAGATGCTTCGCAATACACCCAAAGGTATGGTCGAGTGAAAAATTGGCTAAATATATAACCAAACCCCGAAGGAAAAAGGGAGTAAGAAATGCTCCGCCCTCCTCACTAACCTAAACAGGGCGGCTTTCTCTGGTAACTGTGAATATAGAAACTGAGGCGGGCAAAGGGGGTGAATAGATCCAGGCTGCGGCACAAATAGCCGAACCAGGCTGTGGCACGGAGATCCAAGCCGAGGAAAAACTGATCCTGTGGCAACCCGGGCAATACAAGCTAACACTCGCGCCAAACCCAAACAAAGAAAGACAAGCGGGGCAGCCATTTTACCCGATCTCCTGGTTGGCGCATGCGCAGTTAGTGGGCGAAGGATTTCTTCCTAAGCCCCGGGAGTGGGTGCCCGTGTTACCCCACAGAGAGGCAGAGTCAGAGGCCTTTCTGTGGGCCGAAAGCAGAATCTCTGGGCAGCCCCAGCGCCCTGGGTAAGCTGTGCACGGGAGGGAGTGAGAACTAATTCCAACGGTGGAAATTTTCCGTGCTGGTGGGGGTTGCACTCAGAGGAAAACGCGGCCGGCCTCATATCCTGGTCTGCGCGCGCAGATACTGAGCGAGAGATTCCTCCGAGTGCCTCGGCAGTGCGCGCCCGTGTTATCGCACAGAGGGGCAGAATCAGGGGCCTTTATGTGGGCCAAAGCGGAATCTCGGGATGCCCCAGCGCCTTGCAAAAGCCGCGCACGGGGACGGAGCGAGAGCCAATTCCAACGCTGCAACTTTTCCATGAGGTTGGGGGTTTCACTCACAGCGTGAGACTGCTGGCCGGATATCCTGGTCTGCGCGCGCAGATAGTGAGTGAGAGTTTCCTCCTAGCACCCCAGAAGTGGGCGTCCGCCTGTGTTACCGAACAGAGTGGCAGAGCCAGAGGTCTTTGAGTGCGTGGAAACCCCGCCTGATTATGCTAGCAGCTCTGACTGACTGAGCCTTACCCAGAGCCCTGTGCTGTGTGGGAATAGAGTGGGGAGTTGCCAGCTCTTTGAGCCTCTTACTATCCAGGCAGAGGCAGCAGCAACCCCATAGCTGGATTATCAGGCTACTAATTGAGGAAGGAAAAACTAGGAGAGAGGCTCCAGGAACATGGACTCTCTCACTATCGGTGCCTATAAATGCTAATGAGCCTCCACTGCCAACGAGACTAAAGCACAATACATGACATTGCCATAGAGACTTATCAACTGCAAACCTCTACTTGAGTGTGCCAAAGGGGCAGAACCCGGGGTACAGAGTCACTGACCAGGAAGAGGGAGAGAAAAGAAAAAGCAAGAAGATAACCTCTCAAAATCAAGAATAATCTGCAGACTTTATAACCTATCCCATTTTATTATATTTGTTTGTTTGTTTCTCTTCTCTTCATTCTTGATATTTTTTTTCCTCCTCCAATTTGGCCGATTAACTCTCTGCCGGTCTTACTCTCTCCTCTTCTTGAACTACACTACCCATAAGTGTTACATCTCCCATTATCTTTTCTCTCCTCTTCCTTTCTCTATATGAGGGTTGCACTCCAAAACCCTTAACTCTCTCTCTCTCTCTTTTTTCTTTTTTCTTCTTTTACTGGTTCCCTCTTTTTTTCTCTCTCTCTCTTTCTTTTCTCCCTCTATATTAGTTTCTTCCTTTCTTCTTTACATCTCCTCTCATTCAAACCTCAATAACAAACAAATTATCTTATCTGGGACTCAAACTTATGTTTTTAGCATTTTGGGGTTTTTTTATTTCACCTTTTTACCTCACTAGCAGTGTTCCCATCCCTGGCTCTCCATTTTATCTAGTTCTTGTTCCACTAAACACAATAGTAATTTTTTGACTTGTCCCCCCATTTTTCTGTTTCCCTCTTATTCCTCTCATCATAACTCTTAGACAACCAACACCTAAAAGCAAATCATTTTATTCTTGACCCAAATTTTTTCCTTATTTGCTTTTTGTGGGTCCATACCCCTTCTTTTTTCTTTTTTTTTTCTTTTTTTTCTTTTTTTTCTTTTTTTTTTTTTTTGCCCCTTTATTACTTTTCCCCAATTAAGGCCCTCCATTACAGGCATTGTTTGTTATAATTCACAGTTCACCACAAGATTTTCTCAAGAAAGAGGGGAGAGGAGAGGAGAGGAAAAAAGGAGGGGGGGAATAATTTCCTTTTTTTTAAGTTTTTATTTTATTTTATTTTTCTTTATTTTATTATTAATTTTTTTTAAAAAAACAACTTTTCAATTTTTTATTTTTTTAACTTTTCATTCTTAATTAAATCTCATTAATACTATCAACAAAACCACCCTCAGATGCCATTAAGGAAGAAAAATCGAATATCATGGATACAAAAGAAAGAGAGGTAACACAGCTAGATGAGGAAAAATCTATGGAGAAAAAATTTAATGTATTGGAAACCTTGGAGCTAAATGACAGACAATTCAAGATAGAAATCCTAAAAATCCTCCGAGATATACAAGAAAACACAAAAAGGCAATTTAGGGAGCTCAGAAAACAACTCAATGAACACAAAGAATATATTACCAAGGAAATTGAAACTATAAAAACAAATCAAACAGAGATGAAAAACTCAATTCACGAGCTGAAAAACAAAGTAATAAGCTTAGTTAATAAAACAGGTCAGATAGAAGAGAGGATTAGTGAAATAGAAGACAAGCAACTTGAGGCACAACAGAGAAAAGTAGAAAGAGACTCAAAAATTTAAAAAAATGAGATTGCCCTACAGGAATTATCTGACTCCATCAAAATAAATAACATAAGAATAATAGGTATATCAGAGGGAGAAGAGAGAGAAAATGGAATGGAGAACATACTCAAACAAATAATAGATGAGAACTTCCCAAGCCTGTGGAAAAAACTAATGCCTCAAGTTCAAGAAGCAAACAGAACTCCGAGTTTTCTTAACCCCAACAAACCTACTCCAAGGCATATCATAATGAAATTGACACAAATCAACAGCAAAGAAAAAATTCTCAAGACAGCCAGGGAAAAGAAGAATACAACATATAAAGGAAGGCCCAATAGATTATCATCAGATTTCTCAACAGAAACTCTACAAGCTAGAAGAGAGTGGACCCCAATATTTAAAGTCCTGAAAGAGAGGAACTTTCAGCCATGAATACTATACCCATCAAAGCTATCCTTCAAATATGAAGGAGAAATAAAAACATTCACAGATACAGAAAAGATGAGGGAATTTATCATCAGAAAACCCCCACTCCAGGAATTACTAAAGGGGGTTCTCCGATCATATACAAAGAACAAAAAAAAAACAGAGCCACAAGTAAAAGCTCCAAGAAGAACACAATAAAGCCAAATTTAAACTGTGACAACAACAAAAAGAAAGAGGGGGAGAAGATGGAGATTGACAGTAGCAAAGGACGATGGAGTGCAAAAGTACTCACAAAATAGTTCGCTACAATGAACAGGGTAAGGACCCTTTTCATTACTCAAAGGTAACCACCAAAGAAAAAACCACCACAGAAGAACATGAGATAAAAGAGATAGCAACAGAGGAAAGATGTATGTAATACAACCAAATAAAAACAAAAGATAGAAAAATGAAAGAGAAGGATCAAACAAGACACAAAACTAACAGAAAGCAAGATATAAAATGGCAATAGGGAACTCACAAGTGTCAATAATTACACTAAATGTAAATGGATTAAACTCACCAATAAAAAGGCACAGAGTGGCAGAATGGATTAAAAAAGAAAAGCCGACTGTATGCTGCCTACAGGAAACTCATCTAAGTAACAAGGATAAAAACAAATTCAAAGTGAAAGGCTGGAAAACAATACTCCAAGCAAATAACATCCAAAAAAAAGCAGGTGTAGTAATACTCATATCTGATAATGCTGACTGCAAGACAGCAAAAGTACTCAGAGACAAAAATGGCCATTTCATAATGGCTAAGGGGACACTGAATCAAGTGTTATATATCATAACAATGAATTGTTATATATCATAACAATTCTTAATATATATGCACCAAACCAAGGAGCACCAAAATATACAAGACAGCTACTTATTGATCTTAAAACAAAAACTGACAAAATACAATCATACTTGGAGACCTCAATATACCGCTGACGGCTCTAGATCGGTCATCCAAACAGAGAATCAACAAAGACATAGTGGCCTTAAACAAAACACTAGAGCACCTGGATATGATAGACATCTACAGGACATTTCATCCCAAAGTGATTGAGTATACATTTTTCTCCAGTGTACATGGATCATTCTCAAGAATTGACCATATGTTGGGCCACAAAAACAACATCAGCAAATTCAGAAAAATCGAAGTTGTACCAAGCATATTTTCTGATCATAAAGCCTTGAAACTAGAATTCAATTGCAAAAAAGAGGAAAAAAATCCCACAAAAATGTGGAAACTAAACAACATACTTTTAAAAAATGAATGGGTCAAAGAAGAAATAAGTGCAGAGATCAAAAGATATATACAGACTAATGAAAATGACAATACGACATATCAGAATCTATGGGATGCAGCAAAAGCAGTGATAAGAGGGAAGTTCATATCACTTCAGGTATATATGAACAAACAAGAGAGAGCCCAAGTGAACCACTTAACTTCCCACCTTAAGGAACTAGAAAAAGAAGAACAAAGAAAACCCAAAACTAGCCGAAGAAAGGAGATAATAAAAATCAGAGCAGAAATAAATGAATTAGAGAACAGAAAAACTATAGAAAAAATTAATAGAACAAGGAGCTGGTTCATTGAAAAGATCAACAAAATTGACAAACCCTTGGCAAGACTTACTAAGGAAAAAAGAGAAAGAACTCATATAAACAAAATCCAAAACGAATGAGGAGAAATCACCCCGGACACCATAGATATACAAAGAATTATTGTAGAATACTATGAAAAACTTTATGCCACTAAATTCAACAACCTAGAAGAAATGGATAAATTCCTAGAACAATACAACCTTCCTAGACTGAGTCAAGAAGAAGCAGAAAGCCTAAACAGACCTATTAGTAAAGAAGAAATAGAAAAAAACATTAAAAACCTCCCCAAAAATAAAAGTCCAGGCCCTGATGGCTATACCTGCGAATTCTATCAAACATTCAAAGAAATCTTGGTTCCTATTCTACTGAAAGTCTTCCAAAAAATTGAAGAAGAAGCAATACTTCCAAACACATTTTATGAGGCCAACATAACCCTCATACCAAAACCAGGCAAGGATGGCACAAAAAAAGAAAACTACAGACCAATATCTCTAATGAATACAGATGCTAAAATACTAAACAAAATACTAGCAAATCGAATACAACAACATATTAAAAAAATAATACATCATGATCAAGTGGGATTCATCCCAGAATCTCAAGGATGGTTCAACATACGTAAAACGGTTAACGTAATACACCATATCAACAAAACAAAGAACAAAAACCACATGATCTTATCAATAGACACAGAAAAGGTTTTCGATAAAATACAACACAATTTTATGTTTAAGACTCTCAACAAAATGGGTATAGAAGGAAAATATCTCAACATGATAAAGGCCATATATGATAAACCATCAGCTAACATCATACTAAATGGCACAAAACTGAAGGCTTTCCCTCTTAAATCAGGAACAAGACAGGGTTGTCCACTCTCTCCACTCTTATTTAATGTGGTACTAGTGGTTCTAGCCAGAGCAATCAGACAAGACAAAGAAATAAAAGGCATCCATATCGGAAAAGAAGAAGTAAAGGGATCACTTTTTGCAGATGATATGATCCTATACATCGAAAACCCCAAAGAATCCACAAAAAGACTACTAGAAACACTAAGCCAATACAGTAATGTCGCAGGATACAAAATTAACATACAGAAGTCAATAGCCTTTCTATATGCCAACAATGAAACAATTGAGAACGAACTCAAAAGAATAATCCCCTTCACGATTGCAACAACAACAAAAAAAATACTTAGGAATAAACATAACAAAGAATGTAAAGGACTTATATAATGAAAACTATAAACCATTGTTAAGGGAAATCGAAAAAGATATAATGAGATGGAAGAATATACCTTGTTCTTGGCTAGGAAGAATAAATATAATCAAGATGGCTATATTACCCAAAGCAATATACAAATTTAATGCAATTCCCATCAAACTTCCAATGACATTTTTTAAAGAAATAGAGCAAAAAATCATTAGATTTATATGGAACTATAAAAAACCCCGAATAGCCAAAGCAATCCTAAAGAAAAGGAATGAAGCTGGGGGCATTACAATACCTGACTTCAAACTCTATTATAGGGCCACGACAATCAAAACAGCATGGTATTGGCAGAAAAATAGACACTCAGACCAATGGAACAGAATAGAAAGTCCAGAAATAAAACCACATATATATAGTCAAATAATTTTTGATAAAGGGGCCAACAACACATAATGGAGAAAAGAAAGCCTCTTCAATAAATGGTGCTGGGAAAACTGGAAAGCCACATGCAAAAGAATGAAACTGGACTACAGTCTCTCCCCCTGTACAAAAATTAACTCAAAATGGATCAAAGATCTAAACTTAAGACCTGAAACAATTAAGTACATAGAAGAAGACATAGGTACTCAACTCATGGACCTGGGTTTTAAAGAGCATTTTATGCATTTGACTCCACAGGCAAGAGAAGTGAAGGCAAAAATTAACGAATGGGACTACATCAGACTAAGAAGTTTTGCTCAGCAAGAGAAACTGATAACAAAATAAACAGAAAGCCAACTAAATGGGAAATGATATTTTCAAACAACAGCTCAGATAAGGGCCTAATATCCAAAATATACAAAGAACTCATAAAACTCAACAGCAAACAAACAATCCAATAAAAAAATTGGAAGAGGATATGAACAGACACTTCTCCCATGAAGAAATACAAATGGCCAAGAGATATATGAAAAGATGCTCATCTTCTTTAGCTATTAGAGAAATGCAAATCAAAACTGCAATGAGATACCACCTCACACCTGTTCGATTAGCTATTATTAGCAAGACAGGTAATAGCAAATGTTGGAGAGGCTGTGGAGAAAAAGGAACCCTCATCTACTGTTGGTGGGAATGTAAAGTAGTACAACCATTATGGAAGAAAGTATGGTGGTTCCTCAAAAAACTGAAAAATAGAACTACCTTATGACCCAGCAATCCCTCTACTGGATATATACCCCAAAAACTCAGAAACATTGATACGTCAAGACACATGCAGCCCCATGTTTATTGCAGCATTGTTCACAGTGGCCAGGACATGGAAACAACCAAAAAGCCCGTCAATAGATGACTGGATAAAGAAGATGTGGCACATATACACTATGGAATACTACTCAGCCATAAGAAATGATATCATCGGAACATTTACAGCAAAATGGTGGGATCTTGATAACATGATACGAAGCGAAATAAGTAAATCAGAAAAAACCAGGAACTGCATTATTCCATCGTAGGTGGGATATAAAAGTGAAACTAAGAGACATTGATAAGAGTGTGGTGGTTACGGGGGAGAGGGGGGAATGGGAAAGGGAAAGGGGGAGGGGGAGGGGCACAAAGAAAACAAGATACAAGGTGACAGAGGACAATATGACTTTGGGTGATGGGTATGCAACATAATTGAATGACAAGATAACCTGGACTTGTTATCTTTGAATATATGTATCCTGATTTATTGATGTCACCCCATTAAAAAAATAAAATTATTAAAATTTAAAAAAAAATGGCATTTTATACTTTGGTTTGATGTTTTCTCACACGCTATTTTAATTTCTCACTGGGAAGAATACAAAGAACATGAGAAAAACATGTCACGTATTTCTTCACCCTATTTATCATTAGCTAGAAAGTGCTCCTTGATTTTGAAAGTCCAATTAGTAACTTTACAAAAGTGGTCATTTTCAGTCATTGTCCATAAATGAGAAAACCCACTGAATTTAAACAACTACTAATTTAACTACCTCGTTACAGGTCACCTGCTAGTACTGCTTTGGGTCATTTTAGTTCAATTACTCAAACTATAGTCAAGAATAGCTAACATTAGTTAATTCCCATAGCCTGACCAGGCAATGGCACAGTAGATAAAGCATCAGTGGACCCAGGTTCAAAACCACAAGGTGGCCGGCTTAAGCACAGGCTTATCTGGCTTGAACGCAAGCTCATCCAACTTGAATGTGGGCTCACCAGCTTGAGTGCAGTGTCGTTGGCTTGAGCATGGGATCATAGACATGACCCCATGGTCACTGGCTTGAGTCCAAAAGTCACTGGCTTGAAGCCCAATGTCACTGGCTAGAAGCCCAAGGTTGCTGGCTTGACCAAGGGTCACTCACTCGCGGGAGCTCTAGCCCTGGTTAAGGCACATATGAGAAAGCAATCAATGAACAACTGAGGTGTTGCCACGAAGAATTGATGCTTCTCATCTCTTTCCCTTCCAGCCTATCTATTCCTATCTGTCCCTCTCTCTGTCTCTCTATTTGTCTCTGTCACACACACACACACAAAAAAAAATTCCCATAAAGACTTGTGTTTACTCTGCAGGTTGGAACACCAGGAACACACAAGCATTTAGACTAAATACGCTGAACATGTAAGTGTGAATAGAGAAACATCAGTAGGAAAAGGCTCTCTTGGTATCTGGTGATATGGAAAGGAAGCCCATTCAGAAGGCAGGGGCAGTGTCCAAAGAAACCCCTCAAAGCAATATTTGGTATCTGGATGAAGCCACGTTTTGTTATTTAATGGCTATATCTATGTCTTAGGAGCTGACTCATAACCACTAAGCTTGTGAGCCTAGTGAAAACCAAAATGACAATCTATAATGAAAACTATAATGAATATACAAACTTGAATAATAATGAAAACATGACTAACCCAATTTTCCCCAGTAATCAAACATCCATGTATGAAAATGGACATTTAGAATGCTTCCTTATTTATAATGAGAAATTACCACCACATGGCCTAGAATCTGTAACGCTGGTTTAACTAGTGAATTATTTCCCTACAATGAGGCTTATTTGCGAAACCAAGTATGTTAGTTATGTACTGCTAGGTAACAACATTACCAGAAACTAGGTGACTTTAAAAAACACACATTTATTATCTCAGAGTTTCTGCAGGTCAGGAATCTTGGAACAGTTTTGCTGGGTCTCACAAGGCTGCAACCACAGTGTTGGCCAGAGCCATGGTCTCATCCGAGGCCTGACTGGGGAAGGATCCACTTTCAAGCTCACTCAGACTGTTGGTAGAATTCAGTTTTTGTGAAACTGAACACTTCAACTAAAGAATGAGAGTGTCACTGTCTTTTAGGCAGTTGGCCAGAGGCTGCCCTCAGACACCAGAGGTCACCTGCAGTTCCTTGCCTGATGGGGTCCTCCAACATAGCTGCTTACTCTCTCAAAGCTAGCAAAGGAGACTCAAGCAAGATGGGTGCCTAAATCTCTTGTAACGTACATACAATGTGACATACTCTATGCATGTAATAGTGTATAACCAGCCACTTCAGCAAGGTTCTGTTGGTTAGAAACAAGACACCAGTTCCAAGCAAACTCTCGGAAAGAGATCTCATTCACAAGGGTGTGAACACCAGACACTGTGAAGTGAATCCCAAGGGCCACTTTCAAAGTCTGTGTGCTATACCATATCTGTTTTGTGCATGATACAAGAATAGAATACGTGATGGCATCAGGCCAAGACAGACTGATGACTCCACCCATCTCCTCTCCGGCACGGACAGTCTTGCCAATGGGATGAGAAGGCACAGCCTATTTGGGCTCTCCTTTCCTTGAGTAATAGTTAAACAGTTATTGACAAGGTTTGCCTTGTCTTTTCTCCATCACTATAACCAACTTCCCTCTGATTCTTAGATGGTGCATTAGTTTGCTGAGGTTACCTAATAAGATATATAGCTGAGGGACTTAAAGAACAGAAATTTATTTTTTCACAGTTCTGAAGGCTAGAAGTCTGATATTCAGGCACTGGCAGGTTCAGTTCCTCCTGCAGTGTTTGTCCTTGGCTTTTGGACAGCCGCCCTCTCTCTGCCTCCTCACATGGTCTTTCCACTGTGCACACACTGTCTTAGAAACGTAGGAACATCAGTCAGCTTACAATTGGATCCCACTTGTCGGTTCACCTCTTTAAAGTGATTTTCCCATCTTGACTGGGATCCATTAGGTGTCATGTGAAACTTTAACTCTCAGAGAGAAATTATGTTCCTCTTACATTCTCAGGGGATTTATGACTGTGGACGCCTCTAACTGAAGAGTGAACAGGCCTTAGTTTTGTAATCTATCCCTACCGAAAAGATAAACACATAAAACCAATAACCGCAATTTTGCTAAACCCAGTGACATTGTATTGAACATCTGTCTTAATTCATCCCTCACAAGTTACTGAGTCCCTAAAACAAAGCATCATGTTCTCTGCATTCATGGAGCCAATATTCCCATGGGAAACATTGGTGGCAGGGGGTGGGGGTGGGGCAGATGACAGACAAGCAAGCAGATAAACATGTACCCCACTTGTAATGTGAATAGAAAATGGGATAAACACTAGGAAGGGGCTGGGAATGTGAACGCTAATGAAATGTGCACATTTCATTATGTGAGGGAGGAGAAAGCCATCGGCGGGTGGATGGTGAGGGACAGCCTCTCAGAGGCAGAGATGTCCCACGTCAGGCCACCGGATGAGAAAGCGCTAACCAGGTAAAGAGGGAAGGGACAGTGGTTCCCAACCAGATACCAGCAAATGCAGAGACCCTCCTGGCAAGGCAGACTTGGGTGTGTAGGAGGCCCTAAAGAGAACACAGAAAGTAATGGGGACAGGGGACGCAGAATCCAGCTCCGGCTCATGCTGTCCCATAGCTGACATACACAGACATAAACCTCATGGTCAAAATAGCAAAGGGGGTGGGTGTGGATGAAGGCTTGGGTTCCAGTCCTGCCTCTGCTGCTCACTGGCTGTGTTAACTAAGCGGCAACTTTTCAGCTTCGAAAGCAGCAAGGGGCTGTGCCATGTGCAGGTCATTGCAAAGACTACATGAGTTAAACAACATAAGGCACAGGCACGTGGGTGTCTGGCATGGAGTCTGTGTTCAGCAAATATCCTCTTTTCTCTCTTTCTGTTACTTCTTGCATAAACCTGCATCTGAAGAACTTCTAATAGTTACAAAGTTTCTTTGATTAAGGATCACTAACAAAGAGGTATAGCTAAGCTGGGGAAGGCTAAGACTTAAAGGCTTCATGGGATAGCTGTGGCTAAAATCCAGATGTTAATTTTGCCAGGAGAAACAATCCCAATGCAGGTCACAAAAAATGTGTTTAGGTAGTCCATGTTTGTGCTCAAATATTAAAAGGCAAAAAACATGTATTGAATATTCAATTTTCTCCCTTTAGTTCTCCTCTCCTCCCCAAAATGCCTGAAACATGTTGACAAGATTAGAGAAGACAGAACTATTCCATTTTATGGCATAAAGTTAAGCCCCAGACAGAGAGCTACATTAAATAAATTGGGTCAAAATAATTTAATCTACCTTTCACACAATTTCATCTTCTGGGGCAGATTAGAAGGTGCTGTTTCATAATTCAGCGGATCTAATGCATTCATTGTTTTGTGGGGTTTCGTGTTATTATACAGCATCTGACCTGACTTGAAGACATTTTTCTAAATCACAATATGTATAGGACTCATCCTTAGATCAAGGAGGAATTCAGGACTCCTGTTTTACTTCATCTCTATGAGATGTCTGAAACAAAATATGTCTCAAATAAGTGTAGGACATGGGGCTTAAGGGGCAGAAAGTGACATGTTCCGTCATTATTTTCAGTGTAAAAACAGAACCCAAGAAAAGAGAACTAAGAAATATCTATCATGTTCAGAAAAATATACTTTTGTTTACTCTTTGAAAAAAGCATGTGAAATCAGGGAGGGCCAAAATAACGTATTTCATATTCCCCAAAGAGCTGTAGGGATTTTTTTCTCCAAGTTTTCTGCCACAAAAGAATAGAGCCTACGTATTTCTACCCAGCACTTATCTCTCAGATCCAGCTTCCCAAGTCCTATTGGAAATCAAGAGCTAGCAAACAGACTACCCAACTTCCTGTCACACTAACAGGGTATTGATCAACATGCTATCTTCTGAATACCAAGGTCAGCAAACAACAATTCTCCACCAACTTTGGATTACAAAAAAAAAAGAGTAGTTCTGTTCTTTCTGAGGCAGGAGAGTAAGAGGCAAGCAGAACGGGAAACTGAGATAGGTAACTGATTCAAGCTGGCCCCATCCTGCACCCAGACTCACTGGCCTCCCTCTCCCTTGCACGACCACTCCCTTAAGCCCTCAAGACAATGAGGTTCTGATCAGCATCAAATAACCTTAAGAACAAAGCCTTGGCTCTGTTGACCCCAGAGACAGAATATGGTCAAAATAGAGAAAACTTCTAGGTCTCAGTTGTGTTTCAGTTCCAAGTCCATAAAAGCAGCATAATTGGACGAAGCAATGACATGGCTGACCTCAGGACAAGATGTAATGACCAATGACTCCCTACCCCAGAGCCTTCCAATCAGTACAGACATAACCCTAACCCTACACATACACTCATTTGATGAATCATCATATTAAAGAACACACCTGGAAAGCTGATGAATATTCTATTGAGATTCTCCCCTGAGATCTTCCCTAAAATTCCTGCCTTTAGAAAACAGAAAAACATCCCTTAAAGCAAAGATCCCAGTGCATGCCTGATCTAGAGCATGCCTGTGTCTGATTTTGTTATGTGTGTATCTTTCTTTCTTCCAAGCCCTAAGGGTCCCCATGAGACTTGAACCAGGACAGCAGCAGCTTGTCCTGGGCTAAGCCCCTATACTTGTCTCCAAGGTCCCTGGTCTAGCTCTGTAACTTGTTTCCTGAGTTCACACAGCCCAGCTGGCTTACTTCTGCCTCCAGGACTTTCTTTCCAAAAGTCAAGGCAGCTCTCTGAGCAGCTGGCTGGAATCTTCTCTTTGAGTGTATGTTTGCTTTGCATGCTAAATAAACTTCCTCTTGCCCTGGAATTCTTAGCTCTGAATTCCTTCTAAGCTAAATTCAAGACTCAAGGGCCAACATTACCAGTACGATGTTCATAATAATTTCCAACAATTCATCTTCCTTCCAATTACTTGATAGAAAAATAGACTATTAGAATCATTCTAAATTGGGCATTTGTGTGCACATGTTGTTCTTCCTATCAGATGACCCCATGTCCTGCAACAATGTGTCTCCTGCACCAGCTGACCCGGGACGCACAGGGGTTGAAGACAGTGCAGTGCTGTGGACGCTACTTGAAAATTACTCGAGGTAATGGCTGGCGTGAGAGACGCTCACCATCTTTTGCAATTGTGTTAAAATGAAAGCATATTACTCACACAGAGGAAAAAGTCTACTTTACACACATAAAAAGATACGCGACAGCTAGGCATGGTGGGAGCCGGCCACCGCTGTATATTACCCAGCAATTTGGCCATGCGGTACATGCCGCCCTCTTCCCCAACACGTTAACCTGCTGCTGCCAACGTGTTCCCACCGCAGGGGCCCTGGTGCTCGACAACACCTTCCGCACGCATTTGCCAAACCTGCGGAAAACAGAACCATCCAGTGGCTAAGAAAATAAATCTATTCTGGGATGGCTACAGGGGGTGCGCGATAGATGTTAGAAAATGATAATTTTGTCGTCAAAGGCCTGAGCCTGGACCTTGAAGGTATGCCCGAAGTTTTTGAAAGCTGTCAGGTGAAACCGCAAAGATATAGGAAAAGAGAAAGAAGCCCAGGAACGTTCACTTGCTTTCGGTGGATCTGTTCAGGTGGGTGGGAGGTCACCCCGGTGGCCAGAGGTCTGTGAAACTTTAAGGTGATCTGCTCAAATGGTATTCTGCCCAGTGTGGGGGGAGAAACTGGCCAGGAAAGATACACACTGAAACTTGGGTCACCCAGAACTAGATATGTTCCAAAAGAATTTAATGACTTATAAAGGGGACAGTGCTAGTTATTAATAGCAACATAACCAATCCATAAAGAATACGGTCCAGTCAGACCTGTGGTGGCACAGTAGATAAAGTGTCGACCTGGAAATGCTGAGGTTGCCGGTTCGAAACCCTGGGCTTGCCTGGTCAAGGCACATATGAGAGTTGATGCCTCCTGCTCCTCCCCTTTCTCTCTCTCTTTCTCTCTCTCTCTCTCTTTCTCTCTCTCCTCTCTCTCTCCCTCTCTCTCTCCTTTCTAAAATGAGTAAATTAAAAAAATAAAAGAATACGGTCTGCCAAAGAGAAAAGGCATTCTTTTGTCAAAGGCCTTTTTTGGTAGTGAGTATGGAGAGTGTGAGGGGAAAAAAACCTCTTTCTGAAAGGGGCACGGGCCAGCTCACTTGTAGGAGGCCTGGTGCAGTCTCCCTACTTGGCATCCTTTATACTTGTTGATCTGTGCCCGCTAATTAAGAATCACGGAAAGGTCAATGTCTCCCGTAAATCCCCTATGAAACCGAGATGAGTAATGTGGTCTGTGGGATCGGGTCACAGCACTAAGAGCTTGGCAGGCTGCAGGTTGCACATCTTGCTGGTGCTGTCCAGCTGATGCATGCCTTCCCCCAACCTGAGAGGAATTACCATTTATATTGGATGACACGCATATGGCGCCGAGAAGATATTACTAAGATCGAGTCTCACTTTTACTAGTTTTTTTAGCTTCGTGCCCTTAATCTGAACTTATCCAAGCCGCATTTTCTTTTTCTGAAAAAGCGGATATAAGAATAATATTGTACCTTTTACCTCCAAAGATCACATTACATATATGTGCCTCTCCAGCTAGCCTCAGCAACTTTTGGCTCTTAATGGAGTCCTAATTATTTTTAGGCCAAAATGACAAGGATTCTGAGATCCTACCTGCCTCAATAAAATCGCTATCAGCTATTTTGGAGACTCCAGAAAAGGGGCGTTATCAACTCAGTCATCCTCCCTCTCCTCTTCTGCTCTACCGACACCCTGCTGCCCACACCCTGCTCAGAGAAGGGGCTCACCACCACCACCACTGCAGAAGGAACAGTGCTGACACCTCTGTTCTGCCACATTGGCTACCCACAGATGCTTGCAAATCTGCTGGTCCTCAACCTGCTG
Source organism: Saccopteryx bilineata (assembly GCF_036850765.1). NCBI lineage: Eukaryota > Metazoa > Chordata > Mammalia > Chiroptera > Emballonuridae > Saccopteryx > Saccopteryx bilineata. The sequence goes on along the minus strand of NC_089490.1, from coordinate 189,137,918 downwards.
AAGCAGTGCTGGCTTCCCTGCAGCGCCAGGAAACACCATCCACTTCCCAGCTCTGTGATGCACATTGCACCGGGCCATGAACAGCCCATCGGCTAGGAAAACCCCACCGGTTCCCCTAGAACCTCCCAGTGTCCCAAAGGGAGTCTTTGAGCTTCTTTTCTGCTTGATGGGGTATCACCCAGGTCTAGGAACTGAACACCGAAAGGATGCCTGCCATCCCTTCCAACCACCTCTCTCTCTCGTCCCATCCTTCACCCCATTCAACACCTCTGCACAGGCGTCCCAGACACAAAGCCCCGAGCAAACACCAGAATGCAAACACGAGCTGATGATGACTGTGAGGTGGGGGGATGGACAGACAGCACGTGACTCTGGGCTCAGTCTACTGAAATACCTGTTTGTGTGTAGATGCATTCATTTCTCCAGTAAATACTACACTGAGCCAGTTTATTGAACCAGCTGGACTTGTAGAAAGACATCAAAATATAACATTATTTGTGTCATGAAGTCGCTTTCAAATCCACTGTTTTAGATAACCCTTTCTTCCCCCGAATGCTATCTCAGAACGCTCCCAGGGCCTTTCCTGGTTATTTTCTAGTATACTTCTCACAAAAATTAGGGGATATTTCAAATTGAATATAAAGTGATAAAATATCCCCTAATTTTTGTAAGTAGAATATTAACAATTATATTATTAGATAGTAAACAATTCTATTCCCATTAAAACGAACACTTCCATCTCTTGGTCGGTTTAAAGCTTCTCTCTACCCTGTAATCCCAGTGGTTGCTTCTGCTCTCTTTTCTTTGATCCTCTTCCCCATACCCAAAAATAAGGCCGGGCCATGCCACTCTGCCCCTTCTGGCCTGAGCGCTACACTTATTTTAGACTTACTTCTTCCAGACAGTCTGACTTCACATCTGAGGCACTTAATTTTGCCTCTCACTAATGCATCACATGTTATATCAGACGTTTAGATATTCTAATTCTGGCAGGCAACGAAAGGGGAGCATTAATAGCATAAAATACTGTCAAGATTGCTTCATCTTGATCTCTTTGACTCTTCGTCATGAGGACTTTCCCATCCCATGCTTTTGTTGTTGTTGTCATCATTTTGCTTTATTTGTATTCTCCTTTAAGTGAGATGCCTATGTAGGTATATTTTTACAATAATTAGTTGAAGTGACAGTTTAAGTCGGAACATGGGAGATCTGCCACATTCCCAAAGGCACAGTGATGGGGAAATGAGCACTGAGTCCTTGCTTTCCTGGTGGATCCCCTCCCTCTGCTGAATTCTGTCTGATTCTTGCTCTCAGATGAAGTTTGTCCTCAGGTAGCTCCACCAAAGAGTCTCACTCAGCAGGCCCCTTCCTGCTAATAGTTCCCACAGCTATAAACTAATATGTCAGTGACAGAAGTCCCTGAGAAGGCAGACTTGTTCTAATTTGCCTTCTCCAGGTACACCCCTCCCCCAAAGTGTCCACTGTGCAGAAAGGTCAGACGTTTGTCAAAGTGAGTTTTAGCATAGCATGCGGAATCTTGAGGTGCAAAGTCTATAGCTGAATTACACTCAATATAAATGTAAAATGTATTCATCACAGCTGGATATTTTGAGAGGGCAAAGGAAGATACCTTTATCTGGGTCAGCAGACATGAACAAAACTGTTCTGAACAAACCTAGACATACCGTCATCCACATCACACAAAACAATCCACTTGGCAGTGCACAAGCGATCAGATAGTCATTGAGGGAGCCCTCTCCCCTGCTTCCCCACAGTGGTCCTGCAGGGGTCACCTCGCATCGCGTTCTTGGTTATAAATCTACCTTACTTCTTTTTTTTTTTTTCAGGGACAGAGAGAGAGTCAGAGAGAGGGATAGATATGGACAGACAGGAACGGAGACAGATGAGAAGCATCAATCACCAGTTTTTCATTGCAAGACCTTAGTTGTTCATTGATTGCTTTCTCATATGTGCCTTGACCGTGGGCCTACAGCAGACCGAGTAACCCCTTGTTCGAGCCAGCAAGCTTGGGTCCAAGCTGGTGAGCTTTTGCTCAAACCAGATGAGCCCGCGCTCAAGCTGGTGAGCTCGGGGTCTCGAACCTGGGTCCTCTGCATCCCAGTTCGACGCTCTATCCACTGCGCCACTGCCTGGTCAAGCTCTGCCTTACTTCTTATGAAATGCTGAGTTCAATTCTGGTTTGTTTGTTGTTGCTGTTTTTCTTTCAAAAATGGCCACAACAATTATTCCATGCTGGTTGGCTGTGTAATTCTGCTACTTATTCCATAAAAAAGCAAAACTTAATTTCCCATGTTTCCCTTTGCTTGAGTTTGGACTGGTCTGGTGACTTGCCTTGACCAATAGAAACATGTGGTGGAAGTGACGTTATGTGATGCCGAGGGCCTAGGCCTTCAGGGACTGGGCAGCTGCCTCCCCTGCCCTCTTGGAATTGTGCCCTGAGACCACCTTCCCGTGAAGCAGCTCAGGTTGAGAGCTTCAGCAGCTAAGCTCACGCCCCCACCCGGCAGAGACCCACCCTAGCTGACCCACCCTGGAACAGCCGAGCCCAGGAAAGCGTGGCAGAATACCTTCCAGGCAGCCCACACCACCATGACACACAAAGGATCATGTTTTGCTTTACACAAGGTCATTTGGGGTTGGTCTGTCACACAACAGAGGGTAAGTGTAACAAATACTTAAATTATTATCCCCTCCAGAGCTTTTTTTTTTTTTTTAATATTAATATTTTTTTTATTAAATTTAATGCAGTGACATTGATAAATCAGGGTACATATGTTGAGAGAAAATATCTCTAGATTATTTTGACATTTGATTGTGCTGTATACCCCTCCCGCAAAGTTAAATTGTCTTCTGTCACCTTCTATCTGGTTTTCTTTGTGCCCCTCCCCTTCCCTAACCCCTCTCTCCTTCTTCACCCCCTCCCCCCTCACACAACCCCCCCGCCCCTGTTGCCATCACATTCTTGTTCATGTCTCTGAGTCTCATTTTTATGTCCCTTCTATGTATGGATTCATCTCAGTTTTTTTTTCTGATTTACTTATTTCACTCCGTATAATGTTATCAAGGTCCATCCATGTTATTGTAAATGATCCGATGTCATCATTTCTTATGGCTGAGTAGTATTCCATAGTATATATGTACCAAAGTTTTTTAATCCACTCGTCCTCTGACGGACACTTGGGCTGTTTCCAGATCTTCGCTATTGTGAACAATGCTGCCACAAACATGCGGGTGCATTTCTCCTTTTCGAGCCGTTCTATGGTGTCCTTGGGGTATATTCCTAAAAGTGGGATAGCTGGGTCAAAAGGCGGTTCGATTTTCAGTTTTTTGAGGAATCTCCATACTGTTTTCCACAGTGGCTGCACCAGTCTGCATTCCCACCAGCAGTGCAGGAGGGTCCCCTTTTCTCCACATTCTCACCAGCACTTATTCTGTGTTGTTTTGTTGATAAGCGCCATTCTGACTGGTGTAAGGTGATATCTCATTGTGGTTTTAATTTGCATTTCTCTAATGATTAGTGATGTTGAGCATTTTTTCATATGCCTATTGGCCATCTGTATGTTCTCTTTGGAGAACTGTCTATTCATCTCTTTTGCCCATTTTTGGATTGGGTTGTTTGTCTTCCTGGTGTTGAGTTTTACAAGTTCTTTATAAATTTTGGTTATTAACCCCTTATCAGACGTATTGTCAAATATGTTCTCCCATTGTGTAGTTTGTCTTTTTATTCTGTTCTTGTTGTCTTTAGCTGTGCAAAAGCTTTTTAGTTTGATATAGTCCCATTTGTTTATCCTGTCTTTTATTTCACTTCCCCGTGGAGATAAATCAGCAAATATATTGCTCCGAGAGATGTCGGAGAGCTTACTGCCTATGTTTTCTTCTAAGATGCTTATGGTTTCACGGCCTACATTCAAGTCTTTTATCCATTTTGAGTTTATTTTTGTGAGTGGTGTAAGCTGGTGATCTAGTTTCATTTTTTGCAGGTAGCTGTCCAATTTTCCCAATACCATTTGTTAAAGAGGCTGTCTTTACTCCATTGTATTTCCTTACCTCCTTTGTCAAATATCAGTTGTCCATAGAACTGTAGGTTTATTTCTGGGTTCTCTGTTCTATTCCATTGATCTATATGCCTGTTCTTATGCCAGTACCAGGCTGTTTTGAGTACAATGGCCTTGTAGTATAACTTGGTATCAGGAAGTGTGATACCTCCCACTTTATTCTTCTTTTTTAAGATTGCTGAGGCTATTCGTGTCCTTTTTTGGTTCCATATAAATTTTTGGAATATGTGTTCTATATCTTTGAAGTATGTCATTGGTATTTGAATTGGTATTGCATTGAATTTATAAATTGCTTTGGGTAATATAGACATTTTAATGATGTTTATTCTTCCTAACCATGAGCACGGTATATGCTTCCACTTGTTAGTATCTTCCTTGATTTCTTTTATCAATGTTTTGTAATTTTCCGAGTACAAGTCTTTAGTCTCCTTGGTTAAGTTTACTCCTAGGTACTTTATTTTTTTGGTTGTAATTGTGAAGGGGATTGTTTCCTTAATTTCTCTTTCTGACTGTTCATTGTTGGTGTATAAAAATGCTTCTGATTTCTGAGTATTGATTTTATATCCTGCCACTTTGCTGAATTTATTTATCAGGTCCAGTAGTTTTTTGACTGAGACTTTAGGGTTTTCTATATACAATATCATATCATCTGCAAATACTGATAGTTTTACTTCTTCTTTTCCAACTTGAATGCCTTTTATTTCTTCTTCTTGTCTGATTGCTGTGGCTAGGACTTCCAGGACTATGTTAAATAAGAGTGGTGAAAGGGGGCACCCCTGCCTTGTTCCTGATCTTAAGGGTATTGCTTTTAATTTTTGCCCATTGAGTATGATGTTGGCTGTGGGTTTCTCATAGATGGCTTTTATCATGTTGAGGTATGTTCCCTGTATTCCCACTTTGCTGAGAGTTTTGATCATGAATGGGTGCTGGATTTTATCAAATGCTTTTTCTGCATCTATTGAAATTATCATATGGTTTTTCTCCTTCTTTTTGTTTATGTGATGAATCACATTGATTGATTTACGAATATTGTACCAGCCTTGCCTCCCCAGAATAAATCCCACTTGATCATGGTGTATGATTTTTTCCATATATTGTTGGATCCGGTTTGCTAATATTTTGTTGAGGATTTTAGCATCTATATTCATCAGAGATATTGGCCTATAATTTTCTTTCTTTGTGTGGTCTTTGCCTGGTTTTGGAATCAGAATTATGCTCGCCTCATAAAAGGAGTTTGGAAGTCTTCCTTCCTCTTGAATTTTTTGAAATAGTTTGAGAAGGATAGGAGTTAGTTCTTCTTTGAATATTTGGTAGAATTCCGTTGTGAAGCCATCGGGCCCCGGACTTTTCTTTGTTGGGAGTTTTTTGATAACTGTTTCGATCTCCTTTGGTGTAATTGGTCTGTTTAAGTTTTCTGATTCTTCCAGATTGATTTTTGGAAGATTGTACGTTTCAAGGAATTTGTCCATTTCATCTAGGTTGTCTAGTTTTTTGGCATACAGTTCTTCATAGTATTTTCTTACAATATTTTGTATTTCTGTTGTGTCAGTTGTTATTTCTCCTCTCTCATTTCTAATTTTATTTATTTATTTGAGTCCTCTCTCTCTTTTTCTTGGTGAGTCTACTTAAAGGTGCATCAATCTTGTTTACCTTTTCAAAGAACCAGCTCCTAGTTTCATTGATCCTCTGTATTGTTTCTTTAGCCTCTATGTCATTTATTTCTGCTCTGATCTTTATTATTTCCTTCCTTCTACTACATTTGGGCTTTACTTGCTGTTCTTTTTCTAATTCTTTTAGATGCAGGGTTAAGTTGTTTATTTGAGCTTTTTCTAGCTTCTGAAAGTGTGCCTGTAGTGCTATGAACTTCCCTCTCAGCACTGCTTTCACTGTGTCCCATAAATTTTGAGTTGTTGTATGCTCATTGTCATTCGTTTCTAGGAATTTCTTTATTTCTTCTTTGATCTCATTCTTAATCCATTCATTATTTAACACCCTGCTATTTAGTTTCCATGTGTTTGAGAATTTTTGAGCTTTTCTGCTGTGATTCATTTCTAGTTTCATGCCGTTGTGATCGGAGAAAGTGCTTGATATGATTTCAGTCTTCTTAAATTTGTTGAGAGCACTTTTGTGCCCTAACATGTGGTCTATCCTAGAGAATGTACCATGAGCACTTGAAAAGAATGTATATTCTGCTGCTTTAGGGTGAAAGGTTCTGAAGATATCTATTAAATCGAGTTGATCTAGTGTTTCCAATAAGTCTGCTGTTTCTTTGTTAATTTTCTTTCTTGAGGATCTATCTAGTGATGTTAGTGGGGTATTGAAATCCCCTACTATTATAGTATTGCTTTTGATCTCGCCCTTTAAATCCATCAAAGTCTGTTTTATATATTTGGGTGCTCCTATATTAGGTGCATAGATATTTATAATAGTTATATCTTCCTGTTGGATTACTCCCTTTATCATTATGTAGTGGCCTTCTTTATCTCTTACTATATCCTTTGTTTTAAAGTCCAATTTGTCTGATATAAGTATTGCTACCCCAGCTTTTTTTTCATTTCCGTTTGCATGAAACATTTTTTTCCATCCTTTTACCTTCAATCTGTGTGTGTCTTTTGTTCTAAGGTATGTCTCTTGTAGACAACATATGTATGGGTCCTGTTTTCTTATCCACGCAGCTACCCTATGTCTTTTGATTGGATCATTTAATCCATTTACATTTAAGGTTATTATTGATATGTAGTTGTTTGTTGCCATTTTCTTCTTTAAAGGTGTATTCCTTTTTCTTTTTTTTTTTCTGTATTCTTTTCCCACTTTATCTGTTTACACCAGGCCCCTTAATATTTCCTGCAGCATTGGTTTGGTTGTAATGAATTCCTTGAGTTGTTCTTTGTCTGCGAAGCTTTTTATTTCTCCTTCAATTTTAAACGATAGCCTTGCTGGATAAAGTAGTCTTGGTTGTAGGTTCTTGTTCTGCATTACTTTGAATATTTCTTGCCATTCCCTTCTGGCCTCAAGTGTTTCTGTTGAGAAGTCAGATGTCATCCTTATGGGGGCTCCTTTGTAGGTGATAACTTTTTTTACTCTTGCAGCTTTTAATATTTTCTCTTTATCACTTAGCTTTGGTATTTTAATTATGATGTGTCTTGGTGTAGGTTTCTTTGGGTTTCTCTTTAATGGAGTCCTCTGTGCTTCTTGGATTTGTGAGAGTTTCTCTTGCATTAATTTAGGGAAGTTTTCAGCTATGATATGATTGAACAAAGTCTCTATCCCTTGTTCTTTTTCTTCTTCTTCAGGAACCCCTATGATGCGGATGTTATTTCTCTTCATGTTGTCACAGAGCTCTCTAAGAGTTTCCTCTGACTTTTTGAGTCTTTTTTCTCTTTTCTTCTCTGCTTTCATGCCTTCATTCCAGTTGTCTTCTAACTCGCTGATTCGATCCTCTGCTCTATCTATCCTGTTTTTAATTCCTTCCATTGTGGTCTTTATTTCTGATATTGTATTTGTCGTCTCCAACTGATTCTTTTTTATACTTGCTATTTCTTTATTTAGGTTTTCAAACTCCCCCTCCATTGTTGTTCTAAGATCCCTAAGCATCCTTACAATCATTATTTTGAACTCCGCATCTGGAAGTTTGATTATTTCCATATCACTCAGTTCATCTCTCGAAAGTGTCTCTTGTGGTTTCATTTGGATTGCACTCCTTTGTTTTCTCATCTTCTTTTTTTTTTTATTTGTAGAGTTGATTGAGTCTAGGCTTGGTGTTGTCTGCCTCCAGTTTTCAGTTGGGTTATTTTTAGGTCTTCGTGGGTTGGTATCAGCTATTATTTGTAATCCACTTTCGGATTTGGGCAGCTTTGAAGTCTTGATTTGTTTGTTTTCATAACAGGTGATAGTCTTGTTAACTGATCTCAGCAGGGGGCTTCCTTGAAACTGTATCCAGGAATGCTGTGGGTGTAACCTGAGAGGCTGAAGGTCTCTTCCTCCAACTAATCTCACTGGGCGCAGGGTTTTTTCTCTCAGCTTCAGTAGGGGGAGGTGTATCTCAGATCTCCATGGAGACCTGAGTTACTGCCCCTCCTCCCCACTTCTTGTTTTCAGCTGTGTCTTGTTTCGCTGATTGGAGCTGGATAGATGTCCGGAGATCTCTGATCCAGAAGCAATTCAGCTCTGTTTTGTGAAAGGTTCAGTCCCTCCCCCAGCTATGGCCGCCTCCAGCACGAATGAGTCAGCTTTTTTATTTTGTTTCTTGCATACCTTAGCCCCTCACAGTCTGTCCCTCTCCCTGTCTTTTCCACTTGGGAGATAAGCTGGTCTTTTCAACCCACCTTGCTCCCTGGTTGCCAGGTAAGTGGCTGTGAGCAGTAGTTTCTGCTCTTTTTCCTCTGTGAAATCCTCTCTGGGCTCTCAGCCTCACCCCCCTCCTTCCCTTCCTGTAAGCAGAGGAGATTCAGGCACTCCTTACCAGGATTATTGTGGCTTCCTCTTTGCTCCTTGGTTTTTGAGAGCTGTTCTTGCAGTTCAGTGTTGGTTTTTCATGCTGATTTTTTCTAAATTGATTTGTATTCCAGTTTGGTGTTGAGAGCTGGGTGTCTGTGCATCCGCCTACTCCGCTGCCATCTTCTCTCTCCCCTCCAGAGCTTTTAAACCCTTGTAGTTTCATAATTACAATGAAGTTATTCGGGATTTCTCCAAGGCACCAAATTTTAAAGATGGTGCCGGTTTTAAAACCACCAGGATCAATAGCAAATGGCTTCTCTGCTACCAGCTAAAGCAGCACAGGCCTGCCCCGGTCCCTCCTCAGTATAAAGTATAAACCAAGGAAGTAAAGGTTTAGTGTGCACCAAGTCAAGGTCAGTCCCACTCATCCCTGACAGGTGTCACACCTGTACAGATTAGAGGGCACTACTTTCTGCCTTCTGTTCTAGCCTCCAAAAATCAACGGCATCACAGTTAGCCCCCAAAAAGCAACACCTTTTCCTGCCTGGGCTCCAGAGTCTCCGTTCATTCATTAACATCTCCCATTATGATGACCAGGTCTTGAGCTGGAGGAATTACATTATGTCATTCAATCCTCAACATTAGGTGGCACTGGAAAGAATAAATTCCTTGTTCTAGTTTCCCTATATAGTAACTGAGAGGCTCGGGAGTCCCATTCATGGACTACCTTCCACCAGAACTTGTGGGACTTCCTGTTTATTTGTATCTGTCTGAATGTCCAAAATGAGCGGGGGTCTGACTTCTTGAAAGGGTCTTTCCCTGGGCACTGCAGACATGTGGTTCCCCGAGGAGAACTCTGCAGATCAACAGGGCCACCATTCACCGCAGTTAGGGCTCAGAAGAGGCTCAGCTCGGTTCTTCAACAGTTCACAGCAAATTCTATAAGCTTTTCAGATACTTTCAGCAGACACAATAATTGGAATAAATGTGCAACTTTAGATGACTGAGACCTAGATCCTAGTCATTCACTTGAATGACTCTTTGAACCACTCAGAACTCTCTTTTATACTCCCCAGCGATTTTCAACCAGTGTGCCACAAGACTTTTTAAAAAAATTAAATACCTCACTGTTTAGTCAGGGTGCTGACCTCCTTTCCCTTAGATTGTCAAATTAAAGAGTACCAACAGCCAACACAGCAATAGTTGCGGGACATGGATGTCCTGTCTTGAACTATAAATATACAGGTCATATAACAGAGTTGCATCTTCCTGGTCACATCACATAATAAGGCTGTGTTCTGATTGGTTCATTCTTGGCACCATGCCTCCTTATTCTCAAATATAAGCACCTGTTTTTTTAGGAAGTTATTTTGGAGCAAAGAAAGGATAAGTAATTACTATTATTATTTTGTAAATCAATAAAAATTATACCTATTTTTCATTAGGTCAGCAACAAGTGCATTTTTTGGTGTGCCACAGAACTGTAGTAATTTGCCTTCTGTGCGCCATGAGATGAAAAAGATTGAAAATTGCTGCCCGCAACCATTTCCCTGAGATAGGATTAAATTCTGAAAGGTGACTGTCAGCGGGTTTCAAAAGTAGATTTGCTGCCATAAAAGTCCCTTTATCTGTAAGCATCTTTCCTTTGGGGAAATTGAATGAATAGTATGATACGTGTCATTTAAGAATCAGTGGTAACTCATTAACAATTTGTGTCACCTTGGTAAAATATCTACCCTCTGTCTCTATGGGTACTGTGTCTTTTTCTGGAACACCAAGAGCCATAACAGGCAATAACACTAAATAAAGTACCACCAAGCTTGAAGCTAACTCACTTTTATAAACAAGAATCTACAGTTTGATCAACAAATGTCCCTAACTCCACAGTAAATTTGTTCTAGAAATAAGCACTATTCTAACAACAACAACAAAAATTTTAAAGACCAAGACAAACTTCCTACATCAAAAGAGCTAAACAATTTAAAAATATCAGATTAAAACACAGCTGTTCAAGTACATATTTTCAAATATTTTTGATCTTAAGACTATTTGCCTAAAGAAACTTTTCAATCCTTTAACATATAACATTCTGTCTGGCCTCGAAAGTGCTAAAATTCCACCAGGAAGCTGCTGGCAGTATTTATGTTTCATTAGCAAAAGGAATTCTGAAATCAGTTTGCTCTGAATTTAGACCAAATTATAAAATGATAAGTACTGAAAATGACAATTACAACTATGTATGGCATATGTGTAAATCTTAAGTGAAAACCAGAGGCAAACTTTTTAAATAAAAAAGCGATGATTAAAAATGTTTTTAAATTCTAGGGCTTTTTTTCTTATGATAAGAGATTATATACCCAAAGTAGAATAATTGGAAAATCTAAAAATAGAAACAAATAAATAAATATAAAACATAAATAAAATGAAGCTATATAACTTTACATAAAGATTATTAACGTTATAGCCTGACCAGGTGGTGGTGCAGTGGATAGACCATCAGACTCAGATGCACAGGATCCGGGTTAAAACCCCAAGGTCGCCGGCTTGAGTGTGAGCTCATAGACATGATCCCATGGTTGCTGGCTTGAGCCCAAAGGTCACTGGCTTGAGAAGGGGTCACTTGCTCTGTTGTAGCCCCCTGGTCAAGGCACATATGAGAAAGCAATCAATGAACAACTAAGGAGCCTTAACGAATAAACGATGCTTCTCATCTTTCTCCCTTCCTGTCTGTCCCATCTGTCCCTCTCTCTGACTCTCTATCTCTGTCACACATACACATAAAAAGATTAGTTAAGATTAATTAAGTCAGAGTGATGGCACGGTAGGAAGTGATACCGATAAATCTCCCCATAAACTCAACAAGTTCTTCAACCAGAAACAGAAAAACCTATCCTTGGAGCCTTCAGGTGCTTCACAACACACCCGAAGGTATGATCGAGTGAAAGATTGGCTAGATATATGGTCAAACCCCAGGGGAAATAGGGAGTAAGAAATGCTCCGCCTTCCTCTCTAACCCAAACAGGATGGCTTTCACTGAGAACTGAGAATATAGAAACTAAGGCGGGCATAGGGAGTGAATAGATCAGGCCGCGGTACAAACAGCCAAACCAGGCTGTGGCACGGAGATCCAAGCCGCGGAAAAACCTGGGCAATTCAAGCTAACACGCGTGCCAAACCCAGACAAAGAAAGACAAGTGGGGCAGTCATTTTCCGCATCTCCTGGTCGGCGTGTGTGGATAGTGGGTGAGAGATTCCTACGAACACTTCAGGGGTGGGCACTGCCCGTGCTAACCCACAGAGAGGCAGAGTCAGAGGCCACTGTGTGGGCAAAAAGCAGAATCTCCTAGGAGCCCCAGCGCCCTGAGGGGACCGGGCACGGGGAGGGAGCTGGAGCCAACTCTAACGGTGGAACTTTTCTGTGCGGGAGGAGGGCTTTCTCAGAGTGAGAGGCGTCCCCCCTGACATCCTGGTCAGCGCGCAAGGAGAGTGGGCAGGAGATTCCTCCGAACTCCTCAGGGGTGGGCACCCGTGTTTTCCCACAGAGGAGCAGAGTCAGAAGCCTGTGAGTGGACCAGGAGCGGAATCTCCTGGCTGCCCCAGCGCCCTGGGAAAGCCGCATGGGGACTGAGCGAAAGCCAATTCCAATGCCGAAACTTTTCTGTGTGGGTGGAGGGCTTTCTCAGAGTGAGAGAAAGCCTGATTCCAACTGGCCTGATATCCAGGTCGGCGCCCACGGAGAGTGGGCAAGAGATTCCTCCGAACTCCTCAGGGGTGAGCGCCCGTGTTTTCCCACAGAGGAGCAGAATCAGAGGCCTGTGAGTGGGTCAGGAGAGGAATCTCTGAGCCGCCCCAGCACCTTGAGGGGGCCGCACACAGGGAGAGAGCGAGAGCCAATTCTAACGCTAGATCTTTTCCGTGTGGGTAGGGATTTCACTCAAAGTGTGACGCAGCTGGTCTGACATCCTAGTGGGCGTGCACGGAGAGTGGGCAAGAGATTCCTCCGAATGCCTCAGGAGTGGGCACCCATGTTATCCCACAGAGGGGCAGAGCCAGAGGTCTTTGAGTGGGTGGAAGCCCTGCCTGATTATGCTAGCAGCTCTGACTGACTGAGCCTTACTCAGAGCCCTGTGCTGAGTGGGAATAGAGTGGGGAGCTGCCAGCTCTTTAAACCTCTTACTATCCAGGCAGAGGCAGCAGCAACCCCATAGCTGGATTATCAGGCTTCTAATTGTGGAAGGAAAGACTAGGAGAGAGGCTCCAGGAACACTCTCACAGTGAGAGACCCTCTCACTGTTGGAGCCTATAAACGCTAATGAGCCTCGACTGCCAACGAGACTGAAGCCCAATACATGACATCGCCATAGAGAATTATGAACTGCAAACCTCTTCCAGAGCGTGCCACAGGGGCAGAACTCGGGGTACAAAGTCACCAACCAGGAAGAGAGACAGAAAAGAAAAAGCAAGATGATAACCTCTCAAAATCAAGAATAATCTGCAGACTTTAAAACCTATCCCATTTTATTATATTTGTTCGTCTGTGTCTCTTTTCTTCATTCTTGATTTTTTGGTTTTTTTTTTTTCTATTCCAATTTGGTCATTTAATTCTCTCTCAGTCTTACTCTCACCTCTCTTTGAACTACATGACCCATAAGTGTTACATCTCCCATTATCTTTTCTTTCCTCCTCCTTTCTCTCTATGAGGGTTGCAATCCAAAACCCCTAACTCTCTCTCTCTCTTCCTTTTTCTTTTTTCTTCTTTTAGTGGTTCCATCTTCTCTCTCTCTCTCTCTCTCTCTCTCTCTCTTTTCTCCCTCTATATTAGTCTTTTCCTTTCTCCTTTACGTCTTCTCTCATTCAAACCTCAATAACGAACAAATTATCTGGGACTCAAACGTAAGTTTGTGGCATTTTGGGGGATTTTAACTTCACCTTTTTAACTCATTAGCAGTGCTCCCATCCCTGGCTCTCCATTTTATCTAGTTTGTGTTCCATTAAATACAATAGTAATTTTTTAATTTTCCACCCCTTTTTCCTGTTTCCCTCTTATTCCTCTCATCATAACTCTTAGTCAGCCAACACCTAAAAGCAAATAATGTTATTCTTGACCCAAATTTTTTCCTTATTTACTTTTTGTGGGTCCATACTACCCCCCCTTTTATATATATATATATATATTTTTTTTTCTTTTATTTATTTTTTTTCTTTTTCTTTTTTTTTCTTTTTCCCTTACCCCTTTATTACTTCTCCCCAATTCAGGCCCTCCACTACAGGTATTGATTGTTCTATTTGGTACAATATAATTCACAGTTCATCACAAGATTTACTCAAGAAAGAGGGGAGAGGAGAGGAGAGAAAAAAAGAGGGGAAGGAATAATTCCCTTTTTTCTCAAATTTTTATCTTATTTTATTTTTCCTTATTTAATGATTAATTTTTTTAAAAAAAACCTCAATTTTTTATTTTTATTTTTAACTCTTTATTCGTTATAAAATCTCATTAATACTATCAACAAAACCACCCTCAGATGCCATTAAAAAAGAGAAAATCGAATATCATGGATACAAAAGAAAGAGAGGTAACACAGAGAGATGAGGGAAAATCTATGGAGAAAAAATTTAAGATACTGGAAACCTTGGAGTTAAACGACAGAGAATTTAAATTAGAAATCCTAAAAATACTCAGAGATATACAAGAAAACACAAAAAGGCAATTTAGGGACCTCAGAAAACAACTCGATGAACACAAAGAATATATGTCCAAGGAAATTGAAACTATAAAAACAAATCAAACAGAGATGAAAAACTCAATTCACGAGCTGAAAAACGAGGTAACAAGCTTAGCTAATAGAACAGGCCAGATAGAAGAGAGGATTAGCGAAATAGAAGACAAGCAACTTGAGGTACAACAAAGAGAAGAAGAAAGAGACTCAAAGATTAAAAAAAATGAGATTGCCCTACAGGAATTATCTGACTCCATCAAAATAAATAACATAAGAATAATAGGTATATCAGAGGGAGAAGAGAGAGAAAATGGAATGGAGAACATACTCAAACAAATAATAGATGAGAACTTCCCAAGCCTGTGGAAAAAACTAATGCCTCAAGTTCAAGAAGCAAACAGAACTCCGAGTTTTCTTAACACCAACAAACCTACTTCAAGGCACATCATAATGAAATTGGCACAAACCAACGGCAAAGAAAAAATTCTCAAGGCAGCCAGGGAAAAGAAGAATACAACATATAAAGGAAGGTCCATTAGATTATCATCAGATTTCTCAGCAGAAACTCTACAAGCTAGAAGAGAGTGGACCCTAATATTTAAAGTCTTGAAAGAGAGGAACTTTCAGCCACGAATACTATACCCATCAAAGCTATCCTTCAAATATGAAGGAGAAATAAAAACATTCACAGATACAGAAAAGATGAGAGAATTTATCACCAAAAAACCCCCACTCCAGGAAATACTAAAGGGGGTTCTCCAATCAGATACAAAGAATAAAAAAAAAAAAACAAAGCCACAAGTAAAAGCTCCAAGAAGAACATAACAAAACCAACTTTAAACTGTGACAACAAAAAGAAAGGGGGGGAGAAGATGGAGATTAACAGTAGCAAAGGGCGATGGAGTGCAAAAGTACTCACAAAATAGTGCACTGCAATGAACAGGGTAGGAACCCTTTTCATTACTTAATGGTAACCACCATTGAAAAAACCACCACAGAAGCACATGATTTAAAAAAAATAGCAACAGAGGAAAGATGTATGGAATACAACCAAATAAAAACAAAAGATAGAAAAACGAAAGAGAAGGATCAAACAAGACACAAAACTAACAGAAAGCAAGATATAAAATGACAATAAGGAACTCACAAGTGTCAATAATTACACTAAATGTAAATGGATTAAACTCACCAATAAAAAGGCACAGTGTAGCAGAATGGATCAAAAAAGAAAAGCCAACTGTATGCTGCCTACAAGAAACTCATCTAAGTAACAAGGATAAAAACAAATTCAAAGTGAAAGGCTGGAAAACAATATTCCAAGCAAATAACATCCACAAAAAAGCAGGCGTAGCAATACTCATATCTGATAATGCTGACTATAAGACAGCAAAAGTACTCAGAGACAAAAATGGCCATTTCATAATGGCTAAGGGGACACTGAATCAAGAAGACATAACAATTCTTAATATATATGCACCAAACCAAGGAGCACCAAAATATATAAGACACCTACTTATTGACCTTAAAACAAAAACTGACAAAAATACAATCATACTTGGAGACCTCAATACACCGCTGACGGCTCTAGATCGATCATCCAAACAGAGAATCAACAAAGATATAGCGGCCTTAAACAAAACACTAGAGCACCTGGATATGATAGACATCTACAGAACATTTCATCCCAAAGTGACTGAGTATATATTTTTCTCCAATGTACATGGATCATTCTCAAGAATTGACCATATGTTGGGCCACAAAAACAACATCAGCAAATTCAGAAAAATCAAAGTTGTACCAAGCATATTTTCTGATCACAAAACCTTGAAACTAGAATTCAACTGCAAAAAAGAGGGAAAAAATCCCACAAAAATGTGGAAACTAAACAACATACTTTTAAAAAATGAATGGGTCAAAGAAGAAATAAGTGCAGAGATCAAAAGATATATACAGACTAATGAAAATGACAATACGACATATCAGAATCTATAGGATGCAGCAAAAGCAGTGATAAGAGGGAAGTTAATATCACTTCAGGCATATATGAACAAACAAGAGAGAGCCCAAGTGAACCACTTAACTTCACACCTTAAGGAACTAGAAAAAGAAGAACAAAGACAACCCAAAACTAGCCGAAGAAAGGAGATAATAAAAATCAGAGCAGAAATAAATGAAATAGAGAACAGAAAAACTATAGAAAAAATTAATAGAACAAGGAGCTGGTTCTTTGAAAAGATCAACAAAAACTGACAAACCTTTGGCAAGACTTACCAAGGAAAAAAGAGAAAGAACTCATATAAACAAAATCCAAAATGAAAGAAGAGAAATCACCACGGACATCATAGATATACAAAGAATTATTGTAGAATACTATGAAAAACTTTATGCCACTAAATTCAACAACCTAGAAGAAATGGATAAATTCTTAGAACAATACAACCTTCCTAGACTGAGTCAAGAAGAAGCAGAAAGCCTAAACAGACCTATTAGTAGAGAAGAAATAGAAAAAACCATTAAAAACCTCCCCAAAAATAAAAGTCCAGGCCCAGACGGTTATACCAGCAAATTTTATCAAACATTCAAAGAAGACTTGGTTCCTATTCTACAGAAAGTCTTCCAAAAAATTGAAGAAGAAGCAAAACTTCCAAACACATTTTATGAGGCCAACATAACTCTTATACCAAAACCAGGCAAGGATGGCACAAAAAAAGAAAACTACAGACCAATATCTCTAATTAATACAGATGCTAAAATACTAAACAAAATACTAGCAAATCGAATACAACAACATATTAAAAAAATAATACATCATGATCAAGTGGGATTCATCCCAGAATCTCAAGGATGGTTCAACATACGTAAAATGGTTAACATAATACACCATATCAACAAAATAAAGAACAAGAACCACATGATCTTATCAATAGACGCAGAAAAGGCTTTTGATAAAATACAACACAATATTATGTTTCTCTCAACAAAATGGGTATAGAAGGAAAATATCTCAACATGATAAAGGCCATATATGATAAACCATCAGCTAACATCATACTAAATGGCACAAAACTGAAGGCTTTCCCCCTTAAATCAGGAACAAGGCAGGGTTGTCCACTCTCTCCACTCTTATTTAATGTGGTACTAGAGGTTCTAGCCACAGCAATCAGACAAGACAAAGAAATAAAAAGCATCCATATCGGAAAAAAAGAAGTAAAGGTGTCACTTTTTGCAGATGATATGATCCTATACATCGAAAACCCCAAAGAATCCACAAAAAGACTACTAGAAACAATAAGCCAATACAGTAAGGTCGCAGGATACAAAATTAACATACAGAAGTCAATAGCCTTTCTATATGCCAACAATGAAACATTTGAGAATGAACTCAAAAGAATAATCCCCTGCACAATTGCAACAAAAAAAATAAAATACCTAGGAATAAACATAACAAAGAATGTAAAGGACTTATACAATGAAAACTATAAACCATTGTTAAGGGAAATCAAAAAAGATATTATGAGATGGAAGAATATTCCTTGTTCTTGGATAAGTAGAATAGATATAATCAAGATGGCCATATTACCCAAAGCAATATACAAATTTAATGCAATTCCCATCAAAATTCCAATGACATTTTTTAAAGAAATGGAGCAAAAAATAATTAGATTTATATGGAACTATAAAAAACCCCGAATAGCCAAAGCAATCCTAAAGAAAAGGAATGAAGCTGGGGGCATTACAATACCTGACTTCAAACTCTATTATAGGGCCACGACAATCAAAACAGCATGGTATTGGCAGAAAAATAGACACTCAGACCAATGGAACAGAATAGAAAGTCCAGAAATAAAACCACATATATATATAGTCAAATAATTTTTGATAAAGGGGCCAACAACACACAATGGAGAAAAGAAAGCCTCTTCAATAAATGGTGCTGGGAAAACTAGAGAGCCACATGCAAAAGAATGAAACTGGACTACAGTTTGTCCCCCTGTACTAAAATTAACTCAAAATGGATCAAAGATCTAAACATAAGACCTGAAACAATTAAGTACATAGAAGAAGACATAGGTACTAAACTCACGGACCTGGGCTTTAAAGAGCATTTTATGAATTTGACTCCACAGGCAAGAGAAGTGAAAGCAAAAATTAATGAATGGGACTACATCAGACTAAGAAGTTTTTGCTCAGCAAGAGAAACTGATAACAAGATAAACAGACAGCCAACTAATTGTGAAATGATATTTTTAAACACCTGCTCAGATAAGGGCCTAATATCCAAAATATACAAAGAACTCATAAAACTCAACAACAAACAAACAAACAATCCAATAAAAAAATGGGAAGAGGATATGAACAGACACTTCTCCCAGGAAGAAATACAAATGGCCAACAGATATATGAATAGATGCTCATCTTCTTTAGTTATTAGAGAAATGCAAATCAAAACTGCAATGAGATACCACCTCACACCTGTTAGATTAGCTATTATTAACAAGACAGGTAATAGCAAATGTTGGAGAGGCTGTGGAGAAAAAGGAACCCTCATACACTGTTGGTGGGAATGTAAAGTAGTACAACCATTATGGAAGAAAGTATGGTGGTTCCTCAAAAAACTGAAAATAGAACTACCTTATAACCCAGCAATCCCTCTACTGGGTATATACCCCCAAAACTCAGAAACATTGATACGTAAAGACACATGCAGCCCCATGTTCATTGCAGCATTGTTCACAGTGGCCAGGACATGGAAACAACCAAAAAGCCCATCAATAGATGACTGGATAAAGAAGATGTGGCACATATACACTATGGAATACTACTCAGCCATAAGAAATGATGACATCGGATCATTTACAGCAAAATGGTGGGATCTTGACAACATTATACGGAATGAAATAAGTAAATCAGAAAAAAACAGGAATTGCATTATTCCATAGGTAGATGGGACATAAAAGTGAGACCAAGAGACATTGATAAGAGTGTGGTGGTTACGGGGGGAGGGGGAGTTGGAGAGGGAAGGGGGAAGGGGAGGGGCACAAAGAGAACTAGATAGAAGGTGACAGAGGACAATCTGACTTTGGGTGATGGGTATGCAACATAATTGAACAACAAGATAACCTGGACATGTTATCTTTGAATATATGTATCTTGATTTACTGATGTCACCCCATTAAAAATAAATAAATAAATAAATAAAATAAAAAACAGATTAACATATATTCAACTCTTTTCATTTTTACATATGATGTTATAATGAAAATATAGTATTAGTAGGCTTCCTAGGTTATAGTAGTACCTCTGGTCTCCATGGTCACTCTCCATCTGTCTGATACACCTTGAAGATCAGACTCCAGAATTAATTATTTGAAAGGCCAGTTTGGTCACAGCTTTCTCCAGGAATCAATAAGACACCTATGACATTAGTATCCACAGCCAATACCCTTGCTTTTGAGTCCTTCTCTACCTCTTTACATCCTACCTCTCCAGCCCATGCTGTGATCACCATCTTAAAAAACATTTTCTATTCCTGCCAGGCCTTCCCATGGTCTGTTCCCAACCTCTGTCCTTACCAAAATGCAAGCACATTCCCATCTCTGGGATGGATGGTTGCTGGCTCAGAAGAGTGTGCCTTTCTTTCTCCCTCTCAAAATCCCATTTATGCTGCAAAGGAAGTTCAAATCTTGCCTCGTGACATGTCTGTTCTCACTCTACAGCGAGATTTCTTTTCTTTGAATTCACATTTACTTTCTCCTTCATTCTTTTATTGTTTTCCGTGGTTCATCTTTGCAATCACTAGATTCCCCCCATCAAACCTTCTGACAATATTCGGGTGGTGTTTTCTTGTGATTAAAATGAAGGCTGTGAGACTGACCATGAGAGGGTCAGAGATCACTGGGGTTCTGTAGTAATTGGTAAGAGGTTAATTTAACTCACCATCCAGGTCCTGTCTGATGCACAACTTTGCTATGTGTATATCACAAAACAAATCTGAGCTTTCAGCTCCATCAGAACAAAGGCCTGTGAGTATATGATTGTGTATGCATAAGTAAATCTATGCTTTTATCCTAAAAGACAGAACCCAGCCTTCTGTCCTGTTTCTCTCTGGATACTTCATTTCCCTTTTTATGAAATATTACCATGCTTCACATTGTTAGACATCATATTCATTCCGAGTATTTAAACTTCACTGAGAAAGACTCAAAATGACCACTGTCTCCAAAACGCTTTATTGCTAATAAAAATTGTGATCCAAACTGGTTTCTCCCTAAAAAAGCTTAGCTAGGATGTCACCTTATATATCTATTTTGCTGGCCCTGGCCAGTTTGCTCAGCGGTAGAGTATCAGCCTGGCATGTGGTTCAATTCCCGGCCAGGGCACACAAGAGAAGTGCCCATCTGCTTCTCCACCCTTCCCCCTCTCCTTCCTCTCTATCTCTCTCTTCCCCTCCCGCAGCCAAGGCTGCATTGGAGCAGGGTTGGCCTGGGCGCTGAGTACGGCTCCACGGGCTCTACCTCAGGTGCTAGAATGGCTCCAGCTGCAACAGAGCAACACCCCAGATGGGCAGAGCATCGCCCCCTGGTGGGCATGCCAGGTGGATCCTAGTCGGGTGCATGCGGGAGTCTGTCTGACTGCCTCCCAGCTTCTAACTTCAGGAAAAAAAAATCCATTTTGCTGATGACTTCTTAAAAATTATCTGCTTAATCTGTTTAGTTGTACTTATTACCCTAATTTCACAGACACTCATTTTCTCCTGAATAGGACAAATATTTCTTGAAGATCCAAAGATTTTCTAAGCCCTTTTGATATTGTTTGTTTGTTCACTGCTCCTGCCATTCTGCCAGGCACCAGGTGAAATAAGAAACCACCATTCACCAATAAGCAAGGAATATGATAGCCTTTTAACACAGCACTAACCATAACTTTCTATGATGATGGAAATGCTATGGAATATGCATTGTCAGATACAGTAGCCATTTGCTATCTCTGGCTACTGAGCATCTGAAATGTGGCTAGTGAATCCCAGGGACTGAATTTTTCATTGCCGTCCAATGAAACAGCCAGTAGCTAGTGACTACCATATTGGACAGAGTCATTTCACTATAATCAATCCTGCTACGTTATACATTTACTGAAGTCACAGAGGATAAGTAAATAATACTCCGTATAAAATGACACTTATTGTTAACAGTAAATGCTCTGCATACTTGCAGTTGATATCTCTGGGTGAATAACAACATATAGTTGAAAAGAATATTTCCCAGGGTCAGAAGACAAGCGTTTGCAGCTATATTCTTAACTAGTTGTGTGGTCTTGGGGAAATTGCTTTAGATCTTGGGAAATTACTTCATTCTATAGCAGTCTCATGCTATTCAAATTACCTTGAGGATATTTGGGGAAATCAAATGAGAAAAAATAAGTATGTTTGAACCGTTGGCAAACTGGGGAGTAGCACATCAGTGCAGACACAATGAAAGAAAACTAGGATCCACTGTCACCAATTCTTAAAATGACTAGGATCTTGATGCTGAAAGCTTAGTTTGTAAGTGTTCCTGGTCCGCAAGTTTTTCATCTATGCAGGTGTGTGCAAATGAGACTCTGTAACCTTGCAGATCTTGTTTTGTTTTGTTTGCTTCACGGAAGAGCAAGTGATGGCAAACATGTAACACGCACTATGAAGTAAGCACTTTCTCTGGCCTGAGTATTTATAAAATAAACATCTTGTTGTTTTTTTTATTTGTGTACAGAAACAGAAACTAGATTCTCAAATGCTTCAGTTATCCTCTGGGAGGTCCCTCTCGTGGGCCTGGTGTCTACAGCCCACAGAACAGCACACACAGGTGTGGTGTCAGTAGTTCTGCCCAACTAACCACTTCGGGAGGAAGAGGAGGAGGAGGAGAAGGAGGAGAAGGAGGAGGAGGAGGAGGAGGAGGAGGAGGAGGAGGAGGAGGAGGAGGAGGAGGAGGAGGAGGAGGAGATGGAGATGGAGGGCATTGCCTCCTGGGTGTACTTCTCACATGAATGGCCACTGACTTGTAAAACATGCTCAGTATCCCTGTTACTTCAGCCTCTAAGCTGAGGCGTCCACACCCTGGCAGGTGCATAAGGTAATCCATTTGTATACAGAAAGAAAAAAACTATGGTACTACTTACATTTAGTGTTATATAAAAACTAAGAGAAAAATTAAGCGTCACAAACATTTAACATACACAGTGTATAGATTGCTAAATCCATTTTCCTTTTCCTACCTGGGACCAAATCCCCAACATTTAGCTCAATATGCTGCCACTTAAAAAATTGTTATTTCCTGTACTTCCTCGCAGCTAAGGTTTGGGCACTCTGATGCAACCGCAGTGCTGCTGCTTACAATGTGAACATAACAGCCAGAGATCGAGCAGCTACTCTGTACCACGTGAGGAGGGAAGTTCAGAAAGATGAAGGCTTTGTACCTGATGCCCACGTGGAGCTACCAAACGGCCTTCGACTGCCAACCTCCCGATTTCACAGGGAGGAAATATAAAATTTCTTCTACTTTTAGACACTACTATTTGTTTTAAATAATATTTCTATTGTACTGTATGCAGCTGATACAAAAAGCTTAATCTTAACAGATACATATAGATTTATTAGTAGTGCATTTTTATAAAGTGTAAATTAACATACATATAATATATACATGCTCTTTCTCTGACAAGATGTACAAAAATAGCTTCAGGATTACAGGGATAAAGGACCATTACATTCTACTACCAACATCATCTCTACTTAAAGTGAATAAAGGTTAATGGATTACCATGATACATACACTAATTATATTACAGTAAACTCAATATTTTGGAAAGCTATAGCCATATATCCTTGGGAAAACTGAAGTTCACAAAACCATACATCTTTGCAAAGATCCCTTAATTTTCCACAAATATAATTTCTGTCCAGAGTGTCATGGTCTCTGAATATACATGTTCATTGCATATTACAAAGGAAAAATGTTTAAATTATGACACAAAAAGCTATACAGTAACAAATTGAGAATCCAAAGAAGTATCATTATTTAGACGCCTGTGGTTGGGTAGATTCACTCATTGGCTAATGACGTAAGTCTTGTTCACCAGTCTCACTGTGCATGTTATGCAAATATAAATACATGCCTATATTTCATTTTTAAGAAATCATATGTCATAATTTTTAGGGTTGCTTGCAAATGGTTGAGTGCTCCAATGCTGACCCCACAAATATCAAGGGTTTATGTATTAAATAGCCAGTCTGCTACTTCATCACACCATGCTGTTGAAAGATTCTTGGTTAATAGACTCTCATGCTTGACTTCAGCGGTGATGGTCAAAAGAGGTCCTCAACTGTCCCCAGCATGCTCATGGTGGGAGCCCTACATTCCTAACTCATAATGATTCATTCCACTCAGTACCCGGAGTACCAGGACTTCCTAAAGAAATCTCTCTGCCTATAGCCACTGTCTCTGCTAACAAATTGACACTAGAGAAAGGTAGATCTCACCCATTCCCTGGTTGTGGAGACATGAACACAGCTGATGTACATTCACTCCAACTTGCTCGCGTTCATTCACAGTTACCTGCATCCCCTTCCTGCAGGGGCACGGCCTCCCTCTAGTGGGGCTGGGGGGAGGGGAGCATGCCTGCACATGGACCACTGCTCACTGCCCACCGTGCACTCTCCCTTCCCTGCAGCCAGCAAGGCTGCCCAGCATCAGGGAAGCTGTTCACAGCAGGGAGCCACCTTCCAGTCAGACCTTCCCATAAGAGGGACACTGAACTGCCAGTCAGGGGAAATGAGCTTCAGTGACAGAATGAGGGGAGGCTCTGCCAATAATTTCATAAAACTCAGCCTGTGGAGCAATAAAGGAAAAGGCTGGCGCAATTCCAGGCTCTGAGTGCCTACATCCCAAGCATAGTGTCTCTTGGAGTTCAAAGGAAACAGCCCAGATGTAACGGGGAGGAGGCCTTGAATAAAGCATTTTCTAGAAGAGTCAGCTGCACATGAAGCCTATAGAAAACCCTGGATGGGGGCCACTCAGTTTCCCTCACCTTGCCTGGCTGAGGGGGATCAAATTAATGCAACTTCCAGGGAATGCAATAGAACAGCTTGCAAGTGGGCATTTCTTTTGTTACTTGTCATTCCTCGGATTTCATCTTTTGCTGGAGATGGGCTATCAAAAAGTTTAACAATTTATCAATCAAAATATCACATGTAAGTAACAATATGGCAAAATGTCATTACAATAATGAAACTGTAATTCAAATCATACATTCTAAAAGGAATTAAAATATGTGTCTATATACTTTATGTGCTGTAGTAACATTTCCAATGAGTAGATTAAAAATGAATATAAATATAAAATTAAAGACTCTATCTTGGCCCTGGCCGGTTGGCTCAGCGGTAGAGTGTTGGCCTGGCGTGCTGGGGACCCGGGTTCGATTCCTGGCCAGGGCACATAGGAGAAGCGCCCATTTGCTTCTCCAACCCCTTCCCTTCCTCTCTGTCTCTCTCTTCCCCTCCCGCAGCCAAGGCTCCATTGGAGCAAAGATGGCCCAGGCGCTGAGGATGGCTCCTTGGCCTCTGACCCAGGCGCTAGAGTGGCTCTGGTCGCGGCAGAGCGACGCCCCGGAGGGGCAGAGCATCGCCCCCTAGTGGGCAGAGCATCACCCCTGGTGGGCGTGCCGGGTGGATCCCGGTCAGGCACATGCGGGAGTCTGTCTGACTGTCTCTCCCCATTTCCAGCTTCGGAAAAATACAAAAAAAAAAAAAAAAAAAAAAAAAAGACTCTATCTTATGGGTAGATCATAGGAATGAAAGAAATATAGCTATGTAGAAACTAAAGAAAGGATTCTTTCTGAAATATTTGGGTTTACATACATAACACAGAATCTTAAGTCTAGAATTCGAAACCAAGGAAGAATTGTAGGACTCATTTAGCTTAACCTCCTTATTTTAAAGATAAGAAACTGGGGCTTTAAAAAGTTTAAGGATGTTCACAAAATTACACAAAGTCAGGAGAATTTGGTCTTCAAGTTTTGTTCAAGTTTTTAATCTTTTTTTAGTTATTTTTCCATTTCTCCCTGAGTCTCTCAGTTTAACCTTTTTATTTCCTTTTTTTCCAATGACTCATTTAAAACATGACCTTTGAGGGAGCTCTTTGGGAGGATGAAATTGCTTTGTATACTGATTATAGTGGTATTTACACAAGTCTATATACATGTCTTAAAATTTATAGAACTGTACACCACAAAAAGTAAATTAAAAATACCTACAAATAACCTTCAATGTTATTGAAGGAGCTGATTATTTTTCACCTAACATATCTGAATTTTTTATATGACAATTTCTTAGTTATTTCCAACAGAACCAAGAATAAAATACAGGACATTTTAATCCCTTTGTCCATTATTCATTGATTCTGTCGTATTTGGTGGCCTACAATTTTAGTCTATGCAATTCTTCTATTATCAAACATAAATGTAAAATAAGGAAATAAGAATGAAATGTAAGGCCAAATCTGCCGAGAAAGAAAGACAGAGAGAAAGAGAATTGTCGTGTGTATGAGAAGCTTACCACTGAAGAAGTAAGCTGTATGGAGCTATTAAAAATTTAGAAAATTATTTCCATTTAAGTTATTCTTAAATGGCTCATAGCGAAATAGAAAATAATTATAACTACCCATCATCTATGGAGTTTCTGTGTATTAGACTGCATTACATAAGTGTCAATTATATCTGGTCCAAAGAATCATTCTGGAGAAAAAGAAATCTATTTTTATGTCAATCATCTGTATTTAATGAAAACATGGGAGAAGGATGAGAAGATCATGGCAGAGTGGAAAGGACGTGCTTGCCAGAATTACTCATTAAGATACAAATTGAAACTTCACTCTCTGTCTCTTTTTTACTTTGAGATATTTGACAAGTTGTTGGGTTTTTTTTGTTTTTTTTTTTAACATCTCTGAGTTTCAGTGTTCTAACTGATGAATGGAAAAATCTTCTCTACCTTGCTGGATAACTGTGTGGACTAAATATAATGATGTATGTAAATAATCACATTTAACATTTATTTAGTGTTTGTCGTGTTCAAAACACTATTCTAAGTGCTTTAAGTAGCATAATGTACAGTCTGCAGAAAAGTTTAGAGACATGTGCTGCTATTCTCAGCTTATAGCTAGGAAAGCTTTAGACACAGAAGGTTAAGTAACTTCCGGAAGGTCACACAGTTCATCAATGGAAAACTGAGGCTTGGCCCAAACATTCTGGTTCCAGAGCCCATTTGCTTAAACAACTTCACTATTATGGCCTCTTGCCTAAATGGCTTGGCAGAGAGTGGGTGCTTAATTAATGGTTGCTGCTGTAACTGCAGCTTTTTATTTTTTATTGCAAACTAACCTCACTGGACTCCCAGAATCTCCAAATGGGAAAAGACTACAAATGTTAATGATGTAAATAAAACCATTTTGCTAACACTGTGATACTTTTCATTACATTTCCCCCTCACCAATGCAGTGAAGTCAGAGATTTCTTTTAAATGCTGATGTTAATCAAGAGTGAAGGCTTACATTAAAAAAAAAGTTTCTAGCCTTTAACTTCTCCCATAAATTCCGGACCCAGATGCCCAATGGTTAGAATGATGGGAACTGGGGCAGATAAAGTGATAGGGTGCGACACGGAGAACAAAGTGGACATTTTTGCAGTTCAATCGGATAAATGGATCACTTTACTTTGAGAAGAGAGACTGTGAGCCAACCTGTGTGAAGAAGGAAAAAGGAACTCATCGGAAAAATTCCCTGGATCAAGAGAACAGAACAGGAAAGGGCACAAAGCACAGAAAGAACAAGAGAAGGAACATTGGCACAGCACAGCATACTGTGACTTCTGTGCAAAATGTAGGCTAGCGTGGGATATGGGATATGGGCAATAGCTCAGACCCTTCTTTTTTTTATTAAAAATATCTGTGTTAGCCCTGGCTGGTTGGCTCAGAGGTAGAGTGTCTTCCCGGCATGCAGGAGTCCCGGGTTCGATTCCTGGCCAGGGCACACAGGAGAAGCGCCCATCTGCTTCTCCACCCTTCCGCCTCTCCTTTCTCTCTCTCTCTCTCTTCCCCTCCCACAGCCAAGACTCTATTGGAGCAAAATTGGCCTGGGTACTGAGGACAGCTCCATGGCCTCTGTCTCAGGCACTAGAATGGCTCCCACTGCAAGGGAACAATGCCCCAGATGGGCAGAGCATCGCCCCCTAGTGGGCATGCCAGGTGGATCCCAGTCAGGCGCGCATGTGGGAGTCTGTCTGACTGCCTCCCCGCTTCTAACTTTAGAAAAATAAAATAAAAAAAAAAATTTTGTGTTAATACCATGCAAATTAGTTTCCGCTGAAAAGGATGCTTTGACCCATCTACTCCTTTACAGGCTTCTAAAGATGTTCTTCTATCCCAGATTCTTGTGTGCTTCTGACTGCCTGAGGCAGCAGTGGGAACTGCCTCTAGGGCAGAATCCTCTTCATCTCTCCTCCGTCTCCTTCTCCCAAGTCTATCACGGCCTCGCGGGGTATATTTCTTCGGCATATTCTGCACTCCTATTTTACTGCTCTGGCTCAGGCTTAAATCATCCACTTCCAGGCCTGCCTGTATACATCCTAAAAGTCAAGAGTGGTACATTTGCTGCCTCACCCCTCTCCTTTGCTCAGTCAAGAGAATGGTTCCATCTTGGTGACCCCTTAGAATCATGCTCTGGGAAACCACATCATGTAACTGGAGTTGTTAAGCAAGATGGCACCTATTGGCTATATCTTCACACGACTCTGATCTATCACTCCTGCTTTTCAGGGTCACTCTCTTAAAACAGAGATTCACGGCGGTGGCAGAATTCTCAGATGGTCTCCAGTATATGGAGAGAACTATGATTATAATGACTATAATCTCCATGATTAAGTTAATCATCAGTTGGCTTTGGATTATTCAAAAGGGAGTGATCTAATCAGATAAATTCTTAAAAGGGATATGGTCCTTCCTCAAGTCAGAGAAAATTGAAGTGAGAGATTCTCCAATGTTGGCTTTGAGGCTGGAGAAGGTCACATGGCAAAGATTGAGAGCGGCCTCAAAAGCTCAGCCCTGGCCGTTTGGCTCAGCGGTAGAGCATCAGCCTAGCGTGCGGAGGACCCGGGTTCGATTCCCGGCCAGGGCACACAGGAGAAGCGCCCATTTGCTTCTCCACCCCTCCGCCGCGCTTTTCTCTCTGTCTCTCTCTTCCCCTCCCGCAGCCGAGGCTCCATTGGAGCAAAGATGGCCCGGGTGCTGGGGATGGCTCTGTGGCCTCTGCCCCAGGCACTAGAGTGGCTCTGGTCGCAACATGGCGACACCCTGGATGGGCAGAGCATTGCCCCCTGGTGGGCAGAGCGTCGCCCCTGGTGGGCGTGCCGGGTGGATCCCGGTTGGGCGCATGCGGGAGTCTGTCTGACTGTATCTCCCTGTTTCCAGCTTCAGAAAAATGAAAAAAAAAAAAAAAAAAAAAAAAAAAAAAGCTCAGATCAGCTCCTTGCCAACAGTCAGGGGTATATCAGGGACCTCAGTTCTACATCCACAAATAACTGGATTCTTTCAACTACCGTGAGAGCTTGGAGGAGAACCCTGAGCCCCAGGCAGGACTTCAGCTTAGCTCACACTGGGACCTCAGCCTCCTGAGACCCCGAGAGCACAGTTACAACAAGCTCAGACTTCCAGTCTACAGGACTGTGAACAAATAAACTGACAGGGTTTACATTAACTGATTTTTGAATGTTTAAATAGCTTTGCATACCTAGAATATATCTGCTTGTCCGTAGTGTATAATTCTTTTTATATATTGTTATATTTGGTTTATTAATATTGCATTGAGAATTTTGCATTCATATTCACATTTATTCTGTAGTTTTCATTACCCATACTCTTTTTGACCAAAAAGAAATCATGGGGTTTGACAATTAAGACGTAGCAGTGATCTTGGGATGGACAATTTCTGTGCAGTCGTAGAGGCAGAAATCTGAAAAAACATTTGAGTGAGAATCAAGGCAGTTCATATAGTTATTAATTTTCAAATATCTCTTCTTCCTTTAGTATAAAACCTCCAGATTTAGCTGGGTAAGTCATTGTAACACTGACTCCTCACCCTTACATGCAACTATGTAGCCACGAGTCTAAATTTTGGCCAAGGAAACATGGTCTTGCAACCGGTGTGCTCTCCACATCCTCCTATCCCTTTTTCACTTTTAGAAAAGCCGACACAACTGTCAAGGCAGAGGGGTGATCTTAGCCCATGAGTGGAAGCCAGTGCCAAGGTTAGCAGGAATCGGGGTCCCTGCCACTGGAACTGTCACATCCGCTCTGGACTGTGGCATGAGACAGAAGTAAACTCCATCTTTCAAGCCACTGCCATTTTGGTCTTTCTTTTAGCAGTGGAACCTGAACTAATTAACACTGAAAACACTAAGGAAAATGGAAAATTTTTTCTTTTCTTTTTTTTAAAAAAAGGACTAAAATGGTAATACACAGGTGGCTTAGTTGTGAGCAACATGTGACACTGAGAAACACTGATTTCACCAAAGATTGTGATTACAACTGTGATTGCTGGGTAGGAAGGAGGGCTTGTGTAGGGAAGATTGAGATCTAAATCCTCAACTTCTGTGGAGAGGAGTTAATAGACAATGTTTAAAATTAAATGCGTAAATAAAGATGTCGCTGTGTAGGCCTGTTGTTAAGATAAAGAGTGATAGAGAGAGAGAGAGAGAGAGAGAGAGAGAGAGAGAGAGAGAGAGAGAGAATGCTAAAAGAACTTGCTCTAACAGCTGAAGGAGGCTGCCTCCGGGAAGTGGGATTGGACACCCAGCTGCGGTGGGGCAGGCGCCTGCCGGGCTTTGTTGCTGTTGCACGTGAAGCACATTTTAGCTCCATGCATGCATTATTTCTTAAAACAAATACAGTTTAAGGACAAAATGCAGTTCATGCAGGGACTAAAATTCCACACATCTAACAGCTGACACCACCCCTTTCCTGTTTTCACTGGTACAGGGAAGACAGAGGACCTAAAGGAAGAGATGCCAAAAAAAGAAGGGAAAAGGTCAGCGGCAA
Source organism: Saccopteryx bilineata (assembly GCF_036850765.1). NCBI lineage: Eukaryota > Metazoa > Chordata > Mammalia > Chiroptera > Emballonuridae > Saccopteryx > Saccopteryx bilineata. The sequence continues at coordinate 189,107,571 of NC_089490.1, read as the reverse complement.
TCACTTGGGATAACAGGTACTATTATTCACTCCATTTGATGTTGCCTACAGCCTGCCCAGTTATGTGCAGAGAAAAAGCTGCTACCAGAGCCCTGGCTGGTTGGCTCAGCGGTAGAGTGTCAGCCTGGCATGTGGAAGTCCCAGGTTTGATTCCCGGCCAGAGCACACAGGAGAAGCGCCCATCTGCTTCTCTACCCTTCCCCCTCTCTTTCTCTCTGTCTCTCTCTTCCCCTATGCAGCCAAGGCTCCATTGGAGCAAAGTTGGCCCAGGCACTGAAGATGGCTCAATGGCCTCCACCTCAGGCACTAAGAATGGCTCCAGTTGCAATGGAGCAAAGCCCCAGAAGGGCAGAGCATCGCCCCCTAGTGGGCATACTGGGTGGATCCTGGTTGGATGCATGCGGGAGTCTGTCTCTCTGCCACCCCCTTCTTCTCACTTCAGAAAAATACAAAAAAAGGAAATAAAACTGCCACCAGAGACAGTTCATCTTCTTCTCAGGCTCTGGCGCCTACAGCTCATACGAAGTCCTGCTGATAACCCTGCGTGGTCCGTCAGTCCCCAAGAGCACAGTGAGCAGACAGGCCATGGGCAGGGGGAGAGCAGTTCTGACTTCCAACCCTCTCTCTGTCCTGTATCACCATAGTCACCTTAAGCAAGTTACTTCCGGGACCTCAGCTTTCTCCTAAGTGCTGTGGGGGGTGCTAATATCTTCCACACTGGGCTGATGTATCAAATAAGATAGTAAACAAACAGCACTGAACGGAGGGCCCTGACAAAGCAGGTGCTGATCAAAGTTACTTTTTCTCGTCCTTCATTGTTCACTGCTTCCCACCATTTGTAGCAAGTGATTTGTTGACTAATAAATGCTAAATAAGAATCTGCTTATTGATTGTGTGCATACAAATTCTCTCTCTCTCCCCCACCCTTCTCTCTCTCGTCCCAGTTAGGATCAACTTTGAACTTCCAAATGTAGAATCCATTTCTTACAAAGAAACTCACTGCTGATGTACACCATCCCCTCTACAAAAGGGCGTTTTCTCAGTTAGTTTGCCTAATGCACTGCTAAACTGCAACGCTTACCTTTATTGCAGGACTATGAAACTGAATTGGCTCAGATTAGCAGTAAAATACATAAAATAAGTTAGTGAACTGAGACCATAAAGGGCAATGTTCTCTTGTTCTCTTTGCTCTCTGTTCTGCACAGTTCTTTGCAAATACAGTGAAAATGAATAAATCTTACAGGGATCCACACACTCAAAACTGTGGTAGAATTGCATCATTTCAAAGGAACTGTCGAAGGGCTTGCTTGATTACATATTTTTGTTTCCCATTCCACATTCTTTGGGATTTTCCAAAGTTCTTCTTTTCTAGAGAAGCCCATTTATTTGGAAATTTGATAACATCCTTTTGAAAATTGAATTTATTGGGGTGACACTGATTAACTCATATATACAGGTTATAGGTGTCCAATTCTACAACACAATTCTGCAATCTGTATTGTGTGTTCATGGCCCCAAGTTTTGGTCCATTTATCACCTCTCTACCCTCCTCCACTTCTACTTTCCCACCACGCCCCCTCAATCCCTACACTGATGTGTATGTCCACAAGTCCTTCTCTCTCTTTTTTTGTCCTCTTTTGCTCAATCCCTTTACCCCCTCACCCAGCCCCCAGCCCCAACAGCCGTCCACCTGCTTTCATAAAGTTCTTGTCTTCAAAGCCATATTTCCCTCCTCCCCAGAACAGCCTTTCCTAACAGTACAAAGAAGAAGACAAAGTCAGGGCTACAACTTCATTTTCATTTGAAACCTAATTACTCAATTAAAGTAACAAAACATGTATTTTGAAGTTATTTTGGAAGAACTGTGCTCAACAATAAGGTGGATAAAATATTGAGTAAGAAGGAGACCCTGTCCTCAAAATAATGTTCCAAGACACAAAGGGATACAAATATCCAATTAAGTACAATTCACAACAGATAAATCCCAGGGACACCAATAGAGAACACCTGCTCTTAGAGCTTCCAAAAATAGACAACATAATTGAAAGCTTCCTGAATTTAGTACCTGCATTGGTCATTTTTAGATACATTGTCTCATTCAATTCCCACAACAACCACATGTAGAATGAAATGTTACATACTTGGTGAATTTGGGTTTTCTGCATCTTAGCAGGTTTCCAAAAATATTTCTCTTTAAAACCAACAACAACAGTTAATTTTAAAAACCTCCTGTGATTCCTTTTATCATTGCTGCATGGCATCAATTTTTCTGGTTAAAAGGATACTTATGAAAATGATCTCTCTTGGTGCTCTAGCTCAGTAGGTGAGCACCATTATCTCCACAGTGGTACAGTTCTTGTCCTTTTAATCTCTAAGCTTTCATTTTCAGGAAGCAGCAGATTAACATTTTCTGTCCTGGGTGAATTCTCCTTTTGTATGGAGCACACCATGATTTCAATGGACCACAGTCTTTCAGAGTTGGCCCAAATCTAAGTGAGAGGATCCTGGTTTGAAAATTATCTGACAAGTGCAGCTAATTTTGTTCACACCCTGTATATTAAGTGTTTTAAGGCACTAGAATGAATTGTTTCAAACCCCCCCCCCCAAAAAAAAAACCTTGCCTTACATTTTCCTTCATTAACTAGCATGAGCCTATGGTTAAGTAACGAGACTTTCTTTCAAGTTAATGAGTAGCACAGTTAATTATACAAGTGTAAAAATTGGAGTCTGTGGCAACATACTGTAAGTTATAAACTTAATTTAATTTGGTTTTCCTCATTTACGTGCATTATTCTTTGAAAGTCCACAGGAAGGGCAGGGGGAGCTTCCCAGTATACTAATCTACTAATATTTTCACTCGTCCTCTTACTAGCTTCCTGCATTTCTGTTGGGTTCAAAAGCAAGACTTATTGTCAGCTAGGAAGCTAATATTATTCCTTAAATATTGGCAGTAATCCAGATGTATAGAATATTTGATTCATTAATTCTGAAATGCAAAAATACAGATAAAATTGATACTGAAGATGGAAGGCAAAATTAAATCAAAATCCTGGGGAAGATTTAAAAATTATCCATAAGAGAATAAAAAAACAGAGGGGCAATGAGAAAATAAAATTCAGTATGCTAAGTACCGTACCCAGCAATTGTCTCTACTCATGGGACAATGAGTTTAAGTCCACAATGAAGACTTAGTCAAACACTATATAAATTCTTGATATTCAGCCGTTAAAATGAATATCAACAAGATGAGGTGAAATTTCAAAAATAGATTACAATCTCAATACCAGGAAGGCATTGTTTGAGAGCCTTTCCACTTGCAATGTTATATCTGTTGTGACAGGTAAGCCATGGGGGCTTCTTAATTTAGCAGTTCTTTTAGAATAGAAAAACCCTTTAAAAAGACAACTAGATCTTTCTTTCATGCTCTGTCAGATTTTTTGGATGGTTATTTAAAATGGGAAATTTTCAACCGCGTATACCTATAATGCCCCAGCTACTGACTAGGAAATAGGCTGTATTTTTCTCCAGCTGAATTAACAGATGCTAAAGTCTCTCCATCAAAGCAGGAGACAGACCAACTGAAGCTGGTAGTAGATGCATAGCTGGGGGCAAGATATTAGTAGATGGAGCCCAGAAAGTGCTGGCTTGAGCGCGTCTTCCAGGGAGTCGGATGGGGATGGAAGTGAACACGATTCTCTAACACAACCAGTCAGATGAGCGGGAGAGATGTAGCAGCTTGACCCTTGGCGTACATGTGGTCATGTTCTTAAAAACTTCTTGAACAATTTCGACACCCCCCCTTATTATTGTATCATTATTAAATAGCATCACCTGTTTGATCTTTGAGAGAATTCACAGTTGTCATCTTCTGTGGCATGGACGGCTCAATATCTACCAAAAATATGCTCCCTGTTTCATAGCATGGTGCTCATGCAGGGAGGTTGCTGCCTAATCTGAGATACATTTCAAGTTTGTCCATGTGATTAGGTCCCACCAAAGGGATGTAGAGAAGGAACTGACAAGCTCTGTCCTGCAGCTTTTAAAAAGGAGATGGATCTAAGGTACAGACCTCAGGATGAGGGGACCCAAAGGGGCAGAGGGCCTGGGTCCCTGGAATCATCCTGTGGAGGAACACTAAATCTGTCCTACTAAGCAGGAGAACCCACACTGGACTCTTCCAACGCGGGGACATTTTTTAATGGTGTTTATTAATTAGAGCAGCTAGAGCAGGGATCGGGAACCTATGGCTTGCGAGCCAGATGTGGCTCTTTTGATGGCTGCATCTAGCTCGCAGATAAATCTTTAATAAAAATAATAACAACGTTAAAAATATAAAACATTCTCATGTATTACAATCCATTCATTTCCTACCACTCATGTTCATGGTTGCGGGTGGCTGGAGCCAATCACAGCTGTCCTCCAGGACAACACCAAATTTTTATTGGATAATGCGTAACATGCACAGGTTGTTGTATGGCTCTCACAGCCAAAAAGGTTCCCAACCCCTGAGCTAGAGTAACTCTATAACTATAAATAAATTCACCAGCGTCCTTGCTCACAACATAGAATCACAGAGAAAGATGATATATTTAACAAATCAATCACAAGAATTTCCCTTTCAAACATTTTTGAGACTTTTCTAAGATTCAGCCCTGAAATAAAATGTTAAACAATGACATTGAGCGTGTGTGTATGTGTGTGCACATGCATGCGCGTGAGAGCGCTTACTGTCCTTCCTTCTGAGCACCTACAGTTTATTAATGGCCAATGACATCACTAGCCTTAGAAACAAAAGGCTAAAGACAAGGGCTATCTATCAACCTTTTAATTTGATAAAATCCCTTAATGAGGACTAATAACCCTTAATATTCATGTACTTGATAAACAAGTCATTTTATAGGAGTGGAAGGTCAACACAGCCTGAAGCTACTTTTATTCTGTTCTGTCAGATTGTAATGGCTGCTGGGGTTCAGCTGCTATAAAGACATACACAAAATTCTCTCCCCCCATCCCCCTGTTAAAGTACAGACTTCATAAATAAAGTCATTGAAAGTGACATGTGTTTGTCAACACCTACCTTTGTGAGCATGGATCAACCATTTCAGTTAGGCACATTAAGGCTGAAATTCTGGGGCACTGCTAACCATAATGACACAATAATGGTCTCAAGAACTGCCACCAAGTGGTGTCACCACAAAGATTTCACAGTGCAACTGGGGATAGCTCTCAGGACCTGTGTGCCTGCCCAACTTGAGGCCTTTTCCTCAGTTCCGGCTATACTTGTCCAATCTTCGTGTTCTGGCCTTTTCTGGTTTCCTGAACTGTCCTCCAGTCTGTTTCTCTAGAGTCATGAGCCAGTTGGCAGGTTTCTGATAGCTACATATTGGAGGATAGGTACTGGTCACTATGCTGACAGAATCTGGTTCCACAAAGTACAGATTCCCATGACTAGTAACTACAATGCACTCTGCTGGCCTTCTTGAATATGGCCTCTGCCTGGACATTGGAGAGGTCAGGAGTGTAGGTTCTAGAGTCAGTCTACTATGTCCAGTCCTGTCTCAGCTGCTTACTGTGTAGACAAGAATGAGTCACTGAACTTCTCTAAGTCTGTGTCTCCTTTTGAGAAAATATCTTCAAGGGGACTTAGTTGGGAATTAAATGAGATTCCATAGGAGGAGCCAGACGTGTGGCCAGCACTTGGTAAATGGATCTAGGAGTGGTCTATCGGTGAAGAGTAAAAAATATAAGGCCTTTAGCCCTGGCCGGTTTGCTCAGTGGTAGAGCATCGGCCTGGTGTGTGGGTGGATGTCCTGGGTTCAATTCCTGGTCAGGGCACACAGGAGAGGCCACCATCTGCTTCTCTCCCCCTCTACCTGTCTCTCTCTATCTGTTTCTCTCCCTTCCTCCCTTGCTAAAATCAATCAACAAAAGGAAAAAAAAAATTTTTAAATATGACCTCCAAGAGCAAGAAGAATGACTGACAAGAGCCTACAGGCTCTTCTGTCCAAGAAGAAAGTCTCAGAGTAGAAGACTAGGTAGAGATAATTGTGCATAGGAGTACAATTCAGGAACTAACTCCGTATTCAAGAGTAGATGAGGAAAGACCCTAGTGATGTTGAAATCAGTATGAATTTATCTTTTCAGGAGAAATATAAATTGGAAGGCAGACCACAATGACATTATTTATTAGAAGACTATGGTGATGGACTGGTGAATTAAGCCCAAAAAGGCCTGCCAACTGGCCATTAGGAATATAATCAGAAGTGAGTCGACCAGAGAGGTCAACAGGCTCAAACTTCCTCTAGTCCTGCAACACTCCTGGTTCTTGCCAGATAATAAAACCAATCTTGTTTGGCTAGAAGAAATATTTAATTCCAATTATCTGATAATTTTCAAACTAGTAACGATTTAAGTTCCTCCTGGGAGGGGAATTTTAGATGGTATTGATTCTGTGGTTGGTTGCATGTGTTTCTCATTAGACAATTAATTTTATGTGTTACCTTGGGCAAATTACTTTACACTTCTACGTTTTGTTTTTATATCTTTAAAATTTAGATGTTGGGATTGGGGTAGGTATTTTTTAGGTTTCTTCAGACCCTAAATTGTGCTACTTCTGTGATGCATTGCTCCAAAAACGAAAACTAAATATAAGAGAGATCTGACACAACATAGGAAGAGATAGAAAAAGCTCAGGAAAAGGAAAATTGTACATGTCACACATCCATTCATGAGATATATATTTTAATATATATTTTGAACAGGAAGAAATATTAGAAAACCTGTCCTCAAATGGCTTTAATTTAAACATGAGTGATTGATCTGAAGTTACACCAGCGTTTAGTGAGTTGACTATCTCATCCACTTAAACATTTGTTATTTCCTTAACTGCAATGATGGATTACATAAAACATCCCTGAGACATCCTCCCAAGAGACCTTAATATGATCTCTTTAACCCTGAAAAATTCCTTTCGATAGTAAGGCTGAGGGAATTGTTCTATTGTTCTAACAACAAAAAAGAAGAAAGTTTAAGGAAGAAATCATTTCCTCACTAGTGGAAACATTATTTCCTTTCATCTCCTTCAACTTATTTTTAGCTCTCAAGATGTCACTGAAACAATCAGATATCCAGACCCCTTGACCAGCGATGATGCATCAGAGATGGCTGCTGTGGTAGATAGAAGTTGGAAAGACCTATTTATTGTCTGCTTTACATACTATTTATATATTACACCTCTGCACTGTATTTCTTTGGAAAATAGCAAGTCAGTAAAACATCTACCTAGAATCCATCAGCTTGACAAGACATAACAGGCTTCTTTAAAGCAGGGACCTAATGGGATCAGCACTGTCACCTAAGAATTTCTTGGAATCTAAATGGCTTTAGAAACTGTGCAGCTATTTTTGTCCTCTGGTAAAGCACTACATGAGTATTGGCCTATATTGAAAGACATTATTTTATGATAACTTACTTTTCACTAGACTGATTTTTTTAAAGTTATATGGAGAGGTGGGTTGCATTAATTCTAAATTTTACTTCAGGATTGCCAAGCAGGTATTCCAAAATAGTTGTTACAAAAAGGTTAGAAAAGACTAATTAACATCAGTATCATTAGAAGGGTCCTCTATAGAGGGGGCATGTGTTGAAGCCTAGGCAGTCTCTTCTCTGGAACCATCAGCACCTCAAGCCCATCAGAGTACCAGAAGACGAAGAGTGGAAGAGCCCTCATCTAGCAGAAAGCACTGTTCTATGGAAGACCCTTTCGGTTATCAACATAAGATTCAGTCCTTATCCAGGAAACACTAATGATCACTCTCATGACACCAAGGGAACATTCCTATTGGGCAGTCAAGGGGTCAATAAGTGCTGTATAACCTCCAACAGTATTCCCTGTGTAAAATATATATTTTAAAAGTAGATACCCTATGGTCTTATCTAGACATTTAAGACTTGAGCAGTTTCATCCAGAAAGGGATGACAGCTCTTAGTGAAGATGTAGCTTCTCTTCTATCTATCCCATCTTTTTCTCAGGACACCAGCTGGCTGATTTCAGATAGCAGCTCTTAGCTGGGGACCTCAAACTAGACCTGATTATTTCTAAACTAATTTTAAAATGACAGTTTAACATGATATATTAAAACTTCACATACTCCTATTAATTTGATTTCCCCACTATGGGCCAGATGCCTCAGCCAAGAAAGCAACAGGAAAGCATATCAAAATATTTCCTAGCTACACAGCATTCTAAAATTCCCTACTCCATGCCAAATCCTACTGCCCATTCTCACCGACCGCATCCCCCAAGAGAAGCTCTTCAACTAACATGATCGTTTGTTTTAGGTTTGCTTCCAAATTAGAAAGGCATTCAGTTCCTCCTGTCAAGTACCTACTGTGAAACAACCTTTATCTTTCTTTATAGCTGCCTATTCAGCTCTATATAACCACGAAAAAGAAAAAGACGAAAAATTGTAGAATCAAAGATTCTTGCTTGACATGAAACAGTTTCCAGCAAGTGTGTAATTTAAGCCTTTTTACTTAACAGGTTACCTTCAAGCTATTTAGGAATCAAAGTCACTGAAATGAAAAGTACCTCTGTACTAATTATTTTACAAGTGATGTGCTAGTTCTCCAGATACAGTGCTAGAAACTGGGCAGCCAACACCAAAAATGTCCTCCCAACTGCCTTCCTACTTCCTCGTGCATCTCATAGTTTTAGGCTTTGGACTTGGGAGAGGTTCTACCAGGGCAAACTAGAGCTGGCTGAGGGGCCGTGTTTCTCCTCCCTCACTCATGGTCTACTTCAGTGCTCCAGGGCCTGTCCTGTTTCCCGGTGTGCTCTGACATATAGCCACAACCCTAAGGTGAGCTAGACCCTCTTCACAAACATTCATAAGAGTCAGAAATTCCATGCCTCCTTTGCTCTTCAGTAACTTGCTCTTGAAGAAACCTTCTCTGGAGCCAAGGGGAGTAATCCTGGCCAGTATCATGACTCCACATTTATGTGGAAAGGCTACTGGGCTGACTTAGTTTCCATTCAAGTCTGTTAGACAATGTATAAAATTATGTTGTCGTATTAGTTGTTTTCATAAAATGCTACTTTGCTGTCATTTTGTTCAGCATATACTCACATTGACTGTAATTACATGGCCCTTTAAACAATAGGAAACAGTGGTCCCAAACCTTTTTTGGGCTACAGACTGGTTTAATGTCAGAAAATATTTTCACGGACTGGCCTTTAGGGTGGGATGGATAAATGTATCACGTGACTGAGACAAGCGTCAAGAGTGAGTCTTAGACGAATGTAACAGGGAATCTGGTCACTTTTTAAAAATAAAACATTGTTCAGACTTAAATATAAATAAAATGGAAATAATGTAAGTTATTTATTCTTACTCTGCGGACCGGTACCAAATGGCTCACGGACTGGTACCGGTCCATGGCCCGGGGGTTGGGGACCACTGGTCTAAAACACACAGTTATGTTAGCACCATTTCTGTTAAACTCTGTCTGGTCTTTTTAATGAGCCATGGATCTGAAGTCAATATCCTTTCCTAACATAGGCATTATGCTCTATTATCATGTGAAGAAGAAAAGCATCTCATTCAAAGTCTTAGATTCCACTTAACCTGGGATGCCAGGGACGAGTGTCTCACCTGACATAGAAGAGCCCACTGCACCAAACCAGACATTAGGAAATTCTACATGCAATTCCATATTGAGATAAAAGGCATTGCAACCAAGTGCAAACCTTTCTCCTCTGCTGTGGTTGCTAATTAATTCTCTGCCCTTAACTAGTGGATAAAGCTGATGGGGAAAAATAAGAGATTAAATAGGCAGAAAAGGTCAGGTGTCTAAAGCTTAAAACAAAAGAGTAAATATAAATGTGTCATTAATTTTGGCACTAAAGCAAACATCTGGATAATAGAAGCCAGAGAGAGAATAAAAAGCTTTTCAAGAAGGTGATGCCTGCAAATGCCAAAGAAATAAAGGTTGTTAATAATGAGAGAGGAAAAAAAAACAATATTGGGAAGATTTATAGCAGAAGGCAAATTCAGTCGACTTGTTCTAATATCTTTTTTTAATCTGCCTTGAAGTTTCTTAAAATTCAACATAGTAAATTGTATAGTATGACATTTTAATACTCCTTGTGCATTCAATCTTAATAAATATGACTGGCAGATATTACTGTCTCTACTTTACAATATTCCATCATGTATAATTATTCCAAATCCATGCAGAAACAACTCAAAAGTTCAGTCATAATGAGCACTATTTTTTTTTCTGCTCAGTGTGCAATTTAATCTTAAAGTGTGCCTTTGGAAGGGTTTCTATTCTCCATTGTTCTAGCACTTTATGAGTTGTAGCCTCATCCTGAAAGCCATATCTGTAGTGAAATTATTTCATCTGCTTCTGACATTTGAAAACAAGCATTCTAATGATGTGGAAAATGATTTACAAGAAGTTAATTTATTCTATCATTTTCCATGACTTTCCCAGTTCTTTCACACTTTTTTCCCCAGAGAATATGTAATGTAATTACTTGGCAAAAACATCTCCCCCACCTTCCACTGTTATAAACATACCTATCCAATTTAACCTTGAGCACAGATTATTTTTAAAAATAACATTATAGATTTGAAGTATTATTATATCCCTTTTTTTGGAAGACTCTGTCATAATGTCAATAAAAAATAAACTGGGAAAAGGAGTGATATTCCTACAATAGGTAGCAAAAATAATGATCCTTAAGAATCATGAAGTTATGTCACTGATAATATAATTATAATATTCTATTTTTCATTGAAATAGCACCACTTATTATCCATAGTAACTCCTACCTAAAGCAGACAGTGTCAATTTCATACAAAGACAAGAGAGAGAGAGAGATCTGCAGAGCCAGCCTCACAGGAAGAACGTGGGTGCCCAGTTATCACGCTAGGACCCTGACACCCCGAAGCACATCACGGTTATAGAATAATAAGCTCCTCACCTAACCAGGGTTCAGTGACAGAAGAAAAACAGACTTTGTAATAATTTATGGTTAAAAAAACCAATAACTTATTTTATTGAATAAGACAAAGTTATATCAACCAAAATAAATAATACAGATTAAGAGAATGAACCGTAATTTTATAAGAGGTCAAAATCAGTATGTCAGATTCAGAATTCTTAAATTATTTTCTATACAAATGTATAAAAATTATCTTCATTTATTCTCTCACAACCTTATTCAGGCAAAATAAGCTATTGGCCTTATCACGGAGTAACTGTTTTGGTTATGTAGGCAAAAACAAGATTTGGGAGATGAAATAATTTCTTAACTTGTAGAAATATGGCACCAACACATAATAAAATACTGTTTTCATGCAATGCATGAAATATAAGAAAGAGCAAGCTGATGATTTTTTATGGGAATTTTTAGATGGAGAAAAAGTAATGAGACATGACATAAAAGATAGCTTCATAGTTTTGTGAACATTTTAAATATTTAATATTTGTTTTGGAACAAAATGTATTACCTTGCTTCTATATGAAGGTGACCTTCTTACACACCATTCTTTTGCTACGTGTATCCAATACAACACTGATTTTTCCTTCCCATAGCACCTAGTATTTTCCATTCACAGAAATGGCAATAAATAGTTGTTGAATCATTTAAATTGCATGCCCAGACATCTTTGTGAAGAAAATGTCAATATCCTGTATCTCCTAGAACTGCTCTAATCTCACCTAGGTTAATAATCAGTAAAGAGAGGTTAAACTCTAGCTGTTCCCCTAACTAAGGTAGAAGTCTCAAGATAAATTCAAGTTCATAAACACTAAATCAATAATTTATTGTGCACCTTTGTCAGGTATAAAAAGTACTATGACTATTAACATTTTTTGAACTCACAATGCAATACACAAATGATGTATTACAGAATTGTACACCTGAAACCTGTATAATTTTATTCACCAATGTGAATATTAATATTATTTTCTGTTAGTCCTTCTATTTTCTTAAAATTATTTTGAAGCCAGTTTGGGATTTTACAATGTTAATTTTATACTTTTACCATTATTACTAAAGCTATGTGCAAAGATTTCTAATGAAAAACCCCCCAAAAAATAACTATAAATTTGTGAATTATGCATAGGAATAATTTTTCTTTAAGATTGAATCCTGAGCTTTGGGAGGTCTGGACTGCTGAAAGTTCAGCACCGCATAATCCAAATGAGTAACTTCTTGCTAATTCATCAGTACTGCTCTACATCTGACTTAATAAGAGATAGGAGGTCAATAACACAGTGATGGCTCACTGACTGACTGACAGTCTTTGGCTTCCATGTCAGACCAGTGGCCCATATCTAATATTAAGCCAGCACTACAGTTCCAGCTACCTTATTTATTTTATTTACTTTTTTTTCTTTGTATTTTTCTGAAGTGAGAAGTGGGGAGGCAGAGAGACAGACTCCTGCATGTGCCTGGCCAGGATCCACCTGACATGCCCACCAGGGGGCAATGCTCTGCCCATCCAGGGTGTTGCTCCATTCCAACCCGAGCCATTCTATCACCTGAGATGGAGGCCATGGAGCCGTCCTCAGCGCCTGGGTCCAACTTTGCTCCAATGGAGTCTTGGCTGTGGGAGAGAAAGAGAGAGACAGAGAGAAAGGACAGGGGGAAGGGTAGAGAAGCAGATGGGCACTTCGCCTGTGTGCCCTGGCCAGGAATCAAATCCGGGACTTCCACATGCAGTTCTGGCTTTCTTATACTGCACAGTTAAACATCTTTAAGAAGTCATGCTGATGGCTCCCCACCCCATTTTAAGAAAGCTGGCAATGTCCCTTTCAATGTGCAGAAGAGAGAGATTCTTTAGGAGAGAAGTCCCACACCACTGTGTAAAACAGAATGTGGGCAGCAAGGAGAAGACCTGACCTCACTGGCTTGCTGGATGCAGCCACAGCCTCTGTCTGCACTAGAGTCTGCGTAGGAGTGGGGTGGGAGCATGTCAGCTACATGGAGTATGTTTTGGAGCACAAGATAGGACAGAAAGAGGACTCTCCACCTGCTCACTATAAAACTCTATTATTTGTTTCCATACATGTCTACCTCCTTCAGTACCTTATGTTTGATACTGAAACCTGGAAACATACCTGTGCACACATGAGCATCAGGAGCTGGTCAGTATTGAAACATGTTGCATGATGAGTTTTACAGCATTTATATTTGGTTACTTTATTTTTTTATGACATTCACTGGGGTAACAGTGGTTAATAGAATCATATAGTTTCTAGGTGTACATTTCTATGATGCTTGATGTGAGTGCTGCATTGTGTGCCTGCCACCCAAATTCTAACCGCCTTCCATCAGCATACATCTGGCCCCTTTACCCTTCACTGCCCCTGCCCCTTCCCTCTGGTAACCACCATCCTGTTGTCTGTGTCTGTGAGTTTCAGTTTTATATCCCACATAATTTTTTTTTTAATCTTCACACTGTTTTTATATTGTGTGCCACTTCATGGATGTGAGAATTTTAAAATCATTTTAAGCTCATGACAAAGGCTTTTAGTAGATGAAATTGGGTAGTTAGGAAATTAAAAGGCCAACTTAAGGGAGGAATAAAAACAATGATGCATACTACTTTAAGCATTTTAACTGAAAATATAGACATATGTTATAATATCTACCAATCCTCTGAGGTTGGAATATGACCTTTTCTCTGAGTACACCAACTCTGATTAGTGAACCACTCTGTCTTTCTTAAAGAAAATGCAACCATATGGCAGCATTTCAGGTTGGGTGTCTCTGAAGTGAGACGCGCAATACAGGGTTAACTTACTAGACACACGGTACTCAAACCTTGCACCTGCCAAAGAAAGAGCTGGTTCTTCACTGGCTTCTGGGAATTAATCTGTAAGCCCTTGCCTGATATGAGCACGTGTATGTACCTAGGCGCTTGGGTGTTAGCAAATATTTTATGCTAACCACGTGATGTGGTTTGTTTTTGTTTTGTTGTCAATCATCTGAGGCCCTGGACTACCATATCACTGACTTCAGGGAGAGCTGGAGACTGAGTGGTTTCAGTCAGTTAGGTGGTCTCTCCACGACTACATGAATGACTCCCAAAATAAACCCTGGACAAAGTTCAAGTGAGCTACTTTGTTTGGGAACACTTTCTACCTATCATATATCATTGCTGGGAGAAAGTTCAGTGTTGCCCATGCAACTCTACTATGAGAGGAAAATCGAAACTCATGTATGGTGTCTCCCAGACTCTGTCTTATGTACCTTTTCCATTCACTGACTTTCATCTGTATGTTTCGGGAATAAACTGTAACTATGACTACAACAGGATATCTGAGTGCCAGAGAATCAACACTCTTGAGGGTAGTCTTGAGGATCCCCAAGATAAAAGTAAGAATTTAAAGGTTGCACTGCAATGTGATTTTTTCTGTACTTTTCTGAAGTTGGAAACGGGGAGGCAGTCAGACAGACTCCCACATGCGCCTGACCGGGATCCGCCGGCATGCCCACCAGGGGGCAACGCTCCACCCACCCGGGCCGTTGCTCTGTTGCATCCAGAGCCATTCTAGCGCCTGAGGCAGAGGCCACAGAGCCATCCTCAGCGCCTGGGCCAACTTTGCTCCAATGGAGCCTTGGCTGCAGTAGGGGAAGAGAGAGACAGAGAGGAAGGAGAGGGGGAGGGTGGAGAAGCAGATGGGCGCTTCTCCTGTGTGCCCTGGCCAGGAATCAAACCCGGGACTCCTGCACGCCAGGCCAATGCTCTACCACTGAGCCAACCCGCAATGTGATTTAGAATAAATCTAGATTTTTAGATTTTCTTTCTATCAAAGTCCTTTCCACAACAATTCTCATAGTTTATATGAAGTCTCTTCAGAAGATTCAAAATTAGCTTAATTAAGTCAATTAATTTATGAAAAGGCCAATTCTCTTTCCTTTTGCATCCATATTTTACCAATTTTCAAAACTCTTAATTTGCTTACTTAACAATTATAAGACCCAGTGTCTGAATAAGCAATGCCTTTCCCCACTGGGGACTAGAAAACATCCCAAGAGAGTCCTGGAGTGTAAAGTGAAAAGTATCTTCCTCCCAGGGACTCTGACAGTGGGATTCTGAAAGACAGACAAGGAACTGACAAGTGACATTTCATCATCAAAAACAACTGAGTGGTGCAAATTCCATTTTGGAAGGTTGAGATTATATCAATATTCTATAGAAAATAATGTCGATATTTATAAGATATCAATCAGCAGGGTTGGGGGCGGAGCCAAAAACGAAAAAACAAAAGGCTCTTTGGGATGGCCAGAAAAACCTGTATTGTGAAATATGCATATTTCAATGATTATATATTACATATATATGTACACATACATATGTGATAATATAAAAAGCCCTTCTGGAGAGTTTATCTCTCAAAATGTGAGACAGATGGTTTTTCTACATAAGTGAAGGTTAATTCAGCTAAATTTTTTCTCATTCAGATTTTGGTTCTCTAGCAATACTGCTCTTGAACTTCTGAGTCATTTTCAATAGAGCACGTGTATATTATATACACAGACAACATCCAACGTGTAGATGTCCCAGCCCTGGAGGAAAAGAGCACCTTTTCCCAGGGCGCATTGTTGTGTGTGTGGAGGAGAAAGAGAGCCACTAGAAGAGTCATTTTATTCAAATGCTGTCAAGCACTGAGAGCACAAAACAGGACTTCTCAGTGACTGTGGGACAGGCACAGGCCCAGAGGGAGTGAAAGAACCTTCCTGTTAGGGAGGCTTTGGGAGGGCACTGGTGCACAGAATGAGCATGGTAATTTAAACCAAACACCAGACCAGCCTCCTCATGGAGGAGAAAAGATACAGCAAAGTATATTGAGCTTTGGTGACTTCTAAAGGGTATCAGTAGAACACACGGTAGAAGAGAAAAACACTCCCTATCAGCTGTAAGCTAAGAGGATTACAACGGGCACAGAGGAGACAGACCAGGACTACCAACTTTGGGGAAATAAGTCAGCTGACTATCTTTTTGTCAAGTTATCATGACCCTATGCTTTTCTCTCCAAGCTGGAAAGACCTGGAGATATATGAATCACACGTGCAAACAAACCAGCAGATCTCACTACAATCTATTAAGTATTACAACAGGTATAAATATGGGATGATTTAAAGCCAAGTTCTGAGGAGGGAGAGGGAAATTTTGGAAAGCTTCCCAGAGTAATTGGTGTTTAGATCGAGTCAAGACAACTGAGTGTCCATCACCCGCAGCAGCAGGCTTGATGGGTGATCCAGGAAAACATTGAGAGGCAAGAGAGAGGATAGTTGCTCAAGAACCAGTATGCTTCCGGGAGGCCACAGCACAGGGTACTCATGGAGGAGAAATGACAGCAAATAAATCTGGTGTATAAATAAATAAAGGTATAGCTTGCATTCTGTCCATTGCAAAACTCTTTCAGTTGATATGCAGAATAAAACTTTGGGATCTTTGTGGTTAGCATGCATACTCACTGTGGGAGTGGCCTCCAGCCCACACGGCGGCCACGCAGATAGATGTGCCAAGATTTCAGGCAGGTTTTGTGAAACAGGACAAAGTGAGACATTCTTAGAAGGCAAATTGGACCTTCAGGAATGGTTCGACCAAAGAAGATAGCACACATATGATCCCTTTGTAAAAATTCAAGGTATTAATACCACAAAGTTTTATATAACTTGTCCAAACACATATGATTGGTTGTTTGCAGAGCTAAGAGTATGACCATGTGCTCAGACTGGAGATCAGGCTACGCTAATAACGTGAAGTCATCTAAAAAATTCCTTCCCCGCTTCCCCCACTCCTACTGAGACAGAAGAGCTCTACGACCAGTAAGTCCAAAGAGCTCAACAGCCACAAAACTGGCAAAGGCCTGAGAACTCACAAGAGTGTAGAATGGGGGTTTGAAAACTTAAAAAATACAAAAGCTGACCATTTAATTATGATTTAGTATATGTCTTTAACATTTCGTTGCATTCTCCCAAGGGGTCAGGGACATTGTTTTTGAGAAGGTGGCCTTGATATTCACCCACAGCCACATCAGCTTGAAATGAAGAGCCAAAGCATATGTCCTTAGGTGCATCTCGGTCACATTATTCCTCCAAAAGGAAAAAGACACTTCCACATTACTAGTTCTTTGGCAAAATGGTAATAGGACTAAACTGGTATAAGCCAGAGTAACAATGTAAACATCAAAAGGTCAGTTTGAACATTGCACACTGGTTATATATTAATAAAAGGAACAAATCAAAGAACATATATGTGGCTTTGAATGTTTCTAAAATTTAATATTTTAAACTGCTGCCAAAAAAAAAGGATACTTATTTTCTCTGACATTATCTCCTGCTTCATGCTTAAGGATGCGTTCCATAATTCTGAAAGGCATCCTAGTCAGTGGTATATCAAAGCCATGCTATAGTGTATTGCCATAACGCTATCACTTAGGAAGCAGGACCTGACTTCTGCCAACACAGTTCCCTACTCTCCTGGGACAGGGAAATGGAGAGCACTTCCTGAGAAGAGCTTGTGAATATTTACCGTTTTATAAATCCTCTCTGCCTACAGAGAAGATAAAAAAAAAAAGCCAGTTGTACTTCAGGACAATCCTTCACTGGGGAGACATTTTTAGGGAGTAATATTTCAAAGACTGCTCAAGGGTGAAAAAAAATATATTTTATAAACAATATTTTAGAGATTTCCACAGTAAAAATTTTATAATATGGTTTTTTGATGTGGTGTACTGTCATTTCACTGAAATTCTACTATCTGTTATCGTCTCTACAAATACAAATGGTCAAGAATGTTCCTACCAAGTTAAGGTAACTTTTAAATTCCCATACCAACTATACTCTCTTTAGAATCAAATAGCTTTCTTATGGGTAAGTTTATCTACAGTGTTTTAAAATATTTATCAAGACAACTGATTTAAATAGGTAAGACTAAAAAAATATCCAATGCTGCCTAATAACAAAAAGTTAACTGCATAGCACCTATGAGCCATTAAAAGATATTTGATTTGAGAAACTAAATTACTGATGTTATAAATCCCAGGCTTATTTCCAATAATAGATATGACTGAACCCCTAAGACATTGATCAGATTTTTCTAAACTCTAGAATCGAGTGGGAATAGAGACTGGAAATGCTACCAAGACACTGAAGCTGTGGTTTGTGCTCCCTGGACAGCCTATAAGTATTTCTCAAATTCTCCACAATGCTAGAGTTTAAATGTTTAAGTGGCATAGATTACTATTCTGGAGTTCATTGGACAGAAGGTGAAAGTTGAGATAAGCTTAGGCAGGACATAACAAAGTCACCAACTGTAGGTTAAAAACCTGGAATCAAGAGAAAAACTGGTTCTGATCACCTTGGTTGCCAACTTGAATAAGCAATATATAGTCGTATCTTGGGTTAAAGCCAAGAAATAAAGTCCAAGTTGAGAACCAGACCAAGAGTCTAGTTGGCTCTCGGTGGGAACTTCCCTGACACTCAGTGGTCAGGATTCATCGTGAAGGCTGGAGGACAGATGAGGTCAAGGGAGTAATAAAGCATGGGGCAACAGCCTCGTCACACCATTTTCATGCCAAGAGAATATCAGTTATCCTCCAAATACTGTTCATCTTTGATGACTGTCAGCCATTCAGAACTTTGCTGTAATATAAAACATGTTTCAAAGCTTGTGGAGCACGCCCCCAAAACAACTTTAATTATAAGTGGCAATTGTTGCTTATTCTTAGGTTCCATATGTGATTTAAAATTTGAAAAAATAAACCTTTGTTAAGAGAAAATAACTCCAGCAGAAAAACGATTGTTTCCCTTTACCTCAACTACCTAGAAATCAGAAAACAAGCCATCCAACCCAAGAATGAAACAAAGAGCAAAATCATCAATCTATAGGAGATAATGGATGATGACCAAGACATGTTATTAAGAATAGACTTAGAGAAGAAAATAGCTGTCTGGCAAGGTTTCCTTTCCTGTTTGCTGAAAACCGTGATGACTTCAAGGGGAAAGACTATCAGGATTCTTGAGAAAATTAGTAATAAATGAAGAGTTTTACCACTAATATGAAATAAGATGTATTATATTATTATTATTAAAGGTATAAATGCTGAGAGTTACTAAGAAAGAACAGCTGCCACAGAAGACAGTATGGAGGCTTCTCAAAAAACTAATAGAATTAGCATATGACCCAGCAACCCCTCTTCTGTGTAACTACCTGAAGAATGTGAAAATATTGGTACGTAAAGACACATGCACCCCCATGTTCATCGCAGCATTATTCACAGTGACCAAGACAGGGAAATAACTGATGTACTCTGACAGAGGACTGGATAAAGAAGATGTGGTGCCTACACACAACGGAACCCGCTCAGCCACAGGAAAAATGAAACACCGTCATTTGCCACAACATGGATGAACTGGGAAAATATCATGCTAAAGCGAGCCACGTCAGACCCACATGATTTCACCCATGTGTGAAACATAAAACTGAAAGCAACAAGTGAACAAACAGGAAAAACAAACAAATAAATCACGAGACTCGAACAACAGGATGGTGGTTACCAGAGGGAAGGCGTGAGGGGAGGTAGTAAAGGGTAGAGGGAGTCAAATA
Source organism: Saccopteryx bilineata (assembly GCF_036850765.1). NCBI lineage: Eukaryota > Metazoa > Chordata > Mammalia > Chiroptera > Emballonuridae > Saccopteryx > Saccopteryx bilineata. Next base: position 189,087,934 of record NC_089490.1, on the reverse strand, counting down.
TACGGTGACAGAAAATTTGACTTTGGGGGTGGTGGGCAACCAATGCAATACACACACACTATATTATACAATTGTGTCCTTGAAACCTATGTAATCTTATTAACCAATGTCACCTTGATAAATTTCATTTCAAAAAAGAAAGAAGGAACATCAGAGGGAAGAAGATGCAAAGTTGACCCACCAACAAGAAGTCAAGACAGTGCTCCAAGGTGGGAAGAGTGGGGAAGATCGCATCAAAGGGCGCATGAGATTAAAAGGGTGTTTGATACTTTTAATTCTTAATTTTTAATTCACTTCCAAGGGGCTTCAGAAGGACTTTCTAAAATAGCGACAGTGTCAAAGCACAAAATTAATCAGCAAGAAAAACTGAGAAAGAGAGAAAATATTCATTGAAAATCTAGTACAGCTCTGACAGGCTTTTGCACACATAAATACATCGCATTTGGTCTTCTAGAAGCTGCTGGATCTGGGAAACCAGCTCCACTTGAATATTTCCAGGATTCCAAAGAAAAAGGGATGCAAGCACAGTGAGGTTGCTAACTCTTGCTCTTACACAATCGCCCCTCCTAGGGAAAACCCTTGAATAAAAACAGAAGCCTTGGGCTGGACCAGGCAGTATGGGTTACATGCGTTCTGCAGCCAGAGCCTGGCAGGGAGGGGCCAGCTGGAAACAGCAAGCAAGTGGGAGGCCTGCAGAACACCAGGGCCTGTTGGTCACCACAATGAAATTGCTAGGGCTAGCAGACACAGTCCTGGTGACTGCGTGGTGTGGGTGGCACCTGCTGAGATTCTGAAAACAGAATGAGACGTTGAGGGACTCTCAGTCACCATATGCGCACTCCAGGCCCCACACTTTTTATCCCTGCCATGATCAGGCATCCATCTCCACTGCCTGGATGACATTATCCTTGTCCCCATACCAACGTCTGCCTTGTCCTTCTCATACCTTTCATCTGTTCACTGTTCACCCAGTTCTTTCTACCTTGTCCTATATGGAAGCCCGGGCTCATTGTGACAGACTTGACTAAACGTCACTCTGTGCCTCTGCCTGACCACACTACCTGGCTTATTCCTTCTCCCATGACCCTCGGTCCATGGATAGATACCAAAGCTGCACTCAGCCTTCCCCTGCAGACTCCTGTCCCTTCCGTCATCATTTTTTTTTTGTATCTTACAGCATTGATTTTCAGAAAGTGTTGTCTTCAGCACATTTTCCTGATTTGTTTTATGACCAGAATAAACCGTGTGATCAATAGCCAGTCATCCTCTTCAGCAGCTAACTGAAAGCCATCATCTCCTGGACTTACGTATCTCACATCTGCTACAGGAAGTATAATTTGTTTTCTTTGTAAAGACTAAAATGAGAGCAAGATTTTGACAGGAAACACTGCAGGGCTATGTAAAGTTCTCTGATAAGGCTGTGATACATTTCTTGTCTCTACAACTCTACACCTGTTATTTCCTTTTTTTTCTAGGATGCTTTTCTCTGGAAAAGTATTCCTCCTCCAGGGTTCCCCCCAATTTCTGCTACATGTCCTGAGCCACCTCATCTCTGTAAGCCAAAGGTCCTCTTTTGTGTCCCTGCTGCACCTCTTATATACATGATGCAAAGGAACCTCTCATGTCAATTAACTCACATGTCTATTTGCTATGAACCCCTTAGTTGAAGGACTGTTACCTGGGACCAAGCAAAGGTCCTCAGCCCATGGAAGACAGTATATATTTATTAAATGAATACAATTTTCTGAAATTACAATCCCTCATTCAAAAAATATATTGAGTCCTTTCAATAGGCATTGCCAAGCTGTCTGTTAATGATAACCTGTTTGGTCAAGTTTAACCCCTCCCCTCCCCCCAAAAAATTATAGTTCTTTCAACAGAGTTACCCAGACTATTTGTTTCAAGGTCATTCTGGAACAAAAAGACTGCAGAATGTTTGAAGAGCTAGTGACATTTCTCTATCCAGTGGGGTTAATTCTCAAGATCTGTGATGTAGACCTTCTTTTTTTTGTTTTGTTTTTTGGTGTTTTTTTTTTGTATTTTTCTCAAGTTGGAAACGGGGAGGCAGTCAGACAGACTTCCGCATGCACCCGACCAGGATCCACCCAGCATGCCCACCAGGGGGTGATGCTCTGCCCATCTGGGGCGTTGCTCTGTTGCAACCAGGGCCATTCTAGCACCTGAGGCAGAGGCCATAGAGCCATCCTCAGTGCCTGGGCCAACTTTGCTCCAATGGAGCCTTGGCTGCGGGAGGGGAAGAGAGAGACAGAGAAGAAGGAGAGGGGGAGGGGTGGAAAAACAGATGGGTGTTTCTCCTGTGTGCCCTGGCCGGGAATCGAACCCAGGACTCCTGCATGCCAGGCTGACACTCTACCACTGAGCCAACCAGCCAGGGCTTGGACCTTCTTAAAGAAGTGGCCCAAGGTGATGGTATGGCCTGGCCACAATACAGTTCGCATGAAAGCATTACAAAGCCTCACAGTTATTAGAGATCAACATTTGTGAATCAACAAATTCTGTCTTACATAAATGCATATGTTCATGCACAGCTAAGTAATTCTTTAGAAAAGAATATTTATCTTCCTTTGCTATAGAGCTAAAATTACAAGGAAGTACTAAGTTCTGTTTTTATGCAATGTTTAAGTCAAACAAACTTTCTTTATCTTGCAAAATACAGATAGATAAATAGATAGACAGAGATGTCAACTACCATCTGTATAACAAAATGAATGAACATTTATACAGTTAAAAATATTTTCCATGATGCACCATCCTGTCTATTGCTTTAGTGTTTTTTTAAGAAAGTGAGTGACATCCTTGCTATATTTTGCTGATAAGAACTCTAGCCACCATCAGCACCAGCTGGTTCTTAATATCCTTTGAAGACATAATAGGGATTCTTTTATTGACCCATTACTATATGATTCGGATCTGTTGCAGAGCACAGAGACACCGCCTGGAACCCTGAGCCAACAAGGTATCACGCAGGTAGAAAACGAGCTATCGACAGTGTCCTGGCCTAAGGACAGCACAAAGGAAATGTTCCAAAGGTAATTTTTGTTCTTTTAGACCAGGGGAAAATATTCTCCATATAAAACAAGCACTACAAGAGTTTGCAGTGTGGAAAAGACATATAGCAAAGGACATATTCTTAAAGAAATATAGAAACCTTTTATTGTTGACGTCCCATCCCCCAACTCCTTCCGCGGCATCACCTGCTGTCTCCCATTTCTGCACCAGCTCGCTGCAGGCGACCTGGCTGCCTTCAAAATTTTCTTCACTTAAAAAGACCAAGTTGGAGCTTACTGTGCTCTTGATTTAGTGTCAATTTAACACTGAAACACTGTCAAAAGAAACCGGGCTCTCCTGCAGGGAACTGTTGGGGAACTGGCAAAAAGGACCAGGCAAGAAGTTGTAATGGTTGTTCCCCATTCCTACAAGAGAGCCTTCCGGCGCCTCCAACTTCATTACAAAAACCAACTCAGACTTTTAAAGGGCTTCCAATACCAACTTTTTCATTCCAGTGAATACAGAGAGTGACGTTTGTGTAAAGCCCAGCGCAAGGTTGGAAACTGGTCTAGCCTGACCAGGGAGTGGTGCGGTGGATAGAGCATTGGACTGGGACATGGAGGACCCAGGTTCCAGACCCCGAGGTTGCCAGCTTGAGTGTGGGCTCATCTGGTTTGAGCAAAGCTCACCAGCTTGGACCCAAAGTCGCTGGCTCGAGCAATGGGTTACTCAGTCTGCTGAAGGCCCATGGTCAAGGCACATATGAGAAAGCAATCAATGAACAACTAAGGTGTCGCAACGAAAAACTAATGATTGATGCTTCTCATCTCTCTCTCTGTTCCTGTCTGTCTGTCCCTAGCTGTCCCTCTCTCTGTCTCTGTCACACACACACACACACACACACACACACACACACACACACACACAATTGGTCCAGAGACCCTGACGCATGTCTCTGCACACCCACCGCCAGACCAGGAACCACAGGTGCAGGCAGAACCTTGCCCCTGAATCTATTTTTAGAAAAGCACACCCAAAAGCTGTTTACGGCCAGCAGCAGCTCTCTGTCACCCTGCTGGTTCACGTTCTGAACAGAATTCTGTCACTCCGCAGCTTACACTCTGTCTACGTCTGCGCTGAGCAGCTGACCTGCCTGGCGCAAGGCGGGGAGCTATCTGTTTAAATCCGTCTGAGCGCACCGCACCGCACCTCCCCGCACCTCCCCGCACCGCCGCCCTCCCTCCAGTGGGTCTCCTTCCCTTCTCATCTTCACGTTATCTTTAGCTGCAAACTAGCATCACATTTTCTAACACACTCTAAAACACTGAAAAAAAACAAAACCCCAAGGGCGACCCTTCTGACACCAAGGCCTGAATGTGATTTTGAAGCATTTGGGGGAAATTTTTTTTAAAAAGCAATGCATCCTAAATGTGTAAAAGGGTAGCCTTTGGTTGCTCATTCTCCTTTCGCAGGCTCCACATAATACAACATATGCCACAAGGCCCCTGTTCGGAAAACAGATGGTACTAGAAAAACTTCCTCTGATTAATACTGTAATACTCAGGTTATACCTTTTAAGGTCAAACCATGATGTATGTTTATTAGAATCAGGTAGAGGTAGGACAGACCGCCAAAGTAAATGTCAGGGCAGGTACCCTGTGTCTCAAACCCATTAATATGGTCGATCACATCTGTGCCTGGCCTGTGGTGGTGCAGTGGATAAAATGTTGACCTGAAATGCTGAGGTCACTGGTTCAAAACCCTGGGCTTGCCCCAGCCCCACCTTTCTCTCTCTCTCTCTCTCTCTCTCTCTCTCTCTCTTTTACTTTCTCTCCCCCCCCCTCCTCTAACATCAATAAATGTTTTAAAAATCTTTTAAAAGATCACACTTGTTTACCCATGGACAATCCATATTTAGAAAGAAAACAATGTCAGTATTCTAGTTCCCTGACACAGATAACCTCAACTTACCCTATGATCCCTGAAGAGTCTGCTTTTGTTTTCTATTCTCTGATCTTTCTCAGGCTACTTCAGAAAATAGGTGGATCCCTCTCAACTACAAAGCCCCTAAGCTATTGACCGAGATTGCAAAGACCTCTTTTGCAAAAGCACCAGGAAACTTCCACGTGTGACGTAAGACCTGTGGGGAAAACTAGGAAGTCTGAGCCCCCTCTCTGACTCTGCCACTCATGGGGCTCAGGCAGGCCCCTCACTTTTCTGGGCCTCCCTGTCTCCCCTGAATTGAAGAGGGTTGACCAGATAACCCGAGAGACCCATTTCAACGTAAAATCAATGAAGAGTTACCCAGTGTTCTCAAAACAGATTAATACAGGTTCTTCACAAAGAAAAAAAAATGGGCTACATGAAATGGCTTCTCTGTCCCAGTAAAGGCTCCTATTCAGATGTCACCGATGGGACAGGTTAGGCTGGCTTCTCACCTGTCCATCATTACTTTATGTAGGTCACTGGGAACAAACAAATAAAACATATTAGAAGGTAACTAACTAAACATCAAAGGCAAAAATATATATAAAGAATAGATGGTCTCACTTCTCCCAGGAAGAAATACAAATGGCCAACAGATATATGAAAAGATGCTCACCTTCTTTAGTTATTAGAGAAATGCAAATAAAAACCATTATGAGATACCACCTCATACCTGTTAGATTAGCTATTATCGACAAGACAGGTAATAGCAAATGTTGGAGAGGCTGTGGAGAAAAAGGAACCCTCATTCACTGTTGGTGGGAATGTAAAGTAGTACAACCATTATGGAAGAAAATATGGTGGTTCCTCAAAAAACTGAAAATAGAACTACCTTATGACCCAGCAATCCCTCCACTGAGTATATACCCCAAAAACTCAGAAACATTGATATGTAAAGACACATGCAGCCCCATGTTAATTGCAGCATTGTTCACAGTGGCCAGGACATGGAAACAACCAAAAAGCCCGTCAGTAGATGACTGGATAAAGAAGATGTGGCACATATACACTATGGAATACTACTCAGCCATAAGAAAAGATGACATCAGATCATTTACAACAAAATGGTGGGATCTTGATAACATTATACGGAATGAAATAAGCAAATCAGAAAAAACCAAGAACTGCATGATTCCATACATAGGTGGGACATAAAAACAAGACTAAGAGACATGGATGAGAGTGTGGTGGTTACTTGAGGGGGGGCACAAAGAAAACCAGATAGAAGGTGATGGAGGACAATCTGACTTTGGGTGATGGGTATGCAACATACTTGAATGACAAGACAACCTGAACATGTTTTCTTTGAACATATGTACTCTGATTTATTGATGTCACTCCATTAAAATTAATAAAAATTTATTTTAAAAAAACGAATAGACGGTCTCCCTCTCCCCATTTCAAAATTCATTTCCTTCCATTTGCTAACAAGATTTACAGTGAACCCAAAAATGTTCTCAGATTAAATTTAGCGAAATGTTCTATGATTAAATTACTTAATGCTTTTGAAAAATATATTTACTTTTATTATATATACAGGGATACCAGGTAAAATCCCTGAGGAAAATCTTTTACTCTACTAGGAGCAAAAACTTAAGAAGTGACCAATTTCTTATTTAAAAATTATACCTCATTATTGGTCCAGTGTTAGCATAGAGTCTTTGTACAATAGACAGGGAGGGGAGGAGTTATTTGTAAAACTAGCAATGCAATTTATTGTACCTTGAACCACTTCTTAATCATCTACTTTACTTCCTTTTTTTAGTGTTAATATCTGTGCCTATGTAGTGAAAATAATAAAATTATCCATAAATTACATAAAGTATGACCTGGTGGAATAATCTCCATTATGGAGAAATCAAAACCACTGACCCTGTTTCAGGGTTGCACAAAGCTATGGCTTTCTGAAATTGAGGTCCAAAAATGAACCAAAAAATAGTCTCAAACATGCAGCTAATTCCTGAACTGTCCTGCAAATGTTGAATCATGCATTCCATTAGCCAGGAAGTTAAAAACAAATAATTCTGCTAAGCTAAATAACTATTTTATTTCCCTAAAAAGAAATTTAAAAAAATTAACACACGGAAATAAATTTTAATAATGCTGAAGACATTCTTTCCCATGTGGAAGATCTGAATGTCTTCGTTCTTAATGTGTTTTTTAAGCAAAGGATCAAAAATTATGCAGCTGTCACTTTCCTCATGCAATTACCTGTAAATTACTAGTTTATTTCTAAAATATTATGCACAAGTCTATGATCGAAAATAATGGCTGAAGGAAAAATAATTTGTTGTATCCAGTTGTTAACAGCAGGCCTCAAAGGCGGGAACCTATCCAATATATATGATTTAATAAACTGTGCAGCAGAATTAAACTTTTTGTATAATGCTCATTAAGACAGCTACAGTAGTGTATCCAGCGGAGTCCTAAGCTATCCAACCACAGGACTAACTGTAACCAAAATGTAATTGTCCGGCATAAATCTCAGTGGTCACACACGTGTCATTTGCTCAAATGAAAGCAGTGTTTCTTTAGGATGTTGGGTTGGAAGGGACAGATGGGCCAGAAAAAAAACAATCCTAGACCCTGTTGATCAGGCCAGAGATCAAGTTCAGAAGAGTGGGCTGGGACTATGATAATTAGACAAATACCTCAGGTCAAGTTGGAGTATGTTAGGTGTCAAAGGAGCCCATAGAGGAAGAAAAGGTTAGAAAGATACGATAAGTCTAGAAAGACAGTGTTTTGGGTCCCGGAAGTCGTTGGTGACACTATCATAGAAGAACTAAAGCTCACTCTGATCTTAAAACAAGCCTTTGCCCCTCTGCCCTGTACCATGTCCTCTACGACAGAGAGTCTCTGAGCCTACTACCTACTGTGGTCCTGAAGAAGAGGGGAAATCACAAGAAAGCATCACAACAGATTCTTGTGCAGAAACCAACCTCATTCCATAACTGGGCCCAGCAGCTCGAGGAGGCAATTAGAAACCCAGGCTGCCTCCCCCACAGAGCACAAAATCTAGCTGGGGGGACAATATATGTAGGTATGCTTGCTTAATGGTGATCCGTTCTGCGACTTTAAGTGAAACAACATATAAATATAATGAAACCAATTTTACTGTAGGCTAATTGACATTAACAAGAGTTAAGTTCCTCTGGTCTTTCATCAATGTATAACAAGTTGGCATTGCTATACGGGACATGCTGTTCATATAACAAGTTGATGTTGCTATCCAGAACACGCTGTTCATACACATCAGTGCAAGGCTATAGTTGACCCAGCACCTAAGTTTTTTGGTATAAACACTCCCCTTCCCACCTTGCCCTAAATCCACCTCTGTACAAACTACACCATCCATGGTTACCCAACTTCGTCACTTACTTCACTTCTACACCCCGTTTAAACTCTTTTACCCTGGCATCTGCAGTGCCTGTCACCCTCCGTCTTACCATCAGCTACTACTTACATTCCAGAGTAGGCACCACACAGCCATCCACCACTGTGCTTCTCAACACACCAACCCCTCTACCAGCCAGCCAGTTGAGGGGTCTAGTCAGGGGGCAAACTAGATAACACCAAGGGTATCTAAGCAAAAGTAGGCTCATTGTTCCACTCTTGTATGGTAAAATTAGTTATTATAGGACTTTCTTTTGCATGTTTTACTTGTTTTTTATAGAAGTACAGTACTTTCCTCCAGCATGGAGTAGATAAAACTTCCGTGTGCAGCCAAGCACACTCCATTGTTGTGTTTATTCTTAGGCTGGTAAATCAGAGAGACTGAAACACAATGGTGTCCTTGGCGAGCCTGCACTTTCAACACCCGGAGATGAGAACAGAGGCTTTTAGTTTAAAAGTATGTCAGTTATAGTTTATTATAATAATACCAAATTTAAAAGAAAACAATGTCTTGGGATCACATCTTGTACAGGATGATGTCAGTTGTAGGCAGCCTAAGTTATGTTGTTAAATTATTTGTTGTACAATGCTTCACAGTATCTAGGAAGAGGAGGTATTTGAATAAGAGACTTCTAATGAAAACTGACTTGTCACTGGACACAGGGCAGGTAGCCCCAATACTGCCCCCTCCACTGACACTGTTAAGTTTTCCCCCAAGCCACGCCAATGTCACTGACATCATTCCTGGAAAGACTGCCTACATTTATGGAGTTGCCATTAATAAGAAAGAAAACATCTGGTGAAATCAACTAAGAAAGTGAATTATTATATCATTTATTTATATTTATGTTAGTATATAAATCAAAATAATAGTCTAACAGAATAGGGAAGCAAAATTTATTGTTTCAGGCAGTAAGCTTGAATCACATAATAATGTTTTGTTGCTCTTCTCTTCAAAACCCAACGCAATTAGATAAAACGGTCAAGTAAACTCCACTGGAAAATGGTTTGGGCAACATATTCTTAGTGAGTTTTTTTATGTGATTAAATGACAAAAGAGTATTGCTTTTCATTGCTTTATGTGATCAGAGCATATACCAGGAACCTACAAAAACACAGGAGACGTGGGGAAAGTGGAAGGAAATGCAGCCGACAGAACTCCCAGGTTCGTGAGTAAACTATCCTCAGGTCCCCAGACTGCTCTCAAGTATCAACCCCAGATCACTAAGACTTGGGGAAAGTTCTTATGCAGGGACAAGACACTGCAGACTACTCTCTAGGCATTGCCTTCTCAAATCCCTTTTTTCTCCCGAATTCATAGGTAAATAGCAATAAGAATAATGATAACAAACATCCCTACCAGATAAACTCAGATTATAAAGATTCCATTTGGGAATTTCAAATTCCCAGAACACTGAATATTTAACAAAATAAAGAGCTATATAATTTAATACTAGGTTCTCAGAATGGAACACCTGCTCAAATTTACAAAAAAAGTAAAATACATAATGAAAATTCTATTCTATTAAAATTCTGATCTTGTTTATATAAATACTTTATTTAGCAAACATGCCCTTTCTCCCAGTAAAGCATCTTAATAGATTTTCCTATACCATAGGTCCTCAAATTGTCTTTTCCATCCTTCCTTGAAATCATTCCAATCAAACTTTTGTTTTCATCATCCTATCAAAACTTCTGTTGTCATATTACCAATGACATCCTAGTTGTATAACCAATACTCATGTACCCACGGACTAATACAGTGAATTTCAGCCTTTTTAATCTCATGGCACACAAACTAATTACTAAAATTCTGTGGCACACCAAAAAATATATTGTATTTTTTGCCAATCTGACAAAATAAAAAATAAATATAACTTTGATTCATTCACACCAGAGGGCTATCATCATATTAGCTGTTGTCATTGTTTCATTTGACAACCTAAGGGAAAATAAGTCAGTGCCCCTGACTAAATAGTCCATTATTGCATGTTTCAAAAATTCTTGCAGCACACCAGTTGAAAATTGCTGATCTAATAGCTAAAAAACTGGCCAAGTTTCCAGCAACTGAAAGTGATATCTGCTTCTCTAGTTAAGATAGGATCCAAGGGTCAGAGGATGTCTTTGGCTGACGGTCGTGGTGATGCCGAGTAGTAACTTCTAAAGCCAAAAAGGCTCAGGCAGAGGTTATGAAGATTTTGCTCAATAAATGAGGAATCTGGCTTAACATGGTATTTGTATAAACCCTTTGTTATTTAAAATGAAGGTACTAAATTATGAGTTGCCATTTTCAACATAAAAATACACTGGATGGAGAGAATGCATAATTTTTCTTTCCCTAAATACACAATACAGAGTTGAATATGGTCTCATTAATTCTTCTCTGTGCTTTACCTAATATTCAATCTATAGGGAACCAGATCTTCAAAAATGGGAGCAGTGTGTTGGGTTTCTATAGAACTCTATTTCTGTATTTCTTCCCATTGTGAATGAGAGAATTTCTTTTCTTCCAAATATCTGTTCCAAATTCAATTACCCCCCATCATTACTTCTCCTTTAAAAAAGTTATGAGCATTTTTATTAAGAAAAAAGCTAGACATTGTGTATTTGTCCAATTTACTCATCCTTTGTTTTTCTGCCAGGTCATCCCCATGCAACTAATATCTTTAATTTTTGAGGCAGGTGTTTTTTCCCACCTCAGATTATAATTTATTCTTAGAATAGGTCACATGACCTTCCTCTGAAATTAGGTGTGGTTTTGTAGTTAAGCATCAGTGAAATGTCTTGAATTTAAATTTTTATGCCAGTTTTTACATAAAAACTATCTGGGCCAAGGATAATTAGTTAATATTGTACCTAAAATATTGCAGAATGTTGAAACTCAGATAGTTTACACATTTATTATCTCAGAAAATGTTAAGATCACGTATTAGTCAGAGTTACAAACTATTAAAACAGAACTTGTCTCTGGTTACCTTAAACCATAATGGAATTTATGACAAAGATGTCAGGGCGGATGAGAAGCTAGGGGCCAGTCCTCGGAAAACTGGTGGGAACAGGGAAGCCCCGGGAAGGCAACCAGAATTGCAGAAAAAGTCACAGAGTGAGAACAGTTTGATGTGCATGCTGTTGTCAGTACAGGCTGCACAGATGACGGCCAAGTTCTGTCACAGTTATCCCCACCCTCTGATTGTTGTAAGACTAAAGGAGAGGAAATCACACCCATTCCATCACCACGGTGGTTAGCGGTCACCCCCTCCTGCCCAGTGTCTGCACAGTAAAAGGTGCCTTAAAAGGGTGTGTTATGGCCAAGAAAACCATGAAGGTCAACCACAAGCCATCTCTGAAGGAATGCTACACAGATTCAATAACACTGAGCACAGCCACACTCCCATAGGTGCAATTAGGCTGAAATGATCACCAAACACATCTCAAAAAATGAAAAATGGTTAACAAGTAGCACTGACTAGCCAGGTAATGCTGTCCTCAGCTCACCCCTAACACTCTCTCTCTCACTCTCAGCAAAAGATTTTCATTGCTGATTCACAAAGAGAACCCACGGCCATTGGGAAACAGCCGCCTCTTCTTCCCAAACACAGTCTACTCACCTAACGAAGATTGGAACCATCCAACCTCAAAGGAGAGGGGAACCTTCTCCTCTTTAAGAGAAATCCTCCCGCCAAGGTCCCTAATAAAGCCCCTCCATTCATTTTCTCTCCTACCTCAAAGATCTTCAACTTCTCCTTTTGCACAACTTAGTAACAGTATCATCTTGAGGTGGGGGTGCAGGAGGTACCTAATGTCTACAGGAATAAATCATTTACTGACCTACTCTATGTTTTCTGACTTTCAAATATATATATATATACCACTTAATGTCATTGCTTAGTTGATAAATACTTATTAGCCTAGCCTTGGCAGCATAGCTCCATTGGTTGGAGCTTCCGCCTGAAGTTCAGAGGTTGCCAGTTCGATCCTCAGTCAGAGCACATACAGGAACAGTTCGATGTTCCTCTCTCTTGCTCCCCTTTCTTCTCTGGCTAAAATCAATAAAAAGTAAATAAACAAACAAATAATTAAAATATACAAAGCACTGCTCACGAACTATCCGTTCTACATTGCAACTGATATTAAAGCTCCTCAGCATAGTTAACATTCTACTGTGGGTTGGGGTCTCCAGCTCACATGTCAGAAAGACAGAATAAAATCCAAGTGGGAAAGGCACTCAGATTGTTTAGCTGGCAGGAAGCACTCATTTGTGAACACAGCCAATGTTTGAGCCCAAAGCTGTATTTGAATCAGTTGGGATTAGCTAGTCTATTGATTTTTAGTTTGTGACAACAGAGGAAAGGGTGAAAATTCCGTATGTAACGGAGAGATCATGTTTTTGAAAGTTTCAACCCGAGTGCCGTGACAGGAGATTGACAGACATGTAGGGAATGGGGGACGTGGTTCTCAGGGGAGATCTTCTACCCCGACTGCTGCCATGAGCATGTTTTCCAAATCATGAGTTAAGACCCTAGAGTGGGTTACAAAATCAATTTAGTGGATGGTGGCAAGCACTTTTTAAAAGAAGTTATATGGAAGAAAATAAAAAGTAGAGTGCAAGGCACATATATATAAAAAGCAGTAATTATGTCGTGAAAAACTATGTACATATATTGGTGTGTGCCTGTGCATGTGCACAATGAATCACAGTAGAATATGTATTTCTTACTGTGGAGTGTGTGTGTGTGTGTGTGTGTGTGTGTGTATAACACTGATCTGTGTTTACCAAGCTTTACGAATGAGTACTCTACATTCTCTGTTAGTGCCTTTTCACTTCCCAATGTCAATCCGTTGTTTCTGCCGCAGCAAACCCACTAAAATTCTTCTGGATAATGTTCCTAATGGCCTTCTATCAGTCAGTTCCAATGTGCCCCCTTCAGATACGTTCTCAGATGAATTCTCAGCAGCATTGAATGTTGATCATTCCTCCTTCTTAAAATTTGTGTTGCTTTTGGTTTCTGTGACATCACTTTCTAACGCTTCTGCTGCCATCTCGCTGGTATTTTTCTCTAGGTTTTGACCTCTGGATCCTCTCCCTCAGTCCTCCCCTGAAATCCTGGCATTTCTACAGAACAGAGCATGGGCCCCAGACATACCACATAAATTACTACTGAACTTTGTCTCTGCCACATTTCACCTCCTGGCCTTATCCACTACCATCTCTTGCCTAAACAACTGCAATAAGCTAGTGACCGGTCTCCGCTTCTGTCTGTTTTCAAAGGGTGGCCACAGTGACCCTGGTTAAAGGAAAGTCAGATCATCTTATTCCTTTGATCAGAACCACTCACTGGCCCTGTGACCTTTCTCAGATCTTTGCTCAAATAGCTTAGTGAGGACTTCCAGGCTTCCCTCTGTAAATACACGACTCTACGGCCATTACAAGAGGCCCTGTCTCCTTCTCCTGCTTACTCTTCTCCATAGCCCTGTCTAAAATATGATACCATTATGTATTTTGTTTAGCATCTGTCTCCTCTTATTGGGACATAAAATCCAGTAGGGCAAGGATTTCTGTCTATTTTGTAGACTACTGCATCCCCAGCATTCAGGATTGGTAGCCGTACTAGTAGGCCAAAAACATTTATTGAAAAAAAAATGAATGACTATCTTCAATTCTTTGTATGATGATAATAGGCCTGAGTACACATATCTATGTAACTCCCACACTATGCTATGCAGTTATCTCCATAAGTAATATAATTTTTAAGAGGGATTTGGGCTATTAAGTAAAAAATAAGAAAGACCGCTAGGGAATTGTCTGAAACTCATAGCCAGATTTTAATCTTATGTTAGCAGGGTTCCAGCAGCCTAACCCTATGAGATGTAGACACCCAGTTGCTGTCCAGGCTAAACAGATACCTCAAGTATCGTAAGGATGCTTCTTTTGGATACTTCTTTTTTATATCTACTTCAACATTCACACAAATGCTTCCACTGGCCTAAATAGTATTAAAGACAGTTCAGTTTCCTTTCTTTATTTTTCTTTCAAAAGCTGATGAGTGTGGAACAAAAGGAGAAAAATACTAATAAATTATTTTCCTCATGAAGTATAAGCTGTTCACAACCTTGGTTTTTTATTCACTACTATAGAATTTTAAAGGTATTTTCTCCTGTAAAAACACTAAATCTTTAAGCCTTTTCCCCTAAAGTACTTTTTTTCCTCTCAATCGAGAGACAAAAAAAAAGTCAACTTAATTTTCTCTCTAGCCTGGGCCAGTTAGCTCAGTGGTAGAGCACTGGCCTGGTGTGTAGATGTCCTAGATTCAATTTCCAGTCTGGGCACGAGAAATGACCATCTGCTCTCCACCCCTCCCCTTTTTCTCTCTCTCTTTCCCTCCTGCAGCCATGGCTCAATTGGCTTGAGCAAGTTGGTCTCAGGTACTAAAAACTGGCTCCCATTGCAATGGAGCAAAAGCCCCAGATGGGCAGAGCATCAAGCCAGGTGAATCCCAGTCAGGGCACATGTGGGAGTCTGTCTCTCTGCCTCCCTTCCTCTCACTAAAAAAAAAAAAAAAGAAAAAAAAAGAAAAAATCTCTATTCCCCTAATTTCTTCCCATTGAATTTTCAAAAACTCAGAATAACTCTCTTACTTACTGTTACTGTTATCCCCATCAGTGCAGATGAAAAATTGAGACTTAAAAGAATAGAAAGGTTGTTAAGGTCATATTGGATAGAGGAGCTATGATTTAATTCTGGAACCTAAAGAATGGGAGATAGGGATTATGGGCTAGAGGAGCTATCTTGAGAAATGTGATTGATAGTGAGTGGGTTAAAAGCAATAGGTGAAATCAAAGGTGATGCCTAGGTTTCTGGCTTGGGCGACTAGTGAATGATGGTTTTCTCAGTGACCTACAGAAGAAGAAGGTTTAGAGTACAAGTTTATCAGATCAATTTCAGATGTAAGTTCAAGGTGCCTATAGAAACACAATTTGGAAGCTCAGAACTGTGCCCTGGGCTGTAGATGTAAATGTGGAATTCAGAAGCATAAGGTAGGATTCAAAATCACCAAATCTGATACATTCACCCAGGAAGAGTTCACTCTGTTTGCAAAACAGAAACTAACTGGTTATCTAAGAAACAGACCTTTCACTGGAATGAAAGGGTGAATGAAGATTGTTATAAGTCAAAGAGCGAATGATTGGTGAGGAAGGAGAAACTGTGGAAAGTAATCTACTCTTTGGAGAAACGCTTGTGTTTGAAGGGAAAGAAGTGATTGAACACTATCTGGAAACCATAGGAGCTATTAAAATTTTCTAAACTAATCATCTCCTTTTGATGCTATCTAACATTGACCTTCCTAAGACATAGCTCTGAAGGAATCATGTCCAAGCACAGACCTTGTTGCGATGGGTGACCATTCCCCCAATTCTGAGGAACCCTCCTGAAAACAGAGCTTGTTGGGAAACACTCCATGTGATGGCCATTTCCACATCATCAGGGGCTTAGGATCCAGCTTACTTAGAAAAATTAATCTGTATGGATGAATACCAAGTAATTTTGCATTGTGAAACAAGCTCTCTTGGGAATACATTCTAAAGCAGCATTTCACAAAGTGTGCATCAGTGAAACCCAGTACAGAGGGTTTTTGGGTTACAACACGGTTCTGTTCCTACGACAGTGGTGTAACCCAAATTTGGTATAAGTCAAAACACACCCTAGCCTGCATCATGTACCTATCCTAACACAGTTGTAAAATCATAATCTAGAACATAAAAACACAACTAAGCCACAGAAAAGGAAAAAGACATAAATATACTGTTCTGTACACTGTACCGCATATTCTTCCACCACGTGCAGCCAAACTAGTTCACCCACGTAGTCTGCAACTACGACGCTAGTGGTGTAAGCTGAAACATTCATGTCTCAATTTTTTTAAGTTTTTATGGGAGTGAGCATTGTAAACTCGAAACATTGTATGTCAAGACTATTGTAACCTGAGAACCCCCTGTACTGCTGAATTCAATGAGGCTACCTAACAATATAATAAAGTACAAAAGGTCTCATGGCCCCCTAATGTTAGGAAACGCTGAGTTAAACGAAGTTAAACAGGTTTCTTAACAGCAGTATTTTCAGAGGCTAATATCCGAATGTGCATCATAAAACTGCAGAAGGAAGATATAAAATTCAGCATTGTCGAAAATCACCTGGTCACAGGACTATTAAAAGTGTCACTACATGAATCAGAAATGTAGGAAGGTGACTTCCTATAGAGACACTGTTCACAAAGGTCATCTTGGGTGAAGGGACATGGATGAGAGACCAAGCTCAGTACCATCGCAATTGTCCCCGGTGGCCTCGCACACGTTCTTCAGTACACCACTCTCCTCCCACAGTGACCTTCCTCCGGGCATGATCACTTCTAATGGGGATGAACCCTTGCTTAAAAGTTCAAGGGTTTGCTTTCCGCTTTTGACCAACTAAATTCTATGAGTTCCACAATAAACCCTGGAATGGGAGGCGTGGTGCCTTTTCTTCCACAGCCAGTGTGGTTGACTACAAAGGCGATAAAGCTGATGAGTCAACTTGTTGATCGTTGATATTATTTCCCTGCTTCTATTTGTTTTTGTTTGTTTTATAGCTTGCAAGCTTAGTTGTTACGAGGAAAATCAATAAGCAAGCTTTCAAGGAAACTTAAACCCAGGGAGAAGAAAGGCCCTTTTACCTAGAAGTTATTCTTGTTCTTTTTTTAAGGGTATAATATCCACTCCAGAGCCGGTGTTCACGTGGAAGCCAAAAGAAACCCTGTGTGCTTGTGAGGACTCTCTACTGGGAGAACAGGGCTGCTAAATATTTTCAGAGGGATGCCTTTTGTTAGTAAGATGACTTCTGTGAATTGAATCATTTGGAACATCAGGCGGAACTGAAGAAAGAAAACCAATATAGCCGAGAAAATAAACCATGTCCACATGTCCAGGAGCTAGAAAAGAACGTAAGGGGCCTGAGAAATAAACTTTCACTGTATGGCACCTAGAGGTCACCCCGGTGGCAGGTCACCTAATCTTGCTGTATTTCAGTTTGCTCACGTGTAGAATGAAGATTCTGGTAGACCCAGTGCAAAAATGGTTCCAAGTTTCCCTGCCCCACTATCCAGCCAATTGCAATGTGATACTGCACTCTTTGCAGGCAGTGGTGGAGTCTCTTCCCCTATCTCTCGATTTTTGGCCAGCCCTGAGATGTGCTTTGGTCAAAAGAATGTGGTAGAAGTGGCTCTGTGCTAGTTCTAAGCCTAGGTCACAAGAACCCTTAAGCATTCCTGCTATTCTTCTCTCGGAACTGACACCGTCATGAGGACAAGCTCAGTGCAGACTGCTGGAGGAAGAGAGATCCCATGGAGCAAAGACAAGTCAGCAACCCATTTGTTCCAGTCAAAGTCATAGACACATGAGAGTTCAGCCAAGATCAGCCAAGCCAGCCCATAGCTGGCTTTCCAGATGACTGTAGATACATGAGCAAACCCAGCTAGGACTGGTCTCAACCACACAATTTGCAGATTTGGGCCAATGAGTTATGCTCATCAGGTGTTTTTTACACAGTAGTATTACTGAGGAAGAAGACCTCCCTTTAAATAAGAGGCTTCAAGGATATTTTATAATTTAGGCCAAGCGTTCAGAGAGAGTTTGTAAATATGATTTTTTGTGTAATTTACAAAATCTCAAGATGGCCGGTCATATTCCTGCTTAGGAAGGGCTGTTATAATATGAATAAACAGGTTTTCATACTTAGAAGGTTTTGAATAGAAGGAGGAAGGAGGCTTGGACCCCCTCCCTTCTCCACATCTGTGAGGAAGAAGGTAAACAGCCAGGAATATAGGAGGGGGAAGGGAGATTTGAGCAGTCCTTTCCTCTCCCCTTTCTTTCTCCTTAATAGGTGATTTACAAATGATTATCCTCTGGCATCCTGTAAGCCCCTCCCATCCTGAAATCATGTAATTGAGGTCAGAGGAATCACAAGATCCATGTATGTGAACTTACGTTCTGTACAGGGTATGTAAGATGTAATAAATCTAATTTCGGGGAGCACATGTCTTTGTAGCTATAGCTTGCGTGCTCCACCAGCTTAATAAAATTCTCTTTCTCCTCTTCTAAGCTATCTGAGTGTCAATCCTCCAAGGTTTTGCTCTCCTGCAACATTACGACGAAACTGAAATGGAGGTAACAGTGGGACCTAATTCTTAGTACTGTGTTAAGAACAGTGCCTGGCATCAAATAAGTAATCAGTCAATATTTGCTATTATTATTATCCATAATTTGTCAATATTGCATAGGATATGAGAGGGATAACTTCCTAAAACAAATTTCCTAAGCTAAAGTCCAAAAACAAATAAAATCAAACGTGAGATGTCTACCACGAGTTTCATGAGATCTATTAAATTTGGAGCAATTTTAATAAATTCATAAGAAAAAGTAAGCATATTTTCATAACAGGAAACAAGTAAATTGTCAAAGCAGTAGAAGCCAATGATCTCCAAAGCCTTCCGCACATCCTGCATAAATATCTAATATCTGATCCACGCCCAGCTATCATATCACCAACTATCACCAACTACATCATCCATCAAACCTCTTGCCTGCAAAAAGGGCAATAACACTTTTATTACATAATTAATTGACCAGGTAATTTTGGAAAATGCTGAATTTTATATCTTCCTTCTGTAGTTTTATGATGCACATTCAGATATTAGTCTCTGAAAAGCCTGCTGTAAAGAAACCTGTTTAACTTTGTTTAACCCAGCATTTTCTAAAATTAGTGGGCCATGAGACCTCCTCTCCTTCGGTGCCTTTTTATGTAACACACACTGAGTGCCACAGTACTGGGTTTCACTGGAGCACACTTTGTGAGGAGACGTTTGGGACGCAGCAGCAGAAAAGTGGTCTTTCAACGTCAGGCCGAGGTGCCTGAATTTCCGGAACAGCCCAGAGGGAGCCTGACCCTCTCTATATTTTAATTTAATTTGTGTCACTGCACAGACAAATGAACATGTTGAGGAGAAACTCACTAGTGCATACAGAAGTGGGAATTCACTTCTCCATGTGGCGCTAAAACAGCTGGCTTAAAATTGGCATCGTCTCTAATTCAAAATACTTCGCGAACATCTGCATCACTTAACTATTTGTAAGTGATAAAGAAAGCAACAGACTGAAGATAGATTTCCCAATCATATCCCAGTCCTGACGCCCTCTGGGGGTTAAGCCCTGGACACATCAGATGTACTGTTACAGATCACGCCCACCCTGTGTTCCCACACCAGGTTCTCTGTGAGAGTGCTTTCACTGAACATCTGGCTAACGATGTGCCTTCCACTTGTGGGTTGCACTCACCCACAGCACCTGCTCCCCGAGAGGAGATTACATGGGTCATGTAACTGCAGCATAGTTCCAAACGTTTGGCTCATCACCTACAAACATAACTCAGCCACAACCATGAGGAAAATCTTGGTAAGTTATTTTTAGTAGTGGTTCTAAAATAGAAATGCACCAAAAAAAAAAAAAGAAAATGCAAACAAACTCCTCCCTAAAATTTAATGATAATCTTATGAACTTAAACCAATAATTCTCAACTACAACAACTTCAGTAAAAATGAAATTATTTCTTTAGCCTATGTACTAGGTGAGTTAGCTACCATCTTACTGCAGCAACTAAAACAATCTTCTAAAAATCTTAAAAGCAATAAGGGTATAACACTTGCAGTAGTATTTCCCTTGGTACAACTGGATTCAAGAAAGGACATATTTTCAAAATTCTCTTTCCTAGCTTTTTCTAAAATATTTTTAAATGCATTAAAAGTAGAGTTTTTCCAAGGAAGAAAAATGGGGATAAGTTTACCTTTTTAACAATTATTTTAAAATTTGCGTTGTACTTGGTCAATCCATAGCCCTAAGACTGATTTCTAGCTGATGATTAAAATCCAACAGATTAGTCTGAGTCTTCCTGATAATGTGAATCTGATTTGATTGGGTATTAACTATATTATTTAAAAGTAACATTATTTGTTTCAATTGAACATTGGCCAATACTGTAATTTTCTTATGAATTTCTGGGAAAAATATTCTGAGATACTTCTACCTGATGTTGTAAGTACTAAACAAATGTGTGTATTGTAGTTCATAAAAAAAAATTTTTTTTCAATTTCTAGATTGTTTTTCAACTGATGAGCAAACACCCATAACACTCTTTGGCATCTTTCAAAATGTTCTAAGCATTTTGAAACAATACAACACAGATCCAGAAAAGGTTAAACATATCTAAGTAAACAGCATACACATGTGAATGCTGAAAAATGAATACCACGCAATCTTCTGATGGGCTGTAACACCCAAAATGCTTCTGCCACAAAAACAGAAAGAAACAAACGCAAAGCACAAATACTCCTGCAATCCTGGCATAAATTGAATCATAGGGTATTGAAAGAGAAGTTTGAAACTCTGATATCATGTATATCGTATTCCCCCATGTATAAGATGCACATTTCTTCAAAATTTTGGGGGTCTAAAAACTGGATGCATCTTATACAGTGGTTGTAGTTTTGTTACTTGCATTTTCTGCTTGAGGAGTTGTATAAAATTTATGATGAATAAAACTTTAGTTCAATAACTTTATGTAATACACTTTTTTTCAAATTTCAGGCCCCAAAATTAAAGTGCATCTTATACATGGGAAAATATGGTAATTTCTGACAAATTACTCAACCTCACACATGGTCCTTCATGCCCTCTCACTGGTTGACAGAATACTGGAAGTACAAGAACTGTTCATGTAAACAGAATCCTCACTTTGAGAAACAATTTCTAAATATTTTATGATACTTGTAATCCTCCTCCTCATATTTCAAAAACTACTTACACTTTCAAAGTAAGTACTTACTATTCTCAAAACAGGTGTTCTAATAAAGTAGCAATTGTTTTTTGTTTTTACCAATTAAAGCCATAGGAACCCTAGGAGGTTACTGCTGACATCTAGTGGCAGTATTTTTAAAATACCAAATGCATTTTTTTAAAAATAGACATCTGGAGAGAGAAAGGAACCAACATAGTTATAATACACTTGCAAAGTCTAATGGACATCCCACATTACAAATTATTTTCCTCTGCCCACACCATTCTGGCTCTAATGACTTGTTTCTTAGAAGTACTTTGGAAGAACTAGAAACATAAAGGCTAAAGCCTGAAGGGAACCAATTCCTCCAAGTCCTTGGTCCTCTGTTAGGAATGGCCAGTTCTCTGACAGCCCCACTGCCCAAAGTTCCTGGCCCAATCGTCCTGATTTCATTTCAACTTCCCAAATAACCCTAGTCCTTTCCCCCTTCTACACCTAGAGTTGAGGTACTTCCGAGGTCCTAGCCTAAAGAGACTCTACTGTAAAGTTGGCAATATGATATGTCAGACTTCATATCTGTAAACATACATGCACATTCAAAACGGCCACAAAATTCCTAGACATGAAATTCAACAATTATTGAAACTTAAAAATAGCTATCATAGACTGCTTTAATGATTTCCAACTATCCACATGGATGATGATGTACAGAAATGGACATTGATATAAAAAATTACAAGGAACATGGAGATAACTCCTACCTGCTTGTAAAAAAAATATTTTGTAACCTCTATATGTATTTATGTGTGGTGTGTGTGTCCAGAATAGGAGACAGACTCTCCAATTCTCACATACTCTCACTCCAGCTAGAGCACTTGTGAATGTAGTAGGTAAACAATGAACTGATGAATGAATGAATGAATGAATAAATAAATAAATGAATGAGTTGGCAGAGTACAACACATCTTTCCTATTGATTCTGATATAAGAGATACAATATCCGCATAAGGTGATGTTTGCTTTTAGGCAAAAGTGCCTTTTTTGAGTAGTTCAGGTTAGACATTTCTCCAATGATGTGTGCAAAGTGGCCCAAGGCAAACAGGTGATACAATTGAACAATCTCCCTTTGGTGAAGAGAGTAATTTGGTGAAAAGAGTAATTTCAATAGTTGAAAATTATTTGCTTATAAGTTAGTATATTTAAATTTTTATTTTATTCTCATTGAAAGATGTAATAAGGGGAGAGTAGATTTTCAAGGTAGTCCTAAATAATACAAATCATGGCTAAATGCTAACTCACATAATTCCAAAGAATCTTTTAGCCTTTTAAATACTTTTTCAATAGAAATTCTAGAAATGGAAGGAGCTCATTCATTTATGTGTGTCTACTTCACTCACAAGTGGGAGTAAAAATGATGACTGAAGGATCTTCCTTACAATCATAATGAAGGGGGGAAATCTCATATCTGAATGCGTACGTTTCTAAAGAATAAAGTGAAATTGTATACACACGCGCGCGCACGCGTGAACACACACACACACACACACACACACACACACAAGAACTACTGCATAGCAACATATGCAAATAGTGTGGCAGATGCGAGGGGACCTTACTGAGTGAATACGGGTTAAGGAGAGAACCTGATGTAGTAGAATGAGGAAATCAGAAGGTTCTGTAAAGGGAAGTTGTCAGGTGATGCAGAGAAAGAAGAGAAATAAGAGAAAGAAGATCGGGCATTCTGAGTGGAGTTACGGCATCAGGAAAAGACAAGAACGTTTAGGGTCTGTCATGAAGTAGGGGAGAAACAAGGTCAGAAACACAGGTAGGGGGAAAAAAAAGAAACACGGGTGGGGAGTCGGTGGAAACACTTGCATATGAGCAGGAGCTGAGTATAGGCAATGCTACGGCGTACAGTCTTGGAAGATTTTTTTTGTTAAGTTTTAAGAAAATGAAGTTTCCCACAGGATTTAACACTCAGAAGAGTAAATACCAGGCACTTTTGCAAGCAGCAAAAAATCATAAAAATCAAAAAGGCAAATCCATAAAAATTATCATAATAACTCTCACTTAGGCCCTGGCCAGTTGGCTCAGTGGTAGAGCGTCGGCCTGGAGGGCAGAAGTCCCGGGTTCGATTCCGACCAGGGCACACAGGAGAAGTGCCCATCTGCTTCTCCACCCCTCCCCCTCTCCTTCCTCTCTGTCTCTCTCTTCCCCTCCCGCAGCCAAGGCTCCATTGGAGCAAAGATGGCTCGGGCACTGGGGATGGCTCCGTGGCCTCTGCCTCAGGCGCTAGAATGGCTCTGGTTGCAACAGAGCAGCAACGCCCCAGATGGGCAGAGCATCGCCCCCTGGTGGGCATGCCGGGTGGATCCCGGTCGGGCGTATGCGGGAGTCTGTCTAACTACCTCCCCATTTCCAGCTTCAGAAAAATACAAAAAAAAAACAAAAAACCTCTCATGTAAGTTCATCTTTAAAAATAGTACTTTTAAAATGTGTATTTTATCAATTTTACAAAGAGGAAGAGAGAGAGACAGGAACATCAATCTGTTCCTGTATGTGCCCTGACTAGGGACCAAACTGGCAACCTCTGCACTTCAAGATGAAGCTCTAACTAACCAAACTATCCAGCCTGGGCTAAAAAATTACTTTTTAATCACGTCTCCAAGAAAATAGTCAATGATTTATTCTCTGACATTCAGTTTAAATTCTCTTTAGGAGCATGTTTTGCTGGATACTGTAGCCATATTTCCATAAAGCATCACATATATCATGTGTGGAATCTCCTTCAGGCAATGTGACAATTACATCACTCCTTTCATCACATGCTGTAAAGGTAGTTCTAATTCTCACTTACATGATCATTAACTTACTAATCAACCTGCAACTTCTGATGCTTTACATTCCATTGTTATGTTATAATAGGTATGTAAGAAATAATAATAGAATATAATTGTGGTAAGCCCTTATAAATATCAGAAGACTTTTATCCTTTCAAATCTCAACAAGTCTTATTACCCCTACAAGATTTTGTGCAGCCAGTAATAATAAACCACAATGAAACACACCTCTAAAAAATATCTTTATAACTTACTTTTAGCGCTCTTGAACATAAGGTAACCTTATACACCAGCCTTACAACAGCTGATTTCCATGTCTCAAAATTGCGTTCATATTAAGCCTAGATTTCAACCTAAGAACATCAAAAAAATTGTTGAATCCTTAGTATTAATTAAAAATTGATATTACAAGTACAATTTCCTACAGAAAAAGTCAGCTATATGTGAGAATAAAACTTAATATTCCTACATAATAAAAATAAATTGCAGACATGACATTTTCTTAATTGAAATTCAATATATTCTAGGATATATAAACCTATATAAAAATAGAACAGAAGAACAGTCTTTTCTTTTTTTACATAATCATACTAGATAGAAGTATATTTAGATGTGACTAGTTAAAGTTGCCTTTCTCTGGCCTGACCAGGTGGTGGCACAGTGGATAGAATGATGGACTGAGACCCAGAGGACCCAAGGTCAAAACCCCGAGGTCACTGGCTTGAGCCCAAGTTCGCTGGCTTGAGCAAAGGGTCACTGGCTCAACTGGAGCTCCCCAGTCAAGTCACATATGAGAAATCAGTAAATGAACAACTAAAGTATCACAATGAAGAAGTGATGCATCTCATCACTCTTCCTTCTGTCTGTCTGTCTTCTCCATCTCTCTCTGTGTCTCTTGCTAAAAAAATAAAATAAAATAAATTGCCTTTCTCTGGATGATAAAATTCAGAAGAATATTGTGACCAATTGACACAAATAGTTTCACATAATAAAACATCATATGAAGAGTTATTTAAGTACTCATTTTAAAAGGGCTTAATACAGAACTCTCAGGATCTATACACACAAAGGTGTCTGTTAATCCAGCAGACTGCTCTCTGAGCTCCACCGGCAGGGTTGATCCTATGCAAAATAAGTAGGTTAGTCATCATGTGCAGCTGAGAAAACTGACCAGTTCCAGCCATCTAGAAATAGCACCTTCACTGATATGTCTTAATAGCCTATGATTGAAACATTTAAATTTAAATGTACATATTCCATCTGAGATAATAAAGACAGAGCATCAATACAGTAGCACTCATTGTCTGATTAAAAGGAACTGTTTATAAGATTGCAAACACGCTTTTTTCACCAAATCCAAAGGACCAGTCTAGAGAGATCACAACATAAACAGCATTTTTCCCATCCCAAGTCACTCGTACACACCACCCCTCTCCCAACAGACACACGTCCTGGAGCAGAATCTCTTCGGGAGTTCTATCAGACCAAAGCACTGGGATTACAGCAAGATGCAGAACTGTTTCTTTATTCTCATGTTGGGAGGAAATGCATTTTGTACTCTGGGTACAGAATGCTGGAAATTTCATCATGTGATGAAAATTCCCCCCTTCCACCCCCACTCTCCCTTTCCTACATTCAATTCAAAGTGTTCCCATATCTTCAACCAACAAAAAGCCTAATAGAACTAAATATATTCCTATGCATATGCCTCTAAATAAATAATTTCACACAGCTGCTTCCTAGATAGTCTGTGCTCCCTTTTATCCTTTGATTCTAAAGGGTATGAACCCTTCAGCCTCCTCACTGGCTTCATCTCTTTCAATGTGTATCTTTCTCTTCACTGTGTCATCATTCATCAATTCCTCCAAAAATGCTTTTCTATTCTTTGTCTCCCTATGCCTGTATGCATCACATAGCTCAGTTTCGACATCTTCCACAGATTGTCTAGGTATCGGTGCTCATTGTAATATCTCTGTGGGGAGTCATGGCTAATAGGTCTGTGTAAAAGGCAGCCCTCCATTGATGTCATTCGCCATTTAAACAATATTTTGTAGACTTAATTAATATTTTACTATAGATTAAACCTGAATAGGGTGCCTATAACTCCAAATCTCCTTTAGGGGAGAGAAGTTGTTTTCTTGAGGCTTTATGCTTTTTTTTTTTTTGAAGAATCAACTGAAATCAAAAATAGGTAAAAACACCACAATTTGTCATTCAACCTAACAATTTATTTTTGCTCCAGTGCAGAAATAATTTTTCTACTGATGTCCATTAAATTTAAATGCTACCTTTGTTTCACACTCACTTGTTTTTAGGAATTCAAGGATTTGTCAAAAGTGAAACACTATCAGTTTCAATTAGTATGCAATCTAATGTACATTTCAGTAAATCTATGGTGTACATACATATAGTAACATTGTATCTTCACAGCCATATAAATAAATCACATTGAATAGATGGGTCTAGTTCCCATCGCATTTCTAACCTTTAGAAACTTTTCAGAAACACTCCTTTAGATGGTACATACCTTCATTCATAAAATATGGACACATTGTATATCTGTATCTCACACTTTGTTTACACATATATAGCATTAGGATATTTGCATGAGTGTTCATATTTTTAAGCCAACATATGTAAATAAATGGCATAGCAATTTGAAAATTTAGCAACTAAATATGTAACTGGTAAGCATAATCAGGCATGCTATTCAACAACTGTAGGATGTAATTCAGTCTTTCCAAAAAAAAAAAAAATGTTTTGTATGCTGGTGTCTTCATACAACTCAATGAAGTTTTGGAGGAATTTGTACTAAATTTTTTTTTTTTGCATATTCAAAAAGTAGTATGTAAATGCATCCAACGAGAAAATTCTCATCACTGTTTCCTGACAAAAATCTAATTCTCTTATTGTCTATCACTGTAAATATGATACACTAATTGGAGTTATTTCCAGACAAAGAGAATACAATCTTCTAGTCAAGATCCTATTCATATATTAATATGAATGAAGGAGTAGTGTCAGAAAATTAACCATTATCCACAATGTTTTGATAAGTTAAAATATATTTCAAATTTTACTGTTACTTACAAATACGGTAATCACTATAAACCATTCCTTCTAGGTTTCTGGTAATGATTTACTTTTTTGACAGGTTATTCAATAGCTAAAACCAGTAATCAAGGAAAGCCAAGGAGTTTAATATATCAGGATTAAGCAGACTAAAAAAATATCAATTCACAGTTAAGTATTACCTTGGTGTGATTTTTCATAAAAGAGTGCTGATCTCTTGCCAGGTAACACCATTTCTTTGGGTTCTGTGGATAAAGAGAAAAGAGATTAATAAACACAACCTTTCTTTTTACTCTTTAAGTGCTTCTTAAGGAAGAATCATTAGTAATAAAGGTCAGAGAAGAGACTCATTTAACAAAATATTCAGCTGCTGCCTTGGGAACCGCTTGCTTACACGCCAAATAACTTTCCCAAAGGTCCCCTCGCCCCTAAGAACATGGGTGACAGTGGCACATACCCAGCCACTTTTCTTTGCTTCTCCCCCTTTCCTCACATGGGAACAAGACTCACACTTGAGCAAGGAGCACTTGCTTCCATCACGGGAAAAACAAGGCGCAAGCCACGTTGAGATAGAACTTGTACTTGGAATACAGCTGACCTAAATGGAATTTGTAATGATCAAACTTACTTTCTTTCCTCCCCTAGTTTGTAAGGGTTTTAAAATATTCATGAAAGTTTGGTTGCTTTTCTATTTTGTTTTTCCACAAAAGTGATAAAAGGAGATTTTGTGAGATGTCTCTGTAAATAATTGCGGATTACTCTCCCCATTAGATGTGATTTTAGAGCTATTCTATACTGCAATGAGGAGGAAAGTACTTTATAGAAGTCAAAAGTTATGAAAATATATCTGTTCCCTCCCTTAGCATAAAATAATCTTGAGTATCCCATAAAAGATTTTATTGCATCATTATCTGAACATGTAGATTGGAGGATAAGAAATTCAAGACTGAGTAATAGTCTTCTAGAGAGGACTGTCAGGTAAGATAGGTGAGAAATTTAAATTCACCACTTAAGAAAGTTATTTGAAGAAATGTTACCAGTTAAAAGCAACACTGATTAATTGGCTATAACAGCCATTATAAGCATAGTCATATAAATGCAATCACTATATCTTACTAGCTGTGTGAACTTAGGCAAGTAAATTAGACTCTGTAAGCCTTCATTTTTCCTCTGTAATATCAGAATGATAATTTCTTCTATTCCATACAGCTGATAGGATAAGCAAATGAGATTAATATGTACTAAGAATACAGAACTAATGAATGTCAGCTAATATAATTATCAACATCATTATTACCCCTTTTAATCATCATCCTCTTTAAAAAAAAAAAAAGGTATCTGTATACTGCATTGTTCACCAACCAAAGTCAAATCTCCTGTCACCATATATTTGACCCTTTTTCCCTTTATTTTCTCCCTCCCACTTGAAACATATATAATTTTATTAACCAATGTCACCCCAATAAATCTCATACTGGACATTACCTAATTTTCCTATTGATTAATCTGACTCTGTATGACAAACAAAATAAAGGTCTTTGGACAGGTGAGGAAAAAAGGTTTAAAAACACTTCAGGAAGACGAGTAAGCTGCCAACCACTTCACTGCGTGGCTTCCCTTCATTCTCCTGAGAGTTTTAATTGAAGGAATCCCCCGAGAAATTGTGATATACTGCGGGACTCACTTAGAGCCACTGACCCTTTTCTATTCCTGTCGACACTCAGTGCAACTCAGAAAATACCTAGTGATCTCCCTTCTGCAAGCTGGAGTCCATACTGGACTTCAGAGAAACTGTAATAAACAAAAATGACTCGACAAACAGCTCAAAGGAGGAGATAGCTGTACACAATTATTTCAAGGAATGGAGAAAGTACTATCATTAAATAATACATGATGTGTTGAAGCAACAAAAAGGACCGAAAGAAGAGTCTGCAGTCAGGAAAGGGGGATTTAAAAAATAACCTTTGAAAAATTCACAGCTGAACTTGTGCACACAGGCTGACCATCCGTTCTGTTCTGTCTTGAAATGCACATGAGGACTTTGAAGGACAAAACCTGAAAGGCCAGTAAGGAGTGACAGGCAATGCATCTGAAGAACTGGAAGCATTAGGAAACATGGAGACCGGCTCGCCAGAGGGCTGACCGGAAGTGCCCACTTCTCTTCCTCCACTCATTACAATTTTCAGTCAAAAGTTAAGGAGAGAAACACAAGTAGCACCACTGGGAGGAAAACGGACAAAATATAAAGATGCCTCTCCAGTGGTTGCCTCCCTGACAGGGATGATTAAGAAACACTGTTTTAGACTCAAAATTCTATGTATTTTGAAAGAGTAGGGCACAAAATATTAAGAAACAAACTAAGAAGGGGCTTTGATTCACACCAACAACATCCCCTACCTCCAGGATATAGACATCATGCAGAATAACATCTGTTATGGGTTGAATTGTGTCCCTCAAAGGATGTGTTGAAGTATCACCCTAGTCCCTGTGAATGTGATCTTCTCAGGAAACTGTCTTTCCAGATGTTATTAGAATGTAAGTTAAGATGACATCATATGAGTAGGGTAGACCCTTAATCCAGTATAACTTGTCTCCTTATAAGATGAGACATAAACATGAGCACACACATGAGAGAGGGTCATGTCAGACAAAGACATAGAGGAGACACCATGTGAAGAGGCAGAGATCAAAGTGATGAGACCATAGCCAAGGAGTGCCCAGCATTGTGGCAACACCAGATGCCAAGAGGAAGTTAATGCAACAGATTATCTGCTACAGCTTTCAGAGAGAACATGGCCCTGTTGATATCTTTATTATGGACTTGAAGCCTCCAGCACTGTGAGAAAATAAATGCCTCTTGTTCAAAGCCAGCCACCCAATTCATGGTCATTTGTTACGGCAGCTCTAGGAAATTAATGCAACATTTTTGAGCCAATAAGAACTAGGTCCTCATCTATACAACACGGGAGTGGAGTGAAAGAGGGAGGGCAGGAAAAGAAGAGGTAAATGGAAGTAGAGCCTGACCAGGCGGTGGCGCAGTAGATAGAGTGTTGGACTGGGACGTGGAGGGCCCAAGTAGGGAACTCCAAGGTCTCCAGCTTGAGTGTGGGTTCAGCCGGCTTGAGTACAGGCTCACCAGCTGAAACAAGGGGTCACTGGCTTGAGTGTGGGATTATTGACATGACCTTAGGGTCACTGGCTTGAGCCCAAAGGTCACTGGCTTGAAGCCCAAGGTTACTGGCTCGAGCAAGGGGTCACTCACTCTGCTGTAGCCCCCCAGTCAAGGCACATATGAGAAAGCAATCAGTGAACAAGCAATCAACGAACTACTAAGATGCCGCAATGAAGAATTGATGCTTCTCATCTCTCTCCCATCCTGTCTGTCTGTCCCTCTCTCAGACTCTGTTTCTGTCAAAAAAAAAATGGAGATGGAAAGTCAGTTGTCACTGAGCTAAGAGGACTGGTATGTACTAAAAGCTGATTCTCAATCAGTATTTGCTCCCCCTTCTCCAACCACTGGGGGCTTCTAGTCTGTACTACCCCTGATATGAGTCACTCTGTCTCCCACAGCCACAGCTTCAAGCGATGCCTTTGTCTTCTGTCTGCTGAGACCAGTCCAGTCCCTGAGCTGCCAAACGGGGAAGGACCCGGACAGCCTCTTGACCGTGCTCGCACACTCTCGGTCCCCTGGGTCCCCGGGGAACTCTGTAACAAAGCCCGGGAAGTCGGGTGAACCTTAATACACATCTCCACTTGGCTCTACCACAAAGGCTCTCTAGCTCATCCAGCAGTCTGCAGAGTCACCAAAAACCAGTCCAGTGTTCTGACTACCACCCCAAAACCTCAAGAGACACACATTCCAGTCTCACCGAGTCTCCTCAAAGTACCACTTTTTAATAATGAGAGGGGAAAACAGGGGAAAACCCTACAACCTACCTCCTTGTGGATACTCCTAGTGGACCCTCAGTTCACCCCCCAAAAATCTGCTTTTAATTTCCAAATATTCTACCCCTGTTTAAGTACAAATGAGTTACCTAAAAGTTCTCATGCTCCTACTAGTGAATTTCTACAAGGTGATCTATTTCATAAATCACTTTGGTATTTGATAGCTATTCCCTTAAGGGGTCAAAATTTTCCAATTTTATATCCTATGGTATCAGCTTTTATCATTTGAGCTTTAAGAGACCCATGGGAGAAGCAGCTAAAAATTGTACACTATGTCTACTAGATATACTTTTTTAAAAGTTTCCTGAGCATTCCATGAATTTTCCATTGCTCGTCAATATAATCTGTCCTACTGAGTCAGGCAGAGGGCTAATGGCTCCCATGTTATCTCTCCCAGTTCCACTCTCCTCGTCTATTCCACTGGGTTGCGGTTCAATTCTTTTCAGCACCTTCCAAATTTACTACCCTGTCAAAGCTTTAATGCCAACTTCTCCACAAAGTGATCCCCAGATACTCTGGACTCTGTTGATTTATGACTCCCTGACCTCGAATAGCAATTACAGTTAATGCCTATAATTTATTTTGCCTTCTTGGGTGGTCTGTGCTGTCATGTCTTCCCAACTATATTTTCAGTTCCTCAAGGACGTTATTGCATCTTTTGCTTCTCACCTGTCCCCTTCGGTACTCAATTCGATGTTTAGCACATAGCAAGGAGGTTCCTAATAAGTATATACCCACTTGCTATGTATTAAATACCTATTAATAAAGACAGAGCTAACTTATGTGGCATAAATATCTTCCATGTACTATGACATAAATTGTATAACAAGTCCTTATTGTCACAAAAATTTCAAAGACCATTTCAACAAACTAATATGTGAGATAGGAAAAAGACAGCAAACAAAAGAACAGGAGAGAGATGTGGGGCATCAATATAACAAAGATGCTAATAGTTAGAAATATATCCACATGCAAAGCTTTCGCATTTCTCTGTGTTTGACCTTGCCTTTCTCCTGGAAGTAGTACTTGCCTCTAGGAGAATTCAGGTTGTTCCAAGATAAATAAAATGAGAAAGCAGGAGTCTAGAGTTTGACAGCCAGCAAGAATTCTGGATCCAAGACACTGGTTTTGAATATCAGGCTTTCCTTTGAGAAAAAAAGATTTAAAAAAAACACAAGCTTAATTGCCATAAACATATTAGAAGTCAAACCTAGAGAACTAGGTCATGGAGTTTTGTGATTCTAAGAGTGGAGAAAACATAGGGTATAATGTAGAAGATACGAAAACTGCCTGGGCTTACAAGCTGCATAGATAAGAGGACAGAGAGAGGAGGAAGAGGGCAAACATCAAGTCTTCATTTCTCTTCTCCTAAACCTCCAGGTGCACATGGATGTCACCACATTAGGACAAGCTGAAGAGAACTCAGGTGCTCTGGGAGGACCAGCATTTCGTATTTAACATGACACAGGGGCAGACAGAGGACATTACAGCAGACAGTGAGGTGTCTAAAGAGGTGAACCTAAGACAGAACTCCATTGTCCCTAGAGCCAATGTGTGGCGTCCAGCAGAGAAAGAAATTTCTAAGAGCCCTGAGCAAGAGACATGGGAGTGTTGAGTGGGCATGGTCCCACTTGTGACTCTTCTCCCAAATAAGCCCCTGTGAGGCCCATTGCCCCCATAGCCACAGTGCCATCAGGAGAACAGTAAAGGAAAGGGAAAAAGTCCTAAAGCACAACACTTCTCCAAAAGTTGTCTGAGTCATCCACCCTGATAAAAAAGGAACTAAAGCTTATCTAGTCCAATATCATCATTTTAAAGATGAAGAAACTGAAGACCAGATTGACAGACTTGCTCATAAGAGTATTATGCATGTGAGGACAGATAAGAGGCAATATTCCAATTTTTCTAGCACCTGATGAAATAATAACACACTATCCAACACTCTCATCCAGAATCCAGAATTTTTTATTATGAACATCAATTAATGTTGTTATTTAGTTAATATTTAAAAATAAATATTCCAATAAAAATAATAATTCTAAATCCACTTTTTTTAATAAAATGAAATACACTTAAAATTAAAATAATAAGTTCACAGAAGAGCTATTAGGTTTACTAGTAAACTTAGTAAGGTGACTAAATTTAGGGTCATTGTACAAAAACCAGTTGTATTTCCTATATAACAAATTTTAAAACAAAAACTACATTTAAAATAGAATGTAAAAATATCAAATACCCTGGAATTAATCTAACAAAAGATGTTCATGACCTCTACACCCAAAACCTACAAAATATTATCTAGAGAAAATAAACCAGGCAAATACATGGAAAGAGGCATATCATGCTCATTTTGGAAGATTTGATGTTATAAAGACATCAGTTCTCCTCACAATTGAAATCCCAGTAGTTGCTTTTTTTTTTCAAGGTAACAAGCTCACATTTATACAGAAAGGCAAAGGGCCAAGATTGGCCACAGAGATGTTCAAAAAGAACAAAGCTGGAGGTCTTCAATGACCAGATATCAAATTTAGTATAAAGCTTTTGAAATTAACACAGTGTATAACTGGTACAAAAACAGATAAACAGATATATAATGAAACAGAGAGTACAGAAATAAAACCACACAAATTGTGACAAATAATTACACAAATAAATTGTGGCAAGTTTGATGATATAGAACAGTAGAGAAAGGGCAATCTCTCAACCTACAGGATACTGAAGGAATTACAGCTCTATTTGGGATAAGAAGGTGAATCTAAATTCCTACCCATATAAAAATCAGTTTCAGAGAGCTGTATATCTAAATGTAGATGGTAAAACATTAACGCTTTTAGAAGGTAATACCTTTCCCTATGGGTTCAGCAATGCTTTCTTATACAGCATAGAAGTGGTAACCATAAACAGAAAAATTAACAAGTTTGACTGCATTTAAATTAAGAACTTCTATTCATCAATAGATGCCAAATAGAGGATGAAAAGCCACAAAGCACAAGAAGAAATCTGCAATACGTACATCTGATAATGACTGATAGATAAAATGGCTACTCAGCCACCATGATTCTTAAGAACAAAGCAGGCCTGAAGGAGGACGGACTTGCCTACTCAATAATTCAGCTCAGACCTTCCTTGTAGCTGGATGCTGATAAGGGACCATTGGATCAAGACAATTTTGAGGAACGGTGGTGCCACTCTCAACCACAAACAGAAGAAGTGATCTTGCAGCTGTCTTTGCCCAAGGCCCTTTGATGAATCCATATAACCCCTGCCTCATCCCTCCCTGGGTGCCCACATGCACCCAGGTGTTTTTAAAGTGAACTTTCCTTTCAGAACACACTAGCCTCATATTTTTGGTTCAGCCCATGGTTTCTGCCTTTCAATGACTAGTATTCAGAATATTTAAATATACTCCTACAAATCAATAAGAACAAGACATACAACTCAATAGAAAAATGGGCAAAAGCCTTAAATAAAAATTCCACAAAAGAAGACATTCAAATTTTCACTAAACATATTAAAATTTCCTCTACTTTATTAGTGTTTTGGAAATACAAATTAAAATCACAATACGACATGATTTTATGCAGACAAATGTGGCTAAAATAAAAAGAACACGTACTATTAAGAGTTGGCAGGGGTATAGAGCAATGGTACTATCATACGCCACCTGAAGGAAGCAGATAGTGAAAATTGGTGTAATTTTAGAAAACAGTTTGATAGTATTATACCTACTAATGGTGGACATATGCACACCGTACTGCTGGGCAAAAAACACTTCTAGGTTTATAACCACTATAAAGGCATACGATGGCTGCCAAAATTATGTACAACAATGCCTTCTTCACAGTAGAGACAAACTAGAAACAGCCCAGATATCCATTAACAGTAGAAGTGATTAACAAATTAAAATATTCTCAAACAATAAAATGCTATACATTAATGAGAATAAACAAACCACAGTTACATTGACAACATGCATAAATATCACAAACAATATTTAGGGTAAAAGATCATAAGAAAAAAGTACATTCTACATGATTGCATTTACGAAAAAGGGGGGGCACCTTTTGTTTGGTGACGGACCAGGAGAGGAGAGAAGAGGAGCTTTTGAGGTACTCACGCTATTCTTTCTTGAGCTTCCACCTGGATCTTCAGGTATATTCACTTTGCAAACATGTATATGGTTGTATACTTTCGATTTGCTCACTTTTCCATATGCGTGTTATACTTCAATAGTGTACCTTTTAAAGCTGCATTGGGATACCCACCCACTTGAAAAAAAAAGAGGCACAAATAGACTGTAAAGATACTCCCTGATTTTAAAGATAACCAGGAAGAAATGAAAAAGGAGATTTCAAATGCTCTTCCTCACCATCTACAGGTGTGGTCATTCAGAACAGCACGTAGGGACAACATTGGTGGTTTCAGTGGAACACAAGCCATTGTCCATATTTTCAATGTATAATATTCCTCCTCAAATTATTTATTCATTGTTGGCTTTGATTACATTTGCATCAATAAAAGGAAATCTACCATAAAATGCATATATATTCAATTTTAAAGCATATTTGTATCTTTAAACATACAAACATATCTGTGTATTTGTACACACTGAGAAATGTGTAATATTGGGGCTACACTAGCCAAAAAACATCTATAGTCAGATAATAAGTATTATTCCTGACCTTTGAAGTTATTTCCTTTTGCAAATACTAAAACTGCTACCAATTGAATTCCTTTCTAATTTACCCTGGCTTATAATTTTATGAAACAATTATTTCAGAAAATGAAAAACACAAAACAAAACAAAGGTTTAGAATTATGGGTTTTTATACTTGTCTGCATTTACACTTTGGAAAGATAACATACATTGAAAAAAGAAGAACAATACACACCTATTTATCTCTGTCTGCACACAGTAAGATAGAAAACACTTTTTCTTTTCTGAATTATAATTATCCCTAGATAAAGCATCAATATTGGAAAATTACACAGGTAATAATCAAAATGCTCAGGCATTTTGAAATGTATCCTTAATCTATGTCACAGGAAAGGCAGATACAAAGTAACAACAGCACCAAAGCCACACCCATGGCTACAGCATACTAACCATTGAACAATAGGAATAATTCATCTCTGCCCCTTCATTTTTTAATAATCAGACCTTTTACTCGGTTGATGAAAATTTTCTTCTCTAAATGCTATATTCTAATTTCACCAATAATTTTTTATTTACTTAATCATAAATTTTCATTCTCTGTTGTTTATTCATAGAATCAAAATATTTCCCCATAGGCAATTCAGCAGTAAAATGGACTCAAGAAAACTTTTACTTTTTAAAAACTATTTTTTAAATCTCTAAATTGAATAGTTTTAGAAGTGCCTTATTGCTATTATTGCACTAATAGAAATAAACATCTAGTATTGCCAGATACAAATTAGGCATCATTCTGAGTCGCTGTTTTACACATTTAATACTCCTAAGAACCTTACTAGCTGGTTGCACTATTATCCCATTTTATAAATGAGGAAACCGAGGCATTGTTTGGCTACTAGAAGTTACCCAAGCCATAGAGCCAGTAAGCAAAGGCAGAATCTGAAGGCAGCAAGTAGCTGTCACCAATCCCGCCCCCTGGACTCCTCCGTGGAGCTAGTGTACCTCTGCTATTTCCAGATGAGCACATGTCCAAGTATTTAAATATAATACTTCCTTCTTATTATGAAGTCTTCCATTTTACTTTGAATGTTGTTTTATTTAAAAAAATTCTATCCTGTGTATGTTTTTGCTATTTTTTATTTTTATTTTTCATGTATTCACTAGAATTCTAAACACAGTATACTTTGACTTTACAGTGGGGAGTATCTCCTACGAGTTTAAAGCAAATTACATGTATCATGCCATTTCACCAGACATCCTCATCCAGCACTATTCGCTGAATTGATTTTCATATAGTTTTTTGTACAATTTCTTATCTTCTATCTCATTCTGTTGCCAATGTCAGAGTCTAGACCCTCTCTTCTCAAAGGGTGGTCTGTAAACCAGCAGCATCACCATGACCTGGAAGGCTTGTTGGAAATACAGAATTCCAGGCACCACCCCGACCAACAGAGTCAGAACCTTCCATTTAATAAGAACCTCAGGTGATCTGTAAGCATATTAAAGTTTAAGAAACCTACTTTAATGATTAGTCTTCTAAACTAAAGGCTTTTTTAATCCTGGCTTCAGCTGATTTATTTCCATAGGTTTCCTGAAAGATATTCTTACCAATTTTACCATAAAGTCTTTCAGCCTGTTAAAATCATTATTGAGGGTTTCACTGTCTCTATCAGCTTTACTGCCTGCAATGTTACTGAATTTCGCTGAATGAACTATTGAGGACTTAAAACAGAGGCCCCGCTTCAAGGGCTGTCTGAACAGCTATTTGTTTGCCTGGTTCTCCACAAGTGAATACAGACGCTATCAACTGGGAAAAAGCAGAGCTGACTTGCTTTAGCTCTGGTGTGCAGCCTTGTAAATGTCTAGGAGAGTGCTTAAGTTAAAAGATCAATAGTGGAATAGCTACTGTTTTCTCAAAATCCTGGAAGATTTTGTGCTATATTGTAGCACAATGCTGATCTCAATCCCTGTGTGAATTCTTCCCAGATTTCTTAGTTCTCCGATATTCACTTATAAGTAGCCCTGGGGTATATTGGCTTTTTATAGATAAGTTGACCTGAAAAGGTTCCAGAAAAATATTTTAGTAATAATATAGAATATCGTTTCCAGCTAAAACTACCACTATCAACAAAAACAAAACCAAACATAATACTAAAACCTTCAAACAAAGAGAAATATCCATATTGAAAACCATCACAATAAGCTTCAAAAACAGTAATTAATGCAAAAGAAAATAAACCATAAAAATCTAAGAAAAAATTCTGTGCTGGTAAGTACTTTCTACTGTTTCTTTCTTTCTTTTTTCTTTCTTTCTTTCTTTCTTTCTTTCTTTCTTTCTTTCTTTCTTTCTTTCTTTCTTTCTTTCTTTCTTTCTTTCCTGAAGTGAGAAGTGGGGAGGCAGAGAGACAGACTCCCACATGTGCCTGGCCAGAATCCACCCAGCAAGCCCACTAGGGGGTGATGCTCTGCCCAGCTGGGATGTTGCTCCATTGCAACCAGAGCCATTCTAGCACCTGAGGTGGAGCCATCTTCAGTGCCCAAGCCAACTTTGCTCCAATGGAGCCTTGGCTGCGGGACGGGAAGAGAGAAACAGAGAAAGGAGAGGGGGAAGAGTGGAAAAGCAGACGGGTGCTTCTTCTGTATGCCCTGGCCAGGAATCGAACCCAAGACTTCCACATGCCAGGCCAATGCTCTACCACTGAGCCAATCAGCCAGGGCCTATTTTCTACTGTTTCAATGAAGTGCCAGCACCCATATCTTTAAAAAATATATGTCTAATTTCTTTATTACCTTAGCTCTTAGAATGGGCTCTTAACTGAGGAAATTGAGCTTACAATATAAGGGGAAAATCATTTCTTAAAATTTCACCAACAGAAAAATAAAAATATGTGGGTACAGTCTGGGTATTAGATGGTGAAAAGGAATGAATTATGTGATAGGTGCCATGATGATACTGTGGTTATAAACTTCCTTATCTTCTTGCAATGTATACTGAAGTAAATGGAGCTAGAAATGTATCATACAATAAGAGAATGATTCTTACACAGACAACAGTGTGGTGGTTGACAAAGGGGGGGGATGTGGAGTAGTGAAGGGTAAAGGGGGTTAAATAGATGGTGACTGTGGACACGTCCTGCCAGGGGTGAGGACAACTGAGACGCAAAGACCCGACTCCGG
Organism: Saccopteryx bilineata; assembly: GCF_036850765.1. Lineage (NCBI taxonomy): Eukaryota > Metazoa > Chordata > Mammalia > Chiroptera > Emballonuridae > Saccopteryx > Saccopteryx bilineata. The sequence goes on along the minus strand of NC_089490.1, from coordinate 189,048,999 downwards.
GGTCCAGGTTCAGTGATGCAGATCCACTTTATTCAGGAAGTGAGCTAGCTTATATACATGGGTTTAGCCTATAGGGTGTTACAGCATGTTCTTCATAGCCAATAGCTGAAAAGATCAGGGAGCTGCGTGGTTGGCACTAACTCACTTCTTTATAGCAGGAGAGCTTCCTTCCTGGGTATGACGAGGAGGGTTCTGGGAGCTGGAGTATTCTCACTGCATTGCATCAGCCACAGCTGCTAGGAATGTGCTCTGTGCCCCACCCACAGGTGACAGAAGAAAGTTTGACTTTCGATGATGGGTACACAGTGCTATGTACAGATGCTGTATTGTGAAATTAAATCTGAACCTATATAATCTTAATAACCAATGTCCCTCAAATAAATTTAATTTTTTAAAAAGAGCATATTCTATATTTAACCCTAATACATTCAGTTTATGAGTATTAGTTCTGTGTATAATATAAGAGTTATTGAAATACATGGAAAAATCATAACAAGAAAATATAAGAAGATAGAAATAAATGTAAAGGCTTACATTGTCCCTGGTTAGGATTATTAAAATGTACCTTGATCCTTAAGCAAGCACTTCATGTCCTACCTCAGATAATTCCACAATGACAGTATTATAAAGTGATGATATAATTCACTTGAAAGAATAAGCAAGACAAAATTATATGAGAATAGCATTAAAGCCCTGAGGCTCTTACCTTATAAGATGCTTACCTGCATTTTAAAGTGAAAATCACTGAAACAACAAAGTAATTAACACAGAAAAGTAAATTAATAGACTAGAAAAGATAATAAAGACAAGAAATTATTATAAGACCTTAATAAATGCCAAATGGCAAGTAACACAAGAATGGATGAGAGAGATGACGTCAGAGTAATGGCGGGGTAGGAAGCGATACCGATAAATCTCCCCCAAAACTCAACAAGATCTTCAACCAGAAACAGAAAAACCTATCCTTGGAGCCTCCAGATGTTTCACAATACACCCGAAGGTATGGTCGAGTGAAAAATTGGCTAAATATATATCCAAACCCCGAAGGAAATAGGGAGTAAGAAATGCTCTGCCTTCCTCACTAACCTAAACAGGGCGGCTTTCTCTGGGATCCGTGAATATAGAAACTGAGGCAGGCAAAGGGGGTGAATAGATCCAGGCCGCGGCACAAACGGCCGAACCAGGCTGTGGCACACAGATCCAAGCCGAGGAAAAACTGTTCCTGTGACAACCCGGGCAATACAAGCTAACACTTGCGCCAAACCCAAACAAAGAAAGACAAGCGGGGAAGCCATTTTACCCAATCTCCTGGTCGGCGCGCGCAGATAGTGGGCGAGAGATTTCTTCCTAAGCCCCGGGAGTGGGTGCCTGTGTTACCCCACAGAGAGGCAGAGTCAGAGGCCTTTGTGTGAGCCGAAAGCAGAATCTCTGGGCAGCCACAGCGCCCTGGGAAAGCCGCGCACGGGAGGGAGCGAGAACTAATTCCAACGGTGGAACTTTTCCGTGCTGGTAGGGGATTCACTCAGAGGGAAACGCGGCCAGCCTCATATCCTGGTCTGCGCGCACAGATAGTGAGCGAGAGATTCCTCCAAGTGCCTCGGCAGTGTGCGCCCGTGTTATCGCAGAGAGGGGCAGAGTCAGGGGCCTTTGTGTGGACCAAAGCGGAATCTCAGACCGCCCCAGCGCCTTGCAAAAGCTGCACACGGGAACGGAGCGAGAGCCAATTCCAACGCAGGAACTTTACCATGCGGTTGGGGGTTTCACTCAGAGCGTGAGACTGCTGGCCGGATATCCTGGTCTGCGCGCACAGATAGTGAGCAAGAGTTTCCTCCAAGCGCCCCGGAAGTGGGCGCCTGCCTGTGTTACTGGACAGAGTGGCAGAGCCAGAGGTCTTTGAGTGGGCGGAAACCCCACCTGATTATGCTAGCAGCTCTGACTGACTGAGCCTTACCCAGAGCCCTGTGCTGAGTGGAAATAGAGTAGGGAGTTTCCAGCTCTTTGAGCCTCTTACTATCCAGGCAGAGGCAGCAGCAACCCCATAGCTGGATTATCAGGCTACTAATTGAGGAAGGAAAGACTAGGAGAAAGGCTCCAGGAACACGGACTCTCTCACTGGCGGAGCCTATAAATGCTAATGAGCCTCGACTGCCAACGAGACTAAAGCACAATACATGACATTGCCATAGAGACTTATCAACTGCAAACCTCTACCTGAGCGTGCCAAAGGGGCAGAACCCGGGGTACAGAGTCACCGACCAGGAAGGGGAGAGAAAAGAAAAAGCAAGAAGATAACCTCTCAAAATCAAGAATAATCTGCAGACTTTATAACCTATCCCATTTTATTATATTTGTTCATTTGTTTTTCTTCTCTTCATTCTTGATATTTTTTTTCCTCCTCCAATTTGGCCGATTAGCTCTCTGCCAGTCTTACTCTCTCCTCTCCTTGAACTACACTACCCATAAGTGTTACATCTCTCATTATCTTTTCTCTCCTCTTCCTTTCTCTCTATGAGGATAGAGAGACCAAAACCCTTAACTCTCTCTCTCTCTCTCTCCTTTTTCTTTTTTCTTCTTTTAGTGGTTCCCTCTTTTTTCTCTCTCTCTCTTTCTTTTCTCCCTCTATATTAGTTTCTTCCTTTCTCCTTTACATCTCCTCTCATACAAACAACAATAACAAACAAATTATCTTATCTGGGACTCAAACTTATGTTTGTGGCATTTTGGGGAGTTTTTACTTCACCTTTTTAACTCACTAGCAGTGCTCCCATCCCTGGCTCTCCATTTTATCTAGTTCTTGTTCCACTAAATACAATAGTAATTTTTTAATTTGTCCCCCCATTTTTCTGTTTTCCTTTTCCTCTCATCATAACTCTTAGTCAACCAACACCTAAAAGCAAATCATTTTATTCTTGACCCAAATTTTTTCCTTATTTGCTTTTTGTGGGTCCATACCCCCTTCTTTATTTTTCTTTTTTTTCCCCCTTTATTACTTTTCCCCAATTCAGGCCCTCCATTAAAGGCATTGTTTGTTATAATTCACAGTTCACCACAAGATTTTCTTAAGAAAGAGGGGAGAGGAGAGGAGAGGAAAAAAGGAGGGGGGGAATTATTTCCTTTTTTTTAAATTTTTATTTTATTTTATTTTTCTTTATTTCATTATTAATTTTTTTAAAAAACTCTTTGATTTTTTCTTTTTTTAATTTTTTATTCTTTATTAAATCTCATTAATACTATTAACAAAACCACCCTCAGATGCCATTAAGGAAGAGAAAATCGAATATCATGGATACAAAAGAAAGAGAGGTAACACAGCTAGATGAGGAAAAGTCTATGGAGAAAAAATTTAATGTATAGGAATCCTTGAAGCTAAATGACAGAGAATTCAAGATAGAAATCCTAAAAATCCTCCGAGATATACAAGAAAACACAGAAAGGCAATTTAGGGAGCTCAGAAACAACTCAATGAACACAAAGAATATATGTCCAAGGAAATTGAAACTATAAAAACAAATCAGAGATGAAAAACTCAATTCATGAGCTGAAAAACGAAGTAACAAGCTTAGCTAATAGAACAGGTCAGATAGAAGAGAGGATTAGTGAAATAGAAGACAAGCAACTTGAGGCACGACAGAGAGAAGAAGAAAGAGACTCAAAAATTAAAAAAAAATGAGATAGCCGTACAAGAATTATCTGACTCCATCAAAAAGAATAACATAAGAATAATAGGTATATCAGAGGGAGAAGAGAGAGAAAATGGAATGGAGAACATACTCAAACAAATAATAGATGAGAAATTCCCAAGCCTGTGGAAAAAACTAATGCCTCAAGTTCAAGAAGCAAACAGAACTCCGAGTTTTCTTAACCCCAACAAACCTACTCCAAGGCATATTATAATGAAATTGACACAAACCAACAGCAAAGAAAAAATTCTCAAGGCAGCCAGGGAAAAGAAGAATACAACATATAAAGGAAGGCCCATTAGATTATCATCAGATTTCTCAACAGAAACTCTACAAGCTAGAAGAGAGTGGACCCCAATATTTAAAGTCCTGAAAGAGAGGAACTTTCAGCCACGAATACTATACCCATCAAAGCTATCCTTCAAATATGAAGGAGAAATAAAAACATTTACAGATACAGAAAAGATGAGGGAATTTACCATCAGAAAACCCCCACTCCACGAATTTCTAAAAGGGGTTCTCCAGTCAGATACAAAGAACAAAAAAAAACAGAGCCACAAGTAAAAGCTCCAAGAAGAACACAATAAAACCAAATTTAAACTGTGACAACAACAAAAAGAAAGGGGGGGAGAAGATGGAGATTAACAGTAACAAAGGACGATAGAGTGCAAAAGTACTCACAAAATAGTTCGCTACAATGAACAGGGTAGGGACCCTTTCCATTACTTAAACGTAACCACCATTGAAAAAACCACCACAGAAGCACATGAGATAAAAAAGATGGCAACAGAGGAAAGATGTATGGAATACAACCAAATAATAAAAGATAGAAAAACGAAAGAGAAGGATCAAACAAGACACAAAACTAACAGAAAGCAATCTATAAAATGGCAATAGGGAACTCACAAGTGTCAATAATTACACTAAATGTAAATGGATTAAACTCACCAATAAAAAGGCACAGAGTAGCAGAATGGATTAAAAAAGAAAATCCAACTGTATGCTGCCTACAGGAAACTCATCTAAGCAACAAGGATAAAAACAAATTCAAAGTGAAAGGCTGGAAAACAATACTCCAAGCAAATAACATCCAAAAAAAAGCAGGCGTAGCAATACTCATATCTGATAATGCTGACTACAAGACAGCAAAAGTACTCAGAGACAAAAATGGCCATTTCATAATGGCTAAGGGGACACTGAATCAAGAAGACATAACAATTCTTAATATATATGCACCAAACCAAGGAGCACCAAAATATACAAGACAGCTACTTATTGATCTTAAAACAAAAACTGACAAAAATACAATCATACTTGGAGACCTCAATACACCGCTGACGGCTCTAGATCGGTCATCCAAACAGAGAATCAACAAAAACATAGTGGCCTTAAACAAAACACTAGAGCACCTGGATATGATAGACATCTATAGGATATTTCATCCCAAAGTGACTGAGTATATATTTTTCTCCAGTGTACATGGATCATTCTCAAGAATTGACCATATGTTGGGCCACAAAAACAACATCGCAAATTCAGAAAAATCGAAGTTGTACCAAGCATATTTTCTGATCATAAAGCCTTGAAACTAGAATTCAACTGCAAAACAGAGGAAAAAAATCCCACAAAAATGTGGAAACTAAACAACATACTTTTAAAAAATGAATGGGTCAAAGAAGAAATAAGTGCAGAGATCAAAAGATATACAGACTAATGAAAATGACAATACGACATATCAGAATCTATGGGATGCAGCAAAAACAGTGATAAGAGGGAAGTTCATATCACTTCAGGCATATATGAACAAACAAGAGAGAGCCCAAGTGAACCACTTAACTTCCCACAATAAGGAACTAGAAAAAGAAGAAAGAAGAAAACCCAAAACGAGCCGAAGAAAGGAGATAATAAAAATCAGAGCAGAAATAAATGAATTAGAGAACAGAAAAACTATAGAAAAAAATAATAAAACAAGGAGCTGGTTCTTTGAAAAGATCAACAAAATTGACAAACCCTTGGCAAGACTTACCAAGGAAAAAAGAGAAAGAACTCATATAAACAAAATCCAAAATGAAAGAGGAGAAATCACCACGGACACTGTAGATATACAAAGAATTATTGTAGAATACTATGAAAAACTTTATGCCACTAAATTCAACAACCTAGAAGAAATGGATAAATTCCTAGAACAATACAACCTTCCTAGACTGAGTCAAGAAGAAGCAGAAAGCCTAAACAGACCTATTAGTAGAGAAGAAATAGAAAAAACCATTAAAAACCTCCCCAAAAATAAAAGTCCAGGCCCTGACGGCAAAACCAGCGAATTTTATCAGTGAAGTCTTCAAAGAAGACTTGGTTCCTATTCTACTCAAAGTGTTCCAAAAAATTGAAGAAGAAGGAATATTTCCAAACACATTTTATGAGGCCAACATAACCCTCATACCAAAACCTGGCAAGGATGGCACAAAAAAAGAAAACTACAGACCAATATCTCTAATGAATACAGATGCTAAAATACTAAACAAAATACTAGCAAATCGAATACAACAACATATTAAAAAAATAATACATCATGATCAAGTGGGATTCATCCCAGAATCTCAAAGATGGTTCAACATACGTAAAACGGTTAACGTAATACACCATATCAACAAAACAAAGAACAAAAACCACATGATCTTATCAATAGACGCAGAAAAGGCTTTTGATAAAATACAACACAATTTTATGTTTAAGACTCTCAACAAAATGGGTATAGAAGGAAAATATCTCAACATGATAAAGGCCATATATGAGAAACCATCAGCTAACATCATATTAAATGGCACTAAACTGAAGGCTTTCCCCCTTAAATCAGGAACAAGACAGGGTTGTCCACTCTCTCCACTCTTATTTAATGTGGTACTAGAGGTTCTAGCCACAGCAATCAGACAAGACAAAGAAATAAAAGGCATCCATATCGGAAAAGAAGAAGTAAAGGGATCACTTTTTGCAGATGATATGATCCTATACATCGAAAACCCCAAAGAATCCACAAAAAGACTACTAGAAACACTAAGCCAATACAGTAAGGTCGCAGGATACAAAATTAACATACAGAAGTCAATAGCCTTTCTATATGTCAACAATGAAACAATTGAGAACGACCTCAAAAGAATAATCCCCTTCACGATTGCAACAAAAAAAATAAAATACTTTGGAATAAACATAACAAAGAATGTAAAGGACTTATATAATGAAAACTATAAACCATTGTTAAGGGAAATTGAAAAAGATATAATGAGATGGAAGAATATACCTTGTTCTTGGCTAGGAAGAATAAATATATCAAGATGGCTATATTACCCAAAGCAATATACAAATTTAATGCAATTCCCATCAAACTTTAATGACATTTTTTAAAGAAATAGAGCAAAAAATCATCAGATTTATATGGAACTATAAAAAACCCCGAGTAGCCAAAGCAATCCTAAAGAAAAAGAATGAAGCTGGGGGCATTACAATACCTGACTTCAAACTCTATTATAGGGCCACGACAATCAAAACAGCATGGTATTGGCAGAAAAATAGACACTCAGACCAATGGAACAGAATAGAAAGTCCAGAAATAAAACCACATATATAAAGTCAAATAATTTTTGATAAAGGGGCCAACAACACACAATGGAGAAAAGAAAGCCTCTTCAATAAATGGTGCTGGGAAAACTGGAAAGCCACATGCAAAAGAATGAAACTGGACTACAGTTTGTCCCCCTGTACTAAAATTAACTCAAAATGGATCAAAGATCTAAACATAAGACCTGAAACAATTAAGTACATAGAAGAAGACATAGGTACTCAACTCATGGACCTGGGTTTTAAAGAGCATTGTATGAATTTGACTCCACAGGCAAGAGAAGTGAAGGCAAAAATTAACGAATGGGACTACATCAGACTAAGAAGTTTTTGCTCAGCAAGAGAAACTGATAACAAAATAAACAGACAGCCAACTAAATGGGAAACGATATTTTCAAACAACAGCTCAGATAAGGGCCTAATATCCAAAATATACAAAGAACTCATAAAACTCAACAACAAACAAACAATCCAATAAAAAAATGGGAAGAGGATATGAACAGACACTTCTCCCAGGAAGAAATGCAAATGGCCAAGAGATATATGAAAAGATGCTCATTTTCTTTGGCTATTAGAGAAATGCAAATCAAAACTGCAATGAGATATCACCTCACACCTGTTAGACTAGCTATTATTAACAAGACAGGTAATAGCAAATGTTGGAGAGGTTGTGGAGAAAAAGGAACCCTCATCCACTGTTGGTGGGAATGTAAAGTAGTACAACCATTATGGAAGAAAGTATGGTGGTTCCTCAAAAAACTGAAAATAGAACTACCTTATGACCCAGCAATCCCTCTACTGGGTATATACCCCAAAAACTCAGAAACATTGATACGTCAAGACACATGCAGCCCCATGTTTATTGCAGCATTGTTCACAGTGGCCAGGACATGGAAACAACCAAAAAGCCCATCAATAGATGACTGGATAAAGAAGATGTGGCACATATACACTATGGAATACTACTCAGCCATAAGAAATGATGACATTGGATCATTTACAGCAAAATGGTGGGATCTTGATAACATGATACGAAGCGAAATAAGTAAATCAGAAAAAAACAGGAACTGCATTATTCCATACGTAGGTGGGACATAAAAGTGAAACTAAGAGACATTGATAAGAGTGTGGTGGTTACGGGGGGAGGGGGGAATGGGAGAGGGAAGGGGGAGGGAGAGGGGCAAAAAGAAAACAAGATAGAAGGTGACAGAGGACAATCTGACTTTGGGTGATGGATATGCAACATAATTGAACGACAAGATAACCTGGACTTGTTATCTTTGAATATATGTATCCTGATTTATTGATGTCACCCCATTAAAAAATAAAATTATTATAAAAAAAAAGAATGGATGAAAGAATTGATATTAATAACTATTAATGAAGATGACAGTGTAGAAAATAATTATATAAATCCATAATTCACAACTTCCTGGCTCTATAAAAGATCAAATAATTTAAAACAATTTTAATATAAATGAGTTTTTCTTTCCATCTGAGAATGAGATAAAAACTTTTAAGTATTACAGAGATGAAGGAGAATCCTTAGACACAGGAGAGATTAACTGAATACATATTAAAATTGCATACTAAAATGTAATAAAATAAAAACTACAACAAATAGAATGTCACTATGTGGAAATAAGTTGTTTTGCAAAATATTTAGGGAAATTGTAAATAATCAATAGCTGGATTTCTCTAGACAAGCAACAAAGCAGATGAACTAATATACAGACTAAAAAATACAAAAAAGGAAATCACCTCACAGACTATAAATTATGTACAATATGATTGCAATGAAAAGCAATCAGAAATAAGCTAACTGCCCAATGAAAGGGGAATGATTAAGGATGCTATCATTTATCAAGTTAAAGGAATGTAACACACACACACACACAAAAAGACAAGTGTCAAGAACAATGTGTCTTCTCCTTAGCGCTTATACCCTTCATTAACTCTCACTGTCATCATTTGCCACGATGCTACAACCAAAGTGTATCTGTGTGCTGCCTAAGTAAACATGTCCGAGAAAGTACCCCCATCTCTTTCTTGCCCTAGCCTTTCCTCATGTCTGCTTCTTTAAAAATTGATTTCCCTGTTTCCTCAAAATCAATGTCTTTTCTTTACATGAAATTCTATAATTTACTTCTTTCTTAAAGTATTGTTTATTCTGCTCTATTTCCAGATTTATCCTCTTGCTCAGTAGTCATATTTATCTGTTGTGACTGGGTTCCAAAAGAAGGAGAGGTGGGGAGAGAGAAAGAGAGAGAGAGAGAGAGAGAGAGAGAGAGAGGACCAGACATTATGACCCAGCAACTATAGGCTATGGATGACAGGGTATCACTTTCAACATACATAGGCTACTAGTTGGAGCAGTCACAAGCCTCTACTCACAGATTCAATGGGAAGTAAGAGACCCCATATTCAGCATCTTGGTCACACAAGAAAGGCATGTGGGATGATATTGGCATGGCCAAAATACAATCTGCAATGAACCCTGATTAAAGAAGTGGCAGATACATATAATCTTGTAATTGATATACATAAAAGGGATTACTGATGCTCTCAAAAAAGTAAAAAAATAATAATAATAATAATAAATAAAGCTCTTTTTTCCCCTAATAATTAAAAAGACAATAATGGTTAAGAGCTTAGTCTTTGGAGACAGACATATTTGGGTAGGGTTAAAATAAATTAACCTCACATGTATAACGAGGATAGGAATACCTACTCTATATGTCTGTAACCATGTAATAAGGGCTTGTTGTTACTATTAATAAACACTAACTGCATCACTTATAACAAAATGGTGGGATCTTGATAACATTATACAGAGTGAAATAAGTAAATCAGAAAAAAACAAGAACTGCAGGATTCCATACATTGGTGGGACATAAAAACAAGACTAAGAGACATGGACAAGAGTGTGGTGGTTACGGGGGGCGGGGGGAGGGAAGAAGGGAGAGGGGGAGGGGGAGGGGGAAGGGGGTACAAAGAAAACTAGATAGAAGGTGATGGAGGACAATCTCTCTTTGGGTGATGGGTATGCAACAGACTTGAATGACAAGATAACCTGGACATGTTTTCTTTGAATATATGTACTCTGATTTATTGATGTCACCCCATTAAAATTAATAAAAATTTATTAAAAGAAACACTAACTGCAATATTTTGGGGAAAGACAAAAGCATGTAGAAAAGAAAATGAATCACTCATGATTGCATGATTGTGCTAAGAAAATTGAAACTCATTTCAATTAACCTTGACAAAACAATAAGGGCCTTTTTTTTTTTTAAAGAAAATGACACAATTCAGTATAAAAATGGTAAAAAAAAAAAAAAAGACAAAAATCCTGCTCTGCCCCATTTTATAATAATACTTACTAAATGGGTATGGCTCTGAGGGCAGACACAGAGTTAGCGGAGGCAGGAGTCTCACACAGGGGATGGCAGGGTAGGGTGGAGGAGGGGGTCCCTAGGCTATGTCAAAGTATGGGGGGGCTTCAGATCACTGGGAACATCAGGAAGAGGTCAGAAAACAGGTGGGAGAGCAGCAGAGACACAGGGACAGGCTATGGGATCCGTTTAAGAAGGGCTCGGGGGAGATGAGTCTGGGCAGATTGGTGGGGTCTTTTAGGGATAACAGTGAACAGGAGTAATTACTAGGTCAGATGATGACCACGGATGCCAAGTCAAGAAATTTAAACAGTATGTTTTTAGGTCATAGGGAAGGATTTCAACCTATACTATTATCTTTTAGACCATTTAACGGGAAACACACTGAAGAGTCTAGAAACAGGGACATAAAATGCAAAATAAAAAATAAAAATTAAAAAATAAAATAAAATGCAAAATACCAGATGAGGGAACTTAATGAGGAAAAGTTTCTGAAAAAACCAAAGATTCAGGAATTAATGCAGTATGCAAAAGAACTAAATATACATATAATTTTCTAGACTCTGTAGACACCTGTCATATTTGGAGTACAACTGTTAAAATAACATAATAAGAAACATATCGAAAAGGAATATGACCAAAAAGGGCCAGAATAGGACATACAATCAGAACTTCATGGGGTGGTTGCATTCATCAGTGAGAAACAGCAATAGTATAAGCAAAGGAGCAAAAACAAAAGTGTGTTGTTGTGGCTGTTTTCCAAAAGAGCCAAAGTAATGCGGGGGCCAAATGGAGTCACAAACTAAGCCCAATAGTAGCAAAGGCCCTCGCGTAGACAGATAGAGCCACAGAGGGAAATGCTGATCAGCCGCTCTCAGCAATAGGAAAGGGGTTTCCACAGGAAAGCAAGATGGACTTCCCCTAGAAGTGATAATGCCTCTCCCAATGTAGACCTTCCACCCTCCTCCCTTCCCCCGCCCCTCGACTCCATGGAAATCTTCAAGAAGCAGGAATACTCCAGGGACTTCATAAATTCACCTTCCTCAAAGGCCACCCCAAGACATGGCTGGTCCCAGGTTTCCGGGACTCACTCTCCCACCCCATGAACATGGTCATCCTCAAAGCACACGGCTTCTGCCTGTGGTGTGCCGTGTGCAGAGCTGGGAAGAATGAGAGGGCCTTTGAAATGGGCTGGAATGTGCAGATCGGTGACCAGCAATTAAGGGTGACAGATATTACGGTCTTGGTCTCGTCACTCATTCCACATTTGACTCTAATTTTTTAAAAGTGATTAACAGTATCCCTCACACCACTGGGATGCAACACCTCCTATAAAACTGTTCCTGAGGCTTGGAGGTCTAGGGGCCCTGCTCAAAGAGGCAGTTAGTCAGAAACTCAGATTGTCCCATTCCTGATCTAGGTGCTGCTTCACTCGGCCTATTTTCCACTTTTCATCATATTTCCACTTGAATACTTTTTCATGTACTCTGGAAATTATTTATTTCATCCTCCCCAAAATGTATCATATCCCGTGTACATCCTATTATGGACTGAATGTTTGCATCCCTCCAAAATTCATGTGTTGAAATCTAATCCCCAATATGACAGCATTAGGAAGTGGGAACTGTTGGAGGTAATTCGATCATGATGGCAGGACCCTCATGAATTGGATGAGTGCCCTTATAAGAAAAAGCCAGAGAGCTAGCTCACCCTCATTCTGCCATGTAAAGATATAATGTAAAGCTACAATGAGAAGTCTGAAACCCTGAAGAGGGCCTCACCGGAACCCAACCACACCGGCATCTTGATCTCAGATTTCCAGCCTCCAGAACTATGAGAAGTACATTCCTGTTGTTTATAAGCCGTCCAGTTGATGGTACTTTGTTATTGCAGCCAGATCTTAAGACATACCTGCTTTTCAAAAAAAAAAAAAATCCATGTTAAACTACTTAATATTTTTAGGATGCAGAATTCTGTTTATTTCCTTTCTGGGAGCCTGCCTTATAACATGTAAGGCTAAAACACAAATACCACAAGCCTACCAACATTGAGGTTTCTTGTAAGACTTGCTTAGGAAAACAGACATTTATTTCAGAGCTATAGAATGCAAGCCAGCCACATAAGGAAAGATCAGTGAATCCCATCATATGCAGCTGAAAAAGAAAATTAAATTGTTCCATGTGGAGAGCACAGATTTCGGAGGCCCGAGCCACCTTGCAGACAGGGGATGCTGGCCTGGGACATGACATTCTGATCGGGGAGGAAACCAGCCAGGTAATCTTCTAAAGATCAGCATTAAATCCTTCTTGAGACAGAGGAGGGATCAAAGGGACCAGAGGAAAAAGGGACAGAGAAAAGGGGATGAGAGGAAGGGATAAACCTGAAGGGAAGTGAGGAGGGTGATGTGCGGAGGGGGCAAGGGAGATGTTGAGGGGAATATGGGGCGGGGGGACACACTAGAATCTATGAAAACACAACAAATTAAAATCAATATAAATAAATAAATAAATAAATAAATAAATAAAATCTCTTTTGTGGAGAGGTCCACACGCCACCTGTGTCCTCAGTTTCCCCATTGGTAGGACTTTTCCAGCTGCAACTTGTCCAGATTTAAGAATCACAGGTAGATTTCTGCCCAAGGCCCTGTCCCTGAGGCTTCGAACTCCGCCTTCCACGTGGCAGAAGTGGATGCCCTCCTGGCTGCCGGGGCAGAGGAGGCGGAGGTGGCTTTGCCTTTCCGCTGCTTTACTCTTTGATTTTAAGCAAGTGGCTGGGGAAATTCGGGACTTAATGAGCCCTTCTCCTGCCCTTGGAAGAGTCACAGAATATAGCTGTCAGGCAGCTAGAGTTGCATGGGGGTCTCACAGATCGTCCGTAATTCTGCAAATAGCGTCCTACTTTAGGCTGTCAGTTACCCACGGCCTGACAGCTGGGAATCTACCTCCTAGAAATTCCCCCAACAAAGGAGGGCCGGGGCGCCTTCTTTACTGGCCTGCCCGTGCTCAGAGGTCTCTGAAGAAAAGCAGCTTTCCCTTATGTGTCTACGGAAAAGAGAAAGCACAGCACATACGGAGGGAGAGTTACTAGAATCCAGGGACCCAGGAAGCACTTCCTGAGTATCCATGTCCTCTGAGTGGTCACTGAGCTAATTGCAACAATCTGGTTCAGAGGAGTGCACATGGTTCCTGGCGTACCCTGTCCGAGGGACATAGCTCCCTGAGGAGGGGACACGTCTAAGCTGAGCCTTTCTTCTGACAGACCTAGAAATGTATAAATCAGGACTTCTTAGTGAGAATAAGCATTTATGGAGATGTGATAGTTACAAATACAGCGGCAGTACTCGCACCAATCAATGTTGGCCTAACATTGACTGTTTATCGCTTGATCTAAAAAAACAAAATGCGAGCTCCATTTTTATTTCAAATCCTTACTTTTGTCAAGGTTAAACTTTTGACTGTATTTGGGGGCAGCCATGATGACGTAAGATGCCTCTGTCTTCCTGCTGTCCTGAAATACATCAGCATGTCCAACGTTACTCGGTGGCTGGCTTCAGGTCGGCAGGTTGCTGGCACTGTGGGCTTCCGCACCTACTTAGAGTGAAGCCAAAATCGATTGGTTGTCAACCTGCTGATTATCACCCTGACATCAGCAGTCCAGCTGGTATGACAAAAAACAGGTCAGCCCAGGAGAACCCCTCAAGGCAAATTTGCATATTGATTCCATCTCTCCCTGTCTCTTCCTGACTGTATTTGAAGCTCGCTGTGATGTAGGGACCCTTGGGAGTATATGTCTTTTCAAAGAGTGAAAACCTGAAATCTTTCACAAATTTGTTTTCAGGATGAATTTTACTATTGAAAGCTCATCTATAATAGAAATATGCCTCTCAAAGAGGAAATAAAACATTTTAAAAAAATAAATTCTTTCCTCCATGGGAAGAAAAAGAAATGAGCTTTATGTCAAGATGTCTATGACAAAGAAAATATGTATGAACTTTATCAGTATTATTTTCTGCTGTGCAAATTGCTACCAAAAAAAAAAAAAAATTCTAGGATTCTTAGTATGTACAATGTTCCTGAGAAACTCTAGAGATGGCTTGTTAACACCTCCTGAAATCTCAACTGTGATTCTCCTCTGTCCTGGGTCTTTCTTCTCTTTTTTTCCCACAAATGTTTGGGCTGGTTCTTAAGGATTCCTAAGACAGCACTAGACTGCATTACTTTGGAGACTGATTTTCACCTCTAGCAACTGAAAAATAAAAAGCATAACAATGGTACAATTCCAAGTGAGGTCGTATTTAATGGCATATGTGCAAATCATGCTCATTTCCAAACTAGCTGCTCCAAAATGACTTTTACATTCAGAATTCCCCTTTACACTTCTAGCAATTCTTCGGTATTGCTCCTCTTCTCAGAAATAACTCCAAAATATGATTATCTGGGGGTTTCTTTTGCCTTCGATTTCTCAAGTAAATGAGTCATACTGCTCTCTAGGCCATCTTTTACTAATGAGCTTCCATATTTGGGCTGACGCAGTGGTGACCCTGAGTGCTGACAAGCAGTAAAAATAATTGCTGGGAACCCAAATGGTGCCTTTTTATGTGAAAAAGCCAAGTGCACTTTGAGGTACAGACCTGCTTGCTTTTCTTTCCTTCTACATCCACTTTCTGTCCACACCATTATTTCTTCTTGGTTTAGCGTCTTTTTCTCACAGTTACACCATAGACAGGCTTAAAAATTATTGCAGCAGTATTTGAAATTCAGTTCTATACTAATCAGCAAGAGGTATCTTTTTCCAAAAAAAAACCCATTAATTTCAAAGTTGTTGAAGTAATTAATCCTAAGGGGGGTTCTTCTATTACATATAGAAGATGTATATATATCTATATTTTATCAACTTAAAATATATGTATATCTGCAATACGAAAGGATTCAGTCTCAAGGTGAATGGCTGGTGAATTTGATTTTGCAACCCCAGCTTTACTGCATGTATTAATTACATCAAGGCTTTGAGAACATGTATCAGATAAAACTGCTTAATAATTCTCCTATAGCTGAACTCTCACCCATGCCTGGGTTTTTGTACACTCACCTTAGAATTGAGCTGAGCCTGTGTGCCCAACAATAGCCTGACATGCATGCAAATCCTGACACACACGTAGGTCACAATAAATGGAAACTCTTCTTCCCGTTCCTGATCTCATTTTCTACTGTAGCTGACACATAGTCCTGTTCTATAAGTTCTCTTATTACCTGTTAGTCTGTTCTTCCAGTTAGCACTGAAATCAAGAGACAACCACAGACCTTCCCTCGCGCTTTCTTTCTGAAAAGCACTGAGGAATTCACGGCGTGTGAACTCCTCCGACTCTATTTTGTGCCTATGTCAATTTCTCTGTTTCCCGACTCTAGACTTCACTGGGATCAATTAGAAACAACATTACATTGACTTTTTACAAACTTTTTCAAACAATTTTTGTGTTTTATTATTCAGCTCTTTGAAGATTATATTTTTTCTCCCAGATAGTTTCTTCCCTGTCGGTGATCTCAATTAAGCCTTTTTCCCCATTACTTCCCAACTGCAATGCCATAATTTTAACTCCTTGTAAAGAAGTTGGCATCAGACTGAAGAAAAACATTAAAAATCAAGAGCTATTGCCTGACCAGGCAGTGGTGCAGTGGATAGAGCATTGGACTGGGATGCAGAGGACCCAGGTTTGAAACCCCGAGGTCAGCAGCTTGTGTGCAGGCTCATCTGGCTTGAGCAAGGCTTACCAGCATGACCCAAGGTCTCTGGCTTGAGTCCAAAGGTCGCTGGCTTGAGCCCAAGGTCGCTGGCTTGAACAAGGGGTCACTCAGTCTGCTGTAGCCCCCCAGTCAAGGCACATATGAGAAAGCTATCAATGAACAACTAAAGTGCCGCAATGAAGAATTGATGCTTCTCATCTCTCTCCCTTCCTGTCTATCTGTCCCTCTCTGTCCCTCTCTCTGTCTCAATCTGTGTCACAAAAATAAAAATAAAAAACAAAAATCAAGAGCTGCTGCTTCTGAGAGCTGAATGTCCTCCCTCCCCGTCAAGGGTGGAGCACCGCACATACAACCAACAAGCATGACCAGAGGTTGAATCTGAAGCTGTGCAGAGATTATTTGGATAAACAGGCTTTAATATGCTTTAGAGAGAAATAAAATGTTACCCTGTGGTTGGCAGAACCGATTATCCTGTTCCCTCTGCCCTAGAAAGTGGTTCCCTGGACTTCAGCAACCAGCCAGTCCTTACAGTGTCTCACCATTTTGAGAACATTTTCAGTGGCATTCTAGTAACATCTATTCTCTGAAGAAGGAAAATATTGTTGAATCAGGAGCATCATGAACACTCAGAGTTGCCCACCCAGAAGTTACTTCCTACACCCACCATTTTCCTGACTCACAGAATCCCAATTTTGTTCAGATTTTGTTCATTAAACACCAATGTTTACTGGGCATCAAATCCATCACTGGCTTCCAGGGAGATGGCCCTATTTCTGGAACCAGGCCCAGCACTTGACATAGGCGTGAACCCAAGTCTGCTCAGTGGCCTGTGCCCACAGTTGCTCTGTGCTGGGACATGTGACACAGCTTCAGGCTGGTGACAGCATTGTAAAGAGAGACTGGAGAAAGGGCTCCCCTTCTGCCCCTGGGTCTCATCAGGTCTGCATGCTGTCAAGCAACTGCAGCACCAGTCTTGGGTCCCTGAAGGAGGTGAGCCTGAAAGGAGAGGCGGAGGGAGGCAGAGTAGAAAGAACAATGCAAAGTGGGATTTCGATGACATTAAAAAACTGCTGTTGGATTAACTAACCTTGGGGCTGTCCTAGATATGGAAGCTTTGCTATGTAAGATAATGAATCCCCTCATTATTTAAGATATGCTAAGTTGGGGTTTCTGATACTTGCAGCAAAAATCAGCCTAATGAAGCAACAGCAATATTGTTTTACAAGATGCTTGCAA
The DNA here is from genome assembly GCF_036850765.1 of Saccopteryx bilineata. Classification (NCBI taxonomy): domain Eukaryota; kingdom Metazoa; phylum Chordata; class Mammalia; order Chiroptera; family Emballonuridae; genus Saccopteryx; species Saccopteryx bilineata. Next base: position 189,031,335 of record NC_089490.1, on the reverse strand, counting down.
AGGCCTGGACATGTCCATCACTCTCGTGCTAGGCTGGAGGCCTTGTTCTTATTGTATAGCATGCTAAGCCCATTCTCTCTCAGCTTCCAACCTATAGACATGTGTTACTATAACTTAGAAAGGAAAGGTGGCATAAAGCATTAGGCAAAATAACAAATACATCAAATATGAAAAAGTGAGAGTAGTATATAACATGTATTACTGGTGATAATAAATAAAGGACAGACCTGAATCTGAAACTTTCGTTATACTTATCATTCTGGAATGTCTACCCTGAATGACTAAATCCTTAAAGGTTATCTGAATAAGGCATGTAAGATTAAAAACAATACAAGAGTCTATGGAATAGAACGAGAGCCAGAAATGACATCAATGAGATGCAATAGGAATAAGTATAAAGTCTTAGGTCTAGGTCCTAGAGAATACAGTGAACAAATTTAGAAAAGGACTAAAAAAAAGCCCTAGTGGTTTTAGTTGTTCCCAAATTTGTCACATACAAATAATGTTATGTGGCCACCATAAACATTATGAAATCTTCCTTTATTAATTGAGTATAGTGTCTAGACATAGATAATTTTCAGCCCCAACTAAATATCATAATCAGCCATGTCCTCTTAAGAATGTAAATATCTGGGCTCAACTCAAGATAGAGTGAAGCAGAATACTTTGGAGTTGGACCTGGCTTTGTGCATTTTGTAAAATTCTGTAAGCAATAGCCAATGAACTGGTCTAACTTTGAGATTAAGCAAGATCTTGCTAAACTTGTCTCTAACTATGTCTCATCAGTGTGACTTTATTTAGTTCTGGGAACCACAGGTTCAAAAAAGACATTTCAAAGTTGAAATGCACACACAGAAAGCTAACCAAGAGAGTGAGAAGTCTTGTAATGATATCATATGATTAGTAAATAAAAGACTTAAGAATAGTTAATCTAGAAATGAAAGTACTCAGAAGGAACACATAGAAGTAAACTACACATAGAGATGTAAGATGGAAGTGACAGCAGTACTGTTGTTGAGAAGCTCTGAAATAAAGGGTTAGAGCAGTGGTCCCCAACTTTTTTGGGCCACAGACTGGTTTAATGTCAGAAAATATTTTCATGGACCGGGTGGGATGGATAAATGTATCACATGACTGAAACAAGTGTCAAGAGTGAGTCTCAGACGGATATAACAGGGAATCTGGAGAGAAATGGTGCCATAAGGAGTGATACCGATAAATCTCCCCCAAAATTCAACAAGATCTTCAACCAGAGACAGTAAAATCTATCCTTGGAGCCTCCAGAAGTTCTATACTAAATGTGAAGGTATGATTGAGTGAAAAATTGACTAAATATATAATCAACCCTGAAGGAAATAAGGAGGAAGAAACACTCCACCTTCCTCACTAAGGGCTGCTTTCACTGGGAACTGTAAGTATAGGAACTAAGGCGGGCATAGGGTGTGAATAGAACCAGACTGCGGCACAAATGTCCAAACCAGGCTGTGGCACAGACATCCAAGCCAAGGAATAACTGTGCCTGTGGCAACCCAGTCAACACAAGCTAACACCAAACCCAGACAAAGAAAGGCACTTGGGACAGCCATCCGCCCCCGATCTCCTGGTCGGCACGCGCAGATAGTAGGCGAGATATTCCTCCTAGAGCCCCGGGAGTGGGCACCTGTGTTCCTGGAAAAAGGGGCAGAGTCAGAGGCCTTTCTGTGGGCTGAAACCAGAGTCTTGAGGTCGCCCCTGCACCCCGAAAAGCAGCACGCAGGGAGTGAGTGGGAGCAAATTTCCCTATGCTCGAACTTTTCCATGCAGGCGGGGTGCCTCACCGGGAGTGAGAGGCAGCTGGCCGGATATCCTGGTTGGTGAGGCAGAGAGTGGGTGAGAGATTCCCCCAGCAGTGGGCCCCGTGTTCCAGGACAGACGGGCAGAGTCAGAGGTCTTTGTGTGGGCCAAAGCCTTGCCTGATTATACTAGCGGCTCTGACTGATTGAGCCTTACCCAGAGCCCTGTGCTGAGTGGGAATAGGGTGGGGATTTGCCTGCTCTTTGAGCCTCTTACTCTCCAGGCAGTGGCAGCAGCAACCCCATAGCTGGATCATCAGGCTACTAATTCAGGAAGGAAAGACTAGGAGAGAGGTTCCAGGAATACGGACTCTCTCATTGGTGGAGCCTGCAAATGCTAATGAGCTTCAACTGTCAACAAGACTGAAGCCCAATATATGACATCGCCATAGAGACTTATCAACTGCAAACCTCTACCTAAGCGTGCCATAGGGGCAGAACCCAGGGTACAGAGTCACCGACCAGGAAGAGGGAGAGAAAAGAAAAAGCAAGAAGATAACCTCTCAAAATCAAGAATAATCCACAGACTTTATAACCTATCCCATTTTATTATATTTGTTCATTTGTTTCCCTTATCTTCTTGTATTGATTATTTTCTTCCTCTTCCAATTTGGCTGTTTAATTCTCTGCTGGTCTTACTTTCTCCTCTCCTTGAAATACACTACCCATGAGTGTTACATCTCCCATTATCTTTTCTTTCTTCTTCCTTTCTCTCTATGAGGGTTGCACTCCAAAACCCTTAACTCTTTCTCTCTCTCTCTCTCTCTCTCTCTCTCTCTCCTTTCTATTTTCTTCTTTTTGTGTTTTCCTCTTTTTTTTCTCCCTCTATATTAGTTTCTTCTTTTCTCCATTACTTTTCCTCTCATTCAATCCTCAATCACGAACAAATTACTTTATCTGGGACTCAAATTTTTCTTTCTGGCACTTTGGGGGTTTTTTACTTTGCTTTTTAACTCACTAGCTGTGCTCCCAACCTTGGTTCTCCATTTTATCTAGTTCTTGCTCCACTAAATATTGTACAATAGTAATTTTTTAATTTTCCCCCTTTATCCTGTTTCCCTCTTTATTCCTCTCATCATATCTCTTAGTCAACCATCACCTAAAAGCAAATCATTTCATTCTTGACCCAAATTTTTTCCTTTTTTGCATTTTGTGGGTCCATACCTTCTTTTTTTGTCCCTTTATCACTTCTCCATAACTCAGGACCTTCATTATAGGTAGTTTTTGTTCTATTTAGCACAATATAATTCACAGTTTACCACAAGATTTTCTCAAGAAGGAGGGGAGAAGAGAGGAGAGGGAAAAAAAGGGAGGGGATAATAATTTTTTAATGTATTCTTTTTTTAATTTTTATTTTTTTAACTTTTCAGTCTTTATTAATTCTCATTAATACTATCAACAAAACCACCCTCAGATGCCATTAAGGAAAAAGAAATAGAATATCATGGATAAAAAAGACAGAAAGGTAGCACAGATAGATGAGGAAAAATCTATGGAGAAAAAATTTAATATATTGGAAACGTTGGAGCTAAATGACAGAGAATTTAAAATAGAAATCTTAAAAATACTAAGACATATACAAGAAAACACAGAAAGGCAATTGAGGGAGCTCAGAAAACAACTCAATGAACACAAAGAATATATGTCCAAGGAAATTGAAACTATAAAAACAAATCAAACAGAGATGAAAAACTCAATTCATGAGCTGAAAAATGAGGTAACAAGCTTAGCTAATAGAACAGGCCAGATAGAAGGTAGGATTAGTGAAATAGAAGACAAGCAACTTGAGGCACAACAGAGAGAAGAAGAAAGAAGCTCAAAAATTTTTTAAAAAATGAGAAAATCCTACAGGAATTGTCTGATTCCATCAAAAAGAATAACATAAGAATAATAGGTATATCAGAGGGAGAAGAGAGAGAAAATGGAATGGAGAACATACTCAAACAAATAATAGATGAGAACTTCCCAAGCCTGTGGAAAGTACTAAAGCCTCAAATTCAAGAAGCAAACAGAACTCCGAGTTTTCTTAACCCCAACAAACCTACTCCAAGGCACATCATAATGACATTGGCACAAACCAACAACAAAGAAAAAATTCTCAAGGCAGCCAGGGAAAAGAAGAATACAATATATAAAGGAAGGCCCATTAGATTATCATCAGATTTCTCAGCAGAAACTCTACAAGCTAGAAGAGAGTGGACCCCAATATTTAAAGTCCTGAAAGAGAGGAACTTTCAGCCATGAACACTATACCCATCAAAGCTATCCTTCAAATACGAAGGAGAAATAAAAATATTCACAGATACAGAAAAGATGAGGGAATTTACCATCAGAAAACCACCACTCCAGGAATTACTAAAGGTGATTTTCCAACCAGATACAAAGAACAAAAAAAAAAACCCTACAAATAAAGCTCCACCAAGAACACAATAAAACCAAATTTAAACTGTGACAACAAAAAAAAAAGGGAGGGGGAAAGAGAACGGAGATTAACAGTAGCAAAGGACGATGGAGTGCAAAAGTACTCACAAGATAGTGCACTACAATGAACAGGGTAGGAACCCTTTCCATTACTTAATGGTAACCACCATTGAAAAAACCACCACAGAAGCACATGATTTAAAAAAGATAGCAACAGAGGAAAGATGTATGGAATACAACCAAATAATAACAAAAGATATAAAAACGAAAGAGAAGAATCAAACAAGACACAAAACTAACAGAAAGCAATGTATAAAATGGCAATAAGGAACTCACAAGTGTCAATAATTACACTAAATGTAAACGGATTAAACTCACCAATAAAAAGGCACAGAGTAGCAGAATGGATTAAAAAAGAAAATCCAACTGTATGCTGCCTACAGGAAACTCATCTAAGTAACAAGGATAAAAACAAATTCAAAGTGAAAGGCTGGAAAACAATACTCCAAGCAAATAACATCCAAAAAAAAGCAGGCGTAGCAATACTCATATCTGATAATGCTGACTGCAAGACAGCAAAAGTACTCAGAGACAAAAATGGCCATTTCATAATGGCTAAGGGGACACTGAATCAAGAAGACATAACAATTCTTAATATATATGCACCAAACCAAGGAGCACCAAAATATATAAGACAGCTACTTATTGACCTTAAAACAAAAACTGACAAAAATACAATCATACTTGGAGACCTTAATATACCGCTGACGGCTCCAGATCGGTCATCCAAACAGAGAATCAATAAAGATATATTGAACTGAATGACGTCAGAGTAATGGCGGGGTAGGAAGCGATACCGATAAATCTCCCCCAAAACTCAACAAGATCTTTAACCAGAAACAGAAAAACCTATACTTGGAGCTTCCAGATGCTTTGCAATACACCCAAAGGTATGATTGAGTGAAAAATTGGCTAAATATATAACCAAACCCCAAAGGAAATAGGAAGTAAGAAATGCTCCGCCTTCCTCACTAACCTAAACAGGGCGGCTTTCTCTGGTAACTGTGAATATAGAAACTGAGGCGGGCAAAGGGGGTGAATAGATCCAGGCCGCCGCGGCACAAACGGCCGAACCAGGCTGTGGCACACAGATCCAAGCCGAGGAAAATTTGATCCTGTGGCAACCCGGGCAATACAAGCTAACACTCGCGCCAAACCCAAACAAAGAAAGACAAGCGGAGCGGCCATTTAACCCGGTCTCCTGGTCGGTGCGCAGTTAGTGGGCGAAAATTTCTTCCTAGGCCCCGAGAGTGGGTGCCCGTGTTGCCCCACGGAGAGGCAGGGTCAGAGGCCTTTCTGTGGGCTGAGGACAGAGTCTCTGGGCAGCCCCAGCGCCCTGGGAAAGCCACTCACGGGAGGGAGTGAGAACTAATTCCAACGGTGGAGATTTTCCGTGCTGGTGAGGGTTTCACTCAGAGGGAACCGCGGCCAGCCTCATATCCTGGTTTGCGCGCGCAGATAAGGAGTGAGTGATTCATCTGAGTGCCTCGGCAGTGTGCGCCCGTGTTATCGCAGAGAGGGGCAGAGTCAGGGGCCTTTGTGTGGGCCAAAGCGGAATCTCGAGCCGCCCCAGCGCCTTGCAAAAGCCGCGCACGGGGACGGAGCGAGACTCAATTCCAACGCTGCAACTTTTCGCTACGGTTGGGGGTTTCACTCAGAGCGTGAGACTGCTGGCTGGATATGCTGGTTGCAGACAGTGAGTGAGAGTTTCCTCCAAGCACCCCCCAGAAGTGGGCGCCTGCTTGTGTTACCGGACAGAGTGGCAGAGCCAGTGGTCTTTGAGTGGGCGGAAAGCCCGCCTGATTATGCTAGCAGCTCTGACTGACTGAGCCTTACCCAGAGCCCTGTGCTGAGTGGAAATAGAGTGGGGAGTTGCCAGCTCTTTGAGCCTCTTACTATCCAGGCAGAGGCAGCAGCAACCCCATAGCTGGATTATCAGGCTACTAATTGAGGAAGGAAAGACTAGGAGAAAGGCTCCAGGAACACAGACTCTCTCACTGTCAGAGCCTATAAATGCTAATGAGCCTCGACTCCCACGAGACTAAAGCACAATACATGACATTGCCATAGAGACTTATCAACTGCAAGCCTCTACCTGAGCGTGCCAAAGGGGCAGAACCCGGGGTACAGAGTCACCGAACAGGAAGAGGGAGAGAAAAGAAAAAGCAAGAAGATAACCTCTCAAAATCAAGAATAATCTGCAGACTTTATAACCTATCCCATTTTATTATATTTGTTCATTTGTTTCTCTTATCTTCATTCTTGATACTTTTTTTTCCTCCTCCAATTTGGCCGATTAACTCTCTACCGGTCTTACTCTCTCCTCTCCTTGAACTACACTACCCATAAGTGTTACATCTCCCATTATCTTTTCTCTTCTCTTCCTTTCTCTCTATGAGGGTTGCACTCCAAAACCCTTAACTCTCTCTCCTTTCTTTTTTCTTCTTTTAGTGGTTCCCTCTTTTTTTTCTCTCTCTCTCTTTCTTTTCTCCCTCTATATTAGTTTCTTCCTTTCTCCTTTACATCTCCTCTCATTCAAACCTCAATAACAAACAAATTATCTTATCTGGGACTCAAACCTATGTTTGTGGCATTTTGGGGGGTTTTTACTTCACCTTTTTAACTCACTAGCAGTGCTCCCATCCCTGGCTCTCCATATTATGTAGTTCTTGTTCCACTAAATACAAAAGTAAGTTTTTAATTTGTCCCCCCATTTTTCCGTTTTCCTCTTATTCCTCTCATCATAACTCTTAGACAACCAACACCTAAAAGCAAATCATTTCATTCTTGACCCAAATTTTTTCCTTATTTGCTTTTTGTGGGTCCATACACTCTTTTTTTTTTCTTTTTTTTTTTTCCTTTTTTTTTTTTTTTCTTTCTTTTTTTCTTTTTTGCCCCTTTATTACTTTTCCCCAATTCAGGCCCTCCATCACAGGCATTGTTTGTTATAACTCACAGTCCACCACAAGATTTTCTCAAGAAAGAGGGGAGAGGAGAGGAGAGGAAAAAAAAAAGGAGGGGGGGAATAATTTCCTTTTTTTAAAAATTTTTATTTTATTTTATTTTTCTTTATTTCATTATTAATTTTTTTTTAAAAAAAACAACTCTTTTCGATTTTTTATTTTTTTATTTGTTTAACTTTTTATTCTTTATTTAATCTCATTAATACTACCAACAAAACCACCCTCAGATGCCATTAAGGTAGAGAAAATCGAATATCATGGATACAAAAGAAAGAGAGGTAACACAGCAAGATGAGGAAAAATCTATGGAGAAAAAATTTAATATATTGGAAACCTTGGAGCTAAATGACAGAGAATTCAAGATAGAAATACTAAAAATCCTCCAAGATATACAAGAAAACACAAAAAGGCAATTTAGGGAGCTCAGAAAACAACTCAATGAACACAAAGAATATATGTCCAAGGAAATTGAAACTATAAAAACAAATCAAACAGAGATGAAAAACTCAATTCACGAGCTGAAAAACGAAGTAACAAGCTTAGCTAATAGAACAGGTCAGATAGAAGAGAGGATTAGTGAAATAGAAGACAAGCAACTTGAGGCACAACAGAGAGAAGAAGAAAGAGACTCAAAAATTAAAAAAAATGAGATAGCCCTACAAGAATTATCTGACTCCATCAAAAAGAATAACATAAGAATAATAGGTATATCAGAGGGAGAAGAGAGAGAAAATGGAATGGAGAACATACTCAAACAAATAATAGATGAGAAATTCCCAAGCCTGTGGAAATAACTAAAGCCTCAAGTTCAAGAAGCAAAAAGAACTCCAAGTTTTCTTAACCCCAACAAACCTACTCCAAGGCATATCATAATGAAATTGACACAAACCAACAGCAAAGAAAAAATTCTCAAGGCAGCCAGGGAAAAGAAGAATACAACATATAAAGGAAGGCCCATTAGATTATCATCAGATTTCTCAGCAGAAACTCTACAAGCTAGAAGAGAGTGGACCCCAATATTTAAAGTCCTGAAAGAGAGGAACTTTCAGCCATGAACACTATACCCATCAAAGCTATCCTTCAAATACGAAGGAGAAATAAAAACATTCACAGATACAGAAAAGATGAGGGAATTTATCATCAGAAAACCCCCACTCCAGGAATTACTAAAGGGGGTTCTCCAATCAGATACAAAGAACAAAAAAAAACAGAGCCACAAGTAAAAGCTCCAAGAAGAACACAATAAAACCAAATTTAAACTGTGACAACAACAAAAAGAAAGAGGGGGAGAAGATGGAGATTAACAGTAGCAAAGGACGATGGAGTGCAAAAGTACTCACAAAATAGTTCGCTACAATGAACAGGGTAGGGACCCTTTTCATTACTCAAAGGTAACCACCATTGAAAAAACCACCACAGAAGCACATGAGATAAAAAAGATAGCAACAGAGGAAAGATGTATGGAATACAACCAAATAAAAACAAGAGATAGAAAAACGAAAGAGAAGGATCAAACAAGACACAAAACTAACAGAAAGCAAGATATAAAATGGCAATAGGGAACTCACAAGTATCAATAATTACACTAAATGTAAACGGATTAAACTCACCAATAAAAAGGCACAGAGTAGCAGAATGGATTAAAAAAGAAAATCCAACTGTATGCTGCCTACTGGAAACTCATCTAAGTAACAAGGATAAAAACAAATTCAAAGTGAAAGGCTGGAAAACAATACTCCAAGCAAATAACATCCAAAAAAAAGCAGGCGTAGCAATACTCATATTGGATAATGCTGACTACAAGACAGGAAAAGTACTCAGAGACAAAATTGGCCATTTCATAATGGCTAAGGAGACACTGAATCAAGAAGACATAACAATTCTTAATATATATGCACCAAACCAAGGAGCACCAAAATATATAAGACAGCTACTTATTGATCTTAAAACAAAAACTGACAAAAATACAATCATACTTGGAGACCTCAATACACCGCTGACGGCTCTAGATCGGTCATCCAAACAGAGAATCAACAAAGACATAGTGGCCTTAAACAAAACACTAGAGCACCTGGATATGATAGACATCTACAGGACATTTCATCCCAAAGTGACTGAGTATACATTTTTCTCCAGTGTACATGGATCATTCTCAAGAATTGACCATATGTTGGGCCACAAAAACAACATCAGCAAATTCAGAAAAATTGAAGTTGTACCAAGCATATTTTCTGATCATAAAGCCTTGAAACTAGAATTCAACTGCAAAAAAGAGGAAAAAAATCCCACAAAAATGTGGAAATTAAACAACATACTTTTAAAAAATGAATGGGTCAAAGAAGAAATAAGTGCAGAGATCAAAAGATATACAGACTAATGAAAATGACAATACGACATATCAGAATCTATGGGATGCAGCAAAAGCAGTGATAAGAGGGAAGTTCATATCGCTTCAGGCATATATGAACAAACAAGAGAGAGCCCAAGTGAACCACTTAACTTCCCACCTTAAGGAACTAGAAAAAGAAGAACAAAGACAACCCAAAACCAGCCGAAGAAATGAAATAATAAAAATCAGAGCAGAAATAAATGAATTAGAGAACAGAAAAACTATAGAAAAAATTAATAGAACAAGGAGCTGGTTCTTTGAAAAGATCAACAAAATTGACAAACCCTTGGCAAGACTTACCAAGGAAAAAAGAGAAAGAACTCATATAAACAAAATCCAAAATGAAAGAGGAGAAATCACCACGGACACTGTAGATATACAAAGAATTATTGTAGAATACTATGAAAAACTTTATGCCACTAAATTCAACAACCTAGAAGAAATGGATAAATTCCAAGAAAAATACAACCTTCCTAGACTGAGTCAAGAAGAAGCAGAAAGCCTAAACAGACCTATCAGTAGAGAAGAAATAGAAAAAACCATTAAAAACCTCCCCAAAAATAAAAGTCCAGGCCCTGACGGCTATACCAGCGAATTTTATCAAACATTCAAAGAAGACTTGGTTCCTATTCTACTCAAAGTCTTCCAAAAAATTGAAGAAGAAGCAATACTTCCAAACACATTTTATGAGGCCAACATAAGCCTCATCCCAAAACCAGGCAAGGATGGCACAAAAAAAGAAAACTACAGACCAATATCTCTAATGAATACAGATGCTAAAATACTAAACAAAATACTAGCAAATCGAATACAACAACATATTAAAAAAATAATACATCATGATCAAGTGGGATTCATCCCAGAATCTCAAGGATGGTTCAACATACATAAAACGGTTAATGTAATACACCATATCAACAAAACAAAGAACAAAAACCACATGATCTTATCAATAGACGCAGAAAAGGCTTTCGATAAAATACAACACAATTTTATGTTTAAGACTCTCAACAAAATGGGTATAGAAGGAAAATATCTCAACATGATAAAGGCCATATATGAGAAACCATCAGCTAACATCATATTAAATGGCACTAAACTGAAGGCTTTCCCCCTTAAATCAGGAACAAGACAGGGTTGTCCACTGTCTCCACTCTTATTTAATGTGGTACTAGAGGTTCTAGCCACAGCAATCAGACAAGACAAAGAAATAAAAGGCATCCATATCGGAAAAGAAGAAGTAAAGGTATCACTTTTTGCAGATGATATGATCCTATACATCGAAAACCCCAAAGAATCCACAAAAAGACTACTAGAAATAATAAGCCAATACAGTAATGTCGCAGGATACAAAATTAACATACAGAAGTCAATAGCCTTTCTATATGCCAACAATGAAACAACTGAGAAGGAACTCAAAAGAATAATCCCCTTCACGATTGCAACAAAAAAAATAAAATACTTAGGAATAAACATAACAAAGAATGTAAAGGACTTATATAATTAAAACTATAAACCATTGTTAAGGGAAATCGAAAAAGATATAATGAGATGGAAGAATATACCTTGTTCTTGGCTAGGAAGAATAAATATAATCAAGATGGCTATATTACCCAAAGCAATATACAAATTTAATGCAATTCCCATCAAACTTCCAATGACGTTTTTTAAAGAAATAGAGCAAAAAATCATCAGATTTATATGGAACTATAAAAAACCCCGAATAGTCAAAGCAATCCTAAAGAAAAAGAATGAAGCTGGGGGCATAACAATACCTGACTTCAAACTCTATTATAGGGCCACGACAATCAAAACAGCATGGTATTGGCAGAAAAATAGACACTCAGACCAATGGAACAGAATAGAAAGTCCAGAAATAAAACCACATATATATAGTCAAATAATTTTTGATAAAGGGGCCAACAACACTCAATGGAGAAAAAAAAGCCTCCTCAGTAAATGGTGCTGGGAAAACTGGAAAGCCACATGCAAAAGAATGAAACTGGACTACAGTCTCTCTCCTTGTACAAAAATTAACTCAAAATGGATCAAAGATCTAAACATAAGACCTGAAACAATTAAGTACATAGAAGAAGACATAGGTACTCAACTCATGGACCTGGGTTTTAAAGAGCATTTTATGAATTTGACTCCAATGGCAAGAGAAGTGAAGGCAAAAATTAATGAATGGGATTACATCAGACTAAGAAGTTTTTGCTCAGCAAGAGAAACTGATAACAAAATAAACAGAAAGCCAACTAAATGGGAAATGATATTTTCAAACAACAGCTCAGATAAGGGCCTAATATCCAAAATATACAAAGAACTCATAAAACTCAACAACAAACAAACAAACAATCCAATAAAAAAATGGGAAGAGGATATGAATAGACACGTCTCCCAGGAAGAAATACAAATGGCCAACAGATATATGAAAAGATGCTCATCTTCTTTGGCTATTAGAGAAATGCAAATCAAAACGGCAATGAGATACCACCTCACACCTGTTCGATTAGCTGTTATTAGCAAGTCAGGTAATAGCAAATGTTGGAGAGGCTGTGGAGAAAAAGGAACCCTCATCCACTGTTGGTGGGAATGTAAAGTAGTACAACCATTATGGAAGAAAGTATGGTGGTTCCTCAAAAAACTGAAAATAGAACTACCTTATGACCCAGCAATCCCTCTACTGGGTATATATCCCCAAAACTCAGAAACATTGATACGTAAAGACACATGCAGCCCCATGTTTATTGCAGCATTGTTCACAGTGGCCAGGACATGGAAACAACCAAAGAGCCCATCAATAGATGACTGGATAAAGAAGATGTGGCACATATACACTATGGAATACTACTCAGCCATAAGAAATGATGACATCGGAACATTTACAGCAAAATGGTGGGATCTTGATAACATGATACGAAGCGAAATAAGTAAATCAGAAAAAAACAGGAACTGTATTATTCCATACGTAGGTGGGACATAATACTGAAACTAAGAGACATTGAAAAGAGTGTGGTGGTTACGGGGAGGGAGGGGGGAAAGGGAGAGGGATAGGGGGTGGGGAGGGGCACAAAGAAAACAAGATAGAAGGTGACAGAGGACAATCTGACTTTGGGTGGTGGGTATGCAACATAATTGAAAGACAAGATAAACTGGACCTGTTATCTTTGAATATATGTATCCTGAATTATTGATGTCACCCCATTAAAAAAATAAAATTATAAAAAAAAAAAAAAGATATATTGAACTTAAACAAAACACTAGAACACCTGGATATGATAGCCATCTACAGGACATTTCATCCCAAAGTGACAGAGTATACATTTTTCTCCAGTGTACACGGATCATTCTCAAGAATTGACAATATATTGGGCCACAAAACAACATCAGCAAATTCAGAAAAATCGAAGTTGTACCAAGCATATTTTCTGATCATAAAGCCTTGAAACTAGAATTCAACTGCAAAAACATCCCACAAAAATGTGGAAACTAAACAACATACTTTTAAAAAATGAATGGGTCAAAGAAGAAACAAGTGCAGAGATCAAAAGACATATACAGACAAATGAAAATGACAATACGACATATCAGAATCTATGGGATGCAGCAAAAGCAGTGATAAGAGGGAAGTTCGTATCACTTCAGACCTATATGAACAAACAAGAGAGAGCCCAAGTGAACCACTTAAGGAAATGGAAAAAGAAGAACAAAGACAACCCAAATCCAGCCGAAGAAAGGAGATAATAAAATCAGAGCAGAAATAATGGAAATGGAAAAAGAAGAACAAAGACAATCCAAATCCAGCCGAAGAAAGGAGATAATAAAAATCAGAGCAGAAATAAATGAAATAGAGAACAGAAAAACTATAGAAAAAATTAATAGAACAAGGAGCTGGTTCTTTGAAAAGATCAACAAAATTGACAAACCCTTGGCAGGACTTACCAAGAAAAAAAGAAAAAGAACTCATATAAACAAAATCCAAAATGAAAGAGGAGAAACCACCACGGGCATCATAGATATACAAAGAAATATTGTAGAATACTATGAAAAACTTTATGCCACTAAATTCAACAACCTAGAAGAAATGGATAAATTCCTAGAACAATACAACCTTCCTAGACTGAGTCAAGAAGAAGCAGAAAGCCTAAACAGACCTATCAGTAGAGAAGAAATAGAAAAAACCAATAAAAACCTCCCCAAAAATAAAAGTCCAGGCCCTGACGGCTATACCAGCGAATTTTATCAAACCTTCAAAGAAGACTTGGTTCCTATTCTACTCAAAGTCTTCCAAAAAATTGAAGAAGCAATACTTCCAAACACATTTTATGAGGCCAACATAACCCTCATCCCAAAACCAGGCAAGGATGGCACAAAAAAAGAAAACTACAGACCAATATCTCTAATGAATACAGATGCTAAAATACTAAACAAAATACTAGCAAATCGAATACAACAACATATTAAAAAAATAATACATCATGATCAAGTGGGATTCATCCCAGAATCTCAAGGATGGTTCAACATACGTAAAACGGTTAACGTAATACACCATATCAACAAAACAAAGAACAAAAACCACATGATATTATCAATAGATGCAGAAAAGGCTTTTGATAAAATACAACACAATTTTATGTTTAAGACTCTCAACAAAATGGGTATAGAAGGAAAATATCTCAACATGATAAAGGCCATATATGATAAACCATCAGCTAACATCATACTAAATGGCACAAAACTGAAGGCTTTCCCCCTTAAATCAGGAACAAGACAGGGTTGTCCACTCTCTCCACTCTTATTTAATGTGGTACTAGAGGTTCTTGCCACAGCAATCAGACAAGACAAAGAAATAAAAGGCATCCATATCGAAAAAGAAGAAGTAGAGGTATCACTTTTTGCAGATGATATGATCCTATACATCGAAAACCCCAAAGAATCCACAAAAAGACTTCTAGAAAAAATAAGCCAATATAGTAAGGTCGCAGGATACAAACTTAACATACAGAAGTCAATAGCCTTTCTATATGCCAACAAAGAAACATTTGAGAATGAACTCAAAAGAATAATCCCCTTCACAATTGCAACAAAAAAAATAAAATACCTAGGAATAAACATAACAAAGAATGTAAAGGACTTATACAATGAAAACTATAAACCATTGTTAAGGGAAACCAAAAAAGACATTATGAGATGGAAGAATATTCCTTGTTCTTGGTTAGGTAGAATAAATATAATCAAGATGGCCATATTACCCAAAGCTATATATAAATTTAATGCAATTCCCATTAAAATTCCAATGACATTTTTTAAAGAAATGGAGCAAAAAATAATCAGATTTATATGGAATTATAAAAAGCCCCGAACAGCCAAAGAAATCCTAAAGAAAAGGAATGAAGCTGGGGGCATTACAATACCTGACTTCAAACTCTATTATAGGGCCACGACAATCAAAACAACATGGTATTGGCAGAAAAATAGACACTCAGAACAATGGAACAGAATAGAAAGTCCAGAAATAAAACCACTTATATATAGTCAAATAATTTTTGATAAAGGGGCCAACAACACTCAATGGAGAAAAGAAAGCCTCTTCAACAAATGGTGCTGGGAAAACTGGAAAGCCACATGCAAAAGAATGAAGCTGGACTACAGTTTGTCCCCCTGTACTAAAATTAACTCAAAATGGATCAAAGATCTAAACATAAGACCTGAAACAATAAAGTACATAGAAGAAGACATAGGTACCAAACTCATGGACCTGGGCTTTAAAGAGCATTTTATGAATTTGACACCACAGGCAAGAGAAGTGAAAGCAAAACTTAATGAATGGGACTACATCAGACTAAGAAGTTTTTGTTCAGCAAGAGAAATTGATAACAAGATAAACAGACAGCCAACTAATTGTGAAATGATATTTTTAAACACCTGCTCAGATAAGGGCCTAATATCCAAAATATACAAAGAACTCATAAAACTCAACAACAAACAAACAAACAATCCAATAAAAAAATGGGAAGAGGATATGAACAGACACTTCTCCCAGGAAGAAATACAAATGGCCAACAGATATATGAAAAGATGCTCATCTTCTTTAGTTATTAGAGAAATGCAATTCAAAACTGCAATGAGATATCACCTCACACCTGTTAGACTAGCTATTATTAACAAGACAGGTAATAGCAAATGTTGGAGAGGTTGTGGAGAAAAAGGAACCCTCATCCACTGTTGGTGGGAATGTAAAGTAGTACAACCATTATGGAAGAAAGTATGGTGGTTCCTCAAAAAACTGCAAATAGAACTACCTTATGACCCAGCAATCCCTCTACTGGGTATATACCCCAAAAACTCAGAAACATTGACTTGTAAAGACACATGCAGCCCCATGTTCATTGCAGCATTGTTCACAGTGGCCAGGACATGGAAACAACCAAAAAGCCCATGAATAGATGACTGGATAAAGAAGATGTGGCACATATACACTATGGAATACTACTCAGCCATAAGAAATGATGACATCGGATCATTTATAGCAAAATGGTGGGATCTTGACAACATTATACGGAGTGAAATAAGTAAATCAGAAAAAACCAGGAACTGCATTTTTCCATACGTAGATGGGACATAAAAGTGAGACCAAGAGACATTGACAAGAGTGTGGTGGTTACGGGGGGAGGGGGGAGAGGGAGAGGGCAGAAGGAGGGGGAGGGGCACAAAGAGAACTAGATAGAGGGTGACAGGACAATCTGACTTTGGGTGATGGGTATGCAACATAATTGAACATTAAGATAACCTGGACATATTACCTTTGAATATATGTATCTTGATTTACTGATGTCACCCCATTAAAAATAAATAAAAAAAAGAAAAGAAAAAAAAAGAAAACTATAGACCAATATCTCTAATGAATACAGATGCTAAAATACTAAACAAAATACTAGCAAATCGAATACAACAACATATTAAAAAAATAATACATCATGATCAAGTGGGATTCATCCCAGAATCTCAAAGATGGTTCAACATACGTAAAATGGTTAACATAATACACCATATCAACCAAACAAAGAACAAAAACCACATGATATTATCAATAGACGCAGAAAAGGCTTTTGATAAAATACAACACAATTTTATGTTTAAGACTCTCAACAAAATGGGTATAGAAGGAAAATATCTCAACATGATAAAGGCCATATATGATAAACTATCAGCTAACATCATATTAAATGGCACAAAACTCAAAGCTTTCCCCCTTAAATCAGAACAAGACAGGGTTGTCCACCCTCTCCACTTTTATTTAATGTGGTGCTAGAGGTTCTAGCCAGAGCAATCAGACAAGACAAAGAAATAAAAGGCATCCATATCGGAAAAGAAGAAGTAAAGGTATCACTTTTTGCAGATGATATGATCCTATACATCGAAAACCCCAAAGAATCTACAAAAAAACTACTAGAAACAATAAGCCAATACAGTAAGGTCGCAGGATACAAAATTAACATACAGAAGTCAATAGCCTTTCTATATGCCAACAAAGAAACATTTGAGAACGAACTCACAAATAATAATCCCCTTCACGACTGCAACAAAAAAAATAAAATACTTAGGAATAAACATAACAAAGAATGTAAAGGACTTATATAATAAAAACTACAAACCATTGTTAAGGGAAATCGAAAAAGATACAATGAAATGGAAGAATATTCCTTGTTCTTGGATAGGAAGAATAAATATAATCAAGATGGCCATATTACCCAAAGCAATATACAAATTTAATGCAATTCCCATCTAAATTCCAATGACATTTTTTAAAGAAATGGAACAAAAAATTATCAGATTTATATGGAACTACAAAAAACCCCGAATGCCAAAGCAATCCTAAAGAAAAAGAACAAAGGTAGGGGCATTACAATACCTGACTTCAAACTATATTATAAGGCCGTGACAATCAAAACAGCATGGTATTGGCAGAAAAATAGACACTCAGACCAATGGAACAGAATAGGAAGTTCAGAAATAAAACCACATATATATGATCAAATAATTTTTGATAAAGGAGCCAACAACACACAATGGAGAAAAGAAAGCCTCTTCAACAAATGGTGCTGGGAAAACTGGAAAGCCACATGCAAAAGAATGAAACTCGACTACAGTTTGTTCCCTTATACTAAAATTAATTTAAAATGGATCAAAGACCTAAATATAAGACCTGAAACAATAAAGTACATAGAAGAAGACATAGGTTCTAAACTCATGGACCTTGGTTTTAAAGAGCATTTTATGAATTTGACTCCAAAGGTAAGGGAAGTGAAGGCAAAAATAAATGAATGGGACTACATCAGACTAAGAAGTTTTTGCTCAGCAAGAGAAACTGATAATAAAATAAACAGTCAGCCAACTAATTGGGAAATGATATTTTCAAACAACAGCTCAGATAAGGGCCTAATATCCAAAATATACAAAGAACTCATAAAACTCAACAACAAACAAACAAACAATCCAGTAAAAAATAGGAAGAGGACATGAACAGACATTTCTCACAGGAAGAAATACAAATGGCCAACAAATATATGAAAAGATGTTCATCTTCATTAGTTATTAGAGAAATGCAAATCAAAACTACAATGAGATACCACCTCACACCTGTTAGATTAGCTATTATTAACAAGACAGGTAATAGCAAATGTTGGAGAGGCTGTGGAGAAAAAGGAACCCTCATTCACTGTTGGTGGGAATGTAAAATAGTACAACCATTATGGAAGAAAATATGGTGGTTCCTCAAAAAACTGAAAATAGAACTACCTTATGACCCAGCAATCCCTCCACTGGGTATATACCCCCCAAACTCAGAAACATTGATACGTAAAGACACATGCAACCCCATGTTCATTGCAGCATTGTTCACAGTGGCCAAGACATGGAAACAACCAAAAAGCCCTTCAATAGAAGACTAGATAAAGAAGATGTGGCACATATACACTATGGAATACAACTCAGCCATAAGAAATGATGACATCGGATCATTTACAACAAAATGGTGAGATCTTGATAACATTATACGAAGTGAAATAAGTAAATCAGAAAAAACCAAGAACTGTATTATTCCATATGTAGGTGGGACATAAAAACGAGACTAAGAGACATTGATAGGAGTGTGGTAGTTATGGGGGAGAGTGGGAGATGAAAAGGGAGAGGGGCACAAAGAAAACTAGATAGAAGGTGACGGAGGACAATCTGACTTTGGGTGATGGGTATGCAACATAATTGATTGAGAAGATAACCTGGACATGTGTTCTTTGAACATAAATACCCTGATTTATTGATGTCACCCTAGTAAAATTAATTTAAAAATAAATAAATAAATAAATAAAAAACAGAGGGAATCTGGTCATTTTTTAAAAATAAAACAGCATTCAGACTTAAATATAAATAAAATGGGACGTCACGGAAATGGCGCCGTGAGAAGCGCGTCCGACAGCTCTCCCCTAAATCACAACAAATTTATCAACTAGAAACAGAAAAATTTATCCTCGGAGCATTCCGGAGTTCCACACAAACTGAAAGCAAAAGGACTGTCATCACTTGAATCTGAGAGACGAGGGTGTGGAGGAAGCTACCGCAGCGACGCTCATTCAAGCCACCAGGGAGTGCGCCCGCGGTCAGTCAGCCCATATACTTGGGAACCGCAAGCCGCCGCGAGCGGCCAACCGCAGCCGCGAGCCCGCGAGCTGCCGCGAACCCCCGCGAACCGCCACCGCGAGCTGCCGCGAGCCCCCGCGAACCGCCACCGCGAGCGGCCGCCACGAGCCGCCGCGCGCGCGCCCGGTCCGGTTGAGCACTGCTGACATTCCCAGCGGCCCGCACACTGCGAGTGGGGGTCGCCGGCCACCGGTGCCCTGAGCGCCCCATTCGCGCACGTGCCTTGGGCATTCCATGCGCCCAGGGCGCCCTACTGGCCCGCACACCCAGGAGGCTCCATTATCCTGCGCCTGGTGCGGTCCAGCCGCCAGCGGCGGGGCGAGCGGGAGAGGCTTGGGAGATTCTCTCGGTGGGCGGGGCACCTCACCCAGCCATTCAAGCTAACAATCAAGCGTTGGGGGAGGGGTGCGTGCAGGCAGCCTAAAATACCTTCGGAAACACAGCTGCGACCCAATCACTGAAATTAGCTTAACCCATAAAATCTGCGCACCCTCGGTTCTAATTGATAAGATCTCTCTCAGTTCAGCGATCCAAGACAAGAGGCGTGATATTTTTTAGTGCCTCTCGCTAAAGGGGCGGGGGCAACTTCTGATTGATAGAGCCTCCATATTCAGGGATAAATGCTAACAAGAAGGACTTGGCAGATAATAAGGTCTATACTACACTAGTCGTAAGCAGAGACTAGTGCCTCTTCTTCCCTGCAAAAACAGGCTACAAAGTGTGGAAAGCCTGGGTTGAGAGGTCCAACTAAATGATAGGTGCTGAACAGTCACCTTGACAACAATTGACTCCCACCCCCGCCTGATTACACTGGAGGCCCTGACTCTCAGAGCCTTTCCCAAAGCCTTGCACTGAGTGGGGATAGAGTGGGGATTTCCCAGCTCTTTGAGCCTCTTACTCCCCAGGCAGAAGCAGTTGCAGCCTTATAGCTGGATCACCAGGCTGCTAATTCAGAAAGGGGGGACTAGGAGAGAGAATCCAGGAAAGCAAACTCTCTCATCGTTGGACCCTGCAAACGCCAACAAGCCTTTACTTCCAGCAAGACTAAAGCCAATTATATGACATTGCCATAGAATCCCATCAACTGCAAATCCCTAACTAAGAGTGACACAGGGGCAGAGCCTGGGGTACAGAGTCACCGACTAGGAAGAGGGAGAGAAAAGAAAAAGGAAGAAGTTAACCTCTCAAAATCAAGAAAAACCCACAGACTTTACAACTTGATCCACTAATTTTTTTTTTGTTGTTGTTGTTGTTGCTTGTTTCTTCTATCTTTTTGCCTTTATTTCCTCCACCTCGGTCCTTCTATTCTCTGCCCATCTTATGCTTCCTCTTTCTTGAACTACACTACCCATGAGTGTTGCATTTTATTTTTCTTCTTCATCCTCACCCTCCTTTAAGGTTATACTCCAAAACACTTAACTCTCACTCTCTCCTCTTTTGTTTTTTTTTTTTTATCTTGCTTTATTTTGTTTTTTTCTCTTCCTATTTTATTTCTTCCTTCGTTTTTCTCTTTTTCTTATTTTTTCCTTTCTATTCGTTTTTTCTTTTCTCATTTTACTTTCCTCCCATATAATCCTCAATCACGAACAAATTAGTTAATTTGGGACTCAAGGCTTTTTTTTTGCTTTATTTCTCTTTTTGCTTTTTTTTTGCTTTATTTCTCTTTTTTGCTTTTGTTTTTATTTTTTTTCTTGTTTGTTTATTTTTGTGGCATTTTGGGTCCTCCCAACCCAAGGTCTCCATTGTATTTAGTCTTCGCTCCACTTAATACAACAGATTTTTACTTATTATTTTTATTTTTTCTTCTTTATTATTCTTTTTTGGTCCTTTTTTCTGATTCCCTCTTATCCCTCTCATTATATCTCTTAGTTGACCATCACTTACAAGCAAATCATCTTATGCTTGTCTAAGATTTTCTTCCTTTTTTTTTTTTTTTTTTTTTTTTTGCATTTAGTAGGTCCCTACTCCCTTTTTTTGCCCCTTGAACTCTTCACCCCAAATCAGGCCCTCCATTATAGGCACGATATTTCCCTGAGGAGGGGAGAGGAGGAAAAGAGAAGAGAGAAAAAAGGGGGAAATAATAAATTATTACTGTTTTTTTTTGTGGGGTGTTTTACCCTTTTTTTTTTTTTCTTTTTACTCTTTATTAATTCTAATTAGTGCTATCAATAAGACCACCCTCAGATGCCGATAAGAAAGAGGAAATCGAATATTATGGATACAAAAGAAAGAGAGGTAACACAAATAGATGTGGAAAAATCTATGGAGAAAAGACTTAACATATTGGAAGCCTTGGAGCTAAATGACAGAGAATTTAAAATAGAAATCTTAAAAATACTCAGAGATATACAAGAAAACACAGAAAGGCAATATAGGGAGATCAGAAAACAACTCAATGAACACAAAGAATATATTACCAAGGAAATTGAAACTATAAAAACAAATCAAACAGAAATGAAAAACTCAATTCACGAGCTGAAAAACGAGGTAACAAGCTTAGCTAACAGAACAGCCCAGATTGAAGATAGGATTAGTGAAATAGAAGACAAACAACTTGAGGCACAACAGAGAGAAGAAGAAAGAGACTCAAAAATAATAAAAAATGAGAAAGCCCTACAGGAATTGTCTGACTCCATCAGAAAGAATAACATAAGAATAATAGGTATATCAGAGGGAGAAGAGAAAGAAAATGGAATGGAGAATATACTCAAACAAATAATAGACGAGAACTTCCCAAGCCTGTGCAAGGAACTAAAGCCTCAAATTCAAGAAGCAAACAGAACACCAAGTTTTCTTAACCCCAACAAACCCACTCCAAGGCACATCATAATAAAGATGACACAAACCAATGACAAAGAAAAAATTCTCAAGGCAGCCAGGGAAAAGAAGAGTACAACATATAAAGGAAGGCCTATTAGATTATCATCAGATTTCTCAGCAGAAACTCTACAAGCTAGAAGAGAGTGGACCCCAATATTTAAAGCCCTGAAAGAGAGGAACTTTCAGCCAAGAATACTATACCCATCAAAGCTATCCTTCAAGTATGAAGGAGATATAAAAACATTCACAAATACAGAAAAGATGAGAGAATTTATCAACAGAAAGCCCCCACTCCAGGAAATACTAAGGGGGGTTTTACAACCAGATTCAAAGAACAAAAGAAAACAACACCACAAGTAACAGCTCCACCAAGAACACAATAAAACCAAACTTAAACTGTGACAACAAAGGAAAAAAAGGGGGGAGAGGATGGAGATTAACAGTAGCAAAGGATGATGAAGTGCAGAAATACTTATAAGATAGGGTACTACAATGAATATGGTAGGTACCCTTTTCATTACTTAATGGTAACCACCCTTAAAAAAACCACCACAAAAACACTTGACTTAAAAAAGGTAGCAACAGAGGAAAGAAGTATGGAACACAAACAAACAAAAACAAATGATAGAAAAACAAAAGAGAAGAATCAAACTAGATACAAAACTAACAGAAAGCAATTTATAAAATGGCAGTAGGGAACCCACAAGTGTCAATAATTACACTAAATGTAAATGGATTAAACTTATCAATAAAAAGACACAGAGTAGCAGAATGGATTAAAAAAGAAAATCCAACTATATGCTGCCTACAAGAAACACATCTAAGCAACAAGGATAAAAACAAATTCAAAGTGAAAGGCTGGAAAACAATACTCCAAGCAAACAACACCCAAAAAAAAGCAGGTGTAGCAATACTCATATCTAATAATGCTGACTACAAGACAGAAAAAGTACTCAGAGACAAAAATGGTCATTTCATAATGATTAAGGGGAAGTTGAATCAAGAAGACATAACAATCCTTAATATATATGCACCAAACCAAGGAGCACCAAAATATATAAGACAGCTACTTATTGACCTTAAAACAAAAACTAACAAAAATACAATCATACTTGGAGACCTCAATACACCGCTGACGGCTCTAGATCGGTCATCCAAACAGAGAATCAATAAAGATATAGTGGCCTTAAACGAAATACTAGAACACCTGAATATGATAGACATCTACAGGACACTTCATCCCAAAGCGACAGAGTATACATTTTTCTCTAGTGTACATGGAACATTCTCAAGAATTGACCATATGTTGGGCCACAAAGACAATATCAGCAAATTTAGAAAAATTGAAATTGTACCAAGCATATTTTCTGATCATAAAGCCTTGAAACTAGAATTCAACTGCAAAAAAGAGGGGGAAAAACCCACAAAAATGTGGAAACTAAACAACTTACTTCTAAAAAATGAATGGGTCAAAGAAGAAATAAGTGCAGAAATCAAAAGATATATACAGACAAATGAAAATGAAAATACGACATATCAGAATCTCTGGGATGCAGCAAAAGCAGTAATAAGAGGAAAGTTCATATCACTTCAGGCCTATATGAACAAACAAGAGAGAGCCGAAGTAAACAACTTAACTTCACACCTTAAGGAACTAGAAAAAGAAGAACAAAGACAACCCAAAACCAGCCGAAGAAAGGAGATAATAAAAATCAGAGCAGAAATAAATAAAATAGAGAACAGAAAAATTATAGAAAAAATCAATAAAACAAGGAGCTGGTTCTTTGAAAAGATCAACAAAATTGACAAACCCTTGGCAAGACTCACCAAGGAAAAAAGACACAGGACTCAAATAAATAAAATCCAAAATGAAAGAGGAGAGATCACCACAGACATCATAGAAATACAAAGAATTATTGTAGAATACTATGAAAAATTATATGCCACCAAATACAACAACCTAGAAGAAATGGATAAATTCTTAGAACAATACAACCTTCCTAGACTGAGTCATGAAGAAGCAGAAAGCCTAAACAGACCAATCAGCAGGGAGGAAATAGAAAAAACTATTAAAAACCTCCCCAAAAATAAAAGTCCAGGCCCAGACGGTTATACTAATGAATTCTATCAAACATTCAAAGAAGACTTGGTTCCTATTCTACTCAAAGTCTTCCAAAAAATTGAAGAAGAAGCAATACTTCCAAACACATTTTATGAGGCCAACATAACCCTCATACCAAAACCTGGCAAGGATGGCACAAAGAAAGAAAACTACAGAACAATATCTCTAATGAATACAGATGCTAAAATACTAAACAAAATACTGGCAAACCGAATACAACAACATATTAAAAAAATAATACATCATGATCAAGTGGGATTCATCCCAGAATCTCAAGGATGGTTCAACATACGCAAAACGGTTAACGTAATACACCATATCAACAAAACAAAGAACAAAAACCACATGATCTTATCAATAGATGCAGAAAAGGCTTTTGATAAAATACAACACAATTTTATGTTTAAGACTCTCAACAAAATGGGTATAGAAGGAAAATATCTCAACATGATAAAGGCCATATATGATAAACCATCAGCCAACATCCTATTAAACGGCATAAAACTGAGGACTTTCTACCTTAAATCAGGAACAAGACAGGGTTGTCCACTCTCTCCACTCTTATTCAACGTGGTGCTAGAAGTTCTGGCCAGAGCAATCAGACAAGACAAAGAAATAAAAGGCATCCATATCGGAAAAGAAGAAGTAAAGCTATCACTTTTTGCTGATGATATGATCCTATACATCGAAAACCCGAAGGACTCCACAAAAAGATTATTAGAAACAATAAACCAATACAGTAAGGTCGCAGGATACAAAATTAACATACAAAAGTCCATAGCCTTTCTATATGCCAACAATGAAATATTAGAAAACGAACTCAAAAAAATAATACCCTTCACGATTGCAACAAAAAAAATAAAATACCTAGGAATAAACATAACAAAGAACGTAAAGGACCTATATAATGAAAATTACAAAGCATTGTTAAGGGAAATCGAAAAAGATACAATGAGATGGAAAAATATTCCTTGTTCTTGGATAGGAAGAATAAATATAATCAAAATGGCCATATTACCCAAAGCAATATACAAATTTAATGCAATTCCCATCAAAATCCCTATGAGATTTTTTAAAGAAATGGAACAAAAAATCATCAGATTTATATGGAACTATAAAAAACCCCGAATAGCCAAAACAATCCTAAGGAAAAAGAATGAAGCTGGGGGCATTACAATACCTGACTTTAAACTATATTATAGGGCCACGATAATCAAAACAGCATGGTATTGGCAGAAAAATAGACACTCAGACCAATGGAACAGAATAGAAAGCCCAGAAATAAAACCACATATATATGGTCAAATAATCTTTGATAAAGGGGCCAACAACACACAATGGAGAAAAGAAAGCCTCTTCAACAAATGGTGTTGGGAAAACTGGAAAGCCACATGCAAAAGAATGAAACTCGACTACAGCCTGTCCCCGTGTACTAAAATTAATTCAAAATGGATCAAAGACCTAAATATAAGACCTGAAACAATAAAGTACATAGAAGAAGACATAGGTACTAAAATCATGGACCTGGGTTTTAAAGAACATTTTATGAACTTGACTCCAATGGCAAGAGAAGTGAAGGCAAAGATAAATGAATGGGACTACATCAGAATAAAAAGTTTTTGCTCAGCAAGAGAAACTGATATCAAAATAAACAGAGAGCCAACTATATGGGAACTGATTTTTCAAACGACAGCTCAGATAAGGGCCTAATATCCAAAATTTACAAAGAACTCATAAAACTCAACAACAAACAAACAAGCAATCCAATAAAAAAATGGGAAGAGGACATGAACAGACACTTCTCCCAGGAAGAGATACAAATGGCCAACAGATATATGAAAAGATGCTCAGCTTCATTAGTTATTAGAGAAATGCAAATCAAAACTACAATGAGATACCACCTCACCCCTGTTAGATTAGCTATTATCAACAAGACGGGTAATAGCAAATGTTGGAGAGGCTGTGGAGAAAAAGGAACCCTCATTCACTGTTGGTGGGACTGTAAAGTAGTACAACCATTATGGAGGAAAGTATGGTGGTTCCTCAAAAAACTGCAAATAGAACTACCTTATGACCCAGCAACCCTCTACTGGGTATATACCCCAAAACCTCAGAAACATTGATACGTGAAGACACATGTAGCCCCATGTTCATTGCAGCACTGTTCACAGTGGCCAAGACATGGAAACAACCAAAAAGCCCTTCAATAGAAGACTGGATAAAGAAGATGTGGCACATATACACTATGGAATACTACTCAGCCATAAGAAATGATGACATCAGATCATTTACAGCAAAATGGTGGGATCTTGATAACATTATAAGGAGTGAAATAAGCAAATCAGAAAAAAACAAGAACTGCATGATTCCATACTTTGGTGGAACATAAAAATGAGACTAAGAGACATGGACAAGAGTGTGGTGGTTACCAAGGGTGGGGGGGGAGGGAGGACATGGGAGGGAGGGAGGAAGAGAGTTAGGGGGAGGGGGAGGGGCACAGAGAACTAGATAGAGGGTGACGGAGGACAATCTGACTTTGGGCGAGGGGTTTGCAACATAATTTGATGACAAAATAACCTAGACATGTTTTCTTTGAATATATGTACCCTGATTTATTAATGTCATCCCATTACCATTAATAAAAATTTATTAAAAAAAATAATAATAAATAAATAAATAAAATGGAAATAATGTAAATTATTTATTCTTTCTCTGCAGACCGGTGCCAAATGGCCCACGAAACAGTATCGGTCCATGGCCCGGGGGTTAGGGACCACTGGTTAGAGGACTAGTGCATGCATTGGAAGGCCACAGATTTTAGGTCAATAGAAAGGTAACTTTGACAAATTGATTCTCACATGCATGTAAATTGAAAAAACTAAGATGAATTAGACACGATTGAAAAAGAAAAACATAGTATAAGGACTTACTCTACTAAATGTCAATTTAAAGCTACTACAATTAAGATAACGAGGGTTTAGCTCAAAAACAGATCAGTGGAACAGATTACAAACAGAGGAGTATATGAACAATTGATTTATGAAAAGATCATAATAGGGCAGACTTTTTGAAGAAATATTCTGAAAATGTGGCTGAGACAATAGGATAGCCAATGGACAAAGAAGACTGAACATCAACTACTCAAGCTATATGCAAAAATGGAATCTGGGTACATTGTAGATCTAAATATGAAAAGAAATCAATATAGTTTCTTGAAGATCATGTAGTGAAGGATTATTATTCCCTCACTGTGATAAAATAATTCTAAAAATTATTAACCATGATAGAAAAGATAATGAGATTATAGTAGGAGCAGAACTGTGGGTTACACAAAGACATGATTTTCCTAATTCTTATAACCCAGAGAAAGCATACCATTAGTTCTTTTTTATAGATAAGGAAACCAGCTTTCTGGGAAGGTCTCTAACTTACTTTAAGCATTTAAATAGTAAGTGGAAAAGATAGGACTTAAAACCTAGTCTTGACAAGCCACTCCTTAGTTGTTTTTTTTTTTAATGACAACCCCTAGTGACTTCTGAAAGTCTACAAAACAAAATACTCCCTATTTCATATTCCAGAACTTCTATGATCTTTCATCAACCTCTCTTTTCAAGCTTACCTTTCATCAGTACCCTTAATTCAACTTAGGATCCAATTAAACTGCACTGTTTCCTTTTGAGCCCAGGGTCTCCTGACTCTGAGCCTTATATTAAAGCTGTGCACCATTTCTTCTACTCTCCTCATCTCTCTAAACTCAAATTCTATTCAAGGACCAACTCAAATATTTTCCCCTCAAGCCCCCTTCCTGCTCAGCTCAGAGTAAGCTTTCCATCTTGAGAAGCCTACCGCATGCTATGCTAGCTGTCCTGCAGAACTAATGCTTTCTGCTTTGCACACTGTGTGTGTGTGCATGATCTGCATCAGAACAATTTTTGTATATGCCTAATTTTTTCCACAAATTTCTAAAGTTCCCTACAAAATAGAAAGCATTTCATGCACAAAGTATATAGTCAATATCTTGATTAAATAAATCAATAAAAAAACTCCACAAAGATTTCAAGTGATTTGCACAGGATCACAAAACTAATTTGTATTTCTATCAGAACTTGAGCCTATGTCTTACAAACAGCTTTATTGATATTATTTTTTTATTGTATCATGAAGTGACTCTGCTACAAACTTAGATAACTAGAAACAAGAAAAAACCTTTGATCCAGCTTTCCAAGAGGCAAGAAAAAAAAAAAACCAGGTTCAGATTTTAAGGACAAATCTTCTATTTTCTTAAAACCAGAAAATCTATTTGATATCATAGGTTTGAATGATTTTCCACCTTAAAAAATTAAAGCCAAGCTCAAGCACCTGAACCTGAGATCTGGCAAGGCAATCACTAAAGAGTTAATCGCCCAAAGTTCATGTATATCCAGAAACCAACATTTCAAATTAAGTAGATAATGTCATAGAGTTGAGAACACATTCCCTGAATAAATAAATCTGGAAAATGCTAAAAATTCTTATGTCATCATACTAAATCTGGAATATGTCATCATATCAAAAAAATCAATAAATAATTTTAATAGCTTCTCTACCATGTCACATGTAAAAAAACAAAAAAGAAAATGCCTTTCAACTCTCAAAATAGATACAAAGAAAAGAATGAAAAATTAGAGAACTTGATAGAAAAACATGGCCATATATATATAATACATATTATTATGTAAAGTTATTATTTTATATAAACTGGCAATTTCCATGAATGGCCAGCACTATACTTGAACTTTGGGTCAACATTAATGCAAGTTTTCACAGTCAACTCCAGAAAGGAAATTATGCCAAACAGCCAAGATACTCTTAAGGGGCAATAAATTATGCTGAAAAATTTTTCAGCGACTGACTCAAAAAAAAAAAATGGAATAGTCATGCTCTAAGCCCAACATAGAAGAACTGTTCACTGTAAATAATAAAAATGAATCTTATGTCAATGATTCTGTTCTTGTAATAATTTGGTATAAAAAGCACTGAAAATAAGTTTTTCTGAAAAAAATCTTGCCTGAACATACTGTGCTCTCTTTTTTGCCTTGGCCAAACACTGGCGCTGCCATGTCTAGGAACACCTCTGTCAACCATCCCGCCCCACTCACAATTCCTCTCCTCTGCCTACACTCAGAGGTGGATTTAATGGTGGGGGCACTGCACCCTGGGCACTGACTGCTGAAGGGCCCCGCAAAACACCAACTTTACGCTGTTTTCTAATGTAAGGGGCCCAATATTTTCTTCTGTGCCTGAGGATTCAACCGACCTTAATCCACCTCTGCCTACACTACACTCATACTTTACATTTCAGACAATGTTATTAACTTCAAGATTTCTCCCTTGAACTTCCTTGAACTTCCTCCCCAAAACTGGGTTGACTTCCCCCTCAAATGAACACCGGCTCTAGGACCCTGTGCAAGCCCCTAATATAGCATAAAGCCCACTGTCTCAACATGTCTTGTTTATTTGTACGCCCCGCATCTTGTAATGTGTGTGCATGCACACACGCACACGTGCAGAAGCACACACACACACGCATGTGTGCGCAGATGCACACACACACACACACACACACAGACTATAAGCTCCATCTGGGCCAGGACACAGCATCTAGTACTTCTGAAGAACATAGTACAAACACATATTTTTCATGAATCCATATGTTGTCATAAAAAGAAGTAATTGCTTTTGCCTTTGGTTAAGAAAACATCTAAATCTTCTTGACCATTTTTGGTTGTATTCTGTAACATTCCTTATTTTATCTGCTGGCCAGTATAGCAGAAATCCTCAGTCCTTCCACAAATTGAACACTGATGTTTGATGCATAGGTCCCTTTGGATAGTTTCCATATTTGTTTCCCACTTTGAAAACAGAAAAAACAGCTTGAACAGGTGGTGGCACAGTGGATAGAACATTGGATTGGGAAGCAGAGGACCCAGGTTCAAAGCCCCGAAGTCTCTGGTTTGAACGTGGGCTCATCTGGCTTGAGCGAGGGGTCGCTAGCTTGAGCGTGGGATCATAGATATTATCCCTTGGTTGCTGGCTTGAGCTCAATGTCACTGTCTTGAAGCCCAAGGCCACTAGCTTGAGCCCAAGGTTGTTGGCTCGAGAAAGGGGTCACTTGCTCTGCTGTATCCCCCAGGTCAAGGCACATATGAGAAAGCAATCAATGAATAGCTAAGGAGACTAAGAAGTCACAATGAAGAATTGATGCTTCTCATCTCTCCCTTCCTGCCTGTCTGTCCCTTTCTGTCCCTCTCTCTGTCTCTCTCTCTCACACACACAAAAAGAAAAAAGAAAAGAAAAAAACCCAGAAAAATATGTATCATATAACTTATTTTAAATAATTACCATGACAGCCTTTATCAACAAAAATACCATGATGGCATGTGGTCAAGATTGAGAAATGTGTCCATTTTAGCTTGCATAACAATATTTTCAGGTGACTAAGTCATCTTTTATCAATTAACTTTGTATTTTAAATAAATGTTCACAGTGGATCTCATTGCAATAATTGACACAACAGATTTTTCAAGCCTATTCCACATCAGGAACATTCACTTGAAAGTTATTGTCAAGCTGACCAAACATGTGATATTTGTTATTTTCTGTTTTTCACACATTGACAGAGGTAGAAAGATTATACAATCTATTTTGTCAGATATTATATAAACTGGACTGCATTATGGATTCCCTGTTACAATAGAACATTGGGGTAACTCTGAATTTCTGTCCTTTCAAATATGAATCACTCACACATAAGGACAGTTAAGAGAGGATAGGTCTTAGCCAAGGGTGGAACATAAAACAATTTAGAATCTTTGAGAACACAACAAGGCCAGCTGTGTAGACATGGAAGCTGGCCAAGTTAGCTTGCTAGCCAAAAACGACCATTTCTGATCTTCTAGATTCAACATGAGACTCCGACACAATTGAATTTTAAACAAAAATGTATTACATAACTTGAGGGATGTCTGCCTCAAGTTTAAATTTCAGGATGGATGCCCTTAATGATCTCATGCTGCCAGAGGGATCTATAACAATGTGCCAAGTGTGCACATGCATGCCCACACTTTTTCCGTTTGTCTGTCCGGATGCAGTCTCTAGTTCTGTGTTAAGTGCCCTGGCCCTCATTTTGTATCCCCTGGCATTCTAAAAGCATTTTAGAGCCATTTAGAGTGTGGGGCTCCTGAAAACACTCTGTTTGAGGTTAGACTTGAGCAAAAGAAATCCATGACCACACGTATCTCAGTTCTCCATGTGTGTTACCCCACCCACCCGCCCTCAAACACAAATATACACAGCTTGTTTAAGTTCAGAAGGACCTTGAGAAGGTAGATCGTCTTAGTATTTGAAATCTCAGTGTAACTCGGGGAGACATCATAATCCTATGAGGTGCGTTTATTCAAGAATTAAAAATAGCTGGCCTGAGCTAACCCTCCTCTGGTTAAGCTGGCTGACAGCACTTTGCCAGGAGCAAAGCAACCCTATGGAAGCACTCTGCAGTAAGCCAGCCTAAATTTTTCCATCCTTCTCCTTGCCTGGTTAAGCCCAGATCCAATCCACTGCAGCACACTGCTCTAAGAGACAGGGAGAACATGATGTTCTCTTTAATCACTGAAGTAGAATGCAGTGTACAAATGGGGGTGGTGGGGACCATACATTGAAGAGGTGTTAGCCAGAGGAAAGGATATCAGAACAAGAATAGCTTAGCCTCTAGCTGTGTCCTCTTGGAAAAGCCATTCAAATTCTCTATGCATAAATTTCTATCTGCTTGCAACTACATTCTTAATAGAAACTTATATAAATACTGTGAATTAAATATGTTCTAAGTCTTTTCTCAAATATATTTACTCATCAGCACTAATGCAAGCCTGTCATCATTTTACAGAAGTTACTAGTATAATTTACTTATGAAATAAAAGTGATAGATTTCAGAGAAATATACTTCAATATATACTAACTCTCCCCCTTTTTAAATTTAACCCTCAATAATAAGATGTAATACCAAGCTACAAACAACAGAATACATTAAAAACCACCAAGATATTGTCCTGGCAAACACCAAGGGAAGAGTTTTACCAGAGAAACTGACACATGATTGGGAAAGAGAATTTAACTTGAGAATTGTGATGCAACATAATACCACATCTTAAGGGGAAAACTCAGAAATCAAATATATTCAACTTGAACCTGCTGCTTTTTAAAAGGAATAATAAAGACTATAATGAAGAAATAGGAAACTAGTAACCACAAATCAAAGTGCTAGCTCTACCACGAGGGTAAAAGTGGCACCAGACCAATTTTAACTAAGGTTTAATTTGTTATGCTTACTTCTCTCTGAAGCTAGGAAATTTTCCAAAGACAATAACAAATTTTGCTAAAAGAAGGAGCATTCAAATGATGGAGGGGAAAGCAAAATAAAAGCAAAGCAAATAGTCAACACAGATAAAATTAGTCCAGCTCTTACAAGACGGAAACAAATTTCTGGACAAAATTAATAATTAAATATATTCATCAACAGCTTCCTAAAAGCTAAAATCTGCTGTTTACAATTCTTTGAGCTTACCCAGTTTTAGGATGTTTTATTTCAACTTCAAGAAGTTATGATGAAATGCTAATTTTATTACTTAATTTATGAAAGAATAAATTTGTATTTCCTGAAAAAAATTTTTATCACATTCTCAAGACATTTTCTCTCCCTTTTTAATGTGCCAGACAAAATTGCATGTGTGTATGCAACACTTTATATAATTTACATCCAAAACATAAACCGCATTTAATCTGCACTTTGTAAGTAAAAACATACAAATAAACCAAAAACAACAAAAGTTCTTTTCTTATAAAAAATCGTTGCATTCATTTTTGGACCCTTTTAAAATGGTAGTTGAAAAGTATATGAATGAGCACATACATCAAACAGACACTGAAACCCTCAAAGGTCATTTCTTGTTTTCTATAAGTAATGAAAAATTCAATGCAACTATCAGAAAATAGCTGGCACAGCACCGTACTGGGCTGACATCAAAGAAACTGTTGATTTTATGGTTACTTTCAAACAAAAGAAATAACTTAGTTTGGGCCCCGAAGACCCTGGGATCCCACCCTGTGAATATAACCATCTCATTTTGATAAGAACAAAGAGGAACCAGCTCTCCTCCTAGGAGCATATTAGAATCCAGAGGGCCATTATTCTTCAAAAAAGGTTCTCGAGTGACACCGTAGATCTCTGAGGATTTCTTTATGATACAACACTCAAAGAGTCAGAGCCATCCTCTCTATTCCCACCCTCCTGCCCACTGCCATGGATCTCAGACTCTACCCTGAGAACAAGAGCTCCTCAGGAAACTTAAGAAACTGGAGACCTTCAGATACATACACAGGAGCATGGAGAACAGGGGGTCTTGAATGCAAAGCTAAGTTAGACTTGGTCAGAAGGGCCATAGGGGACTACTAAGGCATAAAATCAAGGGAACTATGTGTTTTCAGTAAAGTAGAGTAAGTCATCTACTGGGGGTGGGGTGAAAATTGAGTTCTTGAAAATAAACAGAGTTGGTGCAGTGACTCTCAACAATATTCTAGAAAGTCGATAATATATAAATAGGAGATGAAGCCACACTGAGAACATAGCTGAGAGGAGAGAGCACAATGTTACACAGACCTCAGTCCAAAAGTTTTCATGGCTTTCTGCAACAAGGCCTGGTTGCCAGAGAGTAAAGAAAGCTGATAATGGGGTAACCAAACATTAGTGATTAGCAAGAAAATGAAAGTGTTGAAATAACTAACCGTGGGTCCAGAGGGACAAGCAAGCCAATGAAGTCTATAAGGCGATTATGACCCAAGATGATATAGGAGGGGGTTGAAGACTCAATCTATAAGGCTATAAATTATAACACAAGAGTCATGGTTACCCTGGTATGTCCTGAGTCCTTAGGCACACTGAGTGATGTGTGATGGGCTGCACCAAAACACTCTCTCCAAATACAGCACAGAATGTAAGATTGGACAAATCACTTTGATTGTATTTGAAGAAAGAACTTCCATCGGTAGACAGATGGAAAGTAATCCTTATAGTTGGAATAGACAGATCTCCTCACACTCCTCCAATCAATCACCCAAGAGCCAGTTTGGTTCAAAACAAAATTAACAAAATTAAATTTTGGGGGGTTACATTTAGAAAACTGTATTGGATTGTCACAGCTAATGACATCATAATTCCTATAGTTCTTAAGAAAAACATTAACTAAACTAGTACTATAGCATAGTATGCCAACATCTGTCTTTAATTTATGTACCTGAATTAAAATTGAGGATTGCTTTTAATCATCATTATCTCTCTTTTATAAGCTAGAATTGCAACTCAAAAAAATATTCAACAAAAGGTACCAGTTTTATGAAAATATAGTGAGAATGTGATGTAAATCCAAGCTACCATTCTTTTCCAGCTAACAAGGAGCTCTGTATTTTTTCAATAAATATTTAGTTCATTGAACTTGGTCTGTTAGTTTTTTCCAGCCCATTAGATTATCATTTAATGAGATTTCTTTCTCTAAAGAAAACAGAGATATTAAATCACTATACCCTCCTATAGAAAAGAGCAATGGAGATCCCAGATGGTGGTGGAGAAGGTGGATGTTACACTCATATCCTACCAGGCCCCTACTGGAGTTACAATTATATTTAAGAACAATCATTCTGAACAACTGACTCAAGACAAATGAAGAGGAGTCTTACAACCAAAAATGCACAGAAGAAGCCACATTGAGATTGGCAGGAAGGGCAGGGATGCAAAAAGGGGTGCCCCACTCCCACGAGCCACAACTAAGGTTCTGGAGGGATATCTCAGCTGAGGGGGATTTCCTCTGAAGAAGGTGAGGCCTAAACCCCAAACCAGGCTACCCAGCCCAGAGCACCAGAGCCAAGAGTAGGCACCTGCAGAGAATTAGGCTATGAAAAACAGCAAGGTTTCTGTCTGCCAGAAAAAGACAGGAGTCCTCAGAGACTCAGGCACACTTTTAAAGGGCCAAAATATAAAATCTCATTCACAGCTACTTACCCTGGGCTCAAGCAGAGGGAGAGCCAAGCAGAATAGAGTTGCAAGAGAAGAGTCTGGGATTTGTGCCTATAGGAAGAGAAACTGAGGGGTGTGTAGGAGGAGGGAATAGTTACCAAAATCCCAGTGCTTAGTCATCCTCCCATACTGTAGTCGCCATCTTTCTTAGGCAAAGCACTCTTCTCTGTGTGCCATCAGCCCAGGGGAAAGCAATTGTCCCACCCTCTGGTCTCTCTCTCACCACACACTTAGAAGATTAGGCCCTGCTGAGGAGTCAGCAGCCTTGGCCAGGGAGTAGAGGTCTGGACAGACTCAGTAACTTAGTTGTCTGGCTTAGAGGCAGGGGCCATTCCCCCCACTTTCCTGAGAATCTGACTGGTACCTCCCCTTCCCAAAAGATTCAACAGAAAAACCACTTTCCTGGCTGCTGGAAGATCCACCCTCTGGGCTCCAAGGATCTACCAACCCAATTCCTACTGGCTCTACCCTGCTGAACTTGGGGAAAAGCCAGGACAGACTAAGACATGGGACTTTGGTGTGGGGGCCACATCTGCCACCTTTTCTGAAGCCTGACTGGCACCTCCACCTCAAGGGAGATCCACTAGCCCCATCCTTCCAACTTGACCAGGCAGCCAGAGACGAATCTTGGGGTGTCTTGGGATGTCACACTCTTCCAGGAGGTCATAGCAATCGAAAAGGTCTAACAGAAGACATTGTATCTGCATAGAATCTTGACATATAAGTAGGAATGGCCTCAGGTGGGAGAAGCATTTCAAGTAGTGAGAGCAACATATACCAAAGCATGTCAAAGGGGCAAGAAAACATGAGCTCTTATAAAGGGTCACAAGGGGCTCAAGAGGACTGGAGTGGAGAATTCCATGGGTGAGTGTCAAGAGACAATGCTATATCAGGAAGAGACAATGCAGCATCAGGAAGGACAACTCATAGGCCTTAGTTTGGAATTAATTTGACAGGTAATGGGGGACAATGGAAGGATTTAATTTTTAGGAACTTGTTAGAAGTGTGGAGGTTGGACTGGCAGAGAACAGCTGCTTCTGAAAGAATCAGATGGGAGGCTACTGGGCCTGCTTTATCTGAGGTAAAGATGATGAAAGCCAACACTAATCTGAAAGACTAGCAGTGAGGATAAGAACTGTATAAGCTTTGGTGACCAGATGTATATGGAAGTTGAGGGAAAATAATGTTTCTAAGATGACCTTCTTCTGGCTTAAGTAATTGGTTATTTAGTAATATTTTCAACCAAGGCAAAAAATAAAGAAGAGACTACATGGGGGGCAGGAGAGAAAGAAAATGAGTTCGTGTTGGATATGCTGACTCTGAGGGACCTACCAACCTCATGCCTGCTTCCATTGTAACATCAGCCAGAAGGAAGTGAGAACGGCCCAGTGAGGGCCATGATGCTCTGCAGGGCACTTTGAAGTACTTTCCTGGGCCCCAAACTGAAAGTAGACCTTAATAAGTAGACTTGATATTTTAGTAAACTCCAAGCTACATCCAACCATTTTTTAACTCCAATAATTTACTACATCATCATTAGAATACATGTTATGTGCATGATGGGTATTTTAGAATATCATGTGAATTAATGTTGTGTCTGAAATTCCACCACTGACGATTTATTACTCTTAAGATATTGTCCTCTCCGGGGATGTTTTATTTTAAAAGTACAAATACCTTTGGGTCCACACATTGAGGCGTCATAACTCATAGCAACTCCATGGTTTTCTTCATTAATCTAGTTGAAAAAAAGAGGCACTAGGGAACGGGAGCTTTGAGGTTAGTGCAAATGGGAAGGATGGGATGTTAAGAGACTCCTTTCTCTTTGGGATCATTAGTCATCATCAAGGGGTCCAGCTCCTTTCTGGAGGGGCGGTGACTTGGGTTGAAGACAGGGTACATAGAAATGGAAAATAACTAAAGGCTGACTTCACTGGTTTAGCTCTTTGGGCTCAAGTTTCAAAATCGGGTACAGTGTAGTGTGCAGTCTGAGAAAACTACAGTGGAGACACTGAAAGCAGAGTCATGCTTACAGAATACTGATAACAACGTTTGTCTGTCTGTTGTTACAAAATCAGATGGTTTCTTGACCTTGAGAAGTTGCAAAGTAACCTTCTGAAGCATCTTCTTGGTTGGCAGTGAAGGCAGAAATGTAAGATGCAAGACCAATGTTCAGTTTAGAATGTTATGGTATATAAAGTAAAATTGCATAATGAAGATAAATCTTTATTTAAGCATGTTACCCTAAGTAAAAGGGCGTGATTTGTGGGACCTCTGCTGGTCTCTCAGCTTCTAGAGTGGAGAAACTTTTCTGACAGTCATCTCCTCTGTGAATTAATAGCATCGGTTTTCCTGCCTAATAAACTGGTACCCTGAGCATCAAATCTTCATCTCCTCTATTAAAGGAAACTATTCCCACTGCCCTCCTACCATATTCTTTCATTAAGCAAATACCTTAAGTCAGAGTTTCTTTTACCAATTATAGGCCTCATCAATTCCCCAATCTCAGTTTTAAGAGACTCTAATAGGAATTTAAGTTTCCTATAACTAACAAGCAATTCCAGTAGGAAAAGAGGAGAGAAGAAAAGCGGTCACAGAATCACAGGGGAAACACACAGGCTCGTCCATTCAGTACCATTCTGCAACGTCCTTTGAGAAACAGCAATGACACAGAGGGGTCTGCTTCCAAGGGGCTCACCGTGAAGCATAAGAAAAAACAGCACAGACAGCTACAAGATAGTGAAAATCCTCAACTACAGAAAAAGGAACCAACTACCTGAAGAAGCAAGAGGGGTTGCCAACAAGGTGGCATTAGTCCATCTGTCAGCTAGTCAGTCAATAAATGCCTATTAAGGCAGATGCTTTTTAGAGGCTAGAGAGCACACTCTAGTTGGGACGAAAGTACCCTGCACCTAGGAAGGGCTTGAAAAGATGAAATCATGAAAGAAGAGGTCTGAGGGTGCCCATTAGCCAAGGTGATCAGAGAAGGTTTCCTTGAGGAGTGGAAGAAAAACAGCCATGCAAAGCTCTGAGCTGAAACTACAGCAAAAACAAAATCACTAGGCAGCAACAAACTAGCTTTTCATGTCTAACAGACAGGAAGGGGTCAAGGTCACTGTAGCAGAGTAAACAAAGGGGACAGAGAAAGAAGAAAAGTGACAGGTTTCTCTGGGGTCAGAGTACATGCACCTTCAGATAATGTGGTTAGAAATTTACATGCAATTGTAAGTAGATGCCATTGGGAAGCTTTCAATGGGAATGCTATGGTCTAATGTAGGTAGGTCCTAGAAAGTTGTCCCTGGCACCTGTGCAGAAAATGGGTTTCAGAGGAGCAACAATGAAGACCAAAGACTGATTAGGAGACTGTGTCTGTAGCTCAGGTGTGAATGATGGTGGCAGTAATCTGGGACAGATATGACAGAGACGTGGACCAGGGCTAGGGATAAAAAGATGGTGAAAATGAGTAAGATTCGGGATGTGTTTTGGTAAGAAACGGTCAGGGTCTATTAATGAATTTAACATGGAATGTGAGGAAAGGGAAAATCAAGGCTTACTCTCGGGTCTGGCCTGAGTAACACTGTAAATGGTATTCTTACTTTTACAGAGATGAGGAAGGCTTAGTGAGGAAACAATAAAAACAGGAGTTTGCCGGCCATGCTGAGTTTGAGAGTCAACTTAAAAATCCAGCTGGAGAGAAGTAGATAATTGGTTATAAGAGTAAAAAGAGGTAAAGGGGAGGTTCAGGCTGGGGATAAAAATTTGAGAGCCATCACATAATAGGTGGCTCTGAAACTATCTTAGCACCCTGAGCTGTATCATTCAACTCACATTAAAAGGCATCTGCGATGTGTGAGGCAGATACCAGTCCTTGTGCTGGGATAAATAGGATGGCTATCTTTAAGGAGCTTACAACAGAGTGTGTACACATGTGTGTTTCCGGGGTGGGTGGGTGCCATAAATAAGTAAAATACACAGCAGAAGGAAACAGATATAACAAGAGACCAAAGCAAAGTGGAGTAGGTATGTAGTGAAAGATACTATTAATTCCAACTGAACAATCTGTTTCTCAGAGGCTATGACATTTTAGGTGACCCTTAAATAATGTGTTGATACTCACAGGTGGATGAAAAGGGAAAGGGTTGAAGGTCCAGTGTGGGCAAGAGCAGGGTGGAACACAAGCGAATACAAAACACCTTCGTGGAACAGGAAGGAACGAACAGATAAACACCACGTCCCCAGAACGAAAGGCACACAGTCTGCACAAGGAGACCTACGTGTGCACCAGCCATGAAAGCAGCTGTCTGCCAGGGTCAGAGAGGCACACGGAGGAAGGAGGAGAGAGAGCAAACTGACTCCGTGAAAGCTGATGCTTTAAAGATCCAGCCATATAATTGCTCTTAGGGTCTGAATTCAGAAAAGGAACACTCTTAGAAACTGGTGCTGGAGAGATAAAGTAAGGGCCCTCTCCCAGACTAGAAATAAGAGGGAGATGAGCCAGACAGAGTTGAGCATTTGCTGTTATGTCTGAAAATGCTCAACTGAAAAAAAAACCCAAGAAAAACAACAACAACAAAAAAACCCAGTCTGTGCTGTCTCTGGCTCTTTGTTATTCACTACAACATTAATTTAACTACAATTAATATCAGCAAAAAGAAATAGAACTCTGATGTGCTATGACAGTGGACATAAAATCCAAAGGTCAGGGTCTTCTACTAAAAAATTACCTTACCTCTGCTATTTCATGCAAACAACTGCTGAGAAACGCAGAGCCTACAAATGACAGATCAGCTACTTACCATGCGCTTACACATTTATGTTTCAAGGTGGCAGAACTCTCTAATTGAATGCACTTTGTTTATTATTAAACATCACATGAGCTACACACACGCATGCACACAACCAGACACATGCACCATTACCCTCGCTATATTAGATACACTGAGATATTTCTTGATCTGAGATAGACTGACTAAACTCTTTTTTACTGGAAGGGCTAATGTTTGCCTCAGCTTTGGTATCTAGACACTTGTTAGAGAGCAGACGTGGTAGAAGACACTATCATTTCATAATCATATTCCCGAAGTCCCATAACTGTATTCCCGAAGTCCCATAACTTCCAGAGAATCACAGTAGAGATGTGTGAAGTAGCTGCCCGTGAGCGTGGAAACCCGCGAGCAAGAACACGCTCTGCTGCCAGTGGTAGCAGAAGGGAAGGGCGGTGGCCACCATTGCTGCCTGTGCCATTTCCCCAGGAAATGAAATTCATCTGGACCTCCAGAGGGTAAGAGGCATCTGGTCCCATGGATAACAGCCAGGGACGCCTGCCCTGCAAAGTTAATCCTACCCACTGGCCTCGGGCATCATTCCACCAAAGAGAATTGAAACTGAGATAGTAATATCCAGTATAAAACCTCAGTGAGGTTTGGTTTCAGGTCTTCATTTTGTATTCCTTAACTTTTTTCAGCGTACTTTTTTAAAGAAAAATAAAGAGCGCATGCGCGCAAATAGAATCTCAGAGGCTTTTCTTAAGCCCACTCCTCACAGCCCTCAGCAATTATTTCTCCCTTTCTATTTGGAGTGTGCAATTCCAAGATGATCAGAGAAAATCGCGCCATCTGGAAGTCGTAAGAAAATAACTTGTTTCTGGGACCTGCCTGCAGCCACTGGAATCCGGCGGTGGCCGGGGTGTTGGATAAGACCCGCCGCAGCGCCAGCGCCGCGAGTAAGATGAAGACGCCTTCGGGCTGCTCCTCCAACTGTTCTCCGCTGCGCGGTTCCTTGCGCCTCTCTCTACCCGAAGATCAGGGAGAAGCGCTCTGAGCCCTCCAGATGCACATCAGATATATTTGGAGAGCTCTAATAATCGTAAGTTTCTTCTTCCAGTCTGAGTTAACATCTGCAACACAACTTGATCAGTTTGCTCCTGTTCAGCCACCAGCAACTACATTGAACGTGACCCTTCGAACTTCTCAAAGGCAGGAATGATAAGTCTTCCGCTTAAAATCTCCTCACAAGGATTTATTCAATTGTAAGTCCCACGTACATGTTCCCTGTTGTTTTGTTTTTTTAATTAACCATTTCATCTATAACCTGGTTGCCAGGCTCACTCATTGATTTTGTCTTCTGCACTTTGTCTTTTTTTTTAATAAACTCTTTATTTTCAGTATTTTATTTATTTTTATTGACTTTATTGAGGTGAGACCAATTAATAAAATTATATAGGTTTCAGGTATACAATTTTATAATACATAATCTGCACACTGTATTGTGTGTTCACCACCCCGAGTCAAGTCTCCTTCCATCACCATCCACCCTCTTCTGGCCTTACAAAAAAAATGCAAAGATAGAAGAGAGAATATCCATATATAATGCATACCCAGTTTCCCCTACTGTTAATTTCTTACATTAATATGGGACATTTGTCACCATTAATGAGTTTATATTGATACATCATATATCATATATATTATATGAATATTGATATATTACATACAATACACATAACTAAATTCCACACTTTATTCAGATTGTCTTAGTGTTTACCCAGTGACAGGATCCTGTTTAGCTACAGCATTACATTAGGTTCCTCTTGACTGTGACAGTTTCTCAGACCTTTCTTCTGTTTAATGACCTTGACTCTTTTGAGAAATACTGGCCAAGTACCTTGCAGAATGTCTTTTGGTGGGAATTGTCTGATGTTTTTCTCATGATTACACTAGGCCCAGGCAGGCGTCCCCAAACTACGGCCCTCGGGCCTGAGGCCATTTATCCAGCCCCCTGCTGCACTTCTGGAAGGGGCACCTCTTTCATTGGTGGTCAGTGAGAGGAGCACTGTATGTGGTGGCCCTCCAACGGTCTGTGGGACAGTGAACTGGCCCCCAGTGTAAAAAGTTTGGGGACCCCTGCTAGGGTATGGGCTTACAGAGAGAGACCACAGAGGTAAAGAGGTATTTTCAACACAGCGTATTAAAGGTACATACTAAGAACATGACAGCACTGTTGATGCTGACCTTGGTCCCCTGGTGAGGTAGTATTTGTCACACTTCCCCACTCTAATGTTCTGCACCCCCCCCCTCTCCTTTCCATCCTGTATTCTTTGGGAAAATGTCACTCTGCAGACCTACATCTAGAGAGTGGGTAGTTAAGCTCCATCTCCTCCAGGGTAGGGTATCAAAATACATTATCTGTAATTCCATTGCATGGAATGTTTGTCTTTGTCCCCATTTACTTATTTATTAAGTCATATATTTACTATCTGTATGGACCTCTGGATATTTATTTCATACAAAAGCGTTATATAGCTTTGGCTACTGAAAGCTATTTCTGTTGGCTCTTATATTTCTTTAAGATATCTCCCCCATGAAGGGTTTTTGTTTGTCTGACTTAGTTTAACTATTTGTTCAAATACCTCATTTTCAGTCACTACAAGATTATCTGGGCTCATCTTACATATTTTCTGCCCCACATATAGAATAACCCATTCCTCCTAGATTCTGTTTTTATACATTGTATAATGGCATTAGAATCCAAGAACTAAGACTTAGGTGTGCTTACTGCTATTGGGATATGTTTGCTTCTATATCCTTTAAGCTCACAGAGCAAATATGTGTCTGTGTGCGGGTGTGTGTGCATATTTACCTATGTTACAGGAATATATAAAAACATCTCTAATGTAATTACCAATATTAAGCTAAATATAAGTTCATATTGGTGACTCCAATTCTAATACATTATCACCTGACTCATACTAGCCTCCTCCCTTGCTTTTCTGTAAATTTCTACTCCAACATTGAAAATTCTGGCTCCCACCATCCATCTCCCATTTATTTAAGTGTTCAATTCCAGTACACCTGTACAGCAATATCAGAACTGACAGCCAGTCATCAGTTGAGAAACAGCTTTAAGTAGTGCTTATTCCTGGTTTCTTTCAACTTTAGTTTAATGGACTCAACTCATTTCCAAAGTTACCTTTCTCCTCTTACCCCACTCAGTGAGATACTTTTATCCTTTTTTTTTTTTTGAATTTTTCTGAAGTTGGAAATGGGGAGGCAGTCCAGACAGACACCCGCATGTGCCCTACCGGGATCCACCAGGCATGCCCACCAGGGGGCAATGCTC
The DNA here is from genome assembly GCF_036850765.1 of Saccopteryx bilineata. NCBI lineage: Eukaryota > Metazoa > Chordata > Mammalia > Chiroptera > Emballonuridae > Saccopteryx > Saccopteryx bilineata. The sequence continues at coordinate 188,987,810 of NC_089490.1, read as the reverse complement.
TGCCCATCTGGGGCATTGCTCTATAGCAACAAGAGCCATTCTAGTGCCTGAGGCAGAGGCCATAGAGCCATCCTCAGCGCCCTGGCCAACTTTGTTCCAAAGGAGCCTCGGCTGCGGGAGGAGAAGAGAGAGACAGAGAGGAAGGAGAGGGGGAGGGGTGGAGAAGCAGATGCGCGCTTCTCCTGTGTGCCCTGGCTGTGAATTGAACCCGGGACTCCTGCACGCCAGGCCGACGCTCTACCAATGAGTCAACCAGCCAGGGCCACTTTTATCCTTTTGTAACGCTGTCATATTATTTTATTAAATTATTCATTCTCTCCTTGAAATCTCCCCAACATACTAATGATTTTTTTAAGTTTGCATACATTAAGATTCACTCAGTTTTCTGTAAATTTCCATGTATCCTGCTAAATTGCTACATTTGGTTATTTCTTCTGGGATTTTATTTCTTTGGGATTCCTTTGGGATTTCCACATGAACAATCATGTCATCTGCGAACAAGTCCTTCCTCATCTGTATACAATTCACTTTATTGTTATACTTCATTAGCTAGTACTCCCAGTATGAGGTTAAATAGAAGTGGAAACAGTGGATATCCTTTCCTTGTTCCAAATCTTAGGAGGCAAGTGTCCAGTTTCTCACCATTAGCAATGACGTTAAATAGAGTCTTGTTTTGTTTTGTTTTATAGATATTGTTTATCAAGTTGAAGAATTTCTTCTATTCATAATCTAGTAAAAGTATTTTTGTCATAAATGAGTAGCAGATTTTGTCAAATGCTTTTTCTGCATCAATTTATATGAGCATATATTTTTTCTTCTTTGGCCTGTTGATAAGGTAGTTCTTTGTCTTTTAAATTTATGGTAACTTTTGTCCCTCCACCTAGAGTATAATGATAATATTACCTTGTTTCTCTCTACTTAGATAAATAAAACATGTTAATTTTCCAGTTTGACTGGAAATTTGTGCTTGCTATCCACAAAATCCCAAGTTTATTTTCTCTCCTGAGTTATTCTTAATTTCAATCCCATCCACTCTCTTCTTGGGAGTTGGGTCTTTATTCCTTAATGTTACATTTATGATTAAATTTCACTATAAATTCATTCAAAAAATATTTATTGAGTGCCTTTTATATGCCATTCTATTCTAAGATGCTGGGAATTGAGCACTGAGCAAAATAGGCAATGTCCTCGCTCTCACAAAACATGCATTCTGGTAGAGGTGACAAAGCATAAATAAATCAATCACAACATACAACAAATTCTATTAAGGCCTGACCAGGCTGTGGCACAGTGGATAGAGTGTCAGACTGGGATGCCGAGGACCCAAGTTCGAGACCTTGAGGTCGCCAGCTTGAGCGCGGGCTCATCTGGTTTGAGCAAAGCTTACCAGCTTGGATTCAAGGTTGCTGGCTCAAGCAAGGGGTTACTTGGTCTGCTGAAGGCCCTCGGTCAAGGCACATATGAGAAAGCAATCAATGAACACTAAGGTATAGCAATGAAAAACTGATGATTGATGCTTCTCATCTCTCTCCGTTTCTGTCTATCTGTCTCTATCTATCCCTCTCTCTGACTCTCTCTCTCTGTCTCTAAAAAAAAAATCCTAATAAGGACCATGGGAAAACAGAGCAAGGCCTGGCAGTACAAAGAGGTAAGGGAAGCTGAAATGCCAGGTCACTGAGCGTGGTCAGGAAGGACTCTTACATTTCGTATAATGCTTGAAGGATAAGAACTCAGTTTATAGAGACTGTCCTGGGAGTCCCATCACCAGCATGTATTTTCATTCACAATTTTGCATTATGAAAAATAATCAACAGAGCAAGACCAAGAACACAGCTTGGTGGCTATATTAGCTTTGAACTCTGTCAACTCAGCTAAGCAGGAACTATATCAGAATTTCTTTCCCTCATGGTTCTGAGCTGTGCTTGGTTGCAAGAGAAATTCAGGCGAGATTGGAAGGCCAAAGTGGAGCGGGGCCATCTTTAAGCTTGGAAGGTTGGCATTGGGCCATGTGCGTCTGCAGCGACTACAGACAGATCAGTTATGCATGGGCTGGCTGACCTCACTGGCACGCAGCAGCTGCCCAGACCACACTCCTTCAGCTTCTCCAACTCCAGGTCAGGTGCACATTGGGACCTCAGCTTCTCCTGCCAGAAACCTGCATCATCAGAATTGGAAACTTGGAAGCTGAAGCAGGATCCGGACCATCGTCCCCAAACAGTCGTTTGTCCTTGCTACCCCCACCACATCCGTTTTCCTTCCTGATGTTATGCTGCGCTGACATAAAGTTGCCCAGCAACTTTAACCAGTTCCTACAGTTACACAAGGTCAAAGCTCTGTAATCAATGCCTTATTTCATATTGATCCCCGGGGTTATATAATTGCATCCTGGTTGATAAAGGAACTCACTATCAACTCCTTTCCTCTTCTGGCTTGTGATTCAACTTACAGGAGATAATCATTCAATCAATCATGAATTCATTTGAAGATGATAGTGTCAGTACCACTTTTCTGCATGTGATCTATAAGAATATTATTTAGAAGACCTGTGATCACCTACCTAGAATCCCAAACATCACATATATAGTTTTGCCTGGGCTTCCCCCATCTTAAACACATTATAAGAAAAACAAATGAAGCTAATTTACCATGATTTCTGGTGATCACCATTTTATTCCTAAGATCTGACAAGTTACCTCTTTAATAATTTCTTCCAGAATCCTGTAAGAAATTGCTGTCAGACTCACTACCCAGTAATTTTCAGAATCTATGTTTTTGTTTCTTTGAAAAGGAAGAGCCCTTCTCTGGTTCCCTGTGATTCTTCAGAGATCACTCACAGTGCCTCTCTAATCACAGCTATAAATTTTTTCTGTACCCCAAGGATGTAATTTGTCCGACCCTGGAGACTTGTATTAATTTAAAGCAGTCTGACGTGCTCTTACCATTTCTTGTCAGAATTGTTTCCAGCTGTGGGCTAAGGTCTATTACCCACTTGCGCTGGCCAAGAAAAAACAAGTTGGGTGTAGCCCCTAGGGAGAATGCTGCCGCTCAGTATGTGGTATATGGTGGTGCTTCTCAAACACTAATGTGCATAGAAATGACTTAGGATCTTACTAAAATGTGGGATTTTCTTCAGAAGGTGTGGGTGGGGCCTGAGATTCTGCATTGTAACAGGCTCCCAGAGGTGGTGATGCTGCCAGTCTGTGAACCACTTGTTCAGTAGTGCGAATACAGTGAGAAGCAGAGGCCCAGTTCCTGGGCAGCCAATGAAGCTTCAAGGATCATCACTTGTACTGCCTTCCTGGGATATTGAAAGTTGCCAGGAGCTATAGAATATTCTAGGTGAATGGGAGGAAACCAGGCTGCAATTAAAAAGCATTTCTATGCAAGCATATCTATATAAGCATTTCTGCAAAGTACTTAGAAATCTCGGGGGGGGGGGAACAAATCTCCAAGGTTTGAGTAATTTTGTGGTGACTTTTCTAATTTTAAATATTCAGTGTGTATCTACTCTTGTAAATTATTATTTTGTATTCTCTATTAAAAATGGGTCCTGTAAGACATATAAATTTCATAGCCCAGTGGAGAGTAGGAAATTCAGAGACACAGAAACCAGATCTATCCATTAATAGTGAGCTGGGGCAGCCATAGATTCTGGCATGGCTTTGAAGATGATTGTGAATAATCAGAACTCAGTTCAAGGCTACTTTTAATTTGACTTATTCCTAAACTATCAAAAAGCAATGCAAAAAATACAGATGAGATAAACACAGATGGGGAGTGAATTTCTACATCACCTTCCTTTTACCTCATGGATGTATGTCCAGAGTTTGGCGGTCTAGAAATCTGAGTGAAGAAAGAGGCCCACTTAAACAGAATGTTCTACAACTGTGGACAGACCCTAGGGTGACCCCAGATAGCCCTCACCTTCTAGTGTTAATTGCTCCTTTGTGTAAATTGCTCCCTGTAACTTGCTTCTAATCAATAGAATATGGCAAAGGTAATAGAATGTCACTTTTATGATTACATTATAGCAGACTGGGGAAAGAAAAGGACAGACCGGCTCTCTCACTGGCCTTGAAGTAGAAGTTGTGTGTGAACTGCTTATGGAGAGAGCCGCATGTCAAAGAACCGTGGGTGGCTTCTCAGAGACCTAGTCTAGTCCAATCTGATCTTTAGGGCCTAAGTCCTACAATACCTAGGAACTGAATTCTGCAACAACCACATGAGCTTGGAAGAGAACCCTGAGGTCAAGACAGGAATGCAGTCCTGCCAACACCTTGATTGTACCTTGGTGATACTATGCAGGAGACCCAGCCAAGCTATGCCCAGATCCCTGACCCACAGAACTATGGGATAATATGTGTTGGCCTAAGCAGTGATTTGCTACAGAGCAAAAGGAAGATAATATAAAGCATCAAGCTACATTGGCACCCAGAAAGCACCTAGGCTATCATACAAAGTGATGAATTTCTGAGGGAGGCACACCCCCTGGGCCTAATATCCTGATTCTAGAATACAATGTCCTTGCCATCCAAGCCCCTTGAGCTACCTACCTCTCCTTCTTACTAGGCTTAGGAGTTATCAGTGTCTGTCATTAGGGATCTCCATGGAGACATTGGCATAGCCTACGAGAAAGACTGGCTATGTAATTCTTAAGACCTGGTGCAAAACAAAAGCATGGGCCCCTTTCAAAATCGTTAAAGAATTACAAGATGGTGACAGCAGAGCCTTACGGCAAGCACTGGGCCCATCTAAGAACAGGGACCTGTGTGGCTGCTCATGAAGCTGGGTCTTACTGCCATCTTAGATGTGCCTTGAGCACATTAGGTAAACTGAGCCTCAAGGTACACCTCTGTAGAAAATGTCAAGCAGTAACTGCAGCACATAATAGTGTGAACTGCATGCATGTGGAAGTTCCTGTTCTAGCGTAGGTACTCAGTAAATACCCTCTTTTTCAGTCTTCCTCTGGGTCTGCTTATTATTGAACCATCAGCCTCAAACACATACATCCTTCCTTATTCTGTTTTCCTCCAAACACAGATAATATAGCAACTTTAGTTGTCCAAAGACACAGTGGTCACAGGTAAAACCAAAAGGTGATCATTTCATTTGAGACTTGTCAGTTGTTTTCAGATCCTTCCTCCTATTTTATTCATTTTAAAATTTGGCAAGCTAAATAAAGATTTACAGATTTGGAAACATCTCAGCACTTTTTTATAAAGCTATCTGTCGTCGTATTACCCTACTCTTACAACCCAATCGTTAGAGAACTTCCTCCCATCTAAGAATCCCTGAGCAATGCTGCACACTCCACCCAGTATCAGAAACATCACAGCAGAGATGCTCAGCTGGGTAAGTGTTGGGACAGAAGAAGATATAAGAACTCAAGCAGGTGGGTAAACTGAAGAAGACTCTCTGGTGATTCCAACAAGGCACATATATAACTCACCACTGTTACTTTGTTTAGAATCATTACTTCAGAAAAGATTTCCATACAGTTTGCCTTCTAGGGATGAGACAGCATTATAGTGGTTTTCTATCTCATTTTTATGAGTCTACAGCTTTTTACAAATTGCTCCTCCTAACCACTCCATCATGTAACTTTTTCCTCAGGCAATATATGACTTTTAATATTGGATGAGAGATCTGTTCAGACATTCATAAAGATGACTGAAGGTCTCCATTCATAGTATTCGCACTTGCCCACCCCCGTGCGTATGAGGCAATGAAGCTTCGGAGGAGTAAGCTGAACTACCAACTTATTTTATTTTATGTAAACAGAAAGGTAACTTTCCATATGCATAAGTAGAGTTAGTATGTCCCTGACTTGTAGGTGACCACGAAGAGCCCATTCCAGCTCAGTCACTAATGGAATCACAGCCAAACGGCGCCAGCATCTTAAGATGAAAATCAGAATTTTTTTTCTGAGACAATTTTATAAATACCAGTTATAAGTATTGAAATTATTAAAATTACAACCACAATTTATTATAATGTGCTGAATGATATTTGGTGGGCTAACTTGGCACACTGAACATTAGCAACAATGTTTAGTTACCCAAGCAAGACATTTATAAACAAACTTTTGGAATACAAACACCACATCATTTGGGGTCCACAGGAATCTACAACATTTAAAACCGTAAATAGCACAGACCAGAGAATGCTATGAAAAAAGATGATACTTTACTGATATGTTTAACCATCCCAGCAGAAATTTTTTCTTTCTGCTCTTCTTATGATTCTACAATTCCCAGCTATTATTATTATTATTATTATTATTACTTTGTACCAGCATGACACACTGAGGTCAATTTCGGGGTGGCATGCCACCCTCTTTTTCTATGTTTCATGTTCATAGAACAAAAAGTTGTGCCTGAAACCATGAGAAGTTGTCCCATGTTCCAAATAAGAGGTCAGGAGGCTATATTTCGCTTTTAACAGAAAAGTAGACTTTTGACTAGAATGAGATAAAGATGAACAAAAAAAGGAAAAGAAGGAAAGCAAAAAGGATAAAAAGAAAGAACACCATTAAAATCGTGTGGTGACATTAGGTCCTGGGGCAAACAGCACAAAAGGGCATAAAACAGAAGAGACCAGACCCAGGGAGTTGAGCCAGACACGAAGTCTGCAGCAAGTGACCGCAAACCACACTGCTCCTTAGAGAAATGAGCTCCTGTTTATTAAATAAGTCTCGTTATTTTTATATTCACAGCAGGCAAAGAAAGAATAGGGTAACTTCTGACACCTCTGTGACAGCTTGAATAAGTTCAGGTTCGGTTTAGAGAGAATTACATCTTTTCTTTAAGTGAATACTATTTTCACAGTTTATTAATGCCAATTCCACAAAGCTAAGTATCTGCCTCTTTACCTGTGATAAAATCATCTCTGACCTTCAACAAAATTTCACAAGAGTGGTAATGACAGTTTCAACTAAGGCTGAATATCAGATGGAATTGAGAAAAGTCCTCTCAATTCAAATAAATGTTCAGGGTAGAATCAATAGGACATATTCAAAATACAAAACGGTGGCAGAAACAAGACAGGAAAGCAATGTTACTTTTGACTTGATACATGCTGAGGACACATACATTTAGCACTAATGAATTAAGGCATTCATACACTGCAGAAAAAGAACAATTTTTGATTTAAACCAAAATTTGATTCTGTCTAGACTGAATCTGATCTTTATGAACTTCTCACATAGGTGTCATGTGCTGTGGGATGGTTCTTTCAGTTGCGAATATAAAATTAATACAAATATCGAGAGTGCCCATGCGCTCACCTATCTCAAGACCTTAGAGGCTTTAGAGAAATCAATCTCATAATGCTCACTGAAGTTGCTAAAAAGGGCTTTTAAAAACACACAGTATCATTGCTGTGGTTCTTTATGTGCATGTGAGACATTCTTAAAATTTGGCAGGTTTTCAACAAGACAGTGGTGGGACTGGGTGCCCGTGTAAGCGGGGCTGTCAGGGAAGCAGAGGGCGGAGAGGTTGTTCATTCAGAGATTTGTCCCATAGGGATGACTAGGTGGGCACTTCTCCCTCTGATCATGAAAAAACAGTGTGCACACTGCCTGTCCCTCACGAGTTCTCTGCAGCTGCACCATCTTTGTACTGTTGACCCTATTCCCACACATAGGTTGACCCCCTTCGCACTGGCTGTGCTGGTTTGAACAGACCCTGACTCTGTGTAGACAGAAACCGGAGGCAACACCTTTTACTCATCATGGGAAGAAACTTCCCTCCAGCCAGTGTTGTTCCATGTGGAATGGGTCACCTTATAAAAGTGACTCTCATGCCACTGGAAACACCCAGGCCAGTCACTGGCACGAATAAGATGCAAATCTGAAGTGGAGGGTTGTGGCTACATTAAATGAACACTTCCCATCTATGATTTAATAAACTTTGAGAAGTGTAGAGCAAGTCAAAGATGCAAAAGCAGCCTGGACGGGAGACTGTGCAAGGGAGAAAAGAATCTATGGATTCAATGAAAACAAAGCTTTATAAATTAGGATGCAAGTCTTCATTTAAGGGGTGCACCACTGGCATTACAATCTTAAATATAACAAATATAACAATAAAAGGAAGAGAACCTCAGGAATATGGACTTTCCATGAGAAAATAACCATTAACAATAAGAATTAATTGCGCTTTAAAGAATTACTGAAGTCACCTGACCAGGTGGTGGCACAGTGAATAGAGCATCAGATTGGGATGCCGAGGACTCAGGTTCAAGACCCTGAGGTTACCAGCTTGAGCGCGGGCTCATCTGGTTTGAGCACAGCTCACCAACTTGGACCCAAGGTCGCTGGCTCGGGCAAGGGGTTACTCAGTCTGCGGAAGGCCCGTGGTCAAGGCACATATGAGAAAGCAATCAATGAACAACTAAGGTGTCGCAATGCGCAACAAAAAACTAATGTTTGATGCGTCTCTTCTCTCCGTTCCTGTCTGTTGTCCCTATCTCTCTCTCTGACACTCTCTCTGTTTCTGTAAAAAAAAAAAAAAAAAAAAAAAAAAAAATTACTGAAGAAAGGCCGTCCATACCTTACTTGCTAGTCAGTTTCAGCTGGAATGATGCATTTCTTCTTTTTGTCCTGCTAACTTTTTTTAAAGCAGCGTGATTTTAAATTAAGTTGGCTAGCTTCCATATTAGTAATACTTGTGCCAGAGGGGGACTGCGGCACCGTGCACAGACCACTGTCATGGACCTGCCTTCCTTCCCCTCTTCTCAGTTTTAAGTTCCCGGTTTCATTTTTATGCATCTCTTGTGAAAAATTCATTTTTTAGACACCACTTTTTGTTACATTGTGATTACGATAAAAAGAAATTTGGAATTCTCTGCATACTCTGAAAAACATTACTGTGATAAGAAGTATGCATTAGAAAGGCTAGACAGTGTAATATGCTTCGTGTGGCATGTTCCCAGCTTCCGCCCGACTCTCCTTACCGCTTTCTTACCAGTTCCAGAGGCAGGCTCAGCACCTGAAGCGCTAGGGTCCGGGTGGCAAAGGGTCAATACAGAGGGAGGGAAGAAGAATGCAGAATGGTTGAGAGCATCATTGGACTATAAAGAATAAGAGATAGCTCGACCAGGTGGTTGCGCAGTGGATAGAGCATTAAACTGGGATGCAGAGGACCCAGGTTCTAAACCCTGAGGTCGCTTGCTTGAGTGCGCGCTCATCCAGCTTGAGCTAGGGTCGCTGGCTTCAGCGTGGGCTCATAGACATGACTCCATGGTTGCTGGCTTGAACCCAAAGGTCGCTAGTTTGAAGCCCAAGGTCGCTGACTTGAGCAAAGGGTTACTTGCTCTGCTGTAACCCCATGGCCAAGGCACATATGAGAAAGCAATCAATGAGCTACTAAGGCACCGCAACTATGAGTTGATGCTTATCTCTCTCCCTTCCTGTCTGGCTGTTCCTATCTGCACTTCTCTCTCTCTCTCTCTCTCTCTCTCTCTCTCTGTCTCGCTCACAAAAAAATAAAATAAAATAAATAAAAGATAAATTGCTTACTAAGAAGAAAAGATTTCAAGTTTTTAAGGCTAAGAATAATGTCAGAAACTTTGGGTTTTAGTTCTTGTATCTAAAGAGCTTAGAAGTCATGATTTTCATGCTTATAGCAAGAAAAAAAGTTTTATGTTTTATTCTTTTAAATTTTTATTGGAGTGACACTAGTTAATAAAATTATACAGGTTTCAGGTGCCCACTTCTACAACGCAGCCCTGTGCACCATACTGTGTGCTCACCCCCCAAGTCAAGCCCCTTCCATCCCCATCTACCCCCTCTGCCTCTTCTACCTCCCCACCCCTTCCCTCTGGGGATCACCACACTGTTGTCTGTGTCTATGAGGTTGCGTTTGTTTTGTTTTTTCAGGTTTTTCTGCTTAATTCCTTCACCTTTTTCCAGTATCTGCATATGAAGTGATTTCACCAGTTGCCCTAGATCAAATCCTTGTTACTAAAGAAGGAAAGTTTATTCTTATCAGTAAATGGTAAATGTGTTCTGGAATCCTGTGCATGTTAAAGACATCTTAATGTAAATTTAAAAAAAGCATAAGAAGGAAAATGGTCAATAATTACATTTTAAGAAAAAGGTGTAAAACATTTAAGATCCCAAAATATAAACATATTTCTTCACATTTACTTTCCATTCATGTAATATAAGAAAAGATAATTAACAGGACTAAAGACAAGGGCTAAATTTTAATCATCACTTTGCATATGGCCTTAATACCTACTTATTAATGTTCATTTCACTCTTCAGAAAAACAAAGGTCTTCTGAAAAAACAGCTGGTTAGGAAACACTCTGGAGCGCCATTTGTCTCTACGACCTTCAACATTACATTCAGGACAAATGCTTGATCCTTCAGTACATTTCTTACCCATATTTTTGTGTTTCCACAAAAACAGGTACCAAGCACTGCCCGTGTGGTTCAATGCAGATTACTGAGGATGGATTCACAGACTAAATTTCCATTTATAAACTATTGGTAACATTCTGTCATCATTAAGGAAGTACTGACTCAAATACAAAAAAACAAACAAAACAAAACTATATAAACACCCGAAAATATATTCTAGGATTTATTTCAAACTAATGAAGATTATACCAACTCATCAGCATTCTTCCCCTGTATCCTATGACTGATGTTCTTGGGTCAACAAGACTCAGTAGAGCTATCATCAGCGACTTTTGAAAGGATCTGGTTCTCCCATGTTTAAAACAAACACACAAACAAAAAAATTATAGGATATATACATGGCCTTGATCTTAATAAGAATTTATCATCAAGTTGAACAACAATGTGAAAATACTTAATGCCACAGAACTGTATAGTTAAAATAGTAAATTTTGATAGGCATATTTTACTACAAATTAAAAAAAATAATTTATCACCTGACCAGGTGGTGGCACAGTGGATAGAGCCTCAGACTGGGATGCCGAGGACTCAGGTTCGAAACCCCGAGGTCGCCAGCTTGAGCATGGGCTCATCTGGTTTGAGCAAAGCTCACCAGCTTGTACCCAACGTCACTGGCTTGAGCAAGAGGTTACTTGGTCTGCTGAAGGCCTGCAGTCAAGGCATATATGAGAAAGCAATCAATGAACAACTAAGGTGTCGCAATGCGCAACGAAAAACTAATGACTGATGCTTCTCATCCCTCTGTTCTTGTCTGTCTGTCCCTCTCTCTGACTCTCTCTCTCTGTCTCTGTAAAAAAAAAAAAAAAAGAATTTTTCATCAAACCACTGATTAATAGTGCTGTCATTTATCAATTATAAAATAATATATTTTATATTTGTTCACTATGTACCCACATATAGTTTTTATCCTATTGTATTCTTCTTTTATTCATAATCCTGAATGCCTTGATCCATCCATCAGCATTATTTATTGATGCAGAATATAAATATTTCACTGCCATAAATATGAGCAGCAATGTAATGAGATTAACATTTCCGTTATGGGCACCAGCTAATATATACAGTCATGTTTTCATTACTGTACCAGTGGCTTCATAGAATTCAGCTCACTGATACCTACTAAATTTCTATAAAGCACAAAGGACTCTCCCAGACACTTTTACTATCATCTCAATATATAGCTGACCAGCTTGTAAGCTTTACACTCACACTATAGGTATATTCATATGTGAGGCTGTTATTAACATTGTGATCCCCAAGTCCCTATAGAAATAAGACCAAATCCTGTTATCTTATGTACCCTATACCTATTTCTGACCCTTAATCTTCCTGGCCCGAAAGGAATAAAAAAAAAATGTTTTGCATACAAATTGTCATTTAACAGAGATACATTAGTTTAAAAGTATCTCTTCCTGATTTTACTAATTTTACAGGTCCAGACAAAAGAGGGCTCTTTTCTAGCAATTTGCAAATTGAAGATATTACGTATATAGGTACCAGTATACAATACTGATATTTTTCTGCGCCGGTTGTTAAAATACCAACTGTTGAAGTCTACACTTAATGGCCTTCTCAGGAGTTACCTAAGAATACTGCCATGGACCAGTGGCAGTAGAGGCTGGGAATGAAACCGGGTGCAGTGCTGGTGAGTATGTGTCCCCTCCCTCCACTGCACATCTGCCTCGTGCACCAAGGGGTGGCCATGGCAGTGGAGTCATGGGCAGTGGCTGTCACTGCTCAGAGCAGTCCCTCAACAACAGGCTGGGGGTGTAGATGGCAGGGCAGGCAGTACTGGGGAAGGTGTTGTTAACAGAGGGTCAACCCAGAGTCTCCCTGGTCCAGGCCATAAGGGAACCATTGACATCCAAATGTGTGTCCTGCCCTGAGCCAAGGGCATTGTGCCAGCTGCCCTCCAGCTGCACAGAAGTGCTGACTAGAGGATGTTGAATGAAGAGGCCTTTGGGAAAGCTTGTGATTTACCCTATGTCATGATGGAGAAAAGGGCACCAAAGCTATTGACGACCTCCTAGAACAAAATATCACATTCACACTATTTAAAAATCAACCAGTGATTTGGAAGTTGCCGGAATGATTTGATAAAGTTAAATGACTTTACAACTTAAAATTCTAGGTAAGTTGTCTTAATACACATGCCAGTTAAGTTAGAAAATAAAAAAAAAATATTTAAAATGTTTTCTTGTGGATTGATTTATATGTTAATTTATCTGACCATCTGGTTAGCAATATTTTGAATATTATTTTGTCATTTTGCTCTTTTTACTCCCAGTCCATTTGGGTGAGGTGAGGGCCTACATCTAGATTTGTTTGCCAACCGATTCCAAAGGAAAACATAGTCCTGGTACATTAACAGGCCCAAAATATTATGCAATAAATGATTAAATAATTGGATAAATACGTAGTCTACCAGCAGTTTTAATTTTGCAACTCCCCTAGATCCAAAGTAAACAATTCAATTTCAAAGAAGTATGATTGAAAATCCAGGCCTTGGCTGGTTGGCTCAGTGGTAGAGTGTTGACCTGGCATGCAGAAGTCCCAGATTCAATTTCTAGTCAGGAAACACAAGAGAAGCAACCATCTGCTTCTTCACCTCTCCTCCCTTTTTCTCTCTCTCTCTTCCCCTCCCACAGCCATGGCTCAATTGGTTCAAGCACATCAACCTGGTCTCTGAGGATGGCTCCATGAAGCCTCTGTCTCAGGTACTATATAGATTGGTTGCAAGCATGGCCCTAGATGGGCAGAGCACTGGCCCCAGATAGGTTTGCCAGCAGATACTAGTCGGGGTGCATGCAGGAGACTGTCTCTCTATCTCCCTTCCTCCCATTTGGAAAAGAAAAATAAAAAAGGAAACCTACTAAGCATAAGGTGCCATAGGAATCCTGTGGCCAGTATAAGGAAGAATCCAGTTCCTGCTCTCAAACTTAAAATCAAATGCGAAATAGAGCTTCTTGATAAAAATTAAATCTCTACTAATGACAGCAGGCTCTTTTGGAAGTGGTATACCTAACAGCAGGCACACATGGCCATTCCCTGGGGTACTTTAACCTTGACAGTGGACAAATAGTTTGGGATTTCAGGATGGTGCCTGTCCAACATTGTTCTAGAAGTTCTCTCCTGCAAAGCTGTCAGATAAAGAAGGTATCACACTTTCTGGCTTTATAAACCATAACAGCTGCTTCATCAGAAACTTTCTTGTTTTTGCTTTGCTTTTCCCTCTTTAAAGTTAGAAAATATTATACATTCTTAATGAATATAGATGTTTCACTAATTCCACAAAATTCTGTTAAATCCCATTCTTGCAAACATGTTGGTCTTCTTGCCTAATGTGTGGTAACAAATGTGCAAACATGTTGTTCATTTTGAAAAGCAAAGAACAAAGATGCTTAAAGGGTTTAAACAATACCTAGTCGACCATAGAAGAAAAATAGAAACAATTACATCACCTCCCTGGTGCCTTATTTATACTTATTCATAACAAAATAAGGTAAAAAAAAAAAAAAGATGTCAGAAGACCCAATTTTAGTGAAATATTTTTGAGCAATAAAGACTTCTAGAACCCATAGACCATATCCAACTTCTTCAGCTATGCGGATGCAGAAGCGTAACAATCCTTTATAAGTATTAGAAGAACACCCTTCTGGAACATTAGACCAGTTCCAGATGGAGGATTTTCATCTATCTTTTAGATGGCAAAAGAGGAAAACTTTCCTATGACTGAATCAAACATACCCATAACAAGAGGCACATCCAGGTATTACTGCCATGTGTTCCTCAAATTATTAATGCCTGCTTCTACCCAAATATTTGTGATCTAACTCTAAAAACATGTCAAAATTTAAAAGAAATCTCACTGTAAAGGGCGTTTCTTCCACTCCACTCTGGTGTGATATAAGCCTTTTAAAAGCCTCCTCCAGCAAGGAGACTGACTGAATACATACACTATTCCATAATGGGGGGAGGAGGATAATATTCCCTTGAAACCTTATTACCCTTTCAGAAACATTATACCATTTCAGAATGGAAATTAACATCTTTTTCAAAACATACTCATAGCAACCTGTTCTGTTAGTCCTCACCATTCATCTGATAAAAGATAAAGAAATTCCAGTGTGTGTTTTAGGAAAAACCTCTCCAGACAAGACGTCACATGGAGTTAAAGTATCTCTACATGAACAGAGGCCAGAGTTTACTTGTAGGAGACAGCTGGGTCAGTGAGGTAAATAAAATACCACATTTCTCTAATACCAATTTCCTCACCTCTTTCCTTCACCCCCGTGTTGCTCAGAGATGGAATGGTGTTTTGTGTTATTCAGTTAAACTTTGCTCTGTGCCGTGTCGCTGGCAATAAAAAGATAAAGAAATAATAACACATAAAAGAAGATGGCAATGCTTTCTAGTTACACAGATTATAAATCCAAGCTAATAGAAAGTTCCGTTTTGAAAGATTATAGTGCCAACAACAAAATAAATGAATACTAAATCAGTATTTTACAATATATCGGTGTCCTATACATGATAAAAGCACAGAGTGACTGAAGAACTCTACCTTTTATCTCTCCTTTCCTTTTAGAAGGCTGCATTTTGTCTCTGGGCAGTATTTATATTATGAACTGAACTTCTAATACCAAATAAAACATCATAGTAACTGCTTTAAAAATCATGATACCAATTTCTCTGTAAATCCTAAAAAAATGTTCTAACTCCAAACCATCAGACTATCTCCAATTTGATGTTGATGTTGTCCCTGAGAGGAGGAAAAAGTCATCAAAAAAGAGTCTAACCGCTCCTCCAGGGGGAACAGATTGGAAGGTGCGCTCCACTACCAGCTGAAGGGGTTGCTGTGAATGGGCAATGGTGGACACAGGACGTAATCCTAGCCCTAGCAGAGCCTTTCCTCATCACTGTGCAAAAGACAAAAGGGGAAGAATGATAAGAAAATAGATGAGAGGAATAAATAAGACCACACATCCTCTTCCTCTAGGGAAGAAATCATATTTCAAATATAATTCGTCAAGCAAAAAAGTACACTGTCAGTGGAAGACAAGGGAATTGTGAGGGGGCAGTGCCTTCACCAACCACAGCCCCAGGCTTTTCCCAACACCCAAAAGGTTAAAAAAAAAAATGAGAGCATGAAATAGTTGGCAAACATACATCAACATACACTGCAAAACATACATCTGTTTTTCTTAACACCATAGAAATTAACCAAATGCTAAGACAAAAATGAAAACAAGGACATAAAATAAGATACTTCTATCTATTACTAGCTGGTCAAGCCACCTATTACTACCATGGCCAAATAATCTGTTCTCTTCTCCACAACTGCTTTATATAGTTAGTGTATGAAGAGAGAAAGAAATGTCATGGACTTAAAATTCAATGCTCTACATAATACATAGGACACAGGAGTCAATTGAAAGAGTTCCCAGTGGCCAGAGCTGGAATGATTTCAGCAACAAAATTCATAAAGTAGTATAGTATTATAATCCAAATCATAAATATTCATAAAGCCACACTAATACAAATAAATGATTGAATAAATTAATATAGAGAAGAGAAAATTCTCCGGTACAGAAGGATTCCAAATACTACATGTAGATACTCCACCCTCAAGACAGAGTTTAACCTCCACCCTCAGGACTCCTTAAGTATGGGCTGCACCTGGTAACTCCAATCCAAGGGGCACAGTATAGAAAAGCAGTCTGGAGGAATAACTTTACAGTAAAGAAATACTACCCCACCAAATGATCAGGTAACCTCAACAGTGATAACACAAGTGGACAGAATGGACTCAAGATACAACATGATGAAAATGGCGTTATATTTCCAAGAACACATAAACCCAGTCAAATCATGAGAAAATGTCAAATTCCAATAGTGGGACAATATCCTCAACTAGTATTCCTCAAACTGGTCAAGGTCATCAAAAACAAGTCTGAGGCCCTGGTCGGTTGGCTCAGCGGTGAAGCGTCGGCCTGGCGTGCGGGGGGACCCGGGTTCAATTCCTGGCTAGGGCACATGGGAAAGGCGCCCATTTGCTTCTCCACCCCCCCCCTTCCTCTCTGTCTCTCTCTTCCCCTCCCGCAGCCAAGGCTCCATTGGAGCAGGGATGGCCCGGGCGCTGGGGATGGCTCCTTGGCCTCTGCCCTGGGCACTAGAGTGGCTCTGGTCGCGGCGGAGTGACGCCCCGGAGGGGCAGAGCATCGCCCCCTGGTGGGCATGCCGGATGGATCCCGGTAGGGCGTATGCAGGAGTCTGTCTGGCTGTCTCTCCCCGTTTCCAGCTTCAGAAAAGAAAAAAAAAAAACAACAAAAAAACAACAAAAAAACAAGTCTGAGGCCCTGGCTGGTTGGCCTAATGGTAGAGCATCGGCCTAGTGTGCAGGAGTCCCAGGTTCGATTCCCAGCCAGGGCACACAGGAGAAGCGCCCATCTGCTTCTCCATCCCTCCCCCTCTCCTTCCTCTCTGTCTCTCTCTTCCCCTCCCGCAGCTAAGGCTCCATTGGAGCAAAGTTGGCCAGGGCACTGAGGATGGCTCTGTGGCCTCTGCCTCAGGCGGTAGAATGGCTCGGATGCAACATAGTAATGCCCCAGAGGGGCAGAGCATTGCCCTCTGGTGGGCATGCTGGGTGGATCCTGGTCAGGCACATGCAGGAGTCTGACTGCCTCCTCATTTCCAACTTCAGAAAAATACAAAACAAACAAACAAAAAAAACAAGTCTGAGAAAATAGTCAGTCAGGAGGAGCCTCTGGACACACTACAACTCAAATATAATCCTGGACAGCATCTTGGAACAGAAAAAGAACCTTAGATGAAAACTAAGAAAATCTGAATAAAGCTTGGACTTAGTTAATAATAATGAACCAATATTGGTTCATTAATCTTAGCAAAAGTATCATAATAATGTAAGATGTTATTAGTAGTGGATACTGAGTGTGAAGTCCATTGGAATTCTATATTGGTTTTGGATTTTAGAATCTAATGCAGTTCTATAATAGAAAATGTATTTTAACAAAAGCTATGCAAATATAAATCTATTATGCCACTCATAATTTTCAGTTTAACAAAACAATTACCTTTCATTCTATCATTCTATTAAACATAAGCTGTGATGGAAAAATAAATCTGACATCCCAATCAAACAATGTCTTTTTGCAGGCAGTTAGCAGTGATTAAATTCTTAACCTCATAAAGACAGATGAGATAAATAAGCTAGACAGTACATTAGCTTAATTCCATACATATTTATATGCATTAGCTCCATTCTCTATGTATTTTTGTTTATTACAAGTCAGGTGGATTGTTTGGAGACATATTTCAAACATTTAGATGCCCTGCTTTGAAGGACAGGTGAAAACCAACTGCCTAAAACCCTTCTGTCCTTCCACAGGTACACATTAATCGTCTCTTCACTTTTGTAAATAGCTGGCTTTGTACTCACAATGCTTTTTTTTCCTTTCACAGTGAATCTTTTCCCCTACAGTGTAAAGAGAGGAAAGTTCTACTTTCTATTGTGAAGTCATAATGCTAAATTTGTTTCACATTCATTGTTTCTATGGCAACAAACTGATGTCAGAAAAGCAATCGGGACCACTCCAGGACCAAACAGAAATGCATGTCTCTGCTTCTTCTCTTGGGGAAGGGCCTCCACCTCTGCACCCTTGATGGAGTCCTTCGCCATCGATATCTGAGTGAAGGAATATTTTTTCCCCTCTCCACTCTTCGGGTTGACTTTCAGTGAAGAAGGTAATTCTCAGAATAGATTAATGCAGGTTAAACTCCTAAATTCCCAATTTTTATTTCATAAGAAATTATTCCATCAAGGACGTGGTGATGATACTTTTTAAATATTTAATTATGTGTTCATACTTTCCACACCCTTGTGTCAAACATGCTGTTATAGGAAATATTAAGAGTCAGTGAGAGGAAAAAGGATCTACTTAGTCATTTCCTTCAGGTTTAAACTATTTTCTATCTTGAAAAGACAAATAGTAACAATATTCTGGGTGCCTAAGTTCTTAAGAAAGTCATATATAAAAAGATACATGCATGCATATGTCTGTGAATTATATATAGAAAAACTTTCTC
Source organism: Saccopteryx bilineata (assembly GCF_036850765.1). Taxonomy (NCBI): domain Eukaryota; kingdom Metazoa; phylum Chordata; class Mammalia; order Chiroptera; family Emballonuridae; genus Saccopteryx; species Saccopteryx bilineata. Next base: position 188,969,279 of record NC_089490.1, on the reverse strand, counting down.
AGGTACCACTTGACTCTTAGGTTATTTTTTCCTTGTACGTAGTACATTTGAATGCCCAAAGTAAAACCATCATTTTACATAACGACCACTTATTAAGCATCTACTTTGTTCCAAGTGCCACTGTAGATATATACATTAACAGATAAGGTATAGTCAGGTCTTTCAAAAAAGCTGATAACCTAGTGGGATACTAAGTTGAATTGTGTCCCCCCAAAATTCATGTCTACCTGCACCTCCCAATGTGAATCTCATTTGGAAACAGAATCTTTGCAGACTTGCCACCTTAAGAGGAGTTCGCACTGAAACACACACGGGGACTGCCAGGTGACAGTGAAGGCAGAGGTTAGATGATCCATCTACGAGTCAAGGAAAGCCAAGGGCAGCCAGCAACTACAGAAGCAAGAAGAGGGGCAAGGAAGGGCCCTCCCACAGAGCCTTTAGAGACAGCACAGCCCCGCCAGACGCCCTGATCCAGGCTCTGGAACCATGAGAGGACACATTTGTGTTGTTCTCAGTCACCAAGTCTGGGGGACTGTATTGCAGCAGCCCTAGGAGACTAACACAGAGGGTGACATAGATACACACAAACAAGACTTTCTATAAGAATCCATAGAACCCTTTAAAAAGCCAGTAAACACCAGGCCTTCTGTATCAGAACAGTTCTTCTATGGAGCATGAGCAATTGAGATGGGGATCAAGACAGAGAGAGACAGGACTTTGTTATTCTCTGGGTTGTTAATAGGCCTGTTCCTACACCTTGCATTGCACCCACCCATCCCACAAGGTGGTTGATCCTTCTGGTTAAAGGATAAACGTTTTCTGAGTGAAGTTTCCAGCCATGGCTAACAAGCAACATAAAACTAAAGACGTGTGAAATGGAATTATCGGTCACAGACCCGCCAGGTTTCCATAAGCCAAGCAAGCTGCCTCCGACAAGCCCCTTTCTTCCCTTGCTTCCTCGTTGATTATTCAGTGTTTTCAAAATCAGACTGCAGATGAAATGCTTTCATCTTTGCACATGCAGCTGCTTCAGACGTCCCCAGCCCTTTCACATTTTTACGCGTCTAATTCATCTCTGTTCCAAGGGGCATGGCCAAGGAGGTGACAGGCTGGCTGGGCCACATAGGCCCTTCATTGAGTACTGACTAACTGATTAAATGCTTAGCGTGCCAAATCGCATAGGCCAGAAGCCAGGAAGGAAGACGGCCCCTCTCACAGCACAGCACCCAGCAAGGCGGCCTCCCAGGAGAATTAAATCCATTTTACATAACGTTAACATTTCTTGGGTCTCTTCTGTTATCATACTTGGGCAACTTTGTATTCCGCATGAATCTGTACTAAAAAATAAAAATATAAACATCTAAACCTACTTTATGACTGCTATATCCTGACCTAAAAAAGGAAACCAAAATAATAACAGACACCAGGATATTGAACTTTCTTAGATAAACTTATCTGGGTGGTTTTGGGGTTTCCTTGAACTAGAAATAGAAAAAAACCCAGCCAGCCTGACCAGGTGGTGGCACAGTGGATAGAGCATCAGACTGGGACGTGGAGGACCCAGGCTGGAAACCCCAAGGTCACCAGCTTGAGCACGGGCTCATCTGATTTGAGCAAGGTTCACCAGCTTGAGCCCAAGGTCACTGGCTTGAGCAAGGGGTCACTTGCTCTGCTGTAGCAGCACCCTCCCCCCCATCAAGGCACATATGAGAAAGCAATCAATGAACAACTAAGGAGCTGCAACAAAGAATTGATGCTTCTCATCTCTCTCCCTTCCTGTCTGTCTGTCCCTCTCTCTGTCTCTTGTCACACACACACACACAAACACACAAACACACACACACACAAAACCCTAAACAGCCAGCTTTTGAGAAAGGGAGAAAGAAAGGGGGAGAGAGAGAGAGAGAGAGAGAGAGAGAGAGAGAAAAGGCTTTTAAATAACAAGAAAGCAACAGGATGGGGGGGAGGGGGTTCAGGTCATCAAAATAATAAGAAAATGTGCCTTCAATGATGTTTACAGAACGAAAAGACCGTAAGAAACCTGCTCCTCTCGGCATCACATGAAAAAGCACGAGGAGCCCCTTGAACTTTGTGGAGCCCTGACCCTATGCCAATCCCCCTCCCGTGCCAGCATTTCCCTTCCTCTCTGCTCGAGCCCAAATTTCAAAACCATCATTCCTTCATTGAGCAAAGCCTGCTTCCCCAGAACACAAGGGCAGCTGTTGATTCCATTATTGACACTTCTACCAAAGTCAAATTTCTGTGGTTTTTCCTTATTAGAGGCTATTCCAGGGTTTGGTTTTTTCTATTTATAAAGTAAGTCAATTTAAATGTATACATATATGTGTGTGCATGTATATGTGTGCGTGTGTTTCCAATTATATTTCTGTCTATATTTCAGTAGATTTGCAATTTCTGTAGGAACCATAATTTGAATAACATTAGTAGTATGCTTCAAAGTCTTTACTGTAAACATGGCGATATAAGATAAAAATCAATATAACATTAGCAATAAAGGGACTTTGCGGGTAGGTAAGCTCCTGGACATCAGCCGGCCCCCAACCAGGCTACCATGACACTCTCCCCACAGGATGGCTCTCCACACTCAGGAGGGCCTGCCTGCTACTAGGAACGCCAATCCACCAACCCTGTGGCTCTATGGGTCTCTGCTCAACTGTTCCTCTAGCAGAGAGCCCCTTCTCCCTCACTCATCTAAATATATAAAAGAGCAACCACCCAACACTCCCGAACTCTTCGTCTTGTGTCAGTTCTGCCCACACTGTAACAATCCCATCGATACACCATTATGTTAACTTGTGAGCTTTTGGTCCACATATGAATGCCATGAATGGGGACTTTGCCACTTGGGCTCATAGCCACACACAGCCAGCCTCTAGAAGAGCACCTGGCTCTCACAGGCTCACAGTGAATCTCCGACAAGGACTGAGTGACTCTCAGCTTGGTGCTGCGTCCTGGAGTCACCTGGTAGCATTCACTCTGGAAGAAAGTGACTCGGACACAAGGGTTCGCAGCCTGCCTGGACTCCAGTGCTCTGGAGTAGAAGAAAGATCCAGGATTGAGGAGGAAGTACATCCCGATGAAAGTAAGCAGATTTGGCAATAAACAACTTCATTTTCAAACGTTAAAATGCCAGCATCCCGGGCTCTTGTTAGACTTATCACGTGTCCTGGGGAAATGCATCAGGACATTTGATCCATTTCTTTCAAACTGACTTGTAATGGCATGAGCCCTGCTGACTGCAGAGCACAGGGTCTGGTTAGCATCTGAGTCACCCTCCCAGCACCAGGGAAGGGAACTAAGCATGCACATACTTTCCTATTTCCGCTGACAAGTTCATTGCCTGTCCCTGCTGTGACAGTGTCCTGAGCAAAATGCCTGATGCAAATGAATGCTGAAATGTACCAGAACACCTTTTTCTTTTGTCCTTTTTTTTTTGCACATATAGTAAAGTAAGGACACCAAGTGGGAGGTCTCAAAATGGCCACTAGAAAGTTCCAACTGACTGCCTCCATTCCATTCCTCAGTTCACTTTGTTCATTAGCTTCTACATATAAGTGAGGTCATATGATATTTTTCTTTCTCTGCCTGGCTTATTTCACTTAACATAATAATCTCCAGAGACGGGGTCACAGGGACCAGAGGGACAACAGTCAGAGGGAAGGGGGATGAGGGGATGGGATCCGAGAAGGTGAAGGGATTAGTGAAATTATAAACACATAGCACAGAGATATAGATAGCAGGACAGCAAATCCTAGAGGGAAGGGGGAGGGAGTTTGGGGAGGGGGGCAAAGAGGGTGTAAAAAGGGTCACAGGGGTGGGGGTGAGGGAGTTATATTCAGTGGGACACTTGAATCCATGTAAACACAATAAATTAAAATTTAATGAAAATTAAAGAGAGAGAGAGGAAAAATAAGAGAGTTCAGTGAGTCTCAGGGAACTCTGACACCAGAGTTCTAAATGAAGACGTTTACCTACTTTATCTAAATCTACAGCTATCCTCCAATCTGGCTAAAACACCAGAATAATTCTTAGGCTACAAATTCTACCTGCATTTCCCTTCTTCAGCAAGAAAGACAGAAAAGAAAAGGTATTCCTGAAAGCCTTCAAGTTGGTGAAGGTAAAATTCAAAGGTACATCAGTGGAGGCTGTGTTGACACCCTGGCCAGACTCCTACTGACGGGGCCAGTGTAGACAGAAGTCACCTCACCACCTGTCCCCTACCCTCCGCACAGGTACCCTGCGCAGGGGAGTGTGCACACGCGTACATACACATACACACACAATATACATACACAGCCCACACCCAACAACTGATACCCTTGGCTGACAAGGTGTGGTATGGTTTGTGCCTCCATAGTCCCTCTGGGCAGCCCCACGGCAAACGCACATGTAGCCAAGACTAGAGCTGACCTGAAGCCACCGCCTTGCTCAGTTCTTCCCCTCCCCACCTGGCCTGCACCTCTCCCCCTTCCCTGCAGCCCCTCCCTCAGGGCGGCCCCTCCATAGCTCATGGTGCTGGAGTCCCATCTCAGGCTCGGCTTCTGAAAACCCGGCAGAAAACGCCACTCCATCCAGGTGAGGCCATTGACTTAAATTCTAAAAGTCGAATGGCTTCACTGAGATGAAATCAGAACAAATCCTACCTCATTGAAGGCCACCTGAATTTAACCGAGTCTAAGTTTACAGAACTACAAAGATACTGAATGCGGAGGAAAAACGTTTCCTGTTTCAGTTGACAAGCTCATGGTCCAGCCCTGTGGTGGCAGTTACTGGAGCAAAATGCTCAATGCAAATGAATGCTGAAATGTACCAGAACTGGAACACCTTCGTCCTCTGTGCCTTTTCTGCACGCACACCGTTGGTTGGTTTGCTTTTGTTTGTGTAGTTGTTTGTAATTGGTTAATGTAGAAGGGATGACTCAGAAGCTTAAAGAAAACATTTATTTAGCCAACTCAAAGTCCCTTTATTCTAATTTCAATTTTTTTGTTTGTTTTATGAAGTTGGTCTTGTGGACTTGCTGAATTTTAAGAGGATTCTATCTCATGGTTTCTATTATAACATTATATTGGTTATAGTCGGTTATGAACTTAATCTGTCTCCTGCATTTTATTAGCAAACTGTGTGAATTATCTTCACAATATGCAGGCTTGCTCCTGTCCAGTCAGTTATTTCTCCTAGGAATTAAAATGCCTCTTGAGAACTTGGTCAATTGCTTTTTTATTTTTAGTTCTCACTTTTTAGTAATAACATTATAAAATACTTCAATGAAGATATAGTATTTATTACATTCTCTTGAATCTAAATTCCCTTGAGTGCATTTATTTATTTGATTTATAAACTATTTTCTCACAAAAAAGTTAGATTTATATTTCAGTCAATTTTCTATTTTCACACATTATATTAAAAATATACCCTGCCTGAATTAAAATCACACCACAGTGTGGCTATACACTCTTTGGAGGATAATGTTCTTTCTGTGTAGCTTTGTATTGTCCAAGAAGTTACTAATCAGTCCGATAAAAACGCACCTTTCCTGCATTATGCTATTGGTTTATTGGATTAATATTAACATTGTTATTATCATGTTTTCTTTTTCAAATTGTCATCAACTCTATCACCTTATTTAACATATTTTTATTTTACAGTTTATTCTGTGAATTTCCAGCTATAACAATATGGCGGGGCAGAGACTGAGATCTCGCTGAATACTAGCTCAACTATTACGCAACACGGTGTCGCTGGTTTAGGTCAGGATGTACAGTCTGAATGGGTCCCTGACACAAAAAGCAGTGAACACATCTGGAAAGTCATACCACCTAAAGTAAACATTGGCTAAAGGAACAGGCATTGTTCTCTGAAAGGAAGATTAGATTTTGCTCTGAGTGTCCATAAAGGCCAGGATGAGAACCAATGGGTGGAGGCTTTGGGATGACAGACTCTCTCTCCATCTATGGAAGAATTCCTGCCTGCCACAGGAGGCAGGGGGTTCCTGGTCACTGGAGACTTCCAGTCAAAGCTGTAAACGTGATCCCTTGACTTGCTGGGAAGTTTGACTGGAAGAATTCAAGATTCCCTACAACTGTAATAACAGAAAGCAATAAACACTAAAGCTCACGGCATGCCATCCTGCGGCTGTGTGTGAGGCACTTCGAGTGCCTCATCTCATCTCATCATCACCATGACTCTGGGAGGGAAGTGCTAAGATAATCACTCCCCTTTCCCAGACAAGGAAATACGGCTCAGACTCGATGTCTTAGACAGCAGCCCTTAACTGCTGAGTTACAGTGCCCTTCAGGACAGGATAAACCTGACTCAGGCCTCCTCAATAATACCAGTGCAGTTGGACAGTCCATCTCTTTTTATTAAATTGTATTAAATTTACTGGGGTGACACTGGTTAATAACATTACATTAAGTTTCAAGTGTACACATCAGCTATATATAACATTGTGTGTTCACCACCCAAAGTCAAGTCTCCTTCCATCACATGTCCCTACAACCCCTCTTTTGGGTAGCTCCCCTCAAAATGTGAAAACATTTATTTGTAAAGATGTATGCACCCCTATGTTCATTGCAGTATTATTCATGGTGCCCAAGACCTGGAAACCACTATCATTTCTTTTACAGACTCCTATCCTAGTCCTGTGGTTTTGAAATCCCCTCTATATCAGTCAAAATTTGCAAAGTTATACCACATGAACAAACAACTCCTAAATCTTTCTGTCATCTTACAAAGGTTTCTTCCTCATACACTCACATGTTTATCACTGCTGGCCTGGAGACCTGGTCCCCATCTCCTAACAATAGGTTGGGCTGCCGGAGCAGCCCTGTAAGGAAAGATACTGATAAGCACAGCAGAGGGAAGAGAGAGCGCTCTGAAGGGTGCCACACCGGCAATTAAATGCTCAGGTAAAGAAGGAACACAAGTGCCATTTTCACTCACAAGTCACCGGTCAGAATTAGTCACTTGGCCACCCAAACACAAGGGAGCAGCAAACTCAATCCTGTGATCACTCAGAAGGCAGAAGAGCCAGAAACACTTGGTGAATGGAACTAATGACAACCACATTTTCATTACAAAGTTTCAAGCATTCACTCTCTCATTCAAAAGCTGCCAAAATCTCACAGCTTCTCAAAATATGTTCCCTAAGGATTAAATAAGAAGGCAGCGACAGTCCTTGGCAGCACCATAATGTGATAGGATGGAGCCGCTGTTTCCCTTTCACAGTATTTATATCTCTTCAGAAAGTGTGGGGTTTCTTCTAACATGACTGAGAAAATAATCGAGATGTACAATCCTACAAGACTACGATAGTATCTATCCACTCCACAAACAAGGCATCCAAGTAAATAAAATAACAACATTTTTATATGTAGGCTTTTAAAAAACATAGACTGAATTTCTGTCGCTCTCAGTAATCTTCAATAATAAATGTATTTCACTTTAAAGTGCTTTGCTGTTGTTCACAGATCATGTAAATTGCCAAGTGTTTTCTCTTTCAAATGACCTTCACTTTCAACACTCCTTCACAGAAGATGCAGTGGGTTGGCTGTGGTTCTGACTGGACTGATGGTGCTCCTGCGTAAGAGCTGGATCCTGGCCCTAGAATCTCCACCAAGAAAGTGGAGGCTGCAACATGGAGGAACAGGGAGTCCTCTGGTTCTAAATCACTCTTTGCTTCCTTTAAATTCTCCAGGCCTTATGACACTCAAGAATAGGCTAACAATAGCTAGTTGCTAAGTGTTGTCTTGAACCCACTCAGTTAAATAAGTGACTACTTTGAAATTTAAAATCAGCTATAACTCCAACTTCAAAAGCTATGGCTTTCCCAGCATGCATCCCTCCCTCTGCCGGCACTGTCGAAAAGCCCCTCTGCTGAATCAGAAGTGTGAACTGCTGGGGTGGGTGTGAGCTGTCACTCACTCTCCCCGCCCAGCCCTTTATTCGGGTACAGGGCTCTTGCCAAGAGACGGTCTGATCACCTCAATATTGTTCCACTTTGTACAAATGAATTTTTGAAACATCTTTTTTATCAGTTGTTTTTAGAGTGAGAGGGAGACAGAGAAAGAGAGAAGCAGTCCTTTATTGGTCCATTTTAGTCATGTGTTCATTGGTTCCTTCCCATATGTGCCATGAAGAGGAATCAAACCCACAACCTTGGTGTTCCAGGATGACACTCTAACCAACTGAGCTAACCGGCCAAGGCATAAATGAATTTTTTAAATAAAGAGGATCTTTTCTTATAAAAATATCTTCAGAATTTTAAAAATTACACCTTAGTTATAATGAGATAAATTATAAAATGTTCAAAACGGGAACCTTTGTCTTTGGGTTTGGAGATAACATTTCTTGAGAAAGTGTTGAGGACTTTTAAAATTATTTCGGAAATATACTGGAAGGGTCAAAATGTTGGCAATTTTGGGTAATAACTACAACCTTGGATTTGTATGCTAATCTCTTTGATGAGCTAAATAAAGCATATCTCAGACTTCTCCAGTAACCATGCTGTTTTTGACATATTTTAAAGGGCAAGTCATTTAAAGGGTAAATAAACTACCAAATATAGTAGAGTTTTTTTTTAAATCTTCTTTCTTTTGACTTCCAGAAGCCTAAGTACTTTTCCAAGAAGAGATGTGGTTATAGAATGACTTTAATATGAGCACTGAAGATCTAACATTTCATGATCTGCAAATAGAGATCTTACACAGAGGCACCATCAGTCCAGTCAGAACAGCAGCCAACCCATTGCATCTTCTGTGAAGGAGTGTTGAAAGTGAAGGTCATTTGAAAGAGAAAACACTTGGCAATTTACATGATCTGTGAACAACAGCAAAGCACTTTAAAGTGAAATACATTTATTATTGAAGATTACTGAGAGCGACAGAAATTCAGTCTATGTTTTTAAAAAGCCTACATATGAAAATGTTGTTATTTTATTTACTTGGATGCCTTGTTTGGGGAGTGGATAGATACTATCATAGTCTTGTAGGATTGTTCATCTCGATTATTTTCTCAGTCATGTTAGAAGAAACCCCACACTTTCTGAAGAGATATAAATACTGTGAAAGGGAAACAGCGGCTCCATCCTATCACATTTGCAGATCATGAAACGTTAGATCCTCAGTACTCATATTTTTGGATTTGCAGATCCAAAAACAGTTCCCATTCACTTGTTGTAGACTCAAGATCATATACTTTGATCATTTTCACTAAATATAGGACATAAATTTAAGATTTTACTGTTGCTTTATCTGGCTGGTTTTAATCTACCAGCAAATTGTTTTTCTTTACCTAACTTTCAATTCAACATATAAATAGAGAGGGCCTATTCTGTGCAAAGCAGGGACTACAAATTATTGGGCATACAACAGCAGAACCCCTGCCCTCAAGAAGTTTATAAGCCGGTAGAGATGTTAAGAGTAGGCACGCAAACAAATGAGCATGATACAAAGAAGTGTGCAGGAAGCCCTATAACGGAACCACAGGGTTTTTGTGCATAGTACCAGGGGACCACGTTCAGCGAGGGAACTTGAGGACAGCTTTGCAGAAGAGTGGCTTAGGACCTGGATTGGACGTTGAAGACTGGGCAGAATTCTGAGACAAAATTGAAAAAGAAGCATACTATGAAAAGAGGAGATATGAACAAGTCAGTAGGGTGCATTTGGGGGAAACAAGCAGTCTTGTTTGGCTGTGGGCTGTTGCGGAGAGCACAGGACAATGCACACTGTGGCTTCTCAGAGCCTTCCAATGCTCAGGCTAGAAGGAATCCCAAGGACCCTTTGTCCGGTACCTTACTTTTGAGAATGTGGATAATAAAAGCACTTCACTGTTTACGTACCCTGTTCTGGACACTTTTTTTCAAGTTGATTATTTTGCCCATTTTTCCACAGACACACTCCAACATAATTTCAATGCCAGTAGTTTGAGAGAAAGGTAACAAATTCACTTGTGAAATATACTTATACATGAGAAATAACTACCATGTCTTTCTTTATCCAGTTCTAAAAGACAATGTTTAAGGATGAGAAATCCCTTTCCTAAGCTTCAGTTAGTTTAATTATATTCGTAAATGTATTTGCCTGCACAGGGGAAAGAGGCTCAGACACCCTTAAATTGTATAAAACAAGGTCTTCATTCGCAATACTCCTGTATTTCAGGACAATGCCACAAAAGAATCCATAGCATTCGTTCCAGCATTTTACCTGAGACACTGCTGTGCCTTAGGTTTGCTCCTGGAGCGTGTGCCAGCTGTCCTCAAGTCTCCAGTCCCAGTAGGCATGGCCCTGTCCCCTTCTTCATTCTCCTCATGCAAAACTGTTTTCTTAAACACAAACAACATTTTTTCCTACTTGCATCAGAATATCTCCCCCCCTGCACAGGCTCTGCCTTTATGACATTTGGGTTACAGTGTCCTCAACCATAATACTGTTCTTTTCAGCTGCTGTGTCTCTGCAGACGCTCACAGACAGCAAAGCCTGTGTTCCTATACACTTTGACAAGTTCTCTCACCAATGTGGTCTTTACAGCTCCAACTCTCCAGCTTCCAATGCGCAGGAAAAATGAATAACCCAGCAAGCTCTCGCAAATAGCCAAGATAAAGTACAATGACCATTTTCATCTTTAAAAGATCCTTAGAAGCTTGTCATCACTGTTGAAATAGCTTTTCCTTTGTAGCTACTGAAATTCACAGCAGCACCTCTGTCCACAGACCTGTTGGTGACTTTCTGCCATATCTGTGACTCCCAAAGTCATCGTCCCCACCATTGTTTCCAAGGCTCACCCAGGAGAACAAACCAGGTCTTGCCTTGTCACCTGCTTTTGAGGTCAGTCATCTCTTGTTTGGAAAAGCCAGAAGTTCTTTATTTGGAGCATCAGCCTCTGGTTTACCTCTACCTAACAGTAGCTTGCTCTCTGCACTGTCCCTTGAGAAAAGAAGCTTCTAGACATGAGCCAGTCCCATGCTGTTAGCATAAGAGCTGTGCAATATTAATGAAGACAGATTTCACCCGAGCCCTCTACCCCTCTGCACTTAAAGCACTTTCCCATATATTCAGGTGACGCATGCCCTGAATATTAGCAGAAGTTAATTTCATTTTATCTGCTCTACTTGCAGCTAAGTCTTCAAGCCCAATCATCAAATTTAATAAAGTCACATGCAAACTAGAAGGTCCTCATATTAACTGGAAAAGAATGCCAATAATAATTTGTTACCATTCACCAGAAGGGATGCAATAACATCCCCCTTGGCAGACAGAGAAGTCCCACTGCCAATGGTAGCTGTTCGGAATTGTCCGTGTTCACGTACATCACAGACATGTATATTTTTAAGGGAGGTGTAAAAAAATATCCTTAACATTTCCTGCAGTATGAAGTAGAGACAAATCCAAAGGCATAGACATATTTCCTGAAGAAAAGTACAAACTTCAAGAAACTGAAGTAAATTGAAAATATTTATCCAGTATACTACTAGTACTGTTCCAACCTCCCCCAACCAGAGTACAACAAACCAACCAGTCTCAATCAAGACACATTAACAGTCCTTTCATTCACTCAGTCATTCAACAAACATGCACTGGACACTTATCATGTGCCAGACAGTATGCTAAACACTAAGAAGATGTGGGTGAAAATTACCAGTACAATCCCTGCCCATACGGAGAGCACAACAGGTGGCAAATTAAAGTAATAATTGATCATAAATATAAGATGGTATAGGTTGAGAAACTTGGACCTGAAATTTAAAGGATAAACAGGGAAATGACATTGAGAAGGATGAGAAGACAAGAGATGGAGTGAGCCAGATCGGGCAGTGGTGCAGTGGATAGAGCGTCGGACTGGGATGTGGAGGACCCAGGTTCAAGACCCCGAGGTCACCAGCTTGAGCACAGGCTCATCTGGTTTGAGCAAAGTTCACCAGCTTGGACCCAAGGTCGCTGGCTCGAGCAAGAGGTTACTTGGTCTGCTGTAGCCCCGTGGTCAAGGCACATATGAGAAAGCAATCAATGAACAACAACTAAGGTGTTGCAATGAAAAACTGATGATTGATGCTTCTCATCTCTCTCCATTCCTGTCTGTCTGTCCCTGTATATCCCTGTCTCTGACTCTCTCTGTAAAAAAAAAAAAGAGAGAGAGATGGAGTGAAAAACAGGAGAACTGGTGATCTGCTTTCACACCAAAGTCCTAGATTTCAGATAAATTGCAATAACATATATAATGCTGAGTCCACAAGAAATTAAATAAAATCTCTCAATGACAAAGTAAAATGAACAATAAATCAAGATAGCACCAGAAATGTTAATACCAGGAAACCAGACCTTGGGGAAGTCAAGTGCCCATATAAAAGAACAGATGCTAAAATAAAGTCTTGGACCTGTGTCCTGAGCGGAGCATGACCCTGACCCCCCAGAGCTCCTTGTAAAATGTGGAGCTGGAACACTTCACACATCAACCATGGGAACAGGTGAGGAAATCTGACCACCTCCATCATAGTTCTGAGCTGGGAAAAAGAAGAAGGAAACCCTTTTCTGAAAAAGTGTATATATAGCTATTATTTCACAAGAGTCCCAGCTTTCAATGATACTGCTCACAGGGAAGGTGTGGAGGTCCATGGTATCTTGCAGAAATAAATACAAATCCTCTTTGGAGAAAAGGATCATCAACTCAGCTCCCTTAGGAATTGCACAGATTGATTTTAGCCAGAAATGTACTCAGATTAACAAAAACTCAAGAAAACAAGCCATCGTGACAAAAATCAGCAGAAACAATAGAACCTCAAAGCTTTAAACATCAGACCTAACAGATATAATATAAGTAACAATGCATAAAATGACTAAAGAAATTAAAGACGGGCTTTATATTTCAAGAAAGGCCAAGAATGATCCAAAGTCACCAAGAGAAATTTGAAAAGAAAACTAAATAGAATGAGCTAAGTATCTTACGTTGAAATCCCAGATCCACTCTTTCCACCCTTCCCACCATGCTCAAGTCCCATTTTTACCTGATCTGTATCCACCATCATATCAATCCCATCGTGACCCCTGGCTTCTGACCAGCCAATGCAGAGCACGAGCTAGAGAAAAGACAGAGGAGGGGAGTGAGTCTAGGTGTTTATAACCTGGGTTCCCTCTCTGTGATGTCTCTAGGGCTAGCTGGGCCTCTTGTCAGAAGGTCACAGAAAGGCACCACTCTATACAACCCTCCCTTCCTCCAGTTCCCAGTAACCTGTCCCTCTCGGACTGTTCTGTTGCCGTTATTCCTGAGCTGTTATACTCTTCCTTGCGGCTCCTCTTTATCCTACCTACCCAGAGAGAAAAGATAAATCACTACAAAGAAACGGCTATTAAACTGACAGCAAAATTCTCAATAGTAACGGTAGAAGCCAGAAAACCGTGGAACAATATCTTCAAAACGCTGAGAGAAAAGCTGTCAGCTTGGAATTGCATAACACTATTATTCAACAGCAAGTCCAAAACAAAGGCGGCCTGAAATAAACAGAAAGCAAGAGCGTTTACTAGTAATAAACTCTTGGCTATAATAAATATACTTACAAAGCGGGAAAGCTACAGAGAAAAAAATACTAGAATAAGAGAGGGTGGTAAAGTGGCTGATTAGAAGATCAATACCCTAAAACCAATATTTCTATATACCATTAACAAATAGCAAGAAAATGTAGCGTTAGAAGAGATACCATTTTAAATAACTACAATAAAATTGAGGTACCGAATAAAACTAACACAGGATGTAGAGGACCTTTAAAGAGCAAATGTTTAAACTGTCTCAAAAGACACTAAATAAGAGAGAGATACATTGTTCATGGATACAAAGATTATAATCAACAGCATAAGAGGCCTAATCAATCCACATTGATCTAGGGATTTGGTGCAATTTCAATCAAAGAGAGGGACCTACTAGGGAGAAGGGGCACAAGTGTGTTCCATCATTACTTTTTATAATATACAGACTCTTTACCCATCCATCTACGTATCTATATACATTTTATCCAACATACTTTATATTGAAAAAATAAATTTTAAGAATAGGAGAATTCAGAATAAAAAAAAGAGAATTTTTTAACAGAATAGTTAAAAAATAGTTAACACATGCTGCTATTGCCAAGTGGTTAAGTAAGAGAAAGATGGAGAGCTACTTGTGAAAGGTGCCGCAAAGGATCTCAGCGACGCTGGCGGCAGCGGGTCCACTGGAGCTGTGGGGTACAGCGCAGACCACGGTGAAATGGGGGAGCAGAGGAAATGTTGCACGTCGCTTCCAAGATGCCTGGCTCTCCTATGGAAGTGACAGGAAGGTGCCTGGAGTGAAAATACTCAGCAGAGAAGGTATTTTCTTCATTGGAACGTGTGCAAATCTGGAGCATGTCCATTGCTTGTTGGAAGGAGACAGAGAGAAGTGAAGATGCAGGAAATAAGGAATGATGGCCAGGCAGAGACCTGTGCGATTTCAGGAGGCCGCGTGGGAAGGAGGACAGGGTGGGGACCAGGTGCGTGAGTGAGTGGAGTAGACTGGTGTGGGTTATTAAAGGTAATGTTTTTATTGGCTTTGACTTTTACTGGAAACTAAGAGGTAAGAGGGCCTAAGGATACATTCTTCCCTAACAACATTTTCTAGTGCCTAACTTTGACGCTGGTAAATCAAGTAATAAATTCAAATGAATACACTGGAAAATCTCAGTACCTTCACAGAGACATTTATTCCACCAGATCTGGGTCACATATGGCTTGGTGATTCCATGTAGCAGAGTCCTCAAGTGTAGACCAAGGATATCGCTCTGCATTCAATGGCTCTACCCAACTCCACAGAAGTTTTTAGGAAGATAAGCCACAAGGGGAAAATGAAGCAGTAAGACTGTGCAGCTCAGAGTGCCATCGAGCAAAGAAATTGTGACTTGTCTGCTTTTGCATATTAAAACATTAATCTCCCCATGGGGGAGCGGCTCCAGTAATTTCTCTGCTAACATCTTCTACAAGGATTCACAAGGGTGAGGAAAGACCTCTCACTATCCATTAATTTAAAGAACATGGTTCATACAGATCCTCTCGTGCTTTCAATGAATTATGATCAGGCTGAGAACACCAATTCCTCCAGCGTTTTTCAAAAGCATTTTCTCCTCTTCCCATGATTAAGCCTTATGCTGGGTGACCGCCCCATACAGACCAGCAAACAAATCTGCAGTGGTCACGCAACGCTAACTCGCAACACGGTTTTCCATTATAAGACAGAGAATTCTTTAAAGAGTGAGACTAAATGCATGCTTATCTTAATGAAACATTGTCATCCAAGATGTGCTTGTTTTCTTCAAACATACTATTCTTTTCAAACTTTTATTTATTGATTGATTTTAGAGAAAGAGGTAAGGAGGAGGGGGGAGAGAGAAGCATCAATGTGCTGCTTGCATTGCTTGGCTGGGTCTTGTATGCGCCCCAACTGGGGATGGAACCTAAAACCTTGGAATATCGGGACGATGCTCTAACCAACTGAGCTACCTGGCCAAGGCCTTCAAATACATTGTTCTTAACAGTGTTGGTAAAGTCTCATGGTATCTGTAGCCATGGCACAAATAAACCTTAGCATCATGGGCACCATACGGTGCAAACGAATCTTTCCTAAAAACAAAATATATTTTGGGCTCAAGATCTATTTTCTCAGACAGCAGGAGCGAAAAACAACCGAGGCTGTACAGCGGTTTTCATATGTTTGGCTTCCAATGTCTACAGGCGGCTTTAACCCATGGATTTCATAGTGACAAATGTTCATTTCCATTGACACGAACTGTTTTGAGTAGAAAATTCGGTGACAAGTAAAATTTGTACGTGTGCCCGACGCACGTACAATAACCATGTAAATGAAGCATATCAGCTTCCGCAGCTCTCATGAAAAACACAGCAGATGTTTCTTCCCACCGATGATGATTTTTCAGGCCACCAAGAAACTTGGCAAGAATGTTCAAAGTACGTAAAGGTTTCCAATTGTGGGGCAGTTTATGCTTATAATCATCATAGGGTTTTCAGGTATTTCATACATATATATAATATTTTTTCAGGATATATTTATGTATATATATATAGTAACAGACTGATCCAACCAGAGCTAAATAACCATTTTTCCTAACTTAAAATAGAAACAAATGCAAAGGGAAGGAACCTACTGATAGCCACCTTGTTCTCAGCCAGGTCCTCCCTGGACAGACACAAGCATCTTCACACTGGCCTGACCACAGCAGGGAGAGAGCAACCTGCCCCTGGCACCATGGCTGCAAACCACCCACAAGGGGGCAGTTATGCTGCTTTCCCATCAGTTGGGGCTGCCGTGAAGACCCCCCACATGGGACAGGCAAGCACAGAGGCTTTCTCTTACTTCTGCTGCTGAGGGTCCATGAGTCAGATGACAAGAGTAGCATCCTGCATGGTGGGAGCTGAGGGAATGTGCTCAGAATCCTGGATCTATCACTTCCTAAAGAGCATGTTACACTTCCTGTCTGGGCCTCAATTTTCTCACCCGTAAAATGGGGTAATATCAGTGCCTACCTCATACAACTGTGGGGAGTAAGAAAGGTAGTATGAGTGAATCATTCATAGCGTTCAGTAAACGCTAGCTGTTGCTATTTATTTATTTTTTTATCTTATTATTTTTTTTTTTTTGTATTTTTCTGAAGTTGGAAACGGGGAGGCAGACAGACTCCTGCATGCGCCCGACCGGGATCCATCCGGCACGCCCACCAGGGGGCGATGCTCTGCCCATCTGGGGCCTTGCTCTGTGGCAATCAGAGCCATTCTAACTCCTGAGGCAGAGGCCACAGAGCCATCCTCAGCATCAGGGCAAACTTTGCTCCAATGGAGCCTTGGCTGCGGGAGGGGAAGAGAGAGACAGAGAGGAAGGAGAGGGGGAGGGGTGGAGAAGCAGATGGGCGCTTCTCCTGTGTGCCCTGGCCGGGAATCGAACCAGGGACTCCTGCATGCCAGGCCGACGCTCTACCACTGAGCCAACTGGCCAGGGGCTATTTTTTATCAGAATAGATCAGGTGAGCTCCCATTAGGATACATTTCCCCCCATATACCTTTTATTGATGATTCTTGTGGATAAGACAGGTGTGATAAAGAACTCTGCAAATTACTCCGCCTCAAGAAGACAAGCTGACCCCACAGCTCTACAAATATATAGTTGTAATTGTTTTTCCATAGCCCGCCTGCCAAAGTGTAATAAACATTTCAGTGGGCATTCTTCTTTTTCTTTTTTTATTTTTCCCTTTTATTTCAGGAAAAGCATGAACACATTCCCCCACTACAATAAACTGTGCAGTCACGTTCCCCACATTAGGGGAAATCACAGGAGTCAGCACCTCTAGAGTGTAATGGGTGAGCCTCACCCTGAGAAAATCCCCTTCGTGATCACGGCATCTCCCCTGCCAGGTAAGTATCAGTGCCCGTTTTTCAACAGGCTCTGATGCAGCAAAAATTCTCATGGAGGGTGGACCATATCCAAGGTAATGTGTTTAGCAAGCGCCTGACATATGGCAGGACCCAACACTGTTCACTCTGTTCCCATTTTCTTCACTGTGTCCCTCCCTCACCAACCCTTGTAAACCCACACGCCCGAAGGAACAAGAATATGTGCACACAACCCAGGCACATGCACACACACAAGTACTTTTCAAAACCCAGATTCTTCCTGAGTTTACCAAGAGCTTAGCTAACAGACTCAAGTTCTTCTAGACCTTCAGCAAGAAAGCACGATTTTTCGATGTTATTTAATTATATCATTTTCTGTCTCTTTCAAGATCTAATTCCTTTATGTACCAACTGGCCTTAAAAAAAAACATAGTGCTCTTTCTCAGAAAAACTAGAAAAACATTTTCAAGGCGTACCATGGCCCATGCATTCTATCGGTCACCGGGTCCAAAACAGAAATTGGAGGTGATCCCCATCCTTGAAAAATCTGCAGTCTGAGAGGAGAAAAACCATAGAAACCAAACAGAAACACACACACAAAAAAACCCAAATAAACCAATATCAAACAAAGACACCGCATTAAAAAACTAAGAAACTAAATAAAACATAAAATAAATTGTATGATGAAGCTGATATAATTGTCCAACTATTAGCTACAAACCCAGACTTTACATACAGGGTAGAGCACTCATATGTTTACAGGTGTTCATATAGAAAATGATACAATAACTAATTAGTAATAATCCAAGAATAGAATCCATGTTTCACATACTCACAACTGCAAACCTACCTTGTGTTTCACCTTGTATAAATATTTGTGTTCAGAAAGACACCTTCTTGTTTTTATTGGCCAACCTTATCAATAAGTCTATTTTTTAAGTGTGAACTTACAAAATTCATCTATACTCATAAAATATTATATCTACTTCATAAAATGGGATTTCATTTAAAATTCTACTGTCAAAACTTTAGAAAATACCAGGCAAGTAAAACACATAAGTGAAGTGGGTCAGGCGGGAAGAGCAGAGACGGCCCCTTCTGAATATACTGACTCTGTCGAAGGACAGGTAAACTCAATATTTTTCTAATGTGTTTTCCTGCTCGAGGGCAGTTGAAATTCAATTTTTAAAACATGCTTATATTTTTCTCATCTATTCTAGAAATTCTAGGTGGGTGTTATATAAAATGTAGTAATTTCATTGATGATACCCAGGGTGTCAGTTGATTGCATTTGTAATTCAAAATGTTAGCAAACTTGAATAAGTCTATCTCTATTAAATATTTTTGGTCAGCTCCCCCATCCCAAATGAATCTATATACCTTTCTTGGGCTGTTCTAAATGAGCATTCTAAATATGAGATAAAACAGAATAATAATTATATCAGTGGGTGTCAATATTTTTAATACTCTTTGTGTATAGTATAGTTTATAAATCGTTCTCTCTCTCTCTCTCTCTCTCTCTCTGCTCTCTAAAAATTAATAAAAAAAGTAAAAAAAAATTTTAAGAAAAAAACAACATTTAATAAAAGAACTGACAGGACATCAGTTGTGTGACCTTGAGGAAGTCACACACCCTCCCAAAAAGTAATTTTCCTAACCTTTAAAACAGGATGATGCTGTTGTGGAGATTAAATGAGACACTGGAGACAAAGGTCTTGCATGATGGATGGCCTGTAGGAGGTGCTCAATAAATCTTGTTGTTGTTACTGAAGATGATGATGTACTGTTTTGATGTTGTTACAATTCTCTTCACTTTTCCTATTAGCAAACATTTTTTAAAAATAATATCCCTTGCCTGACCAGGCGGTGGCACAGTGGAGGGAGCATCAGACTGAGACATAGAGGACCCAGGTCCAAAACCCTGAGGCCGCCAACTTGAGCATGGGCTCATCCGGCTTGAGCAAACCTCACCAGCTTGAGGGCTGGGTCACTGGCTTGAGTGTGGGATCATAGACATGTCCCCATGGTCACTGGCTTGAGCCCAAATGTCGCTGGCTTGAGCCCAAGGTTGCTGGCTCGAGCAAGGGGTCATTCACTCTGCTGTAGCCCCCGGTCAAGGCACATATGAGAAAGCAATCAATGGATAACTAAGGTGCCACAACGAAGAATTGATGCTTCTCATTTCTCTCCGTTCCTGTCTGTCTTTCCCTCTCTCTGTCTCTGTCACAAAATAACAATAATAATAATAATAACAATAATAATATAATAATAACCCTCAATTTTGGTGAGGATGGAGTTATGATATACTTCCAGGGAAAATAAAATTGAGTACAGTCATTCTAGAAAGCCAATTTGCAATATGTCTAAGGAGTTTTTAAAAGGTTCATACCCTTTATTTAGTATACTACTTCTAAGAATCATTCCTTAAAAAATAAAATATACAAATAAGGAATATCAGAAAATGGGAGTCATACAAAAAGTATTTATCACAAGGTAATATTAGAAACAAATGCCAATAATGTAAAAAACCTAAGTTGAGAAGACGGCTAAACAAATTAAAATGATTCATATGCCTAACTACCAGATAGAAACAAAAAAGGTCAGAGAAGTGTTTAGAGGCATGGAAAAAGTAGTTTCCTTTTTTATTCATTGCTGTAAACCAGAACAGAGCTTAGCATAGTACCTCACACATAGTAGGTGCTCAATCAATATCTAAACTGAATTGAACAAAAGAATTCAAATGAAAACAAAATCAGAACTCTCATTTTCACAAACATACACTCATAGGCACATACTATAACCTCACTTTATGTAAAAGAATCGCAGGAAACGCTAAAAGGAAAGATGATGAAACACTAATAATACTGTCTTTGGGTGATAGTTTTTTCTTCCTTGTTAGACTTTTCTCCACTTGCCAATTTTTTTCAATGTAGATTTATTATATTTATAATCAGTAAAAAATTAGTAGAGAAAAAAAGAATGAAGGAAAGCAGCTAGAAGCCAATTGGCTCGATTACTTCTCATTACACTATTTTCAGTATATACATTCTTCACTTCCACCCAAAATATAGAACGAGAAATAAGAATGTGAATAACACGAATAAATTAGGAGGCAGTCTTTAAACCATAGCCCAGGAAAGAAAACATTACATTTCAAAAAAAGTCAAAAAATAATCATGTGTCTAGTATTAAGAAAATTACACAGGGGCTTTGCTCCCTATATAATTTACACATATAAAAAAAATGTAGTGTGACATAAACCCTTTAGATACAAATTACTTGTTTTCTCTACAATTGAATTATATTTTCTTTTAGGAATATAATATTACCAAGTTTTATATGTAGTGGTTACTGTCAATTTTTTAAGATCTGAAAATAATTCTACTCATTTAAAATGTCAACTCTATACAGAATCTTAGGAGATCTATGACATCCACAAAGGAAAGGATCAAACCATTTCTCAGGTCCCCCAATTATCAAACATACTCACCATGAATAATTAACCCTGGAAAGTGAAGTGCCATGTCACCTAGAGCAGAAAATCACCTGGAGGTGTAACCCCTGGGCCATTCCCTGGCCTCACACCCTGAAAGACCAGTTTTTCAGGACCGTGTGATTCAAATTTATACTCTGGCAAAATTACAGATTACCACAGGTCATGTGCTTTTAAGACAGGTGGTAAAATAATGACTCATGCAAACTAAATTCTTATACTCCAAGGGTCTGCTATATCTACAACGTCTGCCTCTGTAGAAACAAAGTTATATGAGAGAACAGTGGTAATCAGTCATGCAGACAGTTAACATTGGTTTTAATCTCAGAAGCCTAATTCAGTCATTGGATTAAAGTAGGTGGGAAAAAAATATGATGGAATGTAAACTGAAATTCAATCTGTAATTATATAAAGTCCACCATGTTTTCCAGAAGCACATTCAAGTGTTTGATTTACCTAATGCCAAAGTTTTTTACTTTTTAAATGAAATAATGTCATGTTTATTCTGTAGTCATTATTTTTTAAGTTGCCCTTCACATGATCCCTTTTTCTGTAAATAATAGCTTCATAACTCTGTCTCCTTTGGTATAATTTCTAGGATTTGCTTCCAAGACTCCATGGAGAGGAATGTGATTGGGACCATGGATGGAACAAAAAATGGCCATGATTGGAGGATTACTGAAACTGACTGACAGGTACATGGGAGTTCATTGTACTGTTTTATTCTTTTGTTATTATGTTTAAATTTTACAGAACAAAAAGTTCTTTTTTTAAAGAAGTGTATTTCATAATGAGGCCAGTTTATGTTGATTAACTTTTCACCCTCTGTCTATTCCCCCAGAATCCACAGTCTGTGAACATGGTTGAAATGGCCACCACATCGATCTTGAAGGAGGTTCCAGTAAGCTTCCTGGACAATGCAGAGGTATTTTTTTTCCTTTTCATTGAATTTATTGGGGTGACGTTGGTTAACAAAATTAGACAGGTTTCATGTGCACAATTCTACAACCCATCATCTGTATACCCTATTGTGTGTTCACCCACCCCAGGTCAAGTTTCCTTGGGTCACCATTATCCCCCTCCAATCCTCTCCTCTACTCTCCCTCTCTGTCCCTTTCTCCACCCTCACCCCCACCCCCCATCCCCAGCAATCACCAAACTGTTGTCCAGTGTCCATGAGTTTTTTTCTCTCATTTTCTCTTTTTCTGGTGCACAGATGATGAGATACATTGATTAACTCTGCCATGACCCATAATTTAATCATTTAGCCAAAAACAGAGATGTCTACATCCAGATTAACCAAGAAAAAATGGTTTAGATAAATTCAGCTGTCATAATTACCAGTAAATTATAGCGCTACATGGCTAATCCAATTTGGTCAACATGGTAGCCAGACCATCACTGTTACAGAGCATATTAGGGGATCAGCGCAAGTGTCAGTGAGACAATCCATTTTTTTTTTTTTTGCATTGTCACAAGGGCCATGGATAGAGAAAAATTAACAATCATAGCTTCAACTCCTAGAAAGAATTTACTCAACCCGTGTAATGATAGGATTAGGATTAAAATGCAAATGGTAAATACAATGTATATTTTTAAAAGGCCATATTTTTTTCCTATCATCTTCACTTAATCTTCTCTTTTTTTCTTCACCCAGTCATAATCAGAATTTTGGCACATTTAATTCCATGAATTCCTAACAATTCCTCATATAGATCCCACATAAAACTGGGATACGTTAAATACTACAATAAAATCTTTAAAGTATTACAAACAACAGCTCTACTAAATATACAGCTAAGAATTTTAATTTCATTAACTCATGACATCAATAAATTGGGTTTAAAAGAAAAGCTTTAATAATGATTATATTGCAATTAAAATGACCCAGGGCTACTAAGCATTGCACACTGCCACCTAGTGCAAAATGTCTCCGAATCTAAATACACAATGGACATCTTCTGCAAAGCAGGAACGCTCTATTTTAAAACAAATTGATCCAGAAAGACAGATTGGAAACATTTATTCATAATCGCTTCAGTATAAGAAGGCTATTAGAAATAAATAAAAAGTTTTAAAGGTTGATTTCTTTTTTTTTTAATAACTAGGCATCAAGTAGACAACATATTCTGTTAGGAACGTGATACATGCCGATGCTCTAAGTGGAATGAATATGTGATTATCCAACAAGTTTGGCACATGAAGATATTAAATAGGATATTAAATAATCACTGGTGACACTTTCAAGCTTTCTTAAGGGCACAGCTGTAATCTGTATGTTATCATTTCAATTTAAGATGCCACTAGTTTTTATTTTTACTTTATTTTCCAAGCAGTAAATAAACATTGTGGCCTGACCAGGCGGTGGCGCAGTGGATAGAGCATCAGACTGGGATGCAGATGACCCAGGTTCGAGACCCCGAGGTCGCCAGCTTGAGCACGGGCTCATCTGGTTTGAGCAAAAAGCCCACCAGCTTGAACCCAAGGTCGCTGGCTCCAGCAGGGGGTTACTCCGTCTGCTGAAGGCCCACGGTCAAGGCACATATGGGAGGGCAGTCAATGAACAACTGAGGTGTTGCAATGCGCAATGAAGAACTAATGATTGATGCTTCTCGTCTCTCTCTGTTCCTGTCTGTCTGTCCCTGTCTATCCCTCTCTCTGACTCACTCTGTCTCTGTAATAAATAAATAAATTAATAAATAAATAAATAAATAAATTTAAAAAAATAAATAAATAAACATTGTGTTTTGGTTGTGCTAATTGCTAGAGCTCATCTCTGATCTTTTGACTTTCAGCAAAGTAAATCCTCATGAAAATGAAGTAAGAACTATTTGAAAAAGTGGAATAAGGAAAGACTCAAAGGCTCGACTTCACTATGGTTGGGGAGTACATTTGATTTGCTTCCTTGTATTCTGCCATGGTGGGTCCCAGCTTAGTCTACTGAATGCACTGTAACTACTTATTTTAAGGACTAAGATGAGAGGGGAAAGTCCCATATGTCTGTCAATTAAGCTTTCCATGGTAAAAAGTGTTAAAAGGATTCCCTTTAAATCACTGTTGCATAACTTTTTAAAAATCACACTCACTTTTGAGAAACATACAAATCTTGGGTTCTCCTTCTTAAGTACTTCACGTTTATAAATAAGTGATATATTAAAAATCACTAGCATATAAAAATTTTTGAAGAATTATGTTTTCATTTTGTCTCAGATACTTGTCCTTGTTGTTGTTACTCCAGTAATTCAAAATCAGCATTTGTGTCCAGGCTGCCTGGACATCCTACAAACTTCTCCATTCTTGGAAATGGGGACAATACAGGACATTGTCCAGCAATTTTAACCTTTTGAGTAGTACAAATGTTCATGTACATCCTCACTCAAAGGGTTAACAAAGAACTCACTATTCAATGAGTTAACATTAGTCCTGTTGCATTGTTTCACTTAAATAACCAGAAGGGCAGGTATAAATAGATAGATAGATCATATAGATAGATGATAGATAGATAGATAGATAGATAGATAGATAGATAGATAGATAGACAGACAAATGGATGGGAAGGAAGGGGGAAGGAAAAGAAGGGGAGAAAGAGGGAAAGAGGTTGAGTTTTATTCTCTTTTAAGGAAAGTGTTGCCTCCACTCCCTCAAATTCATTAATTTAGATAATTCCCAAAGGAATCTCAGATCAAAGCCACATGATCTAGAAAACTTCTCAAGATTTCCTTTAATCAGCTTACCCAAATGGCTGCTGCCAAGTCTGTTTCACTGCGTTCCACTCAGGGCTATTGTGAAGCCTCCACCACACCATTGGGATCCAGCGTTGGGCTGGCTGCCCCATGGCAGAATACAGAACTTACAATATTGCAATTCAAGAAACTTAGTTTGGAAAACATGATTCACAAACACGTGTTATATTGAAATCTAACTCTTCACTTTTTGTTGGGACTGCATCTATCATGACAGCTTAGTGTTCAGTCAGATTACAAGGTCACTTTCCAAAAAGCCTAAAATTGTTACTCCCAGGTATTTTATTGGCCTTATGGTATACCATCTACAACAAGAAACTTCCAGTAAATAAGATAGTGATTACAACTGTGCATTATATAAGAAAAATCTCATTGCAGTTTCATATATACTCATATATATAGCTATAAATATATATAGCTATACATATATAATATATAGCTATACACATATAACTATAATAATATATATATTAAGATATATATAGCTATATGTAGCTATAATAATAAAACTTTATAAGCATTTTTTAAATGTTCCCATTAATCTACAAGGTAGGTAAAATGTATAAAAATAAACAAGTCTTGATTCAAGTGAAAATTCTGCCTGAGACTCTGAACATTCCTTAAAATTTTCTCACATGTCTCAGTTTGGAAAACAAAAGCTATGTACCTCCTGCACACCAAAATGCAATCATAGCATCATTGGATTTATTTAAAAATAAATATTTCCCTGGCCAAATAGCTTGGTTGGTTGTAGCATTGTCCAGAAGCTCAGAGGTTGCTGGTTCAATCCCTGGTCAGGGCACATGGAGGAACAGATCAATGTTCCCATCTCTCTCTTTATCTCCCTCTCTCTTTTTCTCTAAAGTCAATAAATAAACATTAAAAATAAATAAATATTTGGTCCTGGCTAGGTAGCTCAGTTGATTAGAGTGTCATCCTGACATGCTGAGGTTACAGGTTCAATCCCTGGTTAGGGCAGATACAAGATTTAACCAATGATGGCATGAATGAGTGGAACAACAAATCGATGTTTCTTTCTCCCTGTCTCTGTTTTTCTCCCTTCCTCTCTTTGTAAAAAAAAATCAATCAATATAAATTAAATAAATAAAAATATTTAAACTGAAATCATTTGTCTAATAACTTCCTTTTTCTTAAGCCTGAATATGAAAGTATGTATATTTATAAGTGTAGCCTAAAAAGAGTTCTATAGTAAAAAATTTCTAACTCAACATAAGAAAGTAGTAACAAAAGGGCCTATGAAGCAGATTGCCCAGGGCTGTTGAAAAATTAAGGTACAGAATACAGAAGAGAGGTCCTAGCCGTTTGGCTCATTGGTAGAGTGTCTGCCTGGCATGTGGATGTCCTGTGTCAGGGAATATAGGAGAATCAATCATCTGCTTCTCCACTCCTCCCCCTCTCCCTTCTCTCTCTCTCTCTCTCTCTCTCTCTCTTTCTCTCTCTCTCCTTTTCTCACAGCCATGGCTCTTTTGGTTTGAGCTAGTTGGCCTCGGGTGCTGAGGATGGCTCCATGGCCTCTACCTCAGGTGCTAAAGAATGGCTCTGTTGTTGAGCAATGGAGCGAAGGCCCCAGATAAGCAGAACATAGCCCCCTAGTGGGCTTGCCAGGTAGATTCCGGTCAAGGAGCATGTGGGAGTCTAACTGTGCCTCCCCTCCTCTCACTGAATTAAAAAACTGTATATGGATTCAGCAGAGACAAATAGATACATCTTTCAACTAAACATTAACATTTAACTTGAGATTATTTAAAACAGCACATTTCTATCTGTTAATATCCTCATGGTTATGAATGATAAGAATTTATTTCTTACATATTATAATTATGATATTTGTATATTTAATATTAGTACTGGCAGGGATTCTGCACTGTGAAATAAAAACAAATGTAATAGGTATTCATTAAGCATTTTACTCACTAATTATGATTTTATAATTTTTTTTAATTTTGTATTCTCAGATGTCAGGTACTTGTCTGGAAACTGATATCTATTTGGTTGCTAAGAGATACGAGATCAGTTTGCACTATTTTCTCTATCTTGAGGAGAATTGCCCTCTTGGGTTTTGCGTCAAAGTAGAGAAAGTTATCTCTGTTACCCAGGTGGGGGTTTGAATTACTTGTACTAGAAGAAACTCCCAGGTTTCAAAAGAGAAATTAATTACTTTCAATTTGCACAATTTAGAACAAATATATGGCTTTTCCCTAAGCTGAATGATTTTCTGTACCACACAATTAAAATATAATAGCATTATTTTACAATCAAATTTAACAGATGAGTCTATGTTATGAGTATTTTGACAAAAATTTTATGAGAAATTAAGTCATTTTTGCTTCCCCAAAGTGAAGTTCAAATCCAACATTTTAAAAGTATTTTCTGCTTATAACTTTGTGGGCTTCTTTCAATGGCTGCAGGGATGAGACCAAACTTGGTCTGTCTGGATTTTCTTATACTTTATCAAAGGGTCGAAAGCAAAATGTGGTTATAAATGTGTACATTCTTATTGGTCGTTCATTTACCACAAATATAAATATTGGTTTGCCTAATCAAAGAGCATGTTCGAGCAGTATTTCGATCAGTACATATGTTTCCTAATGACACTGAGCAGCGAGACTGCCTTCGCATGTACATTTCATAACCTTTCAAGGACAATCTTCTAAATCGCATTTTAAAGAAATACTCTGAAAAAGCACCCTGTTGCAGTAGCATTTAGTATGACTACAAATCCAAACGGTTCCACTTTTAACATCCACGGACTTCTCACAAAAACACGGATCATTTATTCTGATTTCATGTCAATGCTTTCCTTGAGTAGACCGCAAAGAACACGAGAGGATGCATTTCTTTGTCCACTAAGTGAGACGATACCCACCTGGCCAGTCCTCTTTTTACTCAACTTCTCGCACACTATCAACCAACTGTCTTGTTGGTGATACTTGCTCCTAACATACTGCTTTAGCATTGGGTGAGATTACTACCAGTTCTGGTCCAGAACCCACAAAGAAAACTCCTGTTCCAAGCAAGGTCTTTGAAATGCAGTTGTACACCTATAAAAAGGCAACCAGGTGCCCATCTTGACGGGAAGAAAGATGAATTTATCCTACCTTCTAGGCTTTTACTTATTTTCTAGAGCCACGCCTTTTAAACAAGTTCTGTCATCCTGAGGAGATATGCAAAATTTAACACCTGGACTCTTAAAATGTAATGATCACAAATAACATCTCGGAAAAAGAGCGGAAACCTGTCCCGCCCGCCCCCCCCCCCCCCCACACACACACACTCCGAAAAAAAAACAGAGGCAAAGGAGCGAATCTGCATCATTTCACCGAGAAATAGAAAACCCTCCCGGGTTTTTCCAGTAAGTTTTTTGCAGCAGCAGCAACGGCAACAGCAGCAGCCTAATCAATATGCGTATCCTCACTCTTCTAAAACCTCTTGTCCCCAAACAGAAACTGCCGGTCCTTCTCCACGGGAGGGGGAGCGGTGGGAAGGGCGGGGGGAAGCACCCCCCCCCACCAAAAGGAGGCGATTCCAGAGCCGTGGGGAGCGGCAAAAACAGGTCTGAGTAGCTCCAGCATCGTCATTGGAGTCCCAGCTACCAGCCTGCAAGTCCGCGCAGGAACCAGCCCTGGCTCCTGGACCTCCTCGGGGCTGGGCCTTCCCGCCAGAGCTGCCCGGAGAGCTGGTGGAGCTGGCAGCGCAGTTTTCAGTCCCCAAACAACGATCTCCCCCAACCCGGCCCCCCAACCGTCCCCCACAGCGGCCTCACTCCAAGGCCTTGGATTTCTAAGCCCTTTCTGAGATAGGACAGTGATGCCTGGTGTCCAAGAGCAGACGTGCCTGGCTTCTCTGTTGGAATGAGTTGCTGCGGGTGGGGCGGCGGTGGTCACCGAGTCTTTAGGAAACCCCAGGACATGGTCAACTGAGACCTCATGATCAGTCCCCCTCACTCCCGCCCCCATCCCACGACCCTCGCCTTAATGATGAGGCGAGGAGAAAGGGTGGAGGGGAGGGAGGAGGCAGCTTTGCGGACCGCACAGGTGGGCGCAGCCTTGGAAGGTCAGTGAGGCCAGAGCTCAGAGTTAGCGGGGCCCAGGGAGTGTGAGTGGGTGCGGGTGACCACGCGCACTGGCCTGGTCGAGGGGCGCGGGACGACCGGGTCAGCGCGGCCACAGGGGTACCCCAGCCACCACCGAGACACAGCACACTCTGCCCTTTCCTTAGGCGACAGGGCTGCGGGGGCGATCGTGGCTGCAAGACTGAGAAACTTGATGCAAAACAGACAGGCTCCCCCCGCCTGGACGAGCCCCCGCGCTCGCAGCCCCGCTCCAACACCTCGGAATCACCCCGTTACCCACTGCCCGCTGCGAAGCCCCAGCCAGCCCTCCGATCCCAAGCGGTAATTACCTCTCCCGGAGGCGGAGTGGGGGGCGGCAGCGGCAGCGGCAGCGGCAGCGGCAGCGGCAGCGGCAGCAGCAGACACTTTGAGCCCGACTTTCCGGGTTAGGCGGCGAGCGTGTGAGCGCGGAGCCGAGCCGTAACCTGCTATTTATAGAGCAGAGCCGGGCGCCCGGGGCTGCGAACCCGGAGGCGGCGGCGGCGGCGGCGGCGGCGCAGGGCGCGGGCCGCGTCTCCCCTAGGCTGCCGCCGCTCCCTCGGGCTCCGCGCTCCCAGCTCGCTCTCCGCCCCGCCGCGCGCGCCCCGGAGAAGTTGTCACCAGCGCGGCTGCCTCTCCGGCTGCTCACACGCCCCCTGGCACAATTGCTACTTTCTCCCCCACCCCACTCTTCCTACTCCCCTTCCTCCTCCCCCTCCTCCTCCTCCTCCTCCTCCTCCTCCTCCTCCTCCTCCTCCTCCTCCTCCTCCTCCTTCCCCCCCTCCTCCTCTGCACGTTCCTAGTGGTCTCCTCCCAATGTGACCAGCGGCAGAACAGAGGCAGCGGTGGCAGCGACAGTCGCAACTGGCGCAGCTCACTTCCCGCTGCTGATGGAGTAGAGTCGGTGCCCGGGCCGCCTAGCCCAAAATGTCCAAAACACGCTTGCTCCGCTTGCTGACACCCCCTGCCCCGGCCCTCTGCTGGGCCCCTCTCCGAGCGGGGACGGTCGCTCAGCCTGGACTGAGAGAGCACCGCTGCGAAGTGGTACTGAGGGGTGACCCGGGGCCGCCACTCTGCGGCCGGGGCGGGAGAAACCACAGGGTCCTTTAACCCGCAAGAGGAGGGCACTGGCAGCGTCAGCCAGACCCCGGAAGGTGGGGTAGTAGAGGGAAGGTGTCCCCAGTCCCTCGGTCTTCCGCCTGCCACCACCCTGGGACCCGTCTCTCTTACCACTCCCCTCCGCAGTACCCAGGTAGAGGTCTGGCGGGGCACTGGCTCAAAGCAGCCTACGGCCACCCACCGACCTTCCCATGTCGTGGCTGAGGACTGAGGCCGAGCCAATCCCAACAGGCGTGTGCGCCTTTGGCAGCCCGGGTGCGTGGGGACACATCTGCACTCTGAGTGTTTACAGTGTCAGGAAAACGGGGTTCATAATCACACAATCTGAACGCAGGCTAAAACTCCCCCACTTCCTCGCAAACAGCCCTCTGGGGAAGGCACGCAGCCTGGTTATTCTCGGCTGTGGGGTGTGGGACAAATAAGTCTCCCCATCTGCGCCTTACAAGTGCCACCTGGCGGTTCTCGTGGAGTGGTTTTGCTGAGCGAGCTGCTCAAGGTAATGCAGAGTGGCCGTCCACAGGAGCTCCCTCAGCCTTTTTTCTCCTGAAATTCGTGTTTTAAATAAAAGAGTGAGTTTGCTAGTACAGGGGCTACATTTGCCAGGCAGAGAGACTGTAATCCCCGAATTAGGACGGGAAAATCGATTTGAGTTAAGTCCAGTTACACAGAGTGAGAAGCTGTAGCTGCCCCTAAGCTGTCACTGGGCTGTCACTTCCTGCACCTAGGCATCCATTCACTCCACACATTTAACTGGCACTAGGTTATAAGCTTTATCAACGAGAACAGAGACTTTGGTGTCTTTTGTTTTCCCATCAGTCTTCCTCAGATATTGAAACCATGCCTAATATGCTGTAGCTTCAATAAATGTTTATAGAATGAATTAACAAACTCAATGGGTCAGAAACTGTGCTTGTCCCATTTTCTCCTCTGGTCCTGAAGCCCTTCCCTTTCCTTCTCTGCAAGCTTCTCCTGCCATGCTCAGCCACCATTGCAGGTGAGCTGGGTGGGGAGGGAGAAAGCCGGTGAGTGACAGTCCATGCAGAACTGTGGGGATGCCATCTCATTTGGGGATCCCCCTACACAGATGTCTCCTCCATGGGATAGTGCTGACATACCCATTTTGGAAAAATCGCCATCATACTTGGGGCTTGATGCAATAGATAAATCCTGTTTGTAAGGATCTACTAACCAGATTATAGAACTTTCTCATTGGCCAACAGTTTCAGCCTTTTCTTAGAACATCACAGCGTTGGGCCTTTGTCACTAAATTGAAGAGATGTTTAACATATCTGTCCTCTAACTTTAAATGGAGCTGTATGTGTGTGTAGTGTGTGTGTGTGTGTGTGTATGTGTGTGTTTTATGAAAACTGCCACAGTACCAGAGGTAATATACCACTTCTTCTAAAAGACAGAGTTGTGAAATAATACAGCTGTTGTCTTTATGAAAATGAACACTCATTACGAGATACCCAGAAAACCTTCTTAAAATTAAAATCCAGACATCATGCTGACCAAGACCTATTACAGGCTGTTAAAGAAAATGTGATGTACCTGCGTGTATCATCTAGAAAGTTTCCATTCCAGTGAGAGGGGCAGGGAATATGAATCAGATGCATGTACCACGTGGCATTTAAAAAACCCATCTACCAGCCTAGTATTTCCTTTTTTAAAGTTATTTGGCACAAGTTTTTCTTGAATAAGCCCAGAGGATTCCAATGTTTCTGTGGCTTATTAAACTCATCTAGTTTTTTAAACCTTGAACTTTAGTCACTTGTGATCTCCTAACTCCATTTACCAATGAAGAACAAAATATTTTTCATTTCCTTTTGAAATATCTTTGTAGGGCCAGAGGCCAAAGGTGACTCCCACTAGTTACCTTGCTGTCTAAAGCAATGAAATCAAGCCAAGACCTGTAGGGCTGGCGTCACACTTTTCTTTTTAGTGAAGTAGCTCATACTTCTTCATTGTATAAATTCATAGTTCTTAGAGACTTTTGCTTCAGCTGAGATTGGTATGGCACTAGAAGGACCCTATACTTTGGTGATCGCTACTAAACACCCCATGTTAAAACATAGTGCCAAGTATGACATAGGTACTTTTTCTATTTCACAGTTGTTCATTTATATTAATAATAAC
Source organism: Saccopteryx bilineata (assembly GCF_036850765.1). Lineage (NCBI taxonomy): Eukaryota > Metazoa > Chordata > Mammalia > Chiroptera > Emballonuridae > Saccopteryx > Saccopteryx bilineata. The sequence goes on along the minus strand of NC_089490.1, from coordinate 188,937,257 downwards.
GTTGTAGGTCGAGTCATGGTTTTCATCTCAGTTTTTAGGAATTTAACATTGGGAGAGTTAAGCTTTGATATTTATACATTAAGATTACCACCTGGTGTGCACGGGTGCATATGCATGTATTTAAATTAATGAGAGATGTTCTTAGACATAGAAATTTTGCCCAACTTGAGTAAAATGGGGAAACTATTGTATAGGTACCTGGCTGTCCCTAGAACCCAAGAACAGGAATGCAGCTGGGCATCAGTGACAACTTGGAAATTGGGACATGCCATTGGGACTTTATCCACCGCACTAGCTGCTCATTCTCACTCACCCCTTGCTCTTTCTTCCTCTCATGCAGAACTTCCTCTGCTTCTCTGGTGTGCACTAAGTTACATGGTTACTAACAGCTCTTGAACTTCATCATCTATGAACCAGTTCCAAATTCTCAAAAAGTACCATGAGCTGTCGAACTTCTGTCCAGACAACCGTGGCCAGGGGGTGGAAGTTAAGTGTGTTCTCCTAGCAGCTCCTGTCCTAATCAGGTGGATAGCGGATAGCGGTGGCACACTGAGACAGGAGGGAGAGGGTAAAAATTTCCAGAATGTGGGGAGCAGTATAGGTCTTTTTTGACCACTGTTATCTCTTGATCCTTGTTGTTCTGTGAATGCTGGCACTAAGGGCAGAAGGGGCAGGGAGGAGAAACATAAGGACCAAGAGGTCTGTGTGTGTAACCCACGTGCACATTTCAACACTGCGTGAGGCAGAATGCCTCTTGCTGCGGTTGGTGCTCTAAGATGGCTCATCCCAGTCCATGTAAATGAGTTGATGATCTCTTGACATGGGACCAGTGAGCATGCAGAAGGAATCAAGTATTTCACAGACAGTTTACTTTAGCTACTTTTTTTCACGGCAAACTAAATAAGAGATTTGTTTTTAATGAAGGAAATGAGTGTGATACCATTTACATTTATTGAAGATAAACATTGTGTTCTCATTTACATAAAAGTTACATTTCTAAAATGTATATAAATTATGTATTTGAAAATGAATTATGAGTCAAAAATAATAGGGTGGTGAATCTTAACATTTTTGTGGTCATTGACATCTTTGAGAATTTGAAAAGAGCAATAAACTCTTCCCCCCCCAAAAAAAATATACAAGCAGATGAACATACATTCTTGGTGGGATAATATATGATATATTTACTCACAATCTGGAACTTCCAACATCACTTTTCTTGTGTCTTCCTCCAGTTACCCTCATTTGAACAAGTGAAACGAAGACTACAGATTCTTGAACAAAAGGTTTAAAAAGCCAAGTATGTTAAAGCCAGAAAATTGGTAGGGAGCAGAGCTGCTGGAGCCTATGTGAACACAGGGAACGGGTTATCCTCCCACCACTCCTGCCCAGAACGAGACACAGATGAACTATAGGCTTGTTTATATAGAAGAAGACAAACTCTCAGAAGGATGGCAGAAAGTTGCAATGTGGAGAAGGATGCTGTATTCATTTGTGAGGATTATCATGACAAAATACTACAGACTGGGTGGCATAAACAACAGAAATTCATTCCCCACATTTCTGTAGGCTGGAAGTTCAAGATCAAGATTCTGGAAGGTCGGCGTTTCCTGAGTCCTCTCTTCTTCTGAAGATGACCACCTTTCTCTGTGTCCTCACATGACCTTCCTCAGTGTGCAAGCCCCTCTGGTATTTCTCGGTATATCTTAATTTCCCTTCTTATTAGGACACCAGTCAGCCAGAGTGAGGACCCACCATAACAGACTCATTTTAATCTAATCACCTCTTTTGAGACCCTATCTCTAAATACAGTCACGTTCAGTAGTACTGGGGTTGGGGACTTCAACATATAAATGTGGGATACACAATTCAGCCCACAACAGGGGTTCATGGCACCAGACTCTGGAAAGAATATGGGGGTGAGCATGGGGTATGGATTTCTCCTTTATAATAAGAGGGCCCAAGACAGAGAAATGTGTATCCAGTTTTCCCACTGGTGTCTTTTGAAAAACTCTGACTTACTAGAAAAGCCCAGGACACGGGGGTATAAAGTAGGACTAGAACTGGTAGCATGTCCGATCTGGACCCTCCAGGGCTGAGCACTACTGCCTGTCCAGCCCCTGGGCTTTCTCGGGGTGCACAAGTGGGGGGCAAGGAGTTCCTGTGAGCTCTGGGAGGTCTGCAGATGAGTCGAGAAAGAGCCACCAGGACATGAAAGGAGCCATCTGGGAGGACAAGCAGATAAAATACTAAGAGAGGTGCGGCTTGTTGACTGGCCTGTTGACTGGTATGCAGAGTGTGGCAGGGCGCATACCTGGCAGGGGGCCAAGGCAATGACTTCAGAACCGTAGTGGGTGTGCACTAGGGCGATGTCATGCTTCCCTCCCACCTGGATAGCAGAGGTCAAGTCACCTCTTCAGAACCTAAGAGAGGTCCTCAGCACCCAAACATGTCCCCCAGTGTCATGATGCTTCATAAATCTTATCTAGACCAACAAGCTACCCACACACACACCCCCACGTGAGAGAGGAGGAGGAAGAAAAGGAGCAAGTACTATCTTAAACTGGTTAAGTTTGAAATCAGGATACATTGGTTTCGATTCCTGGGTAGGACTAAGAAACTAAGCTTTCTGTTTCTGAGTACAAATGGGTGCTCAAAGTTCACTTTATTGCACAAAAGTTAGGTTTCACTTTTTTGCACCTGAAATTTAGAGACTCTACAAACTCCAAAAATACCTCCTTTACGCTTCATGTTTTTCATGCACTTTTGGGACATGCCTAGACTCCTCAGGTCATTGTCTTCAGAGGTTCCTCTCCATCAAGACTTCCTTTGCTCATCAGGACAAGATTTATGCTTCAGAGTTAAACGATGCAGGGCACCAATCGTGGTGCTTCCATTCACCAGCTGTGTGAGCTTACGATGCGCACCTGAAAGTTTCCACGTCTCTGTTTTCATACTTGTAAAATGGGGATAATGGTACCTGCCTCACAGAGTGACTGTGAAACTCCTCGGAGACAATGTAAGGACGTGACATGAGCCGACACATCTTGCACAACTTATCTGTTCTGTTCGAGAGCCCTGTGCCAAGACTGAAGAAGGTGGACATGGGAGAGTTTCACCATGAAACTTTCTGATTTCTATGTTTGAGGCTACCCTAGTGGATCTCTACCTGCAACTCAAGGTTTGTCACAGAGATACTGGTCAGCACCTGTGAAAACTAACCCAGTGCTAAGGAATGTAGCTAAGGTCCATGCCGTCTGAGAAGACATTTTTACAGAGTTTGAAATAGAAAGTCTCCCAGAGCCGCTTGCTCCAACTCCCAGTGTATCTTTACGACTCTCTTCCCTAGTCAACTCTGACAAGCACTCGCTGAGCACCTACTAACTGCTGGGAATTGTGCTGATATCTGGGAACAGAAGTGAAGGCAGCAGTACTAACTTTATCCTTTAGGGAGCACATCATTTAGAGTTGATTTTCCTAAACATATTTTTTATTATTACTTAACTACTTCTTTTACTTTGACATTACACTTATTGAATGTTTAGAAGACACAAGGTGTAGGGACATGGAAACACAGGGTTAAGCATGTAATTTAGCTGATGGGACAAAGCAAGTATACAGACAGGCACAAAACAAGGAGAGATATTAAGCCACATTGCCATGAAAATTAGGAGACAGGAGAAATTAAATCTAATGGGAAGGATCAGAAAAATCTTCATGAAGGAGGTAATGTTTTATTTTATTTTGACTATTTTATTTATTTACTTACTTACTTACTTACTTACATTTTTTTGTATTTTTCTGAAGTGAGAAGCAGGGAGGCAGAGAGACAGACTCCTGCATGCACCCAACTAGGATCCACCTGCATGCCCATCAGGAGGTAATGCTCTGCCCATCTGCAGCATTGCTCCATTGCAACCAAAGCCATTCTAGCACCTGAGGCGGAGGCCATGGAACCATCCTCAGTGCCGGGGCCAACTTTGCTCAAATGGAGCCTTGGATATGGGAGGGGAAAAGAGAGATAGAGAAAAAGGAGAAGGGGAAGGGTGGAGAAAGAGATGGGCGCTTCTCCTGTGTGCCCTGGCCAGGAAGTGAACCCACACAGGGGGCTGACACTCTACCACTGAGCCAACTGGCCAGGGCCAAAGAGGCTATGTTTTATATGTGAGAGATTTCTGGGGACATTATTGGCATGAAATACACCGAGAAGCTTTTCAGCACAGAGACGAATGAAGTCTACCTGGTGAAACTCATCCTTTAGGGCCTGATTGGGACATCACCTACTCTTAGAAGACCACCCACTTAAAACTTCCATACCTCCCTAGCACTGTCAGCCTGGCTCAGTTGTATTACTTATTGCCTTGGATTTCTTTATCCATTTGGCTCCTTTGCTGAGTTGCAACGTCCTCCTGAGAGTAGAAACCATGTTTTATTTAGCTTTATGTAACAGATGTGAAGGATCCAGAAAACTCTGAGAATTTGGAGCTAGAGAATTTTAGACTTAATTGATTTTTAAATCAAATTATATCCAACATGTACCTTTCACCACACTAGCTGAAAAGTCTACCAATCAGTTCTCTGGGTCCGCATTACCTCTTTTGGACCTTCTGCTTGGGTTGAAGTTGACTCAGTCTTGAAGCGTCTTCTGACCCAGGATTTTCTTCAGCACTTTTGCATTCCATTCAAGGTCATCAGGAACGTTAGAGCCCCACATGGCACATGAAGGTCATGGAAGCCGTAGCCCGTCCATCTAGAGTACCCCCTCTTTTGATGCTCTTGAACCTGCTATCCTGGACCAACTTTGGAACTTCTCTGACACATGCCATGTTTGGGGAGTTTTCAAAAGCATCTCAGCATATCTACTCTCTCACCCTTGAAGACTGACCATTAGGGGGGAAGAAGGCCAATCTCATCCATATTCTTCTTCTCTTCTCACTTCCCGCCCTTTCTCCCTTCCCGTTTTCCACTTCCCTACCCTATCCCCAAGTCTCCTATATCACATCCTCCTCTTTCTCTGGTGCCAGCGATGCTTGCCTTTCTTGGGGGCAATAATGCCAGAAAAGCTGCAGGGAGAGAATTTGAGTGGCCACACAGAAAAAATTCATCTGGGTTATTTCCAAAGTATTATCCCACGCTACACAAATAGATAAATGTGTGTGTGCATGATTGTGTGTGTAATCATCAACTTTGTGAAGACTTTCAAAATTCTAGAGACACTTTTTTAAATATACACTAGAGTATTGATTTCTACAATATATCCAGAAAAAATATAAAGTCGCAGATATTTTTCTTTGTAAATATAATATAGGCTTCTCACACAGAATACAATGCAATGTTCTCAAAGGTAAAAGCTGCAAAATCATTATAGATAGCTCAAGAAGGATCTTCCTTCGAAACACAGCACTTATGGGTAAATAGGGTCATTTTAAACCTCAGGAAAAGGTTGAGAAGATTCATTGATGTAAAAAGACAACCATTTTATTTGGTCTAAAATGAAATAACAATTTATAGCACTGAATTTCAGTTTCATGAAAGTTTTAATGAAAACAAGTGAGTGATTTATATTATGCTTTCTATAATATGAAAATAAAAATCTCCCTAAGTTAGCCTATTTTGGTTTTATAAGCAAAAGTTCTAAGAGTAGACTCAAATGTTTAAAAGAAACACTTGATGGAGCGCTTGGGATGGGGGGAAACGGGGGACAGGTGAACACCACTATTTTAAAACTGTGAACATTTTTATCAAGTTTTCCAAATGTGGGCTTAACCTGAACCATGTAATCAGATTGATATTTATTTTAGGGAAAAAAATGTACTTCGGTGGTTTTTTGCGATGGTAAAGCCAAAAAACAAATGTTTTTTTCTACAATGGGATGTTCAAATAATAAGGAAGCAAGCAACTTCACATAATAATGAAAAAGGTTTTATTCATTCTAGGTTCTATAAAATCTCTGAAGATGATTTTATTTCCTGGAGCAGCTTTAGAACTGGGGATTAGGAGTGATGAATGACAGAGAAACCCGATCTGTTTCTTGTTGGACCTAAAATGCCTTTAGAGAAACCGAACTCAAGGCAGGGCACCTGCTCAAGGGCATGCCTGTTTGAAGGATACAAAATGCTCCTTGCATCATGTTGACAGACCAAGTATCATCCCCTCTCCACTCCATCGGGTCCCTAGCCCAACGTCCCAGCTGCTTTCTCACAGAAGTCACCTGTTTTGTTTGCTTGTTCTTCCTTCATTGTCATTCCTTTCCTTGCCCATTATGCATTTGTGAAGTGTGTTAAACACCACAGGAGGATCTCAGCTGAGCCTTGGTGACTTTGTCCCCTCTCCAGGTGGCTCAGGAAGGCAACGACAGGACGGAGAAGCCAGCCTGCATTCGGAACCAGAAGATGATTGATTGAGGGCACTCTCTAAACCAGAACAAACTGGTAGAACACAGAAGCGTTCTTGGGATCAAAAAATACTGGACTTCCAAAAATCAAAAGAGATGCCATCTCTAACTATTTATAACTCTCTGTCACAAGGAGGTGTGATCCCGAGGGGCCAGAAACACCACACCCATCTGTTGTGGTTACAAGGAACAGAGATACGATGGGCAGACATGACATTCTAGAAATCTGTGGGGTCCCCTCTCTGTGTATCTCTCATTTTCCTCTGCCAAAGAAGCTGACGGTTTTGCTGCGACAAGGGTCCTGGTCCCCTTGTACTAGAAAGGTATGAGTAGAGGGATGAAGGAAACTTGTGGGAGACCACCGCCATTCAGAACTAGTTTGGCTTTTCTCCGAATCCTTCCCTTTGATCATTAATGCTTATCTGCAACTTTCCTTGTCTATGCTTCTTTTTGAAGGTTCCCCCTGCTCCTCCTAGCCCTGACTGTGGCATTGTCCACAGTCCAAATGGCCAAGGACAGCATGAGACTGACTGAGGAAATTAATCTCACTCCTCTTAGAGCCTCTAGCATCAGGCTATCTCATGCATTGCCATTGCCCACCCACGAATGGTTAGGTGAGCCTCAGATCAGGTGTCCACGCTTCTCCAGAGAGTAGAAAGGTCAGCCTAGCACTGTTTCTGAGAGCAGGGAACTGTGAGCTGGGGAGTCCAGCTCAAGAGGGATTCTGGGCACTGGGTTAGCAAAGGTCCTTCGAGAAAAAAAATGCATATTCCACTACTGTAGTGCCGGTGGTTGTGGGCATGCAGGTTCACACTGGATTCAAGCAGATGGTGAAAGAACCATGAAGCCGGAGGACGGTGGGTGATTCCATTTATTACAGTCTCATAAAGGCGGACAAGCAAGCAGGCAGAGAAGACTGCTTCCCTCTCTCTCTCCAAGCTGACATGCAAACAGGTCGGGGAGGGGGAGGCCCCCTCTTAGGCAAACAATAGCAAAAATGGCTCCTCCTAATGGTGGCAGGCAGTCCTCAATCTAGTCTGCCGCCCTGAGGGCAAGCACCTGCAGCCTACACAGATTGTACGCACAGTGCTGCCCTGTGCTCATGCACCAGTCAGGCAAAGTACAAGTGAGCCAGCCTAACACACTTCATTGCCCAACAACTACATAAAAGAATAGCATCTGGTGAAAACACACGCACATCCAGTAAAATGTGTTTCCACCAAAGGTCATGAACACAAAGAAAGAGGTTCAAGTTGTTGTCACCACAACAGACCACAATTACAGTTGGGGCTAAGCCGGCATGGCAACAGGGAAGTCAAATCTCTGACTGTTCAGGTCAAATTCTTGATACTGTATGTTCTTCATTGCTGAGTGTTGTCTTTCTAAAATAAGGAGCACACTGCCTGCTTTGTTCTGCTTTTTATAGTAAAGCATGCAGTTGTGGCTTTTATTAGTTCCAAAAGAGAAAGCGTACCACAGCCTGATTGTCCCTTGATAATCTATATTCCAGAGAGGCCGCAGCTTATTTATCCAAGTATTGATGAAAGGCTAAATTTTTTATTATGCACAAACCAATTTAAAATGCATAAAGAAGTCATCTCTGCTTGCACAACTACACAATTACACGGTTTTCAGCAATCTCTGAGTGTTTCTTTGAAATTCCCTTGGAACATAGCTATTTTTATATTACTGATACAGAGATTTTTTTTTCTGCTGAAAATCTGAGAAATAAAAGTAAATTAAATTTTTTAAAATTTTCTTCAGACTTTATTTATTCATTCTAGAGAGGAGAGAGAGAGAAGGGGGGAGGAGCAGGAAGCATCAACTCCCATATGTGCCTTGACCAGGTTAGCCCAGGGTTTTGAAATGGCAACCTCAGTGTTACAGGTCAATGCTTTATCCACTGCACTACCAGAGATTAGGCTAGTAAGAGTCAAATTTTGACTTGCTTCTATCTCATGATCAGACAATATCCCTCCCCATCAAATGGCTAGCTAGTGAAAGAGGATGAAACTTGGCCTCAGCGGCCACGGTACCCACATCTTTATCAAACCTGCCGAGCTGCTAAGTGAGTACGTTCAACCTAGACTCTCTGGCAAGGATACCCAGTGCAAAATCATTAGCCTGATCTAAAACTATGTCTTTCTCTTTTTGGTCCATACCCACACACGTATTGAAGGGTTTTGCCATCACAAATGAGCAACATCTTGTGAAACTTGTTGCATAAACTTTTTCCCTGAAGCTTTGACTCTGGCTCCACACCAGGGAGCTGAGAACTGATCTCTTTATGACTCTGACAGTGACACTGTATTGTGCAGCACGTGCAGGGGGGGCATCTCCTGCTCCCTCATCTGCCCCGGGGGAAATCATCACAGGGCCTCCGGCAAGAAAGGAACAGCTTCATAGGAAACTAGTCTGCTTCTGCTTTCAGGGAATACTTGGTGGAATTCGGGCTTTTAAGGTACTCCAAGACATGGTACTCTATCAAATTCCCTGTTTCCGTTTTCCTGGTCCCTTTCTTTCCCATAAATGCCTTTGGGTTCACATAAGAGACACGAAGTCTGTGGGTTCACGCTACACAGCAATTCAGAAACTTGAAGAACCAGGCTTTGGTTCTGTCTTTTGACTCTGTCAGTTCAAGAGAGTGTCCCGCAGGCAGCCACGGAAGTTCCCTGGTTCTTCGACCATGCCTTAAGCAAAACTCTTTACATATTTTATTGATGGTTCTTTAAGTTCTCTGTAACAGATAGAAAAATCCACCCTACAGTCTCTTGCATTCTTTATCATGACCACCAGTGACAGCCTCTTCTTCTAAACAACCCCAGGTGTTGATTTAAGTGAATACATCAGCAGGAGGTACCAGTGTCTAGTGTTTGATACTAGCTGGATCTTAGTTGCCTTCCGTTCAAACTGGTGAGCTAACCAGCCTTAGCATCTCCTTCTTTGAGAATCTGTTGCTTTTTGTCCAAGACAGCCAATAATCACCCTGTGAAGGTTCAGCTCTAGAGAACTAACCTACCCTAGATGGTATGAGCAGAAAGGAATTTGTTTTCTGGGCTAGTAAAATGGCTTATAACATCGTTTATAAACTGAGAGACTTCAGTATTATCTTCCAGGAAAAAAGACATCTTAAATCATGATGCACAAGTGCCATTGCCCTGGCCATAATCAGGGAGCCTTTTGATTAATCAAGAAGTCACACGGCAGCTGCTAGCTGAAGATTAAAGCCCTTCCGCTGTAATCCACACAGGCACAAATCAGAGCCTCGTGCCATGTGTCCCTCCACTCTTACTTCAGTTTCGGGCTGAAGTCTTATGTAAAAGCATCCAGCTGGCAGAGCAAAAATCACATCCAGAAACGTGAAAAATGTAGATTTTTAGGTCACCAGCCTCTGCAGTGTGGGAGGCCACACCAGAGCGTTAAGCCGGCCAGTCTGTAGCACCCATCACAGACATCTTCGGCGAGGGGAAAGAGGGGGCGGGGGAGGATCCCTTCCTGTGATGGAACTCTGCAGCCTGCAGCCTCCCGGCAGGATCTCCGGGTCCCCACCTGCCTGTCTTGTCACAACTCTGTCCATGGACTGAGCACACATTGTCTGTCTCTACCTATCAGACAAATATCACCCTCCCCCCATTATTGGGTACTAACACTCCTCATCGATATGAACTTCTCTCCTAGACTATTGTAACTTGCTTCTCCTTGTCATATTCTTTACATGCACTTTTTTTCCCCCTAATTAGGCCGATCTTTTCCTACACCCACTGTCATCCTTTTCAGGATCTGACTGACCAGGGTATCCAACCCCAATACAATCTACTTATCTACTTGAACACATTGCATCAAATCTCAATGTATACTGATGAAGGCATTTTAATGGCATCAATCTAAATAGATTCCTATTCAAATTTTCAAGGAGATTCATACTGTCCCTTACAAACTTACTAACAAAAATATTAATATTTATCAAGTTCACACCTAAAAACTAAAGACTATCTTGAATCGTCCTTTTAACTCAGGTATGCATACAAGACAGTATAACTTTTCTGATTCAAGTATTTCTTCTTGTCCCCAAGAGAATATTAATTATTGGATCAGTCATCCTCCGTTAACCAGATTTACTCTAATTAGCTCTTCTTTCTTTCAGACTCCTTGACTCTGGAGGCTTTATGTTTGAACTTAAAAAAATTTTTTTGAAGAAACTAGCACAAAATAAATTATGTAGCTTTTTTCTGTACATAATTAGATTTCATGAAGTTTGTTGGTGTTTTTTCTATCTGTGAATCACATAAGGATCACATTTACCTCACTACCCCATGATCTTTCTACCTGGTCACAGAAAAATCTAAAAGGAGTTCAAAAATACTGATAGCTTTGACCACCTGATTTGAAATTACTGGTCCATTACAGCATTTTATTCCTGATCTCATACACAGATCATATCTAATTGAATATAGTTTGGGGAGGAAGCTCTGTTTTATTTCTATTTGAGGTTTTTGTTGCATCGTTCACTAGTGCCACTGAAAATAGGCATTTTGTTCTAAAGCAACCACTATATATTTTTTGGAGATTAGGTATTCGGCATATAGTTCCAGGATGTCTATCTTTGATGAGCTAGGAAATTGGTTTTGTGTAAAGTGTCTGACACATCTGATTCTAAAAATATATTCTGGATTGCTCCCAGGTTAGTTTTGTGAAATTACATAATCTTCACAACTTGTTAATATCACTCCGGATTTCTCTTTTCATGCTGTTTTGAAAATCAACACATTGTCTCCCCATTATCAGCACCATCCCTAAGTCTTTCTTTTTTTCTTTAAGGAGGTCCCGACCAGGAGAGGTGTTAATTGACTCTGGCTTTCCGACCAGCAGAAATAGAAAAGCTGGGTTTCTTTCAACCTTGCCTTCCAAACCTACCCTCTGTACTTTCAAACCTCTAAAAAAACCCAGACATTTCTGTTTGTTCTGAACCCCCCTTTTTTCATTGTTGCCAGATTCATTTTCAATTGCAGAAGCAGACGACATGGCGGACTCGACACTCCCCAGGGTTTACACCCAGGTCTCGACACAGTTAACAAAGCATGCCACAGCCAGCGACATCAACAGCTGTGGATCCCTGCAGCCTGTCTTCGTGATCGATGGATTATTGCAGCTGGGCTAATTATGCAGCAATTTATATCGATTGTTTAGAGCAGCAGGGGTGAATCCTAGTGACTAAACTTGCCATCGCAAGATTTGCTTCTTCTTGGACTGTCCAAACTTGAGATAATTCAAACACCTTGTGAATTTACATAATTTGTAGAGGTCCATAATTCCATGTGATCTAAACAAACCAGAGAGGGAACTTAACTTTCTAAGCACTTACATATGGCTTTAAAATGTGATTTAAGAGACTAGGTTAGAAGTGACAAGACCTTTTCTTACCAAATTTCAATTATCATCCTATCTTTTTATCCTTTTAAAATAAAAGTAAATGCAGAGATTATCCATGCACTTAATTTTATATATGAGCAAGCTGAGTCAGCCGAAATAATTGTGCTTATACAGTTGACTTACTATCAAATAGACCTTAAGCTACTTTTTTCACATTTAAACATTGAACTATATAAAGCCCCAAGGCTCTGATTATTTTACATTTAAAAGTCAGTTTTTGAAATGGAGCTGCCTTATGATCCAGCAATTCCACTCGTGGGAATATATCTGAAGAAAGCCGAAACAGTACTTCAGAAGAATATATGCATCACTATGTTCACTGCAGTGTTATTTACTCAAGATCTGGAAGCAGCCCCAGTGCCCATCAGTAAATGAGTGGATAAAAAAGCTGTGGTACCTTTACACAGTGGAATACTCTGCTGTGTAGAAGAAAGAAATCTTACTTTGCCACATCTTGGATGGACCTGGAGAGTATTGTGCTAAGTGAAATAAACCAGTCAGAGGAAGACAAATACCACATGATTTTATTTATGTGTGTAATCTAATGAAAAAAAATAAGCAAACAAGATAGAAACCAACTCATAGATACAGAAACTGACTGACAGCTGTCAGAGGGGAGGGGGTTGGAGGTCTGGGTAGAAAAGGTAAAGGGATTAAGCAAAAAACAAAACTTCAGACACAGACAACAGTATGGCTATGATAAGAAGAAAAGGTAGTGGAGGGAGGTAGAAGAGGGTAAAGGGGATAAATGATGACAGAAAGAGATGACTTTGATGAACACACCATACAATATATAGGTGATAAATTATACAATGGTATACTTGAAACCTATAGAATTTTATTAACCGGTGTCACCCCAATACATTCAACAAAAATTGAAAAATAAAAGAAGAGAATGAGCATCTCATCTTGGATATTACTGTGGGAGCCCAGGAGATTTGAACTGCTATATTATCCTGTTCTGGATAAGCATACAATTCTAAGCTGTGCATCATTGTGTGACCAAATAAATGCTTTACTCCAATTCAAAAACTTGGTTTAACACTTTATTATGTAGAAAACTTAAAACCTATGATTTTCAGTTTATTTAGATACTTTATTTTAGTGGCTGTTATACTTGAAAAGGTTCTTCCAACAATATGTAAACTCAATGGAAAAAAGCATATCTTTGACTATCTTTTCCAAATTATAATACTCATTGTCAAAGCTAATTCAAAATTATGTAAATATATAATATTTTGTTAAAAAATAACTAGGAAATTTTTATCTGTTGAGGGTTTATAATTAAAATTTTTTAACATCTAGGTTTAGCATGCAATGAAACTACTAAAAACTTTTAACAAGTCAGAACAATTTCCCAAGTTACTTAAATGTTCATGTATTCAAGTTTTTACAGGACTCCTAAGTTTTCACAACAACATTATATATTAATGGAAATACTTCCAAACTCCTGTTCTCTAAAAGCTCTCTCCATAACATGTCTTTCAAGAAATTAAAAAAAGGGTCAATATTTGAATGATTTCTCAGTTTTGAAAAATATGTCCTTTTCTTTTTTTTCTGAAGTTGGAAACGGGGAGGCAGTCAGAAAAAATATGTCCTTTTCATTGGAGATGGAGGAAGATTTTCACACGTGGGAGTAGTGTTTTTCAAACTATAGTTCATTAGCGACTGTACAGTGGTCGTGTGTGTGTGTGTGTGTGTGTGTGTTTGATTGCTAACTAAAAGCCACTGATGTTTTAAAGACCAGTACAATACTTTACAGAATGGAAAATGCTATAGAAGACTATTGACTGGCAAGTTGTAGGTGACTCCAGTTGTTCTTGAATTACTGAAAATAAGCATTGCTCCATTTGCTCTTCACCTAAAATAAATGAAGTTTTTCTGACTCATGAAAATTGCAATAAAAGGTCAAAATCTTTTATTCCCATCTCAGGAGCAATGTCTCTAAAAAGACACTGTGCCCTATGCCTTTACTGAACAGAACACCTAAAAGGGACAGCAATTTTTAATTATAAGATACAAGGCTTTCCCAACAACCTTGTGACTTTGGGACATTAAAAAACCTGTTCAGAGACAAGATGGCGCTGGAGTAGGCGAACGTACCAGCATCTACCTCCCAGAACCAATGTGGATTACAAACTAATTTTATGAACTATCAACTGGAAAAACCAACTTTGGACTAAACTAAAAGGACTGTTCAACCCAGGAACGCTGAAGAAGCCACCCAGAGACTGGTAGGAAAAGCGGAAACGCGGAGAGGGCTGCCCAGCTTCTCGGAGCAAACGGCAGCAGGGAGAGACTTGCGTGGCGGGAAGTGAGTTTAGCAGAGTGGAAAGGGCCCTGAGCCCCAGGAACAAAGCCCCAGCCTGCAGCCCCAGAGCCCAGAAGAAGCATAAGGACAGTATTTAGCTGGAAACAAGTCAGGATACTGTTTGTGAGAGAGTCTGATTTCTCAGACCTAGGATCCTTCTTAAAGGGACCACGCAGAACGTCTCTCTCACAAACACTCACCCGGGGCTCCTGGAGACGGAGGGAGAGGGGAGAGAACCACAGTAACAGGAAGAGAGTGCAATCTAGGAGGCATAGGGAGAAACATTTTTGGGAGATAGCCACTCTAACCCCTGGGACGAGTCACTCCCCAAAGCTGAAGTGAATATTTCCCCCGGAAACAGCAATACCAGCAAAGGGAAGCAGGAGAGCAGCCAAACAAGCTCCCCCGCGGCATTCAGAGCGGAGTCGCATAGAAGGAGGGAGCTTTCGGGTCTACGGTAGTGAGCCTTAGGGTCCGAGCTGCAACGCCCCCACCCACACGGCTGAGGGCGCACCGGAGAGCGGGCGGCAGCGGGAGACAAAAGCGCGGTTCTGCTGGCAGGGGCGGAAGCCGGCTGGCCACCAGTGGGCTCAGGTGTGAGCTCAATCTTGCCCGGCTAGGGAGAAGGGGGCGTGCAAAAGCGGCTAAGCTCAGCTGCCGGCAGCCTGTAATCCAGCCTCCGGGAGAAGGGCGGGAAACCCAGAAAGGGTAGAAACCAGCCCCGGAGCAAGGGCAGAGGAGCACATCCCTGCCCGGCCTGTGCAACCCAGGCTTGCGGTCTGACTTGGTAGCAGGCTCCACCCGCGGGGGTGGAGCCAAAAGCCCAGAAGAGGCGGAGTTCCACTACGAAGCTGAGCTTGGGCACGCAGCCTTTCCTGGTGGTAGAGCCAAGGCTAGCAGCTGTTCCTTGAGTGGGATCATCCTGCAAAGGCAGGGCGAAAGCTCGGAAACAGGCGGAGACCCGCAGCTGAGCAAAGGTGCTCGCCAGTGCCCTCAGGACCGAGCATAACATCACACACGGGGCAAAGGCCAAGGCCACCAACCCTTGTGCACCCGAGCACGTAATCACAGCCACTCTCGTGAAGAGAAAATGCGGAGGCAGAGAAATACAACACAAATAAACCAAGAGAAATCCCCAGAAAAGGACCTAAGTGAATCAGATATAACCAAATTACCAGATGCAGAGTTTAAAATAACGATCGTTAGGATGCTCAAAGATATTAGAACCACCATAGATGGCCATTACGAAAACCTAAATAAAGAGATAACAAATATAAAAAAGGACATTGAAATAATAAAAAAGAATCAGACAGAAATGACAAATACAATATCTGAAATAAAGAATACAATGGAAGGAATTAAAAGCAGGATGGATGAAGCAGAGAATCGAATCAGTGAGTTAGAGGACACAATAAATAAAGGCATGGAAGCAGAGCAGAAAAAAGAAAAGAGACTCAAAAAGTCTGAGGAAACTCTAAGAGAGCTCTGTGACAACATGAAGAGAAATAACATCCGCATCATAGGGGTTCCTGAAGAAGAAGAGAAAGAACAAGGGATAGAGACTTTGTTCAAACATATTATAGCGGAAAACTTCCCCCAATTAAGGCAGGAAAATATTTCACATGTTCAGGAAGCACAGAGAACTCCATTAAGGAGAAATCCAAAGAAACCAACACCAAGACACATCATAATTAAATTACCAAAGCTAAATGATAAAGAGAAAATATTAAAAGCTGCTAGAGAAAAAAAGACAATCACCTACAAAGGAGCCCCCATAAGGATGACTTCTGACTTCTCAACAGAAACACTTGAGGCCAGAAGGGAATGGCAAGAAATATTCAAAGTAATGCAGAACAAGAACCTACAACCAAGACTACTTTATCCAGCAAGGCTATCATTTAAAATTGAAGGAGAAATAAAAAGCTTTACAGACAAAAAAAAACTAAAGGATTTCACTACAACCAAACCAAGGCTGCAAGAAATGCTAAGGGACCTGTTGTAAACAGATCAAAGGAAAAAAAGAATATAGCAAAAGAGAAAAACAGTTTTAAAGAAAAAAAATGGCAATAAACAATTACATATCAGTAATAACCTTAAATGTTAATGGATTAAATGATCCGATCAAGAGACATAGGGTAGCTGCGTGGATAAGAAAACAGGACCCATACATATGCTGTCTACAAGAGACACACCTTAAATCAAAAGATGCACACAGACTGAAGATAAAAGGATGGAAAAAAATATTTCACGCAAATGGAAATGGAAAAAAAGCTGGGGTAGCAATACTTATATCAGACAAAATGGACTTTAGAACAAAGACCATAGTTAGAGATAAAGAAGGTCACTACATAATGATAAAGGGAGCAATACAAAAGGAAGATATAACCATTATAAATATCTACGCACCTAATATAGGAGCACCTAAATATATAAAGCAGACTTTGATAGACTTAAAGGGCGAGATCAACAGCAATACTATAATAGTAGGAGATTTCAATACCCCATTAACATCATTAGATAGGTCCTCAAGAAAGAAAATTAACAAAGAAACAGCAGACTTAAGGGACATATTAGATGAACTCGATTTAATAGATATCTTCAGAACCTTTCACCCTAAAAGAGCAGAATATACATTCTTTTCAAGCGCTCATGGGACATTCTCTAGAATAGACCACATGTTAGGGCACAAAAGCGGGCTCAACAAATTTAAGAAGATTGAAATCATATCGAACACTTTCTCTGATCACAATGGCATTAAACTAGAAATCAACCACAATAGAAAAATTGAAAAACATTCAAACACTTGGAAACTAAATAGCACGTTATTAAACAATGAATGGGTTAACATTGAGATCAAAGAAGAAATTAAAAAATTCCTAGAAACAAACGATAATGAGCATACATCAACTCAAAATTTATGGGACACAGCAAAAGCAGTCCTGAGAGGGAAGTTTATAGCATTACAGGCATACCTCAAGAAGCTAGAAAAAGCTCAAATTAACAACTTAACCGTGCATCTAAAAGAACTAGGAAAAGAACAGCAAGTAAAGCCCAGAGCTAGTAGAAGGAAGGAAATAATAAAGATCAGAGCAGAAATAAGTGACATAGAGGCTAAAGAAACAATACAGAGGATCAATGAAACCAGGAGCTGGTTCTTTGAAAAGGTAAACAAGATCGATGAACCTTTAACAAGACTCACCAAGAAAAAAAGAGAGAGGACTCAAATAAATAAAATTAGAAACGAGAGTGGAGAAATAACAACTGACACAACAGAAATACAAAATATTGTAAGAAAATACTATGAAGAACTGTACGCCAAAAAACTAGACAACCTAGATGAAATGGACAAATTCCTTGAATCATATAATCTTCCAAAAATCAATCTGGAAGAATCAGAAAACCTAAACAGACCAATTACAACAAATGAGATTAAAACAGCTATCAAAAAACTCCCCAAAAAGAAAAGTCCTGGGCCTGATGGCTTCACAAGTGAATTCTACCAAATATTCAAAGAAGAACTAACTCCTATCCTTCTCAAGCTATTTCAAAAAATTCAAGAGGAAGGAAGACTTCCAAACTCCTTTTATGAGGCGAGCATAATTCTGATTCCAAAACCAGGCAAAGACAACACAAAAAAAGAAAATTATAGGCCAATATCCCTGATGAACTTAGATGCAAAAATCCTCAATAAAATATTAGCAAACCGGATCCAGCAATATATGGAAAAAATCATACACCATGATCAAGTAGGATTTATTCTTGGGAGGCAAGGCTGGTACAATATTCGCAAAGCAATCAATGTGATTCATCACATAAACAAAAGAAAGGAGAAAAACCACATGATAATTTCAATAGATGCAGAAAAAGCATTTGATAAAGTCCAGCACCCATTCATGATCAAAACTCTCAGCAAAGTGGGAATACAGGGAACATACCTCAACATGATAAAGGCCATCTATGACAAACCCACAGCCAACATAATACTCAATGGGCAAAAATTAAAAGCTATCCCCTTAAGATCAGGAACAAGGCAGGGTTGCCCCCTTTCACCACTCTTATTCAACATAGTTCTGGAAGTCC
The DNA here is from genome assembly GCF_036850765.1 of Saccopteryx bilineata. Lineage (NCBI taxonomy): Eukaryota > Metazoa > Chordata > Mammalia > Chiroptera > Emballonuridae > Saccopteryx > Saccopteryx bilineata. The sequence continues at coordinate 188,919,042 of NC_089490.1, read as the reverse complement.
TCGCCACAGCAATCAGACAAGAAAAAGAAATAAAAGGCATCCAAATTGGAAAAGAAGAAGTAAAACTATCATTATTTGCAGATGACATGATATTGTATATAGAAAACCCTAAAGTTTCAGTCAAAAAACTACTAGACCTGATAAAAGAATTTGGCAAGGTGGCAGGATATAAAATCAATACTCAGAAATCAGAGGCATTTTTATACACTAATAATGAACTGTCAGAAAGAGAAATCAGGGAATCAATCCCCTTTACCATTGCAACCAAAAAAATAAAGTACCTAGGAATAAATCTAACCAAGGAGATTAAAGACTTGTACTCAGAAAATTATAAAACATTGATAAGAGAAATCAGGGAAGATATGAATAAGTGGAGGCATATACCGTGCTCATGGTTAGGAAGAATAAACATCATTAAAATGTCTATATTACCCAAAGCAATTTATAAATTCAATGCAATACCAATGAAAATACCAATGACTTACTTCAAAGACATAGAACACATAATCCAAAAATTTATATGGAACCAAAAAAGAACACGAATAGCCTCAGCAATCCTGAAAAGGAAGAAAAAAGCGGGAGGTATCACACTTCCAGATATCAAGTTATATTATAAGGCCATTGTACTCAAAACAGCATGGTACTGGCATAAGAACAGGCACATAGATCAATGGAACAGAACAGAGAACTCAGAAATAAACCCACAGCTCTATGGACAACTGATATTTGACAAAGGAGGTAAGACAATACAATGGAGTAAAGACAGCCTCTTCAACAAATGGTGTTGGGAAAACTGGACAGCTACCTGCAAAAAAATGAAACTAGACCACCAACTTACACCACTCACAAAAATAAACTCAAAATGGATAAAAGACTTGAATGTAAGCCATGAAACCATAAGCATTTTAGAAGAAAACATAGGCAGTAAGCTCTCTGACATCTCTCGCAGCAATATATTTGCTGATTTGTCTCCACAGGCAAGTGAAATAAAAGACAGGATAAACAAATGGGACTTTATCAAACTAAAAAGCTTCTGCACAGCTAAAGACAATAAGAACAGAATAAAAAGACAAACTACACAATGGGAGAATATATTTGACATAGCGTCTGATAAGGGGTTAATAACCAAAATTTATAAAGAACTTGTAAAACTTAATACCAGGAAGACAAACAATCCAATCCAAAAATGGGCAAAAGAAATGAATAGACATTTCTCCAAAGAGGACACACAGATGGCCAATAGGCATATGAAAAAATGTTCAACATCATTAATGATTAGAGAAATGCAAATTAAAACCACAATGAGATATCACCTCACACCAGTCAGAATGGCGCTCATCAATAAAACAACACAGAATAAGTGCTGGCGAGGATGTGGAGAAAAGGGAACCCTCCTGCACTGCTGGTGGGAATGCAGACTGGTGCAGCCACTGTGGAAAACAGTATGGAGATACCTCAAGAAATTAAAAATCGAACTGCCTTTTGACCCAGCTATACCACTGTTAGGAATATACCCCAAGAGCACCATAGCACTGTTTGAAAAGAAGAAATGCACCCCCATGTTTATGGCAGCATTGTTCACAATAGCAAAGATTTGGAAGCAGCCCAAGTGTCCATCAGAGGATGATTGGATTAAAAAGCTTTGGTATATATATACTATGGAATACTACTCAGCCATAAGAAATGATGACATAGGATCTTTTACAACAACATGGATGGGCCTTGATAACATTATACTGAGTGAAAGAAGTAAATCAGAAAAAACTAAGAACTATATGTTTCCACACATAGGTGGGACATAAAGATGAGACTCAGAGACATGAACAACAGTGTTGGGGTTACAGGGTGGGGGGAGGAGAGGGAGGGGGTTGGGGGAGGGGAGGGGCACAAAGATCATGGCTTTTCAGCATTGGCCATATTCCCCCCTTAATCTATAGACAGATAGCAAATATCTACGTATGGTGTTCCCACTATAAAGACTGCTGTCCTAGGGACAAATGCTGACAAACTATTTCAGCAGTTCCTCCTTCTTCAAAGACTTATATGTAAACATAGAGCTCCATGTTTCATAGGACATACTCAAGCTCACTCCATGCTTCCTGGTGCTTTAGCACAAGGGAATGCCCCCCCCTTTTTTCTTTTTTTTGTATTTTTTTTTTGTATTTTTTCTTTTATTTATTTATTTTTTGTATATTTCTGAGGATGGGGATGGGGAGGCAAGCAGACAGACTCCTGCATGCGCCTGACTGGGATCCACCTGGCATGCCTACAGGGGGGAATGCTCTGCCCATCTGGGATGTTGCTCTGTTACAACCGGAGTCATTCTAGCAACTAGGGCGGAGGCCATGGGGCCATCCTTAGTGCCCAGGGTGGATTTGCTCCGGTGGAGCCTTGGCTGTGGGCGGGAGGAGAGGGACCGGGAGGGGGGAGAGGGGGAGGGGTGGAGAGGTAGATGGGCGCTTCTCCTGTGTGCTCTGGCCGGGAATCGAACCCGGGAATCCTGCACACCAGGCCAATGACTCCGACGGGTCTACCATATCATGCTTTTTACTTAAAAAAAAAAAAAAAAAAAAAAATTTACATTTCTTTTGAAAGCTGATGAACAGGAGACACCAAATCTACCTTCTTTATTAGATCTAGCTAATAACACTGTTCTGTCTTTTTTCCAAATAGCTCCAGATATATGGAAAAGATGTATATAGGCGGATGGGGATCCTCAAACCCCTCAGCGAGATCTTCTGAGAATGGCTTTTAAGATACCTAGAGGCAGAAAAAGCCCAATAGAGATCAGGAGGAACTACCAGCTTTTAGGATACACCCTTAAAGGCTCCAGCACCCCAAAGGGGTCTCATAGGATGCCATCTGGGTCCTGCTTCAATAGTGGAAAGGAAGGTCATTGAGCTAAAGCCTGCCAGGCTTACACACCTCTGCTGTGAGGAAACAGGGACACTGGAAGGTGGGCTTCCTCCTCGCTCCTCTAAGGGAGGGTTCAGTCTCTTCCAGGCCTGCTCCAGCCATCTATGACCTAACCTTGCCCAGAATGCTGGGGTTTGCCACTGAAGGCTGAAGGTGCCCAGGGCCGTCGACCCCATCTACGACACTGTGGACGAGCTTAGGGTATTTCTTCCAAGAAGCAGGTAAACTGATCTCATTTGCACAAGGGCCACTTAACTATGTTTTGCCTGAATAGTCAGGTTCTTTATTCTTCCCTCAAAGATCTCTGTTGTGGGTGTTGATAGTCCTATTTTCTGCTGCTTTGCTTAATATATAGTGTTTCCTTTATTCCTCCTACCTCAATGCCCCACTCATATTTCAGGCTGGGACCTACTCTTAATTTAGAGCTCTCTTTTCTCCTTTTGCCAACTTGTATTATGAATTTACCTTTGCCACCCAGCTTAGTGTATCCCAAGGTCCTCTTTACCAGGCCACAGTCACAGAGCTCCAGGGAAAAGCAACCTGGTCTCAACTCTCCAGGCAGAGGAGAACAGAAGCTCCATATCCACGCATGCTGCAAATGGCTTTTTCCAGTCTACCTGAATCATTACCAGCTAGAAGCAGCGGTCAATGGGACTTGGACATGAGCTGCAAAGTATAGAATGGTGACAACAATTCCAGTGCCATACGGACTTTTCCTGTGGGGAACTTTCCTGGACTCCTGCTCCCTGTGACAGCTCCTAACAGACTGAACTGTGGTTGGGTTGCATTTTTCAGGGATTTGGCATGGTGAGGGGGCCAACGTGGACTTGGGGAACATGTTAAGGACACTACTCATTTATGGATTCTTGCTGTATTGGCCAAGAGTTTGCTTAAAGGCTTTTAATCACTGTAAAAAAAATAAAGGACTAGATGAAGAAGATGGGGCACATATACACCATGGTATATTATTCAGCTAGGAGAAATGGTGACATTGGATCACTTATAGCGGAATGGTGGAGTCTTGGTAGCATTGTGCGGAGTGAAATAAGCGAATCAGAAAAAAACAGGAACTGCAGGATTCCATACATTAGTGGGACATAAAAGCGAGACTGAGAGGCATGAACAGGAGTGTGGAGGCTATGGGGGGTGGGGGGAGGGAAGGAGGGAGAGGGGGAGGGGAGGGGGAGGGGTACAGAGAGAACTGGATGGAGGGTGGCAGAGGACGATCTCTCTTTGGGTGATGGGTATGCAACATAACTAAATGACAAGATAACCTGGAAATGTTTTCTCTGAATGTATGTACCCTGATTTATTGATGTCACCCCATTAAAATAAAAATTTATTTATAAAAAAAAAAAAAAAACCTGTTCACTAACAAGACCAAAAAATCAAAGAAATCTGAGTGAAAATGTCCATTTAAATGTCTCATAGGAATTCATTTAATGGGGTATGAATAAAAGAAAATGAGTTGTATGTCTTTTTCAAAAAAATATTTAAATATAAATATATGAATTTCTTTTATGTTCTTTATTATGTTATATTTATCTAAATGTATGAATGTGTACTGTTTCTTTTTATACAACTGAAATTGCTACTGGAATGGCCTTTGGTTTTAATAAAGTAATACAAGGTCTAAGTGTAAAAATTTGATTACAGTAATAGAATAGGTATTCCATAAACAAAAAAGAATGGTTTTATTTATTGGGTCACCACTGGGACTGTGAATGTCCAGATGACTTATCAGGTAAGCAAAAAATACCCCATCCAATAGAGTTTATGGCAGAATTATTTTGTGGTACTTTCAAAATATTTTTTTCTAATTACAAAAGTATTAACACTCATTTAGAAAATTCAGGAAAGCATTTTCAATTAAAAATAGTTATTATAACCTACCCAGAGAATTTACTATTACTATTTTTATGGATTTTATTCCAACATTAAATGGTCAAGAGCATGGGATCTAGAGCTCATTCAAACTGTTCTCTGCCATTCACACACCTTGAGACTTTGCATGAGTAACTAACCTACTTTGTGGCCCAGTTTCCACATCAATAAAGTGGGCATGAATAACTTTTCAATAACTCATGAAGTTATTGAAAAGTTTAACTGCAGTGCTACATATACATTGCTTAGGAATGGTTCCTGGTACAGGTATATGGAAAGAGTATAACATATACTAGGTTTAATTATTATTGCTAAGGGTTTTCTTTTCATGGGTTTTCTTTTTTATTGATGATTTAGTATGTTTGGGGGACATCACTAACTAAAAGCAGATTCATAAATCTTCTGGAAAATATGAACAAAAATTTTAAAATAAAATTATAATTACTACATTATCAGACACAACTACTATTAATACTAGGGTTTAAAGTTTTAAAATAATCTCTAATCATGACAGATTCCCAAGGATTTGGGTGAGATTTAAAATATACATAATACATAGGAATAAATTTAACAAAGTAGTGGCAGACTTGTAAACTAAAAATTACAAACATGACTGAGGAAAACTAATTTCTAAATTATTATAAAGACCTGCCATGTACATGATTTGGAATGCTCAGTAGTGTTAAGATGGCAATTCTCCCCAATTGGATCTATAGATTCAACACAACACCTATCACAATTCCAGTAGATCTTTCTCTCTTTTTTTTTCTTTTCTTTTTTCTTTTTTTGCAGAAATTGATGATAAGAGCCTGACCAGTGGTGGCACAGTGACAGAGCGTGGACCTGGGATACTGAGGTACCAGGTTTGAAACCCCAAGGTAGCCGGCTTGAGTATGGGATCATCGACAAGGTCCCATGGTAGTTGGCTTGAGCCCAGAGGTCATTGGCTTGAAACCTAAGGTCCCTGGCTTAAGCCCAAAGTTGCTGGCTTGTACAAGGGGTCACTGACTCAGCTAGAGTAGTACCCCGGTCAAGGCACATATGAGAAGCAATTAATGAACAACTAAAGTGACGCAACTATGAGTTGATGCTTCTTATCTCTCTTTCCTACTCTCTGTCTGTCCTTGTCTGTCTGTCTCTCTCTCTGTGTCTCTGTCTCTCTCTTGCAAAAAAGAAAAGGAATTGATGATATGAGATATAATATAGATAGATAAATAGATAGATCATTGCAAAATACCTAGAATAGCCAAATAATTTTGAACAAAAAAGAACAAAGTGGGAAGATTTTGCCTTCCTTATTTAAAAACTTAATATAAAACTACAGTTATCAAGACAGTGTGGTATTGGCATAATGACAGAAATATTCTTTTTTATATAGAGAAAAGTATTGTGCTTTCAACAAATGATTCCTGGATAAGTGGATATCCACATGCAAAAAAAAAAAAGAGTTTAGATACTTATCTCATGCCATAAACAAAAATTAACATAAAGTGGGTCATAGAATTAAAGAGCCAAAACAATAACATCTGAGAAGATAACATAATAAAATATTTCAGAATCTGGCCTAGGTAAAGATTGCTTAAATATATCAAACACATGATCCATAAACAATTTAATAAATTAGATTTTCTCAAAATTCAACACTTTTGCTTTTCAAAATACACCACTAACAAAATGAAAAAAACTAGCTATAGACAGAAAAAAAATATTTGCAAAACATATTTGATAAACGATATATATCCAAAAATAATTATATAAACAAACAAACAAACTTTTACAACTCAACCACAAAACAAACCCAATAAAAACATGGACAGATGATTTGAGCAAACATTTTCACCAAAAATAATATGTAAATGGCTGATAAGCCCATGAAAAGATGTTTTGTGTGATTAATCAGTAGGGAAATACAACTTAAAGCCACAATGAGATACTATTTCATGCACATTAAAATTGCTAAAATACAAAGACAGACAATAACACGTGTTGCGTAGAATGTGAAGAATCAAGATGCCTCTTACACTGTGTAGAAAGTGTAAAATGGTATATAGCAATTTGAACACTGTTTGACAGTTTCTGATAATGTTAAATAAAAATTTACTATAAGGCCCAGCAATTCCACTTTTATGAGAAAAATAAAATACATATCCACACAAAGATTTGCACATAAATATTTTTAGCAGCATTTTTCATAGTAGTCAAAAATTGGAAACAACCTAAACATCCATCAATGGACAAATGGATAGACAAAATGTAGTATACTCATACAGTGGAATACTACTTAGCAATAAAAAGGAATGTACCATGTCATGACATGGTTATTCTGGGTCTTTTCATTCACTTATCATTGATATTTAGTACTTAAACAGCCAACCATCAAACATTACACCAAGTAAGAAAAGCCAAACAAAAGAGACCACACATTGTATAATTTCTTTTTTTTTAAATGTTCAGAAAAGCCAAATCTATAGAAACAGAAAGTAGATTAGTGGTTGCCAAAGGCAGAGTGTGTGGATGGAAATGAAAATTAGCAGTAAATCGACACTGGCAATAAATGGACGGACATGAGAGATATTATCAGGATGGTGGAAATGTTCTAAAACTGATTCATGGGTATGGTTGCACAACTTGGTAAATTTAATTAAAAATCATTGAATACTATGCTTTACATAGGTGAATTAAATGATATGATCAAATATGCCTCAATAAAGTTAGGTTTAAAAAATACTCTGATGAATTCCATTTTTAGCAATGTATTTCTGTCTCTCAAAAACTATGTGTGGTCTACATATCACACACAGAACCATCTTTGGAGTCTTTCAAAATCACTTATTTCAAAATCACTCATTGTCAGTCTTATCAGTAAGACATAGAAACCTACATTTTCAGCCAGACCCCATGTTATTAGGATTTAATCAATTCTTGGTCACACTGTATCAGAGGATTACTGTGCTAAAAGTAACACAGTAAATGGCATCGCTGTCCAGAACAAAGCAAAGATCTAGACAGCGGGAGGTCAGTGGAACAAAAGGACTGTTTTATAAAAGTGAAGGTAGGCCAGGGTCCCTAATCCAGAAGATAGGACTCCTTGAGTATGTACGATTTGAGCTTATATCTAAAATATAAGTTAGGGAAGGAGGGCATTTCACGTCCTGCAGCAATTGGAAACAGGATAATTAGCTATGTGTTAGGAAGGTTATATTTCACCTTCTTGCTGCTGAGGGTATAATCTGCCTTGGGCCTACAGCTGTCTCCTGCATATAAAGAGCATGTTTTTTGATGAGGAGAAATATGTTCTGATGGAGGTTGGGGGCCCTCAAAGTAGGAATACTAAGATCACATAAAAGTTCTGACAACCATAAACCCAAGTGGACATCAACACATAGAGATCTAGACTTGACTTATTTTAATCGTTCACCTATCTTGTCAACAAATTTATGGAGGTATGACTTACTTATTATATAATCACCCTATTTTAAGTGTACAATTCAATAATTTTAGTAAATGTATTGCATTGTACAAGCTTCCTTATAATCCAATTTTAGAATATTTTTATCACATCAGTAACATCCTGTTAATTCCTGTCTCCACACTATGTATCAGGACCCAAGCAGCCAGTAATCTATTTTGTATCTACATATTAGTTTTTGCTGGATTACTTTACATAAATGTAATCACAAATTTGGGAGTATGGCTTCTTTCACTTAGCATGTTTACAAGATTCATCCATGTTGTATCATGTATCGGTATTTCATTGCTTTTTATTACTAAATAGTATTCCATTATATGAATATACCATATTTTCTTTATTTACCAGTTGAAGGACATTTGCACTGTTTCTACCATTATGAATAATTATACTAAGATTATTTGCATGCAGGTTTTTAAACATAGATATATGTTTTTATGTATCTAGGGTAGATATGCATGTGTGAACTTGCTGAAAGGTGTGGTAGATTTATGTTTCAAGAAACTGACCCACTGCTTCCAAATCAGCCATACCATTTCCCATTCTTGCCAACAGTGTAGAGGCCAACTCCCCACGCCCTTGACAACTTGTGATCTTTCTTTCTGATTAAAGTCATTCTAGTGGGTATGACTATGGTTTTAATTTGCATTTCACTACTGACTAACAGTGTTGAGAATCCTTTTGTGTGCTTACTAGCCATTTATATATCTTCTTGGGTGAAATGTCTATTAAAATATTTGCCTATATTTATTAACAAAATGTAAGAGTTATTTGTATATTCTTTATAAACATCCTTTATTAAGTATATGATTTGCAAACATTTTCTTCCTGTCTCTGGCTTGTATTTTCATTTGACAATGGTGTCTTTTTTTTTTTAAAGAGAAAGGTGGGAGGCAGGGAGGCAGAAACAGACTCCTGCAGGAGCCCTGACCAGACTGGGATCCACCTGGCAAGCCCCCCGCCAGGTGATGTTCTGCCAGTCTGGGCTGCTGCTCCATTGCTCCGCAACTGAGCCATTTAGCACCACCTAAGGAGAGGCCACGGAGCCATCCTCAGTGCCTGGGGCCAAACTTTCTTGAACCATTTGAGCCATGGCTGCAGGAAGGGCAGAGATAAGAGAGATGGGGAGCAGGGGGAGTGAATGAGAAGCAGATGGTCGCTTCTCTTGTGTGCCCTGACTGGGAATCGAACCTGAGACTTACACACTCTGGAACTGATGTTTTACCACTGAGACAACAGTCCAGGGAGACAATGGTGTCTTTTGAAAAACTAAAGTTTTAAATTTTGATGAGGTCCAGTTGATCATTCTTTTCTTTTTTGAATCATACTTTTGGGATCATATCCAAGAAATCTTTGCCTAACCCAAGTTACCAAAGATTTCCTTCTATATATATTTTTTTTTATTTTTTTTTTTTCATCTTTCTGAAGCTGGAAACAGGGAGAGACAGTCAGACAGACTCCCGCATGCGCCCAACGGGGATCCACCCGGCACGCCCACCAGGGGCGACGCTCTGCCCACCAGGGGGCGATGCTCTGCCCATCCTGGGCGTCGCCATGTTGCAACCAGAGCCACTCTAGCGCCCGGGGCAGAGGCCACAGAGCCATCCCCAGTGCCCGGGCCATCTTTGCTCCAGTGGAGCCTTAGCTGCGGGAGGGGAAGAGAGAGACAGAGAGGAAAGCGCGGCGGAGGGGTGGAGAAGCAAATGGGCGCTTCTCCTGTGTGCCCTGGCCGGGAATCGAACCCGGGTCCTCCGCACGCTAGGCCGACGCTCTACCACTGAGCCAACCGGCCAGGGCTATATTTTTTTCTAAAAGATCTTTTCAGCTTTTATATCTACCTCTCTGATCCATTTTGAGTTCATTTTTTGTGCAAGGTGAGGTAGGGTCTAACTCTCATCTTTTTATACATATATATCCAATTATTCTAGCATGACGTGTTGAAAAGGTTATTCTTTCCCAAATGAATTGCTTTGGCACCTTTGTTGGACATCATTTTAAGCATAAATATAAGTATTTATTTCTAGACTCCCAGTTCTGTCCCATTTTTGCATGTCTATCGTAGTACCACATCATCTTCATGTCTGTATATCCACAGTAAATTTTCACATTACAAAGTGAATTCCCTTCTTTATTTTTTAAAATTGTTTTACCTATTCAGGTTGTTTCCACATATCATTAACATTTAGTTCTTAAATGACCAAAGGCTTTTAAAGCATCATTATCTGTCAATTTCTTAAGACTCTTGAGCGCTATATTGTTCACATAACAACAGAGAGGAAAAAACAAAACCTTGCCTTTTATTACTAAATAGTATTCCACTATATGAATATACCATATTTTCTTTATTCACCAGTTGAAGGACATTTGCACTATTTCTACCATTATGAATAATTATACTAAGAATATTTGCAAGCAGGTTTTTAAACATAGATATATGTTTTTATGTATCTAGGGTAGATATGCATGTGTGAACTTGCTGAAAGCTGTGGTAGATTTATGTTTCACTTTAGAAGAAACTGCCCCACTGCTTGTTTTTGAGGCACTGTGACAGACTGGCAGCTATAGTGGTATGACAAGTATGTAAAGGACTATGTGTGAGCACAAAACATTTGTGTAAAAAATCATATACCATGTCATTGAAGAAAAGATCATAGAAACATTTCTGTTAAACACACAAATATAAAACGTTAGGGAAGAAGTATCTCAATTCAGTTATTTTGTTGTTAATTTCTCATTTTTCTTACAGCACAGAGATGTTTTCCATATATTGTTGAAGATAACATTACAAAATGATTATTTTGTGCAAGAAATCTTTTTCCTAAGTACCAATTAATCCATCTAAACAAGTTAAAATAGCTTTGCAAACTGTTATGATTGCTAAAAAGATGCAGCAATATCTCTTGGTAAATATGTTTCTATTTTATGTTTACATTCTTTTAGGAAATATGCAAAGAAGGGCACAAAATTATGATAAAAATCGGCATGTGTTTCTTCAGACAATAGATAATATTGAATAATTACCTCTTCTTTATGAATATACTCTCCAATAAATCTTTAATGACTTTTTTATCTGTGAGAAAAACAAAATGAACATAGCCATCTCAGCAGGCCAGAAATCTATAGCTACTAAGAACAAGATAGCAATTTCCGAAACAAACCTCGCCTGATGATTCTTAGAGCCTGCTTTTAAAAAGCGATGGGCCACATTTGGACACAATCTTATCAGTATCTTGCACTAGCTCCTTTAACCCAAAGCAATCTGAAGTTGTTGGAAATTTGCTGGCTATATTTCACTTAGAAAGGAAATTCCCCTTACAACCCCGCACTAACATGTTCAACATTGAATGGTATTACTCATTATGAGAGATGACGGGAGATTTCCTTCTACAAGGAGTTTCAAGGCAGATTATAAAGTAGGATTCTTGATAAAATTTGTCATGTGATAGTTCCTGAAATAGAAACTTTTAAGCAGCGCCAAATCTTTTTTTGACTAGATTCTAATGGCCTCCGTCTGGCTCCCGGCGCATGTGGGCACCAGTTGTGGCTTGCCCCTTCCCAGCTCTGAATCAGAGCGGATATCACACATCTCTCTCAATCACATGAAAGACGGTAACAACAGGAAATACTCTTGTGACTTTGTTTTTAAATGTGTGTAAGGTCTTTATCTAGGATAAAGATGACTTGCCTCCTCTAGGGACATACATGAAGCCCAGCTGCCTGATCTCTTTCTCAAATAGCATAGACTACATAGTCTTCTATGCTACTAAGATCAGCTAATTGATGAAAGAAACAGCTTGACTTTACATGTCATAAAACTATCCATAGCTTCCTACATCCATTCTCTCCGGTATGCTTTTTATGTTCAGTGACAAAGAAATAATAAATCGGTTAACACTTGCACTAAATCAACTGGCAAGTCCATTAAATTTTTGAGCAAAGCACTTCTAAATCCATGATTCCCTCAATACTAAACATATTCTGCTAATATTGGATCAACTCAAAAAAAGTTTTTCTTCAGTAATAAATCAACCAGAATGAGCACAGTCGGCCAAAAACGACTTTCAGATAGCTGCACGGCCTCAGTCACGTGCACGGGAGGGCACACAAGTTCGTTCTGGCAACTTGAAGAAGGGCTGTTGAACAGTGCTTCTCGGGTTATAATGGGTATACAAATCACATGGGATCTTATTAAAATGTGGATTCTGGTTCAGGAAGTCTGGACTGGGGTCTGAAATTCTATGTCTAACAAGCTCCGGGACAGATTAGCGCTGGTCAGCCTGTGGTTTTAACAGCACGGTAAACTCCGCTCGTGCATGCAGAACTAGTGGGTTCAGGATGGAGGCTGCAGCCGCAGAGGAAGCGTCTATCAAATATATCCAAGTTGATTATGATGCAGCCACATAGAAAAGAAAATGTTTTATTTTAAAAATATGAAAAATCTGAGGCAAGCGATATGAGGCAGATTCCAGGGCCGCATAGTCATCTATGTCAAATCTTTAGGCATAAAAGCCAGAGTCAACTCACTTTTCAGGCAAAAAAATTAGGCTGGCCTTAGAATTACTCACAGCAATGTTCATTCCATGATGTAGGAAAGTTTTCACCACAGTGGCCATAGTAATAATGTGGAACAGTCATACTTCTGTAAGGGCAAACAATTTCAAGCATAAAGAATTTGAGGAATATAGTATTTGTGAGAGATTTTGGAAACTACTACTTGATGATAAAGTCCAACTGAACCAGTGATGAATCAAGAGGCCAATGAAAGGTCTGGATAGGAACAGTGAATTCATGGAATTATATAGCATTGAACAAGGCAGAACAAACCATTTACAAAGACAAAATGTACAATACAAAATAAACTGTCATGAATTTGTGCAACAATATATATATCACTAAAACTAATAAAGCAAAACTGTAAAAAACAAAGAAACTAGAAACAAAATAGATTTTAATTTTCCCATGCCATGAGAAATCAAGAAGATGAAAAAAAGTAAAATTATGAAGAATCTAAACAACAATAAGATAGCTCTAAGGCATTATTCAACAGTATTAGAGAAATCCACACTCCCTGTTTAAATGCCCAAGGAAATTTATAAAACTACACACATAACCAAACCACAGAGGAAAGAACATGTCTGCAGATCACACATGAAGATTGAGGTTTGGACTGGGTAAATGGGACGGGTCATAGACTCTGCACTACTACTCCCAGATTCCAGATGAGGGCCAAGCTGCTGGCTAAAGGACCAGCTTTGAATAACACTGTCTTAACTAATCCTTTGTTGTTGCTGCTGTTTGTTAATTTATTTAATTGAATTTATTGGGGTGACTGAAATGCCAGTGGCAAAAATTAAACCTGATTTTGCTTTCATAATAAAAAAGATTTGACCAGGAAGTGTACCAGATGCAGAATTGTTTTCTTTCTCTTTGAGAGAGAGAGAGAGAGAGACAGGAACACTGAGCTGCTCCTGTATGTGCCCTGACCAGGAATCCAACCAGCAGCCTCACACTCTGGAACAACGCTCCAACCAACTGAGCTTTCTGACCAAGGCTTCATTTTTATTGATTTTTTTTTTTTAGAGAGACATAGCAAAGGGGAAAGAGAGGAGAGGAGAGGAAAGCATTCATTTGTTGTTTGTTCCATTAAGTCATGCATCTTTTGGTTGCTTCCTGTGTGTGCCCTGACTGGGGATCAAACCCACAACCTTGTTGTTTTGGGAGGACAACTCTCTTAACTGACTGAGCTAACCAGCCAGGGCCCAGATATAGAACTTAAAAACAAGTTGCATATTTAGAGTTAAAAAAAACTTAAGATCATTAAATCCAACTTTTCCATTTTATAGAAGCCAAGGTCCAGAATATTTATACAGTATATCTAAGTTGACACGGTTAAGTAAGTTTCATTTGATTCCAAATCAAGACTTGTTCCTGTTCTGTGTGGTAGAGATGTGGTTTATATTACAGGTTCTTGTTCAGTTTGGATACTACTCTCCTAGACAGTACACCTCAATCCAACACTCAGTCCAATTCATAGTCCTATGAACCAAACGGTGCGTGCCGAAGCCCAGTACGTACGGATAATGGACAGAGAGCTTTCCATTCATCTTTGTTTATTTGCAGCCACATGCATTTATAATATGGCTTTATACATCCAAAAAGTGCAAATTCACACTTTTTTCTTTATATGAATGTAATTACAACATTCGTCATTCATTGGAAGACTCAAATGTTCAATAGTTAACCTTGGCATCTCCTCCATAATCTTTCTTACAATGAAATGTGCAGGAATTATTGTTTAATTAGATATTATCATTGAAACAAATAAACAATAAGCCAAGAATTCTAGAGTCAGCAAAGCTGTGATTTGTTTGGGCTTTTTTTCCCTGAAAATATTCCATTTTTTTCAAATACTGTTTAAGAATAGTTCTGTAGGGCCCTGGCCGGTTGGCTCAGCGGTAGAGCGTCGGCCTAGCGTGCGGAGGACCCGGGTTCGATTCCCGGCCAGGGCACACAGGAGAAGCGCCCATTTGCTTCTCCACCCCTCCGCCGGGCTTTCCCTCTCTGTCTCTCTCTTCCCCTCCCGCAGCCAAGGCTCCATTGGAGCAAAGATGGCCCGGGCGCTGGGGATGGCTCTGTGGCCTCTGCCCCAGGCGCTAGAATGGCTCTGGTCGCAACATGGCGACGCCCAGGATGGGCAGAGCATCGCCCCCTGGTGGGCAGAGCGTCGCCCCTGGTGGGTGTGCCGGGTGGATCCCGGTCGGGCGCATGCGGGAGTCTGTCTGACTGTCTCTCCCTGTTTCCAGCTTCAGAAAAATGAAAAAAAGAAAGAAAAAAAAAAGAATAGTTCTGTAAAGAAGATCTACATTCCTAAAATATAGAAATGGCATTCATCAAAAAAACAAACAAACAAGTAAATGGCACATAAACCAAAATACAAATCCAGAAGGACTTTCCTAGGACAAGGAGCTATTGTTACAGACGTGAGAATGGTGGTAAGAGCCATTGTCTCTGGCAAAGGAAAACTGAAACAACCCAAGTTGTCAGGAGTATGCTGTTCCTCACTTGGTGCTTTCATTTCTACCTTTTTTACTTGGATTATTATATAATGATCTATTGTTGTTTCATTATTTTCTCTAACACCCAAATATATTTTTTTGCCTTTCTTTCACTTAAATTATCTTCTCAAGCATGCTGGTTTCGTTCTGCTCACTGCACATACTTAAGAAACCTCATTTTGTTTCTAACTAAACCATTTGTTAACGTTCAACCTTTAAATGTAGCTATATATATGTATATACGTCAAAGCACTTAGGTATTTCATATTTTCCATAGTTATCAGCTTCTTTTATAACTGCTTAAGCTCTGCTACCAATTTGCATAAGTCTTAAAAACTGCCAGCAAATTCCATGAGAATATATTTTATTTCCTCAAGGAAGTAAAGTAGCAGTCAAAGTTTTAATGAAATGGAAATAAAGCCTCTTTCCCTCACCATTGAGCGACGAGAAGTTTGCCTGGCTAGTGAAGTGTCTGATTTTACTGTTATCCAGTGTAATTGCATGAATTGGTGCTCACTATTTCAGTATTTAAAAATAAGATAAAATAAAATAAATCCGTCAGCTTATAAAAGCTCCAGAAAGTGAGATAACACAGAAACTATATTTCTGTGGTTGACAGAAGACAGAGTTTGAATCTAGTAGGTACTTACTAGATTGAGTGATGAGGCAAAAGGATGACATTAAGATTTGACAATTATAACAGATCTGCAATGCTTGGAGCAGAGCCTTTGTTAAGCATCTACTTTTAAGAGCAACTATTAATAGGGCAAAATCTTAGACATTTTCTCAATCGAAACTTCACTTAAGCCTAGATCTATAATAACAAAGTCAAGTGGAATGTTGAAATAACGAGGTACATCAAGACACAATTCTATCATGGCAATAAAAGAAGTTTGAGAGCCTGAATTTTCTACAGGAATTTAGATTTTCAACAAAAACTATGTAATTTCTCAGCCATCCACTCTGAAGATGTAAGCAGGGAAATGACCTGCTTGACTTTTGGCTGGCACATCTCTCCAAAGCCCAATCTAAGAATGCTAACCCCTCTCTTTCAGCGTCTTTCTACACTACACTCTGAATCAAAATTACTTGTTTTGGGGAAGACTTACAGCTTCTCAGCGTTAGTAGATAACCAGCCTAAAATCAAGAACTATTTCCTTAGTCATTCGTCAGAATACAAATTTTGAGAACAGGTTTTGTTTGTCTTGTTCATCTCTGTGAATTCTGCTTCTATTTTTGACTCATAGTAGATGTTCAATAAATATGTATTGAATGAGTAAAAACAGATGAACAAGTAAATGAATGAACTGATGGATTCTCCAGTGTGGTAGTTGAGCTCTAAGCACCAAGCCCTTTTTGTAACTGAATTGTAATTAGCAAATCTTGATGTTATTGCCTGATATTCCTGATATATTGCCTCATTCTGCAATGATCCTAGGAACAAATGCACTGCTCCTGACTATGTCCCCTTGGTTGCCTTTTTCCCCCACCTGCTCCCTTATTTCTCTTGTGCCAATTTTTTTTATATTTCTCCTATTGCCTCTTTCAGACTCTAAATACCATGTTTCACACCTCTATTAGGATACTCACACATTAGAATTTTCTGTGCATCCTTAACCTAGACCCTCTCTCTTCTTCTTCACTCATCAAGGTCTAATATGCTTCTCAGGATCCTTTATAGATAGTGAAGTCAAAATAAAAATAGTTTTCAAGCTTGTATGTGATTATGAACAATTTTGTCCTTGAATACTTTAAAAAATCAAAATGTTTCTTTAATGTCTATACTTCATTGAATGCTACAAATGATTAGTAGTTTGGTTCCATTTCTGCTTTTTCTGTTCTATAAATATCATTGAAATCCATAAAGAAGAATGATGACCAATTTGTAATTAAGAGAGCTTCACCAAGGGTCAAGAAAGTGGTTAGTGTAAGTACAGGGTTACTTTCAGCTGATCTGTTACAAACCTATGTTTATTTCCAGAGATGCTTTGAGTCATGGTGCTGACCCTTAGCCAATCCAAATAAAATGAACTAACTAATGATGAATATAGTCCTGAGCTAGAATCCAAGACAGACAAGGGGCAACTTATCAGTATTGTTTATAGAAAATGTACAGATTGATGGTTTGCACCTGGTTTCTATGTTGTTTTAGTTTCTAAGTTCTGTCATTGAGACTTGTCAGAAAGGCTGATTTGAGCTACATGATCAGAGGGGAATAAAAGACATCTGTTCACATGGGACTCTGATTTCCCTGAAAATCAAGGCAACTGGCACATAGATAAACATTTAATGTCAAAATTTTACTGAAAAAGGTATATCATTAAAATAATATGGAAAGCACTGCTCTGGCCTGACCTGTGGTGGCGCAGTGGGTAAAGCATTGACCTGGAATGCTGAGGTCGCAAGTTTGAATCCCTGCGCTTACCCGGTCAAGGCATATACAAGAAGCAACTACTACAAGATGATGTTTTCAGCTCCTCCCTTCCCCCTTCTGGCCTCTCTCTCTCTCTCCTCTCTCTAAAAAAATCAACAAATAAAATCTTTAAAAAAAAAAAAAGACAAGGTACTACTCTAATGCAAAGTTTCTCAATGTGTGGTTTTCAAAATGATCTTATGGCTTGGCAAATGATCTACAAGTGTTCTGATGATTTCATAGGAGAAATCATTTTCATTTGCATAAATTTCACTAAGATTAAGTGCAATATTACCTATAAATTCCAAGGGAGTTCTTTTAAGTTCTTATCAATCATTACATCATTAAGTGTGAGTATACACTATGAAAATTATGCTGGTGAGTCACCATTACAAATATCCAGTTAACAGACTGCAATTCATCTCACCCAACATGTTGTTAGCAATTGTGTGCTTGTTGCTCACTTTTGTTATTGTTTTTTATTGTTTCTATTGCACTTTTCATTACTATTGCCTGATGTTAAGTTGCTAAGCCCCAAGAACAGAAAATATGGTGTAGAGTAGGTTTATTAAAGCATAATAATACTAAAGAAAATATTAATTTAAATATTGTAGCTTAGAATATCATTTCATTCCTCTGAAAAAAAGAAACAATAGTAACACTCTAATACTACAGGAAAAGTAAATAAAGCAGTACAGCGTACATGGTAAAGTAATCATAAAATACCGCATACTCTTCCACAGAAGTTCTCAAGTGTTTGCTCTACTTAGCCCAGAGAAATAAGATTTAAAAATTTAATCTTCTAAAAATGACTAACATTTTATCTTACTCTCCAGAATTAAAATTAAGAAAGATCAGCATCATCAGAAAGAATAATGTCAAGTAGAAGCAATGCATCATTCTTATAATATTTCAAGTGTCAAAAATAATCTCTTTGGCACCATGCCTAAAATCAGCCAGAAATGATAATGTCAAAAACCACCATTGCACTTTTCATCATGGTGCACACTGTACTTTTAATATTGCTTTCATTTCAAATGTTGTCAAAATTTTGTGACTTACCACCAACAGCATTTAGAGTTTCATGAATAGGAGTAAATACATTGCCCCACTATTTGATTAAAAGCAAAATATGAGACTATAAGGCCTTTCTAAGTATATAGTAAAGTTCTTTTCTGAGCTTGAAAATATTATCCATGTTGAATGAAGTAAAGTACATTTGTTTAATGCCAATAACACTTCTAGACTTTTTGTCCTCTCATCAGTGTACATCTTAATTGAAAAAGCTAACATAAATAAGAGATAAGCTCACAAAAATAAATGACTGAAAAAGAGTACATATTAAGAAAAATGAATTATGAGTGTCATCATGAGCTTCAAGAACACAAAATGGCACTTACTGCATAATTGCTCTCTGATCAATAAATGCACCTCAGTATCAAATAGTCATATCAAAATCTTAAACCAAATGAATTCATAAACCAACTCACAAATTCACGACAAAAACTAACTCCCTCACACATAGAGGATTTATGGGTTCCAGACCACCCTCTCATACTTTCATTTGTCCTTAAAGGTACTGCCTGCTGGCTGTTCACCTCCAATGCCTTAGTTAAAGCTGTGACAACAAATTACCACCCAGGACATCTCCCTTTCTTCCTCTCAGTAATAAAATCCACAAGATTTCTGCTTGGCATGTGACCATCCAGATAGTAGCTACATTTCTAGCCTTCTTGAAGCGAGGTGCGGCTAGTGTCACAGGAGCAGAAATTATTTATATGCGATGGACAGGTCATCTCCTGAGAGCCAACACTGCTTACCCTGCACTTTTCCTTTGCCGTTTCTCAGTTCAGTAGAAAAAGGAGCAGATGCGGACAGTATTGGAAGTCACAGACTGAATCAAGCATAAAGGGAAGAAAGGACCATCTGCATCCCCTACTGGGGCAGGTGTGCTGGC
This sequence comes from Saccopteryx bilineata, assembly GCF_036850765.1. Taxonomy (NCBI): domain Eukaryota; kingdom Metazoa; phylum Chordata; class Mammalia; order Chiroptera; family Emballonuridae; genus Saccopteryx; species Saccopteryx bilineata. The sequence continues at coordinate 188,899,348 of NC_089490.1, read as the reverse complement.
AAGTGAGAAGGAGGCAACTGAAGATCCCGGGAGGGAAGAGTACCACTAAACGTTACAAAAATACGTGCTCGCATTGTGGAGACCATTTATACAAAGGTTTCCATGTTTCCCTTACTGTCATCAGAAAAACACTTCTGCAGACCCAACAGACCACAATTTTCTCCTAGTTCTCATTAACGTTTGACTTTCAACAGAACGCCAGGTACAAATCACAATGAAATGTAATCTTTAACAGCATACTAAGATTTAAAATCCTACCGGATGCCTACGTGATAGATTAACCTTCATATGAAATCTCTTCTATAACAATATTCTATATTCTGTATTAATAATGCATATTTTGGACTCCACAAACAATGTAACACACACATAGAAGCAAAATTAACATCAGCAGGCAGAAAAATAGTACAAATATTGCCAAACACTAATTTTTTCTGGTCACCATTAGCCTCCTTTTATTAACAAAATGAATCCTAGACTTCGAGGCTAGGATTGGGAGAAACTTGCTTACGTAATGATGGGCAGCTGGATCAGATCCCAATTCTGTTCTCCCTGAAATCACCTTCTCCTTAATTCTAGTTCCACTGCCACCCTTGGATGGGGTGGATGGTATTGTTGTTCTCCATTGATCCTCTTGTCCAAACCACCACTGAAGTCACCCCGGAGCAGTTAAATAAAAATTTTATGAAAATTGAGGGCCACAAAAGGTAAATCTAGTCAGAAAGTCACATTAAACCAGATATATATGTGATGGCCATAATAGTTTGAAAATAATGTAACCCTCTGGCCCCTCAGGTGTTGTATCAGGGCTTCATTGCTTTGGGGGAAGAGTCCACAATGCCCAGGAATAAAGGAATTGCCCACCTTAGTGTGGTAAATAAGATTTGTTAAAAGTTTGTAGTTATAAACTAGCCTGGAAAGCCTGGTTTCCATGAGCAAGAGCTTTCACACACACACACACACACACACACCTTGATTTCTAAAAACCTCTCTTTAAATATCAGTAAATTTTGGAGATCATGAAACAGAGAAGTCAAGATATGTGCCTGGCTCCTTGGCCAAGTGGCTCAGTTGGTTAAAGCATCGTCCTGATAAGCCTAGGTTGAGAGTTTGATCTTGGGTCAGGGCACATACAGGAATCAACCAATGAATGCATAAATAAGTGGAACAACAAATTGATATTTCTCTCTCTCTCTCAAGTCAATAAAAAAAATTTTTTTTTTAATTTTTAAAAGTTCTCACCCAACAGCAAAGCCTCTTTTTGAAGAAAAGAAAGAGAGACAAGAAGGCAAGGTAAACAATTTCAGAGGGTCTCCCTGCTTTGGGGGAAGAGTCCAAACCCCACCTTCTCATGGAGCCAAACTCTGCCTGCAGAGAGAGGCTTATGTGGAGGTGGGTGGCTGCACCATGCAGGCCATAGGGGACCGCTCAGAGCAGGGGCATCGTCGTGTCCCTACTGAGCAAGCCTCTCAGAGGAACCACAGTCTTCATGGTGCACTTCCCAACATGGCTCCAAAGCCAAAGCACAGAAACAGCCAGGGGAAACGCCCAGGCAGCACCCATTGCTAGAGTGGTGGGTCGTGGCTGCAGAAGTTTCCACACCCCGAAGGGAGAGAGAAGCTCACTGGGGGGTGCTGCTAACCGGTACGCTTGTGGCACGGGCCATGGGTGGAGAGTGGGCCTCTATTGAAGAATAAAGTCGCTCTAGTGCAGACCCCCGGGACCAATGGTCCAGGGATGAAACAGCATCCTTGGAAGTCACACCTCTGATGGTCAGCCACACTGGAGGACAAGTGCAGTGCGGAGGCTGTCAGCGAGAGATGAATGAGAAGACCCCCATGGTGCCCGGCCGGAGGAATCAGTCTGTTGCCTCGCCCTGAAGACGCCCACGCTTCCCCTGTCTTGGGAAGCAGAAGGATGGAAGCAACCTTTCATAGGACGTGTGAACTTTGAGTCAGATGAATATTCACCCAAACCAGGCTGGTATAAACTAGAAGTCTCTGGCTGGGCCTTCAGTCCGCAGATGCACGGTGTCTGCCTCTCCCTACCATTAACAGCAGGGAGGGCTGGAGCGCAGCTCAGCTACAGGAAGCCAAGCTCCACTGTTTGTACATCCTTGTTTGTACCTGTTAGATGTTGACCCTGTGACATAACGTACATAGCTTTGACAATTTTCAGCTTATATACTACAGAGAATATGGTCATCTCAGAGCATGCCAGGCGATGCTTGGTGGCCTGGCCTTCCTTTGACCTCTGACCTCTGTCCTTCTAGTACAATGGGTAGGAGCATTGGTTTTTTGGAGCTGGGCTGACTTAGGCCCAAACTCTGGCTATACCACTTACCAGCTGTTTGATTCTGAGTGACCTTAACTCACCCAAACTTTAGTTTCTTTACCTTTAAATTGAGGGTAGTAACTGGGCTTACCTCCCAGAACTGCTGTGAGGAATAAGTTAAATTATACATGCAAAGTGTTTAACAGAATGCGTACAACATTAGTGTGTGTGTGTTCACGCATGCATTTCCTACAAAAATGTCCTAAAACATTATCCAACTGGGCAGGATGTATATAGCCTTGCACTGAAAGCTCCAATAGTTCCGTGCTCTCTAGCAGGTGATCTGCTTTCCGCCTGGCAATTCCTCAATCACAAACACAAAGATGCACTCAAGGGCTCTTGTGCATCCCCACACGCTGCACCCCACGGCTTGTGTACCGGGTGCCCGGTGGAGCGGTGATGGAGTCAGGCACCACGTACGAACATTTATCACAACAGGACTAATATAGGCTCAAACATACTGAGAGAGTTTACCGTGCACTTTATGCTGTTCTAAGTGCTAGCCTTATTCACTCGGACACCTCCACAGCCCTCCTAGGTGAAGACTACTTTTATTACCATTTCATAGATGAGGAAATTGAGACAAAGACAGGATAACTTCCCCAAGGTCACGAAAGCTGCAGTCAGAAACTTGGCAGTCTAGCTTAGTACACTCACCTCGTATCCGCCTCACATTCTGCTTCGGAAATGTTTCCTCTCTCCCCTTTGCGGCATCTTAGCTACTGTCCTCGACGTCCCCACTGCCTCTTCTGTGATTGTTTCTTCTTGCTCTCTTCTTCCTTGACCTTTCCTTTCCCAGCCTTGTTATACAAAAAGCACTGCCAGCCAATGAGGACATCACTCCTCTGAGTAAACCAGCCAATCACATTCCATGTATTTTCAGTATCTGGTCTAGGTCTTCTCTGCAATAAAGATGCACATGTCCTGAGACTTCTTCAGTTACAGCTGAATTCACAGCTGCCTCCAACAGCTGAGCCATCCCGACAGCTCCAACCTCCTCTCCCAGTGGGAATGACTCACAAACAGGTTCAGATGTGCAGACAGATATAACTTGACCTTGAAGCTCAGGTGTGGCCCAGCCTGTGGACATGCCTGGCCAGGTGGCCTTGCTCAGGGGCCATTCCTTCATTGGACTACGTGCGGGTCTCTGCAGCACCACACAGATGGCTCTGGCCACATCACAGCCTGTTTACTGAACCATCACTGTGATCAAGTGGGCACCTGGACCTCACACAGACTTGCCACGCTGATTCTGAGGAGCCAGAACAGTGCTACTTTGCACATTTGCATGATACTTACTGTGTCTTTTATATTGTAATTTACTGAGACACCATACACTGTGATATGAATGTTTCTGCACGTGTCATTTCGGTTTCCGCAGAGGGTGATGCCCAGTTGGAATGGCTGACCTATGTCCTGCCCCTTTCCTTGACTTGTGTTCTATGCCCAGGTCATCTGTAGGAAACTGAAAAAATAAAGATAAAAAAAGTTAAGGCCATAACCTTTGCGAAAAAGAAAGCCCCAACTGAGATGGTTTAAACTATGTATTCTGTATGGAAATGAAAGATTTTCTTGATGGTCTGAATAATTCTGAAATCACTTTTCCTCTGAGATCTACCTCCAAAGAAGTTAACTATTGACAGAAAATTCTGAGGGGCATGAAGTCATTTTACATTAAAAAAGAAATAAAAACCTTTGATGTGTCCAGAGACTAAGGAAAATGCAGGCTGCCATTTTCTATTGGTAACTAAACTTATGGATCCTACTGAGGAGATGTTGGTTTTCTCCATAAACAAAGTTTGTGCCAATGTCGGGGACTAAGATTTTTCTATGGATAAAAGTACTTTAAAAACTGAATATCTAAAAATTCATTTCAGGCTTTACTTTTTTGGAAAAGGTAATTTCAAAGAATAAGTCTATAAATAGAAGTACTAAGATGTTATTAATATTTCCATATTCCCCTGAGTGGCTTATCTTTACTTTTGTATTATGATTTTTATTACTAATAAAAAATATACACATTAAATATCTAACATAATTATGACTTAAATAAACTACAAAATGTTTATTATATTCTAAATTCAAATAAAAATAGTTAAATAAACAGACCCACTGACAGTATTTGTTTCCTATTAAAATACACAATTTATAGCAATAAAATATCTTTCAGGGAAAAGGCAACATTGCATACATCTTTTTAAGCAAAATCTTAATAAACCCTAGACCAGGAGAAAGACCTGGGAGGAGAAAGAAAACTAAGATTTGTGGACATCCTGGTGGTAGCCGGGGCCAAGGAAGTACTAAGAGCACCCACAGAGAGTGTCGACAGAGGACAGAACGTGAGACACCAGCGTTTGAAAGACAGGAAGAGGAGCTAGGCAACGGGTCCATAAAACAAACCGATGAAAAATGTTCGGAGCTTTAGACAAAACACCAAGAGAAAATGGTGCCATTTGGGCATGAAAATGGCTGGAGGAAACAAAGACAAAGACACAGGATGTATGAGAGGGACCCTTACAGTGTTCACAAAGAGTGAACAGGTTTTGTGTGCCTGCAGGTGAAGCCCAGGCGGGTGGCTAAGAGATAAGCTCTACTGCCCTGGGCCATGCTGGGCTGTGCTTAAGGTTGTTGTGCAACTAACAAAGTAGGAGGTGATGGGCCTAGGATAGGGCCTCTTACATGTGCTTTAGAAGGTGCCACCGCCAGGCTGGGAAAGGGGTGGGGCTACCCACCCCCTGTGACAGTCAGGGGATGAGAACTTTGATTACTTCCCCAAAGCACAATTTGGATCAGACTGAAGTTCTCACAAGGCTTCACAGAGAGTACAGAGGTGACCAAGAGTCCAATGCAGAGATAAATGTATAACTGAACTTCCTGATGTGGCTCTCCTGGGGCACACAAGGTCACCTTGGTTTCACAATATCAAGATTTCTCACTGTCCCCACATGTCAGGGACACCTTGTATGTTTAGGCTATGGAATCTAGAACCCAACTTTCATGGTCCCAGAATAAGGGAAGGGTTATACCTCCCATCTAGCCCATGCTCCACCTTCTCAGCAAAACCTCTACAACTCCACTCAAAGATGGCTGCCCTTCTCCGGTACTCTTCTTCTAAAATATAGGGTCCTAGTATTTTACCCAAAGCACCTATGCACCCAAGGCAGAACCACGAAAGCATCCTAAAGAGTATGGCGGCATTTCCTCCTGGCACTCCAGGAAGTGAACATGTGGGTCTGGGCAGGCAGAAGTCTCCCTGCCACCATCTCTCTGGCCTTCCTCTGGCCCATGGTATGAAACCAGGGTTATAGATTGGCATCTGCTGCCAGCCTTCATTTAGGTGCCATAGGCACAGCTGGCCTTTCCTTATCCCTTCCTTGATTACCTATTTCATTCTGGCTTCTTCATCCCCTTTTCAGAGACCCATTCACTTTGATCTACTCAAGGATCATGGTGACATATCTCAATAGGCCCCATGGAGTTCCTTAAACCCTCTGAGGAAATGGCCATCTCCTTAGAGCCGGGACAAAATTATGGATATTGTCATTTCATGAGTACCTAAGAAGAATCTTAGAAATGCTTGTCTTTAATTGTTGAGCACTGCCTCTCCAAACAGGGATACACATTGAGGATCCACCCTGAGCAATGCTGATCTATAATTACAGATGAAGTTCTGCTCAGGGTCTGGTGGAGCTTCTCATTGTTGCTATCAAGAATGGTCACCTCCCCTCTTCTCTTTACCTCCAGGACATGAGGAAGATGGCTGTGGTGTTCCTGCAGATCAGCCTGTCCTGGAATACCCCACTAAAGTAAGCCCCAGACAGGGACCACCTGGAAATGCTTTCAATAAAGACTACTGGCAACAGGTTGCAGTTTGAGGGAGAAAAACATAAATCAAAAATAATTTTCCTACATGTGATACTAAGAGGAAGGAAGGAAATAGAACAATAACTTCAAGTATAGATCAATTTTAGGATAGAGGCCCTTTCACTCCCTTCCTCATCCATTCTACAAACTCTTCCTAAGAATATACTCTGTTCCAGACACTGAGCCAGGCACTAAGGGACAGTCATAAGCAATGGCAGATGCTTCGATCCTCACATGGTGAGAGTCAGTCTACAATGGGGGAGATGCAGGCATTAATTCAGAAATCACAAATAAATATACCATTATAGTTGTTAGAAGCGCTGTGATGCAAACTTAGAGGGTGCTAAGAGAGCATCCTTATTATAACTGATCCTGACCTAATCTGGGCATTCAGAGGAATGTTCTCTAAGGAGGTGCTGCTTGAACTAAGACACAGGGTTGGATAGGAGAAGTAAAGAAAAGAAGGGAAGAAGAGAACACAAAAGCCACATAAAATCATTTCTAAGAAAGACATTTTATTACTACCTGTACATGTGTATTATGATGAATATAATCACCATGGGTGTACCTGAAAATATACTTGCACATAGTATATAAACAGAAATACCTTGTTTTAAAAATCACCCATAATGATTCTTTTTTTAATAGTTTAAAAGAATAATTTAAAGCCCTGGCCGGTTGGCTCAGCGGTAGAGCGTCGGCCTAGCGTGCGGAGGAGCCGGGTTCGATTCCCGGCCAGGGCACATAGGAGAAGCGCCCATTTGCTTCTCCACCCCTCCGCCGCGCTTTCCTCTCTGTCTCTCTCTTCCCCTCCCGCAACCAAGGCTCCATTGGAGCAAAGATGGCCCGGGCGCTGGGGATGGCTCTGTGGCCTCTGCCCCAGGCGCTAGAGTGGCTCTGGTTGCAACATGGCGACGCCCAGGATGGGCAGAGCATCGCCCCCTGGTGGGCAGAGCGTCGCCCCATGGTGGGCGTGCCGGGTGGATCCCGGTCGGGCGCATGCGGGAGTCTGTCTGACTGTCTCTCCCTGTTTCCAGCTTCAGAAAAATGCAAAAAAAAAAAAAAAAAAAAAAAAAAAAGAATAATTTAGAACCAACAAATTTTGTTAGGGCAAAGGCACTTGACCTAATCCATGAGTTGGAAAGAACTTAGAGTCTGGCTTCTGAATGCCCAGGTGCTAACATTAGCTTTCCTTGAATTAAATGGCCCTGAACAAGTCACTTAGTCTTTCTGGGTCTCATTTCTCACATCTGGGAATTGAGAATATTATAACAAGATGGTTATAATAAACCATTGTGGCTGTTCTTTCAAATCACAAAAGTCCATATTTCTGTAATTATTGTCTGTTAAGATAAAGTAATTATCCAAAGAGTTCTACAATTTAAATAGCAATGTAAGATGGCTAGGGAAAAAAAATAATTCGATCCTACTTGGGGTTAAGAATAGCTTATACCTTAATTTAGTACCTTAAAAATTTAGAAAAAGAATAAAATCTTTCAGTAAGCTCTTTGTTAAAATTTTTCCATTTTGGGAACAGAGAATTCATTTTGAAAGTCTGGCAGAAATACATGCTGACAGAGTTAAGGATGTAAGAACCAGAAACATCTTGCAGCATTACAACTCATTAAAGGACTTACTAGACCATGGAGTAAGCATCTGAGAAGCAAGCAGGCTCTGAACATTGTTTTCTTGAAGAAAATTCTCTGTTTGATCCACCAAAAAAAAAATATACAGCAAAAATCAATAATAAAAGGAAAATTCAAACCAGAACCATTGCTGGGAAATGCTGCTCTAAGTCCTATTTGTTTGTCAACGTGGAGGGTAGTTCAAGTTGTGTAATCACGATGTCGTTAAAAATATAATGAGGAACTGGCACCAGTAGTCTTACAGGTTTGGAAGACTGCTTTACATGCAGCATGCTTTTTTGGTATTTAAACTTTGTTCCTGTCATCATCTTTCTAGCTATTGACTTTCACCTCCACACATCACAGACTGCAAGACAGCAGAGCGTGCCCACAAACAAACGAAAAATGTTTCTGGGCCCCACTCTACAGGGCATGTCACTACATGATGATGTTTGCATGAAATGGGGCCTCTTGGTTTGTTCGTGTTGTTTTTAAGCCCATGTATAAATCACTTTCTATGATTTTAGGTATATGACTTCTAATACCAAAAAAAATAATTCTGAAAGACTGAGTCTACACACCAAGTAGATAATTGTTTGTACAACCCTAGAAGCTGAAGACTGGACCAGACCTTAAGGTCTTCTAGATCAGGGGTCCCCAACCTTTTTTGGGCCATGGGCCAGTTTAATGTCAGAAAATATTTTCACGGACCGGCCTTTAGTGTGGGACGGATAAATGTATCACGTGACCAAGACAAGCGTCAAGAGTGAGTCTTAGATGGATGTAACAGAGGGAATCTGGTCATTTTTTAAAAATAAAACATCGTTCAGACTTAAATATAAATAAAATGGAAATGATGTAAGTTATTTACTCTTTCTCTGTGGACTGGTACCAAATGGCCCATGGACTGGTATTGGTCCGCAGTCCGGGGATTGGGGACCTCTGTTCTAGATTAATATATCCTAAATATACCTGAAAAATAAATATCTTACAAATTTTTTTTAAAAAGTAGATAAAGATTATTGGATCCCAACCCCGCAAAACTTGACTTGGAATTCCTTGTGGAAGAAGCCTGACTAGAGAGTAGTTCCCCTCCGGCGATCCCTGAGAAGGGTTGATCTTGGGCCAACTTCCTATATGAAATTAGAATCCCAGCCTTATATGGTTCTCAATGGTGTTTGTACATGAGAATCACCTGGAAATTGTTTTGTTTTCAATATGGAGACCAGTCCCTCCACAGATGTGCCTCCAGCATGGGCACATACTGTTTCTGTTTGTTTGTTCTTGATTTTCTGGTGAGAACTGGTATTGGCATCTTTATTAATGTTCCCAAAGGATGCTGCTGCCCTGGCTGGTGTAGAAACAGCTGCCAGCTCTGCTGGGCATGAGAGGGTTTATCCTTTCTTTGCTCAAACACCTCTGAGCCAAGAGCCCAAACCACTTCCACCTAAAGTAATTACATTTTGTTTTCCCTACCTAGGAAAACTCGTATTTTTCCCACCTGCTTTTATGAAGACATACCCACTCTATAAAAAGAAGTAGATCGTTTGATCCCTGTTATCCACGTGTTGACAGTGAGTTGGAGGTGTTCGTGCTGTGACAGCACTCTCTCCAGGGCAGCATGGGTGGGAAGGAAAGGGGAGGTGAGAAATGTAGTCAGAACCTTTATTTGGCAGCACACACGCAAAACAATTAATTGACTGGCTAACTGGGTAATACTAACTGATAGATCCATCAGAAATATAGCATTATACATTGTGAATACCGTAAAACTTAGCTATTGAGAAATTGCTTTGGAGAGAATAACTGTTCACTTAACGAGCACATTTCTTATTCTAAATTGATGTTCTGAATCTCTCTAATATTACAGGAAATCACTACTAGACATATGCCAGACTGAATTTTTACTCCCCCCCCCCAACAAACATCTATATTGGGGGATTACTATGTTCTTGGCATTGGGGATTCAGCAGGAAACAAGACCGTTCAAAGGTTCGACCCCCCTCCCAAGACTTCTATTTAGTAGAGACTAGGAAGGAAACAATTTATAACAAAATAGATATACCAGAAAGTATCTGGCACAGATAAAGCAGTGGGGAAAATAAATTAGGATAAGCAGACAGAGCAAGACGTTTATGGAATAGAACATTCAGCGCATCACCATTAGCTGGCATTCATTAGTATGATTTATGGGTGTGCCTCTCTCCTTCATATATGATTATAATGATGATGGCAATATTACTTTCCATATTTATGGATAGAGCTTTTGAAAAAAATTGCCAACTGCTCCAAACAGAGAGCTTAGCAGGTCAAGCCCTGCCTTCCGACTGCAGGCTCCGGTGCAGGACCTGTCACCGCGCGCTGATCCAAGCTTCGCAGGCGGCTCAGTACCTTGAATCAAAACGAGCTGCCTCTGTCACACTGCCGTGTGCCCTGCTTTCCCAGAGACCATACCCCTCATTCATCACAGAGGGCAGCTCCCTTGGTGTCACATCAACATTTCTGATGGGCTTCTCGGAGTACGCCTAGATAGATGTTTCTCAGTGCGTCTTGCTACAGAGCAGCTGCTCCAGGTCCCGCAGCCATCCATCCGCAGCCCGTGCGCAGCTGAGCAGAGCCGCACACAAAGCTTTGCCATTTGCAGACTGGCTGCTTCCCAGGGCAGCCGGGAAGGCCAGTGTGACGCTGTGTTGCTGTGTATTTATAGAGTGATCATCACCCTTATGGCATGGCTACAGGCTGACCAAGTGGTATGTCCAAGCTAAACCAGGACGAATTCACTACCTCTCTCGACCTCTTTCTGAAGAGGAAAACAAGAAAAGCTGAGCCACAAATAGGCCAGAGAAATGGCTGTTTTATAAAAGCAAAGCACTAGCAAGCTTAAAATATCTTTTATAATATTACTGTTGGTGCTGACCAGAATGGTGAGGCTAAGATTCCTGGCCAAGCTTGCTTCATATTTTCACTGGATGAATGAGGAATAGCCACCACATGCCGTGTATACAAACCACATCTTTTATTCATAATGGTGTGTTTAAGTCAAAAGTTCTTTTCTATACATTATATCATTGTCTCTTCAATGGCTTTTCATTGGAAATATTTTTCAAAAGCACTGCCCAAATAAAATTTTAATGAAATAACATTTTAAGATGTATTTAGAAAATTTCACTTCATTACTCAGAAACAGACCATGTCTAAAGTTAACTCATAATTATCCATATCCATGGATGCAGACAATGGAATAAATTGTAAAAAATCCAAAGTAATCCAAAGCCAGTTGTCCCAAAGCTGTACCACAGGATTCAATGAGCTGTGTAACTGATGTGTTGAATGTTATTCCACCCATTTCACAGTTGACTCTTGCTTCTCACCTACTGTTACTACAGCCCTCTCCTCATCTTGACACTTCCTTAATCCGTAACTTCCCAGGCACCAGTTGGGGTCCCTCCACCTCCCTCTGGAAGAACTCCTTTCTTCCTCCTGTGCCCTGGAGGGGCACATGTCTTGGGTTCGGTATGCCATCCTCTATCCTTCCTTTACCTACTCCCTTCCACCAGGGTCTCATCCACCTTTCACCTTCCTGTCTTTGTGGGGGACTCAATGTCTTTTTTTTTAAGATTTTTTATTTATTTATTATAGAGAGGGGAGAGAGAGTGAGAGAGAGAGAGAGAAAGAGAGAGAAGGGGGGAGGAGCAGGAAGCATCAACTCCCATATGTGCCTTGACCAGGCAAGCCCAGGGTTTTTTGAACCGGCAACCTCAGCGTTTCCAGGTTGATGCTTTATCCACTGTGCCACCACAGGTCAGGCCTTTATCTTTGACATTAACATGGGCATACATAGACCCCCATGTGGATTGTTCTATAAAGGGTATTAGAAAAACTGACGATTCATTTGAAAAATAAAAAGAAGATCTTATCTTCACACCATATACAAAATTCAATTCTAGATGGATTAAAAAGATAGATATTAAAAACTGTTTTCTGTGAAAGTACAGTGGTCATTAAGTGTATATATATATATACTTTAATAGATATCTATCAAATATGTTAATAAATTTATATAATATATTAAGTATACCTCTAAATATATATTTATAATGTAATATAATGTAATTCTATTTACAAATTGAAGCTCTTTGATGATGTGACAAAGACTCAGATTTGTCCAGTGAAAACCAGAGATATAAATCAATGCATCACAGGTCCATATGCAGGGACGTATGAAAATCCCATATTAATGTACCACATTTGTTACAACTTTGAGGTGTATTGAACTCTGTAGCACTATTGAGGGACAACACACTGAACCTATCATGAATGTCTTTGAACATATTTATTGTCATACAATATCAATAAGACATGTATGATGGATATTTACTTATGCTACAGAACTTCTGGTCACCCTATTTAAAAAGAAAGTATATGATTATTTTATTTAAAATCATGGTATTAAAGGAGACATTTCTACCTACATAATTAAATTTAAAGCCAGAAAGTAAATATTTTCAAATAAACATTTTTAAAAAGCAACTCCCAAGGAAGGCAAACTGTTCATAATGATTATCTTTAGTGAGTGGGAAGATTATATTTTTATTCCAAAAATTTATATTATTTATATAAATTTTATTTTTTTTATTTTTTTTTATTGTATTTATTTTTAATGGGGTGAAATCAGTAAATCAAGATAATATGTCCAGGTTATCTTATTTTTTTTATAATAAATTTTTATTAATGGTAATGGGATGACATTAATAAATCAGGGTACATATATTCAAAGAAAACATGTCTAGGTTATTTTGTCATTAAATTATGTTGCAAACCCCTCGCCCAAAGTCAGATTTTCTTCCGCCACCCTCTATCTAGTTCTCTGTGCCCCTCCCCCTCCCCCTAACTCTCTCCCTCCCTCCCTCCCATGTCCTCCCTCCCCCCACCCTTGGTAACCACCACACTCTTGTCCATGTCTCTTAGTCTCATTTTTATGTTCCACCAATGTATGGAATCATGTAGTTCTTGTTTTTTTCTGATTTACTTATTTCACTCCGTATAATGTTATCAAGATCCCACCATTTTGCTGTAAATGATCTGATGTCATCATTTCTTATGGCTGAGTAGTATTCCATAGTGTATATGTGCCACATCTTCTTTATCCAGTCTTCTATTGAAGGGCTTTTTGGTTGTTTCCATGTCTTGGCCACTGTGAACAGTGCTGCAATGAACATGGGGCTACATGTGTCTTCACGTATCAATGTTTCTGAGGTTTTGGGGTATATACCCAGTAGAGGATTGCTGGGTCATAAGGTACTTCTATTTGCAGTTTTTTGAGGAACCACCATACTTTCCTCCATAATGGTTGTACTACTTTACAGTCCCACCAACAGTGAATGAGGGTTCCTTTTTCTCCACAGCCTCTCCAACATTTGCTATTACCCGTCTTGTTGATGATAGCTAATCTAACAGGAGTGAGGTGGTATCTCATTGTAGTTTTGATTTGCATTTCTCTAATAACTAATGAAGCTGAGCATCTTTTCATATATCTGTTGGCCATTTGTATCTCTTCCTGGGAGAAGTGTCTGTTCATGTCCTCTTCCCATTTTTTTATTGGATTGTTTGTTTGTTTGTTGTTGAGTTTTATGAGTTCTTTGTAAATTTTGGATATTAGGCCCTTATCTGAGCTGTTGTTTGAAAATATCATTTCCCATTTAGTTGGCTCTCTGTTTATTTTGATATCAGTTTCTCTTGCTGAGCAAAAACTTTTTATTCTGATGTAGTCTCATTCATTTATCTTTGCCTTCACTTCTCTTGCCATTGGAGTCAAGTTCATAAAATGTTCTTTAAAACCCAGGTCCATGATTTTAGTACCTATGTCTTCTTCTATGTACTTTATTGTTTCAGGTCTTATATTTAGGTCTTTGATCCATTTTGAATTAATTCTAGTACACGGGGACAGGCTGTAGTCGAGTTTCATTCTTTTGCATGTGGCTTTCCAGTTTTCCCAACACCATTTGTTGAAGAGGCTTTCTTTTCTCCATTGTGTGTTGTTGGCCCCTTTATCAAAGATTATTTGACCATATATATGTGGTTTTATTTCTGGGCTTTCTATTCTGTTCCATTGGTCTGAGTGTCTATTTTTCTGCCAATACCATGCTGTTTTGATTATCGTGGCCCTATAATATAGTTTAAAGTCAGGTATTGTAATGCCCCCAGCTTCATTCTTTTTCCTTAGGATTGTTTTGGCTATTCGGGGTTTTTTATAGTTCCATATAAATCTGATGATTTTTTGTTCCATTTCTTTAAAAAATCTCATAGGGATTTTGATGGGAATTGCATTAAATTTGTATATTGCTTTGGGTAATATGGCCATTTTGATTATATTTATTCTTCCTATCCAAGAACAAGGAATATTTTTCCATCTCATTGTATCTTTTTCGATTTCCCTTAACAATGCTTTGTAATTTTCATTATATAGGTCCTTTACGTTCTTTGTTATGTTTATTCCTAGGTATTTTATTTTTTTTTGTTGCAATCGTGAAGGGGATTATTCTTTTGAGTTCATTCTCAGATGTTTCATTGTTGGCATATAGAAAGGCTATGGACTTTTGTATGTTAATTTTGTATCCTGCGACCTTACTGTATTGGTTTATTGTTTCTAATAATCTTTTTGTGGAGTCCTTCGGGTTTTCGATGTATAGGATCATATCATCAGCAAAAAGTGATAGCTTTACTTCTTCTTTTCCGATATGGATGCCTTTTATTTCTTTGTCTTGTCTGATTGCTCTGGCCAGAACTTCTAGCACCACGTTAAATAAGAGTGGAGAGAGTGGACAACCCTGTCTTGTTCCTGATTTAAGGTAGAAAGTCCTCAGTTTTATGCCGTTTAATAGGATGTTGGCTGATGGTTTATCATATATGGCCTTTATCATGTTGAGATATTTTCCTTCTATACCCATTTTGTTGAGAGTCTTAAACATAAAATTGTGTTGTATTTTATCAAAAGCCTTTTCTGCATCTATTGATAAGATCATGTGGTTTTTGTTCTTTGTTTTGTTGATATGGTGTATTACGTTAACCGTTTTACGTATGTTGAACCATCCTTGAGATTCTGGGATGAATCCCACTTGATCATGATGTATTATTATTATTATTTTTTTAATATTAATATTTTTTTATTAAATTTAATGCAGTGACATTGATAAATCAGGGTACATATGTTGAGAGAAAATATCTCTAGATTATTTTGACATTTGATTGTGCTGTATACCCCTCCCGCAAAGTTAAATTGTCTTCTGTCACCTTCTATCTGGTTTTCTTTATGCCCCTCCCATCCCCTAACCCCTCTCTCCTTCTTCACCCCCTCCCCCCTCCCCCAACCCCCCCCGCCCCTGTTGCCATCACATTCTTGTTCATGTCTCTGAGTCTCATTTTTATGTCCCTTCTATGTATGGATTCATCTCAGTTTTTTTTTCTGATTTACTTATTTCACTCTGTATAATGTTATCAAGGTCCATCCATGTTATTGTAAATGATCTGATGTCATCATTTCTTATGGCTGAGTAGTATTCCATAGTATATATGTACCAAAGTTTTTTAATCCACTCGTCCTCTGACGGACACTTGGGCTGTTTCCAGATCTTCGCTATTGTGAACAATGCTGCCACAAACATGCGGGTGCATTTCTCCTTTTCGAGCCGTTCTATGGTGTCCTTGGGGTATATTCCTAAAAGTGGGATAGCTGGGTCAAAAGGCGGTTCGATTTTCAGTTTTTTGAGGAATCTCCATACTGTTTTCCACAGTGGCTGCACCAGTCTGCATTCCCACCAGCAGTGCAGGAGGGTCCCCTTTTCTCCACATCCTCGCCAGCACTTATTCTGTGTTGTTTTGTTGATAAGCGCCATTCTGACTGGTGTAAGGTGATATCTCATTGTGGTTTTAATTTGCATTTCTCTAATGATTAGTGATGTTGAGCATTTTTTCATATGCCTATTGGCCATCTGTATGTCCTCTTTGGAGAAGTGTCTATTCATCTCTTTTGCCCATTTTTGGATTGGGTTGTTTGTCTTCCTGGTGTTGAGTTTTACAAGTTCTTTATAAATTTTGGTTATTAACCCCTTATCAGAGGTATTGTCAAATATGTTCTCCCATTGTGTAGTTTGTCTTTTTATTCTGTTCTTGTTGTCTTTAGCTGTGCAAAAGCTTTTTAGTTTGATATAGTCCCATTTGTTTATCCTGTCTTTTATTTCACTTCCCCGTGGAGATAAATCAGCAAATATATTGCTCCGAGAGATGTCGGAGAGCTTACTGCCTATGTTTTCTTCTAAGATGCTTATGGTTTCACGGCCTACATTCAAGTCTTTTATCCATTTTGAGTTTATTTTTGTAAGTGGTGTAAGCTGGTGATCTAGTTTCATTTTTTTGCAGGTAGCTGTCCAATTTTCCCAACACCATTTGTTAAAGAGGCTGTCTTTACTCCATTGTATTTCCTTACCTCCTTTGTCAAATATCAGTTGTCCATAGAACTGTGGGTTTGTTTCTGGGTTCTCTGTTCTATTCCATTGATCTATATGCCTGTTCTTATGCCAGTACCAGGCTGTTTTGAGTACAATGGCCTTGTAGTATAACTTGATATCAGGAAGTGTGATACCTCCCACTTTATTCTTCTTTTTTAAGATTGCTGAGGCTATTCGTGTCCTTTTTTTGGTTCCATATAAATTTTTGAAATATGTGTTCTATATCTTTGAAGTATGTCATTGGTATTTTAATTGGTATTGCATTGAATTTATAAATTGCTTTGGGTAATATAGACATTTTAATGATGTTTATTCTTCCTAACCATGAGCACGGTATATGCTTCCACTTGTTAGTATCTTCCTTGATTTCTTTTATCAATGTTTTGTAATTTTCCGAGTACAAGTCTTTAGTCTCCTTGGTTAAGTTTACTCCTAGGTACTTTATTTTTTTGGTTGTAATTGTGAAGGGGATTGTTTCCTTAATTTCTCTTTCTGACTGTTCATTGTTGGTGTATAAAAATGCTTCTGATTTCTGAGTATTGATTTTATATCCTGCCACTTTGCTGAATTTATTTATCAGGTCCAGTAGTTTTTTGACTGAGACTTTAGGGTTTTCTATATACAATATCATATCATCTGCAAATAATGATAGTTTTACTTCTTCTTTTCCAACTTGAATGCCTTTTATTTCTTCTTCTTGTCTGATTGCTGTGGCTAGGACTTCCAGGACTATGTTAAATAAGAGTGGTGAAAGGGGGCACCCCTGCCTTGTTCCTGATCTTAAGGGTATTGCTTTTAATTTTTGCCCATTGAGTATGATGTTGGCTGTGGGTTTCTCATAGATGGCTTTTATCATGTTGAGGTATGTTCCCTGTATTCCCACTTTGCTGAGAGTTTTGATCATGAATGGGTGCTGGATTTTATCAAATGCTTTTTCTGCATCTATTGAAATTATCATATGGTTTTTCTCCTTCTTTTTGTTTATGTGATGAATCACATTGATTGATTTACGAATATTGTACCAGCCTTGCCTCCCCAGAATAAATCCCACTTGATCATGGTCTATGATTTTTTCCATATATTGTTGGATCCGGTTTGCTAATATTTTGTTGAGGATTTTAGCATCTATATTCATCAGAGATATTGGCCTATAATTTTCTTTCTTTGTGTGGTCTTTGCCTGGTTTTGGAATCAGAATTATGCTCGCCTCATAAAAGGAGTTTGGAAGTCTTCCTTCCTCTTGAATTATTTGAAATAGTTTGAGAAGGATAGGAGTTAGTTCTTCTTTGAATATTTGATAGAATTCCGTTGTGAAGCCATCGGGCCCCGGACTTTTCTTTGTTGGGAGTTTTTTGATAACTGTTTCGATCTCCTTTGGTGTAATTGGTCTGTTTAAGTTTTCTGATTCTTCCAGATTGATTTTTGGAAGATTGTACGTTTCAAGGAATTTGTCCATTTCATCTAGGTTGTCTAGTTTTTTGGCATACAGTTCTTCATAGTATTTTCTTACAATATTTTGTATTTCTGTTGTGTCAGTTGTTATTTCTCCTCTCTCATTTCTAATTTTATTTATTTGAGTCCTCTCTCTCTTTTTCTTGGTGAGTCTACTTAAAGGTGCATCAATCTTGTTTACCTTTTCAAAGAACCAGCTCCTAGTTTCATTGATCCTCTGTATTGTTTCTTTAGCCTCTATGTCATTTATTTCTGCTCTGATCTTTATTATTTCCTTCCTTCTACTACATTTGGGCTTTACTTGCTGTTCTTTTTCTAATTCTTTTAGATGCAGGGTTAAGTTATTTGAGCTTTTTCTAGCTTCTGAAAGTGTGCCTGTAGTGCTATGAACTTCCCTCTCAGCACTGCTTTCGCTGTGTCCCATAAATTTTGAGTTGTTGTATGCTCATTGTCATTCGTTTCTAGGAATTTCTTTATTTCTTCTTTGATCTCATTCTTAATCCATTCATTATTTAACACCCTGCTATTTAGTTTCCATGTGTTTGAGAATTTTTGAGCTTTTCTGCTGTGATTCATTTCTAGTTTCATGCCGTTGTGATCGGAGAAAGTGCTTGATATGATTTCAGTCTTCTTAAATTTGTTGAGAGCACTTTTGTGCCCTAACATGTGGTCTATCCTAGAGAATGTACCATGAGCACTTGAAAAGAATGTATATTCTGCTGCTTTAGGGTGAAAGGTTCTGAAGATATCTATTAAATCGAGTTGATCTAGTGTTTCCAATAAGTCTGCTGTTTCTTTGTTAATTTTCTTTCTTGAGGATCTATCTAGTGATGTTAGTGGGGTATTGAAATCCCCTACTATTATAGTATTGCTGTTGATCTCGCCCTTTAAATCCATCAAAGTCTGTTTTATATATTTGGGTGCTCCTATATTAGGTGCATAGATATTTATAATAGTTATATCTTCCTGTTGGATTACTCCCTTTATCATTATGTAGTGGCCTTCTTTATCTCTTACTATATCCTTTGTTTTAAAGTCCAATTTGTCTGATATAAGTATTGCTACCCCAGCTTTTTTTTCATGTCCGTTTGCATGAAACATTTTTTCCATCCTTTGTACCCTTCAATCTGTGTGTGTCTTTTGTTCTAAGGTGTGTCTCTTGTAGACACATATGTATGGGTCCTGTTTTCTTATCCACGCAGCTACCCTATGTCTTTTGATTGGATCATTTAATCCATTTACATTAAGGTTATTATTGATATGTAGTTGTTTGTTGCCATTTTCTTCTTTAAAGGTGTATTCCCTTTTTCTTTTTTTTTTTTCTGTATTCTTTTCCCACTTTATCTGTTTACACCAGGCCCCTTAATATTTCCTGCAGCATTGGTTTGGTTGTAATGAATTCCTTGAGTTGTTCTTTGTCTGCGAAGCTTTTATTTCTCCTTCAATTTTAAACGATAGCCTTGCTGGATAAAGTAGTCTTGGTTGTAGGTTCTTGTTCTGCATTACTTTGAATATTTCTTGCCATTCCCTTCTGGCCTCAAGTGTTTCTGTTGAGAAGTCAGATGTCATCCTGATGGGGGCTCCTTTGTAGGTGATAACTTTTTTTTCTCTTGCAGCTTTTAATATTTTCTCTTTATCGCTTAGCTTTGTATTTTAATTATGATGTGTCTTGGTGTAGGTTTCTTTGGGTTTCTCTTTAATGGAGTCCTCTGTGCTTCTGGATTTGTGAGAGTTTCTCTTGCATTAATTTAGGGAAGTTTTCAGCTATGATATGGATTGAACAAAGTCTCTATCCCTTGTTCTTTTTCTTCTTCTTCAGGAACCCCTATGATGCGGATGTTATTTCTCTTCATGTTGTCACAGAGCTCTCTAAGAGTTTCCTCTGACTTTTTGAGTCTTTTTCTCTTTTCTTCTCTGCTTTCATGCCTTCATTCCAGTTGTCTTCTAACTCGCTGATTCGATCCTCTGCTCTATCTATCCGGTTTTTATTCCTTTCCATTGTGGTCTTTATTTCTGATATTGTATTTGTCGTCTCCAACTGATTCTTTTTTATACTTGCTATTTCTTTATTTAGGTTTTCAAACTCCCCCTCCATTGTTGTTCTAAGATCCCTAAGCATCCTTACAATCATTATTTTGAACTCCGCATCTGGAAGTTTGATTATTTCCATATCACTCAGTTCATCTCTCGAAAGTGTCTCTTGTGGTTTCATTTGGATTGCACTCCTTTGTTTTCTCATTTTCCTCTTCTTTTTTTTTTTATTTGTAGAGTTGATTGAGTCTAGGCTTGGTGTTGTCTGCCTCCAGTTTTCAGTTGTGTTATTTTTAGGTCTTCGTGGGTTGGTATCAGCTATTATTTGTAATCCACTTTCGGATTTAGGCAGCTTTGAAGTCTTGATTTGTTTTCTTAACAGGTGATAGACTTGTTAACTGATCTCAGCAGGGGGCTTCCTTGAAACTGTATCCAGGAATGCTGTGGGTGTAAGCTGAGATGCTGAAGGTCTCTTCCTCCAACTAATCTCACTGGGGGCAGGGTTTTTCTCTCAGCTTCAGTAGGGGGAGGTGTATCTCAGATCTCCATGGAGACCTGAGTTACTGCCCCTCCTCCTCACTTCTTGTTTTCAGCTGTGTCTTGTTGTGCTGATTAGAGCTGGATAGATGTCCAGAGATCTCTGATCCGGAAGCACTTCAGCTCTGTTTTGTGAAAGGTTCAGTCCCTCCCCCGGCTATGGCCGCCTCCAGCACGAATGAGTCAGCTTTTTTATTTTGATTCTTGCATACCTTAGCCCCTCACAGTCTGTCCCTCTCCCTGTCTTTTCCACTTGGGAGATAAGCTGGTCTGTTTCACCCACCTGCTCCCTGGCCGCCAGGTAAGTGGCTGTGAGCAGTAGTTTCTGCTCTTTTTCCTCTGTGAAATCCTCTCTGGGCTCTCAGCCTCACCCCCCCTCCTTCCCTTCCTGTAAGCAGAGGAGATTCAGGCACTCCTTACCAGGATTATTGTGGTTCCTCCTTTGCTCCTTGCTTTTTGAGAGCTGTTCTTGCAGTTCAGTGTTGGTTTTTCATGCTGATTTTTTCTAAATTGATTTGTATTCCAGTTTGGTGTTGAGAGCTGGGTGTCTGTGCATCCGCCTACTCCACTGCCATCTTCCACCCGTCGATGTATTATTTTTTTAATATGTTGTTGTATTCGGTTTGCCAGTATTTTGTTTAGTATTTTAGCATCTGTATTCATTAGAGATATTGGTCTGTAGTTTTCTTTCTTTGTGCCATCCTTGCCAGGTTTTGGTATGAGGGTTATGTTGGCCTCATAGAATGTGTTTGGAAGTATTGCTTCTTCTTCAATTTTTTGGAAGACTTTGAGTAGAATAGGAACCAAGTCTTCTTTGAATGTTTGATAGAATTCATTAGTATAACCGTCTGGGCCTGGACTTTTATTTTTGGGGAGGTTTTTAATAGTTTTTTTCTATTTCCTCCCTGCTGATTGGTCTGTTTAGGCTTTCTGCTTCTTCATGACTCAGTCTAGGAAGGTTCTATTGTTCTAGGAATTTATCCATTTCTTCTAAATTGTTGTATTTGGTGGCATATAATTTTTCATAGTATTCTACAATAATTCTTTGTATATCTATGATATCTGTGGTGATCTCTCCTCTTTCATTTTGGATTTTATTTATTTGAGTCCTGTGTCTTTTTTCCTTGGTGAGTCTTGCCAAGGGTATGTCAATTTTGTTGATCTTTTCAAAGAACCAGCTCCTTGTTTTATTGATTTTTTCTATAGTTTTTCTGTTCTCTATTTCATTTATTTCTGCTCTGATTTTTATTATCTCCTTTCTTCGGCTGGTTTTGGGTTGTCTTTGTCTTCTTTTTCTAGTTCCTTAAGGTGTGAAGTTAAGTGGTTTACTTCGGCTCTCTCTTGTTTGTTCATATAGGCCTGAAGTGATATGAACTTTCCTCTTATTACTGCTTTTGCTGCATCCCAGAGATTCTGATATGTCGTATTTTCATTTTCATTTGTCTGTATATATTTTTTGATCTCTGCGCTTATTTCTTCTTTGACCCATTCATTTTTAGAAATATGTTGTTTAGTTTCCACATTTTTGTGGGTTTTCCCCCCTCTTTTTTGCAGTTGAATTCTAGTTTCAAGGCTTTATGATCAGAAAATATGCTTGGTACAATTTCAATTTTTCTAAATTTCCTGATATTGTCTTTGTGGCCCAACATATGGTCAATTCTTGAGAATGTTCCATGTACACTAGAGAAAAATGTATATGCTGTCGCTTTGGGATGAAGTGTCCTGTAGATGTCTATCATATCCAGGTGTTCTAGTATTTTGTTTAAGGCCACTATGTCTTTGTTGATTCTCTGCTTGAATGACCGATCTAGAGCCATCAGCGGTGTATTGAGGTCTCCAAGTATGATTGTATTTTTGTTAGTTTTTTTTTAAGGTCAATAAGTAGCTCTCTTATATATTTTGGTGCTCCTTGGTTTGGTGCATATATATTAAGGATTGTTATGTCTTCTTGATTCAACTTCCCCTTAATCATTATGAAATGACCATTTTTGTCTCTGAGTACTTTTTCTGTCTTGTAGTCAGCATTATTAAATATGAGAATTGCTACACCTGCCTTTTTTTGGGTGTTGTTTGCTTGGAGTATTGTTTTCCAGCCTTTCACTTTGAACTTGTTTTTATCCTTGTTGCTTAGATGTGTTTCTTGTAGGCAGCATATAGTTGGATTTTCTTTTTTAATCCATTCTGCTACTCTGTGTCTTTTTATTGGTAAGTTTAATCCATTTACATTTAGTGTAATTATTGACACTTGTGGGTTCCCTACTGCCATTTTATAAATTGCTTTCTGTTAGTTTTGTATCTAGTTTGATTCTTCTCTTTTGTTTTTCTATCATTTGTTTTTGTTTGTTTGTGTTCCATACTTCTTTCCTCTGTTGCTACCTTTTTTAAGTCCAGTGTTTTTGTGGTGGTTTTTTCAAGGGTGGTTACCATTAAGTAATGAAAAGGGTACCTACCATTTCATTGTAGTACCCTATCTTATAAGTATTTCTGCACTTCATCGTCCTTTGCTACTGTTAATCTCCATCCTCTCCCCCTTTTTTTCCTTTGTTGTCACAGTTTAAGTTTGGTTTTATTGTGTTCTTGGTGGAGCTGTTACTTGTGGTGTTGTTTTCTTTTGTTCTTTGAATCTGGTTGTAAAACCCCCTTAGTATTTCCTGGAGTGGGGGCTTTCTGTTGATAAATTCTCTCATCTTTTCTGTATTTGTGAATGTTTTTATATCTCCTTCATACTTGAAGGATAGCTTTGATGGGTATATATTCTTGGCTGAAAGTTCCTCTCTTTCAGGGCTTTAAATATTGGGTCCACTCTCTTCTAGCTTGTAGAGTTTCTGCTGAGAAATCTGATGATAATCTAATAGGCCTTCCTTTATATGTTGTACTCTTCTTTTCCCTGGCTGCCTTGAGAATTTTTTCTTTGTCATTGGTTTGTGTCATCTTTATTATGATGTGCCTTGGAGTGGGTTTGTTGGGGTTAAGAAAACTCGGTGTTCTGTTTGCTTCTTGAATTTGAGGCTTTAGTTCTTTCCACAGGCTTGGGAAGTTCTCGTCTATTATTTGTTTGAGTATATTCTCCATTCCATTTTCTTTCTCTTCTCCCTCTGATATACCTATTATTCTTATGTTATTCTTTCTGATGGAGTCAGACAATTCCTGTAGGGCTTTCTCGTTTTTTATTATTTTTGAGTCTCTTTCTTCTTCTCTCTGTTGTGCCTCAAGTTGTTTGTCTTCTATTTCACTAATCCTATCTCAATCTGGGCTGTTCTGTTAGCTAAGCTTGTTACCTCGTTTTTCAGCTCATGAATTGAGTTTTTCATTTCTGTTTGATTTGTTTTAATAGTTTCAATTTCCTTGGTAATATATTCTTTGTGTTCATTGAGTTGTTTTCTGATCTCCCTATATTGCCTTTCTGTATTTTCTTGTATATCTCTGAGTATTTTTAAGATTTCTATTTTAAATTCTCTGTCATTTAGCTCCAAGGCTTCCAATATGTTAAGTCTTTTCTCCATAGATTTTTCCACATCTATTTGTGTTACCTCTCTTTCTTTTGTATCCATAATATTCTATTTCCTCTTTCTTATCGGCATCTGAGGGTGGTCTTGTTGATAGCACTAATTAGAATTAATAATGAGTAAAAAGTAAAAAAAAAAAAAAAAGAAAAGAAAAGAAAAAAAGGTAAAACACCCCACAAAAAAAAACAGTAATAATTTATTATTTCCCCCTTTTTTTCTTTCTTCTCTTTCCCTCCTCTTCCCTCCTCAGGGAAATATCGTGCCTATAATGGAGGGTCTGATTTGGGGTGAAGAGTTCAAGGGGCAAAAAAAGGGAGTAGGGACCTACTAAATGCAAAAAAAAAAAAAAAGGAAGAAAATTTTAGACAAGCATAAGATGATTTGCTTGTAAGTGATGGTCAACTAAGAGAAATAATGAGAGGGATAAGAGGGAACCAGAAAAAAGGAACAAAAAAGAATAATAAAAAAGAAAAAAAATAAAAATAATAAGTAAAAATCTGTTGTATTAAGTGGAGCGAAGATTAAATACAATGGAGACCTTGGGTTGGGAGGACCCAAAATGCCACAAAAATAAACAAACAAGAAAAAAAACTAAAAACAAAAGCAAAAAAGAGAAATAAAGCCAAAAAAAAGCCTTGAGTCCCAAATTAACTAATTTGTTCGTGATTGAGGATATATGGGAGGAAAGTAAAATGAGAAAAGAAAAAACGAATAGAAAGGAAAAAAATAAGAAAAAGAGAAAAACGAAGGAAGAAATAATATAGGAAGAGAAAAAAACAAAATAAAGCAAGACAAAAAAAAAAACAAAAGAGGAGAGAGTGAGAGTTAAGTGTTTTGGAGTATAACCTTAAAGGAGGGTGAGGATGAAGAAGAGAAATAAAATGCAAAACTCATGGGTAGTGTAGTTCAAGAAAGGGGAAGCATAAGATGGGCAGAGAATAGAAGGACCGAGGTGGAGGAAATAAAGGCAATAAGATAGAAGAAACAACAAAAACAAAAAAAAATTAGTGGATCAAGTTGTAAAGTCTGTGGATTTTTCTTGATTTTGAGAGGTTAACTTCTTCCTTTTTCTTTTCTCTCCCTCTTCCTGGTCGGTGACTCTGTACCCCAGGCTCTGCCCCTGTGTCACACTTAGGTAGGGATTGCAGTTGATGGGATTCTATGGCAATGTCATATAATTGGCTTTAGTCTTGTTGGTAGTCAAGGCTTGTTGGCGTTTGCAGGGTCCAACGATGAGAGAGTTTGCTTTCCTGGATTTTCTCTCCTAGTCCCTCCTTTCTGAATTAGCAGCCTGGTGATCCAGCTATAAGGCTGCAACTGCTTCTGCCTGGGGAGTAAGAGGCTCAAAGAGCTGGGAAATCCCCACTCTATCCCCACTCAGTGCAAGGCTTTGGGAAAGGCTCTAACAGTCCCGGCCTCCAGTTTAATCAGACGGGTGTGGGAGTCAATTGTTGTCAAGGTGACTGTTCAGCGCCTATCATTTAGTTGGACCTCTCAACCCAGGCTTTCCACACTTTGTAGCCTGTTTTTGCAGGGAAGAAGAGGCACTAGTCTCTGCTTGCGACTAGTGTAGTATAGATCTTATTATCTGCCAAGTCCTTCTTGTTAGCGTTTATCCCTGAATATGGAGGCTCTATCAATCAGAAGTTGCCCCCCCTTTAGCGAGAGGCACTAAAAAAATCACGCCTCTTGTCTTGGATCGCTGAACTGAGAGAGATCTTATCAATTAGAACCGAGGATGCGCAGATTTCATGGGTTAAGCTAGTTTCAGTGATTGGGTCGCAGCTGTGCTTCCGAAGGTATTTTAGGCTGCCTGCGCACGCCCCTCCCCCAACGCTTGATTGTTAGCTTGAGTGGCTGGGTGTGGTGCCCCGCCCACGGAGAGAATCTCCCAAGCCTCTCCTGCTCGCCCTGCCGCTGGCGGCTGGATCGCACCAGGCGCAGGATAATGGAGCACCCTGGGTGTGCAGGCCAGTAGGGCGCTCTGGGCACGTGGAATGCCCAAGGCACGTGCGCGAATAGGGTGCTCCGGACACCGGTGGCTGGCGACTCTCACTTGCAGTGTGCGGGCCGCTGGGAACGTTAGCGGTGCCCAACCAGACCGAGCGCGCGCGGCAGCTCACGGCGGCTCGCGTGGCACCTCGCAGCGGCGGCTCGCGGCTCCCAAGTGTGGGCTGACTCACCACAGGCGCACTCCCTCGCGGCTTGAATGAACGTCCCTGCGGTAAATTCCTCCACACCCTCGTCTCTCAGATTCAAGTGATAACAGTCCTTTCGCTATCAGTTTGTGTGGAACTCCGGAAGGCTCCGAGGATAAATTTTTCTGTTTCTAGTTGATAAATTTGTTGTGATTTAGGGGAGAGCTGTCGGACGCGCTACTCACGGCGCCATTTCCGTGACGTCTCTCCTGTCCAGTTAAAGTTCAATTATGTTGCATACCCATCACCCAAAGTCAGATTGTCCTGTCACCCTCTATCTAGTTCTCTTTGTGCCCCTCCCCCTCCCCCTTCCCTCTCCCTCTCCCCCCTCCCCCCGTAACCACCACACTCTTATCAATGTCTCTTGTCTCACTTTTATGTCCCATCTACGTATGGAAAATGCAGTTCCTGGTTTTTTTCTGATTTACTTATTCACTCCGTTATAATGTTGTCAAGATCCCACCATTTTGCTATAAATGATCCGATGTCATCATTTCTTATGGCTGAGTAGTATTCCATAGTGTATATGTGCCACATCTTCTTTATCCAGTCATCTATTGATGGGCTTTTTGGTTGTTTCCATGTCCTGGCCACTGTGAACAATGCTGCAATGAACATGGGGCTGCATGTGTCTTTACAAGTCAATGTTTCTGAGTTTTTGGGGTATATACCCAGTAGAGGGATTGCTGGGTCATAAGGTAGTTCTATTTTCAGTTTTTTGAGGAACCACAATACTTTCTTCCATAATGGTTGTACTACTTTACATTCCCACCAACAGTGGATGAGGGTTCCTTTTTCTCCACAACCTCTCCAACATTTGCTGTTACCTGTCTTGTTAATAATAGCTAGTCTAACAGGTGTGAGGTGGTATCTCATTGCAGTTTTGATTTGCATTTCTCTAATAACTAAAGAAGATAAGCATCTTTTCATATATCTGTTGGCCATTTGTATTTCTTCCTGGGAGAAGTGTCTGTTCATATCCTCTTCCCATTTTTTTATTGGATTGTTTGTTTGTTTGTTTGTCATTGAGTTTTATGAGTTCTTTGTATATTTTGGATATTAAGCCCTTATCTGAGCAGGTGTTTAAAAATATCATTTCCCAATTAGTTGGCTGTCTGTTTATCTTGTTATCAATTTCTCTTGCTGAACAAAAACTTCTTAGTCTGATGTAGTCCCATTTATTAATTTTTGCTTTCACTTCTCTTGCCTGTGGAGTCAAATTCATAAAATGCTCTTTAAAGCCAAGGTCCATGAGTTTGGTACCTATGTCTTCTTCTATGTACTTTATTGTTTCAGGTCTTATGTTAGATCTTTGATCCATTTTGAGTTAATTTTAGTACAGGGGGACAAACTGTAGTCCAGCTTCATTCTTTTGCATGTGGCTTTCCAGTTTTTCCCAGCACCATTTGTTTGAAGAGGCTTTCTTTTTCCTCCATTGAGTGTTGTGGCCCCTTTATCAAAATTATTTTGACTATATATATGTGGTTTTATTTCTGTGCTTTCTATTCTGTTCCATTGGTCTGAGTGTCTATTTTCTGCCAATACCATGTTGTTTTGATTGTCGTGGCCCTATAATAGAGTTTGAAGTCAGGTATTGTAATGCCCCCAGCTTCATTCCTTTTCTTTAGGATTGCTTTGGCTATTCGGGGCTTTTTATATTTCCATATAAATCTGAATATTTTTGCTCCATTTCTTTAAAAAATGTCATTGGAATTTTGATGGGAATTGCATTAAATTTGTATATAGCTTTGGGTAATAATGGCCATCTTGATTAATATTTATTCTACCTAACCAAGAATAAGGTAATATTCTTCCATCTCATAATGTCTTTTTTCGATTTCCCTTAACAATGGTTTATAGTTTGTCATTGTATAAGTCCTCTTACATTCTTTGTTATGTTTATCCTAGATATTTTTTTGTTGTGTTTGCAATCGTGAAGGGGATTATTCTTTGAGTTCATTCTCAATGTTTCATTGTTTGGCATATAGAAAGGCTATTGACTTCTGTATGTTAATTTTGTATCCTGCAACCTTACTGTATTGGCTTATTTTTTCTAGTAGTCTTTTTGTGGATTCTTTGGGGTTTTCGATGTATAGGATCATGTCATCTGCAAAAAGTGATACCTTTACTTCTTCTTTTCCGATATGGATGCCTTTTATTTCTTTGTCTTGTCTGATTGCTGTGGCAAGAACCTCTAGTACCACATTAAATAAGAGTGGAGAGAGTGGACAACCCTGTCTTGTTCCTGATTTAAGGGGGAAAGCCTTCAGTTTTGTGCCATTTAGTATGATGTTAGCTGATGGTTTATCATATATGGCCTTTATCATGTTGAGATATTTTCCTTCTATACCCATTTTGTTGAGAGTCTTAAACATAAAAATTGTGTTGTATTTTATCAAAAGCCTTTTCAGCATCTATGATAATATCATGTGGTTATTGATCTTTGTTTTGTTGATATGGTGTATTACGTTAACCGTTTTACGGTATGTTGAACCATCCTTGAGATTCTGGGATGAATCCCACTTGATCATGATGTATTATTTTTTTAATATGTTGTATTCGATTTGCTAGTATTTTGTTTAGTATTTTAGCATCTGTATTCATTAGAGATATTGGTCCTGTAGTTTTCTTTTTTTGTGCCTTCCTTGCCTGGTTTGGTATAAGGGTTATGTTTGCCTCATAAAATGTGTTTGGAAGTATTGCTTCTTCTTCAATTTTTTGGAAGACTTTCTGTAGAATAGGAACCAAGTCTTCTTTGAAGGTTTGATAAAATTCGCTGGTATAGCCGTCTGGGCCTGGACTTTTATTTTTGGGGAGGTTTTTTAATAGTTTTTTTCTATTCTTCTCTACTAATAGGTCTGTTTAGGCTTTCTGTTTCTTCTTGACTCAGTCTAGGAAGGTTGTATTGTTCTAGGAATTTATCCATTTCTTCTAGGTTGTTGAATTTAGTGGCATGAAGTTTTTCATAGTATTCTACAATAATTCTTTGTATATCTACGATGTCCGTGGTGATTTCTCCTCTTTCATTTGGATTTTGGTTTATATGAGTTCTTTCTCTTTTTCCTTGGTAAGTCTTTGCCAAGGGTTTGTCAGTTTTTGTTGATCTTTTCAAAGAACCAGCTCCTTGTTCTATTAATTTTTCTATAGTTTTTCTGTTCTCTATTTCATTTATTTCTGCCTCTGATTTTTATTATCTCCTTTCTTCGGCTGGTTTTGGGTTGTCTTTGTTCTTCTTTTTCTAGTTCCTTAAGGTGTGAAGTTAAGTGTTCACTTGGGCTCTCTCTTGTTTAGTTCATATATGCCTGAAGTGATATGAACTTCCCTCTTATCACTGCTTTTGCTGCATCCCATAGATTCTGATATGTCGTATTATCATTTTCATTTGTCTGTATATATCTTTTGATCTCTGCACTTATTTCTTCTTTGGACCCATTCATTCTTTAAAAGTATGTTGTTTTAGTTTCCACATTTTTGTGGGATTTTTTCCCTCTTTTTTGGTGTTGAATTCTAGTTTCAAGGCTTATGATCAGAAAATATGCTTGGTACAACTTCAATTTTTCTGAATTTGCTGATGTTGTTTTTGTGGCCCACATTATGGTCAATTCTTGAGATGATCCATGTACACTTGGAGAAAAATGTATACTCAGTCACTTTGGGATGAAATGTCCTGTAGATGTCTATCATATCCAGGTGCTCTAGTGTTTTGTTTAAGGCCACTATGTCTTTGTTGATTCTCTTGTTGGATGACCGATCTAGAGCCATCAGCGTGTATTGAGGTCTCCCAAGTATGATTGTATTTTTTGTCAGTTTTTGTTTTAAGGTCAATAAGTAGCTGTCTTATATATTTTGGTGCTCCTTGGTTTGGTGCATATATATTGATAATTGGTTATGTCTTCTTGATTCAGTGTCCCCTTAGCCATTATGAAATTGCCATTTTTGTCTCTGAGTACTTGTTTCTGTCTTGTAGTCGGCATGATCAGATATGAGTATTGGCTACGCCTGCTTTTTTTGGATGGTTATTTGCTTGGAGTATTGTTTTCCAGCCTTTCACTTTGAATTTGTTTTTATCCTTGTTACTTAGATGAGTTTCTTGTAGGCAGCATACAGTTGGATTTTCTTTTTTGATCCATTCAGCTACTCTGTGCCTTTTTATTGGTGAGTTTAATCCGTTTACATTTAGTGTAATTATTGACACTTGTGAGTTCCTCATTGCCATTTTATAGATTGCTTTCTTTTAGTTTTGTGCCTTGTTTGATTCTTCTCTTTTGTTTTTCTATCTTTTGTTTTTATTTGGTTGTGTTCCATACATCTTTCCTCTGTTGCTACCTTTTTTAAATCATGTGCTTCTGTGGTGGTTTTTTCAATGGTGGTTACCATTAAATAATGAAAAGGGTCCCTACCCTGTTCATTGTAGCGAACTATTTTGTGAGTACTTTTGCCCTCCATCGCCCTTTGCTACTGTTAATCTTCATCCTCTCCCCCCCTTTCTTATTGTTGTCACAGTTTAAAGTTGGTTTTGTTATGTTCTTCTTGGAGCTTTTACTTTTGACTTTGTTGTTGTTGTTTTTTATTCTTTGTATCTGATTGGAGAACCCACTTTAGTATTTCCTGGAGTGGGGATTTTATGGTGATAAGTTCTCTCATCTTTTCTGTATCTGTGAATGTTTTTATTTCTCCTTCATATTTGAAGGTTAGCTTTGATGGGTATAGTATTTGTGGCTGAAAGTTCCTCTCTTTCAAGACTTTAAATATTGGGGTCCACTCTCTTCTAGCTTGTAGAGTTTCTGTTGAGAAATCTGATGATAATCTAATGGACCTTCCTTTATATGTTGTATTCTTCTTTTCCCTGGCTGCCTTGAGAATTTTTTCTTTGCCGTTGGTTTGTGCCAATTTTATTATGATGTGCCTTGAAGTAGGTTTGTTGGGGTTAAGAAAATTTGGAGTTCTGTTTGCTTCTAGAATTTGAGGTTTTAGTTCTTTCCAGAGGCTTGGGAAGTTCTCATCTATTATTTGTTTGGGTATGTTCTCCATTCCATTTTCTCTCTCTTCTCCCTCTGATATACCTATTATTCTTATGTTATTCTTTTTGATGGAGTCAGATAATTCCTGTAGGGCTATTTCATTTTTTTTTAATTTTTGAATCTCTTTCTTCTTCTCTTTGTTGAGCCTCAAGTTGCTTGTCTTCTATTTTGCTGATCCTCTCTTCTATCTGGCCTATTCTATTAGCTAAGCTTGTTACCTCATTTTTCAGCTCATGATTTGAGTTTTTCATCTCTGTTTGATTTGTTTTTATAGTTTCAATTTCCTTGGAGCTATACTCTTTGTGTTCATCTAGTTGTTTTCTGAGCTCCCTAAATTGCCTTTCTGTGTTTTCTTGTATATCTCTGAGTATTTTTAGAATTTCTATTTTAAATTCTCTGTCGTTTAACTCCAAGGTTTCCAATATCTTAAATTTTTTCTCCATAGATTTTTTCCTCATCTCTCTGTGTTACCTCTCTTTCTTTTGTATCCATGATATTTCGATTTCTCTTCTTTAATGGCATCTGAGGGTGGTTTTCTTGATAGTATTAATGAGATTTTATAAGGAATAAAAGGATAAAAAAATAAAAATAAAAATAAAAAATTGCGCGTTTTTTTTAAATTAATCATTAAATAAAGAAAAATAAAATAAGATAAAAATTTGAGGAAAAAAAGGGAATAATTCTTCCCCTCCTTTTTTTCTCTCCTTTCCTCTTCCCCTCTTTTTGAGAAAATCTTGTGATGAACTGTGAATTATATTGTACTAAATAGAACAAACAATACCTGTAGTGGAGGGGCCTGAGTTGGGGAGAAGTAATATAGGGGGTAAAGGAAAAAGAAAAAAAAGAGAAAATAATACAAGAAAAAAATTTTTATATATAAAAAAGGGGGGAGCAGTATAGACCCACAAAAAGCAAATTAGGAAAAAATTTGTGTCAAGAATAAAATGATTTGCTTTTAGGTGTTGGCTGACTCAGAGTTATGATGAGAGGAATAAGAGGGAAACAGGAAAAAGGGGTGGAAAATTAAAAAATTACTATTGTATTTAGTGGAACAAGAACTAGATAAAATGGAGAGCCAGGGATGGGAGCACTGCTAATGTGTTAAAAAGGTGAAGTAAAAACCCTCCAAAATGCCACAAACTTAAGTTTGAGTCCCAGATAAGATAATTTGTTCGTTATTGAAGTTTGAATGAGAGAAGAGTAAAGGAGAGAGGAAGAGACTAATATAGAGGGAGAAAAGAGAGAGAGAGAGAGAGAGAGAGAAAAGATGGAACAACCTAAAGAAGAAAAAAGAAAAAGGAGGAGAGAGGAAAGAGAGAGTTAGGGGTTTTGGATTGCAACCCTCAAAGAGAGAAAGGAGGAGGAAAGAAAAGATAATGGGAGATGTAACACTTATGGGTAGTGTAGTTCAAAGAGAGGCGAGAGTAAGACTGAGAGAGAATTAAATGACCAAATTGGAGTAGAAAAAAAATCAAGAATGAAGAAAAGAGACACAGACGAACAAATATAATACAATGGGATAGGTTATAAAATCTGCAGATTATTCTTGATTTTGAGAGGTTGTCGTCTTGCTTTTTCTTTTCTGTCTTTCTGGTTGGTGACTTTGTACCCCGGGTTCTGCCCCTGTGGCACGCTCTGGAAGAGGTTTGCAGTTGATAATTCTCTATGGTAATGTCATGTATTGGGCTTCAGTCTCGTTGGCAGTCGAGGTTCATTAGTGTTTATAGGATCCAACAGTGAGAGGATCTCTCACTGTGAGAGTGTTCCTGGAGCCTCTCTCCTAGTCTTTCCTTCCACAATTAGAAGCCTGAGAATCCAGCTATGGGGTTGCTGCTGCCTCTGCCTGGATAGTAAGAGTCTCAAAGAGCTGGCAACTCCCCACTCTATTCCCACTAAGCACAGGGCTCTGAGTAAGGCTCAGTCAGTCAAGACCTGCCATGCATAATCAAGCGTGGCTTCCTCTCACTCAAAGACCTCTGGCTCTGCCCCTCTGTGGGATAACTCGAGTGCCCACTCCTGAGGCGTTCGGAGGAATCTCTTGCCCACTCTCCGTGCGCACCCACCAGGATGTCAGACCAGACAGGTCACACTTCGAGTGAAATCCCTACCCACACGGAAAAGATCGAGCTTTGGAATTGGCTTTCGCTCTATCCTCATGCGGCTTTCCCAAGGGGCTAGGGCTGCCTGAGATTCCGCTCCTGGCCCGCTCACAGACCTGCTCCTCTGTGGGAAAAACAACAGGGCGCCCACCTCTGAGGAGTTCGGAGGAAATCTCCTGTCCACTCTTCCTGTGTGCACACCTACCAGATTATGAGTTTTCAGGCGGGACGCCTCTCACTCCGAGAAAGCCCTCTGCCACACGAAAAGGTTACTGGGTTGGAATTGGCTTTCGCTCTGTCCCCGTGCGGCTTTCCCAGGGCGCTGGGGCTTCCCGCTCCTGGCCTGCTCACAGGCCTCTGACTCTGCTCCTCTGAGGGAAAACACGGGTCGCCCACCTCTGAGGAGTTCGGAGGAATCTCCCTGCCCACTCTGCGTGCGTGCGCACTGACCAGATTATGAGGATCGGGCGGGATGCCTCTCGCTCCGCGAAAGCCCTCCTCCTGCACAGAAAAGTTCCGCCGTTGGAGTTGGCTCCAGCTCCCTCCCTGTGCCCGGTCCCCTCAGGGCGCTGGGGCTCCTAGGAGATGCTGCTTTTTGCCCACACAGAGGCCTCTGACTCTGCTTCTCTGTGGGTTAGCACGGGCGGCGCCCACCCCTGAAGTGTTCGTAATAATCTCTTGCCCACTAACCACACCAACCAGGAGATACGGAAAATGGCTGCCCCACTTGTCTTTCTTTGTCTGGGTTTGGCACGCGCGTGTTAGCTTGAATTGCCCAGGTTTTTCCACAGCTTGGATCTCCGTGCCACAGCCTGGTTTGGCTGTTTGTACCGCAGCCTGGAACTATTCACTCCCTATGCCCGCCTTAGTTTCTATATTCTCAGTTCTCAGTGAAAGCCATCCTGTTTGGATTAGAGAGGAAGGAGAGCATTTCTTACTCCTTATTTTCCCCCGAGTTTGAC
This sequence comes from Saccopteryx bilineata, assembly GCF_036850765.1. Classification (NCBI taxonomy): domain Eukaryota; kingdom Metazoa; phylum Chordata; class Mammalia; order Chiroptera; family Emballonuridae; genus Saccopteryx; species Saccopteryx bilineata. The sequence goes on along the minus strand of NC_089490.1, from coordinate 188,865,215 downwards.
CATATAGTTAGCCAATCTTTGCTCGATCCTACCTTCAGGTGTGTTGTGAAGCATCTGGAAACTCCAAGGATAGGTTTTTCTGTTTCTGGTTGAAGAACTTGTTGAGTTTATGGGGAGATTTTCGGTATCGCTTCCTACCGCGCCATCACTGTGACGTCTCCCCCCTATATAAATTTTAAAACTAAAAATTTCAAGTACTATACAATACTTAACTAAACCACTAATAATCAATGTATTTACTGGACTGATAAATCTCTCTTTCAATACACGTTTTAAAACTGCTGATAAAAATACAAAATTTAACTTGCCTCTAATGTCTTCAACTAATCAAGAATCAATATGCTGAAAAGAATAAATTTCTCTCCCTAAGTTATTCTCAAGTTTGCTAGCTCTAGAAGTATATAAAAAAGTGACAGAAATAAATACAACTATTTTGATTAGAAATGTCAGAAACAAGGAGAAGTGATTCCAAAAAAAAAATGGGAAAATAAATTATGGATTAAAATAGCTATTTCCCAAACTTTTTCTCTTAGAACACTAGCACTTCAGAATATAAATGTTCTATAAGGGAAACAAACCCATTTCATCATCCAAAAAGTCTGGAAGAAATCTAAGCTAAGCAGGAACATATTTTTTAACTTCTAGACTTCTGGAAACATTCACATATGTTCATGCATGTGGTCAATCACTAATAGAATGAGCTAGCATCCAATGTACCCCAGATTGACTTAATCACAAGTTCTTTTTTCCATGATAGCTTTTTTTTTGTAATTAAGTGAGAGGGTGAGAAGTGGGGAGGCAGAGAGAGACATACTCCAGCATGCGCCCTGACCGGAATCCACCCGGCAAGCCCACTAGGGGAGATGTACGCTACGCCCATCTGGGGCCGCTGCTCTGTTGCTCAGCAACCAAACTATTCTAGAGCTAAGGTGAGGCAATGGAGCCATCCTCAGTGCTGGGCCATTAATGGCTCATGATGTACAAAATGTCTATCCATGTGTCAAGGAAGTTGCTAAATTAAAAAAATATATATGCCAAAAATAAAAATTATAAATTGTACCCCCAATACCATAGCTAACTAAATAAATCAAGACCCTAGGTAGATGGTACCATGTGCTTCCTTAGACTAAAATGACAGCAGAAAGTTTTAGATATTCATGGGAAATTATAGCCTATCTATCCATCCTGACATGTACTCCACATATTGGAAAGCACATCCTAGTTACCACAGCTGTATCTGGGCTTAGGGAGTACTTTCCCCATCCCTATTAATCTTCTTTCACGATCTGCAATTAAGACCTATTTTAAATAATTGAGCAAAGAAAAAAATAATAAAGCTTATAGACACAGACAACAGTATGAGAATGGAGGGTAGTGGAGGTACAGACGGGTAGAAGGGGAATCGACAGTGAGGGAGGGAGACTTGACTTGGGATGGTGAACACACAATGCAATGTACAGATGACATATTGTGAAACTGTGCAGCTGAAACCTGTATATTTTTATTAACCACTGTCATCCCAATAAACTCAATTAAAAAAAATTTTTAAAGTTCATATCAGTAGCTTTTAGTTCAGAATTTTCTATCTTCTGGATGTAATTATATTAAAACACTGCACACCAAAAGGTATGTAGCAAAATTCCCATAATCAAATAATTTATACTGATTAATAGTGTCTATAGTCACAAATAAGTCAAACTAAATATAAGTGCATTACAGAGATCGAAAAGAAAGGAATTGGCTCTTGAAGTATTTGTGCAAATAGAAGTATATGTAATATGTATAGAAATTCTATTGTATATTAAGGCAAGCACAAATATATGCATACATAGGCTTACATAAGAACATGCATACATAGTAGGGATCTTATTTTCCTTTCCCTCTTCATTAAAAAAATATGTAAAAATTCTTAGCATGCTATGGACAAGAAATACTCTGTCCTTGCTGGCATCTTTCTTCTTTAGACTAGCCTGCAAACATTATGAGGTCAAGAAACAAATTGTCTCTTGAACATTCTTCTTTGTTGCAATGACTCAGAGGCTTACCACTTAAATATTTCATACCCACAATTACATGGACTATATGTATAGATTGCAATAATTCCTAAGCAATGCCCTAGAACAGGAGTCCAGCAAAATGTAGCTCCTGGGCCAAACCCAGCCAGCATCTGTTTTGATAGTAAAATTTTACTGGAATACTGCCACATCCTATATACTAAATACTGTCTATGATTGTCTTTATGCCATGAAGGCAGAGTTGAGTACTTGTAACAACATTTCTTTTACGGTCAACATAGCCTAAACTACCATCTTGCCCTTTACAAATATAAAATTGTCAATACCTGGTATAGACCTTTTTTTTTTTTTTTTTCTGAAGTGAGAAGCTAGCAGGGGTACGGGGGGCAGACAGACTCTGGTATGTGCCTGACCAGGATCCACCCGGCATGCCCACTAGAGGGCGATGCTCTGCCCATCTGGGGCATTGTTCTGCTGCAATAGGAGCCATTCTAGCGCCTGAGGGGGAGGCCATGGAGCCATACTCAGCGACCAGACCAACTTTGCTCCAATGGAGCCTTGGCTGTTGGAGGGGAAGAGAGAGATAGAGAGAAAAGGGAGGGGAAAGGGTAAAGAAGCAGATGGACGCTTCTCCTGTGTGCCCTGGCCAGGAATCGAACCCAGGACCTCCACATGCCTGGTTGACACTCTACTGCTGAGCCAACTGGCCAGGGCTGGTATAGACTTCTAAACAGGCCAATTCTCTTATCAGTATAATTGCCATTAGATCTGGTTTTGAAATTGTGTTTGTCCATGTACTTGAATATTAGAGTCTCTGATTTTCTGAGCAGTCACAATTTTTATTAATAAAATATATTTTAAGTCTTTGACTGAGGAATTTAGGGAAATTACATCTTTCCTCAATCCTGTCTCCTGGTCCAATTAATCCTTGGAGATTAATTTTTAAAAGTTCCAACTATGTATATAATTACTGGTTCATTTCCTAGAGCCATAAACTTAATGAAAGACATGTAACACTACTACACAGAAATCTATAAAACAATGCTGAGATCAATTTTAAAAGATAGAGACAAAGAGAGAGAGAGAGGTTCCATAAATCGAAAGGCCCATTTTCTAAAGTTATCAGTTCCCTCCAGATTGATCTATAAATTTAATGGAATACCAATAAAATCCCACTAGAGATTTTTGTAGACTCTAACAAGCTGATTCTATGATTTATATGGGAATACAAAAACAAAAACAAAAACTAGCTAAGACAAACTTAAAGAACAAATTTGGAGGACTTATGCTAGCTACCCAGATACAAAGACATATTATAAATTCAAGCAGTAACAAGTGTGGTTTGAGCACAGTAGAGATAAATAGGTCAATGATTAGAAACCAGAAGCTAGAAAAATAAGCAAACATATATAGTCATTGGATGATGAGTACATTGTACGAGGTCAGATGTTTATTCACATAAAATATAAATGAATGTTAACCTCTACCTCACATAAAAATCAATTCCAAGTAAATTATGAGACTAACTGTAACATAGTAAAACTTCTGGATGATAACACTAAAAAAAGTCTTCCAATTGTGGGACTAACTTTAGGGCTTCTCTCATCATTTCTTTTCCTGTTGCTCACATCCCCTCTGAGCTGGATAGAACTTTGATTTGCTTATAAGCAACAACCTATGGCAAAGGGGGAAGGATTTCAAATGTAATTAAAGTCTCAAATAAATTGATTTACAGTTACAGTAGACTCTTGAAGAATAAGGATTTAAACTGTGCGGGTCCAATAAATACAGCCAGCCCTCCAAATCCCCGGGTTTCACATCTGAGAATTCAACCAACTGCAGATTGAAAACAGTACTTTATATCTACAGTTGGGAATCCACAGATGTGGAGGGCTGATGGCATGCATTGTTCTACACCATTTTATATAAAGAACTGGAACACCCTTGAGTTTGGTATCCATCGTGGGGGTATGGGGGTTGTCTGCAACCAATGCCCTGCAGACACTAAGGAAAAACTGTAGTTAAGTTTTGGGGGAGTCAAAAGTTATAGGTGGATTTTTTACTGTATGGGGGTGGGTGCCCCTAACCCCTGCATTGTTCAAGGGTTAATTATTATCAAAGAGAGATTATTCTGTAAGGATATGACTTAACCAGGTGAAAGTCATGTACAAGGACTCCAGCATCCCTGAAAGAGGGACTTTCCTTGCAAGCCTGCAGGAGTAAGAAGCCATGCTGAAGGGTCCCTGTGATGAAGAACTGTAGGCAGTCTCCAGGAACGCAAGTGGCCTCTGCGACTTGAGGGTAGCCACCAGCCACCAGCCAGCAAAAAATACCAGGTCAGCAGTCATACGGACACCGAGACATTAATTCTGCCAACAAGTTAGTCTATAAGGTAATTCTTCCCAGTTGAGTCTCCAAGTGATAACACAGCCCAGCCTATACCTTAGTTTCAACCTGTGAGACCCACATCAGAGGACCAAGTGAAGCCACGCTCAGACTTCTGACCAAAGACAGCATGAAGTAAAGCTATTTACGATGTCAAGTTTATAGCAATTTGTTCAGGAGTGTTAGAAAATTAATATGATGACTTTAAGGTAGGCAAAGACTTCTTTAAAAGGATGCAGAAAGGCATTAACTATAAAGGAAAAGACTGATAAATCAGACTTCATTAAAATCACCATTAAGAGAGTTAAAAAGGGAAGCTATGAAGTGTGAGAATATATTTGCAACCATGTGTTCAAAGAAAGGCCTCAATTTTATAATATGCTTATAAATCAATTAGAAACATATAGACAACTTGATTTTTTTTTAATGGGGAAAAATTTTAAACAGTCACTTCACAGAAAGGATATCAGATGGCTTTAAACACATGAATACGTGTTCAGCATCATCATTTTTTCATGAGCATGAATATTAATACCATAATAAAAAAAATCACTACATTTCCACCAGAATAGCTAACCGTTTTTAAATAAATAAATAAACCAGTGAACCAGATGTGGTACAGCTGGAACTCTCATACACTGGGGGTAGATAAGTATATTTGTACAACTACTTCTGAAATCGGCTTGACAGTGTCTACCAGAGCAGAACATAAGCATAGTCTATGATCCTAGAGAAACTAGGGGAGCAGATTCAAAGCAAAGAGAATGGATGGTCATTCAAAAAAGACCACTGGTGAAAGTCTGCGTAGAATGTCTGTGGGTGAGGACACACGGAAGGAGTACACAGTGGTGAGAACTGTTGTGGCCTGCCTCTACTCTCCAGGGAAAAGACCATTTCCCTGTGGTACCAACCTGATTATGTCGGTAGGCAGTAGGATAAAATATTGAGACATGAAAAGAATGTATTGCCCCTCTACTATTCTGACTACCTCGTGCTGCATTACAAACTAAAATTTAGTGGCTTAACACATGTAGTTTATCACCTCTCAAGATTTTATAAGTCAGGAATCTGGGAAGTCTCAGCTGAGCATTTTTTTTTTTTTTTCATTTTTCTGAAGCTGGAAACAGGGAGAGACAGTCAGACAGACTCCCGCATGCGCCCGACCGGGATCCACCCGGCCTGCCCACCAGGGGCGGTGCTCTGCCCCCCAGGGGGCGATGCTCTGCCCATCCTGGGCGTAGCCATATTGCGACCAGAGCCACTCTAGCGCCTGAGGCAGAGGCCACAGAGCCATGCCCAGCGCCCAGGCCATCTCTGCTCCAATGGAGCCTTGGCTGCGGGAGGGGAAGAGAGAGACAGAGAGGAAAGCGCGGCGGAGGGGTGGAGAAGCAAATGGGCACTTCTCCTGTGTGCCCTGGCCGGGAATCGAACCCGGGTCCTCCGCACGCTAGGCCGACGCTCTACCGCTGAGCCAACCGGCCAGGGCCTCAGCTGAGCATTTCTTATGTTCCACATGGTGTCGATAGATGTCACCTGGTGGTGACAGATTGTGAATGGGTTCACTAAAGGGTCCAAGACAGCTTCACTTACATGTCTAGCACCTTGACTGTGATGGCTGGAAGGCTGCCTGAGCTCAGCTAAAACTGTTCACCAAAATGCTCACATGTGCCCTCTCCAGAATAACAGTCTCAGAGGAGCTGAACTTCCAGTAGAGCTTAGAGTTCCCACTTGTGAGCATTTGGAGAGGTCCAGTCATGAGCTGCAAGATTCCTACAACTTAGCCTTGGAAATTTCAGAACATTACCATCACCCCATCCTGTTAGTCAAGTGATTCAACGGAACCAGTCCAGATTCAAGAGGAGGAGAATGAAACAGACGAAGAGTAATGAGGGAGTCGTGTGGATGCAGAGGTAACAAAGGAAGGGATGCCAGCCACCTTAGAATGCGCTTCCACACCTCATCATGTCCTTGTTATTCTTAGACATTCTGCACACTAAGTCAATGGCATATACAGAGAGGAATTACAAAGCATAGGAAGAACAAAATAATCAAATCTTAGTTTAGCATAAGGATGGATACCAACAACAGATGCCAACAAGGACAATTAATGGCTGAGGTATGGTTGCCCCCCCCCCCCTTTCTGGTGGGAGGCACTGGGAAAGCCCTTGAATGCATATGCTCTCTCAGGGCTAATGCAAAGAACATCTGACTGGATTAAGAAATTTGTGAATTGACTAACAGGACAATGGTTAAACTTGTGCCACTAGGCAGAATGGGACAGCACAGAAATTAATTGCAATTGTAAAAAAAAAAATTATATTTTTGAACTCCTATGTTTGCGAGCAATTAAGTTACTACCTATCTAATACTTTAAGATTTTGTTTGAGTTGTTTTGATTATCTTAATTATTTATATACCACAATTCAGGAATAGCTAACTCTGATCAGTAATTTTTCTGTCTACCTCGTTCATTTTTCCTAGAATCTTGATATTCTTCTTATATTCTCATAGCAAAGAATGAACTCTTATTTGCTTCAATTCCATATTCTTGATGACTTTAAAATCTAATTTTTCTTAGACATAAAATATTTACTATTTTAAACACTTAGTTAATTTCTATTGACTCATGCTCTTCTAAATATTTCTCTCCTGAGATTGTCTAGTCTATTACTGCTGGAGGGGCCTCAGATTGTCTAGTCTATTACTGCTGGAGGGGCCTCTAACATAATGCCTTCCCAGGTTCATTATTATTTGTCTTTTGCAAAGCTTTTGCCCTTGAGCAGAATTATAATACTTTCTTCAGAGACAGTTGGGCAAATATTCACTGAGATAAGCCATCAGACATAAATGAAGCAACAAAAAGTACTTTTGAAGTACAGATAGAACTTCAAAGAGGAGAAATCAAGGGGTAAAGATAAATTCACAATTGCAGACTTATTCACCATAAACATACAAAAAGTTTTTAGGCTCAACGAATACTTACCCACAACCAAGGCAGACACAAACATACTATAATCTTTCCATAAAGTCATTCTGAGTCATCTTTACAATGGTAGTTTCCTTATTGGTCTGTTATATCCTTTCGACACCCCCAAATTCTCATGCCTTCCAACCATAAAGAAGATTCTGCTTCTTTGACAAATGAGCTCCCTACTTACACTCTTGCTCCCCTTCGGTTTATTCCCAACCAAGAAGTAGAGTAATCCATTTAGACACGTCAAATCATGTCTCTTCTCCAACAGGTAAAAGAACTGAGAAGATATTCCGTGGACCTTACAACAGCAGATGATTCTTTAAAAATCAGGACTTCTTTAGGAAATGATGTTCAATGAACACACCAAATTCCCTGTGTCTTACAAGCAAACTGATCATTGCTTGTACCTGGATGAGCTAGGAGGGAAAATGCTTCTTGCAAGAGGTTGAAACAAGGTATGCTCAATGTCCTATGCAGCATTTCTCGTCCTATGCACTCAAACCACTCTAGCCTTTTGAGAAACCCAAAAGAAAAGTGTTTTTTAAAGGATCTCTTTATACAGTTTTAAGGGAGCATACAGAAATAGAGCATATAGGCGGAACTACCAGGAATATACCATCTCCGTTATACCCTCTGTCCTTTGTCTTAACGGACCTGACACACTCTAAGATTAATGCAGAAATGTTATGTCTTATATAAAACATACATAGAAAAGGCAATAATTATTCCACACCCTTCCCCTACTTGTATGTTCAGATTAGCTAGCTGGAAATGGTGGTGTCCATGGTGTTAAGATCATAAAAAAGGAGGCAAGGGTTTGGGAGCCGATCTGATTAGTCCCTATATAATCTGGTAGTGAGCTAAAGAAAAATGGAAAAAAGTATACAAAGTCAAGAAGCCCACAAAGCAGAGTCCTTTTGGATTAAAATTTTATGTTAGCTCTCCAAAGTCTATGGTCTTTGCACTCAGGTAGTAAGTTCTGCAAGAGTTTCCTGGGACAATGGGAAGAGGCTTTGCTCTAAAATCCTACGGTTCTCAAGCCCACCATACTGGCTAAAATTAAAATGACTGATAACACTAAATGTTGCAAGGATGTAGAGCAACTGGATATCTCATACCTTGTTGGTAGGAATGTAAAATAATATAAATACAATACTTTGGAAAAAGTTTTAAGTTTCTTATAAAACTAAACAAATTCTTCCTATTCCTGACACCAGCAATTTTTCATTTCAAGAGTTACCTAACAGAAATAAAAACATGCTTTTAAAAAACACTTGTACAAAAATATCTATGCCATTCTTATACATAATGACCCAAAAATATAAAAGTCCAGGGTCCATCAATAGGAGAATGCATGCACAATTCTTGGTATATATAAAATGGAATACTACTCAGCAATAAAAAAGGCTGAAATATTGATACATGCAACAACTTGGATGGAAGCATTTAAGCACTCTCAAAAGCATTATGCTAAGTAAAAAAAAAGTGAACACAAAAGACCATATATTGTACTATTCCATTTATATGACATTCAAGAATACGAAAACATCTACTGTGGAAAAAAATCAGTAAAGTATTTGCCTGTGGAGATAGAGGCAGGGTTTAAGTATGCAGGGTCATAGGGGAATTTCTTGGATAGCGGTGATCAATATGTTGTTATGTGTTTGATCAAAACTCATTAAATGTGCTGGTAATGTTTGTGCATTGTACTACCTGCAAATTTTATATCAATAGCAGGGATCCAATGTTGAATTCTAGTTAATGATATGCATGCTGAAATATTTAGGGAGAAGTAATCTGCAATGTACTTTGAAATGCATCAAAAAGATAAAATGGATTAAAAAATGAATAAAGGGATATATAAATATATATGTGACAAAGCACATACAGGACAATATAAATGATAGAATTGGGGTTATGATTGTATATAGTGTGGTTTTTCACTGTAAAAGTCTTTCAAGTTCACTGGATATTTGAAATATATCATAATAAAATGTTTTAAAACAGCATCTCAGCCCCTATCGCACCTGACATGGTAAGCCCCATTAGATTAAATGTCCCTACAGTCAGTTGTGTCTTCCTTCGATGAATGAGCATAAAGAAAAACTTCAAGGCCCAGAAGACTATAGCCAGGTCCCCCAGCAGCTTCTGTCCCATCCCTGATGATTTGTTTATGGGCTGGACTGGAGTCTTAGTCATAGGTACCTGGCATCCAACTTTGACAAGAACAGAAATATATTTTTCCCAAAACAGAATGAAATATAAATAGATTTTAGACCCTTTGGCCTTATGATCACAATGTTTTATATAAATCCATGTACATGAATATTTAGATATAAGAAGAAAGAATTATTTCAGCCCACTGCAATTATCTTTTTTGTTCTCCTTGAATAAAATAAACTGAACTTTATTGCAAGAATCCTTATTAAGGTAATAAAATAATGCAAAATGATTATAAAGCCAATCTCATGTTTTATAGAAAATAGCAAAATAAAATCACTTTGTGGGATGTCAAATCCAAAGTTCTCACTTAAGAAAAGACAACTTCCAGCTGTCTTTAAGCATCACTATCTGTTCAACCTCTTGTGCCTTTTCAGGACTGGAAACCATTCTACTACTGTCTATTTCAAAAGATTACTGATCTTTGACCATACAAATAAAGACCTTCAGTGTAAATTCTATTAACTAAAAAACCTTTTTAATAATTGTCTTTGAAACTCATACATACAGACATCAGAAAGTTTGTTACCAGAAGAGAAAGTGGGTGGGATCAAGGAGAAGGGGGTAAAGGAGGTCAAATATATGGTACCTACCATACAGAAACCACACTTTGGGTAGTGAGCATGCAATAGAGCAGCACAAAGATATCAAATAATAATATGGTATCTGAAAATTATGTTTTTAACCAATGTTACCTCAATAAATTTAATTATAAGATAATAATTATCTTTGTGTTGTCTTTCCCATTATGTTTATTCAGATTTCATCCCTCCACCCCAGGCAAAAGAACAAAACAAAGCAAAATACTTGGGTTTCCTGTAATCATACACTTTGAAACCAGCTGTTATGATGATGTACTAAGATCTACTAAATTTGGCCTAAGCAGAAATGTAAATGAAGTACCACAAGTTGACTATGATCCAGGAATTCAGTATGCCTCTAAATAATCAAATGTTATATCACAATAACTAATCAAAGCATAAAGAGGTCAAATGAAGCATTAGTTCAATTCAACTGGTGGCACTCTGTCAAGATAAAAATTTAATGGGAGCTTTAGAGGAACAAAAAACTGAAATATATTCCTAAGAGGCTCACAAAATAATACCTAAAAGAATAAAATTTAATGGAAAATGTGGAAAAACAAAGTAGTAGGCAAGAAAAGTGAGAAAGATGGTTACTTTCTTCCCTCCATTGTCATTGAAATAGAACAAGATGGAACTGAAAGGATCTACAATAGGGTAAAGAAGACAGAACACTCACTCAATGGTTTCTTTTCAGTCTTCAGTCAACTTAATGTTTGTGAGGTATTGTACCTGTCACTTACTTCCTCCTTTATGAAGCTCCTGTCTTTCCTAAAGAACTAATCTTCATTCTTATCCTACCTTGCTAGTAGTCACTCATGTATTTATGGTCTCCATGGTTTCAAGGTCAAAAAAGGAAGACAGGAGTTTGGAAATGGACTAGGTTGTTCTCCAAGTAATTTTTTACTTTCACTGTTTACTTTTTACTTAATTTTTTCTAAGATTTCACTTATTCATTTTTAGAAAGAGAGGAGAGAGATAGTGAGAGAAGGGGAGAGGAGCAGGACATCAACTCCCATATGTGCCTTGACCAGGCAACACCAGGGTTTCGAACCAGTGACCTCAGCATTCCAGGTAGACACTTTACCTACTGTGCCACCACAGGTCAGGCATTCACTGTTTACTCTTTTGCTTTTCCTTTTTGTGGCTTTGTTTCCACCTATCTATAAAAATTAAATGTTATTTAAGATAATATCCTTTTGGGTCCTTTTTTTCTTTTTATTCTCTTCTTCTTTCCTAAGTAATCTTACTCACACTGTGGGTCAAATAAGTTTGCAAATATGATGTATATGTTTGTTCGCTTATAGTTTGCATTTGGTGTGGGGGACAGGCTGTAAGCAGGCAAGGTCCTGATAGCCTAAGGCTTAGTTTTAAGACTAAGCTTTTCCCACCCTCTTTTTTCCCCTTTTAATAATTTTATTTTTTTAATGGAGTGACATCAATAAATCAGGATACATATATTCAAAGATAACATGTCCAGGTTATCTTGTCGTTCAATTATGTTGCATACCCATCACCCAAAGTCAGATTGTCCTCTGTCACCTTCTATCTAGTTTTTCTTTGTGCCCCTCCCCCTCCCGCTTTCCCTCTCCCTCTCCCCGCTCCCCCTGTAACCACCACACTCTTATCAATGTCTCTTAGTCTCACTTTTATGTCCCACCTACGTATGAAATAATACAGTTCCTGGTTTTTTCTGATTTACTTATTTCACTTCGTATAATGTTTTCAAGATCCCACCATTTTTCCCACCCTTTTAATATTAAGATCTTCTCAACATTAAGCGTTTCCCCACACCCTTGACTGTTGCATTATGTGAGGTGATGCACTTTAATGAAGAATCCCATTTATGCCTCAGATAACTGGCTTTGTATCAGAGACTTCCTTATTTGTATACAGTACTGGCTTAAAGGCTTTAATTTCTACACTATAAAATAAGGGAGACCAGGGGGCTCTCCCTCTCTCTGTTTCTGATTAGCATTGCAGAGGAGAAACCGCCAGGATGGCAGAGTGCTGAAGGAGAAGCCAGTTTGTGCAGTTTGTGCAGAGAGAAAGAGATGGGGAACAGAGGTGAATAAGGCTGGTGAGGTAGAAACCTTTGATTCCAGGAATACTTAGATAAGTCAGTGGCTTTGGGAGCCCTGAATGGAAAGGGAAGTGTTTTCCCACTGTATGTATTCCTTGCCCGCCATATGCGAGCTAGGATTAAAGGTAATGGCCCACCAGTTCTTGGCTCCATTGTTTCATTATCGTCTGTCCAAATCAAATGTGAACCTGCATGGGCCAGGCGGCTGTGATGGTGGCCACAGTTACTGGACATACACACACACTGCTGATCCTTAAAATTATATTCCAACTTTAATCTCTTTCCAAAGCTCCAAACTGAGTTTTTTCATTTTAGTTGTCTTAAAGGTACATAAAGCTTTACCAAGTTGAAAAACAAATTTATTATTTCTGCCTAAAACCCTCTCATTTTCAAGTATTTTTTATTAATCACATTTCTATCAAAGCAGTCCTCCAAGTTAGCAACTATGAAATGACATTGCAAATTTTGGGGAGTCTTCCCTTTTCCATACCGATGCTTCTTAAAGTAAGGATAGTCATTCCCCTTATCTCAGTGCCTAGAAGAGTGTCTAATACATACCAGGCACACAAGGCAGGAATGAAAGAAGGGAGGCAGAGAGGAAGAGAAGAAAAACACAATGAAAGGAAAATGGGAAGGAAGAAAGGAGAGATGTGAGGAGGAAGGCAATTAATAAAGTTACTAACCTACTACCCATAATAGGGTAAAGCTTATAACAGTTGACAGTTGACACTGTAATCCTTCTAAGGAAGAGAGCTCTTTTAGCTGAAATAAAATTATTAGAAGTTCTTAAAGTAAAAAGCCCTTCAGGGGCCATGACAATACACTCACCCCAATGACTTTCAAGTGTTCAATCACTTCTAGGAAATTCATTAAAAGCTTGCTTGGTGTGACTGGCTATTTTCATTCTTGCATTGCCTTGAAGGATGGGATTTAGAATCTAAGTTTAAATGGGCTCAAAAGGAGATGAAACTCAGGGACAGGAAAGCCATAGGACAAAGCTCCCGGGCAATCTGGGTGTGCATTCACAGTCACAAGTGGTGGTAAGAGTACTCAGCCTTTCCAGAAAGCCATAAGGCAGCTGAAGCCTTGCCTCAGCCTCTGCCAGGGAATCTGATAGATGATCAGATCAAACGGACAACAATCCTATTCGAAAGATCAAGCCAAAATGACAAAATAAAGTATTCAGGACTATACAAGACATCGCTTTATTCCAAATTCAAAGAGACAAGGCTAAGTCAGCTTCAAGTTCTAATAGGAACTCAAGAAATTCAGCTTTGATCTTGGACAACCTCTTCTTATACACATTTAGTGTAGGGGTGAAGTCTCTGAAAAGGTTTAAATAGTTGAAGCTAGCACAGCCCTGAAAATGGGCACTGGCCCCTGCAGCTTAAATTTAAAGAACTCTTTATAAGCTAATGGATACTTTGGCAGTGGGCCAACAATTAGCACCAATGTATTCTCTCCCCTCACTCCAAAGACTCTGTGTTTCTTGAGCTTGTGTTCTCATAGCTGAGTGAGATGGGGAAATGAAGAAGAAGAAGACAGGAATGTCTAGTAATTTGAAGTAGAAATATATATATCTGCCAATAGCACATTCTAGAAATATAAAATTTCTTACTAGTAGGCCACTGTACCCTTCATAGTCATTCTGATGCTCATGGGCTAGTTTATTTCCTTTATATGCTTCAGTCCAAGTTTTATAACATAATTATACATGTTGTTCTATAAAAAATGAATGAAACCACTCATTTTGACAGTTAATGAGGTTATAGGAGTATGCAATTTTATAGTAAACTCTACTATATGCTTGTTTTTGTAATAAACAAAATTGTGGATCTCCAAAACATGCTGCTGTCTTATAATAAAACCATTCACAGCAATAGATAAAGAGAAGAGACTGCTTACTTTTCAATCAGTGATAGCCACCTCTGCTATAAAAACAGACACAAAAAATGATCTGGGTTGTTTTTGAAGCAAAAATATGAGTAAATACACAAGAAACACTCCAAAAACTGATGTTAGTCATCAAAATAAACTAGCAAAGCCTCAAAGTCATTTGAAAATATCAATCTTGTGGAGGTTATAACAATCTTAGACGGTGCTTCTTCTACCAACAGCATTTATGAAACATTTTTCATTTCACTACTTTTCTTGGTTATTGGCATTGTTCTCAGCTAATATCTTCTCACTTTAAGACAGTCTACACCATATTTACACTTTAAGTTAAAAACAGTGTCCAGATAGTTTACATTTCATTTTTCAAATACATATTTTCTTTCAAAGTACCAACTTTCTGTACGAGGTAGATACCTTTGTCCCTGACCAAGAGACAATCTTTTCTTCAAATCAATATTGTTTATAAGCATGACTATATGTTCCATATTTAGCACCAAAGAAAGACACTGGTGGCATTCTCTAAACCGGTGTTTCCCAACATGGGGCCCATGCCCCACAAGGGAGTAATTCGATAGTTAAGGGGGGCAATTTGAAAATGGACTCGACACGACTTTAACTCTTTCACCCTGGGCCATTTAAATGCAATGCTAGATATCGGTGCCAAATTTAACAAAAAATGCAATTCTTAAATAATTGTGGTAAATAATTATTAAGTATAATTTTGTTTGACAAGACCAAAATATCAACTGGGTGATTGGCGTTGTCAAGTAAACTTCATCCTGGGTTCACCGCGGAGCGTGCCGTCTGCCGCGGGGAACCCCGGACGTTTTAAAAACTCACTAAACAACGCAGTTATTCTCACCTAATTGGCCCATCGCAACTTCTATAGTGTTTCACATCATTCAGTTGATGTTAATTTGAAATAAGTGTCAGTCAAATGAAAATGAAAATACGACATATCAGAATCTCTGGGATGCAGCAAAAGCAGTAATAAGAGGAAAGTTCATATCACTTCAGGCCTATATGAACAAACAAGAGAGAGCCGAAGTAAACCACTTAACTTCACACCTTAAGGAACTAGAAAAAGAAGAACAAAGACAACCCAAAACCAGCCGAAGAAAGGAGATAATAAAAATCAGAGCAGAAATAAATGAAATAGAGAACAGAAAAACTATAGAAAAAATCAATAAAACAAGGAGCTGGTTCTTTGAAAAGATCAACAAAATTGACAAACCCTTGGCAAGACTCACCAAGGAAAAAAGACACAGGACTCAAATAAATAAAATCCAAAATGAAAGAGGAGAGATCACCACAGACATCATAGAAATACAAAGAATGATTGTAGAATACTATGAAAAATTATATGCCACCAAATACAACAATCTAGAAGAAATGGATAAATTCCTAGAACAATACAACCTTCCTAGACTGAGTCATGAAGAAGCAGAAAGCCTAAACAGACCAATCAGCAGGGAGGAAATAGAAAAAACTATTAAAAATCTCCCCAAAAATAAAAGTCCAGGCCCAGACGGTTATACTAGTGAATTCTATCAAACATTCAAAGAAGACTTGGTTCCTATTCTACTCAAAGTCTTCCAAAAAATTGAAGAAGAAGCAATACTTCCAAACACATTTTATGAGGCCAACATAACCCTCATACCAAAACCAGGCAAGGATGGCACAAAGAAAGAAAACTACAGACCAATATCTCTAATGAATACAGATGCTAAAATACTAAACAAAATACTGGCAAACCGAATACAACAACATATTAAAAAAATAATACATCATGATCAAGTGGGATTCATCCCAGAATCTCAAGGATGGTTCAACATACGCAAAACGGTTAACGTAATACACCATGTCAACAAAACAAAGAACAAAAACCACATGATCTTATCAATAGATGCAGAAAAGGCTTTTGATAAAATACAACACAATTTTATGTTTAAGACTCTCAACAAAATGGGTATAGAAGGAAAATATCTCAACATGATAAAGGCCATATATGATAAACCATCAGCCAACATCCTATTAAGTGGCATAAAACTGAGGACTTTCTGCCTTAAATCAGGAACAAGACAGGGTTGTCCACTCTCTCCACTCTTATTCAACGTGGTGCTAGAAGTTCTGGCCAGAGCAATCAGACAAGACAAAGAAATAAAAGGCATCCATATCGGAAAAGAAGAAGTAAAGCTATCACTTTTTGCTGATGATATGATCCTATACATCGAAAACCCGAAGGACTCCACAAAAAGATTATTAGAAACAATAAACCAATACAGTAAGGTCGCAGGATACAAAATTAACATACAAAAGTCCATAGCCTTTCTATATGCCAACAATGAAATATTAGAAAACAAACTCAAAAAAATAATACCCTTCACGATTGCAACAAAAAAAATAAAATACCTAGGAATAAACATAACAAAGAATGTAAAGGACCTATATAATGAAAATTATAAAGCATTGTTAAGGGAAATCGAAAAAGATACAATGAGATGGAAAAATATTCCTTGTTCTTGGATAGGAAGAATAAATATAATCAAAATGGCCATATTACCCAAAGCAATATATAAATTTAATGCAATTCCCATCAAAATCCCTATGAGATTTTTTAAAGAAATGGAACAAAAAATCATCAGATTTATATGGAACTATAAAAAACCCCGAATAGCCAAAACAATCCTAAGGAAAAAGAATGAAGCTGGGGGCATTACAATACCTGACTTTAAACTATATTATAGGGCCACAATAATCAAAACAGCATGGTATTGGCAAAAAAATAGACACTCAGACCAATGGAACAGAATAGAAAGCCCAGAAATAAAACCACATATATATGGTCAAATAATCTTTGATAAAGGGGCCAACAACACACAATGGAGAAAAGAAAGCCTCTTCAACAAATGGTGTTGGGAAAACTGGAAAGCCACATGCAAAAGAATGAAACTCGACTACAGCCTGTCCCCGTGTACTAAAATTAATTCAAAATGGATCAAAGACCTAAATATAAGACCTGAAACAATAAAGTACATAGAAGAAGACATAGGTACTAAAATCATGGACCTGGGTTTTTTTTTTTTTTTTTTTTTTTTTTTTTTTTTTATATATAAATAAATTTTTATTTTAATGGGGTGACATCAATAAATCAGGGTACATACATTCAAAGAAAACATTTCCAGGTTATCTTGTCATTTAGTTATGTTGCATACCCATCACCCAAAGAGAGATCGTCCTCTGCCACCCTCCATCCAGTTCTCTCTGTACCCCTCCCCCTCCCCTCCCCCTCTCCCTCCTTCCCTCCCCCCACCCCCCATAGCCACCACACTCCTGTTCATGCCTCTCAGTCTCGCTTTTATGTCCCACTAATGTATGGAATCCTGCAGTTCCTGTTTTTTTCTGATTCGCTTATTTCACTCCGCACAATGCTAACAAGACTCCACCATTCCGCTATAAGTGATCCAATGTCACCATTTCTCCTAGCTGAATAATATACCATGGTGTATATGTGCCCCATCTTCTTCATCTAGTCCTCTATTTTTTTTACAGTGATTAAAAGCCTTTAAGCAAACTCTTGGCCAATACAGCAAGAATCCATAAATGAGTAGTGTCCTTAACATGTTCCCCAAGTCCAAGTTGGCCCCCTCACCATGCCAAATCCCTGAAAAATGCAACCCAACCACAGTTCAGTCTGTTAGGAGCTGTCACAGGGAGCATGAGTCCAGGAACGTTCCCCACAGGAAAAGTCCGTATGGCACTGGAATTGTTGTCACCATTCTATACTTTGCAGCTCATGTCCAAGTCCCAATGACCGCTGCTTCTAGCTGGTAATGATTCAGGTAGACTGGAAAAAGCCATTTGCAGCATGCGTGGATATGGAGCTTCTGTTCTCCTCTGCCTGGAGAGTTGAGACCAGGTTGCTTTTCCCTGGAGCTCTGTGACTGTGGCCTGGTAAAGAGAACCTTGGGATACACTAAGCTGGGTGGCAAAGGTAAATTCATAATACAAGTTGGCAAAAGGAGGAAAGAGAGCTCTAAATTAAGAGTAGGTCCCAGCCTGAAATATGAGTGGGGCATTGAGGTAGGAGGAATAAAGGAAACACTATATATTAAGCAAAGCAGCAGAAAATAGGACTATCAACACCCACAACAGAGATCTTTGAGGGAAGAATAAAGAACCTGACTATTCAGGCAAAACATAGTTAAGTGGCCCTTGTGCAAATGAGATCAGTTTACCTGCTTCTTGGAAGAAATACCCTAGGCTCGTCCACAGTGTCGTAGATGGGGTCTACGGCCCTGGGCACCTTCAGCCTTCAGTGGCAAACCCCAGCATTCTGGGCAAGGTTAGGTCATAGGTGGCTGGAGCAGGCCTGGAAGAGACTGAATCCTCCCTTAGAGGAGCGAGGGGGAAGCCCACCTTCCAGTGTCCCTGTTTCCTCACAGTAGAGGTGTGTAAGCCTGGCAGGCTTTAGCTCAATGACCTTCCATTCCACTATTGAAGCAGGACCCAGATGGCATCCTATGAGACCCCTTTGTGGTGCTGGAGCCTTTAAGGGTGTATCCTAAAAGCTGGTAGTTCCCCCTGATCTCTATTGGGCTTTTTCTGCCTCTAGGTATCTTAAAAGCCATTCTCAGAAGATCTCGCT
Organism: Saccopteryx bilineata; assembly: GCF_036850765.1. Taxonomy (NCBI): domain Eukaryota; kingdom Metazoa; phylum Chordata; class Mammalia; order Chiroptera; family Emballonuridae; genus Saccopteryx; species Saccopteryx bilineata. The sequence continues at coordinate 188,846,413 of NC_089490.1, read as the reverse complement.
GAGGGGTTTGAGGATCCCCATCCGCCTATATAAATCTTTTCCATATATCTGGAGCTATTTGGAAAAAAGACAGAACAGTGTTATTAGCTAGATCTAATAAAGAAGGTAGATTTGGTGTCTCCTGTTCATCAGCTTTCAAAAGAAATGTAAATTTTTTTTTTTTTAAGTAAAAAGCATGATATGGTAGACCCATCGGAGTCATTGGCCTGGTGTGCAGGATTCCCGGGTTCGATTCCCAGCCAGAGCACACAGGAGAAGCGCCCATCTACCTCTCCACCCCTCCCCCTCTCCCCCCCTCCCGGTCCCTCTCCTCCCGCCCACAGCCAAGGCTCCACCGGAGCAAATCCACCCTGGGCACTAAGGATGGCCCCATGGCCTCCGCCCCAGTTGCTAGAATGACTCCGGTTGTAACAGAGCAACATCCCAGATGGGCAGAGCATTCCCCCCGGTAGGCATGCCAGGTGGATCCCAGTCAGGCACATGCAGGAGTCTGTCTGCTTGCCTCCCCATCCCCATCCTCAGAAATATACAAAAAAAATAAATAAATAAAAGAAAAAATACAAAAAAAAAAAAAAAAAAGGGGGGGGGGGCATTCCCTTGTGCTAAAGCACCAGGAAGCATGGAGTGAGCTTGGGTATGTCCTATGAAACATGGAGCTCTATGTTTACATATAAGTCTTTGAAGAAGGAGGAACTGCTGAAATAGTTTGTCAGCATTTGTCCCTAAGACAGCAGTCTTTATAGTGGGAACACCATACGTAAATATTTGCTGTCTGTCTATAGATTAAGGGGGGAATATGGCCAATGCTGACAAGCCATGATCTTTGTGCCCCTCCCCTCCCCCAACCCCCTCCCTCTCCTCCCCCCACCCTGTAACCCCAACACTGTTGTTCATGTCTCTGAGTCTCATCTTTATGTCCCACCTATGTGTGGAAACATATAGTTCTTAGTTTTTTCTGATTTACTTCTTTCACTCAGTATAATGTTATCAAGGCCCATCCATGTTGTTGTAAAAGATCCTATGTCATCATTTCTTATGGCTGAGTAGTATTCCATAGTATATATATACCAAAGCTTTTTAATCCACTCATCCTCTGATGGACACTTGGGCTGTTTCCAAATCTTTGCTATTGTGAACAATGCTGCCATAAACATGGGGGTGCATTTCTTCTTTTCAAACAGTGCTATGGTGTTCTTGGGGTATATTCCTAACAGTGGTATAGCTGGGTCAAAAGGCAGTTCGATTTTTAATTTCTTGAGGTATCTCCATACTGTTTTCCACAGTGGCTGCACCAGTCTGCATTCCCACCAGCAGTGCAGGAGGGTTCCCTTTTCTCCACATCCTCGCCAGCACTTATTCTGTGTTGTTTTATTGATGAGCGCCATTCTGACTGGTGTGAGGTGATATCTCATTGTGGTTTTAATTTGCATTTCTCTAATCATTAATGATGTTGAACATTTTTTCATATGCCTATTGGCCATCTGTGTGTCCTCTTTGGAGAAATGTCTATTCATTTCTTTTGCCCATTTTTGGATTGGATTGTTTGTCTTCCTGGTATTAAGTTTTACAAGTTCTTTATAAATTTTGGTTATTAACCCCTTATCAGACGCTATGTCAAATATATTCTCCCATTGTGTAGTTTGTCTTTTTATTCTGTTCTTATTGTCTTTAGCTGTGCAGAAGCTTTTTAGTTTGATAAAGTCCCATTTGTTTATCCTGTCTTTTATTTCACTTGCCTGTGGAGACAAATCAGCAAATATATTGCTGCGACAGATGTCAGAGAGCTTACTGCCTATGTTTTCTTCTAAAATGCTTATGGTTTCATGGCTTACATTCAAGTCTTTTATCCATTTTGAGTTTATTTTTGTGAGTGGTGTAAGTTGGTGGTCTAGTTTCATTTTTTTGCAGGTAGCTGTCCAGTTTTCCCAACACCATTTGTTGAAGAGGCTGTCTTTACTCCATTGTATTGTCTTACCTCCTTTGTCAAATATCAGTTGTCCATAGAGCTGTGGGTTTATTTCTGAGTTCTCTGTTCTGTTCCATTGATCTATGTGCCTGTTCTTATGCCAGTACCATGCTGTTTTGAGTACAATGGCCTTATAATATAACTTGATATCTGGAAGTGTGATACCTCCCGCTTTTTTCTTCCTTTTCAGGATTGCTGAGGCTATTCGTGTTCTTTTTTGGTTCCATATAAATTTTTGGAATATGTGTTCTATGTCTTTGAAGTAAGTCATTGGTATTTTCATTGGTATTGCATTGAATTTATAAATTGCTTTGGGTAATATAGACATTTTAATGATGTTTATTCTTCCTAACCATGAGCACGGTATATGCCTCCACTTATTCGTATCTTCCCTGATTTCTTTTATCAATGTTTTATAATTTTCTGAGTACAAGTCTTTAATCTCCTTGGTTAGATTTATTCCTAGGTACTTTATTTTTTTGGTTGCAATGGTAAAGGGGATTGATTCCCTGATTTCTCTTTCTGACAGTTCATTATTAGTGTATAAAAATGCCTCTGATTTCTGAGTATTGATTTTATATCCTGCCACCTTGCCAAATTCTTTTATCAGGTCTAGTAGTTTTTTGACTGAAACTTTAGGGTTTTCTATATACAATATCATGTCATCTGCAAATAATGATAGTTTTACTTCTTCTTTTCCAATTTGGATGCCTTTTATTTCTTTTTCTTGTCTGATTGCTGTGGCGAGGACTTCCAGAACTATGTTGAATAAGAGTGGTGAAAGGGGGCAACCCTGCCTTGTTCCTGATCTTAAGGGGATAGCTTTTAATTTTTGCCCATTGAGTATTATGTTGGCTATGGGTTTGTCATATATGGCCTTTATCATGTTGAGGTATGTTCCCTGTATTCCCACTTTGCTGAGAGTTTTGATCATGAATGGGTGCTGGACTTTATCAAATGCTTTTTCTGCATCTATTGAAATTATCATGTGGTTTTTCTCCTTTCTTTTGTTTATGTGATGAATCACATTGATTGATTTGCGAATATTGTACCAGCCTTGCCTCCCAAGAATAAATCCTACTTGATCATGGTGTATGATTTTTTCCATATATTGCTGGATCCGGTTCGCTAATATTTTATTGAGGATTTTTGCATCTAAGTTCATCAGGGATATTGGCCTATAATTTTCTTTTTTTGTGTTGTCTTTGCCTGGTTTTGGAATCAGAATTATGCTCGCCTCATAAAAGGAGTTTGGAAGTCTTCCTTCCTCTTGAATTTTTTGAAATAGCTTGAGAAGGATAGGAGTTAGTTCTTCTTTGAATATTTGGTAGAATTCACTTGTGAAGCCATCAGGCCCAGGACTTTTCTTTTTTGGGAGTTTTTTGATAGCTGTTTCAATCTCATTTGTTGTAATTGGTCTGTTTAGGTTTTCTGTTTCTTCCAGATTGATTTTTGGAAGATTATATGATTCAAGGAATTTGTCCATTTCATCTAGGTTGTCTAGTTTTTTGGCGTACAGTTCTTCATAGTATTTTCTTACAATATTTTGTATTTCTGTTGTGTCAGTTGTTATTTCTCCACTCTCGTTTCTAATTTTATTTATTTGAGTCCTCTCTCTTTTTTTCTTGGTGAGTCTTGTTAAAGGTTCATCGATCTTGTTTACCTTTTCAAAGAACCAGCTCCTGGTTTCATTGATCCTCTGTATTGTTTCTTTAGCCTCTATGTCACTTATTTCTGCTCTGATCTTTATTATTTCCTTCCTTCTACTAGCTCTGGGCTTTACTTGCTGTTCTTTTTCTAGTTCTTTTAGATGCAGGGTTAAGTTGTTAATTTGAGCTTTTTCTAGCTTCTTGAGGTATGCCTGTAATGCTATATACTTCCCTCTCAGGACTGCTTTTGCTGTGTCCCATAAATTTTGAGTTGATGTATGCTCATTATCGTTTGTTTCTAGGAATTTTTTAATTTCTTCTTTGATCTCAATGTTAACCCATTCATTGTTTAATAACGTGCTATTTAGTTTCCAAGTGTTTGAATGTTTTTCAATTTTTCTATTGTGGTTGATTTCTAGTTTAATGCCATTGTGATCAGAGAAAGTGTTCGATATGATTTCAATCTTCTTAAATTTGTTGAGCCCGCTTTTGTGCCCTAACATGTGGTCTATTCTAGAGAATGTCCCATGAGCGCTTGAAAAGAATGTATATTCTGCTCTTTTAGGGTGAAAGGTTCTGAAGATATCTATTAAATCGAGTTCATCTAATATGTCCTTTAAGTCTGCTGTTTCTTTGTTAATTTTCTTTCTTGAGGACCTATCTAATGATGTTAATGGGGTATTGAAATCTCCTACTATTATAGTATTGCTGTTGATCTCGCCCTTTAAGTCTATCAAAGTCTGCTTTATATATTTAGGTGCTCCTATATTAGGTGCGTAGATATTTATAATGGTTATATCTTCCTTTTGTATTGCTCCCTTTATCATTATGTAGTGACCGTCTTTATCTCTAACTATGGTCTTTGTTCTAAAGTCCATTTTGTCTGATATAAGTATTGCTACCCCAGCTTTTTTTTCATTTCCATTTGTGTGAAATATTTTTTTCCATCCTTTTATCTTCAGTCTGTGTGCATCTTTTGATTTAAGGTGTGTCTCTTGTAGACAGCATATGTATGGGTCCTGTTTTCTTATCCACGCAGCTACCCTATGTCTCTTGATCGGATCATTTAATCCATTAACATTTAAGGTTATTACTGATATGTAACTGTTTATTGCCATTTTTTTTCTTTAAAACTGTTTTTCTCTTTTGCTATATTCTTTTTTTCCTTTGATCTGTTTACAACAGGTCCCTTAGCATTTCTTGCAGCCTTGGTTTGGTTGTAGTGAAATCCTTTAGTTTTTTTTTGTCTGTAAAGCTTTTTATTTCTCCTTCAATTTTAAATGATAGCCTTGCTGGATAAAGTAGTCTTGGTTGTAGGTTCTTGTTCTGCATTACTTTGAATATTTCTTGCCATTCCCTTCTGGCCTCAAGTGTTTCTGTTGAGAAGTCAGAAGTCATCCTTATGGGGGCTCCTTTGTAGGTGATTGTCTTTTTTTCTCTAGCAGCTTCTAATATTTTCTCTTTATCATTAAGCTTTGGTAATTTAATTATGATGTGTCTTGGTGTTGGTTTCTTTGGATTTCTCCTTAATGGAGTTCTCTGTGCTTCCTGAACATGTGAAATATTTTCCTGCCTTAATTGGGGGAAGTTTTCTGCTATAATATGTTTGAACAAAGTCTCTATCCCTTGTTCTTTCTCTTCTTCTTCAGGAACCCCTATGATGCGGATGTTATTTCTCTTCATGTTGTCACAGAGCTCTCTTAGAGTTTCCTCAGACTTTTTGAGTCTCTTTTCTTTTTTCTGCTCTGCTTCCGTGCCTTTATTTATTGTGTCCTCTAACTCACTGATTCGATTCTCTGCTTCATCCATCCTGCTTTTAATTCCTTCCATTGTATTCTTTATTTCAGATATTGTATTTGTCATTTCTGTCTGATTCTTTTTTATTATTTCAATGTCCTTTTTTATATTTGTTATCTCTTTATTTAGGTTTTCGTAATGGCCATCTATGGTGGTTCTAATATCTTTGAGCATCCTAACAATCGTTATTTTAAACTCTGCATCTGGTAATTTGGTTATATCTGATTCACTTAGGTCCTTTTCTGGGGATTTCTCTTGGTTTATTTGTGTTGTATTTCTCTGCCTCCGCATTTTCTCTTCACGAGAGTGGCTTTGATCACGTGCTCGGGTGCACAAGGGTTGGTGGCCTTGGCCTTTGCCCCGCCCCCGTGTGTGATGTTATGCTCGGTCCTGAGGGCACTGGCGAGCACCTTTGCTCAGCTGCGGGTCTCTGCCTGTTTCCGAGCTTTCGCCCTGCCTTTGCAGGATGATCCCACTCAAGGAACAGCTGCTAGCCTTGGCTCTACCACCAGGAAAGGCTGCGTGCCCAAGCTCAGCTTCGTAGTGGAACTCTGCCTCTTCTGGGCTTTTGGCTCCACCCCCGCGGGAGGAGCCTGCTACCAACTCAGACCGCAAGCCTGGGTTGCACGGGTGGGGCAGGGCTGTGCTCCTCTGCCCTTGCTCCGGGGCTGGTTTCTACCCTTTCTGGGTTTCCCGCCCTTCTCCCGGAGGCTGGATTACAGGCTGCCGGCAGCTGAGCTTAGCCGCTTTTGCACGCCCCCTTCTCCCTAGCCGGGCAAGATTGAGCTCACACCTGAGCCCACTGGTGGCCAGCCGGCTTCCGCCCCTGCCAGCAGAACCGCGCTTTTGTCTCCCGCTGCCGCCCGCTCTCCGGTGCGCCCTCAGCCGTGTGGGTGGGGGCGTTGCAGCTCGGACCCTAAGACTCACTACCGTAGACCCGAAAGCTCCCTCCTTCTATGCGACTCTGCTCTGAATGCCGCAGGGGGGCTTGTTTGGCTGCTCTCCTGCTTCCCTTTGCTGGTATTGCTGTTTCCGGGGGAAATATTCACTTCAGCTTTGGGGAGTGACTCGTCCCAGGGGTTAGAGTGGCTATCTCCCAAAAATGTTTCTCCCTATGCCTCCTAGATTGCACTCTCTTCCTGATACTGTGGTTCTCTCCCCTCTCCCTCCGTCTCCAGGAGCCCCGGGTGAGTGTTTGTGAGAGAGATGTTCTGCGTGGTCCCTTTAAGAAGGATCCTGGGTCTGAGAAATCAGACTCTCTCACAAACAGTATCCTGACTTGTTTCCAGCTAAATACTGTCCTTATGCTTCTTCTGGGCTCTGGGGCTGCAGGCTGGGGCTTTGTTCCTGGGGCTCAGGGCCCTTTCCCCTCTGCTAAACTCACTTCCCGCCACGCGAGTCTCTCCCTGCTGCTGTTCGCTCCGAGAAGCTGGGCAGCCCTCTCCGCGTTTCCGCTTTTCCTACCAGTCTCTGGGTGGCTTCTTCAGCGTTCCTGGGTTGAAGAGTCCTTTAGTTTAGTCCAAAGTTGGTTTTTCCAGTTGATAGTTCATAAAATTAGTTTGTAATCCACATTGGTTCTGGGAGGTAGATGCTGGTACGTTCGCCTACTCCAGCGCCATCTTGTCTCTCGGACCTGGGTTTTAAAGAACATTTTATGAACTTGACTCCAATGGCAAGAGAAGTGAAGGCAAAGATAAATGAATGGGACTACATCAGAATTAAAAGTTTTTGCTCAGCAAGAGAAACTGATATCAAAATAAACAGACAGCCAACTATATGGGAACTGATATTTTCAAACGACAGCTCAGATAAGGGCCTAATATCCAAAATTTACAAAGAACTCATAAAACTCAACAACAAACAAACAAACAATCCAATAAAAAAATGGGAAGAGGACATGAACAGACACTTCTCCCAGGAAGAGATACAAATGGCCAACAGATATATGAAAAGATGCTCAGCTTCATTAGTTATTAGAGAAATGCAAATCAAAACTACAACGAGATACCACCTCACTCCTGTTAGATTAGCTATTATCAACAAGACGGGTAATAGCAAATGTTGGAGAGGCTGTGGAGAAAAAGGAACCCTCATTCACTGTTGGTGGGACTGTAAAGTAGTACAACCATTATGGAGGAAAGTATGGTGGTTCCTCAAAAAACTGCAAATAGAAGTACCTTATGACCCAGCAATCCCTCTACTGGGTATATACCCCAAAACCTCAGAAACATTGATACGTAAAGACACATGTAGCCCCATGTTCATTGCAGCACTGTTCACAGTGGCCAAGACATGGAAACAACCAAAAAGCCCTTCAATAGAAGACTGGATAAAGAAGATGTGGCACATATACACTATGGAATACTACTCAGCCATAAGAAATGATGACATCAGATCATTTACAGCAAAATGGTGGGATCTTGATAACATTATAAGGAGTGAAATAAGCAAATCAGAAAAAAACAAGAACTACATGATTCCATACATTGGTGGAACATAAAAATGAGACTAAGAGACATGGACAAGAGTGTGGTGGTTACCAAGGGTGGGGGGGGAGGGAGGACATGGGAGGGAGGGAGGGAGAGAGTTAGGGGGAGGGGGAGGGGCACAGAGAACTAGATAGAGGGTGACGGAGGACAATCTGACTTTGGGCGAGGGGTTTGCAACATAATTTGATGACAAAATAACCTAGACATGTTTTCTTTGAATATATGTACCCTGATTTATTAATGTCATCCCATTACCATTAATAAAAATTTATTTAAAAAAAAAAAAAAAAAGAAATAAGTGTCAGTCAAAACTGTTGTAAAAGCTCGTTGATTTAATAAATATACATATATATATTGTATAGATATAATTGGTAAGTATTTGATTTTATTTTTATCAATATTAAACTCTTTATTAAGTACTTCTTGCATCGGGGCTAGAAAGTAATAATATTTTATAAATATTATTGGGGCTATAATAGTGCATGCATGACAATTTTAATTTTAGAAGCATAACTTTCCAGAAAATTTTGTCAAGTGGAAAAAATATAGATACCCTTTGATTTGCAGTGGTAGTGTAGTAAATGTGTTATATACATTTAAATAAATATGAATTTTTAGTATACGTTTACTCTGTCACATTGAATATATTTTAACACATATTTTAATATTAGTTTTTAATTGATCTTATTTTTATTATAGCCCATAGTAAAATGAGTGGTGCAAGCAAGAAAAAAACCCGTCAATATTCGGAGGAATATTTAAAATTTGGGTTCATACCCACTGTTCACGATGAGCGGATTCCTTTTTGTCTTTTATGCCAGCAATGCTTGACCAACGAATCAATGAAACGAGGTCGTCTTGAGGCGCATTTGAAGGCAAAACATAGTGCTCATATTAATTCAGATTTGAGTTACTTTAAAACTTTAAAGAAAAATTTTGATAAAAGAACAACATTAAAGTCTATTTACTGCTCATACTTCAACTAATAATCGTGTTCTTGAGGCTAGTTATCAAATTTCTTTATTCATCGCTAAAACTGGAGAAAATCACACTATAGGAGAGAATTTAATAAAACCGTCAATATCAGCATTTCTTAAAACGGTTCTTGAAAAAGATGACAAAGATGTAAAAGCTATGCCACTCGGTAACAATTCTGTTAGCAGAAGAATAGACGAAATGAATGAGGATATTGAAAAACAACTTATTGAAAAGCTGAAAACAAGAAAATTCTCCTTGCAAATGGATGAATCAACTTTGAGAGACAGTGAGGCAGTATTGATAACTTACATAAGATATATTAATAAAGGACATTTTGCTGAAGAAATGTTGTTCTGTAAAAGATTAGAAAGCACCACTACCTCCAAAGATATATATAATAAGCTAAAAAACTACTTAGATGTCAATGATATACCAATGAAAAATAGAACATCTTGTGCTGCAGATGGTGCTCCCAATATGATGGGCAAGAAAAATGGCTGCTTAAAATTGATGAAAGATGCGAATCCAGAAATGATTCTTGTGCATTGTGTTATTCATAGGGAAAACTTGGTAGCTAAAAACATCTCGCCTGTTCTGAATGAAGTATTACATACAGTAATAAAGTGTGTTAATGCTATTAAAGCTAGTGCCAAATGTGAGCATCTTTTCAAGCTATTTTGTGAAGAACAAAATGAAGACCATGTGAGACTTTTACTTCATACTGAAGTAAGATGGCTATCTAAAGGAAACTGAAAAGATTTATGGAACTGTTTGATACTCTTCGTGATTTTTTAAGCGACAAACCTGAAATATCTGAAGTATCTGTTAACAATAGATGGTAAAGCATTTGTGAGTTATTTAGCTGATATCTTTGAAAAACTAAATATATTAAATAAGCAACTTCAAGGAACAAATAAAACTCTTGTTGATGCAAAAGCAAAGATATTTGGTTTCATTACCAATATTGAGTTATGTCAGAAACATATTAACAACAAAAACTTTTAACAGTTTCATTGGCTCCAAAAATGTGAAGTAACTGATACCACTTTACTTGTTATTGTCAATCATTTGAATATTCTATCGGCTGATTTAAAAGAAAGATTTTCTGATTTAAAACAAATTGATTTCCCAACATGGATGATGCAGCCAATGTTAGTAGATTTGTCTGATATATCAAATATGCAGTATCAAGAAGAACTCACAGAATTGCAAAATGATGAGTCAGTTAAAGCTTTATTTAATATCAAAGGAGCGATGGCATGGCTTTGTGAGGAAACAGAAATCAAATACCCAAATTCAACCAAATGTGCAAGAAAATGATTGCTACCGTTTCCATCTTCATTTTTAGCTGAATGTGGATTTAGTGCTGTAAATGATTTACTGGTAAAAAAAAGAAATCGGCTGGATATAACACAACATGGAGACTTGAGACTAAAGCTAACCAAATTGGAACCTAATATAAAATCTCTGTGCAGCAAGCATCAAGCACAAGGATCACACTAAATTAAAATAATAAATTAATATAGAAAAATCTGTATTAAAATTATTTGGAATTTAAATTTCTGTTTTTCATTATATGTTTTGAAATTTTACTTACTGTGTTTTGTTAACAATTTCATAGTGATTTCTTCCTAGAACCTATCATTTATGTTTATTAAGTGAACAAATCAATTTTTTAATGTTAAAAATTATGTATGTTACATAGGGGGAACATAAAAATTTTAGAAAGGTTAAGGTGGGGCATGGCACAAAAAAGGTTGGGAAACACTGCAAATGTTTTCTTTCTTCTTTTGACACTTGCCCTCTGACATTCTGGTGACATAAACTGTCAATATGTAAAACAGCTGTCTCACCTATATTCCAAATCAAGAGCCTTTGAACAGTTTGGCCACTGTGAAAAGGAGAATAACTGGGTTTCTAATTATAGTGACGTCAAATGTAGAAGAGACACTTGATGTTCCCTCTGAAACCCTGCTCTATTATTGACCTACTTTGCATGGTATGGAGTAAGCTCCTTCACTGCTTTCTGACATAGCTTCCCAAATTCAAGCTGCCATATTATCTCACCTATGTTGAACTTGTCTATCTTTCGATTCAATCTGCATATAATAGAGCAAGGAGAGAATGCTCAAAAGACCAAAAGTGCTATTAATACAAGGACTCTCACTCTCTTTCAGAATCTATTTATTTTTAGTTTGAATAGACTTCAAAGAAACCTAAAAGCAGTACAATGTCATTACTAAGAGAACAGACTCCAGAGTTAGATGAATCCTGACTCTGCTGTTTACTAGCCTGTGACCTTGGGCAACTTACTTAAACTCAGTGCTCTGCTGGACCACCCTAAGAGGAGGAAAAGAAAATAATAAAATATTTAATAGAGTTGTTAGAGGATGGAATTAATTAAAATATATAAAACACCTAGAACTATGCCAGGCACATAGTGTTATTTTTTATTTCTAAGTTTAAAAACTATTATAAAGAGCAAGAAAGAAGAGGATTAGAACTTTGATGGGCATTTGCACTGATACCAGCAAGCACCATCAATCAAAAGTCTAAATAGTAAGGGGAGGGAGCAAGGATACTGTCTAAAAATAGACATAAGAACTGTGGGTATTTCTGAATATGGGAATAAAAGCCAGGTGAATAGCAAAAGGTATCACCTGATTACATCAGAATAGAGTAGTGAAAGTTTATAAAGAGGAACTCGAAACTTCATTTATAAGAACTTTTATTTCACCTCAATAAAATAGTTAAGATGACCTCAAGCATCCAAGGAATGATTAAGATAAGCTCAATAATTTAATTAAAGATGCAATACATATTGAAAGATTTTTGTTCAAAAGAGCCAAATAAAAATGTTAGTATCCTAATAGATAACATACTCAGCTATCCAGAACACTCATTTATCCAGAAAGGTTCATTCTTAAGTGGTCTTGTTACAAGAAGATACTGAGAGTAAAAACAAAATATAACATAGCACATGGTTTCATGAGGAGGTGTGGCAAAGAGTGCTAACTGTCCCCACCTTTTATTCTCCAAGTCTTCATTTTATCAATAGAAACACTACCCACTCATCTACAGACTTCATGTCCTAGTCTTCCTTCTAGCTCAATATGACCATGTGACAAAACTCTCATCACTTGAATGTAAATGGAATCCATTGTATAACTTACGTGGTACTTCCTCACAAGAAAATTGCTTGCTTTCTGCTTCCTCTTATCCCCACAAGCTGTACTGAGAACATGAAGCAGTGAAGTTAGCCTCTACCATGCAGATGAAGTGGCAACCAAGGAAACAGTGAACAAAAATACAAAGGAAACTGGGCCCCCGGGTCTACTTGTGCAGGGCTCAGGTGCCCAACTTCCCTCAGACCACATACCTCTCTATTAACTTCTGTCTCATTTGAGCCAGAGCTATTCTGGGTCTTTTTATTGTAGCAGATTCATATTGTCTTTTTTTATAGGTGGGGGAAAGGAGACAACAGACAGAGACAGACTGGGAGAGAGAGGAGAAGTATCAATTCTTTGTTGCGGCGCCTTAGTTATTCGTTTATTGCTCTCTCATATGTGACTTGACCAGGGGGCTATAGTCGAGCAAGTGACCCCCTGCTCAAGCCATCAACCTTGGGCTCAAGCCAGCAACCATGGGGTAATGTCTCTGATCCCATGCTCAAGCTGATGGCCCTGCACTCAAGCTGGCGACCTTGGGATTTTGAACCTGGGTCCTCAGCATTCTGGGCTGATGTTATATCCATCGTGCCACTGCTTAGTCAGGCAGACTTATATTATCTTAATAAATTTAGAGAAAGATAATAGAAATTAAATTCAAATTTATATTGAGTGTGAATATTGTGCAAGTTATTATGTCAGGCTCTATAAAGATGCTGAATTAATTAGATGCAAGTTTTGTTCTCAGAGACTTTCTTCCAGAAAAGATAGCTAAGTACCCAAACAATTACATTACCATATAGTCTACCTTGTTTTTATCTGAAAATTATAAACAAGGTGTTATGGGGCAATTGTAGGAAATAATTCTATCAATTTGCACCAACAAATCTTGAATCAAGAACATCTTCATGAAGATGACCTTTGAGCAAAACCTACCATTGAAAGGATTTCAAAAGCAGAGATAAACAGTGCCAGAGAAGGAAAACAGTATGAATAAAAGCACAAGAGCAGAAAAGTGCACGTGTGTTCATGTGTCCTGGTAGAAGAGAGGGTAGAGTTGAAGGACCTTGGAATACGAGCACTGGATGAGCAAGTTTAGACCATCCTGGGAGGAGCACTGAATTACCATCATTATAAAATGTGTACTGAGCCCTTTCTATATGCAAACATTGTGCTACATGCTTTCTGTGCATTTTCTCAACTTACTCTCAGGATAAACTCTAATTTTTTATATACGCCTGCCAGGGTGAGGAGTCTATACTTAATTCAGTAGGAAACAGAAATTCTGAAGAACTAGGAGAAAGTGGATGACACCCTCTAATTGGGCTTCAGGAAGGCTAGTCACCATGTAGGCATGTGCAGCGCAAGATGCAAAGGGAGTGGTGGGGATATTTTTTGTAACATAGAATGAAAAGATGGGGACTTGAGCTAGTGTGGCAGCACTGAAACTGGACTCAAGACTTTATGGAAAACTTGGCAAGTAACTACGTGACTGTGTAAAGAGTCTTATTGAAAAGGAAGTAGGGGGATAACCCTAAAGTTAGAACCTGAGTCCTGAAATAAACAAAATGAGGAGTGACGAGTTGTTGTCAACAAAAAACAGGATGTGCCTGACCGGGCGGTGGCACAGTGGATAGAGTGTTGGACTGGGACGCAGAAGTCCCAGGTTCAAAACCCCAAGGTCACCAGCTTGAGCGCAGGTTCATTTGGTTTGAGCAAGGCTCACCAGCTTGAGCCCAAGGGCGCTGGCTTGAGCAAGGGGTCACTCAGTCTGCTGAAGGCCCCTGGTCAATGCACATATGAGAAATCAATCAATGAACAACTAAGATGTCGCAACGAAAATCTGATGATTGATGTTTCTCATCTCTCTCCATTCCTGTGTGTCTGTCCCTATCTGTCCCTTTCTCTGACTCTGTCTCTGTCAAATTTAAAAAGGGACGTAACAAGGTGCACTGGTTTAGCAAGATGTTGATGGGTTCTATGCAGAGAACCTTTGCTTTCTCGTACCGTAACTTACTATATCATTTTCCAAAATTGGATTAATATTTCTAAACCTGTTTTGTTCTCTGGGAAATAGGAATAAAACTATCCAAATAATAGAGTTTATTTGAGGATTAGAGAAGATAGTATTTTTTAAAGGGTAGAAAAAGCATTTAGCACTGTATAGCACACAGTAAGCACTCGCTATGTAGGTATCTATAGATACAGAGAGATATAAGTTGTAGAGCTGAGAATTTATAAAATCATCAATGAAAAGAAGTTCTGAGACAAGAGCCTTGGGGAACACCTTCACTTTAATACACAGTAGGAGAGACAAGAACCAGTGAAGGAAACAGGAAGAAATATCAGTAAGGCAAGAAGAGATGAAAGATGGATGAACAGAAAATTCAAAGAGAAGATGGTTAACATAGCAAACGCTACTTAGAGAGAAAAAAAAAAAGAGTTGAGATCTGAGAAAAACAGTATTGATTTTAGTGACAGAGTCAAGAAAATGGAGTTTGTCAGGAGTTGGAGACCTAAATGTGTTTATCAACGTATGGGAAAGAGTTAGTAGAAAGATTAAATATACAAAAGAAGAAGAAAAATCGAAGGAATGCAACCTCAGGGGAAGGAGAGGAGGTTAGATGCAGAGCCCAGGTGGAGAGATTGCATCTTTCCTCCTGCAGGAAAACTCGAGATGGCGGGTGCAGAGATGAAGCTGGAGGGCAACTCTGCGGCAGGACAGAGCTCACTGCCCCGCCCGCCGGTGAAAGAATTAGGTTAGGCATCGACTGCGGGGAGTGAAATCAAGTAAAATTAAAGATCTGAGTAATTGTTCGCTGTTTATTTTTTCTTTTACAGGTAAGGGGCATTTATCCAGGAAAGAACATTATTTCTTAATGTTTCCACTTTAATAATATTTTATCAGGTGTATACTTCTCCTCAAAGCATGTAGTTTAAAAAACATATATTTGGAGAAAGTTTTTAGAGGAAATAATCTTGAATGACTGCGATGAGTCACTCCCAGTCATTTCCCTCTTTACTCTTTACTGTCAGCTCGAAGTATAAAAGGAGTGACTAGTCCCAGCGGTGGAGGGGCAGCAAATGGCAGCGCACCATTCTGAAACATTCAGCTTTCTACAGAACGGTTATAATGCAATTTTTATAGATCTCTTTTCCACTGCACTGGGTTGAGTGCTGTTCCCTAAAAATTCATGTCTACTCAGATTGTGACCTTGTTTTGATCCTTGTAGATATACTAAATTGAGATGGGCGAACCCTAATCCAGTATGAGTCCTTGCAAGAAGAGAGAAATTTGGACACAGACGCACACTGAGGCACGACGTGTGAGGACAGAGGCAGGTGCTCAGGCAAAAGGCAAGCCTGGGCTCTCAGAAGCTGGAATACTCAGGAAAGAACCTCCCCACTACAGGTTTCTGAAGGAGCAGGGCCCTGCCAACATCTTAATTTTGGACATCTGCCTCCAGAATTTAGGGAATGAATTTCTGTTGTTTAAGCCACCTAGTTTTGGGTCTTGTGGCAGTCCAAGGAAACTTACATGCCTACTGAAAAGGGGAAAAAAGAAAACTGTCTTGTGACTAAAGGGTACTTCCTCTATTGGGCTTTATAAGGATCACCCAAAAATCAAAAGAACCATTTTCTAACAAAATTTAGCTTTGCTGAGCCTGCATCCTTCTTTAGAAACATCATGAATATTTTTCTTAAACTATCAGTGTAAACAGAGTAATGATTTATCTGAAAGCCCTGAAAAATAATGGGGAGTGAGCATGAGGGGGAAAAAAAGCATTTTAAGATCCATAGTATTAAAAATTACCCAATAACCAACTAGGTGGAAAAAATAATAATAGCTTAAAGCCCTAATACCTGTCCCTTTGAAAGGAAAGATACCCAATTAGAACCTGAGCCTGGAGCAACTGTAGTGATGAAAGCAAACAAAGTGGGAGGGTTCCATCTGAAACTCCTTAATGACACACCAGAAGAAATCCCACACGTAATCACATGCACACACTGCCATGGGGCACAGAAAGGACAGAGGCTCACTGCGGTTTGAAGACTGTGTTGCTGAATCTCATCACATATCTGGATTTAAAAAAAAAAAAAAAAAAAAAAAACATAAAAACGAAACCCTGACTCTCTATGCTTTGAGCCTGTAAGATATCACAGGAGGAACTAAATCAAAACTTGGAGATCAAGGTCTCAGACTGTGATACGATTACTCTGGAGAGGTGGTGATAATGTACTACAAAGAGTCTTAGAATAGCAAAAGAAAAACATTAGATTGTTTCTTGAAACAAATCAGTAAGAGACAAAGGAAGACAACTATTCCTTTTTTATTCAGTGAACTCCTGGGAAATGCATATTTATATCTGCAAAATAAAAAAGTATATACAGTGGAGTAGAAGGGGCCACAGTAGAAGCTATGGTGATATTATTTGTGAAGAACACCAAAATTTGATCTGAAAATGGAGTTGGAATCATTGTAGACTTCTAAACATTTGAGTAGCAAGATCAAATGACACTTCAGAAATATACTTCATAGTGCTCCCTGTGAGCAGGACAGTTTAGTGAAGAGAAAGATGATGAAAAGAGTTTGAACATGAGAAAACTGAGCACCCAGACTGGGTTATGTATGTAAAAGACCCCAGAATTCAAAGTGGATAAGATGAGACAGACCTGCATTTTGATCTGCATTCCTTCCATAAACTCTTTAACCGAAACCTCCAATATTTTATTCTCCCTCCCTCAAGTAGATATTCCATCGATCCTTTTCCTACAGTCCAATGATCCCAACAACCTTTTCATTGGCACTCATCTCCAGCATGTCTTCCATTTCCCTGCCTACCCAAATTAAATAACATAGTTTGTTATTATAATCACTCCCTTCCATATAACTTCCAACTCACTTCCCCTCCCTCCTGCCAGTATAGTCAGCTGGCTCAACCTCAGTGGTCACTAAGCCCAACTCCCCACCTTTGCATCTGGACAACTGAATGGAGCCGAAGAAAAACATATTACCATTCTACCCTTCTTCCTTTTATTCCATAATCCCTGACCTCAAGAGGACTCTTGCCCAGCAAGCATTCTGTCTTCATGGTCAATTCAGTCCCCCACTCAGACAATTACTCCATGACTTCAAATCTCCAACACCATGACCCCTCTGCTTATGAACTAGTTTCCTATTTCTCTGAAACGACAGATGAGACCACATGAGAAATTTTTCAAACTTCCATCACCATATCTGCTTTTGTATCAGCCTTTCTACTTGATGCTAGAAGTGAACAATCCATGCTCTTCTCGAAGTCTAACCCACTTCTTGTGTCTGGCTTTGCCCATTTCTTGCCTACTCAAAGATGTCACTCTAACATTTATCCTTCCTCTGTTTCATTATCAGTTTTTCCTCTCTCTTATCTTATTACCATTAGCATACAAACATATACTTTTTTTTTTTTTTTTTTTACAGAGACAGAGAGAGTCAGAGAGAAGGATTGACAGGGACAGACAGGAACGGAGAGAGATGAGAAGCATCAATCATTAGTTTTTCGTTGCGCGTTGCAACACCTTAATTGTTCATTGATTGCTTTCTCATACGTGCCTTGACCGCGGGCCTTCAGCAGACCAAGTAACCCCTTGCTTGAGCCAATGACCTTGGGCTCAAGCTGGTGAGCTTAGGGTCTCGAACCTGGGTCCTCCGCATCCCAGTCCGACGCTCCATCCACTGCGCCACCGCCTGGTCAGGCAAACATATACTATTTTTAAAAGCCCTGCTTTGTTTCCACATTCTTCTTTAGGCACTGCCTCATTTCTCCATTCCAAACTCTTCCAAAACTTAATTTTATGTCCTGAACTTCATTTTCTTGTTAACCCACTGCACACAGGCTTTTGCCAATATCACTTAATAGAAAGTGTTTATGTCAGATCACCAATGCCACAACATTGTTATACACGATGATAAATTCTTAGTGTTTAGCTTACCTAGCATCACTTTTAAACAACTGATCTTTGAAACATTTTCTTCACAAGGGTCCCAGGATGCCACTTCCTCTTGATTCTCCTCTTCTTCCCTGGTGGTCTCTTTTATTTTTCTTCTCATCTACACTAGTGTGTGGTGACTCAGGGCTCAGTCCTCAGACCTCTTCCCTCTTCTATATCACATTTTTTCCAAGGTGATAAAGTCTAGCCTTGTGGATTTAAAAATCATCTATACATGCATAACTTCCAAAACTATCTGCTTTACCCAGGCCTTTCCTCCGAGCTCTAAGCCCATATGCCTTACTTTCTATCACATGTCCATAATTGGGTTAACAATATGTGAGTATGGAATATTTAAATTTCTATTAGATGTATAACTTGCATTCTAAAATTAATATGATCAAAGAAGTTATTTATTAAGAGGATATAATAATTGTCTTTTCAATAAATGGCATTGGGAAAAGTGAATATTCATGTGTAAAAGAGTGAAATTGGACCCTGCTTCACACCACTCACAAATTAACTCAAAATAGATCAAAGACAAATGTAATATCTGAAACCAAAAATTTTCCAGAATGACACCTAAAAGATAAGCTCCTCAACATGGGTTTTGCCAATGATATTTTTGGATAGGACATCAAAAACATAAGCAACAAAAGGAAAAACCAACAAGTGGAACTACATCAACAATCAGAATTGTATTACATGCTGCTATCTTTATGAGAGGTTTTGGGGGAAGGGAATGTAAAAATGATTAATATTAAAACCCAAGCTGCTATATTTTAATCACCAATGTTCTGTAAGTATAATTCTGACTAAAATTTTCTGGAACTATATTTCTTCTTGGTATTCTTGTGTTTTCATTACCTTGCAATCTATAGAGATTATTCAGTGAAGAAAAGTGGATGTGATAAAAAATTTCAAGTAAAACTAACTTTAAAATACTAATCTAGTAAACAATTCTTAATTTGCTTAGTGATCACAAAATAATTTTAATTTGTTTTCCTCTGACATTTGACTCAAAAATTGTTCCCCACAAAATGCTGCCCTAAGAAATATTCAAGGTAAAATGTTTATGAAAATATGTTAATTTCATACTAGAGTCCTCGAAGAGTGAACTGCTGACCTTATTCACTGACTGTGGCTCCCCTACGGCATAGTCAGTCACCGAGTTAGTGACATGCATCAGAAAGAGGGGAAAAAAAGTTAATTTCACTAGTAATTTAGAAAATTCAAATTAAAGTGACTCACTATTTTGGACATCATATTAACAACATGTGCCTGACCTGTGGTGGCTCAGTGGATCAAGTGTCGACCTGGAATGCTGAGGTCGCCAGGTCAAAACCCTGGGCTTGCTCAGTCAAGGCACAGATGGGTGTTGATGCTTCTTGCTCCTCCCCCCTTCTCTTTCTTTCTCTCTCTCTTCCCTTCTCTAAAATGAATAAGTAAAATTTTTTTAAAAATTAACAACATGTTTACAAACAATGATATCTAGCATTAGCAAGACCATATGGGAATATAAAATGGAATAATGTTTCTATGTAGAGATTGAGTAAATAAATAGACAAATAAATAAATATTAAAGGCTTTAAAAAGGACTCTTGACTTATCAACGCTAAATGCCCAATGTACTCTAACAAAACAGATGCATATAATAATTTAGCACCATTATTTATCATCTTGAACATTTAGAAACTACCCAAAATTTAAACCATATGGAATTAGTTAAATAGGTACAGTTTATCTCCACAATAAAACACCACAACTGTTTTTAGGTGAACATACAATGACATGGAAAGATGTTATTATGTATAATGCATAGCTTGGGTCAGAGAAAGAGAAAAAGAAAAGCTGCATGCTCAAAATGGATCTCTCCATTTTGCGATTATGTTTTTCCCCTTTCTTGCTTATCTGTTTTCTAAATTCTCAACAATGATACATGGTTTTGGAGAAGAGTAATATTTGCTCTTTAATCTACTTTCCACTTTTAATAGCTCACTGGATTCTACACATGTGTAAACACAATTTGCAATGCTTTAGCTAATACATGTGGAGCCACAATGTGAAGCTGAATGTGAACGTGAATGAGAACCTTAAATGTGAACCTGAATTATAACAAGAACCTTAACAGTCAAGTTCAAGTTTAACTTCAAAGTCAAGCTCACAGTCATGGTCAAGTTCAAGTTCAAATTCCAGAGTTGGAGCCACACTTGTGGCTGGAGTCTGAGCCATAGAGCTGCCTGTAGCCTCAGCAGGAACTGTAGCTGGACTCAGCCACAAGGTGAAGATGAACGTGTACATGAACATGAACATGATGATATTTTTTAAAGTGAGAGGATGGGAGATAGTGAGACAGACTCCCACATGGGATCTACCCAGTCACCTAATCTGGAGCCAATGCTCCAGATGACTGGGATCTACCCAGTCACCTCATCTGGAGCCAATGCTCTCTGTCTATCTGGGGTCAGTGCTGGCAACAGAGCTATTTTTAACACCTGAGGCACAGGCTCCATAGAGTCATCCTCAGTGTCCAAGGCCAACACACTCTAACCAATCGAGCCACGGCTATGGAAGGGAAGAGAGAAAGACAAGGGGAGGGGAAGGGTAGGAGAAACAGATGATCGCTTCTCCTGTGTGCCCTAACTGGGAATCGAACCACATGGGACTTCCACATGCTGGATCCATGCTCTACTACTGAGCCAACCAGCCAGGGCTGAATGTGAACTTGGACGTAAATTAAAAACTAAATGTGAACGTGAGCTAGAATGGGAACCTTAACAGTCAAATTCAAGTTCAAAGTCAAGTTCAGGTTCAGCTTCATAATCAAGTTTCAGTTTAGGCTTTGTCTTTGGCTGCAGTGGCTGTAGCTCAGATCTTACATTTGGAATTTGAATTCTAATTAAGGATGTGTTGATTTCAGTTTAAGGAAGTGCATTACAAACTCAGGAGATTTCACAAAAGGTCTTCAATATTTTTTTTTTAAGCAAGAAAAAGCAGGTGGTTAGGTGCAGCCCTGATGGGGCTCTGAGGATTGGTTTACCAGTTACAGCAGGGATCGGGAAACTTTTTGGTTGAGAGAGCCATGAACGCCACATATTTTAAAATGTATCAATAATTCCATGAAAGCCATATGATATGTTTAACACTAAATACAAGTAATTGTGTGCATTTTATGTAAGACCAACACTTTTAAAGTACAATAAGTCTCTGAATTCTTTTTAATGACGTTGTTATGCTGTTGCTAACTATTGATGAATAAAGTACTTCTTACCATTAATGCAACTTCTGGTGCTGCATGGTTTTGCTGATGGCTTTGTAGTCTGGTTGATACGTGGTGAGGTTAAGCTTCATGCAGGCATTGAGACTTACATCTGTTAAACATGATCGTAGGTTGGTCTTAACATTCTTTAGATGTGAGAAAGACTGCATACATAGAGCCAAACATTGTCAGTACAGCAATACTCACACACTGCAGTGTGTGGTATGTGATGGCAGCGTGTTCCAAGTTTTGACAATCCGCTGGTCCACGGGTTGAAGTTTTTCATTTCTCCCCACTTGTGTTTGCTCGCCAACTCTGCTTGCTGTCATGCAAGTCTTTCCAAATCTTCATTCAGTGACTTGAACTTATTCACCCACATGTCTGAGGCCTTCAGTGCAGCAGCTTGTAGTTCAAAATCTCTGACAGAGACACCGGGGAAATAACTCAGGTCGGCGCTGTCCACTGCACAATCGTGTGGATGGGTGATGAATTTAAAAAGACGAGTATGCTCATGAAATTCTCCAAAGCATGCTTTGAATGACTGCAGGAGATTAGATATGAAGCCCGCTAGCTGCTGGAGATCAAGATGTTGAGCAGGGTCACTTGCTGTGCATGCATCTTTAAACTCTCCCAGTTTTGCAAAGTGTAGTAAACGACCTGTTTCAATGTCAGCGATGAAGAGTTCCAGCTTGTTTTCAAATGCAAACACTGCTTGTTGAAGGGATAAGACTGTATTTCCAAAGCCTTTCATTTTCACATTGAGCTGGTTCAGATGTTCAGTCATGTCCACGAGATAGTAGAACTTCAGGAGCCACTCAGTGTTAGCTAACTCAGGATGCTTGACGTTTTTCATTTCAAGAAAAGTCTGGATTTCACTCAGACAAGCCGCGAAATGGCTGAGCACCTTCCCTCTTGACAACCAACACACATTGCTGTGCAGAAGCAGACCAGGATAATTATTCCCAACCTCATCCAGCAGTGTTTTAAACTGGCGATCATTTAAAGCTCGGGCAACAATAAAGTCGACCACCACCCGAATGACCAGCGACATCACCTCACCAAGCTGCTCACCACACATCTGAGCACAAAGCACCTCCTGATGTAAAATGCAGTGAAAACTTAGGATGGGTCTCTTTTCATGTTTAAGAAGTGCTACGAATCCTCTGTTTTTCCCCACCATGCTCAAAGCACCATCAGTACACAACAAAATAAGTTTATCCATCGGTAGATTTTTTTTTCTTTAGCAAACTCAGTGAAAGACTTGAATAAATCCTCCCCTCTTGTTTTCTCTTTCATAGGCAAAACAGCAAGACTTTCCTCACATAGTATGTCACCAACAGCATACCTTGCAATTACTCTGAACTGGGATAAATGGCTTATGTCTGTTGACTCATCTAAAGCGAAAGAAAATAATGGTGCTGCATTTATGTCCTTCATTTGTGTTGCCTCAATTTGAGTTGACATCATGATGGTACAATTGTGAACAGTCCTTGCCTATAGAGGTATGTCTTTTATTCATTTGATTATCTTGACTTTATCCAAAAAATCGTCAAAAAGTTCATTGGCAACATCAAGCATGAATGTTTTGGCATACTCCCCATCTGTGAATGACTTTCCATTTCTCACAATTGCTAAAGCACCAGCAAAGTTAGCCAAATTCCAGTCACCTTGTTGGGTCCAAACACGGAGTTGCTGCTGACTAGCTTGCACTCTGCACAGTAGCTCTTGACATGCTTTCTTCCTGCTGGATATTTTGAGGCAAATGTAGTATGGCATGTGTTGAAGTGCCATTTTTATATTTGATTGTTTCATTGATGCAATTTTATCATTGCATATTAGACACACTGTAGAACCTGCTCTCTCCACAAAGGCGAATTCCTGTCTATTCCTGATGAAAAGTACAAAAACTACTCCTCATCTTTTTTTCTTTTAGACATCTTCTTCATCAGTAGGGTTTCTGCAATTAGCTATCTGAGTACTTGATTAAAAGGAGGGAAGTTTACTTCCTGACCTCACAATGACCTGTGTATGTTACACATTATCCAATAAAAATTTGGTGTTGCCCCGGAGGACAGCTGTGATTGGCTCCAGCCACCTGCAACCATGACCATGAGTGGTAAAAGATGAATGGATTGTAATACATGAGAATGTTTTATATTTTTAACGTTATTATTTTTTTTTATTAAAGATTTGTTTGCAAGCCAGATGCAGCCATCAAAAGAGCCACATCTGGCTCGCGAGCCATAGGTTCCCAACCTCAGAGTTACAGGAATCAGAGCCAGATTCAGAGACAGAATGTGAACAGAACATGTATGTGAACATGAACCTGAACAAAAATATGCATGAGAACCTGAAAGCAGCAGCTTGACAAAATTCAGTATTGATAGTTCCTCCTCTTGTAAGTTGTACATAACATCATATACTTATACATGATCTTGCATCAAGAAGTAAAATCTAGAAATATTGTGACAAGCAGTTATGTGGCCAGACAATATCACCACAGGCAGGGAATGGCACAACACGCCAACATCGTCTGTGACAGCTCTGGGCACTATCACAAGGGGAAGCTAGGTTCAGCCGAACAGAATGACAGGCAGCTAGTACCGTGAGAGGCAGGCTGTATCATGAGGGTCCTGCCAGTATTGCGACAGGTCTGATAGTATCACTAGAGCTGGGCATTGTCACCAGAGGCAGCCCTTATCAAAACAGGCAGCTACTATCACAAGAGTTAGGCTAGATTTGCAACAAGCTGCCCAGTATCATGAGAGGCCGGGTATTCATTGCTTCCCTGTGGCAAAATGCACCTCCCTTCTTCATTATATTGGATATGGCCCTTACTTGCTTTTGTAAAAGAAAGTATTAGTAGAAATGAGAAGCCATTCACTCAAGAGGGATCCATACCCTCCTTCCCCATCGCACTCCTCCCTTCATCTCAGAAGATGGTTTCTCCATCAGCTTATGTCTCAGGATACTAAGGCTTGTAATAGATTGGATCTTGAGCTATCAAGAAAGAAACTGTTATTGTTATGTGCTCTTAATTAAGACTATGGACTCATTTGCTATTGCTGTATAACTTAGTTAAGCTGATTGATTCTTTAATGTTTTGATTTTTTTAAGCAAAATTTTGTTATATTGTATATGTAGCTCTCTTTCCTGTACTTTCTCCTAACTTTATTTTGAAACATTTAAAAATACCCAGCAGTGGTCATCAAAACATAAAAACAAATAGCTTTTCTATTCTTAAAATCAACTGAGAAATTAGATGCATTAGAATGTACAAAGTGCTCTGAACAAGATATTGGCAGTCATTTGGGGAGTTTTCTCCTCATTTTTGCCAGGTGGTGGTTGAATTTATATCATAGCTTCATGGATTAATTGAATTTAATCCAATTTAAAAGAACAGTAAAACTCTGGCTGTCGTTCAGAACATCGCTGACCTCTGAAATGTTCTTCTATCACCTGTGTTCTAACAGTTAAGACTTTACTACCCAGAATGGTGGACAACCCAGAGAGCTTGAACATCACTTCCTTCACTTCTTGTTATTTTCTTATTTCTTTTTCTCTTTCTTAATGATAACCTACTTATCAAATAAAAAAGGAAATAAAAACACAGAAATAGATGAATCTATTTTTTAAATCTGTTGTGTGGTTTGCAATTGTTTCTTATATTTATTTCTTTAATACAACATTAAAGAAGCTGACTTTCCCATGGCCTTGGAACTAGGCCCTGGGTTTCCAGGAAAAGTAATTCAAATGGAGATATTTTATGACAATTAGATGGGTTAGAGAAAAGCTTTTAACAACTCAGAGCCTGTCAAACAAGAAGACATTATCTAAATGTCTTTGAAAAGAAGATTTTAATTTCATTATTACCTTTATTCATTTGAAAAAATAAAGCTCATGGGGAAAATGTCATTGTGTGTATTAACATTTTAAATTTGCACAAACAACTCTGTCATAACTTCTATAAGCCTCATCAATTCAAAGGCTGAGAAATGAAAATTATTACTTAAAACAGAATCAATCAGAAAACCACCTGATTTATATTTGGAATATTAGTCAATCAATTAATTGTTAATTCAGTAATTTAGTTATTTCTTTTTATTAAGGCACTTATATCATACATAGCACTAAGGACAAATACAATAAAAACCAAAATATAATATGAGCAGAAATAGCTTAGTATAAGTCAATTTCCTTCCAATGTAGGGTAAATAAGTGAATTTAATATTTGTGGTCCAGTAACTCTTTATTCTAAACTTTTGGTGATTTTAACCTTCACTTGAGTTGCTCCAAAAGGCATATTATTTTGCCTTTAGATTTAATTTTACAAAGAGAGTTTTCCTAGCTTCATAATAAACAAACACTTCATTTCCAAGGGACACAATCAAAATGGGTAGTAGATATTCATGCTTCAATTCCTAAAAAGCCCTTTAGATGTCTCTGTTTCCTATCTCAAGAGAATTCAGCCACTGGGAAAGATACAAACTGGACCCAGCTTCCTAACAAGTTGAATTTATCCTTTAAGGACAAACAGAGCTTTTTGAATACAGAATTTGACAAAGTTAATGAAAGAAAAATATAGATGATGGCATGCAGATATATTATTACTACTCCATAGTATTTATGAGCCAAAAATCTTCCAGAGTGAGGAAATGTCCTTTTCTACTTTGCTTACAGGCAATTCTGTGGCATACTGCAATTTAATACTAAATATTTGGGTTTGTAATGCAACCCATGTTCTCATTAGAGGATATCTAATCAAAATGAAGTGACAAAAATTACATCTACATAGTCTTTATTTTATGACTAGTCCTTTTAAAGGATATAAAGTCTTGAAATGACTCTGCTTTATTATATGTATGCACATGTCTCTGAGATCTTGACCTCATCTCTTTTGAGACTATTATTATTAAAAACTTTCTAATTGATCAGTATAGTCCCATTGATGAGAATGACTAACCATAGTCCCAGAGGGGGCTTCCCTGTCAGGGGTAAAGGCATATGAGCCGAATCACAGTTCATGGTGGAAGGGCTAACTTCAGTGGAGCAAGTGGCTGCGACTTGACTCTCCTGCTGAGCTAGCTCCCTGACGGGTGCCCATGTTTTGTCTATAATGTCAGTGTGAATCAAACCGTTGAACTTGGCACCCCAAGTCTGGAGCACCCTGCAAGCCCGCCAGACCAGTAACACAAGAAAGAACTGTGTCTATGGCCAACCTCAGGGATACCAAGAAAAAGTCAAACAATCCAGTTAGTTCTCAAGGAGAACAGGACTGCAGTAAGGCTGGTGTCTCGGTTCAGAGGATCAGGCTGTTGGGACGCTGAGCAGCAGGAAACTGAGAGCACCTTCATGTTCCATCACTAATGTGAGCTCCTCCCTCAGTACTTTTTCCTTTATCTGTTACCACCCAACCTCTTCATCCTCTGTTTATCTTTGTTTCCTTCTTATAGCTTCTGCTTACACGTGGCGTTGCCTCCATTGTGTCCACAGCCATGTAGCTTTGGCTCCCTCCACTAACCGAACTTCCTAACTGACTTGGCCCAAAGCGAGAACTAATTGGCTCAGGTAGACTTTGCATGAGCCAAACTTTCCATAAGGAACCATCTTCTAGTAATCTGCCAGCCATTCTCTGACTGTCCTTGGGTGAGATGCCCATCAGTTCCACCCATCTTGACTCTAAAGCACACATGGAAAAACCAGAGGAGGGAGAGGCGGCAGAGCAGATCTCAGACAAAGCAGGCTGCCTAGGACTCCCCGCAGCAGAGTCTGAACACGGGGCCAAAGGGGCTGTGGACCTTTCCAGATTCTTGTGCCGAATCTTCACACTAGAAATCCATGAGAACTGGGCAATTTTATGAAAAGAAGGTCTACAGAAATCTGGTAAGAGATTCTGTTTAAATGTTAATTTTAACAAGAGCTAAGGATATGGGCTTTGAGTAGAATATCAAACTAAATTCACCCTACTCTGCATTGCTTAACAGAGTTCACTTAGAATTTAGGAAATAAATGAATAAATTTAAAACTTTTCCAAAAGAAAAACACTCCTTAATTAGCAGAATTAAGGGCTCTATGCATTTCTCTTCTTGCTCCTTGAAGCCACTTTGTATGCCCAGCCTCTTAACTCCATGTTTGTTGTGTTTAAAGCAGAGTTTAATTTATGCTCCACAAATACCCATGTTATACTCAGCCCCTAATGAGACTACAACTTGAATATATGAAATTTAAAACTATTATGTTGAGAATGAAACAAAAAAAAACCAGTTAGTTAGTATGCTAATATGGTGATCTTTCATACATGCGCTGATTGCTGGACCAGCCTCCATTGCAAAACAAGGATTGGCCTTGGACTTAATGGCCTTGTCTCTGCAAACACCCAAGGGCACAGTCACAGACACTATAAAGCTACTGGGCAGAGATCATGGGAAATAATCAAGAAAGTTCACATCATAGGAAGAATTTCAAAACATTTTTTTTTAATCTTGGATATAAAATGACAAGGGCTTCAGCTGCTTATAGAAAGTGAAGATTCACAGCCAAGGTGCTGGGCAGCAGCTTTACTAGTGTTGGGTTTTTTGGTAGCTTTAATTGCAATCTCAGGAGAACACTGAAACTGTAGCCTTGTATAAATATCATACCTTAATTCAATTCTGGCACTAAAAATTGAATATGTATTTTTCAAACAAATTATGGAGGGTGATGCAAATTTAGATCTTTTTGGTTTTGTCTGGTCGTTTTGTATGTTGGAAAACATCTTTAGAGTTCTACGTATATATATTCTATCTTGTGTTATGTTTCCTTCTCCTTATTGATTTACTTTGCTCAATAAAACAGTTTACTGTATACAGAAGCAGGCCTGGAAGCTTTCTGCAAATCGAACGCTATGTTTCTCTTACTAGCTGCCCCAGGGTTCTGAGCTATAATGACTTTTCTTTCGACCACCCTGTCATATGGTGAGGAAATAGATGAGATTAACATATATTTTCCTATGCTTATCAATGCATGCTGATATATAGTTTTAAACTATTAGAAGGTACATCACTTCTCTATAATAAGTAAATATTATAGGTGGCATTCTTATCACCATTGCATAACGTGGGTACTTTGTGACCTCGCCATACTAGCAATCTTCCATGAAAACCTTTACCTCCATTAGAACTGTCATAGCTATTCAGGTATCAGAGGTGCTCTGAAACCATCATACTTTAAGGTAGAAAGCTCTACCCATCTTATCTGTATTGAACAACCATATAAAATACAAGGTGCATCTCTGGTACTATCCTAAAAGTGAATAACAGTAATAAAGTTGGAAAATCGATGGTAAATCAATTCAAATGAAGAAAATCACAATAACTGAGAAAGGATGGAGTATTAAAAAATAAAAATACAAACTGAGCAAAAACAAAATAAAAACACCCTAAAGTAAAAAATAACAATTTTGTAATATAAATAGCTAACAAGTAGATCCAACAGAAAGTAGCCAACTTGTCAAAATACAACACCAAGGAGTTTCAAATATGAGACCAGGAAGAATAACATTTCTGCAAAAATTAGAAGTTTTTAAGTGTACATACACACAAAAAAATATTTTAAATTGCATTTAAAGCAAAATAGTAAAATGCCACGCTTAAATTACAATGGCAGCGATAGTTACCTTTCCTAAGAGATTCACCATCGGCCCCTGTGCTCCATTCCTTTCCCCGTGTGAAGGCTCCTCACTCTGGCTTCTCCCTTATATTTTTGTAATAAATGCTGACTCTACCAGACGGTCACTAATATTTTAAATTTTTTTTTAATTTTTAATTAAGTAAATTGGATGTGTAACATTGTGTAAGTTTAAAGTGTACGGTGTGTTGCTTTGATATATTAATATATTGTAATATGATTGCCAACATAGCAATATTGATTACATTACATAATTATGGTACAATATTCCCAATTATTAAACGTCAGCCCCCTGCACCTTCGTGACTCATTTGCTCCCTAGAATATATTATCAACTTTCAAAAAGGAAATATATTGTATAAAATTAACTTGTCCTCATATATTTTTTAAACATTTTATTTATTGATTTTACAGAGAGAAAGGAGAGAGGGGGGTGGAGGGGAAGTGAGAAGTATCAACTCATAGTTGCTTCACTTTAGTTGTTCATTGATTATTTATTGTATGTGCCTTGACCAGGCAAGCCCAGGGTTTTGAACTGGTGACCTCAGCGTTTCAGGTAGACACTCTATCCACTGCGCCACCACAGGTCAGGTCTCATTTATTTTTCATAGGAATGAAAAATGTTATGAGGGCAATAATTTCAAGTAAATTGTCTAAAAAGAGCCCTGTCATTAGTCCCTGGAGGCCACCTAAGCTTAGCCAACCCCATTATTTTAAAGGGGAAATGGGCTTATCAAGGTAAGCATCATTTTTTTATGCATCAGTTTCCCCAAAATAAGTATCATATCTCCAGTTCTCTTCTTTCTTACACTCTCTCCCTCTCTCTAATGATACTTTTAATTTGGTAGTTTTATTATTTCTACCAGTGCAGTGGGATGTAACATAACAAAGATAAAGTAGTTTTTAGCAATCTCTAACTTAAAGAGGAGATGCAAACCTGTGTGTTCTTGGGTTAGATCCTGAGGCAAACCAAGCAGTTGAAAATTCAGAATCTTCTATTTCTGGAATTCTGAAGTCTTTAAATAATTTGCTGTATCTTTGGAAGTTATCGAGAGGAAAGCATGGCAGAAAAAAATTTTTCTTTTCATTTAAATGCTAGTTTTTTTAACACAATTTAGGAAGCTCATAATAACTACATTTTTAATTGCACTATAATCAGATCCCTGCACCTAAACATACATATGCATTAAATATGAATTTACCAATGGTTCTGTAATTACAGAACTTTCAGCAGCTGAGACCACAGCATTAAGAGTGGAACAAAATTCAGATAACCAAAGGTAAAACTTGGACAAAGTTAGAGGTCAAGTACTAGAAAAGGTTGGAAACCGATACAACTTGGACATAGAGATCAAAACGAGACACATAAGGTCACAGATTAGAAAGAACGCAGTTGCCAAAAATTTAGATAAGTCATCACATCAACAATCAGAACCTGTGAAATATGAAAGATCAAAGTGAGGATGACAAAACTGGAATCAGACCAATGAGGAAACGCATGCTACTTCCTTCTAGAATAAAAGCCTGTGTGTGATACTTCATACAGAAGGAATTCACATTTGAAAAATGCTAAATGGACTCATCTGATTAGATGAAGAATATGAATACAGGTCACCTCAGAGATATTTCAGGTTTCATTCCAGACCATTACAAGAAAGCAAATATCTCAATAAAACATATCATGTAATATTTTTAGTTTCTCATGAATATGTTTACACTATACTATACTAGAAGTGTACAATAGCATCGTCTAGAGAAATAATATACATACCTTAATTTAAAAATACTTTATTGCTAAAAAATGCTAACCATCATCTGAGCCAGTTGGTAAAATGTTGCCAGTTGACTTGCATGATGCAGGGTTGCCACAAACCTTCAATTTGTCAAAAATGCAATACCTGCAAAACACAATAAAAGCAAAGCACAATAAAATGAGGTATTCTTGTATGCAACATCCAAAGTGAAGGTGAATGCATTCACTCAGTTTCTGGGAATCTTTTGCAAAGCCTTAAGAATTTATATCCTCAGAGCTATTGTGCAAGAAGCATTTTGAAGTTTGAAGTAGAAAATGGATATGCATTACTATTAAGCTGCTAGAAATGTTTGTACTTCTTACAAATATCTAAGGCATTAGTTTAAAAACACTCTGTGACCATTTCTATACAATACAAGGTCTAGGAAACAGTCTCACTACCCAGAATGAGATACAAAATTGACTTCCATGAATTTTCATAGCATTCGGATAATTTTCAGACAAAACAACTCCTTCCCACAGGCAATTAAGCACCTTTGCAAATGCCAATGACAGTTCTGCATATCTATTCATTTTTTTTGTTGGTTCAAAAAATAAGAACTAGTCTCCCCAAAGCATAAAAAGGCTTAAAGCAACTTTGAGGTGATATATTAGAATATTCAGGTCATGATTATGCTAACTGAAACTGACACATTTCTTTATCTTCCCGTACAAAAGGAAAAAGTGATCAGGGTTGTAAGAGCAATAGAAACATGCAAAAATAAATTATTGATGAATTATCTATCCCTAATTATAACTTACATTGGTTAAAAAATATGGATATTAAGTTTTACAGACATGAATTGGATGGCATACCAGTTAACTACTTACTACTGTGGATTCCCCCACCATGCTCACCTTTGCCTCTCTTTCTACAGCAATTCAGGAAGAAACTTCTAGTGCTGAATACTTAGCATGCCCTCTAAAATTTGAATTATCCAAATTTCAAGGCCTGACTTGTGGTGGCACAGTGGATAAAGTGTCGACCTGGACTGCTGAGGTCGCCAATTCGAAACCCTGGACTTGCCTGGTCAAGGCACATACGGGAGTTGATGCTTCCTGCTCCTCCTCCCTTCTCTCTCTCTCTCTCTCTCTCTCTCTCTCTCTCTCTCTTCTCTAAAATGAATAAATAAATAAAAATAATTTAAACCTATAAATTTTTTAAAAAATAAATTAAAAAACAAATTTCAAAATAATTTTTGAAAATTCCAAAAATAAACTTATTTCTTCATACTTGAAGAATGAAACTGAGTAGAAGAAATTTCTCAGTCTGTCTGACAACTCAGTCCTAAATGAATACCTGCTATACACCAAAATGTGTTGGAGGTTGTACTCATGAAGTTGGATGTCAGGTTAAGAGCTGAGAGGGGAGTTTTAGCAATAAAGGTTTGGATGATATATAAACTCAAAGGGAATGAAACTATCACATTACTTCAAAAATACCAGGCCCGGAAAAATAATTCCTCATTCAAGTTTGAAAAGTTAGAGAGAAATCAGTAAAGGGAACCTTTAAAAACAAAAAACAAAATTTTAAAAAACCTCTGGGATATAAAAAATAGAACTTAGTTATCACCAAAAAATGCATAGCAATGTCTAGCTAAAAATAATGGTTTTCCAAAAATATAAAAGTTTATATTGTTTCTAGGTTTTTAAAAAATTTCATGAAATGTATGAAATCATGGATTCAGTGAATGAGAGATAAGACACAAGATAAAAATTGAGCTGGCAGAGAAAAATAACATGCAATGAAACCCTCAAGAAAAGAATAATTAAAATATATATTGTAGCATGTAAAGTATAGAATTGAGACTGCATATAATTCAATTACTAACAACCTAGATAAAGTCTCTGAAAAAGTGAAGAAAATTCTACATTTGAGTAGTCCTCACCACTAAAACAGCAATCAAAAGAATTAGAACAGAGGTAATTGTAAAGTTCATAAGAAGGAAAAAAAATGCCCTAAAGTAGAAAAAAAATTAAAGCATAGACATTGATAGAGTAAAAAGACCTACTGAATTCTAGATAAAATTAGTGTATAATACATAGGTGTTGGTCAAATAAGTTTGTAAATATGGTATATATGTTTGCTTGCTTATAGTTTGCATGGGATGTGGGGGACAGGCTGTAAGCAGGCAAGGTCCTTATAACCTAAGGCTTAGTTTTAGACTAAACTTTTCCCCACACCCTTGACTGTTGCATGATAGGGGGTGGTTCAATCTTATGAGGAATCCCATTATGCCTCAGATAAGTGACTTTGTATCAGAGACTTTCTTATTCATACATTGGATTAAAGGTTTTGATTTCTACACTAAAAAATGGGGCAGACTGGGAGCTTGCTCTCTCTCGGTTCCTGAGATTAGCATTAGAGGGGAGAGCAAAGAAAGGCCACATGGAGGAGAGGAGAAGCAGCCAAGATGGTGGAGTGCTGAAGGAGAAGCCAGTTTGTGCAGAGAAAAGGAGATAGGAAACAGAGATGAATAAGGCTGGTGAGGTAGGAACCTTTGATTCTAAGAAACTCAGATAAGTCAGTAGCTTTGTGCACACTGAATGAGTGGGTTTTGGAGCCTAGTTTTTATTTGCCCACCAGGTGCAAGCTAGGATTAAAGGTAATGGCCCACCAGTTCTTGGCTCCGTTGTTTCATTACCGTCTTCTGAATCAAATTTGAACCTGCATGGGCCAGGTGACTGTGATGGTGGCCGTGGCTACTGGCTTTACAATAGGCTAAATCAAATATGAGCTAAACAAAAATTTAAATTTCAAGATAAGATTTTATAAAAATTCAAGCAGAAATAGATATTTTAAGAAATAAATTACTTTTTAGAATAAAAAAAAGACCTATTTTTTTGAAACCAGAACTATCTTCAGAATTTGAGAAAAAAAAAGATATGGCAATCATTTTACACCCAGACTAGATAACATGATGAAATGGCTTAGAGAATGTACTATTTGTGCGTGTGTGTATGCATAAATATAGATTTGAAAAATTAAACATACAGTTTTCTTCAGAGAAGAGAAAAATTAAAAGAATGAGAAAATAGAAATATAAAAGTTCTATGTAAAGCATTTAAAATATGAAACCCTGAAAATATGGTATAATAGTTATTAAACAGTCCCCTAGACATACATTAGAATTTACTCATTCTGATGGGCTAAGAGCTATAACAAATGATGCTAAAATTTCAACAGTAAATTTTAACCCAGTAAAGTTTATGGTGGACCTCAAGCCATAGTAGGATACACAACCCTTCAGAGATCAGTCCCCTTCTGTCTTTGCCATCACTCAGCACACAAGAGGTTGAGAGAAAAAGGGAAAGGCACACTAGTATTCACTGCCTTCGACTAGAAGTGATTTATTTTTCCTACTTATGTTCTACTGTCAAGAACTAGTCACACAGCCCATCAAGAAGGCTAGAAAATTTGTTGAGTTTATGCCCAGGAAGTGAAAGGAAGCTTGATGAGTATATAGCCAATGTCTACCACACAGGTTAATTCCATTTTGTTTCACTATAAAAAGCCATGCTTTAATAAACACCTTCTAAATACATTTTTGCACACTTCTGCAAGTATTTCTATAGGATAGATACCTAGACCAGGACTTTCTAGGCAAAAGACTTGTAGAAATAAGAGAAATGCAAATTAAAACCACAATGAGATATCATCTCACACCAGTCAGAATGGCGCTCATCAACAAAACAACACAGAATAAGTGCTGGCGAGGATGTGGAGAAAAGGGAACCCTCCTGCACTGCTGGTGAGAATGCAGACTGGTGCAGCCTCTGTGGAAAACAGTATGGAGATTCCTCAAAAAATTGAAAATCAAACTGCCTTTTGACCCAGCCATCCCACTTTTAGGAACATACCCCAAGAACACCATAGAACAGTTCCAGAAGGAGAAATGCACCCCCATGTTTATAGCAGCATTGTTCACAATAGCGAAGATCTGGAAACAGCCCAAGTGTCCTTCAGAGTATGAGTGGATTAAAAAGCTTTGGTACATATATACTATGGAATACTACTCAGCCATAAGAAATGATGACATCGGATCATTTACAATAACATGGATGGACCTTGATAACATTATACAGAGTGAAATAAGTAAATCAGAAAAAACTAAGAACTATATGAACCCATAGATAGATGGGACATAAAAATGAGACTCAGAGACATGGACAAGAATGTGATGGTAACAGGGGGTGGGGTGGAGGGGTGGGGAGGGGGGGAGGAAGGAGAGGGAGGGGGGAGGGGGAGGAGAGGGGCACAAAGAAAACCAGATAAAAGGTGACAGAAGACAATTTGACTTTCGGTGAGGGTTATGCAGCATAATCAAATGTCAAAATAATCTGGAGATGTCTTCTTGGAACATATGTACCCTGATTTATCAATGTCACTGCATTAAAATTAATAAAAATAAGATAAAAAAATAAAAAATAAATAAAAAGCTTGGTACATAAAAAAAATAGAAGGTATTTTCTAAATACCTTCAGTTTGTACAAGGCATTATTAAGAGAAATAGAAAAAGACACAATGAGATGGAAAAATATTCCTTGTTCTTGGATAGGAAGAATAAATATAATTAAAATGGCCATATTACCCAAAGCAATATATAAATTTAATGCAATTCCCATCAAAATTCCTATGACATTTTTTAAAGAAATGGAACAAAAAATCATCAGATTTATATGGAACTATAAAAAACCCCGAATAGCCAAAGCAATCCTAAGGAAAAAGAATGAAGCTGGGGGCATTACAATACCTGACTTTAAACTATATTATAGCCCTGGCCGGTTGGCTCAGTGGTAGAGCATTGGCCTAGCGTGCGGAGGACCCGGGTTCGATTCCCGGTCAGGGCACACAAGAGAAGCGCCCATTTGCTACTCCACCCCTCCGCCGTGCTTTCCTCTCTGTCTCTCTCTTCCCCTCCCGCAGCCAAGGCTCCATTGGAAAAAAGATGGCCCGGGCGCTGGGGATGGCTCTGTGGCCGCTGCCTCAGGTGCTAGAGTAGCTCTGGTCGCGACACGGCGACGCCCCGGAGGGGCAGAGCATCGCCCCCTGGTGGGCAGAGCGTCGCCCCATGGTGGGCGTGCCGGGTGGATCCCGGTCGGGCGCATGCGGGAGTCTGTCTGACTGTCTCTCCCTGTTTCCAGCTTCAGAAAAATGAAAAGAAAAAAAAAATACTAAACTATATTATAGGGCCACGATAATCAAAACAACATGGTATTGGCAGAAAAATAGACACTCAGACCAATGGAACAGAATAGAAAGCCCAGAAATAAAACCACATATATATGGTCAAATAATCTTTGATAAAGGGGCCAACAACACACAATGAAGAAAAGAAAGCCTCTTCAACAAATGGTGTTGGGAAAACTGGAAAGTCACATGCAAAAGAATGAAACTCGACTACAGCCTGTCTCCGTGTACTAAAATTAATTCAAAATGGATCAAAGACCTAAATATAAGACCTGAAACAATAAAGTACATAGAAGAAGACATAGGTACTAAACTCACGGACCTGGGTTTTAAAGAGCATTTTATGAATTTGACTCCACAGGCAAGAGAAGTGAAAGCAAAAATTAATGAATGGGACTACATCAGACTAAGAAGTTTTTGCTCAGCAAGAGAAACTGATAACAAAATAAACAGACAGCCAACTAAATGGGAAATGATATTTTCAAACAGAAGCTCAGATAAGGGCCTAATATCCAAAATTTACAAAGAACTCATAAAACTCAACAACAAACAAACAAACAATCCAATAAAAAAATGGGAAGAGGACATGAACAGACACTTCTCCCAGGAAGAAATACAAATGGCCAACAGATATATGAAAAGATGCTCAGCTTCATTAGTTATTAGAGAAATGCAAATCAAAACTACAATGAGATACCACCTCACCCCTGTTAGATTAGCTATTATCAACAAGACGGGTAATAGCAAATGTTGGAGAGGTTGCGGAGAAAAGGGAACTCTCATCCACTGTTGGTGGGACTGTAAAGTAGTACAACCACTATGGAAGAAAGTATGGTGGTTCCTCAAAAAACTGCAAATAGAACTACCTTATGACCCAGCAATCCCTCTACTGGGTGTATACCCCAAAACCTCAGAAACATTGATACGTAAAGACACATGTAGCCCCATGTTCATTGCAGCACTGTTCACAGTGGCCAAGACATGGAAACAACCAAAAAGCCCTTCAATAGAAGACTGGATAAAGAAGATGTGGCACATATACACTATGGAATACTACTCAGCCATAAGAAATGATGACATCAGATCATTTACAGCAAAATGGTGGGATCTTGATAACATTATAAGGAGTGAAATAAGTAAATCAGAAAAAAACAAGAACTACATGATTCCAAACATTGGTGGAACATAAAAAATGAGACTAAGAGACATGGACAAGAGTGTGGTGGTTACCAGGGGTGGGGGGAGGGAGGACATAGGAGGGAGGGAGGGAAAGAGTTAGGGGGAGGGGGAGAGGCACAGAGAACTAGATAGAGGGTGACGGAGGACAATCTGACTATGGGTGAGGGGTATGCAAGATAATTTAATGACAAGATAACCTAGACATGTTTTCTTTGAATATATGTACCCTGATTTATTAATGTCATCCCATTAACATTAATAAAAATTTATTAAATAAATAAATAAATACCTTCAGTTTGAAATAAGAATATTTTAGTAGACATATTATCTTTCTAAAGTAATACATAATATAAAATAATAAAATAACATATACTATTTAATTAAAAGTATTCTAGTATGTACTAAGTATTGTATGCACTGAGAAGCTAGCATGCAAAGCATTGCCCAATCCTATCTTTATCATTAAACTTTTTTCTCTCCCCCATAAGAATCCTCCACTTCTAGACTCTTACTTCACAAACATGTCATAACTGTTCATGTCACATCCTGTATCTGCAATGTCCTAGCTCTGTGTTCTTGGTTATATCACTCTGAGTCTTGGTTTCATCAGGTTGAAAAAGAGGTAACAGTATAAACTATGCCAGTTTCTTGAAAAAATTAAATAGCAAAAAGTGGCACATGGAAAATGCTAAGACATAATAACCACTCAATGAGTGTTTGCTCCTACCTTTTTTTCCCCAATTATCCCAGGCTATAATAATCGTTCCTATCACTGAATTCCTATAGTAGTCATTCATATTACTTTTCTGTCACTTAGCATACATGACCTTTTATCATTTTCTCTTCTCATGTGCTATCTTACCTCCCCATCTTGACTATCAGCGACTTGAGAAGAAGAACCATGCCACAGTCTTCTTGCGGTCTTCATTCCCACACCCAGGGCCTCACCAGTGCAGGCCCTGCATAAATATTTGTGAGGATACCAATTTGATTGAGCATACCGGTGAGAGAGAGAAAGCAGAATGAAACAAAAAATCTATCCCAGTTATTTAATTTTAGAAAAAGAACCTGAATAATCTATAGAGATTAGTTAGGGGGAAATTGAATGATAGCATTTAAAAATTCAATAACCCACAGGGAGCTGGAAAGCATTTGTGAACACTTCATTGAAAACCCAAGATAAATGTATGTCAAATTTTAAAATGCCAGTATGTGTGTGTGCACGTGTATGTGTGTGTATGAATCCCCAGACAAGGTTAAGGGACAGTGGAAGCACATCTTTCCATTTAAAAGAATTATTTGAGGATTATTTAAAAGGAAAGAAAGAAAGTAGGGAGGGAAGAATGGGGAGAGAGAAAAAGGGAGAAAGAGAAGAAGAGAGAAATAAATCTTTCCAAGACAAGAAAGCTAGCTCAGCTATCGAGAGCACAGTAACTCAGGAAAGACACCAAGTCAGGTACAAAGCTGAAATTAGGCAGGAAGGGAAGGGAAGGGAAGGGGAGGGGAGGGGAGGGAAGGGAAGGGAAGGGAAGGGAAGGGAAGGGAAGGGAAGGGAAGGGAAGGGGAGGGGAGGGGAGGGGAGGGGAGGGGAGGGGAGGGGAGGGGAGGGGAGGGGAGGGGAGGGGAGGGGAGGGGAAGGGAGGGAAGGGGAGAAAGGAAGGAAGGAAGGAAGGAAAGAAGGAAGGAAGGAAGGAAGGAAGGAAGGAAGGAAGGAAGGAAGGAAGGAAGGAAGGAAGGAAGGAAGGAAAGATAAATAGTGTGGAGCACTTGAAGAACGCCCAAAACCATCAGCAGAACTTGTAGGTGCTACCCACGGAATTGGTGGGACCACTGAAAAGACACAGTGCACATTTCAGCCAAGGGCATGGAGAGCCAGTGGGAAGCCAGAGCAGCAGCCAGTGCTGACAGGCTGATCTCATCTAGGCTTTGAGCAGGTGGCTTGAGAGGGAGACCAGGCAGGGTGGGCAAAAAAGGGCCTTTATTGTCACTGAGTCTCCCCCTTTTTTCATTCCTCCTTTTCCTACTCTGGCTGTCTTCCACTTTCCCCTTGGACCTCAAAATCAAAATTCCTATGCATTTCTCTACCATCCCCTCTTTCCTTTCAAGAATTCAACCCCAAAGATATATTTTATATGAATTGCTCTAAGTTTCATTAAAACCTGAAACAGGTGCCAAAGTTTGAAAATAAGAAGACTTCACAGTCCATATTTCAGGTGCCTCTTGAAAACACACTGAAGATCTGGCAGCAGCATAGCCGGTCCCGTGGGAGCTCAGAGCCGGCAGCGAGGAGCTGCAGCCTCTCCAGTTAGAGTGGCATCCTGCATCCCCCCAGTCCCATTCCTACCCGAGTCACCAGTAATGCCATCGGCCAGGCCCATTCGGGACAGAAGCTTGTCTTCCTGCAAGCATTTCTACTCTTCTTTCTTGTGCAAAATGTCTTCCTTTCTTTGCCCTAGATATTTATTTTCTTCTTATATTTCCCTAAGCTGTAACTATAGTACATATGTTATTTATTTTTGTCCATTCTTCATGTTGCACTGAACATATAAAAACTTTTTGTTTCTTCTTTATTTCTCACCATCCCCATACCAAATAATACGCTTTCAAATTAGTCTTTGACTAGGGATTAAAAATATCCTTAGCATATATCCAAAAACAAATAAATAAAATCATTTTTTCTTGCTTTATTGCTCTTTCAAAATCAGTACAAGTGACAAGGTATGTCAGTGTGATAGCAAAAATAACATAAATATTTTAATATATAACAAGCTTTTCTCTGACAACCATGAATACAGAGGTGTTATTTGCTTTTTAAATAGTAATTATTAGTCTCTGTTTCTGTTCCCAGAGAAACAAACATCACTTTAGGGTTCTTATATTCATTGTGAACACACTAAGATCTTATTAATGGGGAGTTTCCCAGGACCTCTCTGCCTGGATGTTTTATCGCAGCTGGTCCCTGATTTGTTCAGTCCCACCTTGCATTGACATCCCCCTGCCCCTTCCAGTGAACCATGCTCCATCGCTAAAAGACTCCTTATTTACATGTTGTTTGCATATTTGAAATTCCTTTACATAATTCTGATAATTGTCCATTCTTCTGAGCTTATGCAGCATTATGATCCTGACATGCTTCTGAAGATGCCAGGTGAGAGTCATTACTAGTTCATTCATTTAATTAACACGTATTGTGAAGGGTCTGCTTGGTGGCAGATATTGTTTAGGTGCTGAGGGTGCAACATGGACTATGACACAGTCTTCCCATTCTAGGGGCTTACTGTCAACAAACAGTCAACTTCTTGCTTCTCACAAAATGGTGACTGGACTGTATTTCCCTACCTTCTTATGTTTATGACATAAAGGGTTTGAACAAATGAAGCAGAAAAAGAAAGAAAAAAACCTCTCAGGAAGCTAACAATCTAAAACTATATGCCGATTTGCATAATATCATATGTATTTAAGATGCACTATCATTTCAACAATAGCTTTACTGGTATGTGTGTGGGTATTCAGTTGTAAGTCATCCTGATTTCAGAAATACTAAGTAAAAAGATGGTTTAATGGAATATTAACAAATATGATTGCTGATGGTGCCAATTAAACATATGTGTAATTTCACCAATGTAAAAAGTGACTAAGCAACCAACTCAATTAATACAAGGATAAAAATGCAATGACACAAACTTTTTCTTAAGCAAGACGGTTCTTTTAAAAAGAATTTTTCAGTAGCCTGACCAGGCAGTGGAGCAGTGGATAGAGTGTCAGACTGGATCACAGAGGACCCAGGTTTGAAACCCCGAGGTCACCGGCTTGAGCTCAGGCTCACCAGCTTGAGCGCAGGGCCACTGGCTTGAGTGTGGGATCAAAGATATGACCCCATGGTCACTGACTTGAGCCCAAAGGTCACTGGCTTGAAGCCCAAGGTCATGGGCTTGAGCCCAAGGTTGCTGTCTTGAGCAAGGGGTCACTCACTCTGCTGTAGTCCTCCAGTCAAGGCACATATAAGAAAGCAATCAATGAACAACTAAGGTGCCGCAACAAAAAATTGATGCTTCTCATCTCTCTCCCTTTCTGTCTGTCGGTTCCTATCTGTCCCTTTCTCTGTCTCTCTATCTGTCTCTATCATCAAAAAAAGAAAAAAAAATTTTTTTCAGCAAAATAAATTTAAAAAAGACTGAAAGTTAAAAAGTGCCCCATACTGGCCCTGGACAGTTGGCTCAGTGGTAGAGTGTCAGCCTGATGTGTGGAAGTCCTAGGTTCAATTCCTGGCCAGTGCACACAAGAGAAGTGCCCATCTGCTTCTCTACCCTTCCCCCTTTCTTTCCTCTCTCTCTCTCTCTTCCCCTCCCACAGCCAAGGCTCCATTGGAGCAAAGTTGGCCCGGGTGCTAAGGACGGCTCCATGACCTCCACCTCAGGTGCTAGAATGGCTCTGGCCGCAACGGAGCAACACCACAGATGAGCAGAGCATTGCCTTGCCCTCTGGTGGGCATGCCAGGTGGATCTCAGTCGGGCGCATGCAGGAGTCTGTCTGACTGCCTCCCTGCTTCTAACTTCAGAAAAATACAAAAAATAAAATAAAATAATGTAAAAAGTGCCCCATACTCAAGCTGGGACAGAACTCCGGATATGGTGTAATCAGAAGCACCTTCTGGGAAATATCTAGGATTCATAATAAAATGCTGGAGCAATTTTTGGATAAATGATAATAACATTCAAGTTCCTCTTGAGAAATTAGAGCAACGCCACTCAGCTTACAGTCATCTTGCAATAAGCCTAACAATCTTTTAGTAGACATGCATTTTAAAGAGATGATCTAACAATGATTACTTAATCAAGTATTTCTCCCAGAAGATATCTCTACTAAGAAGAAACCTTTGGATTGGTTTTCTTAGGAGCCTTCTCCCTCTGGCAAGTTTGAAATAAAACTTTTACACATGCTCACAATCTGGGAAGTTGCCACAGAAGTATAAAATTTCGAGAGACAGTGATAAATTAGCTACTCCTCTGCTTCCCTAGGGAAGACGAGGGCCTCTGGTTCGAGAGGCAATAGCGTGACTGAAGGAAAGCCGTGGGGAGGACACATTCTCCTTTAGCTGAAGAAGCAAGAGGCTCGGGGTGAAATTTAAAAAAAAAAAAAAGGCAATTTGACACTCAGGACACACAGACTGCTTCATTAGCAAAATTTCAGCTTTGCCAATTCTAAGAGAAGAATAGTTACCGGGGGGCAGGGCAAGAGAACAAGTCTAAATTGGAGGGATATGGACAAAAGTGTTCAAACTGGTAGAAAAATGAAGCTTAACATTAGATGCCCCTCCCACTGCCTTGGACCCATGTCCTGGGTTTCCCTTTGACTAGTTCCTCTTTGTCAACCAACTCAGATCTCAGATTAATGTCACCTTCTTCTAGAAGTCTTCCTTGTTACTCAACCTAAAATATGTCCCTCCCATTATTCTCTCCGAAAGCAAGCTGCCCTTTTTCTTTATAGCACATACAGTAAGCACTAATTACTACTTTGTTTGTATTTGCTATTTGGTGTCTGTGTCTCCCTCTAGACGACAAGCTCAATGAGAGCTGCCATCAGGCCTGTTTTGTCCACCTTTACACACCAACTATTGAGCTTATGCTCCACAAGCACACGACAAACCACAGAGTAAAGGAATTAACTCAAATACCTGTGCTGACATGAACTTTCCCCACTTATCAGGGGGACCAGGCAGATCTCATTCTGATTTACTGCATAAAATGTGACTCTCAGAGAAACTGAGACAGGCCCCCAATTTAGCAGCTGGTTGAGAGCGCCTCCTTCTGAGCAGCAAACTAAATTGGTTTTGTGATGGTAGTCTCCACAGGCAAGAGATGGGGAATTAGTCCCGTACTTAAGTAGAACACAAAAGAGGCACCCTCCTCAGTAAATATAGTCCAGCACCTCCAATGGGCAGCTGCGCGAGTTTTAACATGAAGTGAATGGCTTGGCCTCATACACTGGCTGGACATTCGTCTCCCCACCAATTCCCTTCTGGAACTGGATGCTGCAATGCATTAGGAAGTGCATGCTGGGCCTCAGCTTGTGTGGCAAGAACATCCACAAAAGAAACGGCTATTTGTGAGTCTAAGAACTATGCTGTTGAGAAGATCCAAATTATAAAAATTGGCCATTCTTGTGTTTGGATCAGAATGTTCTAGGTATGGTGTTGCAGTAGAAATGTTCTATTTATCTTATTGAACTTTGGAAAAATGGAAAGCATGAGAGATCTAAGTTCAGAATACCTTGCGTTTGAAGATTTTGTCAGGAAAACATAAGTTCCTGGAGAAAAAGAACAAAAATGAGAAGGGAGATTTCATTTTAAGGATTTTAATTTCAGTGTGGAAACTGATTGTAGAAACAGACATATTCAGATTTCGAGCTTTTCACATTACAGTCATTGTAGTAATAGGATTACTGGCATCTTTGTATAATCCTCTTTAATTAGCTGAGTTGCATAAACCAAAATGGACTGTAAAACAGGGAATGTTTTTCCGAGTGTGATCTAAGAATTAACATAAACAATATCATGCGGACTCATCTCAGAACCTCTTCTGATGACTGAGTTTGATATCACTGACCTTAGATCTGGCCTTTATACACCATGGATTAATAGAATAAATAATAAAGCTACGGGACATAAGCATTAGGAGAGAAGAAAGAACCTATATTAATTGGGACTCTTTTCATTGCAAAAAGCAAACCTCAAATCAAACTAGATTAAGCAAAAGTGACATTCATTGGAAACAAACGTGGATAAGTTGTAGACTCACAGAGGAAACAAGCCTTCCAGAAATAAAATCAAGGAGTGACTCACAGGGATCATCTCTTCCTACCTCTCATCAGTCTCAGTTTCTGCAAGTGGTGAGAGACATAGAACCAGCAGCTTCGAATCATATACTTTCAGTGTTTTCGAAACAAAGAAAGAGAAATTTTCCACCGTAGAGCCACACAGGAAAAAAATTCCAGACGAGTATTCTGATTGGCCCAGCTTTGGGTTAAATGTCCACTAACAAAGCAATCACAGTGTCCAGGTGGGTATGAAATATGAAAGTCCAACCAGAGAGGGGGGTGGGTAATGAGCACAGCCCTGAGGCAAGGAGGTAGAGGAGTACCTATGACCGAAAGCCCTAGCAGAATATCGGGATTACAGTGGAAAGGAAGAAGCCTCACTTTCCCAGCGAAGGCTGAGAGATGGATATTTTTGTTAGAAGAAGAGAAAAGCAGCTGAGCAGACAAAAGCAGAGCATTCCCTGCCCTTTCTTTCCATATCTATCTCCTGGAGAAGAAAACTGCAGGGAAGGGAGGGAAGGGGAGAGAAAGGAAAGAAGAAAAGGTTTTGTTTTGTTTTGTTTTTTGGTCAAAATGATAAAAAAAAAAATGTTCTTTTAATGATAGGAATGAAAGAAGAGTTTTAACTGAAAACAGCAGGATTTCTCTACAGGGGATTTATCGGAGTTACATGTATACGTTCCTCAGTGCATCTTTTTTTTTTTTTTTTTTTTTTTTTTAGGAAAGGGTGTGGTAGCAAAATAATGACCCTAAAAGTGTCCACGACTTGATCCTTGGAAACTAACATGACAAAAAATGGGCTTTGACAATGTCATGATGGGTATGAACTCGAGAAGGGGAGAATTCCTGGATTATCCAATAACCTGCCCCACTGTGGGTCTTTGTCTTCGCTGTTCT
Organism: Saccopteryx bilineata; assembly: GCF_036850765.1. Lineage (NCBI taxonomy): Eukaryota > Metazoa > Chordata > Mammalia > Chiroptera > Emballonuridae > Saccopteryx > Saccopteryx bilineata. The sequence continues at coordinate 188,801,598 of NC_089490.1, read as the reverse complement.
TTCTGCTTGGAAAAGTCCCAGAACTTCACAATCCTGACTTCTTATATCGTCCCTGGCTTAGCTGCAATGTCACCTCCTCACAGAGGCCAGCCACTCTGAAGTCGTCCCTCAGTCACTTTATCATGTCACCGTGCTGTATCACTGGCTCATACTCTCCTGCTTCTTTGCTGTTTGCTTGTGTTTTCTGTTTTGATCTGTATCTGCTTTCCCATGAAAATGTAGCCCTAGTTATTAGTTAGGTGGCTTTGGCAAGCCTCGGATTCTCACTCGGTTTCCTCATCTGGTCGATAGGTATCAAGTCAGATAACAATGTAGACTGGCCTCACATAGAGTCTACTTTGCAAGATTTATTGGTTTAGAAAAAAGGGCTATTCAATTTAGTAAGTATAAACTTTTGAATAAAAAGAAAGTGACAAACACCATTTTAAATTCTAAGAAGAGATATAATTTATTATTCCATAAACAGCAAGAGAGATATTTTAATTTTATACTAAGAAATATATGAGGAGTGATAAAGATAACACCTTAATGTTTTTTAAAGCCACAAGAGGCAATGATTATTAAATAACACTATGACTTTGTTTAATAAAAGTCTTTAGATGAATGAAAAATATGACTAAATGTTGTCAGGATTTGTCACAAAAAGCATTTGAATTCCTTTTTAAGATTCAGAAACATATGAAATATTCCTCATTTTTTTTTTTGCATGAAAAAAAGGTTGATTTCATGATTCAGGAGTGTTTCACAAACTTTCACAGTGTAATAATCCCATCTTGTGGCCTTTTATAATATTGCCACTTTTAAAGAAAAACTTTTTGTTAACCATAGGTTTAAATGGTGTCATTTATTAAGCAAACAGCTTTTGAGCACTTACTGTGTGCCACGTGTTATGCTGACTGGGGATACAGTGACAGGAAACAAGAAAAACAAGGTCTTTGCTCTGAATTTATATAAATCTAAAGGAGAGAGAGACTTTTAGGCAGACATAATTATAGTACAATAAGTAAGTACAATCATACAAAACTATAATCTCAAATTACTACGCCATAGTTAAATGAAGTATCCCCAGAATTCAGAATAAAACTTGTATATCTACATTTCCAGGAATAACTCGGATCACTAAAGAAATCATGTATTATTAGAAATTGGGTTAAATATCAATTTCCAGTCTACAGATTTTTTTTTTCACCTAGTGAATCCCCAGAAACCTAAGTGTATCTGGCTCCCATCTAAATCACTCTTTCTCAGAGTGTAGCAGGGATATTTTTAAAAGACCTTCCTACGTACATTCCCTATGGTTAAGCAGGTTTCTATCTCCTTATACCCACTCACAATCATAGCTTTAAAGAAATAGAAAGGCACTTACATAAATCAAACACTTATAAAATTCTGAGAAAATTGGGAGGTTGAAATCTTAATATTTTAAATACTTTATATTGGCTTTATTATATCTCTAATTAGTCATGGGGGAAATCCAAACAGCAAAGCCACAGGCCTCTGTGGAGAAAGGAGTGTCCCTGATCCTTATGGAAAAGGACTGTAATGGGGACTTCAAACTACTGACACTTCAAATGACTGACTTTGGGGTACAAATTTCTGTGCCAACATTGTCGAGAAAACTATCAGTAGAGTGATTTCCAGGACTTTTTCCCATGAAGCAGAAGACTTCCTAAAAGCAGATAACTAACCTAAGATTCAGTGGAGCAAGAATGACATAAAATTGAATAAATTGATGTGGGAAATTTTACTGTAGTAATTGGAATGTTGTTTCAATTTCTGGATAGATGAATTATGACTCTAGATTTGCAAGCCAACTCAAGGAGGCATATATTAACACTCTATTATGCCTGTGTAAAAAAAAATAGGCTAAACCCAGAGACCAGCACTTCACGTGAACCTGTGAGAAATTAAGAAAAATCTTTGAGGATATTATGGTCATTGGGTGGGGAAATTGTGGAGAAAATTGTGAAAGTCACCAAAATGGGCAAAGGAAGTTTAATGAGTATCTTTTCAATAGAACACTAGGCATTATCTAGTGCAAGTCTCCAGGTTATCTGATTATATGGGAGTCTTACCTTTTTTATTATAACAAACTGAGCTATTATACAACTGTCATTTTTAAAAAAAGAACTGATAGCACATAAATGACTCTTATCCATAGAGATGTAAATGAATTTTGTTGCACAGAAGTACAATCAATTTCACTACCATCATCAAGAAACAACGTATTTGTATCTATCAGCAAATTCATTCCAGAACTCCTGATGGCTGCTCATTTTTGCTTTACATACAGTGTGTCCGTAAAGTCATGGTGCACTTTTGACCGGTCACAGGAAAGCAACAAAAGATGATAGAAATGTGAAATCTGCACTAAATAAAAGGAAAACTCTCCCAGTTTCATACCTATTCAGTGCAGTTCGATGTGGGCTCACGCACAGATTTTTTAGGGCTCCTTAGGTAGCTATCCCGTATAGCCTCTACAGACTCGTCACTGACTGGCCTACCAGAACGGGGTTTCTCCACCAAACTGCCGGTTTCCTTCAACTGCTTATCCCACCAAGTAATGTTATTCCTATGTGGTGGCGCTTCGTTATAAACGCGCTGATATTCACATTGCACTTTAGTCATGGATTCGAATTTAGTGAGCCACAGAACACACTGAACTTTCCTCTGTACCATCCACATCTCGATTGGCATGCCCGTGGGCTGCTCCGCTGTATACACGGTGTTATGTCATCATCTGCGCATGCACACATGCTGCCACATCATCCTACAGAAACTGGGAGGGTTTTCCTTTTATCTGGTGCAGATTTCACATTTCTGTCATCTTTTGTTGCTTTCCTGTGACCAGTCAAAAGTGCACCATGACTTACGGATACACTGTATTACTGGCTTTCTTATTAACTAATTAAAACATCAGACACATGTTCATTTTATATTTGTACAAGAGCCATGATGTTGCCTCCTAAAAAAATTATTCTTTAACACAAGCATGTTACAAACTCTTTTATTTTAAATTTTATTTCAAACTGGCTATAAGAGAGAAGACTTTCTAGAATAACCAATTCAAAGATTAGTGTCCCATTAGTGATATTTTATAGGATTTTTTTAAAGAGTAATTAGATAATCTTTGTGAGACTAGATATAAAAGAATATCTTATTAAAGATCATTACTCTTTGCAAGACTGGTTAAAAGTTATAAGGGTCCTTCCATGACTCATAATCAGGGCAGGTATCCCAGCAGAGGCTCCCAAATCTATCAGTAAAACTGCTTGAGCATTTAATCAGAAATGTTCATCACTTTCCAGAAAGGTTAGGAGACCACATTGCTCCAGACTAAGTTTAGGAGTGACTCTTTCATACCATGAACAGTTTTAGAGGAACCGGACACTTGCTCTATTTTTAAGCTTAATTTAGCACATTTACAAAAGCTAAGTACATCAGGGAGTGTTACTTAAGAAAGTCATAGCTTGCCTAGTCATGCATTTGAAGTACTTAAAAGGAAAATCAAATATATCAAATTTATTAAAGGCAATTTAAAATGTTTCAAAAAATGTAATTAAATTCGTAAATGAGATTTATTGTTCAAGTGAGCGTATTCAGCTAGATACAATGACCAAAATGTCCTCTAAAAGATGGTTGTTTTATTTTACATAGAATTATTACATTAAAAAATTTAAACTGTAAGATAAACAAACATGAAAAGTTTTAGCAATATTCAAAATATTTTTAAAATATATTAAACACATATTTTTTAAATATATAATCCTTTCCATGGTCAAAAACCAATCTTAGACAGCTAAAACTCAAATTGACAGAGTCCAAAGCCAAGGGTACTGCATAACAGAAACCATGATAATCAATAATTGAAAATGAAACTGGCCTGACCAGGCAATGGCGCAGTGGATAGAGTGTCGGACTGGGATGCCGAAGACCCAGGTTCAAAACCCCGAGGTCGCCAGCTTGAGCGTGGGCTCATCTGGCTTGAGCAAAACTCACCAGCTTGAGCCCAAGGTCGCTGGCTCAAGCAAGGGGTTACTCGGTCTGCTGAAGGCCCGCAGTCAAGGCACATATGAGAAAGTAATCAATGAACAACTAAGGTGCTGCAACAAAAAACTGATGATTGATGCTTCTCATCTCTCTCTGTTCCTGTCTGTCTGTCCCTATCTATCTGTTTCTCTCTGACTCTCTCTGTCTCTATAAAAAAAAAAAAGAAGAAAGGAAGAAAGAAAATGAAACTGAAGGGAAGAGAAAGCATCAGTGTTTCTCTCATACTAGGAGAAGTAGTATTGTTTCTTTCTTAAACTTCTTTTTCAGTTATGTGTGTGTGCCGATGTATGTATTGATCACAGTATAAAATTTATTTTCTTTTTTTAATAAATTTTTATTAATGTTAATGGGATGACATTAATAAATCAGGGTACATATATTCAAAGAAAACATGTCTAGGTTATCTTGTCATTAAATTATGTTGCATACCCCTCACCCAGAGTCAGATTGTCCTCCGTCACCCTCTATGTAGTTCTCTGTGCCCCTCTCCCTCCCCCTAACTCTCTCCCTCCCTCTCTCCTGCATCCTCTCTCCCCCACCCCTGGTAAAATTTATTTTCTACTAAGAATATAGTCAGATAAGTTTGAAAGTCACTGATATTGATACATCAATACCTCCAAGTAGCTCAAACTCCCTGTCCAACCATCAGCTGTTGAAAGGCATCGGGAGCCTAGGACTACCATGGGGTTTCAACTCAAATTATAAAAATTCCATTGGAGGGGGGAGGCTATTATCTTTCATTCTTCAGCTATTAATTATTGCTTAATCTAGCACTGTTTAGCCTGACCCGTGGTGGCGCAGTGGGTAAAGAAAGCATCAACCTGGAACAATGAGGTCACTGGTTTGAAAATCTGGTCAAGCATGCAAAGGAAGCAACTACTATGAGTTTATGCTGCCTGCTTCTCCCCCCCCCCCCACTTTCTCTCTCTCTCTCTCTCTCTCTCTCTCTCTTTCTCTCTCTCCTGTCTCTAAAAATCAATGTATAAAATCCTTTTTTAAAAATCTAGCAATGTTCATCTTGACATTTTATTCAACTTAAAACAATTGGCTACCTACTAAACAATCCAAGGTGTCAAAGGCAGAACACACTGTATCTCTCTTCATATACTGCTCACTATACTTATTTCCCATTCATTCCCTAAGGCAATGAAAATACAATAAACCCTGAAAACCCACCCCCAATCCTCTTCTTGGAATAAACCATCAATGATTTCCTACTGGTTGGTCTCCTTTCCATCTTTATCCTCTTCGGGCTGTGGAATATTTGATTCTATCAATATTAATCATCCCTTCTTTCTTGACATTCTTTTCTTCCTGTGCACTCATGGTACCATTGTGACCAACTTCCTCTCTCTTTCCCCATCTACCCAACTCTTTCTTGTTTTCAAGGCTTTATTTCAAGCTTCATTTCTTATAAAGGCTTTCAGAACCTTCCATTCCACACTACTCTTTTCTTTCTCTTCAGTACTGTAACTCCTAATTTTATATCCTATTATGTTGGTACATAGCTATTTATTATTTCATTCTGTCTGTGGCAAATTTTGAAACATAAAAACAGTGAATTATTTTAAAAGCATCACTGAGACTCCTTATCACTAAGACTCTTTAGTTGCACACTTCAATCATACCTAGGCTGTGGTCGGCAAACTCATTAGTCAACAGAGCCAAATAGCAACAGTACAACGATTGAAATTTCTTTTGAGAGCCAAATTTTTTAAACTTAAACTATATAGGTAGGTACATTCCTTATCGAGGTAGCGCCCACAGGTGGTATTTTGTGGAAGAGCCACACTCAAGGGGCCAAAGAGCCGCATGTGGCTTGCGAGCCGCAGTTTGCCGACCAAGGCTAGGGTGTCCTTTTCTTGATGCTGCCCTTACCCCTGGGTGCTAAGAGCATTTCTTACAGTGGAACTGTTATCACCATAATTTAAGTTTTTTAAAGTGCTGAAATCCTATTCAATTTTCAGGATTAGTACAAACTATTTCCACAGTGAAGGCTTCCCTGACACCCCTCCCCTAAATCATTCATTACTTCCTCTTCTGTGTTCCCAGCAAGAACATTTCTCACAAACATGAATCACATTACACTGTCCTTATTTGTTTAAATGTCTACCTTGCCTACTGGATGTGGGCAATTTGATAGCAAAAAAGAGTCTCTTAGTCATTTCTGTATCATGGATGTCTGGCATCCTACCTGAAATTATTGTATCAGAATTCTCCATCCAGAGAGATAACTCCCATTCATAGTTTATCAGAACTGGTTATACAGCATTTCCCAATGCCTGGATATCCAAGGGACCTCTCTGAACCAGTGAGAAAAATACAAACAAACAAACAAAATTACCCTTTAAAACAAAACAAACAAAAAGCCATATCTTTGGTTTTACTTTTTTTTTTTTGAGAAAAACAAATCCTTGCTTGTTCTTTATTAATGTATGTGGTCTAAAACCAAGCTATACTGCAAATGAAGTTAGAAAAATTCATTTACAGAAAGACATTGTTCATCTTGACATTTCATTCAGCTTTTATAACTTTTGTTTGCAACTGAGGAGCTCAACTGAATCATAAATTATAAGCTTTTCACAATAATAAAGCATTCAAAACTCAAGAGCAAGAGCCATGAGAGCTCTGAGAATTTTACAATTTTAAAAGAACTTTATAAATTTATCAGTTTTCAAAGAATAGATCTTTGCATCACCAATGCTCATCACAATGTCTGATACATAGTAAGTATCCCATAACTATTTGTTAAATTTAGCCTGAATACATGATTAAACAAGTGAATGAAGGAGGAGATGAATCGAGAGACATTGCCTGGGAAAGCTAATCAGAGGGAGCTAACTAAGACTATTTCAAAATACGAAGATTTCATTGGACTATAAAATATTTTACATTTTATCAAGAAGTGAAGTTTGTGTCCCAACCCCTTGAATCAGGGCTGGTCAGTGACTTGCTTTGACCAATAAAATATGGCAAAGTAATGCTAGTTACTTCTAAACATTAGACTTAAGTTTTAGAGCTCTGTTGTTACCCTCTTGAATGTATGCAGTAACTGTATAAGAAACCTGGGTTATACTGCGAAAGAAGATATGGAAATTTTTTAAAAGCCCCAGCCAACAGCCCAAGTTAACAGACAGACATACCACCACTAGAGCAGCCAGATCACTGCAACCACACCAGTGACTCCAAGGAAGATCACTAGAAGAACCATCCCACTGAACCCAGTCAAATTTCAAAATCATAAGGAAATAAGCTACTCTATTAAGCCTCTAAGTTCGAGGATACTTAATTATGCAGCAATAAATAATTGATACAGAAATTTTTAACTGGAAGTGAGGTGCTAATTTAACAAAACATAAACGTGCCGCCTTGTATTTGGGATCAGATGGTAAGCAGAGGATAAAAAATGAGCAAGGATGGTTGCAGGAATAGTGAGCCAAGTACCAGAGAGTCTGAAAGTCAGTGATGACTGTTACTGGAGTCTAGAAAAATGAAAACTCATGGCATATAGTGGAGGAATAATTGCAAAAACTGTTACCTGGAATCACTTGAAAACTAAATAATGTAGCTAACAAATCTGTGGATCCAACTAATGAGTTAGACAGAATGTTGAAAGTGTCAAATATCTTTCTTAAGCTATATGTGATAAGGCACATAAACAGAGATATTATAAAGAAGGAACTGATCAGTCTGCAAACAGGTTAACAAGGAAATATAGAGACTTCTGGAATTGCTAGTTTGGAATATAAAACCATTTCTCATCCCAAGCCTCTCTAGCCAAAACAACAACAACAAAAATCTTAAAGTAAAATCAACTCCAGAGTGTGGCTATAAGACCCCTTGCTAAGACCTCAGAAAGATTTAAGATGGCACTTAGTGGGTGCTCTCAATTAGACAAATGTCTACCGTGACTCTTAAGGGTGTTTCCTATAGTATATGACAGTACTCCATCTGAAAGAGGTCTGTCTCAAATTATGGACAGTATCCCATTTCAACCCAAACTGGGTGTGCTTTAATTCAATTCTGACACTAACCACCTGAGGTTAACACAGATCCCATAAGTTAAGGCTCAGTCTTCCAGAAGATTGCTCTAACTTCAGGTGACTGCTACAAGTTCAGGGGGTCCCTGACCAAATGGCTACAAATCCAAGGGTTCTCATGACCCCCTGAGGTTCAATTATTCACGAGTATAACTCACAGCACTTAAGAAAGCACTATATTTAGCATTACAGCTTTATAATAAAGGACATAATTCAGACTCCTCTCAATATTGTCCAGTACTCATCACTTTATATTCTAAAAGGTCATTGTGTTTCTTAATATTCTGTAATATTGTATTTCCCTTTCGGTTCCAGAAAATAATTTGGCACAAGTATAAACATTTGCTATCTCTCCAGGATGCTTTATCTCATCACATAGACACAACAAAACCCCCCTCATCCTAAAAATGATGGGCCCCAGAGTTCTGCTGGATTCTCTTCTCTTTTCATTTGACACACTGTCTATGGGAAACTTTATTCACTCTTGCAGTCCCAAGTGCCAGCTACCTATTCTCCTTGTTTCCATCTTTCTATCTTGTTCTCTGCCTCTATCTCTATTCCCATCTCCATCTATCTGTCATTTCACCCAAAATAAATGTCTAATGACAGTTATTCCATGCCAAGCATCATGCCAAGCACTCTGGCCCAGATTCCTGCCAAAGCTCCAGATCTACAAAACCAATTTAATTTATCTCTGTGTGTCTCAAAGGCATCTCAACTTCAAGAGGTCCAGAACTAAACACATTACTCCCCAATCCTCCAAACATGTTCTTCATTCTATATTCTTTGACCCAGAGACAAGCATTATTATTCATCAGGGTGCCCAATACAGAATCCTAAGAGCCACATCTGAGCTCTGCATCATTATCCTCCCTGCTTCTAGTCAGTTGCTAATTCCTACCTCTTAAATATATTGACCTGTTGTACGGTGGTTATGTGCCCAGGCGCTGGAGTCCAATCACAGCTATACCACTGTTGGATGCATAACATTAAACAAAAGTTGTTTTACCTCTCCTGACCTCATTCTTCTCCTTTGTAAAATGAGGATGGAACCTACTTCACAGTGATGTGGTGAGTAACAAATGAAACAATCTATGTACAGCTGTGTCTAGCACATAGAAAGTATTCAACAAATAAATATTATTTCATTAACATCATCCCTATTGACACTGTATTAATTCAAATCTCTGTCCCTCCTTGGTTAACACCCTAACTAGTCTGCAAAAACATTCTAATTGGTCTTCTTGTGTCTTATCTTGTCCCTCCTCAGCCCGTTCTTTATATCATTGTCCAAAAAGCTGATCTAAAACACATTAGCATAAAACAGAAATGCAGTGAACTATAAAGTGAACAGTTTACAGTCCCTTAATAAATCACATATGGAGTGAAAAAGTCTCCCCAAATTGCATTTACCTGAGAATTAGTTTCAGGTCAGTGGTAAAGAAAGAGACTTTTAATCAACTTTCAGACACAAATCACATTTGCAAAATATTGGCAAACTTCTTCCACAGCAAATACTATTCATATCCATTAATCTTGGTCTAACTAACCAAAACAAGTGGTGAAGGTCATTTTATTACAAGACCCTGGTTCCTAATTCTTTGTTAATTGGTAAAAACATAATGAAGATGACTGTCTTCAAAATTAAGGTCTACTAAGAAGAGCTGGGTAGTACTGAATATTTATAAGCATTTTAAAAACTGAATTATCAACAAACTAAAGAAGTTTGAGGGCTTATAGTGATGCAGCTTGAAAAAATATTTAGTTGAAATTTATTATTTTAACCTAAGAACAACCATTAAAAGCTGGGCAATGTTAACTCATGTTGGCAAAACAGTTATCATTTGATATACAGTGTGTCCGTAATGTCATGGTGCACTTTTGACAGGTCACAGGAAAGCAACAAAAGACGATAGAAATATGAAAACTGCACCAAATAAAAGGAAAACTCTCCCAGTCTCATACCTATTCAGTGCAGTTCAATGTGGGCTCACACACAGATTTTTTAGGGCTCCTTAGGTAGCTATCCCATATAGCCTCTACAGACTCGTCACTGACTGGCCTACCAGAACGGGGTTTCTCCACCAAACTGCCGGTTTCCTTCAACTGCTTATCCCACCAAGTAATGTTATTCCTATGTGGTGGCACTTCATTATAAACGTGCCGATATTCACGTTGCACTTTGGTCACGGATTCAAATTTAGTGAGCCACAGAACACACTGAACTTTCCACTATACTGTTGACATCTCGACTGGCATGGCCGTGGGCTGCTCCACTGTATACACGGTGTTACGTCATCATCTGCACATGTGCGCATGCTGCCACATCATCCCACAGAAACTGGGAGGGTTTTCCTTTTATCTGGTGCAGATTTCACATTTCTAGCATCTTTTGTTGCTTTCCTGTAACCGGTCAAAAGTGCACCATGACTTTATGGACACACTGTATTATGAAAAACTTGCTAAAGAACAAAATTACACCACTGAATCCTATGTCCCTACTCTAAAGTGGGAGAAACCTTATAGGAGAAACCTTTGTAAAAAAAGAGGATGGAACCCACTTCCTAGTAATGTGGTGTTACAAAAAAAGTTAAGAGAAAATTCTTCTTAATCTGATAAACTGGAACAGGCTAATATCATTTGTATCCATAAATACCGATCTATCAGATTCTAGCCTACTTCATCATGTCAACTGCCAGTCACATTCTGTCTTGTCCTGATTAAAATATAATCAAATCAACATACACATATCTGTATCACTCAGATTGGTAAAATACTTCAGAAAGGCATTGCTTAGTAAGTTCAGCAAGGCAAAAGAATTAACTTTAAAAATGTGCAAATAACTAGTAAAAATTTAATCAACCTTTATACCATGTCCTAAAAAAAAATAACTGCATAAAATGGCATTTTTTCTATTATTTATTTAACCACATTTTTAGTCAAACACACAGAAAATTCATATTGTTCACTTTTAAACAAGGCAATGTTACTCTCTTGATTATCAACTCAGAAGAGCCAGAGGAAATATCCAGAACATCTTATTTTTTTCTGTTGAATCAGCTCAACTTTGAGAAGATTTTGCAGCATACTAAACCTTACAAAATAACTGATGTCTTCATTACTGCTTTTTTTGGAAGTAATTTCATCTGTCGTATAATCCTATCTTAAGTTGTATTATTAAAAAGTTATAAAATATAGAGATATGAAGATCATAATTAGTTCCTTCAAAGATGAAACCACAAAATTAGTGAGGCAGCATTATTCAAACAGCAACAGAAGAAAATGTACAACTTTTACTGCTATTATACTACAAAAAATAAAAAATGTTAAAAGGCATACTTCCATATCATCACACAAAAAAACCTGGTCACAAATTTATGTCATTTTGTATGCATGCATTTGGAGAGTTGGGAAAGGAATTTGTTCAGAGATTTTTTTAAAATGGCTAGAGACTAGAAACAATTCTAAAGAGAAAGGTATTTTTTAAATTCTGCCCCCACACAAAATTTTAAAAAATAATATTTTTTAAAAAAGGAAACAATGCATTGGATTCTTTCTAAAATATTTGGGACCCACCTGACCTGTGGTGGCACAGTGAATAGAGCATCGATCTGAGACACTGAGGTCGCTGGTTTGAAACCCTGGGCTGGCCTGGTCAAGGCACATACAGGAAGCAACTATGGAGTTGATGCTTTCTGCTCCTACTTCCCACAGTTCTCTCTCGCTCTTCTCTCTAAAATCACTAAATAAAATCATTAAAAAATAAATTTGGACTCAAGTTTATACTTCTCTTAGCTCTGTCTAGAATAAAGAGATGCACAAGTCTAAAGATGTATACATGTTTATTTATTATGCCAGTCAGACCTTTAGTGCATATGGGAAATAATGTATTTAATTCAAAACAAAGTTTAACAATGAATATGGCCAATAATATATCTAACTTTTAACCTACCAACAGCAGTTCCCATAGGTGGCAACAGGAGAAAAACAGCATAATGTGGTGAAAGAAATATACATGAATCCATTCCTGTTGCCTCTATAGAATTTGATTAAATGAACAATTCTCTACAAGGCTAATTAAAACTACTGGAGAAACTCTGCGAAAGATTGCACGAATCATTTTGAACCTTTTAATTTTGGTCTACAGCTATTGCATTCTTCAGAAAAATCTTTAGCAATAATCAACATTTCATCTTACTGGGAAAAGACATTTTCATGAAGTAGTGGCTTATCTTTCATTTGATGCATTGAATCTCTTTCCAGTGTATGTCCAATTTCTGGAGATAAATTCAATGGTTTGTTCTTCAGAACAGCCTCTCAGTCAGTCTTATATTCAAACCAAAGATTACTCTGCTGCTAATATATTGCTGTTTTGACAGATGACTAGGGTGACAGATTACTCCATTTAGTTAAATGGGCTCTATTAAACACAGACATCTAACACTTTCTTTTGTATCATTCACCAACACTCATTTCTTATCATAAACTTTGCTTTCCTTCATATTCTGAGCAATATGTGCTTGAGAACAAACATCCATTTTTCCACACTGTTATTTTCCCTACCTTATAATAGCCTACAAAAGCCATGTGGTATAGTAGAAATTACACAGGTTTTGAAATAAGTCAGATCTTGGTTAGAATCCTAAGATCACCTACTAGATATATGACCTTGGAAAAATTACCTACCCTGTATTTGCTTCATTATTTGTAAAACAGAAAGAACAATGCTTCCTTTGCCAGTTTGTTATAAAAATTAGATGTAGTACATGTATAGATGTACTCCCCTCCTGTCAAATGGTAACTACAAAGGCTTACATTAAAGCAGTAACTTTTTTCCCTCTTTTGGATCTCTATCTCTCTGCACAGCAATGTAATGAATGCTTTGTGTTTTAACCCTGCTAACAAGCTCTGTGAACTGCTTAGTTTCACGCCCTGCGTGAAATAGTTACCATTGATCCATTTCTCACCTATGTTGCTTTCATTCTCATGCAGGTGACCCTTTCAGAACTGGAGTCAGCTCCAGAATTTCTCCCTAGCACAAACTTGGAGCAACAGTCTGGTAAGGAGGAGATATCAGAAAAATTGTCTTAAAACTGAGTTCATACAGCGAGGACGCTACATTGGTTACAGTGAAAGCAGAGGGATCGTTACATCGACCCGTTTTTATTTATTCTGTTTAAGTAGCTATGAAGGAGACTGATGGAGAGGCAAAGGACCTTAAAATCCCCCTTCTTCCAGCGTGACCCACCGTCATTGACCCCGTCACCAAACATCATGCTCCATGACACATTTCACAACTGCATTCCTAGATCACAGGAGTATCCACAACCTGGATCTCACTAGTGGTTTATTCCTCCGAGCCGACCTTAAGAAATGTTAAAAGTTATAAGCTACTCATTCCCCATCATCTGATTTTGACCAAAATATTAGTTTTCCAAAATCAAGAGAGCTGCAATAGACTGGCTAATGCTGGAGTCAGAGTGCCTGTGTTCAGGCAGGTGGGTGACATAGGCAGTTCCTTGACTCCTCCGTGCCTCTCAGCTTCCTCTCCTGTAAAATGAGGGTGACAGTAGTACTCCACCCATAGGATTGTTGCAAGGACTAAATGAGTTAATAACTGTAAAGTTTGGCATGAACTTAGTGATCTATGAAGTTTATCAGTTGCTATTATTAATAAGCTAAAATGGTACCATCTTATAGATACATATACAGCATTCATATAAGCACTTAGCTAAAAGCAATTGCTTTGTAATGAGCTCCTATAGATATATGGTAATCATCTTCACTGAGTGGTGCCTAAAATTTATCTTTATCTGCAGCAAAGATGTCATATTTTTCTGCATAAATTTATTGAGTATTTACTATGTTTCAGCACTGTGCTGGGAGCTGAGAACATAGTGGTGAATACAAACATATTATCTAGAAACAAATACAGGGTGATGGAGGATGATTTGACTTTGGGTGATGGGTATACAACACAATCAACTGTCCAAATGATGTAGAGATGTTTTCTCTAAATCTATGTACTCTGGTTGACCAATGTCACCCTGTTAAATTTAATTGTCTTAATAAAAAAAAAAACATATTCTCTCTCCCTGGTGATACTTAATGAACAGCAGGTAAGAGTACCATCAATCAATAAACAAATGGAAAACATTAACTACAAAAAAATGTTACAGGGTGAGGTATATGAAGGTAAGAAGGCCAATTTGCCAAAAAAACAATTTGTGTGAAGCCAGTTTGCCAAAAGTTAATTTTCCAAATGACCAATTCTCTGAATTTTGTAACAGACAATTCAATGAGGGCTAGTTTGCCATAAGCCAATTTCTGGAAAATCAAATTGATGAACGTAACCTGCCAAATCATAATTTCACCAAATGACCAATTCAGTGAATTATTGGGGATGTTTTTAAGTCATCATGTCACAGACGTTTCAGCATAGTCCTTTCATTACAGCTCTTTAACCCCAAATTTGACTGTCTGGGCTGAAAGTCAATTCCATGTTTTCACATTTCTGCTACCAAGCTCTTCTCCTGTGCCCAATGACCCAGTGCCCCAATGTAAGCACATACTGGGCTTCTTCTTCAATGCAGTTAACGGTCGGTCTTCAGACTTCAATTTCTGCTTGTCTCTGCCTCTTCCAGAAAGTCAGCTGCAGAGAACCAACCTAGAACACAGAGAACTATCCAAGAACAGAGTGATGAAGCAGTCTTCTGCAATCTGCCAAGTTTATTTTTAGTAAATGGGTCATTCATGGAATTGACTCCTTTTTAAAGATTTTATTTTGGGGGCTGGGGGGAAAAAGAGACCAGAAGAGGGTCCAGAAGCATCAATTCATAGTTGCTTTTCGGATGTGCCTTGACCAAGCAAGCCTGGGGTTTCAAACTGGCGACCTCAGCATTCCGGGTCAACAGTTCATCCGCTGTGCCACCACAGGTCGACGGAATAGATTCTAGTTAACTCTTTCTCAGGGAAATTATCTCGAGTTCTTGCTTTGAAACTAGGGAATTTAGCCTTGTCAGACTAGTGGAGAAAAAGTAACTGAACTGAGGTCAGAAGGATAAATTTTAAAATGCAACCAAGCAAAACACAGGAGGAAACAAAGGGGACAGTATATGTAAAAATGTGGAGGAAGAAGCACTGAAATTGCAAGAGTTTGCAAAATAACCAGTGTGGCTGGAGCATAGGGAACCCTGGGGGTGGGGGTGGGGTGTAGGGGTGGAACATAGTATGAACTGAAGTTAGAAATATCATTGGAAGCTAGACCATACTGTGTCTCACAGACCATAATAAAGACTTCTGTTCTTATTTTAAAAATGGGACTCCTCAATATATTTTAAGTAAAGGAATGACACAATCAGTTTTGCATTTTGAAAGATCACTTTGCAAATGGTGTGGAGACCACATCTTAAGAGTGTACTGGTATAGTCTGACCAGGCGGTGGCACAGTGGATAGAGTGTTGGAATGGGACACAGAGAACTCAGGTTCGAAACTCCGAGGTCGCCGACTTGAGCACGGGCTCACCAGCTTGAGTGTGGGATCACTGTCTTGAGCATGGGATCATGGACATGACCCTATGGTTGCTGGCTTGAGCCCAAAGGTCACTGGTTTGAGTAAGGGGTCACTCGCTCTGCTGTTGCCCCCCCCCCCCTTCAAGGCACATATGAGAACGCAATCAATGAATAAGGAGCAGCAACAAAGAATTGATGCTTCTTATCTCTCTCCCTTCCTGTCTATTTCTCTCACTGTCTCTGTCACACACACACACACACACACACACACACACACATACACACAAAAGTGTACTGGTATAGATTGTTTTCTTACCTGGAAAGTTATTATTGCAATAGTTCAGGAGAGAAAGGATGGTACTTAGACTAGGGGGTGGCAGAAAGTGGAGTGAAGAAAATTGCGTACAGAGTTATTTAGGAGGTAGAAGCAACACAATTGTTGGAGGATATTGAGTATAAGACTGAAGAAAAGGAAAGTGTCTTGAATAATTTCAGCACTTCTGGTTTATATAACTTGATGCTGATGTCATTCCCATTAAGGGAAAACTAGAAGACCATATTTGTATAATATTCTCTTTTAATGTTTTGCTATGTATTTATATATTTTACGTATTATATTCTTTTAAATTTCAGTTATTAAGAAATTAAATGTGGGCTCTGGCTGGTTGGCTCAGTGGTAGAGCATCAGCCCAGCGTGTGGAAGTCCCAGGTTCGAATCCCAGTCAGGGCACACAGGAGAAGCGCCCATCTGCTTCTTCACCCTTCCCCTCTCTTTTCCCTCTATCTCTCTCTTCCCTTCCCTCAGCCAAGGCTCCATTGGAGCAAAGTTGGCCTGGGTCCTGAGGATGGCTCCATGGCCTCTGCCTCAGGTGCTAGAATGGCTCCTCTTGCAAATGGAGCAACGCACCAGATGGGCAGAGTACCGCCCCCTAGTGGACATGCTGGGTGGGTCCCAGCTGGGCACATGCGGAAGTCTGTCTCTCTGTCTCCCCACTTCTCACTTCAGAAAAATACAAAAATATTAAAAAAAAAAAAAAACCTAAATGTGAATTTGAAGATGTTTATGAGATTTAGGGCCTCGTATACATAGGTATTCAATAAACTATAATCTTTTTGAGCTAAGCTCCATCATTTACTAGGTGGCTGACTTTATGAAACTAACTTAATCTCTCTGTACTCCAATTACTTCAGCCTTAAAATGGGAATAATACTATGCCTGCCTGGAAAGAAACTAGCTAGCAGTATTCCTGTAATCCATTCTCTCCTTTACTAAAGGGAAGACCCTAGCAAAGAAGAAAGTTGCCCTACTTAAATTCCCTTATTAAAATACTAATGGCAAACCCACTGGCAAACTTGGAGAAAAGTTAATTATGCCGAACAATCATTTCACCAAATGATGCCAGTGAGACAGTCTTTGTTATGGACTGAATTATGTCTCCCCCCAATTTAGATGTTGACGGGATTTGAAATTATATTTTAAAATGGCTTAGGCATTCCACAGACTTTATTGAATAAATGATAGTTATAAACCATAGGCACTCAATTTACTCTTATCCCATTTTATTCCTTAAGCCAAGGACATCTATTTTTGTAAAATATCTGTAGATTGAGTAGTAAATCCTATTTCCAGGGGTTTTTACAATCCATACAATACTGAGAAGGAATAACAACAATGTTCCTGGCACTGATGCAGGTAAGTGGAAGATTATCTAATAATACTATCTAAGAAGCATTATGGTGGCCATGCTTCTGCCCATTGTGGTTTGGTTCTCAGTCTGAATATCAAATAGGAAGCAATTTTTCCTGCCAAAGGCAGCAGACCATAGCCTTTGCCATCACAGAAAATAGGGCATGACAAAGAAAACAAGGTACACAACAGTCATATTTATTTATTTTTTTATTTTTATTTTTTTTACTGAGACAGAGAGAGAGAGTCAGAGAGAGGGATAGATAGGGACAGATGGGAGCGGAGAGACGAGAAGCATCAATCATCAGTTTTTCATTGCAACACCTTAGTTGTTCATTGATTGCTTTCTCATATGTGCCTTGACCGCGGGCCTTCAGCAGACTGAGTAACCCCTTGCTCAAGCCAGCAACCTTGGGTCCAAGCTGGTGAGCTTTTTGCTCAAACCAGATGAGCCCACACTCAAGCTGGTGACCTCGGGGTCTCGAATCTGGGTCTTCCGCATTCCAGTCCGATGCTCTATCCACTGCGCCACCGCCTGGTCAGGCCACAACGGTCATATTTAAAAAGTTAAAAAAAAAAAAAAGACCATATTTGAAGTAAGCAGAAGGAAATGCAGATGCAAAAGTAAAGAAATTTCTGCAAATAGTAAAAGGGCTTTGATGCCACCATTCCATGGCAGATCTACATGGAACCCTCCAGAGAAAGATTAGGACATGGAAAAAAATAAATCTAGATCCGACCAAAAGAGATAAAAATACTTACTAAGGAGGAAATGGAAATCGACAGTAGTACCCCATTTTAATATTTAATTTTACACACCTACACATAAGTCAACTGTACATAAAGATGTTATTTGTTGTGTGTAGAAGTCCTTATGTCAAGACCTTCTTTCCCTAAGTATGGTTAGAAAGAGATGCCAGAACTAAAAGAACCTGCCAGGAGAGGCAACCTGCAGTGGGCAGTTAGCATCTGCATGGTCTTTCAGGGTGTACCAGGAATGCACAGACAGCCATGGCCACTCCCTGCCCAGGCCATTTCTCCAGGTTGTGTTTGCAGAGAGCAACTGAGAGATAAGGTAATACACCTGCCCCACACAAAGAGCAGGTTTGCTTACTGCTTGCTACAAAAACAGTGGGTTCCCAAGCTCAGTGCTCCTGTCTTATAAGAAAACTGACTGCATGTGTGGGCTCCTAACCAGGCCCTCTGTGTGCCCCATGGGAATGAGAGGCAAGGGAACCAAAGCAAACATACTGCTGCCTCAATGAAACAGTAGTAGGCTAACTGATTAGGTTGCCAGCATGGTAAAATCAAATCTCAGAACCAACATGCCTTGCTTGACACTGCATTTAAGATCCTAGGGCCCAGAATAGATGAATGAGGTGAACAACATCTTTCATATGTGTTTGTTTTTTTAATAGGTTTTTGTAGAGCAGTTTTGGGTTATAAAAAATTCCGTAGAAAGTTTAAATGATTTTCATACTCACCCATCCCCAATTTTTCCCTATTATTAACAACTTGTATTGTGTGGTGCATTTGTGACAATTGATCAACCAATATTGGTACGTTATTAACTAAAGGCCACAGTGTGCATTAGGATTTACTCTTTCTGTTATATGTTCTGTGCATTTAGCAAATGTGTCACATCATGTGGCCATCATTATACTGTCTCATAGAATAGTTTCACTGCCATAGAATTCCCCTGTGCTCTATCTCTTCATTCCTCCTTTCCCTTTAACCACTAACTGATAAAAAGGGGGAAAGAAATATTTTTTGTGCCATTATGGTCAGATACTTGACAGACACTAGAACATTTAACCCACAAAACAGCTCTGGGAATAAGGTGGTACTAGCCTCATCTTGCAGATGGAGAAGCAGAGTTCCAAGTATGTAACTTACCCAAAGCCATAACATAAAAGAGAAGGTAGAGTCCATACACTTAGGTCTGTTTAAAAAAAAAAGTAATATTTTGCCTTCATTAGTCTGAAAGCAAAAAAGTATATGACATTAAAAAATAGAAACACATAACTCAGCCTGCTTTGTTCCTAATTCTTTGGTTCTGTTTACCACCACCACAGTCTACATTTTAGAGCTAGAAGGGACACTTCAAATGAACACTATGGTTTGTTCTTTACATGAGAGTACTTACTTTAAAACTAAAGCTGACTCAAGCACCATTTTCCTAAAATACAAATACTTTCTACTACATTAAAGCCTATGATCAACTATCCCACTTGTTTTATCTAAGAAATAAAGCTCCCTGTTGACACGTCTCAAAAGAATCACGTAGAAAGCCTTGGAAATAAGGCAATAAAATATTATTTTAAATATTTAATAACCAATATGTTGTCAATGTTCATGTCATTTAAGTAAATTCAACCGTTATCTTCAACAGATATTACAGTTACAGTACAGAAAGCTAACATGCATAATTTCTAAAGATATATAACATCACTACAGAACTTATTTCCTGTCAAATCTCTCAGGAAGAATATTGGTATATGCCAAATGAGGATCTCTCAAAATGAATTTTCACTAAAACCCAAATTCATTATTGAATAATCACTGAGTGCTAAGCAGTGGGGCACATGTGCTGTTTGCTTGGCAAGGAGCAGAATGGAAGATAAACATGACCCTGTCCTCCTAGAACTTACCTCCTTGGGTAGAAGAAAGACATTCAAGAATTAAAGAAAAAATAATTTGTGATAATTGCTAAAGAGTAATACAGGATGCTCTGAAGATACTTTACAAAATATTTGACCTATTCTGTGAAGTTAGGTAAGGCTTCCCCTGAAGAGGGGACAGTTGACATCTGGAAGAATGAGTTGGTGAGAGTTGGGAAAAGGACCATGAGAAGAAAAACATTACAATAAAGTCACAACATTAAAGGGCCTATCTAAATAACTAGAGAGGTTTGTCGCAACCAGAGTCATTATTTTATATAAATCCTCCCCAAACTAAGAGGATAATTTCTACAATAATTTTAAGGGAAAAAAAATTTCAGCTTAAGACCAGACTTAGGTTACGTGACTTGCATGTTTCATTTAATTTACTTGTACAACAAAACAAAACTATGAGCTTTACAGACCCTGGTTTATTCTCTCTACATTTGCAATGTCACTGTGTGTCTTCCACACTAATATCATTGCAGAACCTTTAAAAATAACCTAAACAGTAAATGAGAAAGTTCTCATTCATGCCTTCTATCTAAATCTTTAAAACCTGTACAAAAGCATTGCATGATTATCCATTCCAGTGCTCTTCCCATCTTAGCAAACATGAGTTTTCAGATTTGCCAATACCCCAAACCACAAAACAAGTTAAACTACAACCATGCCACAGACACCTGCTCTACACCTCACTTCTACTTGTAATAAATATCTCGTCTCCAAGCCAGTCAAAGCCTTGATTGTCCCTGACCAGAAAATTGTTCACCTCTCAACTTTCAAAAGTAACGATAATGAGTGACGTCACGGAAATGGCGCCGTGAGCAGCGCGTCCGACAGATCTCCCCTAAATCACAACAAATTTATCAACTAGAAACAGAAAACTTTATCCTCGGAGCATTCCGGAGTTCCACACAAACTGAAAGCGAAAGGACTGTTATCACTTGAATCTGAGAGACGAGGGTGTGGAGGAAGCTACCGCAGCGACATTCATTCAAGCCGCGAGTGAGTGCGCCTGTGGTGAGTCAGCCCACACTCGGGAGCCGCGAGCAGCCACCGGCGTACCCGGTCCGGTTGCAGAGCGAGCACCGCCCACACTCGGGAGCCGCGAGCAGCCGCCGGCGCGGGCCCGGTCCAGTTGCAGAGCGAGCACCGCTAACATTCCCAGCGGCCGGCCGGCGCACTGCGAGTGAGTCGCCAGCCACCGGTGCCCGAAGCACCCCATTCGCGCGTGCCCTGGGCATTCCACACGCCCAGAGCGCCTTACCGGCCCGCACACCCAGGGGGCCCCATTATCCTGCGCCTGGTGCGATTCAGCCGCCAGCGGCAGGGCGAGCGGGAGAGGCACCAGGGTGGTCTTCTACTTGGGAGATTCTCTCCGTGGGCGGGGCACCTCACCCAGCCATTCAAGCTAACAATCAAGCGCGTTGGGGGAGGGGCGCGCGCAGGCAGCCTAAAATACCTTCGGGAGCACAGCTGCGACCCAATCACTGAAATTAGCTTAACCCATGAAATCTGCGCACCATCAGTTCTAATTGATAAGATCTCTCTCAGTTCAGCAACCCAAGACAAGAGGCGTGATATTTTTTAGTGCCTCTCACTAAAGGGGCGGGGGCAACTTCTGATTGATAGAGCCTCCATATTCAGGGATAAACGCTAACAAGAGGGACTTGGCAGATAATAAGATCTATACTACACTAGTCGCAAGCAGAGACTAGTGCCTCTTCTTCCCAGCCAAAACAGGCTACAAAGTGTGGAAAGCCTGGGTTGAGAGGTCCAACTGAATGCTAGGCGCTGAACAGTCACCTTGACAACAATTGACTCCCACCCCCGCCTGATTACACTGGAGGCCCTGACTGCCAGAGACTTTCCCAAAGCCTTGCACTGAGTGGGGATAGAGTGGGCATTTCCCAGCTCTTTGAGCCTCTTACTCCCCAGGCAGAAGCAGTTGCAGCCTTATAGCTGGATCACCAGGCTGCTAATTCAGGAAGGGGGGACTAGGAGAGAGAATCCAGGAAAGCAAACTCTCTCATCGTTGGACCCTGCAAACGCCAACAAGCCTTGACTACCAGCAAGACTAAAGCCTATTATATGACATTACCATAGAATCCCATCAACTGCAAATCCCTACCTAAGTGTGACACAGGGGCAGAGCCTGGGGTACAGAGTCACCGACCAGGAAGAGGGAGAGAAAAGAAAAAGGAAGAAGTTAACCTCTCAAAATCAAGAAAAATCCACAGACTTTACAACTTGTTCCATTAATTTTTTTGTTGTTGTTGTTTGTTTCTTCTATCTTATTGCCTTTATTTCCTCCACCTCAGTCCTACTATTCTCTGCCCATCTTATGCTTCCCTTTTCTTGAACTACACTACCCATAACTGTTACATTTTATTTCTCTTCTTCATCCTCACCCTCCTTTAAGGTTATACTCCAAAACACTTAACTCTCACTCTTTCCTCTTTTGTTTTTTTTTTTTTTGATTTGCTTTATTTTGTTTTTTTCTCTTCCTTTTTTATTTCTTCCTTCGTTTTTCTCTTTTTCTTATTTTTTCCTTTCTATTAGTTTTTTCTTTTCTCGTTTTACTTTCCTCCCATTTAATCCTCAATCACGAACAAATTAGTTAATTTGGGACTCAAGGCTTTTTTTGGCTTTATTTTTCTTTTTTGCTTTTGTTTTTGTTTTTTTCTTGTTTGTTTATTTTTGTGGCATTTTGGGTCCTCCCAACCCAAGGTCTCCATTGTATTTAGTCTTCGCTCCACTTAATACAACAGATTTTTACTTATTATTTTTATTTTTTTCTTCTTTATTATTCTTTTTTTGGTCCTTTTTTCTGGTTCCCTCTTATCCCTCTCATTATATCTCTTAGTTGACCATCACTTACAAGCAAATCATTTTATGCTTGTCTAAAATTTTCTTCCTTTTTTTTTTTTTTTTTTTTTTTGCATTTAGTAGGTCCCTACTCCCTTTTTTTGCCCCTTGAACTCTTCACCCCAAATCAGACCCTCCATTATAGGCACGATATTTCCCTGAGGAGGGGAGAGGAGGGAAAGAGAAGAGAGAAAAAAAGGGGGAAATAATAAATTATTACTGTTTTTTTTTTGTGGGGTGTTTTACCTTTTTTTTTTTTTACTTTTTACTCATTATTAATTCTAATTAGTGCTATCAACAAGACCACCCTCAGATGCCAATAAGAAAGAGGAAATCGAATATTATGGATACAAAAGAAAGAGAGGTAACACAAATAGATGTGGAAAAATCTATGGAGAAAAGACTTAACATATTGGAAGCCTTGGAGCTAAATGACAGAGAATTTAAAATAGAAATCTTAAAAATACTCAGAGATATACAAGAAAACACAGAAAGGCAATATAGGGAGATCAGAAAACAACTCAATGAACACAAAGAATATATTACCAATGAAATTGAAACTATTAAAACAAATCAAACAGAAATGAAAAACTCAATTCACGAGCTGAAAAACGAGGTAACAAGCTTAGCTAACAGAACAGCCCAGATTGAGGATAGGATTAGTGAAATAGAAGACAAACAACTTGAGGCACAACAGAGAGAAAAAGAAAGAGACTCAAAAATAATAAAAAACGAGAAAGCCCTACAGGAATTGTCTGACTCCATCAGAAAGAATAGCATAAGAATAATAGGTATATCAGAGGGAGAAGAGAAAGAAAATGGAATGGAGAATATACTCAAACAAATAATAGACGAGAACTTCCCAAGCCTGTGGAAAGAACTAAAGCCTCAAATTCAAGAAGCAAAAAGAACACCGAGTTTTATTAACCCCAACAAACCCACTCCAAGGCACATCATAATAAAGATGACACAAACCAATGACAAAGAAAAAATTCTCAAGGCAGCCAGGGAAAAGAAGAGTACAACATATAAAGGAAGGCCTATTAGATTATCATCAGACTTCTCAGCAGAAACTCTACAAGCTAGAAGAGAGTGGACCCCAATATTTAAAGCCCTGAAAGAGAGGAACTTTCAGCCAAGAATACTATACCCATCAAAGCTATCCTTCAAGTATGAAGGAGATATAAAAACATTCACAAATACAGAAAAGATGAGAGAATTTATCAACAGAAAGCCCCCACTCCAGGAAATACTAAAGGGGGTTTTCCAACCAGATTCAAAGAACAAAAGAAAACAACACCACAAGTAACAGCTCCACCAAGAACACAATAAAACCAAACTTAAACTGTGACAACAAAGGAAAAAAAGGGGGGAGAGGATGGAGATTAACAGTAGCAAAGGACGATGAAGTGCAGAAATACTTATAAGATAGGGTACTACAATGAATATGGTAGGTACCCTTTTCATTACTTAATGGTAACCACCCTTGAAAAAACCACCACAAAAACACTGGACTTAAAAAAGGTAGCAACAGAGGAAAGAAGTATGGAACACAAACAAACAAAAACAAATGATAGAAAAACAAAAGAGAAGAATCAAACTAGATACAAAACTAACAGAAAGCAATTTATAAAATGGCAGTAGGGAACCCACAAGTGTCAATAATTACACTAAATGTAAATGGATTAAACTTACCAATAAAAAGACACAGAGTAGCAGAATGGATTAAAAAAGAAAATCCAACTATATGCTGCCTACAAGAAACACATCTAAGCAACAAGGATAAAAACAAATTCAAAGTGAAAGGCTGGAAAACAATACTCCAAGCAAACAACACCCAAAAAAAAGCAGGTGTAGCAATACTCATATCTAATAATGCTGACTACAAGACAGAAAAAGTACTCAGAGACAAAAATGGTCATTTCATAATGATTAAGGGGAAGTTGAATCAAGAAGACATAACAATCCTTAATATATATGCACCAAACCAAGGAGCACCAAAATATATAAGACAGCTACTTATTGACCTTAAAACAAAAACTGACAAAAATACAATCATACTTGGAGACCTCAATACACCGCTGACGGCTCTAGATTGGTCATCCAAACAGAGAATCAATAAAGATATAGTGGCCTTAAACGAAATACTAGAACACCTGGATATGATAGACATCTACAGGACACTTCATCCCAAAGCGACAGAGTATACATTTTTCTCTAGTGTACATGGAACATTCTCAAGAATTGACCATATGTTGGGCCACAAAGACAATATCAGCAAATTCAGAAAAATTGAAATTGTACCAAGCATATTTTCTGATCATAAAGCCTTGAAACTAGAATTCAACTGCAAAAAAGAGGGGGAAAAACCCACAAAAATGTGGAAACTAAACAACATACTTCTAAAAAATGAATGGGTCAAAGAAGAAATAAGCACAGAGATCAAAAGATATATACAGACAAATGAAAATGAAAATACGACATATCAGAATCTCTGGGATGCAGCAAAAGCAGTAATAAGAGGAAAGTTCATATCACTTCAGGCATATATGAACAAACAAGAGAGAGCCGAAGTAAGCCACTTAACTTCACACCTTAAGGAACTAGAAAAAGAAGAACAAAGACAACCCAAAACCAGCCGAAGAAAGGAGATAATAAAAATCAGAGCAGAAATAAATGAAATAGAGAACAGAAAAACTATAGAAAAAATCAATAAAACAAGGAGCTGGTTCTTTGAAAAGATCAACAAAATTGACAAACCCTTGGCAAGACTCACCAAGGAAAAAAGGCACAGGACTCAAATAAATAAAATCCAAAATGAAAGAGGAGAGATCACCACAGACATCATAGATATACAAAGAATTATTGTAGAATACTATGAAAAATTATATGCCACCAAATACAACAATCTAGAAGAAATGGATAAATTCCTAGAACAATACAACCTTCCTAGACTGAGTCATGAAGAAGCAGAAAGCCTAAACAGACCAATCAGCAGGGAGGAAATAGAAAAAACTATTAAAAACCTGCCCAAAAATAAAAGTCCAGGCCCAGACGGTTATACTAGTGAATTCTATCAAACATTCAAAGACTTGGTTCCTATTCTACTCAAAGTCTTCCAAAAAATTGAAGAAGAAGCAATACTTCCAAACACATTTTATGAGGCCAACATAACCCTCATACCAAAACCAGGCAAGGATGGCACAAAGAAAGAAAACTACAGACCATTATCTCTAATGAATACAGATGCTAAAATACTAAACAAAATACTGGCAAACTGAATACAACAACATATTAAAAAAATAATACATCATGATCAAGTGGGATTCATCCCAGAATCTCAAGGATGGTTCAACATACGCAAAACGGTTAACGTAATACACCATATCAACAAAACAAAGAACAAAAACCACATGATCTTATCAATAGATGCAGAAAAGGCTTTTGATAAAATACAACACAATTTTATGTTTAAGACTCTCAACAAAATGGGTATAGAAGGAAAATATCTCAACATGATAAAGGCCATATATGATAAACCATCAGCCAACATCCTATTAAGTGGCATAAAACTGAGGACTTTCTGCCTTAAATCAGGAACAAGACAGGGTTGTCCACTCTCTCCACTCTTATTCAACGTGGTGCTAGAAGTTCTGGCCAGAGCAATCAGACAAGACAAAGAAATAAAAGGCATCCATATCAGAAAAGAAGAAGTAAAGCTATCACTTTTTGCTGATGATATGATCCTATACATCGAAAACCCGAAGGACTCCACAAAAAGATTATTAGAAACAATAAACCAATACAGTAAGGTCGCAGGATACAAAATTAACATACAAAAGTCCATAGCCTTTCTATATGCCAACAATGAAATATTAGAAAACGAACTCAAAAAAATAATACCCTTCACGATTGCAACAAAAAAAATAAAATACCTAGGAATAAACATAACAAAGAATGTAAAGGACCTATATAATGAAAATTACAAAGCATTGTTAAGGGAAATCGAAAAAGATACAATGAGATGGAAAAATATTCCTTGTTCTTGGATAGGAAGAATAAATATAATCAAAATGGCCATATTACCCAAAGCAATATATAAATTTAATGCAATTCCCATCAAAATCCCTATAAGATTTTTTAAAGAAATGGAACAAAAAATCATCAGATTTAATGGAACTATAAAAAACCCCGAATAGCCAAAACAATCCTAAGGAAAAAGAATGAAGCTGGGGGCATTACAATTCCTGACTTTAAACTATATTATAGGGCCACGATAATCAAAACAGCATGGTATTGGCAGAAAAATAGACACTCAGACCAATGGAACAGAATAGAAAGCCCAGAAATAAAACCACATATATGTGGTCAAATAATCTTTGATAAAGGGGCCAACAACATACAATGGAGAAAAGAAAGCCTCTTCAACAAATGGTGTTGGGAAAACTGGAAAGCCACATGCAAAAGAATCAAACTCGACTATAGCCTGTCCCCGTGTACTAAAATTAATTCAAAATGGATCAAAGACCTAAATATAAGACCTGAAACAATAAAGTACATAGAAGAAGACATAGGTACTAAAATCATGGACCTGGGTTTTAAAGAACATTTTATGAACTTGACTCCAATGGCAAGAGAAGTGAAGGCAAAGATAAATGAATGGAACTACATCAGAATAAAAAGTTTTTGCTCAGCAAGAGAAACAGATATAAAAATAAACAGACAGCCAACTAAATGGGAAATGATATTTACAAACAACAGCTCAGATAAGGGCCTAATATCCAAAATTTACAAAGAACTCATAAAACTCAACAACAAACAAACAAACAATCCAATAAAAAAATGGGAAGAGGACATGAACAGACACTTCTCCCAGGAAGAGATACAAATGGCCAACAGATATATGAAAAGATGCTCAGCTTCTTTAGTTATTAGAGAAATGCAAATCAAAACTACAATGAGATACCACCTCACTCCTGTTAGATTAGCTATCATCAACAAGACGGGTAATAGCAAATGTTGGAGAGGCTGTGGAGAAAAAGGAACCCTCATTCACTGTTGGTGGGACTGTAAAGTAGTACAACCATTATGGAGGAAAGTATGGTGGTTCCTCAAAAAACTGCAAATAGAAGTACCTTATGACCCAGCAATCCCTCTACTGGGTATATACCCCAAAACCTCAGAAACATTGATACGTGAAGACACATGTAGCCCCATGTTCATTGCAGCACTGTTCACAGTGGCCAAGACATGGAAACAACCAAAAAGCCCTTCAATAGAAGACTGGATAAAGAAGATGTGGCACATATACACTATGGAATACTACTCAGCCATAAGAAATGATGACATCAGATCATTTACAGCAAAATGGTGGGATCTTGATAACATTATAAGGAGTGAAATAAGTAAATCAGAAAAAAACAAGAACTACATGATTCCATACATTGGTGGAACATAAAAAATGAGACTAAGAGACATGGACAAGAGTGTGGTGGTTACCAGGGGTGGGGGGAGGGAGGACATGGGAGGGAGGGAGGAAGAGAGTTAGGGGGAGGGGGAGGGGCACAGAGAACTAGATAGAGGGTGGTGGAGGACAATCTGACTTTGGGCGAGGGGTACGCAACATAATTTAATGACAAAATAACCTAGACATGTTTTCTTTGAATATATGTACCCTGATTTATTAATGTCATCCCATTAACATTAATAAAAATTTATTAAAAAAAAAAAGTAACCATAATTCTGAATTCCTGTTATAAATAAGAGGAGACACACAGATCTAGACTTAGGGAGAAGATAAGGAGGTTGACCAAAATAGGAATCAAGCAATAATTAATAGTCCCACCTCCTGTTTTTTCCTGCATCATGTATTTATGATTTTAGGCACCATAGGAAGAACCATTAGTTTTTCATGTGCCTATAAACATTTACATCCATTTTTTAGGTTTGGCGTCCCTCACCATCTTTATTTTGAATTCATATTAGCCATTTATGGCTGCTTTGACCTTTCGGGATTTTTTTAAAAAAAATTAAATGTCAAGTATCCAATTTTGTTTGAATGCAACAATTGGTAAAATATCTTTAAGTCCACAAGATGCTACTGCTGTTCAAACTCCTCTCAGGCAAGAAGGTAGAAATTTAGCACCCAGCTTTTGAAAGAGCACCTCTTATAATAATGAAGGTCTTTGAGACAGCAGCCATAATTGCTATATGATGTAAATTAAATGTAATGAGTAATAAACCTTGATTATCTTCAAGGACTTTAGATTTCTTCATAACCCATATGCCACCCTGTGCCCTTTACCAGGCAGACATTTTGCCAACAGGCATTTCACTCATAACTAATTTAAGTTCAAGCTTGTCCTTGAATAGCCATTGAAGTGTCATATTTGTTTCATTATATCTTCAATTCTGAAAGGTTTTTTTTTATCAAAGACTTTCATCAAGATTAATTCCATCATGCCTTTTATGCCTGTTGAATTTAGTTGCCACAAAAAGCCTGTCATATTTGGAACTCTAATTTCCATAGGCTCCTGACATCCCCTTTTCTGACCCATTTCTTATCCTGTCCAACATTTCAAATCTTTCCACTTGCCCTCTAAGACAGAATCAGCAGCAAACATGCCTTCTCTGAACATTCCTGTCACTTCTTGATTTAAAACTTGCTCAATCCCATAACTCTCTTCTCTGCAGCCCAAACTCCACCACTGCTAGGCCTCCAGGTGGAGAAGATGACATTCTTTCTCCTTGTTACTCCTTCTTCCTTCTTCCATAAACACTGACATTTAAATTTTATGACATCAAATTATAGCACTAACAGCGTCTCCCTACTGCAATGCTCAAACACACCCAGGTCAATATCAGGCCTTCCCCTCCATTCTTGAAAATTTTAGTTTCTAATTCCCAGGCATTGTCTCAAACCCTATTCCTGTCATAATTCTCAGTTGACCTGTGTTCACACAGATGATTAATCTAAAAGATTTTCACTTAGTGCCTTGAGCTCCTGTCTTCCAACAATTTTATCCTCCACCCTATGCCAGCTACTTACTCTCATCACCATACCTTAATCCTTGTCATGCGCAATAACTGTAGCCTTTCAACCATCTCAGTCTGAGGCATCCCACTCTTTGACCACCATCTCCTCTCTTTCTAGCTCACTGCCTATGTCCCAACGCCCTCTGACCCTGCTAGAAACCACAATTGCTTTATTCTAACATCTTTGTATTGTCTCTCACTCCTTATAACCTATCTTAATATTTGGGTGCCCAGCTTAGAGCTATTTCTCTTCTCCTATGTACACAAATTCCCTCAGTGATCTCAACTAGAAATGCCAGAACTTCCTTGGTTTAAGGCAGAGAAAGAGATTCAAAGGCTTACAGAGACTGTGATGCTAGAGTGGACTTGTCATTTTGAAACCAGAAAAATACCCATGTTTGTGCTGCCTGTCACCACTCAGCCAAATAAGTAGAGACAAAGATTGGATGTTCATGGGTATTGTTTCTCAGATGGCCAGCAATCTGAGAAGATGGGGTTTCTGTACCACAAAACCATCTTAACACCTCATCTCAGCCAACCTTTTTTTATAAGGGGAAGAAAGGGATAGGTAAGGTGGAATTTTACGGAAAATTTAAGTTGTAGTCCAGGGATTCTTCTAGCATTTCTTCATCTGCTGACCAATACTTCTTTATCTGCGTCCTTGTCAGTGAGTGAGTGTCCTGTCCTTAAAGCATCAGGGCTTAGATAGCTTTGTGTTTGTGGACCTCCTGGGCCTGGGGCACAAAGGTGGATTGCTTATAGCCTCATGAAGTCATGTAGGCTTATTTAAGTATCCAGCTCCTGAAATAAAGCTTTTTATTTACCTTAATCATTAATCTTACTAATTGTTTTGACTCTTCCCCTTATAAAAAGATTGATTAGGGCCTGACCTATGGTGGCGCAGTGGATAAAGCATCAACCTGGAATGCTAAAGTCGCTGGTTCAAAACCCCTGGCTTGCCTGGTCAAGGCACATGCACATATATGAGAAACTATAAGTTGATGTTTCCTGCTCCTCCCCACCACCACCTCTCTCTCTCTCTCTCTCTCTCTCTCTCTCCAATCACTAAAAAAATCAATAAATAAAATATTTTTTTAAAATAAAAAGGTTGGCTGGGGGTAGGGGTTTGACATGATTTGGGAATGTAACTCACATCTCCCCAGATTGCTGCCCATCTGAATAAAGCACCCATAAAGATGCAATCCCTGTCTTGGGCTGAATTGATGACAGGAAGCACAAACTCTGATATTTCTGGTTTCATTTTCATTGTTAGCATGAGAAATAAATTTGTGTGGGGAACCACAACATCTTTGGAGAGCTCAGTGATTGCTCTTCTCCATAGGCCAGACCTTACAGCAGAGATTGAAGTCACTGAATTGAGAAACTTAAAAGCAATGGAAGTAATTGGATCTTGGGGTGGTAGAAGTCAAGTGGCATCCCTCTATTACCACAGGCAAGGTGGGCGTGGTTACCATAATGGAAAGCAAAGTCAAAACAGCAATCAGAATGGTCTGACTTACAGAAACCTATCAAGTTGGCTAGTTTATCATGATGTTGCTAGAAGTAAAGTAGACAGAAGGCCTACTAAATTCTTACTTTATCTGTATAAGCAGGAAAATTCTAGATCAAGTGAACAAAAGTCTAATGTAAATCATAAAAAAAGAGAGAGAGTCTGGGAATTCAATCAATTCCCAGACTTAAGCCAGTTAGCAGACCTAGAACTCCTGAATCAAGGAAAGGCTGGGTACTCTTGAGGAAGGACCCCACCACACTGCCAAAAATGTATGCTGTTAATCTTTCTCCCAGCCTTCCCCAAAGTGACCTTTTGCCAGGGTACTTGTGCACTGGAGAAAAAATAATTGTCAGAGCTTTAAGGGACTACTGGACACTGACTCAGAACTGACACTAATTGTAGGAGATCCAAAACATCACTGTGATCCGCTAGTCAGAGTATAGAAGTCAAGTGATCAATGGAATTGTAGCTCAAGTCTGTCTCACAGTGGGCCCAGTCGGTCTCCTAACCCATTCTGTGATTATCTCCTCAATTCCAGAATTAATACTTAGAGTACATATACTTAGCAACTAACCAAATCCCCACATTTGTTCCATTACCAGCAGAGTGAGAGCAATTAAAGAGGAAAAGCCAAGTGGAGTCCAGAATCACTCATTAGAACAGTCATACTCAGCAACTAGCAGAATCTGCATACTGCTTCCCTGACCTGTGGAGTGCAGTTGGTTAAAGTGGGAAAGGCCAAGTAGAATCCATTAGAACTGCCTCAACCTAGAAAAATAGCAAGCCAAAAGCAATGCCATATTCCTGAATAGATAGCCGAGATTAGTGCCACAATCAAGGACTTGAAAGATGCAGGAGTTGTAGCAGAATAACCCATTGCATGGCCTTGGATGGGAACACAGCCAACAAGAAAAGAATGTTTTGCCAAGAAAGTAGTTTTGTGACTTGAAGGCAAGTCACTGAAACAAGTCTATGTGACTGAAGGTAGTTGCTGGGCTTTTCTCAGTAAAACATTCTCATAAGATTTCTGTACTTTCCAAGGTTATCCCTTAAGGCTTAAGATAAGGAGAGGAATGTTGTGGGATCCATAGAAGCAATAGCAATTAATGCCCTCTGATATTATGTTGCTACTAAGCTATCTTGCAGGTGCACTCTATGTATCTTTAAGCAAAAGTTACTCTTGGTGTTATGCCAATTTCTCAGTAAACAAGCTTTTTGAAGTCTTGTGAATAAAATTAGGACACTGCATGAACTCAGGGCCATTTGCCTGAGCGAGCGGTGGTCCTTTGCTAGTCCTTGATGATTCCGTCTGCTGATCTCTCTCTCTGTGCCCCCGACTCACAACAACAAGGAGTGGTGATTCCCATGTCTGCATTTATCTCACTTATTTAACCTGTTCACAAAACAGAAGACTTAGAGAATGACAGTGGATTATCATTAGCTTACCCAGGTGGATACTCCAGCTGCAGTTGCTCTACCAGATGCGGTTTCACTGCTGCAGCAAATGAACACGTACATCCCCTGGTACTTGGTATGCAGTGCTTGATCTGGCAAATGTTTTTTTCTCGGTACCTGTTAGTAAAGACCACCAGAAGCAGTTTGTTTACAGCTAATAAGGCTAGAAATACACCTTCATTTTCCTACCTCACAGAACTATTATCTCTCTCTAGCCTTAACCTAGAGGTCATAATTTAATTTGCAGTTATCTTGGTCATTTTTCCCTTCCACAAGATAGCACACAAGTCCATTAATTGATGACATTATGCTGACTGGACTGGTGAACAAAATGCAGTAACTACTATAGACTTTGGTAAGACATCTGCATGCAGATATACTTCTCTCCTTTTGAAAAACAGCTCTCTGACTTATTTTTATTAGAAACTGAATGCACAACCATGAGCCACCAAAACACCATGTGACCTGAGTTGCCCACCATGAACTGGGTATTATCTGACCCAGCAAGCTATGAACGTACAATGCACAGCCGAACTCCATGCTCAGATGGAAATGATACGTGATTGGGCCTAAGCAGACCCTGAAAGCACAAGTTACCTGTAGAAGGGACCCAACTACCTCTAGTCCCCACTCCTGCACACTACCATCTCTCTCCCAGCCTGCATCCCTGTTGTCATAGGGAGTCGCTTATCATCAGTTGACAGGGGAAGAGAAGACTAGCCTGGTTTGTAGATAGTCTTGGAAAACATGCAGGCACCACTTAAAAGTGGGCAACTGCAGCACGACAGTTCCTCTTTCTGGGACATCCCTGAAGGATGGTGGAAAAAAAGAAATTCTCTCAGTGAGCATAACTTTGAGCAATGAACCTCATTGTTCACATTGCTTGGAAGGAGAAATGGCCAGGCACACGGTTATATACCAATTCACAGTCTCTGGCCAATTACTTTTTTCCCAGCTACCCCTGTTATTACCCAATGGGCTCATAAACAAAGTGGCCATGGGGACAGGGATGAAAGTTATACATGTGTTCAGGAACACAGACTTCCACTCAACAAGGCCATCCTGGCTATGGCCACTGCTGAGTACTCAATCTGCCAATAGCAGAAACCAACCCTGAGACCCTGATATGATCGATTTCATTGGACTTATTCCATTATGGAGGAGTCAGTGTTTTATTTTTACCAAAATAGACATTTAATATATATTAAATGTATATATATATTAAATGTATATATATATCAAATGTATATATGTATTTGCCTTCCCTGCATATGTTTCATGCAAAAACTACCATCTGTGAACTTACAGAATACCTTGTTCATTATCATGGTATTCTATACAGCATTGCTTCTGATCAAGGAATTCATTTCACAGCAGATGAAGTGTGGCAATAACACATGATCATGGAATTCACTGGCCTTACCATGTTCCCCAACATCCTGAAGCAGCTACCTTGACAGACAATGGAATCGTCCTTTAAAGACTCCATTACAGCACCAGCTAAGTGACAATAATTTGCAGGACTTGAGAAAAGTTCTCCAGAAGGCTGTACAGTATATGCCCTGACTCGGCATCTGATATGTGGTGCTGCCTCTCTCATATCCAGGATTCACAGGTCCAAAAATCAAGGGGTAGAAATGGGAGTGGCATCACTCACTCTTACCCCTAATGACCTATTAACATTAGCAAAAAAAAAAAAAAAAATTTCTCCCTATCTTATGTTCTGCTGGCTTAAAAATCTTAGTTCCAAAGTGAGGGATGTTTCCATCAGGAAACAATGATTCCATTGAACTCTGAGCTAGGAATAACACTAGGCCAGTTTGGACTCCCCATACGTAGGAGTCAATGGCAAAGAAGGGCTCTGCTGGCTGGGGTCACTATCCTGACTCTCAAGGGGAAATTGGTTTGTTACTCTACAATGGTGATAAGGAATATACTCTGTCTGTATTACAAGAGATACCTTAGGACAGTGGTGCCCAACCCTGGGCCGTGGACCAGTAACGGTCCGCGGGCCATTTGGTACCAGTCCACAGAGAAATAAATAACTTACATTATTCCCATTTTATTTATATTTAAGTCTGAACGATGTTTTATTTTTTTTAAATGACCCGATTCCCTCTGTTACATCCATCTAAAACACTCTTGATGCTTGTCTCGATCACGAGATACATTTATCCATCTCACCCTAAAGGCCGGTCCGTGAAAATATTTTCTGACATTAAACCAGTCCATGGCTCAAAAAAAGGTTGGGGACCACTGCCTTAGGACACCTCTTAGTATTACATGCCCTGTAATTAAAGTCAATGGAAACCTACAGCAATTCAATCTACACAGGACTATTAATGGCCCATTCTTCAGGAATGAAGGGTTGGGTCACTCCACCAGGCAAAGAACCACAACCCGCTGAAGTGTTTGCTGAAATACAAAATAGTGTAAAAGGGTTGTTATAAATACCATCTACAACCACAGAACCAGTTATAATAATGAAAGCTAATGGTCATAGTATTTTCCCTTTATTTTGTTATGAATGTTTGTGTAATATATTTGCTTAGTCTGTCTATACAACAAAAATATTAGCTTTGCATATATATTTATATCTAAACAAATATTTTTATTTTCTTTCCTTTTATTCCTTTATTAAGTAACACAACATATGACATACAATATTTAAGTATTGTTAATTTTACATCATAGTATTTAAATGACAGGATATCAATGAAAAGAGTAAGTATCACTCAAGGACTTTGCTTCCTCTTATGGGGAAGGGGTTAGTGTTTCTGGTTGTATATATGTTAGGTAGAATTATGATCTTGTCTTTATTTGGAGATTGAATATGGTTTGAGATGTGTATGGCTACCAAGGGTGAATTTATGATCATTTTTTCACCTTGACTGGGCCACAGGATGCCCAGATATTCAGTTAAATATTAATCCCGGTTGTGTCTGTAAGGATGTTTCTGAATGAGATTAACATTTGACTAAATAGATTTAAGTAAACTAGATCTTCCTACCAAATGTGGTGGGCCTCATTCGATCCATGACTGAACAGAACAAAAAGGTGGAGTAAGAGAACTCATGCTCTCTGACTGCCTTCAGACATAGGCTAGAACTATATCACAACCATTTTGGGACTTCAAATAGCAGATTCTGGTACTCTGCAGCTGTGTAAACCAATTCCTCATATGGTTCTATTTCTGTTAGTTCTGTTTCTGTGGAGAACTCACACTAACACAAAACTATAAAACTATTTCATTACCACATGCTTCACAGTCACACCCATCCTCCTCTCCCCCCCTCCACCTTCCTTAACCCCTAGAAACTACAAATCTGTCCATCTCTAAAATTTTCTCGTTTCAAGCATGTTATATAAATAACACATTATGTGACCTTTGATATTGGCTTTTTCTGCTTAACACAATGTCCTTGAGATCCATCCAAGTTGTCATGTCTATCAAAAGTTTGCTCCTTTTTGTTTTGAGGAGAATTTCGTGGTATGGATGGACCACAGTTCATTTAGTCACTCACTGAATGACAAATATTTTGGTTGTTTCTAGTCATTGACTTTTATAAAGATAACTGCGATGAACATTTGTATACATTTTTATATAAATTCTCATTTCCCTGGAATACAGATCTAGTACAATTGTTTGGTCATAAAGTAGTTGCATATTTAATTTTTTAAAACTGCCAACTATTTTTTCCAAAATAGCTGAATCATTTTGCATTCCTACCAGAGATATTCCAAAGATCGTTTCTCTGCATCCTTGGCAGCATTGATATTCTATTTTTTATTTTCGCTGTTCTAATAGGTGTGCAGTGACATCTGGTTGCTTTAAAATCTATTTTCCTAATGGCTACTGTTGTTGAACATCTTTTTCTGTGCTTATTGGCCATCTGTATACTCTCTTCAATGAAATGTAGTGTCTTTGCTCATTTTTAATTGGATTGCCTTATTTTACCCCTAAAATTTGTGATGAAATATACATATAACTTAGCATTTAAACCATTTTTAACTGCAATGTTCAATGACATTCATAATGTTGTACAATCACTACCGCTATCCACTTCTAAATTTTGTTATCCTCCCAAACAGAAACACTATACCCATTAAATGATAAATCTTCATTTCTTCTTTCTTCCAGTCTCTGGTAACCTCCATTCAATTTTCTGTCTCTATAAACTTCACTATTTTAGGTAACTCACATAAATAGAATCATATAATAGTTGTCCTTTTCTGCCTGGATTATTTAACTTAGCATGTTTTCAAGGTTCATCCACATGGTAGCATGTATTCCATTCCTTTTTAAGGTTGAATAACATTCATATATATAAGAATATAATCGCTCATATTTGTTTATCCATTCATCTGTTCATGAACATTAGGGTTGCTCCCACCTTTTGGGTATTGTGAATAATGCTGATATAAACATCTGGTGTACAACTATCTATTTAAGTTCCTGCTTTCCATTCTTTTAGGTATATACCTAGAATTGAAGGATCAGATCATATGATAATTCCATTTTTAACTTTCTGA
The DNA here is from genome assembly GCF_036850765.1 of Saccopteryx bilineata. Classification (NCBI taxonomy): domain Eukaryota; kingdom Metazoa; phylum Chordata; class Mammalia; order Chiroptera; family Emballonuridae; genus Saccopteryx; species Saccopteryx bilineata. The sequence goes on along the minus strand of NC_089490.1, from coordinate 188,764,242 downwards.
GGAACCACCAAATTGTTTCCCAACAGCAATGCACAATTTCTTCACATTCTCACCAACACATTTTCTAACCTTTTTAAAAATAAAAGCCATCCTAATGCATATGAAGTGATATCTCATAGTGATTTTTGATTTGCATCTCCCTGATGGCTAGTGATGTTAAGCATCTTTTCATGTGTTTAATGGCCACTTGTATATTTTCTTTGAAGAAATATCTATTCAGGAACTTTAGTCATTTTTAAATTGGGTTGTTTCACTATTGTTGTGTTGTAAAAGTTCTTTATATATCCTGAATATTGGTCACTTACCAGATATAGGCCTTGCAAATATTCTCTCCTATTCTGTGCATGGTCTTTGCACTCTCATGATAGTGTTCTTTTATATACAATAGTCTTTTACTGTTGAGTGTTAAGAGTTTTACATACAAGTCTGTTATCAGATACCTGGCTTACAAATATTTTCTCCAGGTCTGTAGCTTGCTTTTTCATTCTCTTAACGGGGTCTTTCATTGAGGAACAGTTTTAATGTTGATGAAGTCCAATTTATCTATTTGCTTTTGGTGTTCTATGTACTCTTAGCAAGCCCTAGGTCCCAAATGTTTTTTCCTATGTTTTCTTCTAAAAAGAGTTATGGCTTTATGTTTTACACTTAAATTTATGATCCACTTTCAGTTAATTTTTGTATAAGGTGTAAGGTTGAGGTCAAGGTTTATGTTTTGCCTATGGATACCCAATTACTCCAGTGCCATTTGTTGAGAAGGCTATCCTTCCTCCATTGAATGACTTTTACACCTTTGTCAAAATTCAGTTGAGTATATTTCTATGCTCCGATTTCTGGGTACTCTAATCTGTTTTGTTGATTTATGTGTCTATCCCTCTGCCAACAGCACACGCTCTTGATTACTGTAGTATATAATAAGAATCAATTTTGAGTAGAGTGATTCCTCCTACTTCTTTTTCAAAATTGTTGTCACTGCCTGACCTGTGGTGGCGCAGTGGATAAAGCGTTGACCTGGAAATGCTGAGGTCGCTGGTTCGAAACCCTGGGCTTGCCTGGTCAAGGCACATATGGGGGTTGATGCTTCCAGCTCTTCCCCCCCATCTCTCTCTGTCTCTCCCTCTCCTCTCTAAAATGAATTAAAAAAAATTTAAAAATTGTTGTCACTGTTCTTGCTTCTTTGTTTTTCATATAAATTTTAGAATAATCTTGTCTGAATCTACAAAAAAAAATCTTGCTAGAATTTTAACAGGAATTTTGTTAAACCTATATACCAATTTGGGGGTAACTAACATCTTTACTATATTGAGTCTTCCAATCCATCACAATACGTTTCTTCATATATTTAGTTCTTTGATTTCTTCCGTGTTTTGTTGATTTTAGTATATGAGTTCTGTACATGTTAGATTCATACCAAAGTTGTTCTGTTTCTCAGTAATTGTTAATGGTATATTTTTTTATTTTGTTTCCCACTTATTCATTGCTAGTATATAAAAGTAGAATTAACTTGTCTTTTATCTTATATCCTAAAACTTTTCTGAATTCACTTATTCTAGAAGTTATTATGTGGATTTTTAAAACATGCATTTCATTTCATTTAAAAAAAGTTTATTCATTTAACATATTATTAGACTGTTTATTTTGTGCCAAGTACTGTTCTAACTACAGTACATGTAGTAGACATAAAGGTTACCAAGGCAGTTAGTTTCTTGACCTCATGGAGTAATAAATAAATAAATAAGTCACAGGAATGTAATGCACAGCACAGAGGATATAGTCAATAATATCATAATAACTTCACATGGTGACAGTTACTAGACTTACCATTATTTTCACTTCATAAGGTATATAAATGTAGAATCACTACACTGTACACCTGAAGTGAATATATCTTATGTCAATTATACTTTAATTTAAAAAATAAACAAATGGCCCTGGCCAGTTGGCTCAGTGGTAGAGCGTCAGCCTGGCGTGCAAAAGTCCCGGGTTCGATTCCCAGCCAAGGCACACAGGAGAAGCGCCCATCTGCTTCTCCACCCCTCCCCCTCTCCTTCCTCTCTGTCTCTCTCTTCCCCTCCCGCAGCCAAGGCTCCATTGGAGCAAAGATGGCCCGGGCGCTGGGGATGGCTCCTTGGCCTCTGCCCCAGGCGCTAGAGTGGCTCTGGTCGCAGCAGAGCGATGCCCCGGAGGGGCAGAGCATCGCCCCCTGGTGGGCAGAGCTTCGCCCCTGGTGGGCGTGCCGGGTGGATCCCGGTCGGGCGCATGCGGGAGTCTGTCTGACTGTCTCTCCCCATTTCCAGCTTCAGAAAAATACAAAAAAAAAATACAAAAATAAAAAATAAAAATAAATAAAACAGCCTGACCAATGGTGGCGCAGTGGAGAGAGCATTGACCTGGGACACTGAGGTCACAGGATCTAACACCCTGAGGTTGCTGGCTTGAGTGTGGGGTCACCAGCTTGAGCATAGGGTCATTGACATGATTTCATGGTTGCTGGCTTGACCCCAAAGGTCACTGGCTTGGCTGGAGCCTCCCAGTCAATGCACATATGGAAAGCAATTAATGAGCAACTAAAGTGCTGCAACTACAGTCGATGCTTCTTATCTGTCTTCCTTCTTGTAGGCAGGTAGGTAGGTAGGTAGGTAGGTAAGAAGGAAGGAAGGAAAGGAGGGAGGGAAGGAGGGAGGGAGGGAGGGAGGGAGGAAGGAAGAAAGGAAGGAAGGAAGGAGGAAGGAAGGGAAGGAAGAGAAGGAAAATAAAAAAAGAAAGATACAGAGTAGAGTGGCAGGTAATCTAGCACTGACTCCATTAGATGACTTCCAAACAGAGAAATTACAGGATCCAAAAAAGAAAGTTTCAAAACCCCTGAACACGTGAAAGAGTTTGACCTGAGGAAGAACCATGAGAGGGCCAGTGTGGCTCACATAGTCAAGTGAAGAGTGGCAGAAAAAGATTTGAGTCCCTTCATGTAAGGTGTTGTAGTCAAAGACAGGCACTTGAATTTTATTCTAAATAAAATGGGAAGAACTGGAGGATTTAAAATAGGGTCGTGAGATTAGCTTGGTGTACCTTACAAATCACAAAAAAATATTAACTCACCTTATTAAAGTGGTTGGTATATTTCTTTCCAGTTTTTTCTTATAATTAATAAAGTGTACAAAAAACATAAACTACAATGTTTAAAGGACTATTTATAATTACTTCACATAATGATTTATTAATCAGAGTTCTATCTATCCAATGAGTTAGCTTTTGATGCTAAAGGGTGACATAAATATCCTCGGGGAAAGTTAACCTCATTGTAGAGATGTTTCAGTCCACCAATTCTAATGCTACCTTTGGAAATGCTTTCTCTCTTTGCCAATCACAAACAAAAACAAACAAACACAATTTTCACCTAGTACCTCTTTCTTTAACCTCAGGCTTCATTGCTTATCTATAAAATGAAGCTATCAGCACCTATTTCCAAAAGTGTTTTGAGGACTACGGATAAAGTATAATTATTGAGTTTCAGGCAAATAGTGGGCATTTAATAAATAATAATTCCCTATCCTGAGGTTTCTTTCTTTTATCCCCATCACTTAATTCCCATTCCCAGATGTATGATATTTGTAAAACCATTTATTTAGCAATTGGGGCCTTAGACTAAATCTTTACGCAGAATCTTAAAGCCTGTAGGAACAGCACCTTCTAATCTAATCATTAGTGGCAAGGCATACTACAGCAAACCTTTTACAGACTTCTGAAAATAGTTTAAAATGCTTAACAGGACTAAGGTACTGTTATATAATTTTTGGTTATATAATAAATTAGGTTATTTAAAGTAGACCACTCCCAACTGCATTCTTATAATCATAGAGAACATACTATGCAAAATTTTTTTACTAATGGCAAAAGAAGGAAACATGTTTTGAACACTTTGGCATAAAAACCAACTAAATATTTTATTTCATGTATCTATCATTCAAGATGTACTTTAAAAATACTGAGTCATGGAGTTTTTGGAAATCTGCTAGTATGAAATTACGTTATCTGTGTTATACAGACTAAGAACAAATTGCACTATGTACGTCCCACACATCTTATTTTACAACATTCAGTTTCTGAAGCTATATTAAACAGAAACGGGAAAGTGTTATTGATGATTCAGAGTAATCTGTCAAGTTTTTAAGTAACCAATATATTTTTCCGCTCTGCTTTGGAGTAATCACTCTTCACTACCGTTGTTCACTAATCTTCACATAAGGGGTTAAATTACAATAATATATTGTAATAATATATCATAAAGACTAAGCCACAGAATTTTTTATAGGGAGTTAAGGCACTGCAGATAACCAGCTTAATTCACAAACCTTAATCTTTATTTGGTTGCCCAAAAAATAGAGTTCTCTCACAGCAAGTTCCCAGAGGCATCACAACCCCGGCTATTCCAGAGAAAACAGCAAGGACGCCAGGCAGATCTGAGCTAGCATCAGGGGGACATTCCAGGAAGGCACTCCAACAGATCCATCTCATACCTCCGCACACTGCTATGCGACTAACTGCATGCTTTATGATAAATCACTAGTCTCCCCAAAATAGATGTACACGTCAGCCAGCCGAGACTATTAAGGCAGTTCTGTTGAACAAGAGTCCCCAGCCTTCTCGGATTGCTAGCAATCTAAATAGAAGACATTTTTATACCCCTCGGGCCCTGGTTCTGCGACTCAGCAGCGATGGACAACTTGAAGCCCGGCTTGTTAAAATTGGTAAAAAACAAAATGGTATTTAGCAAAGTAAACAGCTTTCAGTGTTGTTTGCTTTTGCATTGGATCTTTTTAAACAAGCCATTTTTGTGTCTGTATTAAAAGCCAGTAATGTCTGAGTTTGATAAGAGCAACTCAAGAGTTAAAACTTCAGCTTGAATAGATGGCTTTGTTTATGGTTAGTGGGGACAATGGTTAATGCAAGTAAAAGCTTTATTCCAGGAACTGGGGTACCTGAACAGGTTTACATGACTTAATTAGATCTGGGAGTGATCCACCTTTGTGCCCCAGGAAATCACAAGAAATCCACTTTTCTGCCCCAACAGATCTACAAGTGACCCACCTTTGTGGCTCAGGGAACTGCATGCAAAGCCTTTGTACTTTGGATGTAAAATGTCTGCTGACTATGGCCCAATTAGCTTTAATTATGATCTGATGAACTCTCCCTTAAAATTACAAACACTTACCTACCCTTTTCTTCCCCTAAAAAAGGCTGGCTGGGAATAGGGTGTTGAGATGATTTGGGTATACCTATACAACCCCTGTCTCTCCAGGTCGCTGGCCATTTGAATAAAGCACCCATCAAGATTCTATCTCTCTCTACTTATTTGGCTGAATTGGTGACAGGCAGCACAAACTCCGATAATTCCGGCTTCAAGTTCCCAACTACTATAGGCCAACTCTGTGGAGCGCTATAATTAGGGATCATTTTCTAATATAAAGGCCTCTGATTAAAGCTTAAATTCTTAACTGTGAATCTTTGGAATTTAACCTGAATGAGTACAGCATGACTGCATCTGTTCTTCCTTACTGTAAACCATGTTCAATGTCAGCATCCACATATTAAATAATGTAAAATTTCCACCTCGTTTTCTATTTTCAAAGTACTCTTTAATATGACAGGCCGTCTTTCATTTTCCCGTAACTCTCCTCCCATTCTTTTTCAACAGCTTCGAAATTTTCTATACGCCACAAAAGCTCACCAGAAAGATATGCTAGAGGTTTGATTAAACACAGCTCTCCTGATGCTGACTGTCGCCAATGCCGCCAAGGCCAGCACGGTTCTTGATTAACCCCAGAGGAGAAAGACACTCGCATTTAGGAACCCTGGCTCCTGTCTTGGTGGATACGCCAAGCCGATTTCTCCACAATCTGAGTTTTGATGTTTTTCCTTTCTTTCTCCCCGAGTGCTCGGGTTTCCAAAACTTTGACTTTACATAAACAGCACTTTCTCGGGCTTTAACGAGTAACCTGACCCGGACAGAACCTACAGAGATCTGAAGGTGGGAATCCTAGAGTCAAGGCCACCGCCAGCGCCTGCGCTTCGGACCCTCCTCCCGGAAAGGCGCCTGTGACTCGACATTCGATCCCTAATGACGCGAGCGTCGCCGCGCGACGCGACTGGAGGCGGCCGTCCGCGGACAGCAGCGAAGTGGGCGAGGAGGGGTCCGAGCACAGCCCGGAGGGAGTAGACGAGCTGGGGCGCCGCAGCGAAGAGGAAGAGACGGTTGGGGCGGGGCGGAGGGGTGGAAGGGCGGGCCTTTCCCGATATTCATACGTCACTTCCTGTTTGCGGGACCTTCTGAATCCGGGTCAAGGGTGTTCACCTCCTCTTCCCGGCTGATCCGGCAGTCTCGGTGACAGCGGCTCCAGGCTCAGACCAGGACCCGTTGTATCTGAAGATCGCCTGGGGCCCGGACGCCCACACCTGTTCCGGGACGCGGAGGCGCGCTTCCTCCACCGGCCGGCTCGCAGCCCCGGAGCCTAAGCGCCCCCACCCCCGCCGCCGGGGGCCCCCGCTGGCGCCTCCGAGCTGATGCTGAGAAGGACCGCGGGCCCGGGGCGGCGGCGGAGTGCGGGCCTCTGGCTCCTGAGACCCGCCGCGGGCAGTGCGGCTTCTGACTCGCCCCAGGCTTGCCAACCCCCCCTGCTCGGGCTTGGATGGGCCCCCCTGCCCGATAAATGTGGCTGCTGAGGCGGCCGTGGCGGTGGTCGGTCCCGCTGCTGCTGTGCTCCCAGTTCATCTGCGCCCCGGGGCTCCCCTGCCCCACTTCGGGGCTGTATCCGCCCGCCCTCTGTCCCCTGGCCTCGCGGCGTGGCGACAATGGACAAGATCCTGGAGGGCCTGGTGAGTTCCTCGCACCCGCTCCCCCTGAAGCGAGCGATCGTGCGGAAGGTGGTGGAGTCGGCCGAGCATTGGCTGGACAAGGCGCAGTGCGAGGCCATGTTCGACCTGACCACTCGGCTCATCCTCGAGGGCCAGGACCCCTTTCAGCGGCAGGTGGGGCACCAGGTGCTGGAGGCCTACGCACGGTACCACCGGCCCGAGTTCGAGGCCTTCTTTAACAAGACGTTCGTGTTGGGCCTCCTTCAGCAAGGCTACCACTCGCTGGACAGGAAGGACGTTGCCGTCCTGGACTACATTCACAACGGCCTGAAGCTCATCATGAGCTGCCCCTCGGTGCTGGACCTCTTCAGCCTGCTGCAGGTGGAGGTGCTACGCCTGGTGTGTGAGAGGCCGGAGCCACAGCTGTGTGCCCGGCTGAGCGACCTCCTGACCGACTTCGTGCAATGCATCCCCAAGGGGAAACTGTCCATCACCTTCTGTCAACAGCTGGTTCGCACCATAGGCCACTTCCAGTGCCAGTCCACCCAGGAGAAAGAGCTGCGGGAATACGTCTCTCAGGTGACGAAAGTGAGTAACTTGCTGCAGAACATCTGGAAGGCCGAGCCCTCCACGCTGCTGCCTTCGCTGCAAGAAATTTTTGCAAGCATTTCTTCCACGGGTAAGCGTCATTGTAGTCCCAGGAAATCTCAGGGAAATTCAGTCTCTCTCTCCCACTCATACACACCATGTTGCTTCCCCACCCAGAAAATATTGTTAGAGAAAATCTGAGTACCTCATCCGAAATTTTATTCCCATCCACTAACCTACTCAGGTTATTTATATATCGAGAATGTGGAGGTCTAAGACCTTTGGCACTAAACAAGTTGCTTAATTACTCATCCTTCGCCCAAGAGACGGAATGCTTCCAGGATGACAGCTACTAAAGCTTCTATTCATTAGTGACTAAGGGTAGTGTAGTAATGCTTATACCATATTATTATTGATTGTATTGTAACCCTGTCATTTTGTTACATGAGTTTCCCCCTGTCTTTAAATTTCCCATGTTTTAAAAGTTTGTGGACTGCAGTTTGTTTTATTATTGACTTATGCCAGTTAGCTCTAGTTTTTGGATATTGACATTTTCTGTCTGTGTAGTGTTCATGAAAGGTGGCGGCTAGAATGAGGGAAGGGAAACAACATGAGGATCTAAATAGGTGTTTTTCCACTCGTGCTTTAGCCCATGAACTTCATCCCTAGAAAACAGGGAGGGGTCAAGTGATACTTAGCCAAAAAAATGCTTTGTCATTCAGTAATTGTACCTGTGCATTTACATTTCTTGTTTGGACTTGGAGCTTCCATTTCTGTAGGTTGTGAAACAATAGATCCAGAATCTTGTCCACTTTCTTTCTACTTGATACAGTCATTCTCCCTGGATATTGGTGGAAATTGAACTTGTCAAAGAGATGTTCTCCTTTATCTTGAGAACCAAAAATAAGAGTCCAGTTTTAACAAGCTCCATGCATGCTGATGAACTAAGTACATTTATGAAAGAATTATCAGCTGTGCATTTGTAGTGTCTGAGTTGGTTTATTTTTTTAATTGTAATCTTTCTTGTATTGCCTGTGTTGCTAGAACTGTTATATTTCCCCAGAACATTTTCAACTGTAGCAGTAAAGGTGCTGTCAACCTAAGAAACTTCCAAACCTGTAAGAATTTTTATGAGTTTATATGAGCCAAACTGTCAACAATTGCCAGGAAGCCAAATCTCAACGGATTGAAAAAATGCTCTGCGAAATGACAATTTTACCATTTATTTTATACATTAGAATCAAAGGGGAAGGCAAAAAAGGGTTACATGAAATTCATTGGTGATAGATGAGGGAAGCCAGAAAAAAGCAGAGCGGGGAAATCATTGGGATTGGATAAAAAGTAAAAATTTATAGACTCCAAACTTCTTTTATAGAGGTAGGCATAAGATGGTTAACAATGAAGATGATGATAACAACAAGGGGTTTTGTGGTTTCTGTTCTGGTGGGTGCCTGTTCCCTGGAAGGGACAGGAAAGGGTGGTCACTCTTAACATTTTAAAGGTGCGTTATCAGTCAGGTATGTTATTGTAGATGCAAAGAGACCACAGACAGGCTCAGTTAAGGGTCAGTACAGACCTTTGGTAGAGGAAAATGCCGCCCTAGAACGTGACTACCCACAATGAACTGCTTTGAATTAGAAAGTTTTCATTTCAAACCATCCTGTATGGTACTCTAGGTCTCCGAGTTAGCAAGGCCACCATGCAGGGCTCCCCTGAGCTTGCTGGTTCAGCACTTCGCCCCGTTTTTGGAGGCGCAGTGCTCACCTTGAGTTTGCTATGGTTTAAGCAGAGTCCCTCCAAAATTTACCTTAATTTCTACTTTAAAAGATTATTTTTAAATCTTCCTTAGTACAATTTAAAAGCTACTGTAATTAATAGTTGTAAGTTTCTTTGGAGGACCTAACGTGGGAATTCAAATACTTTGCATTTCTGCTTTATAAGTGAAAATTTTAGCAAAGAATTCAAGAAACTAAAGTAACTTTGGGACTAAATATGGCAGTAGTAAACAACAGTTTTTATAGTGGTGTGGGATAGTTTTGTCTATAGAATGAGCAACCGTGGTTACTCTTACTCTCTAATTTCTATAATGTAACATTCCTTTTATGTTAGAGTACCCATGATGTGGAGCATAGCAACTGCTTCCTGATGAACACCTTTGCTGCAGTTACTTTTTGTTGTTAATTGTTCTCTCTATGCTTGACTTGAACATTCTTGTCCTATCCCTTTCTCTTTTCAATTAAAAAACAGATGCAACATTTGAACCTTCTGTAGCGTTGGCAAGCCTGGTGCAGCATATTCCTCTTCAGATGATCACAGTCCTCATCAGGAGCCTTACTACGGATCCCAATGTCAAAGATGCAAGTATGACCCAAGCTCTTAGCAGGTATTTCATCACACTATAGGCCAGTGATGGGCAATTTTTTGAGCTTTGTGTCAGAATTCACCAAAAAAACGAGCATAACTCGGGTGGTGTGTCACTTCAAGAAAAAAAACATAATTCACAATATTTATAGTTTAAATAACAAAAATGTATAATTGTAATACATAACTAATAAACCAAAAACTAATTATTTAACTTACCTGCTTAGTGACTTCTTTGTTAGTTCCAGTAATTCCGGTTAGGACTTACCTGTCAGTCGATTTCTTTTGTTGCTCTTGATATTATTTAACTTGTGTGAGGTGCCATCAACTAAGATAAGTGAGGGGGAGGGGGAATTCCTTAACTAACCTGCCTATTAGTGACTTTTTTGTTGCTGAATTTCATTGGCTAAATCTTCAATTGAAGGTTGGTATTTTGTACACTTCAAGCCCAAGCAAGCGCTATACTAACTTCATCTATCAGTCTGTTTCTTTTGTTGGTTTTGATATTATTTAACGCTGAGAATAAGGTCTCACAAAAATACGTAAAGGGAAAAATTGTGAGTAAAGCCATTGCTATATTTTTCAGGGTGCTAAAAGTGTCTGGTAATTGGTTCCAGGCACTCCAAATTTCCTGTTCGTAGTGGCACTCCTCTTGATTCTCCAAGCTGCACCTTTCCAGATTCTCAAGCTTTGACCTCAAGTCAACAAACACCTGAGCCCAGATGCTGTCTTGAAATTCTGCAAGTTGCATCTTCTGTAAATTAAGACGGCTGCTGCTATTTCTAATGGCGGGAAACGGCACCCCATAGCACAGGCCCTCGCCTCTCCCAGCCTCCCCCTCACTTACCTCAGTAATGATGGTCAATTAGAAATCCACAACACCCCAGAACAGTAGATTGGGTGATGGTTGCTATGGTTATGTGGTTGCTGGTAATGGCGATCACAGGGTCCCCAGAGATGTGTTCCCCGCAGCATTCTGCTGCTCCCTGCTCCGCCAGCCAGAAGTGAGGTCAAAGATCCCCTAACGGCCTAACCGGAAGTCCTGGAACTAACGCTCTGTGCCGGAGTTCTGTTGTTTTGGCCTACAGTTCTCCGGCACAGACTGTCTACACTACAGCAAATGTTTTATCCTCGGCTCCTGCACCTGGCCGTGCAGGAGCCGAGGATGAAACGTCCTTCTCGGCATGCAGCCCCATACTTCTCTGGTATGCAGCCGCATGTGGCTGCGTGTCATCGAAAATGGCTACACGTGTCAGTGCTGACATGTGTGTCATAGGTTCGCTATCACGGCTATATATAGTAACTGTATATTTGGGAGGAGGAGATATTTTGTTGTTTTTGTCAGTAAGGGAAAACAGTTTAAAACTGAAATTGTGGAATCAAATATATAAAGATGTGTGTGGAATGACCAGACTTTTAGGAAAATCAGCCTAATAGTAACTGGAAGACGTGAAACAGTTGGCAGGGACTACTTTAATAACTTATAACTATCGTTGTTGGAAGGGAAACAAAATGTGTGTAGGAAACAGGGAACATACTGATAACTTGTAGTTAACATGCATTTGAACTCTGGGGCTGCTCTTAATGTCTAATGGAACATTTAAATTTTAAGAGCAAAATCATTAATAAAGATAATACTCCAGAATTAATGTAGACAGTTATAACTTAGCTGTTATGAAAATAACCATTTCAATTTAGAAGTCAGTCCTTTTAAAATATTAGCTTTTTTAAAAAAGTCAAGTTTACGTACTTAGTATTTATATATAGTTTACATTTTATACAAAGTATTTACTTATTGCCACAGCATTAATATTTGATGGAAGAAAGGCATCACAATGGCTTTCCAGTGTTATGTATTAACTCATTCACTTCATACCAGCCCTATAAAGTAAGCATGTTTACCTATAATCTACAGATGAGAAAGACAGACACAAAGAGGTTAAATAATTTACATAAGTATTTAGGGCCCCTCAGCTAATAAATGGTGAATTGAAATTTTTAAACCAGATTACTCTGAGTTTAGAATCCTGGCTTTTTGTTTTTTGTTTTTCACTACTTTTTTTTTTTTTAAGGGAGAGGTGGAGAAGCAGTGAGACAGACTCCTGCATGCGCCCCACCAGGATCCACCTGGCAAGCCCCCTACCACGGGATGCTCTGCCCATCTGGGGTTGTTGCTTAGCAACCAAGCTATTTTAGCACCTGAGGCAAGACCATGGAGCTGTCCTCAGCGCCCAGGGCCAACTCACTTGAACCATTTGAGCCATGGCTGCAGGAGGGGAAGAGAGAGAAAGGAGAAGGGGGGAGGGGAAAGGTAAAGAAGCAGATGGTCACTTCTCCTGTGTGCCCTGACCAGGAATCAAACCCAAGACTTCCACGTACCAGGCCAACGCTCTACTACTGAGCCAACCGGCCAGGGCCTCACTACTATTTTCTTATTATATAATCTCAAAAATTGGATTACTGGGTCAAATAATATGAACATTTGGCCCAATTTCTTAACAGTGAATTTCCTATTTCCAGAGAGGAAAAATTTTGGTTTACATTCATATGTCTAGTTAAGATAGTTGTATTTGAACTACTCTTCTTGGAGTAAATTTGACTAATAAATTCTAAATATCAATACGTAACAAATTTAAAGCCTTTTGTGAAACCATAATTTATCAGAAATTATTTTTATGGAAATGTGTTATAAGAAACTCAGTTTACGAGACTGGGAATTCCTTGAGCACCAGCACCGATTATACTTGTTTCCTACGTCTTGATCAGTGCTTTGCACAAACAAGCTCAGTAAATATTGAGTCACAAAGTGAGTGGTTATCTACTATCACCTGTTGCTTCTAACTAAATAATGTTGAAAATATTGTCAATACCAATAGTTTTCTTTTTCTTTTTCAGAATGATTGACTGGCTGTCCTGGCCGTTGGCTCAGTTTGTAGACACATGGGTGATTGCACTCTTGAAGGGACTGGCAGCTGTCCAAAAGTTTACTATTTTGATAGATGTCACTTTACTGAAAATAGAACTGGTAAGTGGGAGTATATAAATCTATTAGAATGTATGAACTCGTATGATCAACCTTTTTATTTTGGGGTTGTCCCCTTTAAGGCATCTAATTTTGAATGGGTTCTTGTTTTGTTTGGCTTTGGATAATAATTTTGGATAGGCTATGGAAATTTAAAATGTTATCTAAGCATAGGTAACCAGAATAATCTTGCTGTTTTCATATCTAATACAAAAACCCATTTTTTCCATTATCCCTTGAATCCAACTAATTAAGCTTTACGAAGATTATTCTGCCCAAACTTCTTTGACACCAGTACTTTCCAATGTTGCTAAACGCAGGAGTTATTTCTCAGGCCTCCTCTCATTTGCCCTCATAGCAGCATTTGACACAGTTGATCACTCGCTCACTTAGTTTCCAGGATGTACACATTCCTGGTTTTTGTTTTTGGTAACTGGCATCTCTATAATGAGTCTTTCTAAGTTTAGAGTGCCTTTGAGTTTCTTCTTGGGTCTACTTTCTTCTCAGCCCATACTTAGCACATCTCTAAGTTAATGAACTAGAAATATAAACCATTATTCCTCCATAAACTCCATATTCACATATCCAGGTGTCTAATTGGATCTCAGATGCAGCTTATCCCAATCTAACCCTTAATTTCTTTCTCCTCTCAGACCTGGTCTTCTCTAACTCAAATGGCCACTCCATTTTCCACTTGCTCAGACCAAAAACCTTGAAGCTATCCTTTTCTCTTCACTTTCTCTCAGCCCTTGTCCTACAAATCCTATTGATTCCACCTTTAAAACATGTCCAGAATGCTACGACTGCTAACCAGCTACATCACTACCACCCTGATCCAAGTCATCACCTCTTGCTGTAATGATTGCAGTAGCCACCTGGCTCCTGTCCTTGACCTGCTACAGGTGTCACCCAGGCCCTTCCTGGTCTGGCCCCCTGCTGCTTCTCGTCCGGTCTCCAGTGTTAAATTGCCTGTTTCTGTGCTTTCCTTACCCGGGCCTCCTGCTGTATCTAGTACAGCGGGGTGTGGGCCTCGAGCCCTTGCAGTGCTGGGGCTCCACCCTGCTTGCTGTGCTTTTCTCCAGGTGTCTGTCAGGCTTACTCTCACTTCCTCCAGGTTTTTGTTTGTTTGTTTTTAATTTAGAGAGAGAGAAAGACAGGAACATTGATCAGCTCCTGTATGTACCCTGACCGGGAATCGAACTGGCAACCTCTGTGCTTCAGGGTGATGCTCTAACCACCTGAGCTATTCGGCCTGGGCTCCGTCAGTTTTTTATAGTCAGATGTCACCTTTCTCATGAACCTTTTTTTAAATCCCCTGTATAAAATAGCAGAGCCCTTTGCCAGGCTGCGTCTCCTATTTATCACTCTTTGTTTCACAGCACTATGTCTGTGTTACTTGTTAGTGTCCCTAGCCACCCTCGACCGTAAGCCCTGTAAGAGATGGGTTTATCCACTGTTCTACCCTCAGGGCCTAGAACAGTGCTAAGCAATAGTGAGTGCTCAATACACAGGTGTCGAAAGAATTGAGTGAATACTGGAGAAGGAGTTTATCATCTTTAAACATGTGTTTCCATTTGATCAGAAGGTTTAAAGAGTTTGTTAGGCCATTATATTCCCTTGATCTCTGTCATGTTATTTCCCAACTTTCTCCTGCTCCCAAAGTTTACTAGGGTAACAGGTTATGATAGAACCTTCCAGGACGGGCAATGTGCACGTAAATAAATTTTAGCCTAGGAAAATAACCTCTGATTGGGTTCACAGCTTCCTTACAAACCCTATAGATGGACATCTTGTCTTTTTTGAAGGTCTTTAATCGACTTCGGTTTCCTCTTGTGAGACCTGGTGCTCTTGCAGTTCTTTCTCACATGCTGCTTAGTTTTCAGCATTCTCCGGAGGCGTTCCATTTGGTGAGTTATGACACAAGCTTTCTCCATTGAAAAACCTGTCCTAGAGTTTTAGTTTAATACTGAGTCACATTTGTATATAGTGAAAAGATTGTAGGTTGGTTCTAAATCTATTTGCATGTAGCTTTATGACTTCTTAGAAATTTGAGATTGTGGGATTTCCCTCTAAGGAATGTATTGTCAGAATATTATGGATCTCACCAAGACCACTCCTCTTGTCACCACAACCAGCAATTGTGAAGTTACTGCTCTGCGTGAGGTGTCACATGTCATTGTCACTGACAGTTGCCAGTTGCACATGCAAACAGTATAGAAGGAATAAAATAGTTGAAAACCACTTTAGAATTCCAAAAGCATGAAAACATCAGCTCCAGAATTAGGGCTGAAACTACAGCCTACAAATTCTGTTGACTCCTCTTTTAAAATACAATCTGAATCCTACCACTTTGAACCAGCTACATCACTGGTTTTGATTTGATTTTACTTCAGTAATTGAACTCTCAGTTACTGCCCATGAGAAATGACACGGTGTTATTTGGGGAAGCTGCATTTATCTCAGGCCTCACAGGCAGGCAGTGCATTTATCTGGTCACTCGCCTCCTCCAGGGTCTGCTCCTCAGTTGTTCAGGACTAGAACTTATCGGTGCACCAACAGTGTAAATCTCGGCAATACCAACCCACCACAGACAAATTCAGAGGATACTGATGACACATAGGATTCACTTATTATTAGCTGGAAATGGAGCTAGTCTTGGAGCACCATATACTGACCTAGACTGCTCAGTGTCTCCTTTCCACTGAAGGAAAATTTGCAGGCTTTGTAGGAAGCCTTGCTAACAGGTAATTACATTGTACGTATCACTTAGGATGAGTGGCTTCTGCAGTTAATTGCCCTAATTGTTGAGCTTGCTTATATCGTTTATATACAAACAGGACTCAGGCTTGGGCTAATAGAGCACGTAGACTAGCAAAGTCTCCCAAGGAACAAAACCATCAATTATTTCCTCTGTCTCAGACACAGTCATGTGTGTGCCATTTGAGAAAGTTTATTTTCAAAATTCCAAGATGGAGATTCTCTGATATGACTTGATCATCCACTCTACGGTTCATTACTCTAATCATGGAACACATTTCTTAATCTCTCTGAAAGAAGAAAAGGTAGTTGAGATAAATGGCTGCCTTTGAAATATTTGACTTATTAAAGTAAGGAAATATGAAGTCATTTATTTAAGGAATAGTTAGATTTGATATGGAAAATGTGACCTGGCTTAGGAAGGCCTAAAAACAAAGACCTTATTACTGCCTGCATACTTGGATTAGCCTGACCTGCCACTCAACTCAAATTAACTTGGGCATATAGTATTGGGTCATATGGTAGTTAAATCACCTATAACTCTAAAAACTTAGCAAAGGACTCAGGTTAGGAGTTATTAAGTTGAGCAGTAATCTGGAATCACCAGCGTCATTATTTGTTATATGTTTAGAGTATTTTAGAGCAAATCAAGATTGTTATATGTATTATTATGGACTAAGGTGCTTTTCATGTGCTTTTTATAATTGGAAAGATACTTAAACTTAAGTAAAAATATCAAAGTTTCTAAGTAAATAAATTTAATACACATTTTCTCAAATAGTAGCTTAAGTTTAATGAGGATTACAATATCTACAAATACAGGGATGGGCAAAAGAAGATTTATAGTTGGGAGTACTCGAAACAGTTTATTCTTGTATTGTTATTTATTAATCATTGTATATGGACAACTGTAAATCTTCTTTTGCCCACCCCTGTATTTATATTTGCTCATTCAAAAAAAATAATCCATTTTCAAGCATATAAATCTATATGCCTGTGAAAAACTTAGTCTTATTTCTATGTCAGTGATAATTTTGACTATATAGGATGTAATCATAGATTACAAAGACCAAATTTACATCCCAAAAGCTTTTGGAAGATTTGGAATCTTAAATAAATAATAATTTTAAAAATTATCTTTCATCTCTCTCCCCTTTCACCTCTAAAGAAACAAAATAAATTTAGATTTCTATTTTAGCAAGGGAGTATCTGATAGATGCAACAAAATTATAATTCAGATTTGCTTAGAAATGAAGAGGCAATAGAAATAGAGTTAACCTATTAGGAAGCGGTAGTTTTGTGTCCAAATAGACCTTTGATAAAGATTAAAGAAGGTGGTGCAGAAGTTGAAATGTGATTTAAGACCTCAAGCATAAGTGTAAACCAGACAGAGCAGAATGGGAATAGTGGGATTTTTTTTTTTTTTTTGGAATAGTGGTATTAAGGCAAGAATGTGGTTGTTCTTTTCAGGGGGAAGGCAAGGGAGTTGATTGGGATATTAGTATAATTGTTGTTAATGCTCTTTGATGATAAGACCATAGAACTATAACTTCACTTTTATCACTAGTTAGCAACCAAAAACAAAATGTTCTACAAAAGAACGGAAGGTGCTTTTACATATGAAGTGTAAATACATAGTATCAGATTATAATTAATAATTAGTGGGAGCAAGTATAGCACTGTCCTAATGGAATGAGCAAAATAGTTTATTAATAACATGCAATTGGTTCTTACTGACTTTTTAGTCTAATTTTATAGTGAAAGGACGTTGTTGTGCTTATACTACTAACAGTTTCCTGTATGTTTATGAGCAGTAAGCACTTTAGATTTCCCTTTTGTTTTCAACCTCAGTCTCTTTAGAATAATAAACAATAGTTCCTGACTTGGAGTGGTGAACCCGAGGTGTAGTGGAATGATACACCTGAAACCCTTTGTGATTTTATTAATCAGTGTCACCCCAAAACATTCCGTTTTTTAAAAAGAAAGAAAAAATAGCTTCTAATCCCTTTATTTCTAAAGTGAAGAATAGAGGTGGTTTTGTGAGGATAACCGTGCTAGCATGAGACATCCCCTGTGCTTATCCAGAAGAAAGGTAATCCTGCAGCCTGAGTTGCCATTTTATAGTTATTACATGCATAAGGTATTTTGAAGACTTTTCTTTACATAAACTTTATAATGTGTAAAGGATGTATAATTCTTTCAAGTGAAAGATCTAAAATTTACACTAGATGGAGCTCTTAAGCTAATACTAACTTTATCTTTTAAATCTTTGTTCCCGCTGAACAATTTGGCATTTTTTAGAATGCAGTGACTAAGGCTCCTACTTTGTACCTTTGTTTGTGTTTTAGATGAAGAAATAAGGATGAAGAAAGGGTTTTATATGAAATTACAATTATGTAACTTTGAAAAGTAGATTTACCTTGATAGTCCAGAAATTTTTTACTTCTCAAATTTTTTAGGAAAAGTCTGGCGGGACATATAGAAAGGTATTTGCTGATTGTGTAGCCTGGAAACTTTGTTGCCAATTTGTATGAATTGAGAAATGTTTATCTTCTTTTGTCTTCAGATTGTTCCTCATGTAGTGAGTTTGGTTCACTCCTTCAGAAGTGATGGTCTGCCCTCCAGTACCGCCTTCTTAGTGCAGTTAACAGAATTGATACACTGTATGATGTATCATTATTCTGGGTTCCCAGATCTTTATGAACCGATTCTGGAAGCAATAAAGGTATGATAGGAGTTGCACCAATATTTGTGGATCTGTAGCCCATGATGTGATAGATGATGGGGTGAAACATTCCTATAACTAGCTACTCATTTTACTACTGTATGGTAATATGCTTTATGTTTGGAAAATGCAATTGAAATCAGTGTTTTTAATATTTAGGAGATAATGTCTTCTCTTATTTTCTGTAACTAATCTAAATAATAACCATATTTCTTCAGTTCTATAGTGCTATCAATTATAAGGCATATCTTTAAATTTGTAACAGCTTCTGAGGACATTTGTTAAAGAAATGCCATGTTAAGTGATGTATACATAAGAATTGTTCTAAATATCAGAAGTGTTAAAAGTATGTAAGGTGCATCGTAAATATTAGACTTTGCTTCTTTGCTGCTTTTTATTCCATGTTATCTATGGACTGTTCATGAATATCCATATTTCAAAGAATCTACTTGAATGATTTGTGAACTTACCTTGTTTTTCAAGTTGTGTACATTTGGATCTGAAATGCGCTGGTTCTGTTTGTCTTAGAATGGGTCACAATAAGCACAACTTTCTTTTAGTAAACGTACTGCATAATAAGGGTGTAACAAAAGGATTGGAGGGGTTGCCTCAGCCAGACTTAATCAGAAGTTATTATAAATCAGTCTATCCATAGTATTTCTTCTTAAGGTCTGAAATACAATAAGGTCTTATTATCTTTACTTCTGTATCTGAAATGAATAAAAACATTTTCTTTTTACTATATATAATAGTTAGCTAAATCAAAATTATAGTGGTTGAGCCCAGAACACAACACTGTTCAGCAATTAGTGCGTACTACTGATACGACATTTGACCCAGAAGTAAATGTCTTTTGGGGTAGGAGCTGTTTGTCATGGATTTGATAGTCAAGTTAATCTCTCTCTGTGATGTCACTATATCCAATGATGAAAGCTAGTGATGTTAATTGTTGAAAATTCTATTGACTGAAATAGTCTTACGATCTCGCTCTGAACCCAGGAAAGCACTTTCTAATAGCAATACAAAAACATATTAAAATTCCTTCAGAAATTACTTGTTTTCTGAGGTATAAGCACCAGATGATAATAGCAACACAAAAGAACCTTAATGATTTTCCTAATTCTCCAGTGCTCTACTCATGTTTGAAATTACTTACTCTTAAATTTTTATGTCATATATCACAAAGCAGGTAAGAAGAGTCTGTATTTTGTAATTATTTTCAATATGGTTAAATGTGAGATTGAGTGTTATTTTTCAGTCAGGTCATTGTATAAATACTTAGATGCTTTCATGTTTCATCCACTGATTCCCTTGAAATTTTATTGATAAGGGTTAATACTGGGTAAATAATTAGTAGTGAATGAAAAAGATATTTTTATTTTCATTACAAAATTTAAAAGCTAATTGTTCATGTAGCTTTTTCAATTGTGTGCTAATTTAAGTCTTCTGCTAATTTAAGTCTTCTGTCTTTGAATGGAAATGCAGTATACTCTCTGATCTCAAAGTTAGATTTATTTTGTGAGAGAGCAACAGAGATATAGGAAGGGAGAGAGATGAGAAGCATCAACTTGTAGTTGCAGCACTTTTAGTCATTTGTTGATTGCTTCTCATACATGTCTTGAAAGGGGCAGTGGGACTCTAGCCGAGCCAGTGACCCCGGGTTCAAGTCAGTGACCTCAGGGTTTCAAACCTAGGTCCCCAGCATCCCAGGTCATTGTTCTATCCACTGCGCCACCACTGATCAGGCTCAAAGTTTTACTTTTAAAACATTTTGCTGACAAATTGGAAACAAATAGTAAAAATGTGATTTGAATTCTTGGTTTTTTAGTATTCCTCAACTGATAAACCCTACTTTGTTTTTCATTTCTTTTCAGAGACAATTATTTTTACATAAAGGGTAATTTCATATATTTTTGATGACTAAGTACTATCAAAACTAAGTGGAAGGGGGAAATGGTTAAGTGTCAGTGGAAGAAACTTCTTTAAGGTGTTAGTTAATTTAATAACAAAAATAGTTTATTTTTCAACTTTTTTTCTTTATGATCTACAGGACTTCCCTAAACCCAGTGAAGAGAAGATTAAATTGATTCTCAATCAAAGTGCCTGGACGTCTCAATCCAATGCTTTGGCGTCTTGCTTGTCCAGACTTTCTGGAAAATCTGAAACTGGGAAAACTGGCCTTATTAATCTAGGAAATACATGTTATATGAACAGTGTTATACAAGCATTGTTTATGGCCACAGAGTAAGTTTAAATTTGAACATTTTTATATTCATTTTAACTGAAAAAAATGATGCATGCTGATGAAATGTAAACTGGTAAGATTATCTTCATATTATTTCTTATAAATGGCAGAAATATTATTATTTTCATATAATTGCCTTATTCAGAAACTAAAGTGTTTTTAGTGCTCAGGAAGTATTAGAATACTAACTCATATAAATTCTACTTTATGTTTCTATTATATCATATATAATATATTCTTATGAATTATACTGCTCACAAAAATTAGAGAATATTTCAAAATGAATATGAAGAGAGAAAATATCCCCTAATTTTTGTGAACAGTTTACTTTGATTTGATATTTATTGGTGTAACAGAGAGATTCACCTTAAGCCAGAGTTTGTGTCCTCAAGTACAAATATCTTTACTTTGAGTATAAATTCTTAAACTAACTTCCTTTTAGCTTTAAAAAATGCATGTATATGTACAAAAATTATTATATTTTATTGTCTTTCAGTTTCAGGAGACAAGTATTATCTTTAAATCTAAATGGGTGCAACTCATTAATGAAAAAATTACAGCATCTTTTTGCCTTTTTGGCTCATACACAGGTGAGTATAAATGTATGTAGTGAATATATGTTAATCCCTATAGCAGGGATCGGGAACCATTTTGGCTGAGAGAGACATGAACACCACATATTTTAAAATGTAATTCCGTGAGAGCCATACAACGACCTGTGTTCATTATGCATTATCCAGTAAAAATTTGGTGTTGTCCTAGAGGACAGCTGTGATTGGCTCCAGCCACCCACAGCCATGAACATGAGCCGTAGGAAATGCATGGATTGTAATACATGAGAATGTTTTATATTTTCAACATTATTATTATTTTTATTAAAGATTTGTCTGCAAGCCAGATGCAGCCATCAAGAGAGCCACATCTGGCTCCCGAGCCATAGGTTCCCAACCCCTGCCCTATATATGTTAATATCATAATATTCTTGAAATTTCACATTGTATCAAACTTGAAAAGCCCCTTTCAACTGATGAAATCATATATCACCCAGCACAACAAATCCACTTAGAAATGCTTAAGAGATACTTAAGGATATACCAGTTTTTTTCTTCTTCCCATTTTCCCTTTTATGCTTACCCATTTTCCTAATTATTACAGATAAATTTTATTTTTATTTAATAAGCACCTTCATGTAGAAATCTTTTATTTTTTATTTATTTATTTATTTATTTTAGGTGAGAGGAAGGGAGATAGTGAGGCAGATTCCTACGTACACTCCAACCAGGATCTACCCAGAAACCCCTATCTGAGACCAGTGCTCAAGTACCGAGCTATTTTTAGTGCCTGAGGATGAGGCGCTCTGACCAACGGAGCTATCTGAACCCAGGGCCACACTCGAACCAATCGAGCCACTGGATGCAGGAAGGGGAAAGGGAAGAGGGGAGAAGCAGATGGTCGCTTCTTCTGTGTGCCCTGCCTGGGAATCGAACCCAGGATGTCCATATGCTACGCCAATACTCTTATCCACTGAGCCACCGGCCAGGGCCTAAATGCATTTTTAATAGTTTGTAGGTACTGAGTTAATAGATTTTCACAGTAATGAACAATTAACATAATTTTGTGGAGCAAAGCACATAACTATATGACTGTCATAGAAGATAATACCAAGAACATTATATTAAGAGTTAGACCTGGGTTGTAATACAATCTCTGTCACTAATGTAGCTAGCTGTATGACCTTGGGCAAGTCACATAGTTTCTCTAGAACTTAATTCTCATCTGCAGAGTGAGAAGTTATAACTGAAGGTTATCTAAATCTATTTTTTACTAATTTATCTGCCCTCATTTTAACAGCTTATAGTAAAGGTTAAGCGCAATGTAATTTTAAGTAATCTTTATTAACCATATATTAAGATTTCAGTTATTTGGTTCATGGTGTGAGAATTACCTCCTGTATTTTCTCTACTGATAACAAGAGAGAAGCATATGCACCTCGGATATTCTTCGAGGCTTCTAGACCTCCATGGTTCACCCCCAGATCACAGCAAGACTGTTCTGAATACCTCAGGTTTCTGCTAGACAGGTAAAAATTATTTTTGAAGTTATGATTTGAATTGTGTTCTTTCATAACACTTCTACACAGTATTGTTTTAGCCTTAAAAATACATTTCAAGTGTTAATTTTTAAAATACCTTGCTTTTATTGTGTATTTTAAGGATCCTTTTTATTATTTGTTTTTTGTAATTTTCTCACTGTAGACCAACTGTGGGGTCGGGAACCTATGGCTCGCGAGCCAGGTGTGGCTCTTTTGATGGCTGCATCTGGCTTGCAGACAAATCTTTAATAAAAAAAAAAAATAACGTTAAAAATATAAAACATTCTCATGTATTACAATCCATTCAACTGTGGTTGGTCTAAAGTGTGGTATGAGGAATAACTAGGATCCCAAAAAACACTTTCAAGGGTCTTTTCTAGTTATACTTCTGCGGACATGTAGTCGAAGCCAGATTTCCTTCACGTACTTTTAGAAAATAACGTATCATGTTAGGTTGAATGCAGAGCAGATCCGAAGATCTGGCTGTCTTCTATTAAAGCCAAATACTTGAAAAATTTGCAAAATAAAAGTTTCCTTTTTCTAACTAAATTTTTTTGGTTTTATGAAATATAACTTTTTCAGTAAAAATGTTAAATGGATTTATTATTGGTTTTTACATATTTTGTTATTTTATTCTCAGATTTTGAATACAGCAAATATTGATAGATATAACCACATAAATGAAAGCTCCTGGGCTCCTCAATTATTTTTAAGAGTACAAAGGGGTCCTGAGACCAAAAAGTGTATAAATCTTTAGACCGGTTCATAATTGGGTGGATTTGGTATATTAACTACAACGTAGTAAGTGCTATAAAATAGTAGTGTGAGGAAAGTTTAATGAAATATAGGCTAGAAATAGCCCATAGCTTCTCTTCCGATCTATGTTCTCAAACTAGTCGATACAGGGGAAAGCAGAAATAGGTTTGTAGTTGTTCATTTGGAAAATAATACGGTAATAATTAATAATACAAGATTAAAACTTATGTTTTGTGTACTCTCAACTGTAAACCTACTTTTGTCCACAAATATATTCCTCTTGATTAAAAGAGAAATTTGATTTTTATACATAAACATTATATCTGATAAAAATAATTTGTTTATATAATATAAGCCATTGATATTTTTAAATAGCAATGAACTTTAAGCTTGAGTAAGTAGCTGTGTAATGATATATTCTCCTGCAGGCTCCATGAAGAAGAAAAGATCTTGAAAGTCCAGTCCTCACACAAGCCTTCTGAAAGTCTGGGGTGCATTGAAACCTCTTTGCAGGAAGTGGCCAGTAAGGCAGCGATACTGACAGAGACCCCTTACACAAGTGATGGTGAGAAGACTCTGATAGAAAAAATGTTCGGAGGAAAACTAAAAACTCACATCTGTTGTTTGAACTGCAGGAGTACCTCACAGAAAGTGGAAGCCTTTACAGACCTTTCCCTTGCCTTTTGCCCTCCTTCCTCTATGGACAGCTTGTCTTTTCAGGATCCAGCATCATCCCCAAGCGCACGGGATGGTGGTCTAATGCGAGCCTGTGTGCCCAGTCCTTTGCAAGACCCAGGCCTTTATAATCCAGCTACAGCTGCCTTTGTCTGTGACTCAGCGATGAGTGAAAGCATGGTGGGCCGTCCCCCTGAGGAGTGTTGCTGTACCGAAAACACTTCTTCCCCTGATGAGTCTAGCAAGATTTGTGTTACTAAAGACATACCTCAGAGAGCAGGAGGCGAACCCACACCTTCAGTAACTGACTTACTAAATTATTTTTTGGCTCCAGAGGTCCTCACGGGGGACAACCAGTATTATTGTGAAAACTGTGCCTCTCTGCAGAATGCCGAGAAAACTATGCAAATCACAGAGGAACCTGAGTACCTTATTCTTACTCTCCTGAGATTCTCGTATGATCAGAAGTATCACGTGAGAAGAAAAATTTTAGACAATGTGTCACTGCCACTGGTTTTGGAGTTGCCAGTTAAAAGAACTACTTCTTTCTCTTCATTGTCAGAAAGTTGGTCTGTAGATGTTGACTTCACCGATATTAGTGAAAACCTAGCTAAAAAATTAAAGCCTTCTGGGACTGAAGAAGCTTGCTGCTCCAAGTTGGTGCCCTATCTATTAAGTTCTGTTGTTGTTCACTCTGGTATATCCTCAGAAAGCGGGCATTACTACTCTTACGCCAGAAACATCACCGGTAGAGAGTCCTCGTACCAGATGTGCCACCAGTCTGACACTCTGGCATTAGCTTCCCCCCCAAGTCACGTACTCGCAAGAGATAGTCCCAATGCAGTTATTGAACAGGATTTGGAAAATAAAGAAGTGTCGAAAGAGTGGTTTTTATTTAATGACAGCAGAGTGACGTTTACTTCATTTCAGTCCGTCCAGAAAATCACGAGTAGATTTCCAAAGGACACAGCGTATGTACTTTTGTATAGAAAACAGAACAGCACTAATGGTTTAAGTGGTAATAATTCAACCACTGGACTCTGGATAAATGGAGACCCACCTCTACAGAAAGAACTTATGGATGCTATAACAAAAGACAATAAACTATACTTACAGGTAAGTTGGAAACACAAGCTCCATTTGTGGAAAATACTTAAACATTGGACAGTTGGTTAAATAAGCATCCTAATTTTGAAACCCAACTTCTACATTTTCAAGCAATTAAAGATCTTGTTTTTAATTATAGAAGATGTGATTATTCTAAAATCATACAGAAATATAGAGTTTAATAAAATGGAGGTATCTTCCCTCTTCCCTTTAGTTCCACCTACCAGGAGAAACAACTGCTAAATTTGGTGTTAATTCTTTCTAGACCTTTATAAGTATTTTAAGGGCTACTTATTGACATTTGGATAGATAAAATGAAGGACACTAAAAGGTGGAATATGTAGAGAAAGGATATTAGTATTATTTAACAATCTGAGCAGTAAAATCAAGGAGATAAAAGAACTGTTTTTCTTTGAAACTTGTCAAATTGCTATTAATAGAAAGGACCAGCGGTAAATTATAGGTGAAACTGTAGGTGTATTAACTGGGTAATCCAAGTAATTTTATGAGTTTAAATTAGTTTCTAGAACTTTTGTGTTTGAAAGTCTCAAAACTAAAAGGAGCAGATAATATGAGAGAAGAAATGGGCAACTATTGTACTGACTTTACTAATTTTTAGAGGGAATTTTTCTCAAAAGTTTTGAAATTTATTATAAAATACTCGAATATGATACATTTTTAAAGGAGTATGTCAGTGTACTAGATTGACAATGACAATACATTTTACAGAAAAAAATGAGAAATTCAGACTATTTGTTAGAGCTGCTTCGCAAAGACTCTCATCTAGTCAGAAGGTGTATGATCCAGGGAATAGAATGTATTCAGCCATGTCCTGGCTAGATAGCACGTAAGCACTACATGTTAAATGTCATGGTTCATAAAGATTAAAGAGTCAGGGTGAGTGTAAGAGGGTTAGGTTGAAACAGAAAATTTTTATAATATAAAATATAGAAAATATGAGCCAATGCCATCTTAATTTTTGGAAATATGCCAATTACCTACCGTATTTCCTCAGGTATAAGACGCACTCTTTTTCGAAAAATTTGTGGTTTAAAAACTGGTGCGTTTATACAGTGGTGGCATTTCAAATGCCATAGATGGAACTGAGGACGAGGCAATATATGAAGACAGTGATTCGTCATCAGAGTCATCAGACATAGATGAGGACAAACTAATAGGTGGGAGTTTTAACAGTGATGAGGAGTTATATTGAATTTTATGATGAATAAAACTTGAATTCAGTAACTTTATATAAGACATTTGTTTCAAATTTCGGTTCCCAAAATTAAGGTGTGTCTTATACATGGGAGCGTCTTATCCATGGGGAAATACAATATATATCAGTGATTGGGTGAGATATTATTAAAGGAGAAACATGGATTTTGAAAAGATGAGAAACGAGTCTAATTTCTGACCTAGGACTGCCCAAAGCTCTTAGAACTGTAACAACTACTTGTACGGCAGCCTAGTTCTAAATGACTGTCTCTATCTTGCCGTTTACCCCGTTCCATCCGAATTATACAGTATTTGGTGTGATGAGCCATTCATTATTGTTCTATTGTCACTGTAAAGGAAAAGTGTTACATACTTTCAGTTTTCCAGTGTTGTGCAGTTCTAAATTTTAAGTCTCACATTGTTTAAAGCAAAAAGGATATCACTAAATTAATTAAAATTTAATTTTATTTAATAGTTAACTACTTAATTTTAATTACTAGACAACTATTTAATTTCTAACTAGAAAAAAAAAAGCTGACTAGAAATTACATAATAACATTGCCTTGCCAGATGGAGCAAAATAAATGGGCTTTTAGTTTAAAGGGGGGGGGGGTACAGTACAGTGTTTGTTATTAATGTTAATTGTATTTCAAAAGTTCTTCAGAATGATTATGCCTAACAGGTTAAGGGTTATGTGATCTCAGCATTTTTTAGACCTAGTGACATGGACCTCATTTGAAAGTTATAGGTTCTTTCCCAGAAGTATTGGCACATGCCAGAATATTTTACATATTCTTTCAAATAGTCTGTGCCAGTTTTGAGAACCCAGTTTTGTAACTTGCCAAATGAATTTTCCATTATTTATTCACTTTTTCTCTTTTTGTGGCTAAGTACCTAACAGTATTCTAACTTGAGATCATTGATATTTATTGAGAACTTAATATGTATCTGGCACATAGGTGAATATGTTTCCTGGTAAGATTTTTAATGGTTTGGTAGAGAAAAGTTTTAAGTATTACTGTAAGAAGATAGGTTCCAATTTTCAGTGTTTTGAGATGTTTTATTTACTGGGAAATAGTCCAAGGAAAGGGTAGAAAAAAATTCAGCCTTTTTTCATTATTCTTACCTTTTACTGTAACGACTCACTTCCAAAGTAGCCCCACTTGTTAGAAAGTAATCATACATTGTCATAACCTTTAAATTCTGCAGTCTGTGTATAAGAAATCTTTTCTTGTATGTGTTGATGAGTGTTGACAAGAACTGTAATATTTCTGTAGAGAAAATTTTGGACTGTGGGCTTCAGTTTCTTCTGTAAAGTGTGATATTGAAATAAACAGCCCTTATGACCTGTCATTCTGTAGACTTACACCAAGACTTTGCTCTCTCTCGTTTGCTCCATCTGCGATTATATACTTTAGTAAGATTTGAAAGGATTAGTGTAGTCAGTATTTTTAAAGTTAATAAGATCTGGAGGATGCTTATAAGAATTAAAGCAGTTTTAAAATATTTATATAGGTGATATGTCCACCCATTGTATTTAGGATTTTAATTTTGTTAAAATTATTTTTAATTTTAGGAACAAGAGTTGAATGCTCGAGCCCGGGCCCTCCAAGCTGCATCTGCCTCCTGTTCATTTCGGCCAAATGGATTTGATGACAATGACCCACCAGGAAGCTGTGGACCAACTGGTGGAGGGGGTGGAGGAGGATTTAATACAGTCAGCAGACTCGTATTTTGATCCTGAGAGAGTCTAAAATGCACTGGTCACAAAATATCTAATACTATGACTGTTAAAATGTCAGACTGTAATAAGTATCATATCTATCTTTTATTTTTATTTTTCATTAGACCCTGTACTTTAAGAAAACACACTCAGTGCTTGTTTTTATTTTCTTGACAATACATTTATTAACAAAATGCATCATGGGGAAAAAATCTACCTCTTATAATTCCATTTGCTTTTATAGTTAGACATGCTTGACCAAAACTTTTCAGAGAAAAAGACGTACCTGGTCCCTAATTAAGCTGCATTGAATTTAATAGAGGCATTTAAATGCTTCTGTCCTCAGTTTTACTGAACAAAAGATAGAATTCATTTTAGCATCCTTTATAAAAGAATTATGTTAGAGATGAAGGAAATATTGTTTAAAAAGAAAAGAATCCTTTATGTCCTATGATTAAGTTCAAGTCTTTGAAAATACTGGAGATAATTCAGTCTCTGATGAAGGCAATAACAAAATTTATCAAGCTGTAGTACCTTTCAGGTTTCGTTAGTGTTATCTTCAGCATAACCGTATCTGCATTTCAAGTGCAAATGTTTTTAAAGGGATTATTTATACATACGTGCTGAATTGATTTTAAGAAAGGTGCATGATCCTATAGAAGCAACATTTTTACCTAAAAATTGCTAACTTTGTAGTGTTTCTAATCATTAAGGATTTAAAAATTCTATTTCAGGGAGTCTTCTGTATGTTTTGAAGAAAGGAGTTTTGTATGTGCCTTGCAGTATCATAATTCAAATATAGTCATCTTTGGCTGCGGAAAAACTATTTTCAAATGAAATGTTAGGAAGTAATTTTTTGTGCTGACATTAAAATTATAACTTTTTGAAAGGTATTAGATTTTCCTGAAGTAAAATCTGATGGTTCTAAATCAGTGTGTGAACTTTGTTTTTAACTCTTAGAAGAATTCAGAGGAAATGAACCTAGTCAAGTAAAAAATCTGTTTTGATTTTGTTACTCCGTCCTCAGAATATTAAACATTGATCACATAATATTTAGAGTTGTACGTTTGGTTTTTCTCTTTTTCATTTAAGTGATGTTTTGCACCATTGTTTCTGCTTCATTGTTTCAGATAAGATGTCAACATGTCAGACCAGGAAACTGAAACAAGCCCCTTCTCCCGAGTCTTGATAATATAGTGTTCAGAAGTGATCCCATTGTCCTCCTTCCTAAATGTTTGAACTTATCCGTGGCTGTACACTGTTCTGAAGACTGGTCTCATTTATTTTGAAAACATTTTAAGGAAAGAATGTTCTTTGGTGATTTGAGGTTTATCTTTTTTCCCAAGCTTTTCACAGTCATGGTTAAAAACAGCACGCCTTGTCTTCCTTCCACTGCGTTCACCTCCTAACCTTCCCGTCACCAGGAGGATTAGGGAAACTGGATTAGTTAATCACTGGAAATTCTTTGCAGAATTAATATCTCCCCTACAAATGAATGAACCAGAGGAATTTTTGTCTCGCTTCCTTTCCTGTGGGCTTCCTCTTTTTCTAATGGAATTTCTTAGCTCCCTGTGTGTTCAGTTATCCACAGATTAGATCATGATTTATAATCAGATTCTATACATCTTCACATTTACTGAAATTGGTAAAATCATTTAATGCTTGGTGGGTTGATATTGGGCTCAGCTGCTTCTAGAAACTTCCATAAAAGCAGACCAATACACGGTTTTATCTATGACTAGCAGGTCATTTAAGGAGTTTATGTGTCAAAGTAATATGTATTGAATTTTCAGAATGATGACAAAAAGATGAAACTCTATAGTTATATAATAATACTGAAACTGTTTAGATAACTTGATTCCTACCACCTAGCTGAACAATCAGAAAAGAATCAGACTTGGGCAAGCATGGACCAGAGACCCCTGACATGTCTCAGTACTGTAAGATTGCAGAAGAGCCCTTTAGATGTAGAAATCAAGGTCCTTCGTAGTGTCTAGGGCTATTGGGGGACCTTGTGACAGGTCTACAATGCCTCATATGATATTTTTAACTATCATTTGGAAAGAACAAAATATTTCAAAAGTAAGTCTTGAACTCAAATCTATAATGATCTTTCTCTCTTGGTTTTGTTCTTTTTATGACAATGTTATTTGTAAAAATAGTTGTTTTTCATAGGCTACCTCTAAAAGTTTTTCCCCACCCTCTTCTAAAAGTATGGAATGCTGTGTGCCCAGCACAGTTTCAGGAACATGATTGGGATAGTGTGTCCAGTACACAGATCTTACACAGACCACCATTTTACTGTCGTGTCCTTTGGTGCAGTTCTTAAATTTTAGGATTGTATGCTTCACATAATATATTCTATCCAAAGAGAGCTTTTTAAATGAATATTTCAGAATAACTAACATTGCACATTTATATATAGTATCTTTTCTCATAAGAATACACCACTTTGTATATATTATACTTTCATCTTGTTTTTTCCTAAATAGTTTAGATTTCTAAAATGAAATATTTCTTAAGTAGAGACGGATAAGTTACATTTTATAAAAACTTAGGAAATGTTAACTTATTAATAACTCAGTAACATCATCTAGAGGAATAAGGTTAATGTGATCCTGGAACAGAGATAAAGTGCAACAGAAAGGAATTTGAGTTCAAAGTTATCCCAAGTTTAAAAATAAGTCTAAAATATAAGTTTCATATATTTATGTATTTATAAGCATTTCTCAAACTGTATATCATCGTAGTGCTATCTTTATTTTGTTTTTACTAAGTTAATTTTCTTATTGAATTCTATTTAGAAGTGAATGAACCTCAGAATAAGTGGGGAACTTCTGAAAAACAAGGATCCGAAATAAACAGTGCTTTGAAAAAAAACCCACTAGTTTGTAAAGAAACAGCAGCTTTCCCGAATAAAAACAATATTTTGCCATGGAAATATTTTTTAAAGAAATGGAGTAAAGATTTTTGTAAAAGCAACAATATAATGTTTACAAACTCAACGGGATCTGTTATGTGAAACCTTGGGCCCCAATGTTATATAACCAGTGTGCATGTAACATTAAAAATAGAATCTAAGAAGTCAGCCAAGTGTGCCGCCAGCTCTCGTTGGTGTCAGTTATGGCCTGCAGTTGTTTTTTCTTAACAGTTCGTTTTAATGTTTTGCTTTGTGTGCTAGAGACACAAACACACACACACACACACACACACACACCCCTCGATTTCAGAGGAATATAAAGGTAGGGTTTTTTTTTTTTTGCAAGATCAGCAGTTTTAAACCTTGCGTTCATGTTAAAATCACTTTAAAAAGCTTTTTTAATATAACACCATTTCTAGCCTCCACCCCAGACCTATTAACTTACGTGAAGACTGGACATCAATATTTTTTGAAGTTTCTCATGTGATTTTAATGTGCAGCCTGGATCAAGAACTTCTAGGCTAAAGAAAAGTGGTTTGTTTCCTAAGGCAATGAATTTTTTGAAATAACATTTCTACAATCTGTGTCACTTAGGCTTTTGCGCTCCCAACATGATTCCTACAACAACAAAACATTCTGCTTTGCTTTGTTAAAACATGTAGGTAGTGTTCTGAATGGCTGAGAAACATGGTTCTTAACAAACATATTTGCTATACTTGTTGAGTCTCTACTTACTAGCTTTGCTAGCCTCACCTTTTCCATTCTTTCCTTTCTGTCTTCCCTCAGTCATACCGAACCTTGCACAGTTCTTGTTCAAATGACATCGTGTACCTGCCATCTCTCTGCTTTTCACACATGCAGGTCTCAATATGACCTGCCATACTCCTCACCCCACCGTTCCCTTCTTGTTTTCAGTGACAAATCCTGCCCACCTTTCACTATGCTCAGGTTTTGTACTAACCTAACAGTCTGATTAATCTCCCCTTTATCCCAGGTTGTATCTTGTGCTTCTTGAATAGGCTCTGGCTTAGTAGTGGAGCTAAATTAGCCCTAGAGTACAGGCTGACCCTTTACATCCAACAAAGATGAAAAGCAGTCCTTGAAAGAATCGGACTCATTCGTAAATAACTTCACTGCATGGAGAACAGAGGCCAGCACCCTAAAGGAATATAATACATGGAGCATTTAAGCAAGTAAGAGCCAGAATATCTAGCATCTGATCAACCATTATCAAGCATTCAGAAGAGGAAAATATAACTCCTACCCAGGGGAAAACAATCAATAAAAACATCCAGGAAATTATGGAAAGGAAGGAGTTGACAAAGTAGCAGCTAAAAGGAATGTAAAAGAAAACATGAACACAGTGAATAAAGAAATGAAAAATCCAAGAAGCTCAACAACATCCTGGCAGAATAGATATAAAGGGAACCACACCAAGGTACATCATAATCAAAGTCATTAAAAATGGTGAGAAAAAGGGCAAGGGGGAGAAGGAATTAATATGTACAAATTGCCAGATAAAAAAAAAAACAGTCAAGGGATTAAAAGTATATTAACTATACATGGTGCCAAATGGGTATTGGACTTATTGGGGAGATCATTTCATAAGCTATATAAATGTCTAATCACTGTGTTGCACATGTGAAACACTGTGTCAATTGTAATTGGCAAAAAATTTTAAGTGATAAAGAGAAACTTAAAAGCAGCTAGAGAAAAGGAACACATATACACAACAGAGGTCAGCAAACTGAATACTGCCCTCAAGCTAAATCTATCCTCTCTCCTTTTTTATTTGTAGTATTCATTGGAACACTGCCACACCCACCTATTTACCTATTATCTAGGGCTGCTTTCACATTACAATGGCAGGGTTGAGTAGTTGTAACAGAGCCTATAAGGCCTGCAAAGCCAAAAATAGTTATTGGAGTAGTTACAAAAAAAGTTTGTAATCCCTGGTATAGAAAAACAAGAAAGACAGCAGTCTTATTAGAAATTATTCAAGCTAATAGGAGAGTGACGTCACGGAAATGGCGCCGTGAGCAGCGCGTCCGACAGCTCTCCCCTAAATCACAACAAATTTATCAACTAGAAACAGAAAAATTTATCCTCGGAGCATTCCGGAGTTCCACACAAACTGAAAGCGAAAGGACTGTTATCACTTGAATCTGAGAGACGAGGGTGTGGAGGAAGCTACCACAGGGACGTTCTTTCAAACCGCAAGGAAGTGCGCCTGTGGTGAGTCAGCCCATATACTTGGGAACCACGAGCCGCCACCGCGAGCAACCGCGCGAGCAACCGCGCGCGTGCCCAGTCCGGTTGAGCACCGCTGACGTTCCCAGCGGCCCGCACACTGCGAGTGGGGGTCGCCACCGGTGCCCGGAGCGCCCCATTCGCGCGCGCGTGCCTTGGGCATTCCACGCGCCCAGGGCGCCCTGCTGGCCCGCACACCCAGGGGGCTCCATTATCCTGCGCCTGGTGCGGTCCAGCCGCCAGCAGCGGGGCGAGCTGGAGAAGCTTGGGAGATTCTCTCCGTGGGCGGGGCACCTCACCCAGCCATTCAAGCTAACAATCAAGCGTTGGGGGAGGGGCGCGCGCAGGCAGCCTAAAATACCTTCGGAAGCACAGCTGCGACCCAATCACTGAAATTAGCTTAACCCATAAAATCTGCGCACCCTCGGTTCTAATTGATAAGATCTCTCTCAGTTCAGCGATCCAAGACAAGAGGCGTGATATTTTTTAGTGCCTCTCGCTAAAGGGGCGGGGGCAACTTCTGATTGATAGAGCCTCCATATTCAGGGATAAACGCTAACAAGAAGGACTTGGCAGATAATAAGGTCTATACTACACTAGTCGTAAGCAGAGACTAGTGCCTCTTCTTCCCTGCAAAAACAGGCTACAAAGTGTGGAAAGCCTGGGTTGAGAGGTCCAACTAAATGATAGGCGCTGATCAGTCACCTTGACAACAATTGACTCCCACCCCCGTCTGATTAAACTGGAGGCCCTGACTCTCAGAGCCTTTCCCAAAGCCTTGCACTGAGTGGGGATAGAGTGGGGATTTCCCAGCTCTTTGAGCCTCTTACTCCCCAGGCAGAAGCAGTTGCAGCCTTATAGCTGGATCACCAGGCTGCTAATTCAGAAAGGGGGGACTAGGAGAGAGAATCCAGGAAAGCAAACTCTCTCATCGTTGAACCTTGCAAACGCCAACAAGCCTTTACTTCCAGCAAGACTAAAGCCAATTATATGACATTGCCATAGAATCCCATCAACTGCAAATCCCTACCTAAGAGTGACACAGGGGCAGAGCCTGGGGTACAGAGTCACTGACCAGGAAGAGGGAGAGAAAAGAAAAAGGAAGAAGTTAACCTCTCAAAATCAAGAAAAACCCACAGACTTTACAACTTGATCCACTAATTTTTTTTTGTTGTTGTTGTTGTTTGTTTCTTCTATCTTTTTGCCTTTATTTCCTCCACCTCGGTCCTTCTATTCTCTGCCCATCTTATACTTCCCCTTTCTTGAACTACACTACTCATGAGTGTTGCATTTTATTTTTCTTCTTCATCCTCACCCTCCTTTAAGGTTATACTCCAAAACACTTAACTCTCACTCTCTCCTCTTTTGTTTTGTTTTTTTTTGTCTTGCTTTATTTTGTTTTTTTCTCTTCCTATTTTATTTCTTCCTTCGTTTTTCTCTTTTTCTTATTTTTTCCTTTCTATTCGTTTTTTTTTTTCTCATTTTACTTTCCTCCCATATAATCCTCAATCACGAACAAATTAGTTAATTTGGGACTCAAGGCTTTTTTTTGGCTTTATTTCTCTTTTTTGCTTTTGTTTTTATTTTTTTTTTCTTGTTTGTTTATTTTTGTGGCATTTTGGGTCCTCCCAACCCAAGGTCTCCATTGTATTTAGTCTTCGCTCCACTTAATAAAACAGATTTTTACTTATTATTTTTATTTTTTCTTCTTTATTATTCTTTTTTGGTCCTTTTTTCTGGTTCCCTCTTATCCCTCTCATTATATCTCTTAGTTGACCATCACTTACAAGCAAATCATCTTATGCTTGTCTAAGATTTTCTTCCTTTTTTTTTTTTTTTTTTTGCATTTACTAGGTCCCTACTCCCTTTTTTTTTGCCCCTTGAACTCTTCACCCCAAATCAGGCCCTCCATTATAGGCACGATATTTCCCTGAGGAGGGGAGAGGAGAAAAAGAGAAGAGAGAAAAAAAGGGGGAAATAATAAATTATTACTGTTTTTTTTTGTGGGGTGTTTTACCCTTTTTTTTTTTTTTTTTTACTCTTTATTAATTCTAATTAGTGCTATCAATAAGACCACCCTCAGATGCCGATAAGAAAGAGGAAATCGAATATTATGGATACAAAAGAAAGAGAGGTAACACAAATAGATGTGGAAAAATCTATGGAGAAAAGACTTAACATATTGGAAGCCTTGGAGCTAAATGACAGAGAATTTAAAATAGAAATCTTAAAAATACTCAGAGATATACAAGAAAACACAGAAAGGCAATATAGGGAGATCAGAAAACAACTCAATGAACACAAAGAATATATTACCAAGGAAATTGAAACTATAAAAACAAATCAAACAGAAATGAAAAACTCAATTCACGAGCTGAAAAACGAGGTAACAAGCTTAGCTAACAGAACAGCCCAGATTGAAGATAGGATTAGTGAAATAGAAGACAAACAACTTGAGGCACAACAGAGAGAAGAAGAAAGAGACTCAAAAATAATAAAAAATGAGAAAGCCCTACAGGAATTGTCTGACTCCATCAGAAAGAATAACATAAGAATAATAGGTATATCAGAGGGAGAAGAGAAAGAAAATGGAATGGAGAATATACTCAAACAAATAATAGACGAGAACTTCCCAAGCCTATGGAAGGAACTAAAGCCTCAAATTCAAGAAGCAAACAGAACACCAAGTTTTCTTAACCCCAACAAACCCACTCCAAGGCACATCATAATAAAGATGACACAAACCAATGACAAAGAAAAAATTCTCAAGGCAGCCAGGGAAAAGAAGAGTACAACATATAAAGGAAGGCCTACTAGATTATCATCAGATTTCTCAGCAGAAACTCTACAAGCTAGAAGAGAGTGGACCCCAATATTTAAAGCCCTGAAAGAGAGGAACTTTCAGCCAAGAATACTATACCCATCAAAGCTATCCTTCAAGTATGAAGGAGATATAAAAACATTCACAAATACAGAAAAGATGAGAGAATTTATCAACAGAAAGCCCCCACTCCAGGAAATACTAAAGGGGGTTTTCCAACCAGATTCAAAGAACAAAAGAAAACAACACCACAAGTAACAGCTCCACCAAGAACACAATAAAACCAAACTTAAACTGTGACAACAAAGGAAAAAAAAGGGGGGAGAGGATGGAGATTAACAGTAGCAAAGGATGATGAAGTGCAGAAATACTTATAAGATAGGGTACTACAATGAATATGGTAGGTACCCTTTTCATTACTTAATGGTAACCACCCTTAAAAAAACCACCACAAAAACACTTGACTTAAAAAAGGTAGCAACAGAGGAAAGAAGTATGGAACACAAACAAACAAAAACAAATGATAGAAAAACAAAAGAGAAGAATCAAACTAGATACAAAACTAACAGAAAGCAATTTATAAAATGGCAGTAGGGAACCCACAAGTGTCAATAATTACACTAAATGTAAATGGATTAAACTTACCAATAAAAAGACACAGAGTAGCAGAATCGATTAAAAAAGAAAATCCAACTATATGCTGCCTACAAGAAACACATCTAAGCAACAAGGATAAAAACAAATTCAAAGTGAAAGGCTGGAAAACAATATTCCAAGCAAACAACACCCAAAAAAAAGCAGGCGTAGCAATACTCATATCTAATAATGCTGACTACAAGACAGAAAAAGTACTCAGAGACAAAAATGGTCATTTCATAATGATTAAGGGGAAGTTGAATCAAGAAGACATAACAATCCTTAATATATATGCACCAAACCAAGGAGCACCAAAATATATAAGACAGCTACTTATTGACCTTAAAACAAAAACTAACAAAAATACAATCATACTTGGAGACCTCAATACACCGCTGACGGCTCTAGATTGGTCATCCAAACAGAGAATCAATAAAGATATAGTGGCCTTAAACGAAATACTAGAACACCTGGATATGATAGACATCTACAGGACACTTCATCCCAAAGCGACAGAGTATACATTTTTCTCTAGTATACATGGAACATTCTCAAGAATTGACCATATGTTGGGCCACAAAGACAATATCAGCAAATTTAGAAAAATTGAAATTGTACCAAGCATATTTTCTGATCATAAAGCCTTGAAACTAGAATTCAACTGCAAAAAAGAGGGGGAAAAACCCACAAAAATGTGGAAACTAAACAACATACTTCTAAAAAATGAATGGGTCAAAGAAGAAATAAGCGCAGAGATAAAAAGATATATACAGACAAATGAAAATGAAAATACGACATATCAGAATCTCTGGGATGCAGCAAAAGCAGTAATAAGAGGAAAGTTCATATCACTTCAGGCCTATATGAACAAACAAGAGAGAGCCGAAGTAAACCACTTAACTTCACACCTTAAGGAACTAGAAAAAGAAGAACAAAGACAACCCAAAACCAGCCGAAGAAAGGAGATAATAAAAATCAGAGCAGAAATAAATGAAATAGAGAACAGAAAAACTATAGAAAAAATCAATAAAACAAGGAGCTGGTTCTTTGAAAAGATCAACAAAATTGACAAACCCTTGGCAAGACTCACCAAGGAAAAAAGGCACAGGACTCAAATAAATAAAATCCAAAATGAAAGAGGAGAGATCACCACAGACATCATAGATATACAAAGAATTATTGTAGAATACTATGAAAAATTATATGACACCAAATACAACAATCTAGAAGAAATGGATAAATTCCTAGAACAATACAACCTTCCTAGACTGAGTCATGAAGAAGCAGAAAGCCTAAACAGACCAATCAGCAGGGAGGAAATAGAAAAAACTATTAAAAATCTCCCCAAAAATAAAAGTCCAGGCCCAGACGGTTATACTAGTGAATTCTATCAAACATTTAAAGAAGACTTGGTTCCTATTCTACTCAAAGTCTTCCAAAAAATTGAAGAAGAAGCAATACTTCAAAACACATTTTATGAGGCCAACATAACCCTCATACCAAAACCAGGCAAGGATGGCACAAAGAAAGAAAACTACAGACCAATATCTCTAATGAATACAGATGCTAAAATACTAAACAAAATACTGGCAAACCGAATACAACAACATATTAAAAAAATAATACATCATGATCAAGTGGGATTCATCCCAGAATCTCAAGGATGGTTCAACATACGCAAAACGGTTAACGTAATACACCATATCAACAAAACAAAGAACAAAAACCACATGATCTTATCAATAGATGCAGAAAAGGCTTTTGATAAAATACAACACAATTTTATGTTTAAGACTCTCAACAAAATGGGTATAGAAGGAAAATATCTCAACATGATAAAGGCCATATATGATAAACCATCAGCCAACATCCTATTAAACGGCATAAAACTGAGGACTTTCTGCCTTAAATCAGGAACAAGACAGGGTTGTCCACTCTCTCCACTCTTACTCAACGTGGTGCTAGAAGTTCTGGCCAGAGCAATCAGACAAGACAAAGAAATAAAAGGCATCCATATCGGAAAAGAAGAAGTAAAACTATCACTTTTTGCTGATGATATGATCCTATACATTGAAAATCCGAAGGACTCCACAAAAAGATTATTAGAAACAATAAACCAATACAGTAAGGTCGCAGGATACAAAATTAACATACAAAAGTCCATAGCCTTTCTATATGCCAACAATGAAATATTAGAAAACAAACTCAAAAAAATAATCCCCTTCACGATTGCAACAAAAAAAAATAAAATACCTAGGAATAAACATAACAAAGAACGTAAAGGACCTATATAATGAAAATTACAAAGCATTGTTAAGGGAAATCGAAAAAGATACAATGAGATGGAAAAATATTCCTTGTTCTTGGATAGGAAGAATAAATATAATCAAAATGGCCATATTACCCAAAGCAATATACAAATTTAATGCAATTCCCATCAAAATCCCTATGAGATTTTTTAAAGAAATGGAACAAAAAATCATCAGATTTATATGGAACTATAAAAAAACCCCGAATAGCCAAAACAATCCTAAGGAAAAAGAAGGAAGCTGGGGGCATTACAATGCCTGACTTTAAACTATATTATAGGGCCACGATAATCAAAACAGCATGGTATTGGCAGAAAAATAGACACTCAGACCAATGGAACAGAATAGAAAGCCCAGAAATAAAACCACATATATATGGTCAAATAATCTTTGATAAAGGGGCCAACAACACACAATGGAGAAAAGAAAGCCTCTTCAACAAATGGTGTTGGGAAAACTGGAAAGCCACATGCAAAAGAATGAAACTCGACTACAGCCTGTCCCCGTGTACTAAAATTAATTCAAAATGGATCAAAGACCTAAATATAAGACCTGAAACAATAAAGTACATAGAAGAAGACATAGGTACTAAAATCATGGACCTGGGTTTTAAAGAACATTTTATGAACTTGACTCCAATGGCAAGAGAAGTGAAGGCAAAGATAAATGAATGGGACTACATCAGAATTAAAAGTTTTTGCTCAGCAAGAGAAACTGATATCAAAATAAACAGAGAGCCAACTATATGGGAACTGATATTTTCAAACGACAGCTCAGATAAGGGCCTAATATCCAAAATTTACAAAGAACTCATAAAACTCAACAACAAACAAACAAACAATCCAATAAAAAAATGGGAAGAGGACATGAACAGACACTTCTCCCAGGAAGAGATACAAATGGCCAACAGATATATGAAAAGATGCTCAGCTTCATTAGTTATTAGAGAAATGCAAATCAAAACTACAATGAGATACCACCTCACTCCTGTTAGATTAGCTATCATCAACAAGACGGGTAATAGCAAATGTTGGAGAGGCTGTGGAGAAAAAGGAACCCTCATTCACTGTTGGTGGGACTGTAAAGTAGTACAACCATTATGGAGGAAAGTATGGTGGTTCCTCAAAAAACTGCAAATAGAAGTACCTTATGACCCAGCAATCCCTCTACTGGGTATATACCCCAAAACCTCAGAAACATTGATACGTGAAGACACATGTAGCCCCATGTTCA
Source organism: Saccopteryx bilineata (assembly GCF_036850765.1). Taxonomy (NCBI): domain Eukaryota; kingdom Metazoa; phylum Chordata; class Mammalia; order Chiroptera; family Emballonuridae; genus Saccopteryx; species Saccopteryx bilineata. The sequence continues at coordinate 188,723,961 of NC_089490.1, read as the reverse complement.
TTGCAGCACTGTTCACAGTGGCCAAGACATGGAAACAACCAAAAAGCCCTTCAATAGAAGACTGGATAAAGAAGATGTGGCACATATACACTATGGAATACTACTCAGCCATAAGAAATGATGACATCAGATCATTTACAGCAAAATGGTGGGATCTTGATAACATTATAAGGAGTGAAATAAGTAAATCAGAAAAAAAACAAGAACTACATGATTCCATACATTGGTGGAACATAAAAATGAGACTAAGAGACATGGACAAGAGTGTGGTGGTTACCAAGGGTGGGGGGGGAGGGAGGACATGGGAGGGAGGGAGGGAGAGAGTTAGGGGGAGGGGGAGTGGCACAGAGAACTAGATAGAGGGTGACGGAGGACAATCTGACTTTGGGCGAGGGGTTTGCAACATAATTTGATGACAAAATAACCTAGACATGTTTTCTTTGAATATATGTACCCTGAATTATTAATGTCATCCCATTACCATTAATAAAAATTTATTAAAAAAAAATTATACAATAAAAAAAAAAAAAAGAAATTATTCAAGCTGGAAAGCAATGGAATGACATCTAAAAATGCAGGGGGAAAAACTGTCAACCTAGTGAACAGTCACTGTATTATGCCAAAGAAAATATCATGCAAAATGAAGGTTAAAGACATTTTTACACAAAAGTGGAGAGGAGGCTTTTTTTTTTCATCCTTGCACTACATGCTGTGTTACAAAAAATTCTCCAGGCTGAAGAAAAGTGATACCAGATGGGAACTACACAAAGAAATGGTATGCTGGAAATGAATTTGGCACCTGACTCACTTTACAGACTATTCAGGAAAAGGGGGACAGCTTTGGAAAGCTCAAGACCCATTCTGTGCTCATAAGCAGCAATTTGGACCTCCTGCTGCAGCCACCGTGTATCCAGCACACTATGCACAGACAGACAAGATGCTCCCAGGAAAAGTTTAAACATGATTGAAAGCAGTTTGGCAAATACAGCTCATGAGCCAGCCACCTGCTTATATACATAGAAAATCCAAAATAATTAATTTACGGATGTTAAACTTATATCTAAACTTTTAGGGTTAGTGAGTTTAATAAGTTCCCTGAATATAAAGCCAATGTATGAAATTCAAGTGTAATATAACAGAAAAACGTATTAGAATATAACATTTAATAATATTAAATACAATATTTTAAAAATCAGTTTTTTAGAAACCTAACAGTAGATGCACAAGACCTCCACACAGAAGACTACTAAACAGTGTCTAGGAATTTGAAAACCTAAATAAATCATGGCTTAGAAAGTTCATCTAATTTTCCTCAAATTGACCTATAGAACCAAAGCATTCCTAATCTTGAAATGTTTATCTGTATTAAAGAAGAAGCTGATTCTAAAATGGAAATGGAAAAATTCTAAACATAGTCAAGACTCTGAAATAAAGAACAAGTTAGGATGACTTTCCATACAGGATAACAAGCCTTATGATAAAGCTGAAATAATGGAGAGAGTGGGCATACTATTCTGTTCAAGAGAATGCAGAAATAGACCCATCTTTATATGAGCACATGGTTTATGTCAAAAATAAGATGACTATCCATCCTGGTTTGCCTGAGACTGGGACTGTTCCAAGCATACAGAACTTTCAAAGCTAAAACTTGGAGAGTTCCAGAAAAAAATTAGGATGAGTTGGTCACCCTAAACAAAGATGGCACTTAAACACAGAGAGAAAAAGATGGCCTTTTCAATGAATTATAGTGGGGTAATTGGATAATCATGTAAAATAAAAGAAACCCTTACCTCACACTACATGCAAAGATGCATTTCAGGTTGATTGTAAATCTAAAAGGCAAAAATAATATTTCTAAATGATTACTCGGTCAAATATCTTCAAATCCTAGGGATAGGAAAGATTCCTTAAATGGAACCTAAAAAAAAGACTTTGTCATAAAGGAAAACAATGGTAAAATGGATAACATAAAATGGAAAAGTTCTGCCATCAAAAACACCCTTCAGAATGAAAAAGACAGCCATGGGGTGAGATATTGCACCTCGTAAAGTGAGTAGAGAAAGAGCTGCTGCAAATCGTTTAAAGAGAGGGTCCATAGAACGGGTAAAAGAGGAGCAGGAACTTCAAAAGACAACGAATTTCTAATAAACATACAAAAGATGCTGATCTTCATTAATCAAGAAATGTAAATGAAACCATAATGGCACACCATTAAAAGCTCATGAAATGAACAAACTTTTAAAGATTGACAGTATTAAGTATTGATGGAAGCGTGGAACATAACCTTTCATACACTTACAGAGTGTGGATTAGAAAAACTACTTTGGGAACTCATAAAACTCAACAACAAACAAACAAACAATCCAATAAAAAAATGGGAAGAGGACATGAACAGACACGTCTCCCAGGAAGAAATACAAATGGCCAACAGATATATGAAAAGATGCTCATCTTCTTTAGTTATTAGAGAAATGCAAATCAAAACTACAATGAGATACCACCTCACCCCTGTTAGATTAGCTATTATCAACAAGACGGGTAATAACAAATGTTGGAGAGGCTGTGGAGAAAAAGGAACCCTCATTCACTGTTGGTGGGAATGTAAAGTAGTACAACCACTATGGAGGAAAGTATGGTGGTTCCTCAAAAAACTGCAAATAGAACTACCTTATGACCCAGCAATCCCTCTACTGGGTATATACCCCAAAACCTCAGAATCATTGATACGTAAAGACACATGTAGCCCCATGTTCATTGCAGCACTGTTCACAGTGGCCAAGACATGGAAACAACCAAAAAGCCCTTCAATAGAAGATTGGATAAAGAAGATGTGGCACATATACACTATGGAATACTACTCAGCCATAAGAAATGATGACATTAGATCATTTATAGCAAAATGGTGGGATCTTGATAACATTATATGGAGTGAAATAAGTAAATCAGAAAAAAACAAGAACTACATGATTCTATACATTGGTGGAACATAAAAACGAGACTAAGAGACATGGACAAGAGTGTGGTGGTTACCAGGGGTGGGGGGAGGGAGGATGCAGGAGGGAGGGAGGGAGAGATTTAGGGGGAGGGGGAGGGGCACAGAGAAAACTAGATAGAGGGTGACGGAGGACAATCTGACTCTGGGCGAGGGGTATGCAAGATAATTTAATGACAAGATAACCTAGACATGTTTTCTTTGAATATATGTACCCTGAATTATTAATGTCATCCCATTAACATTAATAAAAATTTAAAAAAAAAAACTACTTTGGAAAACTGCAGTATCTTCTCAATTTGGACATGTACATATTATTACCTAGTAACTTGCTATTAGGAATAGATCCTACAGAAATGTGTGCACCGAACACATTTTAAAGTGTTCAAAGTATTATTCATAGTAGCCTAAAATTTGAAATAACCAAATTGTTTATGAAAAGAAGACTACATTGTGGTTTGTTCGTATACTAAATTCCTATAGAACAGTGAAAATGAATTAACTTTGTGGATGTATTTCACAAGCATAATCTTAAGGAAAACAAACGAGACACAAGGAATACATACTCATCAAACTGTACTCTTACAATTTTGTACTTTTCTGTATGCTGTTTAGACTTTGAAAAGAGTTTTAAAGTTTCACTATAACTGGCAGTTCTTATGAGACTGGCCTAGCAAAGTGTAAGGTCAGAGGCAAGAAAGCAGTTAAGAAGTCAAGAGAGTTGCATAAAACAGGGAGGGTGAAAATGAATTGTCTGCATATATGTAAATTGAGTATTTTTCATTTAATTAAAATGTCAGTTACACGGCTATGCTAGCCAGACTTTATGTGGTCAGTGGCCCCAGGTGGCTCATGGCTATCATCACAAACAGGACAACTCAAAACAATGGCGAGCCATGGCGGCAGTAAACTATATTTTGTAATCTTATGTCTCTTTCCCATCCTGGGTACCGATTGTCCGGGTACCCTTTTAAAAAATTAAATACATATCTATTCTCTAATTATGAAGTAATTGAAAATGTTTAAGAAAAAAATTCTGGGTACCCACCTTAGAAATTTCAGTCTCAATCATATTTAGAAAATAGACCGCATACAATATCTGAAAGAGGAACTTATTAACAATTTCTCTGTTATTAAGGCAACAGAGCAATAGACTTATTTTAATGCTGCTTTTGTTGACCACTTCTCAACCAGTGTGTCCATGTCTATAAAAAAGAAAATAACTCCTAATGTTTGCTTGCCCTATTAGAACATCTTGTCTTCTTTTTGAGTTTACTTTAATCTTGGGTCTGGAATTATACTCTGTCCTCCACTCCCTAGCACTGGCACTAGTTTCTTTACAGACCATAACCTGAAACTAAGATAATAATGAGTATCAACTATAATTGAAAATTAAAAACAAAAAGCAGACAAGAACAGAGGTGAACACTGTTCAGGACGCCTGCCTTGTGGTATGTCATCTTGATATGAAACTCACAACATTCCAGCAGAGAGCACTGCTGCCATTGAATTTCTCCATGACCGACACTTGGCTAAGTCCAAGGCACATGTTTCTAAATACTATTCACGCTGTGTTTTTGACAGCTTGTATTTCCAGAGAACTTGATCATTGTGTGAGGAACAGACCTGACCTTAGTTTGGTTCTGTCTGGAGCAGTTTGTTCTCAAACATGGTCAATGAGGAAATATTAAAAACTAGGTTGAAAACATGGAAAAGTAATTTTCTGTTGTAACTGATGGTACAACAGTTCTGTGTGTCTCTGCCGAATAACTTCTTGCCTTGGAGAATTTCCACCCTCTTGGCTTTTAGTAATACCAGAAGCAATTGCATAATCAAATTAGCCAATGGTCAGAGACAAATTTGCTACTTTCCTCAGACATGGCTAACACAAAACTAAAAGTAAAATAATAATGATGATAACAATACAAAATTTGACTCTCAATCTCCACTGCCCTGCCCTATATCCCAACAAAATAGCGATAAGAATTCCAAGCAAAACTAAGAATCTTTCTTTGGGAATAGTTGCTCAAAATGTCCTATTGTGACACTGGCTATTCATAAAAATAGGTCAGCAATCTTCTAGAACACGATAAGTATTTTACTATTCATCATGGACGATACATATAAGTATATAAAGTGTATAAAGGGCTAAGTTTGTGTTATATTGAAGACGAAGTAGATTGGCTAACATCTGGCAAATAAGTTATCTTCCTCAATCTACCAGTGACTCAGAATAGATGCCTTAAACAGCCCATATTTTTATTTTCTAGGCAACCCAGCATCAGTTACCAACACCTCATACACTGAAGGCGTGGTTTGGAGAAATAATAATGACAGAGTGATAGTGTTGTTTAAAGAGGATCTTCGTTTTTAAAAAAATGTATGTTGCTCTTTAGATTCCAAATATAAGTGAAATCATATGGTATTTGTCTTTCTCTGACTTATTTCACTGAGCATAATACCCTCTAGATTTATTCATGCTGTTGCAAACAGTAAGATTTCATTCCTTTTGAAGGCCAAATAATATTTCATTGTATATATGTGCAATAGCTTGAAACCAACTCCCAAACACAGAGAGCAAACTGGTGGTTACCAAAAGGAGAGAATTGAGGGACTAGGAGAAAGAGGTGAAAGAATTATTGTAAAAACTACAAATGGTAGTTACAGAGTAGTCACAGGGATGGAAAGTAAAGCACAGGGAATAGAGTCAATAATATTGCTCTATGTATGCTGTCAGTTGGGTGTTGGAAATACTAAGAGGAACACTCTGCACATATTTGATTGTCTAACCCCTAAACTGTACACATGAAACCTATACAAAAAAAGAAAGTAAATAACAAACAAAAACAAATTGAAGGACTCACTCCAAACGTGTTTTGTGTTAGTACAGCATAAAAAAGAACACATTAATTTGTTGTCATTAAACTCAGAACTAAAAAAGAACACGTTAATTTGTATGTCATTAAACTCAGAATTGAAAAATTGATATATTAATTAATTAATAAAAAGCACCTTACACAGACTGAACTGGGGTTGGGTTGCATTTTTCAGGGATTTGGCATGGTGATGGTGCCAACTTGGACTTGGTGAACATGATAAGGACACTACTCTTTTATGGATTCTTGCTGTATTGGCCAAGAGTTTGCTTAAAGGCTTTAATCACTGTAAAAAAAAAATAGAAAACTGGATAAAGAAGATGCGGCACATATAAACCATGGTATACTATTCAGCCATAAGAAATGATGACATCGAATCATTTACAACAAAATCGTGGGATCTTGATAACATTATACGGAGTGAAATAAGTAAATCAGAAAAAAACAAGAACTGCAGGATTCCATACATTGGTGGGACATAAAAACAAGACTAAGAGACATGGACAAGAGTGTGGTAGTTACGGGGGGTGGGGGGAGTGAAGGAGGGAGAGAGGCAGGGGGAGGGGGAGAGGCACAAAGACAACTAGATAGAAGGTGACGGAGGACAATCTGACTTTGGGTGATGGGTATGCAATATAATTGAATGACAAGATAACTTGGACTTGTTTTCTTTGAATATATGTACCCTGATTTATTGATGTCACCCCATTAAAATTAATAAAAATTTATTTATTAAAAAAAAAGCACCTTACAAGAAAGAAGTCATTTAAATCAAAAGGCAATTGTAAGCAAAGCCATCCTGTATTAAATATAAAATGGTAAAACTAGAAAAAAAGATGTCTGATTAGAGTTGGGAAGACTTCGGTGATAACATCAAAGGCTTATGTTAGTAGATGACTTACTTTCTCCATAGGAATTTAACAGAATGACTAACAAGGAGCCAGTTGAACAACAAGTATACTTGTACTTTACTCTCACCTTCATTTCCTGCCATCTTTAAGAGAATTTTTAATTAAAAAATGAAGTGCCCCAAAAGTTGAAAACAGAAAAATGGGAAAATTAAGGACCTGAATCATCTATTGATCCAGTAATCAGGCATATGAAAGAGTGCGTTGGTTTTCACTAGGAAAATCTGCAACAACTAGAGGAGTTGTTTTAATGGTTATCAAATAACTTTTAACATTAATCATTAATGTACTGAGCTATTTGATTTGTGAATATACTCCTCTGATACACCATTTGTAGGTAGAAAGTTCGTTATAAATTTTCACACTTCAAATATATTGATTGATGTGATTTTTTTTTATTTTACTTTTATTAATTTTTAGAGAGGAAGAGAGTGTGAGAGAGAGAGAGAGAATGGGGAGGGAGAAGCAGGAAGCATCAACTCCCATATGTGCCTTGACCAGGCAAGCCCAGGGTTTTGAACCGGCAACATCAGCATTCCAGGTCAACGCTTTTATCCACTGTGCCACCACAGGTCAGGCGCTGATTGATGTAATTTTGTTTTGTTTTGTTTTGTTTTTTTGCCATTGCGCATTCTTAAAAGAATATATATATTTAAAACAACTTTCTTTAAAATGTTGAGACAGTTGATTGTTAATTCTGTATATTTGGGAATATGGCTGTCTGCAATTAGATTAAATTCCCTCTGAAGGAATGACTTCTACATCTTTGCATCCTCGTATGTACCATAGCATCTGACATTTATTTAGTAGGTACTTAATAGATACATGTGAAAGTGAACTCTGAACCTTTGAATTCTGATCTCCTCAAAAGATTTATCATTCCCTTGCAGCCTGAAAGAGTATGTTCTCTCTAGAGCTTTAAATCTCACTGGAGAGAACGCAAATACCCAAGTCTAAGAGACCTCAATTGTGTGAAGAAGACCCTACTCCAGTGGTTCTCAAAGTGTGCACCAGGGCACACTGGTGTGCCTTAGGAGATTTCCAGGTGTGCCCTATAGTATTCCAGAGAAATATGTGCCTATTGGAGACCAAAAAACCAACAGGGTTTTTGGAGTTTAGATTTTTGAAGGACAGAGGTGTGGGGAATTGGCTGTAACCTGACAGTCTGCCCAACCTCCCACCTCACTTGCCTGATTAGGTTGCAAAAGGCTGTTAAGCTGTGGTGCTGGATTGTTTACACTACCCCCCATGTTCCCCAGAAAGACTGGAGGCAAGTTTCTCCTATCCTTTGTTTGGTGTGAAGTTAAGATGATATGTATGGTGGGGGTTTTGAATTGATGATTAAACATAAGAAATGGTCTCTTGAAGCCTTTTGGATTTCTATAAAAGAAGAATATGTGGCAATATCTAAAAAAGCTTTGAACATTTTACTACAATTTTCAACATCTTATTTAGGATTTTCTACCCTCAAAACAATTAAGAGTAAAAAGAGAGGAATTCTTCAATGTATTGATGAGGAAATGAGAGTTTGTTTGCCTTTCAAATACATGCCCAAACATTGAAGAATTCACTAGGACATATCAGGCTCATTTTTCTCATAAACACAAGAATGTAAAAACACATTTGCGCCAGGACCTACTGAATTTACCAAATCTTACTAAGAATGTATCTGTATATATAAAAAATAACTTTTTGTCATTTTTAATTTTTAACCCCTCTTTTTTATGAATTCTAAAAAGCATAACTAAAAAAATATAACATAAAAATATTTTTTAATGTCAGAACAAATTTAATTTTGTCGTACTTATTTCATTTAATTACCATAAAAGCACCCTTGGACTTTATATTTTTTCTTTAATATTTGACTTAATTATTATAACTTATTTCTCAGAAATTTGTATATAGTGTGCCTACAATTATTTGTAGGATTTTAAATGCACCCCGACTTCAAAAAGTTTGAGAACCACTGGTCTATTCAAAGGGCACAAAGGTCTGTACTTTCTGAACTCTCACTCTTAGGAAGAAAACAAGGCTATTGAGCATCCAAAAAATGGGACAGGGTGGCTGAGATGTCATCGCAAGCCCATGCCTTAGTGAACAAAATCAGCAGATTCAGGTGGGACTTCTACATCTGAGATGATGTGGGTTGAAGACTTATGGTATCGAGTTGACATTTACTCCTTTCTTCTTTTTATGTCCTGGGATCTGGAGCCCCAAGGAAGGCATTTTCTGCAGCTTTTCCAAATGTGGACTCTTTCCTCAATATGGAAACAGCTGCACTGTTCCAGCACTTTTATAACTACACGGGAGAAGTTCCTCTTCCTGGAGTGCATTAAACAAGCCTTTTAGCTTTTGCAGTATGCCACGTGCTCCAACTTAGTCTTTATTAATGGTACAGTTGAAATGAATCTTCCATCAGCCTTACTGCTTGTCTTATTCCCCAATTTGTTTAGAAACCCGGGGTTATATTGATAGAGACCCCAATGCCACCTACTTATTACTCTTTGATTTTTAGTTTATAATAATATGCTTATATTTCTATTTCTTGATGTATTGATTTTTGGAGTAGTTTGTTGATTTTTACAAATAATGTAGGATCTAGCCTGACCAGGCGGTGGCGCAGTGGATGGAGCGTCAGACTGGGATGTGGAAGACCCAGGTTCGAGACCCCGAGGTCACCAGCTTGAGCACAGGCTCATCTGGTTTGAGCAAGGCTCACCAGCTTGGACCCAAGGTCGCTGGCTTCAGCAAGGGGTTACTAGATCTGCTGAAGGCCCGCAGTCAAGGCACATATGGGAAAGCAATCAATGAACAACTAAGGTATCACAACAAAAAAACTAATGATTGATGCTTCTCATCTCTCTCCGTTCTCATCTGTCTGTCCCTAACTATCTCTCTCTCTGATTCTCTCTGTCTCTGTAAAAAAACAAAACAAATAAAAAACAAAAACAAATAATGTAGGATCTAGCTCATTAACTAGCTCCTTTTCCTCCAAGAACTTAACATTTAAAAACTGTTTAGCTCTTCTATTGGTAATCTTTGTAACTTTAAGGAACGGTGTCTTCTAGTTCTTTATCTACTTCAGATAGTATTTCTCTACTCCCCAATTTACAAAATGAAGAATTAGTTCTCTACATTTTGCTCCAACTCTCCTCCTATACCATCTCCCAGTTTATTAGCTCTACCTTTTATTTTTACTCCATTAAAATTGATAATAATTTTATTTTATGTAGATTTACATATATGCAATATTACAATCAAATGTTCTAAACTGCCAAAAGGCTGAATTATGAAAACTGAAAAACAATTATAAGTATATATTTAAAATATGATTGAAATAATGATATTGTCTACAGAACAAACGATGTGATTAGACACATCAGGAATGTAACATAATCCTTTATCAATAAACCTGTGCTCTTTGAAGGAACCTTTTCCAATGTCAGGGTCAAATAGGTATTCTTTTCTTACGGTTCATCAGTCACTCAATACCATGCCACACTTCTTGTTTGCTTGGCATTCAGACAATGAGTTTTATACCAATGATTGCTTCTCCCCATTGTCTTAGTCTGCTCAGGCTGCCATAACAAAATAGCACAAACAGGGTGGTTTCAACAACAAATATTGATTTTTATCACAGTTCTGGAAGTCCAAGATCAAGGTACCAAAAGTTGTTTTCTGGTGAGACCTCTCTTCCTAGCTTGTAGATGGCCACATTCTCTCTTGTCCTCACGTGGCCTTTATTTACTCCACACACAGATAGGGAGAGGAAGATCTCACCAGTGATCTTCCTTACCAGGATACAAGTCTTATGGAAATGGAAGTCCATTTTTATTATCTCATTTAACCTTAATTACCACCCTAAAGACCCTTTTCCAAATACAATCACATTGGAGATTAGGGTTTTAACATACAAATTTTGGAAGGACACTGTTCAGTTCATTACTCCCAGGTTTGTTCAAAATCAGCACAATTAGTAAATATTATAATTGGTAATCTCTTATGTTCATAAATAGAGAGAGTATCATTTACCAAGTGTTTAGAAATTAACCTGAGGATGCCCTAAAACTAAATCATGAACTTGCCTGCTCTGGGAAATACACATAAAATGGAAAATTCCCAGGCCAAATTAGTCTTGTTTTCGGAGAAAACCCAAACTTTTATCAAAGTCCTCTAGCTCTCCTTTAGGTCACTGAGGACTAGACAGTTGTTCCTAAGGCATTGAAGACTATACTCTCTGCCCCCGCCTCCTCTCTCCACCACTCCCATATCCTAGTCAAGTTGAATGATAAGTATTTTGACCTATATCCAGGAACGAAGAAGTGATCCCTCAGGTGAGCACTCTCTTTGTAAGACCATAGAGTGAAAGGCATCTTATATGTATATCCACTTGTCCAAAGTTCTTGTTTTATAGTTGAGAAAACTGAAACTTAGAAAATCTGGATGATGCTTTATGACCAAACTACACAGCAAAGTATATTAGAACCCAAGACTTCAGACATTTTGTTCTGTGTCCTGTCCATGAAACTACAATACTATTCAATTCCCCTCAATGAGCAAAGAGACTCTGAAACTCAGTGAAGGGGCCTGACTGTTATGGATAAACAACCATTCAACCCTGAGTAAGAACTGTAAATTGTGTCTCTATTCCAAAGTTTAATATTATTACCAAGAGCTGAATTGGGGTGGGGAGGGGGGAATAAACAAAAGCTAAGTAGTCAGGTATTGAGGTGGTGACTTAAGCCAAACTGAAACTAGGAGCTAAGCCTTGACTCACCCACCAGGCTAGTGGACCCAGAGGCAGAACAAGGAGCAGCCCCGGCTCCCTGGATGTCCTGTTCCCCTCTCCCCACTCAGTTTTCAGGCAAAGGTCAGATGTGTCAGTGCGTATGGGGCGCTGTCTCCTTGCTGAAGGAAACCTGGGATGGAGGGACAAAGGGGTAGAAAAGAGCTGAACACTGAGAGTGTCGAAAAGTGTCATGACGGCCCTTTGTAAAGAGGTTTCTGAATGGAGGAACTTGGCCTAGGGAGGTAGATATGTGGAAGGATAAGGTCAGCAGTGTTGGGGCTGTGTCTCTGACTCTAACTCCTTCCAGACTGTGCACCCAGGGTGGCAGGGCAGCCTTCCCCAAGAGGTCGGCCACGTGAAGCTTTGTCATTGCCCATGGTCAGGGTAGGGTTTGGCCTGGAGCCAGACTCCTCAATTACAAATGGTAACAGCACCTTTTCACATCCCTAGACATGACTGTTACTTAAGGAATGTTTTGATGTTCTTAGTTAACCACAGTCAGAATAAAGCTAATTAATACCAAATTTTTCTCCAGAGTAAAGACACCAAAGATGCTATAACTGGACATTAGTATGCATGATCATAAATGGTTTTTTGTGTTCAGATAACAGAGCTGGGCACATTGCGAGACCTCACACAATTAATACATGCCTGTTTTTCTTGTGTCTGTTTATTTGGTTTACTGTAAAGTTTTGAAAAAAATTCATGGTCCATTGTGTTTTCTTTGCTTGTACTATGTGGCTTTTAAATTCATATCTAAATTTTGTTACCCCATCATTGTATATGGTTTTAATGATAATCTCAAATTTTTCTTGGCAGAAATAATCTTGGTGGAAGTAACCTCAGTAGAAATAAAGAAGATAAGATATTAAACACATGTCAACTGGCATATAAAAAAATGCAGCTGCAGGCCCTGGCTGGTTGGCTCAGTGGTAGAGCATCGGCCTGGCGTGCAGGAGCCCCGGGTTCAATTCTGGGCCAGGGCACACAGGAGAAGTGCCCATCTGCTTCTCCATCCCTCCCCCTCTCCTTTCTCTCTGTCTCTCTCTTCCCCTCCCACAACCAAGGCTCCATTGGAGCAAAGTTGGCCCAGGTGCTGAGGATGGCTCCATGGCCTCCGCCTCAGGTGCTAGAATGGCTCCAGTTACAATGTAGCAATGCCCCAATGGGCAGAGCATAGCCCCCTGGTGGGCATGCCGGGTGGATCCTGCTCGGGCGCATGCAGGAGTCTGTCTGACTGCCTCCCCGTTTCCAACTTCAGAAAAATACAAAAAGCAAAAAAACAAACAAAAAAAATGCAGCTGCTCCTCGAGGAGATTTCATCCTAAGAAAAGAAACTCCAGGTAGCAATACACGGACACCGCCTCCCTGCTCCTGACTTCATTTCTTCCTTGCCGTCCACCCATTCCCTCAACTAGAACAGGAAAAAACCTGGAGAAAAAGAAATGGAAAAGAGAAGAAATTCACAGGCTGAACCAGGCCAAAGCAAGTTTCCACCCATTTGGTAGGGCTTTTCAAAACTTGTCAAAGCAAATTTTGGTCTATAAATGTGTGTTTTAAAAGGTTGGATATTGAATGTGGAAGGGAAATTGAACTGCAGAGCAAGACTGAAGTATTGTGTGAAATTTCAATAATTGTGCCCATTAGCTGAAAAAATATTTGCTCGGGATTTCTTCGCAGTACCACCTGGTGGTTAGCCAGCAGGGCAGGAATGTGCTGGCCAGGGCAGCTCGATGCCCTTCTACCTCCCACGAGCCATGCCTTCCTGTGTTAGTGAATTTACGTACCTTCCTCTATGTATATGAATACCATACAGAATGTGAATAGATGGATTACAGTGGAAACACACTACAAAAGAGAGAGCAACCTTTGAGCCTCATCCTTCTGCTCCCCAACTCTGCCACGGGCAAGGTGTTAAAAAAATTGTTTATTATTGTTGTTCTTATTTGACACACAGTAAAATAAACTTTTCTACTGGTGTGCTATCTTATGAAATTTGTTTAGGGTTTTTTTCTTTTTCAGTACTCAAGTAAGCTTGGATAGAAAATATATGAAAATTAGCTGTTGATTGCCTAATTTTTTGTTAATTTAAAAGAATTCATAGACGTTATTTAAAAGCAGGGGTCCTGTATTTTCTTTCCTTGTATTTTTTTATGAATAATTTAAAAGTCTTTTCAAGTACTTTTCTCCGTTTTCCTTCTGCCCTTTACAATTTTTGGGGTCTTCTACCTAGCTCAACCTGCTTCTATATTCACGCAGCCAACAGCATACACACTGTAAAACACATTCGGCCTGACTTTGTTTTCTATCTTCATGTTGGGACATAGAGAGGAAGAACCTAGCAGCATAAGTTTTCCATATTCTAAAATAATAATAATAATATAGTAATAATAATAATAATGCATGCTGTAATACTTGGCTGGAATTTTTGAAATCCAAGTTTCTATGTTACAATTTTAATCACAGGTTCTTCTGAATAGGGCCAAATCCCAGCTGTTCAAACATCTTTCAGGCTGGAAAATAGGCAAAACTATCACCTGGGTCCCACTGCCATTCTGGCCAGATGGGCAGATCTAACCACACCCACTCCCTGCCCCGCCCTTGGCAGCACTGGTCAGAACTCCACTCCTTCCACGAAGGCAGGAAGCAGAGCCTGAAGAAGGCAGAGGTGCCTGGGAGCCTTCATCTACTAGAACTGATAATGGTCCCTGCTTCCTTTCTGGCCACTCTCTGGGACCACAGGAGGACAGCAACTGCTTCAGTCACCTTTATTCATAATTAGAGGTAAAATTACCCCTTACATGACATTGAGTAACTTCTCTTCTCCCTATATTAAATTTACGAAGAAGGACAAAAGACGTACATGACATCAATACATTTTCCATCCTTTACCCACAACTGTATTACTTAATATTTCAGAACAATGATGTATTGAGATTAACCGTAGAGTTATCCACTTCAAAGCAAATTTACCAAACTTAGTCATAAGCAATGAGTCAGTCTCATCCTAGAAATTACTCAGAAGGCACTTATAAGCAGAGATAATAAGGGCTTCTTCAGTGAAAATAGGACAAAACACAGTATGTAGAATTTGAAACCACTCCAAACTATTTTATGTCTAAATATAAACAAAAGCAATATTGTAACCCACAGGTAAGAAAGAACCTGACCAGAGCGCTGCTAAGGGTTATCTGTCCCAGAATAGAACAACCACTCGCCAAAGTTTGGGGGAAACTGTGCCTAATCTCCATGGTTACTAATCAAGAGTAGGAGAGCAGGTTTTCACACGGGAAGAAAGTTTATCCATATACCTACTGGACGTCAAGTAACAAGAAAGACAGGGAGTGGCATCCTTACATTCGGGACCCCAGGAAGATGAAGTTCAAAGACAGGCTCTCGGACTCTCTGCTTCTTCTTCACACAGAGAGCCAGGTTTCCATTTTGATCTGGAATCAGGACGCTTGTTATTCCCACAAGAACAATTGCCTTAGTCACAGGGAGGTGCTTAGCACAAAGGAGCAAAGAGAAGAGCACCCAGTCTCAGGATTCAGATCAAATCAGAGCAGTGAGAGGAACGGGGCCCAGACTGCTGCCTGTTTCATTCCCTGGGGCGTGCCACTTCCTTTCGGTGATTCCTGACACGCAGTCAATGATCAATAAATATTTACTGAGTATATGAGTAAGTGAATAAGCAGTGATCCCACATGATGAGCAATGATCAACCGACGTGAACCATTCCTTGGTATAATAAGCACCAGCAATTAAAAAAAAATGTTTTGGGAGTGCAGTAACCTGGTTTGTTTGATATTCAATTGACAAATATTGTATCTGAAATGATTTTAAAGCAAGGGCATAAGCATACTTTTTTTTTTTTTTTTCTGAAGCTGGAAACGGGGAGAGACAGTCAGACAGACTCCCGCATGAGTCCGACCGGGATCCACCCGGCACGCCCACCAGGGGCGAGGCTCTACCCACCAGGGGGTGATGCTCTGCCCCTCTGGGGCGTCGCTCTGCCGCAACCAGAGCCACTCTAGCGCCTGGGGCAGAGGCCAAGGAGCCATCCCCAGCACCCAGGCCATCTTTGCTCCAATGGAGCCTTGGCTGCGGAAGGGGAAGAGAGAGACAGAGAGGAAGGAGGCGGGGGGGGGGGGGAGTGGAGAAGCAAATGGGCGCTTCTCCTATGTGCCCTGGCCGGGAATTGAACCCAGGTCCCCTACACGCCAGGCCGACGCTCTACCGCTGAGCCAACCCGCCAGGGCCTTATACTTCATTTTTTTTAATTCAACAAATAAATATTATGGATCTACTGCATGCAATACATTGTAATATATAAGAGTAAGATCCCTTACATGAAAAGCAAATCACAATACAGGTAAGACATGAAGCAGGAGTGGGACACACAGAAGAGAATGAGCTGTTTGGATCCATGAGAAAAAAAAGATGACTCTTGTTTTAATCATCTGAGCTTCAATGAGTAGTAGCTAAGAGCTCATATATCAAAATCTACCCTTTAGCTCTTAATATCTTTTCTGCTTTGGTTATATAATTTGTATCAGTCAGAGTTTGGTCAAGAAAACAGAAACCACTCCAAGTATTTTAAGCAGGAAAGAATTTAATGCAGAGAATCAGAGCCCTTACACAAAACCACTGGGAGGGGAGAACAAAGGTCATGGAAGCGCCTTCTAGCACTCTGGAAATCAGGAAGCTCACCTCTGCCAGTGAGCCCAGCTTCCTGCAGCACTGAAGTGGGTGATTTCCAGAAGAATACCTAGATGCGTCTGACAGAACCTCATGTCAACCCTCTTCCAAAGCTTACGTGCTTGTCCACAGCTGCTGAGTCAATGAGAGTTTCTCTCTCTCTCTCCCCCCCCCCCCTTATGTTCTGTTCTAAATCTCAAGGAGTGTCTCCCATTTGTGGAACCTCAACCAGAAACCTGATGACAAAGCAGTTTGGAAAGTGTCGTTTCCAGTCTTCCAGACCCTACCATACTAAGAGAAATAGACAAGAGTGGGCAGGTTGCTAAGGAGAGCACAGAGTTAAGTCTAGAACCAAATGTAAGTCGTTTGCATTCATCCTGCGGATTTAGTCATCTCCTTTTGTAGTTTTGTTGTTGTCTTCCTAGAAATTTAATGATCAAGAATACCTCTAGGTGCCATCACAGAAAAGTAAGTGGCCTGAGTAGACTCCTCTGACTACTTGCCCTGTTGCCCCAGAAGGAACAAAACCTGATAAGCAGCTTGCCTGTGGACTGCTTAGATAATGATGTTTTAAGAAAGGTTTACTTCCACAAGGCTGTGTAATTTGATGCGCTGGGAGGGCGGAAGACCCTGGGGAGGAAAAGGTGGATGCTCTCCGGTGACCTTTAGCAGAGGAAGGTTGAAATTCTAGTATCAGTCTTCTGAACAGACAAGAAAGCATTGGATATTTAAGTCAATAAAAACAGCCTGCGATAAGTGTCTGTGACAATGTACAGACAGGGGAAGTGTCTCTCCTGACTGCCTGGCCTGTCTTCTCAGAGCCACTCAAGAGACCTTCATTACAAACCCACTTAGGTGGATGATATCTGTTGGGCGAGGGGAGGGGGGGAAACAACATACTCTAGAAGTCAGGCTAAGGAGAAAACGAAGAGTGGAATTATGTCATCAGGTTCCTCTCATTTAAGGGAACGCAAAACAAAGGAATTGTTTCTATCAGCCCTCCCAACTTGAACTCCCAGTCGAGGATCCCAGGGCAATCTTCCCAAGAAAGAATAAGCAAGACCTCTCACCTGCCCGCATGCTCTGGCCGCTCCCTTGCTCTCCGTTCAGCTCTCCAGGAGGGAGCTTTCCTGACCACCCAAGCTGTGAGCCTCTGGGAACAGGCTTAGAGCCTCCTAAGCGGAGAGGAGCGCCCTGCCCTCCTCTTCTCCCTGTTTTCCTCGGGGTTAGGAAGTGAGGAAAATCATGGCCAAGGATCAGGTTTCTACTGTGATCTGTAAACGAAGAAAAACACTCTTTTATCTCTTCTCCTCCAGTCCCTAGAGAGTCTTTCTCTCGGAAGTGCAGTGAAAGTTTGGGCTCCAAAAAGCCGCCTGGGAAGATGACCCACGGCCGGTCAAGATCCACAGCCCTTCCCTCCAGCAGACTTCACAGTCCACTCACTGAGGTCTCAACCGAAAGCAGCATGGCCAGGAGAGAAGGAAAGGGGTGAGAAGTTGTATTAAGATTTTAAAGTGACTTTTCCCCCACCCACTGGGTTTTATTACTCAAGATGGGTAAATATTATATAAAGCACTCGGAGAGTGAAAACACACTGAGAACTAGCGAAAGCATTAGGACCCTTTTCACAAGAGCAAGAAGGGGAATGCAGGGAGGGGGCTTCAACTTTCCTTTAAAGGGAATAAAATCTCTAATATGAGAAAAATCTGGATTTAGGGTTGCAAAAACTTTCATATATATTAATAACACAGAAAATACTGATAATAAAGTATTCACTTTTAAAATTTTTTTTATTAATTGTCTTTATTTATTTGTTTATTTTACAGAGACAGAGTTAGAGAGAGGGATAGGATAGGGACAGACAGGAACAAAGAGAGATGAGAAGCATCAATCATCAGTTTTTCATTGCGACACCTTATTTGTTCATTGATTGCTTTCTCGTATGTGCTTTGACCATGGGCCTTGAGCAGACCGAGTAACCCCTTGCTCAAGCCAGCGACCTTGGGTCTAAGCCAGTGAGCTTTGCTCAAACCAGATGAGCACAAGCTGGCAACCTCGGGGTCTCAAACCTAGGTCCTCCGCATCCCATTCTGACGCTCCATCCATTGTGCCACCACCTGGTCAGGCAAGGTATTCACTTTTTAAGGTATTCACTAGCCCTCAGCCTGATAGGTGGTATGCTTCAATTTATGCTTTTCCTAATTATATAGTGTAGAATGCAGTTAAGGAGGAACCATCACTAGACTAATCCTTGTCTTATATTAATCCTCTATAATAATAAATAATAAGTCATTGGGGAAAGGAGATTAAAATGAAAAGGTTTAGTCAAACCCTAAAACAATAGGTTGCGTAAACATAACTGCAGTTGTGTGATTACAGATATAGCTTTGCATGAAGCTAATGGATAAGGGATATGTATTACAAAGACTTCCTCATGCTCAATCAGTTCATCATGCAAAAGGTTTCATTGAAAGTTTATTATGCTATATAACTAAACATATAAGCACAAACCCTGCTACCCACAAACTGGAAAAATATATATGAGGTCAAACAAACAGAAAATGAGCAGATCGTTTTGAGTAAGAATTAGGCTCACAATGTAAATGAAAAGTATTATTTCTACATCCTTTTCACTGATTGGTGCACTCTATCATCGAATTTACCATCACAGAAGACTGGATAAAATTATAAAACCCAGAGAAATGACAAAGGCTGATAAAAATTCCGGCAAGTATATTTCTTGAAACCTGAATCCTGTACGCTCCTCTCTAAAACAATATCACCTTTTTCCAGAATGCATCTAACTAAAGCATTCCAAAGCAGCAGGGTTTCCTGGGACAGGGTTGGATAAGGGTCTCTAGTAAAAGCCTTTCCTAACACACAAGATGCGTTCCTGAAATGTTGAATCATTACCACCAACACAAAACTCAACATTCAGAGAAATATGTTTTTCTTCGGTAACCTCTCTACTCCTTCCATCCTTGACAGTAATTTCATGATTATTCCCAGCTTTGATTTCCTAGGGTTTCCCTATAGGAGCATTATCAGAATTTTATGCAGGATGCTTCTTCACTGTTCAGGACAGTCTACAACATTGTAGGAAGTTAGCATGCCTAGCCCTTGATCACTGAGTTTAGTAACACCTCCTGGTCATTCTGACAGCACAAATTCTCCCTCACATTTCCAAATGCTACCGTGATATGATACTCATGTGGTTAAGGGACACCACACCTCAAATGTGTATCTCTGTCTGATCAACCGCTATCTCTTGCAGCCCCTGAAAGGCAATTTATACTTCTTATAATTGGGACATGAGAGGGCTTACTAATTATGCAGAGGTTTCTCTCCCAGGATATATTCATCTCTGCTAAAAGTATGGTTCCCTCGGAACATGGGTTCATTCTGACCACTACACATGACCACTGCTGTTTCGTGTTTCCTTATCTTATTTAAAGACACAGACAAATATGGAGGCACAACATAGTGTGTTTTCTTCCCTCAGGAGTTCATACCCAGGTGTTTCAGCCCAGCCCTCCTCAATCACATCCCTGCACTGTCTCATCTGAAGGAACAAAGTATTTTCTAGATGTTGCTGTTGCTGTTGTACCAACTACAATATGCTTTCTAAAAAAAAAAGAAAAAAAAAGAACTATCAGTTCTAGTAGGAGGGCCTACTTTTATTCATTGAGATATTTTCCTGGCAATACATGTAATGTGTCCTTGAACACAACCTCAGCCATGGGAGTGAGCTTCAGAAGACTGAGGAGAGGACTTTGCAGGCTCAGAAACCTTCCCAAGAAGAAGAGATTAATAGCCTCCCAGGATGCAACAAGGAGAAATTATGGATTAAAAAGAATGGAGGCCACTCTGATACCAGTTAAGACCATATATCAGCTTGACCAGGCGGTGGTACAGTGGATAGAGCGTCGAACTGGGACATGGAGAACCCAGGTTCGAAACCCTAAGATCGCCAGCCTTGAGCGTGGACTCATCTGGTTTGAGCAAGGCTCACCAGCTTGTGCCCAAGGTCTCGGGCTTGAGCAAGGGGTCACTCGGTCTGCTGTAGCCCCCTGGTCAAGGCACATATGAGAGAGCAATCAATGAACAACTAAGGTGCCACAATGAGGAATTGATGCTTCTCATCTCTCTTCTTTCCTATCTATCTGTCCCTCTCTCTGTCTCTATCAAAAAAAAAAAAAAAAAAAAAAAAAAAGACCATAGATCATCCATCTGCTAAGACCTTAAAGAGCTTTGCTTTGAACATTTGTGTCCCTTCTGATGGTGGTGTCATCAATTCTCAGTTCTATACTCCTCAAGGGTTTTCCAACACTCACATTATTCAGCGTAAAAACATAAAAGAGCAAGTCCTCCAGTCCACATGATGTTGGAAAGCGGGAGAACTTTTCTTCCTAAGTGCAGGTGATAATCTTGGCATGACACAGTGCTGGCATAACAATGCAAGACATTGGAATGGCACTGAAAAAAAAAAAAGAAAGAACTCTTCAATTACTAGCTCCAAAATATTTTTTGTTTTTTCATCTATCTTCCAGATCTTATTTATGATTGCAATCATATTTTATATATCATTGTATATTGTGCATTAAAAAAACTATGTCACAAATGTTTTCTACATTCTTACCTTTCTTATATAATTATATTTAATGGTTGTATTGTAACTCCTCTTATTGATATGGTGTAATTAACTCCATTATTCTCTTGGTGTTGAATATTTAATGTTTTTCTTTTTCAGTTTCTTTTCACTAGTACAGAAAGAAACATCTGTCCTACATCTGTCAAAATATTTCCTTAGGAAAAATTCTCTAGTGTAGGATTACTTGCTCAAAGGACGTGAATGTCTTTGTAGCTTCTACTAAATGTTATCTTATCCCTTTAAAACTGAGATGTGCTGATTTGAAATGCTCTTTGCTACATATTTGTGTCTAAACTTCACTGTCACCTCAGGTGACATAAAGTGGTAACTCTGAATTGCATTTCTTTGGTTACTATCTGATTAAGCTGTGACTGAATTCTCTCATCTCTTTTTTGTAATTCTTTCTCAAAGCTGAGCTTGTAACAGCAACAGCAGCTTATTGGCTCCTCGTTGCTTTCATCCAGAGTTAAGTTAAATTGCAGAAGAAAACTCTCAAGGAAGACAGAGGAAGTATTATTTACTGTTTGTATATATCGATAAATATTTTCCAGACTTCCTCCTGTGTGTGATGTAAAGGAAAACCTCAAATATTTTGTGAAAATTCTATATAACAACTTAATGTTTCTTTGGCTGCCCAGAATACAAATTTACTCCAGCTCCCCTTGGGGGAAAAGAATTTGTAGGAAGTGTATTAGTGAATCTGATAGAATATAAGGAATATCCGGTCGTAAAGTCTCTTCTCAGGATACATTTTATTGCAAGTAACCAAAGATCTCCCTCCTTTCCTTGCACCTGTCCCTGTATGCAATCATTCTGGGGTTTGGTTGCCTCAGGGTCACAAGATGGCTGCCTTAACAAGGCAGTTTTTTCAAAGGCAGAAAGCAGGGGGTAAGGATGGAGGCTAAGGCAGAGAGAAACTTATTATTCTTTCTTTATTTCTCAAGGAACACTAAATACTCATCAGACTTCATATTATGTCTCATTATGTAGAACTGGGTTTATGAATAGCTTCAGGTAGTACTAGCTTATAGGTTTATGACCATTTCTAGACCAGAAGTTAGGCCCATTTTCCATGAGATCAAAGACTTATTAGCTGACACTGGAGGGAAATTATGGTGTTGGGCAGTGGGAAGAGTGGAAGCAATGGCCTGACAGGTGGTAGCACAGTAGACAGAGCATTGATCCGGGATACGGAGGTCCCAGGTTCAAAACCCCCAAGGTCACCGGCTTAAGTGCGGGCTCACCAGCTTGAGCACAAGGTTGCTGGCTTGAGCATGGGATCATCAACATAATCCCATGGTCAGTGGCTTGAGCCCAAAGGTCGTTGGCTTCAGCAAGGAGTCATTGACTCCATTGAATCCCCCCCACCCAAGGCACATATGAGAAACAATCAATGAGCAACTAATGTGCTACAACTATGAGTTAATGCATCTCATCTCTCTCTCTCTCTAAAAAAAAAAAAAAAAAAGAGTAGAAGCTATCTATGCCTCTTGGTAGACAGCTAGAGTGTGTGCCACCTATGGGAACAAGGGAGTGTATGGACTTTCCTTTCTTCTATGAATAGATTTCCATTAGCAAGAAACTCAATGCCCTTGGTCAAACTCTAAGGCCTACAGAAAGAATCTTATTGGTTCCATCTGGCTTATCAAGGGGAACTTCAAAGTGACGGCAGGGCTCATGGTGCCTCCTCTGATGACTTACAGTTGAGAAAGATGAGAGCATCGGTCCTCAAAGAATGGGAATTGTCTTGAGCCAGAGATAAACACAATGTATATCCCTTCCTTCTCGGTTAAGTGAAATACCAGCAAAAGGTATTTATTGACCTCCTAACTTGTAGAAGAAATTGTGCCCAATTCTGTGGAATACAATCTATAAACTTGGGTCCTTGTGCCTAAGGAGTTTACAGTCTACTTGAGGAGAAGCTGGTATAAATGTCGCTATGAGTAGATGAGAGCTAATTATGAGGTACAGTCGACAATAAATGCATTGGCCCTAACAAGCTTTGTTGAAAATAATGGTCCACGAACTACTGCAGGTGAAAGAGGAAAGGCCTAGAAATGTTTGATTCATTCAACTAACCATCATGTAGTCAGCTATGCCACAGCTCTTTCTGGTCACCTCTCACCCCATGGTCACAGCCTTTTCTGGTGTTACATAACCTACCATGTTGGTGGCAGGGGCCAGTGGTGTGGCCTTAGAGATTGCCTCCAGAAATCCTGCTTCCTTCTGTCAGCCTTCATCTTCCCCTCCTTCTCTAGCCTTTTTCAGGACATTCATTCTAACTCCTCCATCCCTGCCCCAGACCCTCATTTTCTGAGTGGTTAGTGAAAATTCTATTATCAGGGGCAAAGTTTCTCTAAATCTCTTTTATAGCCACAGAACAAGCACATAGTATAGGATACAGTTAATGATTCTGCTCCTGGTCTGCTGTGCAATAAATAGCAAGTCACTTAACCTTTCTGGGCTGAAAAAGACATTTAAAGAAAAAGAACATGATTTGCTTCTTTCCCAGCTTGCCAACCAAGTTCCTAGTGAGTATCAGTAAGATGGCCCTTAAAAAACTTGGAAATATTTCCACAATATACTTTATACAAATATGTAGTCTTTTTATAAGACAATAACAAAGCTCAAATGGATTTATGTATTCTCTCTCTTCTTGAGAGTTAATAGCTCTTCAGTTGAAAAATCCAATTACTGAAGTCTATATAATTTCTTCTGGTCATTAAAGAATTCAGAAACATTGTGAACCCATTTTTAAAAAAAAGAAAATAGTCACACTCTTAAGGGAATTATAGTCAGCAGGACTAAAATCTAATTAGGAATGCTGTTACCCACTGAGATTACTTATGAGCCAAAACAACAAATTGCTTAAACCAAAACAGAGTGACTCCCGCCCTGGCCGGTTGGCTCAGCGGTAGAGCATCGGCCTCGCGTGCGGAGGACCCGGGTTCGATTCCCGGCCAGGGCACATAGGAGAAGTGCCCATTTGCTTCTCCACCCCTCCGCCGCACTTTCCTCTCTGTCTCTCTCTTCCCCTCCCGCAGCCAAGGCTCCATTGGAGCAAGGATGGCCCGGGCGCTGGGGATGGCTCTGTGGCCTCTGCCTCAGGCGCTAGAGTGGCTCTGGTTGCAACATGGCGACGCCCAGGATGGGCAGAGCATCGCCCCTGGTGGGCGTGCCGGGTGGATCCCGGTCGGGCGCATGCGGGAGTCTGTCTGACTGTCTCTCCCTGTTTCCAGCTTCAGAAAAATGAGAAAAAAATAAAATAAATAAAAATAAAAAATTAAAAATTAAAAATTAAAAAAAAAACAGAGTGACTCCCAAAAGCCCAGGGATAGTATTTGGGTTCAAATTTTGGTTAATGTTTTCCTTCCAGACTTAAGCACCTAGATCTGGATCCATTATTAACATGGAGGATTTTTGTTTTTAAATCTTTGACTGTTATTCAGGACTATCCGCAGGAAGCAGACCCTTAGTAACAGGAAGACCTTGTAAAAATTTCTCCTTTCAGGAAAAAAAATAGAAGTCAGGAAAAGGGGGCTGCATTCTAGAGAAGGAACCTACCCTATAATAGACAGCATGATTTCCGGATGCCGTTGAAAACCACTTCCTTTGCAAAGCCTTCCTTGATTCTATAACTTAGCAATTATCTTCTCTGTCCTGGGAGTAGTTTCCAGGGCCAATCATTTCAATTGTTTCCTAGCATTTATTTTACTGACCTAACACTACTGTTAGTTTTTTCCCATTAATCATCCTCCCCAAAGCTGTAAGTTCATGGGGAAACAGCCAGTTCTCTCCCCTTTTTGTCTGCTCCTCACCACCATCAGTGTCTGAAATAATTCATTATTAAATACGAACTCCCACGGTGTGTCATGTGCTGTGTTGACTACCAGAGACAAATTAGTACTATTCTCTTCACCCACTGCTTAAAGTCTGGAATGGAGAAGAGATACAATTGAATGAGCATTAACAACAAAATACTGGGCACCCTGTGATAGGATTTGAGGTGTTGAGTAAGGGTTTCTTTTGATGGTATGCCTGCATTCTGAGTCCCTCAGGGTGGTATTTCCCCGATGAAATGAAATGTGGTTTGCTTCAATACCATAAAATGAGGTTGAGTATGAATTCTTGGGAAGTGGAGTAAGTTCCCAGTATTTTGAGTTTTTTGACAAGAATCCTGGGAGTATCGCCCCAGACTGTATAGGCATGCAACTAGAATGGGTCCCTGAAGACATTCTGAGACTTTGGGGAGGAAGGAACTGCAGCTACTCCAACTCCTCAACTTTGCCGACTGTCCCTTTTAATAAATTTCTTTTTATATATTCTTAAAGACAGTATGCTTATGCTAACACAAGTGTGAGCATCGTTCACGAGAAGTTCAGTGAACGGGACTTCTAGCTGGGGAAACACACAGTCAAAGCACACAACCTCGTTTCAATACACATTCAATTGAATTGTGAGAAAACAATTATCTAAATGTGAAAAACGGGGATTCAGAGACACTAAGAAAATAAAAATGTAAATTAAAATTATGAATCATTCATTCACCTGATAATGATTGCTGATTTATTGCATGTATGTTAGTTTACAACTCTGAAGCTAGTGTGAAGTTTGGTAAACCAGGTAAGTACCGAGTTGACTGTTGCTTCTTAGAAACATTGCCTGTTCCTTGGATAAGTGCCAGTAAAGGTGAGATGGAACAAGACAGAAAAGCTGTTTGTCACTCTTCAGCACATCATGTGACCTTCCAGCATGTGTGAACAGAAGGACTCCTCTGCCATTACACAAATCTGTGCTAGAGCAAAAGGTGTTGCTTGGGAAAAATAATGTTCTGAGGCAAATGAAGGGAAAATCTCCCAGAAATAAACCAACAGTAAGTAACATACCAAATTCTAAGTCAATGAGAAGTAACTCTTCCCTTGCTTTATTTAATATGTGCCTTCTGCATCCAACAGCTTTCTGTGTTTCTAAATCCCAGCCCAACATCTCGAGGGAAAATAGTAGGAGACATAAAACACATACACAGACTTCCAGTATGGACAAGGTACAGAGTTATTTTTTTTCCTGCTCAGTTATAAACTCTGGAAATGGCACTGAAGAACACTTACAAGTGGTAAGAAAAAGGCCAGCTGGCTTGCAACCCCCAGAGGACAGGAACAGCACAGGCAGGACACCTTCTATCCCGCACTGAAACCAACAGAAGAAAGCCACTGGATATACCATTTTCCTACTCCTAACCTAGCAGTGGAAGCAGTGTGAGCAGGTGCATTCCTCCTCCACTGAACAAGAGTTCATTTGACACATCAGGAAAGCCCACATCCACAGGCCTTGAGGAGCCGTTGGAAATTGCAAGGTGCTTTTCTTCCCTGTAGGGCTTGAGACTTCCTTTTTCTGCTAAGAGAAACTGAGGCAGGTGGACAGAACTGACAAAAGAGACTTGGCTACAGAAAGCAGCCAAGTCCAAGAGACCTCTTAATTCCCAGGGATCCAAGACTTTCCTCTACCCAGAGACACTGACGCAGCCGGGGGCATTCGGGGCCTCCTATCCCACTCCTCTCCAAGTCACTCGGCACCCAGGCCTGGGGGCCACCCTTCCCACCCGTCAGCCAGCACTAGCACAGAGCATGCATGCCCCTAGGGACTGGTAACCCAAGCCAACTAAAATAGCACCACAAGGGTTCCAGGAATTAAATTGCCAATAAAACCACAGACCACGAAAGTAGGCCAGGATCTGCAGGCTCAACCTAAACACAATGAATGCCTGCCAAAATAAAAGATTTAAACGGAGCCCAGAGTAGCTGAACATAATACAAAATTCCAGGATACAGCTGAAAATCACCATCATACCAAGAACCAAGCAAATCACGATTCAGATAAGGAAAGACTATCAACGGGGGCTGACACCAAGACAAAGCGAAGGTAACAACGACCCGACAAGGGTTTTTAAAACAGACATCATAACCATGCTTCGTTAAAAACAAATTCTCTTCCAGCAAATGAAGAAATAGAAAATCTCAGCAAAGAAACAGAAGTTAGTAGTAAAAAAAAAAAAAAAAAAAAAAAGAAGAAGAAGAAGAGGAAGAAGAGAAAAAAGAACCAAATAGAAAGAGAAGTGGAAAAGGCAATAACACAAATAAAAACTCACTGGGTAGGTTCAACAGGAGGGTGAGGATGACAGAAGATCGAGGCAGTGAACCTGAGACAACTATCATTTAGGGGGAAAAAATCTGTGCATAAAGCTTAGCTGATATTTCTGAATGCTATGCTTACACTGACAGCAAAATGAACAAAAAATGGTTAAAGAAATATGAGCAATGAAGTGCTTTTCTCCCTTTTCTTTCCTGTAACGACAGCTTGATTGAAATCTAATCACCTGCTCCAGGCTGGCTTTCTCCCTCACTGACCCTGAGTCTCCTTTCAACGTGAGGCCCTCCCGGGGCTTTTCGTGTCAGATCGGTGTCCAAAACCACAGCGTGTTCGTCTCTACTGCCGCGTCCTCCCTTTACGCCGTGACGCAGGCTGGTGGGCCTGAGAAGGAGGCTGGTCTACCAGATGTTCCTTTTCAAGTGGATGCTCTGTTTCCGCCTCCCCTCAGGCTTTTACATGTGGTCAAACGAAAAAAGGGAAGAGACTACTTGGCAGTACAGTAACCTTCATTCCAGACATTTCTTTCTGGCTTTTCCTCCCTTGACCCAGTCTGACAATGGCCCTCTTCTAAACCTTTTCTGTCATACAATGTTCTAGCGGGAGAACAGTCGGCCATGGGGGCCTCCTTTTCTCCTTTCTGACTTTTTAAAACATAGGCAAAGATGTTTTTATGATGCAACAGGTCACCAGCACTGTTTCATCTTGTTTTTGAAGCTCTTTTAAAAGCTAACTTAATTTGCTTTAGCAAAACTTCTTAATCTAACATTGAAAACGATATTTAAATAAGCACAGTTTTTAATTAGGGTGCCTATTGATTTACATATGGAAGTATAAAATTTATAAACGTTTCTTCTTTATTTTCTCCTTTACTTTTAAATGATAAATATTTATTTGTTTTCTTTAAAAGATTGGATTTTAACATTTACCTTTGAATTCTCTGGAAATAATTTTGATATATGATATAACTTATTTTGATTTGACAAAGGTTTAAAATATTTGTTAACTTTTTAGTTATAAAAGCAATATGTTTTCATTGCAAAATATAATCTGTAAAGTAGTTCACAGACAAAAAATGGGAAGATTTTTCTTTCCTCATTTTCCAAAACCCACAGCTGGAGAAAACATATTTTAAGTTTCTTAAGAAAAGCTGAAGCAGACACAATAACTTTTACATTCAAGATATTTTCCCATGCATATATAAATGCATATAATTCATGCAAGAACATACCTATGTACCAATTAAAACTATAAAAAAGCATATGCATATATAAAACTTTTTAAACAAAACAGGATTAGGCAATATGCCATTTCATATTTCATGAATATCTTTTCTCACAGCTATTTTGAAATCTACCTCATTTACTCATTTTTCCATTTTGTAGATTTACCAGGAATAAATCAGCCACCTCTGAATGTACCTGTACATTGTTGATAGTTTGGGGCTGTTACAACTAATATTACAATTATTATCCTTATACAAATATCCTTATTCATTTATTAAAATATTTGTTAGAAAAATTCCTAAGTACAGAATTGTTAGTCAAACAGTATATGTATTTTAAATTTTGAAAGATACTTCCTAAATAGTTTTTTTAAAAAGAATACTTCAATCTATATTACCAGCAACTATATATGAAAATACCTGAAAAATATGGTTTTAAAATTGAGTCATAAAATAGTTTCTCTATAAAAAAGATACCAAAAACTGACCTTCTTTACAAAATTCAGAATCTGTTAAAGCAAAAAAAAAAAATACGTAAGCATAAAATAAGTAAAGGCTATTAAAAAGCTACTTGTGAAAAATACAAAGTAACAGTATAAACAAAGATAAATACCATGATTTAAAAGGTTATAATAAATATACATATTTCAGTAAATATGTCTTTTTTATTGATTGATTTTTAGAGAGAGCAGAAAGAGAGAAAGAGAGGGAGAGAGAGAAAGAGCAAGGAGAAGTGGGAAGCATCAACTTGTAGTAGATGCTTCTTGTATGTATGTTGACTGAGCAAGCCCAGGGCTTTGGACCTGCAACCTCACCATTTCAGGTCAACGTTTCATCCACTGTGACACCCCAGGTCAAGCCAATATGTGTTTCTTTTAAAGATAACATGGATAGTAGAGATTTATTTTTTCTTCTTTTCCAAGTGAGAGGAAGGAGATAGACTCCCGCATGTGCACCAACCAGGATTCACCTGGCAACCCTGTCTGGGGTCAATGCTCTGCCCATATGGAGCCATGCTCGCAATGAGCTACTTTTTAGCGCCTGAAGCGAAGGCTCCACAGAGCCATCCTAAGCACTGGGCCAATGCACTCAAACCAATCCGGCCACGGCTGTGGGAGGGGAAGACAGAGAGAGAGAGAAGGGGGAGGTGTGGAGAAGCAGATAGATGGTCACTTCTCCAAGGTGCCCTGACCAGGAATAGAGCCCGGGACATCCACACTTCAGGTGATTCTTTACCACTGAGCCAACTAGCCAGGGCCTAACAGTAGAGATTTTTTTGCTAGTAAGATACATTGTTTTGACAATTATAAAAATAAATGTTATCAGTAAAAAAAGGGGGCAGCTATTGTTCTAGATTTTAAAAGAATGAAGACTAACCACCAATTTTAATTCCTAAAACATGTTGGATCTTGGTTAAAAAAAAAAACAAAGTAGCTCTAATATTTTATAGCATTTTTGGTGGCAACTGACGAAATTTAAATATGACCTAGACCTTAGATTACAATATGGAGCCACTGTTAATTGTTTTAGACATGGCAACGGCAGTTGAAAAGAATGCTCTTAATTTTTAAGAGGCTTATGTTAAAGAAATATGGTCATGGTCTCTAAAACTTACTTTCAATGTTCTGATGTGGCAAAATTTATAATTTTTAAAATCAAGATAGAGGGCACACAAATATTCACTGTCTTATTGTTTTGACTTTTCTGTGGGATTGGACATTTTTTAAATAGAAATTTGGAGAAGAAAGGGAATCAAACAGTGAAGCTTCAGATCTTGTGTTGACAATTGTATTTCATAATGTTAGAGTCTCTGAGTAGAAAGAAGTCCACGTTGACTTGGTCTCTAAGTTCATTTTCTTAAATTACCACTTTCGTGTTCTCAATATGAGGCCAGTAAGGTTTGCAAGGGGAAAAACTCTTTCTGACTGCTGGCTATGCCTCACAAATATATGGCATTCATCCCCAAGGGGGTTGACTTATGTGTGTGAGGAACTTAAGAGAAACCTTCATCACTATTAGAAAGACACCCAGGGTTTGTGCCTCAACAAGGGTGGGACACTAGGGCCATCATCACAAAGAAAGGCAGCACACTGTAACTTCTAACAACTACTGTAAGTGTCCAAGGGAGTCATACTGGTGGAGGATGACCTAGCTTATTAGTACTTAGGCCAAAAGTATTAACTTAACCAGACTATTTTAAGTGTCCATTTGTTGGTGAATTTGAAGAGCTGATATTTGCATCTAGCCCTAGCTGCATCAATGCTTTTGGCTTTTCATCCACTTTCTCAGAAAAATAGAGTAAGGAAGTCACTCTTGCAATAATACCCACAAGCAATTTGCCACAAGATTAATAGCATTCTGCCATGAACCCAGAATTTGGAGGAAAAAAGTTCATATATGATATGCATATAATTATATATATACATTCTATATACACCTATATTATATACTGCTCACAAAAACTAAGGGCTATTTCAAAATGAATATGAAGCGATAAAAAATAGAAGCATTTGAGTCTTTTTTATTTAACAAGAACATCAGAAAAGCAAAAGACAAGTCAAAGAAAGTGTTTGATTATGCAAATGAGATGCAAAACCAACTTTTGTTTCATTGGTGAAAATGCACTATACAAAAAGGCTGAAAGGGCCCTGGCCGGTTGGCTCAGCGGTAGAGCATCAGCCTGGCATGTGGATGCCCTAGATTTGATTCCCGGCCAGGGCACACAGGAGAAGTGTCCATCTCTTTCTCCACCCATCCCCCTCTCCTCTCTCTCTCTCTCTCTCTCTCTCTCTTTTCCCCTCCTGCAGCCAAGGCTCCATTGGAGCAAAGTTGGCTCAGGGCACTGAGGATGGCTCCACGGGCCTCCACCTCAGGCGTTAAAATGGCTCTGATTGCAGTGGATCAGTGCCCCAGAGGGGTCGAGCATTGCCCCCTGGTGGGCATGCGGGGTGGATCCTGATCAAGCACATGTGGGAGTCTGTCTGTCTGCCTCCTCACGCTTCTCACTTCAGAAAAATACAAAAAAAGGGGGGGGGCTAAAAGTACTGGAGTATCTGCACTTTCCTGATCCCCTAATTTTTGTGAACATTTATTTTCCCTTTGCTAGCTTTATTTGACAATAGTGTTTTATTGTTTTTTATATTTTTTATTTTTAGGTTGTGAGGTTTTTTAAAATTATCTCAGTAGTGAAAAAAGTCAGGAATATTCAGAGTGTTTGGTGATGACAGTTTGCATAATTGCCATTTTTATAATTCAGAAAAAAATTCAATTAGCTTTTTCTCCTGAACTATCACTGCAATTTGAAGAAGTAATAAAAGTTCTCAGCATTATTTGTAAACTTACTTATATCTAAGAACCTGGAGGGCTAAGAAGAAAAATGATTTGCCAAACAAAACTCTAAAGGAAGCCTAAACATCCAAAACAAACTTAAAAACTAGGCAGTTTTTGTCCACATGATAGGAAATGACCAAATGTGTAGACAAAGGCAGAAAACCTGACTGAATTCCCCTTCCTTAGCTGTCACGTGTACCCACCATCATATGGATACTAGGTTGTATTTAGTATATGTGTTTTATTTATTTTTTTGCATTTGTAAGATCAGGATTCTAAATTCTTTTTAGAATACTAAAAATATTGTTCTTGGGACCGGGATTCTCTGCTGTGAGCCTATTCCACAGAAAATGAGAGATGTAATTATAACTCAAAGAGATTTTTGTTCAGTATCTAAACTTGTAAGGAATCACCCACCTAACCTTGAACCCTGTATGTGGATTGGAGAACTTTAATTAAAAGCCCTGAGTGAATGTCTCTTGGATGCAAACACCAAGAAGCTGTGAGAGAGTGACCTTTGTGCAGACACAAAGGAATGCATGTGGACGGCTTTAAAAAAATTAGCCTAGAGATTCCAGATTGTCCCTTCCTTTGTGCTTGTTAATTAGCAAAAGAAAAAGAATGTACTGACCCAAATCAGCCCTTTCTCCATGTCAGCAAAATGGCCATTAGTCGTTCTTTCCCCTTATTACCTGGCCTCCCTCTCTTGTAATCCTGTTACCTCTGTTCTGCTTCTGATAATAAAAGCTGAGGGAGAAGGAGATTCAGGAGGTCTTCTTGCTTTCCTTGGCAGGCCTCCCCCCTCTTCCTTTTGACATCAGTTTGTGTCTTGGTAGGTTTCTTCCACACAACACTGGTAGCTCCCAGTAGGTTGGAGTGCTACAAAACTCTACAGAGGTATGAGTGGCATCGTTAAGTAACACAGGCTTCTCTTCAAAAAAGGTCTCACAACTAGGAGTAGCCTTTGTGTCATAAGCAGCACCAGACAAGGGCCTCTTCCATCACTGTCTCTAATTATGACCAATTGTCCTTCTTTAGGAAGGACAGTCCTTCTTTTGTAAGTTCTGTCTTCCCTCGAAAAGTTGTCCTCCTACATGTCCTCCTTTTTGATATTGGAAGACTCATCTGTAAATGTCCGTATTCGATCGATGCAGAGTCTATCCATTGCATGTGATGTGACGTATTTGTATTTGACATGACGATTCGTCAAGGATCCATACAGTGCAGCGAGACGAGATTATGAGACGCATGCACTCCACACGGGAGACCTTGAGAGAGCACGCGATATACCGAGTGCGCAAATGTGTACGTCTTACTGAAACACAACACGGCACATACAACATTGTAGACTCATGATTATTTCTTTCTCAGTGAATATTCAATCATAGACAGGTATGCACTATTCACATTTTATTAATTCATTATCTATTTAATAATTTCCAAATACGTATAATTTTATTTACGAGTATTTTCCCAAAGTATGAGTTTTAAAGTAGAAATCTAACCTCAAACTATATCTATTAATAATGCATTTTTATTAAATGGTTGCATAAACAGACATTTTTTTAATTAGAAAATTATAAATACACCTGAATATCACTCCAAATTAGTGGTTTTGTTTGATATTTAGTTTTACTAAATGAGTACTTTTTTCTTACAATTATTATTAAAAATCAATAGGCATATAAGCATAACTACAATATAAAATATTACAAATGTTTTTATTATGCATTTATCATATTATAGTGTATTTTTGAAATGAATAAAATGTTTTTTTTATTTATAATACTGTTTTCTTCAATTTATTTTTGTCCTCCTTTTCACTG
Organism: Saccopteryx bilineata; assembly: GCF_036850765.1. NCBI lineage: Eukaryota > Metazoa > Chordata > Mammalia > Chiroptera > Emballonuridae > Saccopteryx > Saccopteryx bilineata. The sequence continues at coordinate 188,690,522 of NC_089490.1, read as the reverse complement.
TAAAAAAGTTGGTCACCTTATCTAATAGCTCTTGAAGAGCCTATGGCTTGACACTCAGTGAGCTCTCTTCGTGTGCTTTCACAGTGAGCTCCCATCTGGTACCCAGCTCCACACAGCCAGACTCCTCATGTATATATAATAGTTCATTTCATCTACAAACACAGTAAAACTTCAGCTATTGAAAGACAGCCTTCCAGAGCCCTATGGTTTTTCAAGTGGATCTGAACCTAGAAGTCATTTTGACCCCTCCGTTCTCACACATTCACCCAATAATAATAAAACAATAATAAGGAAAGTAACTGAGCATCTAGTAAAACAAACAAAACAAACAAAAAACCTCAAATCTCCCTCCATCTATAGATCACACCTTCCACACCTGATGATGTTCTGAGGTGCTGCCTATGACTTATTCATTCACTCACTATAGATTTATTCAACAAATACTTATTTGCCATCTATGAGTTCTATTCAAGAGGGTGAGGGGATGGCAGTAGATAAGACAGACAAGTCTCCTGCTCTTATGAAATCTGTGTTCCGGGATGGTGGAGAAGATCAATGATAATGCTTTGACGAAAGCTAAGACAAAAAGATAATATAAAGAGTGAGTGGGCTTATTTGGATGTGAACAAGAAAGGCCTTCAAGCTAAGACAAGGAAGTGATGAGAAGTCCCCGTGCAAAGATCTAAGGACAAGTATCCCAGAGAGAGACAAGTTAAGGGCAAAGGCTCAGAAGTCAAAATAAGCCTAGTGTGTTGATGGAGAAATAATTACAGCATGGAAGCGAGAAACAGCGATAGGAGGGAAGATTAGAGAACCCCATCGAAGCCGCAGGAAGTAGTTTTGTTTTTATTCTATTTTATTCTATGTGCAGTGGGATGCCACTGGAGGGTTTCTTTTTATTTATTTATTCATTTTAGAGAAGAAAGACAGAGAGAGAGAAAGAGAGAGAGAGAGAGAGAAGGGGGGAGGAGCAGGAAGCATCAACTCCCATATGTGCATGCCCAGGGTTTTGAACTGGCGACCTCAGCATTCCAGGTCGACGCTTGATCCACTGTGCCACCACAGGTCAGGCAGGGGGAGGGGTGGAGAAGCAGATGGGCGCTTCTCCTGTGTGCCCTGACCAGGAATTGAACCCAGGACTCCTGCACGCCAGGCCGAGTGCACTGGAGGGTTTTAAGCAGAAAAGTAACTGATATTTTATTTATATTTTTAAAAGATTGTTCTGGCTGCTTTTAGAAGAATGGACTATAGGAGGTAAGTTAGGAGGCTATTTCAAAGTCCATTTTGGACCAAGTTTTATGGCATAAACAATGCATTTGGGTTACCTGTCATATTTATAAAAGACCACCCTGTCATCAGCACCATCACTGAAATGAATGAGAGAATCAAAGGAGATAAGAAAAAGTAAGGAGAGAAAATGATGGAAGAAATTGGGAAAGATTTGAGTTATGAATGGGCAGTGTATAATGAGCAGAGACAAAAGACCCTAAATGGGACCTCTATAAGCTTCGGACACCATGCTATAGAAGAGTCAGAAAGTGCCAGAGAGTAAGATAGGGCTCAAAACTAATGAGGGCCTTTGAGAAGAGCACAGGTCAGCATGAAGACGCAACAACTGGCAACATTCTAGACAGTGCATTTATAACGAATGTGGACCGGGATGGATGTTACACATTGAAGAAAAGGGATCCATAAAGTTGATATTGACAATGATAAAAAAAAAAAAAAACTTTTAGGAAGTCTAAGTGGAAGAAGAATTACTCTTTACAAAAGAAATATACAAATTGATCAATGCAAAAGAATGACAGAAATAAGAAATGCCCATTTTTACAGTCACTACAGTAATAACTGAGACAGCAAAAACTAAAAATGCGTGCCAAACCTAATGTGTAAATGATTATTTGGGAAAAAATTCACAGTCACAAACTTTTACTTTAGTATTAATTTTAATATGAAAGATAAAAGGTACTTTTGTTATATAGAACTCTAGTAGAAAGTACCAAATGATCAAATTCATTATTATCAATAATGAGACACACTGACATTGTGATGCCAGGATGTGATTCACGAAGTAGGACCCATATCAGCTACATAAAGTACTTCTTCTTTCTTTCTTTTTTTTTTTTTTTAGCGAGAGAGAGGAACAGAGAGGGACAGACAGACAGGAAGAAAGAGAGATGAGAAGCATCAATTCTTTGTTGCAGCACCTTAGTTGTTCATTAATTGCTTTCTCATATGTGCCTTAACTGAGGGGCTACAGCAGAGCGAGTGACCCCTTGCTCAAGCCAGCAACCTTGGGCTTCAATTATTCAGGAGCCATCATAAAGAAACAGAGGATAATTGTAAAAGAGAAGTTATAAAAATAGAGCAAGAAAAATTGATATAAAGCTAATTAGAGTTCCAAAAAGAGACGAGAGAGAATTTGGCAGAGAAAAATATTTGATGACAGAACAGTTAAAATTTTCTTAACATATAGCACCCACAGTTTAAAAAAGTCTTACAGATCCAAGAAAGATAAATCAAAAGAAATTTTAACTGGATACTTCATAGTAAAATTGCAGAAAACTAAAATCAGAGAGGGTTTTAAAGGCAGTCAGAAGAGTAAACATTACACTGACAGGTAAGTGCTCATTAAAAAAACAAAAGCCTGAAGATAATAATATTATAAATGTATGCAATGTACTAAAACAGTATCTTCAAAAATCCTTCGGTTAATAGATCTAACAGTGAAATGATAAAATAATCCCTTTAATTTTGGGAGTTGAGATAAAGGTACTCGTTATCACCACTTAAACTCAATATCATATTGAAAACTGTAGTCAGTGAGGAAACATGAAGGGAAAAAAAGCATGGAGATTCAAAAGAAAGAAACAAAACTATCATTATTATAGGTGGTATGGGTGAATACACAGAAAATACATAAGAATTTAGGGGCAAATTATTAAAATTAATGGGAGCTTTACAATATAGCTGGATATAAAGGTAACATATAAAATGAGTTGCGTCTTTATAGACCTGCAACAAACAGATAAAATGCAGTTTTTAAAATGCCATTTTCAAGAATATAAAAAATATGTACCTAAGATAAATCTAACAAAAGATGTGAAAACTTTTATGGAGAAAATCATAAGCAGTTCAAAACAGATTAAGAAAGGCAGAGCATTTGAGATCCTGCTTCCCAGCAACTGTCATCAGTTTGGCTCAAATAAATTCTTTTTCTTTTACAGAGACAGAGAGAGTCAGAAAGAGGGATAGATAGGAACAGACAGACAGAAACAGAGAGAGATGAGAAGCATCAATCATCAGTTTTTCATTGCGACACCTTAGTTGTTCATTGATTGCTTTCTCATATGTGTCTTGGCCATGGGCCTTCAGCAGATCGAGTAACCCCTTGCTCAAGCCAGTGACCTTGAGTCCAAGCTTTGCTCAAACCAGATGAGCCCGCGCTCAAGCTGGCGACCTTGGGGTCTCGAACCTGGGTCCTCTGCATCCCAGTTCGACGCTCTATCCACTGCGCCACCACCTGGCCAGGCTCAAATAAATTCTTATAAAAATTATAAAATATATAAGGGCTAAGTAAATGGACATGTATATATCATATTCCTGGACTAGAGAACTTACTGTGAAAATGTCAGTACTTCAGAAAGAAAGTCCGGACTGTCTTTACCAGCAGCCATGTTTATTATGAAGTCATTGTAATTAAGACAGTAAGGCTTTGGCTCAGGAACAGATAAACAAGCTAGGAAAGAGAATGCATCTCTAGCCATCTGATAAATGATCAAGTTGGCACTGCAGTTTAGTGCAAAGTCATTGTGCAGTTCAAAGCACCACTGAACCAGTTTCAAGAAGAGTCAAGATCTAAATATGAAAACCAAAAAATAAAGATGTAAGAATATAACAAAGAATATTTCCATGACCTTGAGGATAATGCAAGACTTTTAAAAAGATTTTTCTTAGTGGACAGTTTTAAAGGAAAGTTAATAAATCCAGTTACGTGAAAATTAAGAATTCCTCTAAAAACCATCATGAAAAAGAGTAGAAAAGCAAACCATAAAATGTGAAGAGGTATTTGTAACATAATAAGCACAAAAGACTGGTATTCAAAATATAAAAGAACACTATTGAATTTAAAAATGAGGGGAAAAAATTGGGCAAAAGGTAAGTATCACTAAAATAAAAACTCAAGAGATAAACATACTAAAAGAGGTGAATTTAATGGCAGGCGCACCAGGCATGCACCCTGGGCCCCGACTTCTGAAGGGCCCCGCAAAACCCCAACTTTATACTTCTTTTTAATGACACCAAGTTTGGTTTCATATGTGCAATTTTAACATGAATAGTACAAAATATTTTTTTTATTTATTTAAAAATATTGTTAACATGTATTTTTCTTTTCCCTGTCTCTCTTTTTTTTAAGGGGCCTAATATTTTCTTCTGTGCCTGGGGCCTCAACTGACCTTAATCTGCCTCTGAAAAAATCCAACTTCAGCCTGGCCTTTGATGGCACAGTGGATACAGCGTTGACCTGGAATGCTGAGGTCACTGGGCTTGTCTGGTCAAGACACATACCACAAGCAACAAGCAAGCAGTGAACAACTAAAGTGAAGCAACTATGAACTGATACCTCTCACTACTCCCCCACCCTCCTCTCTCTGTAAAATCTTTTTTTTTTAAAAAAATACTCAACTTCATCAGTAATTAGGGAAACAAATGAAAAACCAAAATAAGATATCATTACACACCCACAAGTTGTACAGATTTTTAAAAGTGTGGCAATGTGAAGTGTAGAAGTGAGTCAATGGGAATTCTCATGCACACGTTTTGGGGAGAATTAATAGGGATGACAGCTTTGAAAAAAACTTTTCATCACTAGTAAATTTACGCTTGTACATACACTGCAATATCCATAATTTCACTCCAACATACATACCCTAGACTAGATCATTCATTCACACGAACACCTAGAGGCAAGTAGAAAGCAGATTGTTCACAATAGCTCCAAGCTTAAAACCACCCAAGTCCATAAACAGCCGAATGGATAAATAAAAGGTGGTTACTACACAGCAGTGGAAGAGAAAGAACTACATCTACCCAAATGATTATCACCAATATAATGTACAATAAAAAACAAAACAAAACAAGTCTTTATAAAAGTCTACTTACACTATGGTTTCATTTATAGAAAATACTAAAATATTTATCAGTTAAGCATGCACACATTGGTGGCAAAAATGTAAAGAAAAAATTGATTAATAGTAAGGTGACCAATCATCATCCTTTAGGGAGGACAGTCCTTCTTTTGTAAGTTCCGTCCTCCCTTAAAAGTGTCCTCCTACATGTCCTCCTTTTTGATATTGGAAGACTAATCTGTAAATATCTGTATTTGATCGATGCAGAGTCAATACATTGCATGTGATGTGAAATATTTGTATCTAAATGGGTACTTTTTTCTTATAATTATTATTAAAAATTAATAGGCATGTAAACATAATTATAATATAAAATATTACTAATGTTTTATTATGCATTTATCATATTATAGTATATATTGTTATAATGAGTAAAATGTTTCTTTTATTTACGATATTGTTTTCTTCAATTTATTTTTGTCCTCCTTTTCATTGTAAAAAAGTTGGTCACCTTATTAATAGACATAAAATTCAGGGAAATTGTTCTCTCTGGGAGAAAGAAAGAGAGTACAATTGGGGAGAGACAGAGGGAAATTCCAATACACTGTCAATGCTTCAATTTATAACTCGATTGTTTTGTTATTAAAAATGTACATATAGATTTTAAATGCTCTTGTGTGTATATCATAGATTTTAAGACAAAAAATGAATTTAAAAAAATAATAAATCTTTGCTTCTATTCAAGATTGAGTAACAGAGACCAAATTTATCCTGTTGCCTGAAATAACCACCAAAAAAATAGACAAAATAAATGAAACAACAGTCTCCAACACTGAGCATCAGTCTTTGAAGGAGAGTTAACCCTGAGAGACAGGAAACAAATGAAGTGAGCCTTACCATCGGCATGCTCACGCTTTGAGAGAGTGTCTAGCTGGAGGAGCAAAGGAGGAATTCGATCAGAGGCCAGGAGATGTCGAGAGTTGAAATGTATGGCAGTCCTGGAGACCAATATGGCAGGAGTTCACAGGACCAAGGACCAGAGACAGAAAAGCTGCATGCAGAGGGAACCAGAGATCTGCAGAGAGTTCCCTTTGAGAATTCAGCAGAGTTCTCATGAACACATGCAAATGAAGAAAACATCCAAATTTAGTGAAAGAACCATCTGACAGCACCAAAGGGGACAGTATTGAATCAAGAGAAAAGATGCACCATAGGGTATTTATTGAGTGACTCCTATACGCCAGGCAAGCTAACATGTCCATCCTATCTTCACAGGGACCTATCAGATGAGATAGATACGTAATATTCTCATTCCACAGAACAGGGATCTGGTGTTCCAGAAGGTAATGACGTACAGGGTCACACAGCTAGTAAATGGCAACACCAGGATTCAAGATTAAGTCTAAGGTAATGACGTGCATGGTTACACAGTTAGTAAATGTCAACACCAGGATTCAAGATTAAATCTTCTGATCAGAAAACACATCTTTCGCAGTTTGCTGTACTCTCTCTGCTTACATCATAACCTGGTATTGACAAAATGTGAGAGGATTAGCTTTTCTTTACTTATTTGCTGGAGATCTCCTCCCTTCATTAACAAATGAATGACGCGACACAAAATGTATGTACTCCACATAGCTTATGAATGCTGCAGCTGTCCTTCATCCTTTAATTCAAGGTCAACTATATTTTAGTATTTTCTATAAATGTCTTTTATTTTCTTTTACTTATTCATTTTAGAGAGGAGAGAAAGAGAGAATGGGGAGAGGAGCAGGAAGCATCATCTCCCATGTGTGTCTTGACCAGAAAAGCCCAGGGTTTCTAACTGGCAACCTCAGCGTTTTAGGTCAACTCTTTATCCACTGTACCACCACAGGCCAGGCTGAAGTCAACTAACTGTCTTTAGAAGAGGGTTATAGTTTTGTTTGATTCATTTAAAAATGGGTTGAGTACCTATGGTACACCAGAAAAAAATTTGTAAAAATAATTTACACAGAGTTTTAAAATATTTGTTTCCTTTTTAAAAATGATTTCCCCCCCTACAAAAGTTTTTCCATCTTCAAAAATGTTAGTAAAATCCAGGGGCCTTAATTAAGTCATCCCTGAAGTCAGTATTATATAACACCTTATAAGGTGTGGTGGAATGAATCAATGAAGTCCCTAACTGAGGAACCGTGGAGTTGGTGTTAGTGTGGGCATCTCAGACTGAGCAATACTAAAGGGGTGTCCTTCATCTGGATCACTGGAATCCTGAATGTTGGTCAAATAAGTTTGTAAATAATGATATATATGTTTGCTTGCTTATAGCTTGCACTGGATGGGGGGAGGGGTGACAGGCTGTAAGCAGGAAGGATTCTTATAGCCTAAGGCAGGGGTCCCCAAACTTTTTACACAGGGGGCCACTTCACTGTCCCTCAGACCGTTGGAGGACCGAACTATAAAAAAAACTATGAACAAATCCCTATGCACACTGCACATATCTTATTTTAAAGTAAAAAAACAAAACGGGAACAAATACAATATTTAAAATAAAGAACAAGTAAATTTAAATCAACAAACTGAACAGTATTTCAATGGGAACTATGGGCCTCTCACTGACCACAATGAAAGAGGTGCCCCTTCCGGAAGTGCGGCGGGGGCCGGATAAATGGCCTCAGGGGGGCACATGCGGCCCCCCGGCCATAGTTTGGGGACAACTGGCCTAAGGCTTAGTTTTAAGACTAAGCCTTTCCCACCCTTTCTGATGTGGAGTGGTGCGCTCTCATGAGGAATTCCATTATGCCTCAGATAAGTGACTTTGTATCAGAGACTTCCTTGTTTGTATATTGCATTAAAGGTTTGGATTTCTACACTATAAAGTGGGGCAGACCGGGAGCTTGCTCTCTGTCCAGGAGAAGCAGCCAAGAAGGCAGTGTGCTGAAGGAGAAGCCAGTTTGTGCAGAATTTGTGCAGAAGGAAGAAGATGGGAAACAGAGGTGAATAAGGCTGGTGAGCTAGGAACCTTTGATTCTAGGAAACTCAGATAAGTCAGTGGCTTTTGTTGGGTAGATAAAATATATTATGTTCACTTTGTTAAAGATGGCACTGCCACGTGGAAGCCCATCACCCAGGTGATGGTATTGGTTGCTCTTCTTGCTTGGAATGGGCATGATTATATTAATGTGTGTTGGGGGCAGGCTGTGGGCAGGCAGGATTCTTATAGCCTAAGGCTTAGTTTTAAGACTAAGCCTTTCCCACCCTTTCTGATGTGGGGTGGTGCACTCTCATGAGGAATCCCATTATGGCTCAGATAAGTGACTTTGTATCAGAGACTTCCTTGTTTGTATATTGGATTAAAGGTTTTGGTTTCTACACAATGAAGTGGAGCAGACCAGGAGCTTGCTCTCTCGGTTCCTGAGATTAGCATTAGAGAGGAGAGCAGATAAAGGTCACATGGAAGAGAAGAGAAGTAGCCAAGATGGCAGAGTGCTGAAAGAAAAGCCAATTTGTGTAGAGTTTGTGCAGAGAGAAGGAGATGGGAAACAGAGGTGAATAAGGCTAGTGAGCTAGAAAACTTGATCCTAGGAAACTCGGATAAGTCAGTAGCTTTGTGAGCACTGAATGAGTGGGTTTTGGAGCCCAGTGTGTGTTTTTACTTGCCCACCAGGTACAAGCTAGGATTAAAGCTGATGGCTCACCAGTTTTTGGCTCCGTTGTTTCATTACTGTCTGTCCAAATCTAATGCGAACCTGCACGGGCCAGGCGGCTGTGATGGGGGCCATGGCTACTGGCTTTACACTTTGGGAGCCCTGAATAGAAAGGGAAGTGTCTTCCCACTGTGTGTATTACTTGCCCGCTGGGTGCAAGCTAGGATTAAAGATGATGGCCCACCAGTTTTTGGCTCCATTGTCTCTTTACCGACTGTCCGAATTTAATGCAAACCTGCATGGGCCAGGCAGCTGTGATGGTGGCCACGGCTACTGGCTTTACATTTGGTGTAGTCTGTGGCAGGATTCAATACAGATCAGCAAGGAGCCACTACTACCTAGAGCGGTGGAGTAGAGGACTGCTGCTGTTATGGTTCCCCATGGCTGTCCTTTTGGGGACCGTAGGCTGGCTGACTTTTACAGCCATGCGTGAGGAAACCAAGAGCTCTGTGGAAGAGGCTGCCCGGGACCTGCCAACCGAGCAGTGGAAGGAGCTGGAGCAAACGTGGGAGAAAGAGATACTGACCCTGGAGCTGAAGGAAGCACTGGAGGAGGACGCCGACCAGGTTTGTGAGATTCACCTGGAAATAGAGCAGATGCTGGAGAAGGAATCACAGGTTCGTGAGTTGCAGATTGCCCTGGACATTGTGGAGAGCCAGCAGTGGCGGGAAGCAGGGGCTGAGGCTGAGGCCGGAGCTGGAGCTGCAAGGCCTGCTGAGCAGAAGGCAGTGGCAGCCCGGAGCTCGAGCCGACAGCAGGAGCTGATGTTTTCAGTTCCTCTTTGGAGGGTGAGGAGAATCGGGCTGGAGTTGCAATCCACAGTCTCCAAAAGGTGAGAGCTCAGCAGCAAGGAATACTTACTACACCCTGGTAGGTCTGCGATCTTGGGACATAGGGGTGGACACCATCATGCTCTCCGGAGCAGAGATGGAAATGCTGACTACCATTGCCACGTGCTCTTCTTTGAGACAGTGTAAGACCTGCCAGGACGGCAGGGATGAAGGGGATGGCTGAGGCCCCATGTGTGTGGACTGATTCCTGGCCTACAACCAGAGTAGGCACTGACTCCTTTGTTGGATGGACTTACGGATTTTGGACAATGTGAAATACCCTGATTGGGGTGAAGAAGGGGGGCCTTGCTGAAGGCCCTCCTGCCCCAGGAAGCTTTTCTCATGGCTAGAAAGAAGGCTGAGGACATTTTGCACTTTTGGCAAAGTGCTCAGAGACTAGTAAAATGTACCTTTGTAATTGTTGAAATTGTATGATTTGTCATGTTGTTGTAATTTGTGTAATGTGCCTAATTTCCTTGTGCAGGAATACCTGTACTTTAGATTGTGAAGCAAGCAAAAGGGGTGAAATGTTGGTCAAATAAGTTTGTAAATAATGATATATATGTTTGCTCGCTTATAGTTTGCATTGGATGGGGGGGCAGGTTGCAAGCAGGAAGGATTCTTATAGCCTAAGGCTTAGTTTTTAAGACTAAGCCTTTCCCACCCTTTTTGATGTGGGGTGGTGCACTCTCATGAGGAATTCCATTATGCCTCAGATAAGTGACTTTGTATCAGAGACTTCCTTGTTTGTATATTGCATTAAAGGTTTGGATTTCTACACTATAAAGTGGGGCAGACCGGGAACTTGCTCTCTGTCAGTTCCTGAGTTTAGCATTAGAGATGTGAGCATAGAGGAGAGCAGAGAAAGGCCACATAAAGGAGGCCAGGAGAAGCAGCCAAGATGGCAGAGTGCCTGAAGGAGAAGCCAGTTTGTGCAGAGAGAAGGAGATGGGGAATGGGGTGAATAAGTCTGGTGAGTTAGAACATTTGATTCTAGGAAACTCGGATAAGTCAGTGGCTTTGGGAGCCCTGAATGGAAAGGGAAGTGTTTTCCCACTGTGTGTATTTCTTACCCGCTGGGTGCAAGTTGGATTAAAGGTAATGGCCCTCCAGTTTATGGCTCCATCGTTTCATTACCATCTGTCCAAATTTAATGCAAACCTGCATGGGCCAGGCTGTATGATGATGGCTGTGGCTACTGGCTTTACACTGAACTAGGTCCAAAATCTCATGTTTTTGTTTGTGCAGTTTTCCTGGGGAGAACCTAATAGTAGCTTTCTATGGATTTCCGAAGGCATCTATAACCCAGTAGAGATTAGAAAATTTTACTCAAGACTATATAGTTCTTAAAGTTTGTAGTCTCTATGCCACCAGTAGCAACCTCATCTGGGATCTTGTTAAGACTGAAGGTACTTACACCTCACCCAGACCTGCTGAGTCCGAGGGTAGGGCCCTGTGATGTGTGTGTTCAGGTAATTCTATGCGCGCTAACATTTGAGAACACTGCTCTATACTTCCCTGGGATTTACGCAGAAAGTCACGCAGAAAAAGGCTTCCCCTTGAAGGGATTTGGGGGCTGGGTGAAAAAGATGAAGGGATGAAGCAAAGAAAAAAAAAGCCCATAGGCCCTGGCCGGTTGGCTCAGCGGTAGAGCGTCGGCCTAGCGTGCGGAGGACCCAGTTCGATTCCCGGCCAGGGCACACAGGAGAAGCGCCCATTTGCTTCTCCACCCCTCTGCTGCGCTTTCCTCTCTGTCTCTCTCTTCCCCTCCCGCAGCCAAGGCTCCATTGGAGCAAAGATGGCCCGGGCGCTGGGGATGGCTCTGTGGCCTCTGCCTCAGGCGCTGGAGTGGCTCTGGTCGCAACATGGCGACGCCCAGGATGGGCAGAGCATCGCCCCCTGGTGGGCAGAGCTTTGCCCCTGGTGGGCGTGCCGGGTGGATCCCGGTCGGGCGCATGCGGGAGTCTGTCTGACTGTCTCTCCCTGTTTCCAGCTTCAGAAAAAAAAAAAAAAAATGGAAAAAAAAAAAAAGAAAAAAAAAGCCCATAGAGATAAAAGGTGATTATAGGAGGAAAAGGGGGGGTAGAGAGAGCAGAAGAGGCTAGAGGGGGTCGGATGGTAATGGAGAGAAGATGGAGATGGAGAGGAGATGGTGCTGAACACATTGGGCAGCACACAGAGATGATGAATTATGGAAAGGAACACCTGAAACCTATGTAATTTTATCAACCAGTGTCACCTCAAAAAGTCTGTTAAAAAAGAAAAGAAAAAGGCTTCCCCTTATCCTCAGAAAACTCTTTTTTTTATTATTTTGTTGAAGCTCATCCACTTAATTCAGGAAGCTTTCCAAGCCTGGAGGAATTAAATTTCGTTTCTCCCATCATCTGGAAAGAGCCACCTCCCCCAACTCCCATCCTATCTCAGCACAGGATATTCACATTGTTTCTTAAAAGAAAAATAAATACAGAAAACCAGAATCAAAACTTCAAACCAACCATGAAAAGCTCTTGGTGTGTGTTTGGACAACATGTGCACAAACATGTGGCACAATTCTTTTCCTGTGTGAGAGCTTAAACTTCTGAACTAAAGGGACTAGAGTGTATATATACTCTTGGGCAACGGAGGAGCCAAATATATTTTTAAATAGTGTATACTAGTAAAAATGCATCCAAAATATGATTCTGCTCTAATATCTGCTACAGAATCGCCGGGTTGGGTTTAATTAGTGTTAATGTAATCACTTGCATTTAAACGTGTTCGTCAGAGGTTATGTCCCATGGTACTCCAGCTACTGCACGGAATACAGAAAAGCTCCAGCCCCTATTCCCATGCTCACTTCCCTGTGGCATTCTGTGCTTCTGGCTTAGCTTTCCCTGGGAAGAAAAACTGAAAACGTTCTTGGTACTGAGCCATGCTCCGATCTGGGATAAAGATTAAAAAATGAGGGAGGGAGCTTTTTTGTTCAGATTATAAATGCCAGATGCTGTCACATTAATGGTCCTACATATCCCAATGGTGCTTGCTTCAGATATTTGGTTTTCAAACTCTCCTCTCTAAAGAATGTGCTGATAACTGTCAAGAGTCACAGAGGAGGGACCCACTACATTCACGAAGGCTTCCTCCAAAATCGCCACTGATAGATTAGAATAAAGGGAAACCCCTAGGCTGTCTTGTGGTTTATCAGCTTTCACATAGCACAATGTTCCCCAGATTGGAGACTTTCATTCTCCAGGGAATCATGGGAATTGTTCAAGAGGTCACCATGTCGGCTTTGCGCCAACAGGATATAAACCACCATCAGTGAAAGGCATTTCTGGCTTAGAGCTAGTATTGACTTATAGGAAACCATTCAGTGGTTATAAATGAATGAGCTCTCAAACCATTTTCCTTGCAAACTCTGAGGAAGAGTAAATGGCTCAAAGCTGCTGTGCAGGAAGAAAGTAGGGGGGGGGGGGGGATGTGAGTGGCAACAAATTAAAGAGAGAAAAGAACAGCCAAGAAGAGATTGTGGAAAGAAAGAGTAAGCACTGACGAGGGGGAAACAGTACAACAGAACCAACTCAGTTTTTAATTTCAGAGTAAGGTTAGGCACAGCGTCCAAGGGGAGAAATAGTTATGGCTGAGTTCTGTTGGACCGGTATTACTGATCTTTTCCTTTTGCATTAAGCTCCAATATGGCGTGGCCAGTATTATTACTGATCATGTCTTCATGTAAAATTTTGAAAGTTTGTTTATTTTGGATTTTATTTTATTTTTTAATATTGTGTTAAAATGTCATTTATCTTGATTACTGAGCTTTTGGGCACTCTTTAAGCTTTGCACCCACGGTGAATGTGATTCACCTAATCCTAATCCTGGCCCCACAGACAGTGGTGGGATTCAAATAATGTCACTTGTTCTCTGCTCTAATGACTTTTAAGTATAAAAAATGATATACCGAAAGGTAGTTTATTTCATGCATTTAATAGTTAAATAAGGACAGTAAAAGAGGTGCACAAAACTTGATTATGTTATCAGAAAAAGTTTCAAAATATTAATGAAAAAATACTAAGTAATACCTGACAAAAAAACAATAAAACTGTTATTTAAGATATTTCCATATTGCTTCTTGATTGACGTCCTCACTTGCAATTTTTTTTTCACCTGTGGGCGGAATGGACATTACTACAGGCACTTAGAATACACTGTTGCAAAGATGAACGTTAAAAAAGAGTAAGGAGCCTGACCTATGGTGGCGCAGTGGAAATGCTGGAAAGCGTCGACCTGGAAATGCTGAGGTCGCCAGTTCAAAACCCTGGGCTTGCCTGGTCAAGACACATATGGGAGTTGATGCTTCCTGCTCCCCCCCCCCCATTCTCTCTCTCCTCTCTCTCTCTCCCCCCCCCCTCTCCTTTCTAAAACGAATAAATAAAAAAAAATTAAAAAAAAAAAAGAGTAAGGAATGTAAATTTGTGATTTCCATATTGGGCGGCTGGCTGCCCAGGCACCCACCTCAGAGAAAACGCTGATTACAAGTGCCATTTTAACAACCAGTTCAACGAACTCCACAAAAAACTAGGTATCAGTTCTGCCGAACCAGTGCGAACCAGCTGAATCCCACCACTGTCCATAGATCATACTGTTCCTCCAAATTTGCTTTGGTAGCATCAAAATAGGAGATGGAGGTATTTCTTTCAAATAGAAAGTCTGGGTTCAACCAAATATAGATTTGAGGCCGTAAATTCTGTGGCGAGGCTATGCTCCTTGAGGAATTAAGATGTGAAGACTTACTCTGAATAAAGTTTCTTCCAAGTGTTCATTTACGCATCCTCACCATAACCGTGCAAGCAATATTCTTAAGTTTATGTCTTGCTCTGTCACAGATAGAAGGCCCCGACGTCAAATCAAAGACTCTTGTCCTGCTGAGTCTGACGAGAAGAGTAAACCAGGAATACAGCAACTTAGATTTAAATTGCCGTCTGAACCTAACAAGCTTTTCCCTAGAGCAATGTAAGAAAGGTTCAGGGAAACATGCTTTGATTGTCAACCTGTCTGCTCATTCCCATGAGAAAGGGTACACGGATCACAGTTTATACATATACTCCTGGATTTGGCGATCCTGTCAGGAGACCGCTAAAAGCATTTAGATGAGGAAAATCTTTATAGACCAAAACTAAAGTGACCGATGTGAGAAAAATGTGATCTCGGGTTACGATTCAAAGAAATGTACAATTTCAATAAATTGCAAATGTAGGTGATTCTAAAAGTTGGTAGATTCTAAAAGTTATGTCGTTAACAATAATAGTTTTTACTATCGTGCTACCATCTGTTAAGGAAGAAGAGGCAAAGTACTAAGCATTTTACTTATGTTATCTTTTTTTAATATTCATAATAAACACAAATGGGAGACTTTACCATCCCCCTTTTCCAGTTGAGGAAACTGAAACTTAGAAAAGTGGCCCCCAGGCAAAGGAGCAGTTTGTTAGTGGTGGGTGAGGCTAGAGACCTTTAACCTGTAAGTAACACCACAATCACTGTGCTTCTCCTTTAAACTGGCCTACAGATCAGTCAAGTCTGCTGTGCTCCCTCAGGGACTGCAAACCCAGAACAGATTTTACATCTCTAAATGGTTGGGGGTGGGGGGAATCAGAAGAAGAATGCTATTTTGACACATGACAACTGAATGAAATTCATATTTCTGTTTCCAGAAATAAAGTTTTATTGGAACCCAGCCACGCCCATTCATTGTCTATGCTGCATTCTCAGTACGATGGCAGAGTCAATGTTTGATACAGAGGCCGTATAATCTATAACAGGGGTCGGGAACCTTTTTGGCTGAGAGAGCCATGAACGCCACATATTTTAAAATGTAATTCCATGAGAGCCATACAACAACCCGTGTATGTTACACATTATCCAATAAAAATTTGGTGTTGTCCCAGAGGACAGCTGTGATTGGCTCCAGCCACCCGCAACCATGAACATGAGCGGTAGGAAATGAATGGATTGTAATACATGAGAATGTTTTATATTTTTTTATTAAAGATTTGTCTGCAAGTCAGATGCAGCCATCAAAAGAGCCACATCTGGCCCTGGCCAGTTGGCTCAGCAGTAGAGCGTTGGCCTGGCGTGCAGGGGACCCGGGTTCGATTCCCGGCCAGGGCACATAGGAGAAGCGCCCATCTGCTTCTCCACCCCCTCCCCTCCTTCCTCTCTGTCTCTCTCTTCCCCTCCTGCAGCCAAGGCTCCATTGGAGCAAAGATGGCCCGGGCGCTGGGGATGGCTCCTTGACCTCTGCCCCAGGCACTAGAGTGGCTCTGGTCGCGGACCGGGAGGATCCTGGTCGGGCGCATGCGGGAGTCTGTCTGACTGTCTCTCCCCATTTCCAGCTTCGGAAACACACACACACACACACACACACACACACACACACACACACAAGAGCCACATCTGGCTCGCGAGCCATAGGTTCCCAACCCATGGTCTATAACCTAAAATATTTACTATGGGTCCTTTAAGCCAGGTAACATTTGCAGACCTCTGCTCTATACCTACTTTAATGTTTTATCAATCAGATTAAACTACTTTTTTTTAATTGATTTTTAGAGAGAGGAAGGGAGGGAGAGAGAAATTTGTTGTTCTGATTATGCATGCATTCATTCGTTAATTCTTGTAATATGCTTGGACAACACTCTCACCAACTGAGCTACCCGGCTGGGGCAGAAACTACTTTCTTCTTAAATAACTGTCTGCATGGAAGAGAAAAATCTAAACAAGCCTATAGCTGTGACTGCTGGTTTCTTGATAAACCATGAATTTCTGCCAAACCTATGACAGATCATAAGAATCATAGGAAGCCAAGTGAGATTACACTTAAGTAGCAGCAATATTTTTTCAAGCTATATAATTCTGTGAATAGAGAATAACAAAATTATGGCAAAGTAAACACCACCATACCACAAGTCAAACAAAATGAAGAAACTATTGCAAAATCCTCTGTTGAAATGTCTTATTTTCAGCGTCTACTTCCAATGGATTTCTGCTGCCTGCATTTCCTCTGACAGTCACTCTGCTGACCTGGCATCCCAGACATCATTGTGTAAAACGTTCTGGGAAGCCAACAGGCAGTTTTCAGCACCCTAGTCTAGCCCCCAAGCATTATTCATAAAGCTAATGTCATCACTAGGAGCCAGCTAAATTCCCACAATCCCTTTCATACAGTGGAGGTAAGAAAGCTGGAGAAATGTCTATCCCAGGAACCTCAAAGGTAAGGCTGATGCAATACTTCCGTTTCCAACAGGCAGGGGTAATGTTTCTCTAGCTCCTGCCTCCCAAGTACTAGAACAGTCTCCCTGAATTTTTCTTCAGTGCTTTTCCTGTGGACCCTCCAGCTCACGATATTTTTTATGACCCTTGCCATCCACGAGAGGCATTCATTGAATGAATATGAAATATTGCAGTCAGGGCTCGTCCTTGTGTAGTGAGGTAGAGGTTTCTATGCCAAAATCAATGTTCTTGGATAGAAATTCTTTTTCTTTGCCTGGTCTTCAGTCTTTTCATTTCTTCCCCTCCCCCCACCCCAATCTTTGGCCTTATTTTAAATTGTCTTTTCATAGGGAAAAATATTTTCAGCAACCTACATGCACAACCAACTTTCCATGAAAATAAACTTTGTTTTTCCATTGCCCTAGACTCCCATTCTCTGACACATTTGATATTCTAGACTCGGCCAAAGTCAAAGCACTTCCAAAAATGCCTCCTGCACCAATATGGTTTTCAGACCAACTTGATACGATGCAGTTGAATTTGACAGCAAGCAGAGAGGAAATGACTTAAATCAGAAGCAGGCTTGGTTTAAAATGGTCTTGTCTGTATGGTTGTTTTCTTTTTTCCTAGATGGTTCCAGAAAAAATAAAATATAATTCTTGTGAGTGTCTACTTTGGACCTTGTTTTTTCCCTTCTTTGTCATTCTCTGTGGGACTCCCAAGAGGTTGTTTAAGAGAATTTTCCAGAATCGAAAGGAAGAGGCAGGGAAAGACTCAGTGTGCGCTTACTAACTTAACTCTTTCTCACCTGTGGGTGAGCTAGTTTGGTCAGCCAGCCGAGGGATCACTGCTCGACGCTCACCTGCTTCCTCAGCCTCAGCAAAACACATATCCTTCGGTCTAGGTAGGGTGAGTTTGAAAAGTTCTCTTTGCGAATCTTGGTAACTGTGCCAGAAACGACTTAGAGAGCTCAGTGGTGTAGCACCAAACCTTTAAAATGTAAAATACTCAGGGAAGGAAAACTAGCTTAAAAAAAGACAAACCCCAACGAGAGCAAAGATAACTCTTTAAAATGTGGGAAGAAGCTGAGTCAGACCCTCTCAACAAGCTTCACTGAGACCTGGGGACTTGTAGCAACATGATTTTTTAAATAAAAAACTTACATAGCAACTTTTATCCAAGGCTAAATATAGAGCAGAGTGTTACAGGTTTATATCCAGCTCTGTGTAATAGTCACTTACACCAGCATGCCACCCCACTCCTGTGTCTCCCAGAGTCCAGCTATAAAAGGAAGTTTTTACACCTGTCTTTATGCCCAAAATGCTTAATGTGGTTCATTGCTCAAATTAATCTGTATCTAACCAACCAAAACTGTCTCCTGATATTGCCATGTGTCCTTTAGGGGGCTTACTGGCCCCTGGTTGAGAACCACTGTTCTTTTTTATTTGTGATAGAAACAGAGAAAGAGACAGGGACAGACAGGAAGGGAGAGAGATGAGAAGCATCAATTCTTCGTGTGGCACCTTAATTGTTCATTGATTGCTTTCTCATATGTGCCTTGGCCATGGGCTATAGCAGACCAAGTGACCCCTTGCTGAGCCAGCAACCTTGTGCTCAAGCTGGTGAGCTTTGCTCAAACCAAATGAGCCCACACTCAAGCTGGCGACCTCAGGGTCTCGAACCTGGGTTCTCTGCGTTCCAGTCCGACACACTATCCACTGCGCCACTCCCTGGTCAGGCAAGAACCACTGTTCTAAGTGAACTAACAAACCAAGGCACAGAGCAGTCAATAAACATACACGATAGTGCCCAGCCAAAAGGCAGTCGCCGAACTGGAAGAAGAAAACTGATGGCTCCTGTATCCTGAGCACATGGCCTCAGTGGAAGTTCACCTGAGTCCCTAATTATCCCTGGGGTTATTTCTGAAAATACACCTGCCCAAGTGTCGCCAGAGTAAATTTCCCCTGCATGCTAAACTGAATGCTCGACTGTGTTAAGGATGTTTGATTGATGTTATTCCCCTGGGAGTCACTAAGTGGGTTCTGAGACTAAACCCTCTCTCCAAGGGGACGAGTCCATATAGCATGAAATGGACCCAAAGCAATGCTGTAACTGTACATGTGAAATCATTTATAGCTTAGAACAGGGGTCCCCAAACTACGGCCCACGCGCCAAATAGAGCCCCCTGAGGCCATTTATCCGGCCCCGCTGCACTTCCAGAAGGGGCACCTCTTTCATTGGTGGTCAGTGAGAGGAGTACATTGACCATCTCATTAGCCAAAAGCAGGCCCATAGTTCCCATTGAAATACTGGTCAGTTTGTTGATTTAAATTTACTTGTTCTTTATTTTAACTATTGTATTTGTTCCTGTTTTGTTGTTTTACTTTAAAATAAGATATGTGCAGTGTGCATAGGGATTTGTTCATAGTTTTTTTTATAGTCCGGCCTCCAATGGTCTGAGGGACAGTGAACTGGTCCCCTGTGTAAAAAGTTTGGGGACCCCTGGCTTAGAACCTATACTGAGAGCAGAGCTGCTTATGGGCAGGATGGTGGGGGTGGGGGGGTGGGATGAGGGGCAGTGAATAAGGAGTCCACAGAATGATTTAGCCAAGCAGATGAACGCTTTTAGATTTGTTAAGTACATGAACTACATTAAATTTTTTTTTCACAGCATTGCCTGGAAATGATTGCAACATGTACTTTTGTGAACTGATTTGTTCAATCAATTTGCATACCAATTGTTTTGATGTGCCTGCGTTTATCGCTTGACACAGGATAAAATGCCTGTCTGTCCCCACCCTTTTCTTTGTTCACATCAGCGTGTGAACTTGTTGATCTCTTCAAGTGAGTCAACAAAGTCAGGTACAGATTAATTTGAATAATGAACCACATTAAGCATGTTGGGAACAGAGACAGGTGTAAAAGTTTATTTTTATAATCTGAAATCTGAACTCTGAGAGACATAGAAGAGGAGTGGATAGGCATGCTGGTATAAGGAACAATCACCCCAACCTGAGTACACACCTGTAGCGCTCGGTTCTGTATTTGTTCAATGGACATGTGTCGAGAACCCACTGGCTCCAAGGCCTTCTGCTGATGCTAAGGGGAATACAAGAATGCTCAGTCAGCCTGACCTGTGGTGGCACAGTGGATAAAGCGTCGACCTGGAAATGCTGAAGTCGCTGGTTTGAAACCCTGGGCTTGCCTGGTCAAGGCACATATGGGAGTTGATGCTTCCAGCTCCTCCCCCCCCCTTCTCTCTCTTTGTCTCTCCTCTCTCTGTCTCCCTCTGTCTCTCCCTCTCTTCTCTAAAATGAATAAATAAAAAAATTAAATAAATAAATAAATAAGAATGCTCAGTCAGGTTCTATGCTTTGGTTTTTCGTTTTTTTGTTGTTTGTTTGTTTTTTAGTTTTGTTCTGTTTTTGCATAGACTAACAGAAAACTATTACATATGCATAAGAAATTATACTGAGGCAGAAGGTAATCAGCACTAATGACAGGAATAGGCAAAGTGTGTGTTTTTGGCATTCACCGTTTTTGGTCCCATGATACCACAAAGAATTTTGTTTTCATCATGGGAGGTAGCTGGTATGGAGGAAAAGGAACCCTAAATTTAGGATTAAAATAAAGTCTGAGCTGAATTGTAGTTCTTTAATTTTTTTTATTGATTGATTTTAGCAAGAGAGGAGGGGAGAAAGAGAGAGACAGGGGCCTCAATCTGTTCCTGCATGTGCACTCACCAGGGATCCATCCCGCAACCTGGGTGCTTCAGAATGATGCTCTGTCCAACCAAGCTACCCAGCCAGGGCTGAATTATAGTTCTTTCATTCTCGAGAGGCATACCTCTGAGCATGTTACTTAACCTCTCTGAACCTCCTTTCCTTTGTCTACAAGAAAAGAGAACAAGGGTAACTGTGAACAGCATAATTTTGTTAAACTTTTCAGACAAATGTTACAATTTCTAAAACTGGGATTTAAGTATAGTTATACTCTGTTTATTGTTTACTTTGTGCAAGTCCCTCTTGGTATATTATATTTGACCTCCACAATAATCCTGTGAAACAGGCACCATTGTCCTCCTTATCTAGATAAGCAATTTGAAGGCCAGAGAGATTGAAGTGATTTGTCTGAAGTCACATGGCTGGCATTCAGCAGACTGCTGAGTCTATTGAACCTGGGCCTACAGAATCCGAGAGCATGAGTAATCTCCACGCCACCACACTGCCTTTCCACAATAGTCTCTACTTTGCATAAAAGAACAAAAAAAGTATGACTGAACAAGTTAATATGGCAGCCATCAAAATGGGATTGATAAAAGAATCGTTGATAAAAAGATTGATTTATCATATTTCAAGAAAAAAATACAAGTTACTCTCAATGGTATTCTTATATGAGACAAGACAACTTAGAATTTGAGACCAAAAATAAGTGTGAAGATTCTTGCAGAGGTCCATGTCCTATGCTATTTTTTTTTTTTTTTTGGTTCAACACTTGAACAGATTAAGGGCCTGAAAACGTTGGGAGGTTTTCCGAATTTATGTTTGAACTCAAAACCTAGCATGCCTGTCTTATCTAGAAAGGGAGAAAGGACCAGGCTATCGCTGTATTCTAGACTATGAAGAGAAAGAATTAGGTAGCTCTTCTCAAGAAATGAAGACATTTGCTTACTGGCAGGTCAAATATATGTAGTATGAGATATCTGGTAGAAATAATCTACTTTTATGCATTACAGATTGAAATTGTTTTTGCATTTGTAATCCCATTTCAGATTGAAACTGAAGTTGCTTTTCTGGGAGAGAACAGGGAAACATAAAATCCCGAAAAATATTCAAGGCCAATAAGGGTCTGAAGAGACCCCTTGATAAAGTAGTCTGTTTCAGGCTGGCTGCAGACAGCTGTCTCATTTCATCCTTAGAACAGGAATGTAAGCGCATGCTATACACTGTTCTGCAGGTGAGTGCAGTGAGCAAATTGAGGTGCAATGAGCCTTGCACTTTTCCCATGGTGTCTCTGAATACTGCTTTCTTTTTTTTTTTTTTTTTCTTTTTTACTTATCATATTTTTCTAAAGTAAGAAGTGGGGAAGCACAGAGACAGACTCCCGCATGTGCCTGACCGGGATCCTCCCCGCATGCCTACCAGGTGGCGATGCTTTGCCCATGTGGGGTGCTGCTCCGTTGCAACCAGAGCCATTCTAGCACCTGAAGCAAAGGCCACAGAGCCATCCTCAGCACCTGGGCCATCTTTGCTCCAATGGAGCCTTGGCTGCAGGAGGGGAAGAGAGAGACAGAGAGGAAGGAGAGGGAGAAGGTGGAGAAGCAGATGGGCGCTTCTCCTGTGTGCCCTGGCCGGGAATCAAACCCGGGACTTCCCCATACCAGGCTGATGCTCTACCACTGAGCTAGCTGGCCAGGGCCACATGTCACTTTCTGAGAACTGGCCACCTTCCACAAGGAAAGGGGTCCTCTCTGGCCCCACCTTGGCCAGCCATGCTACCTGAGCACCGAAGCACTTCTCACTCACCAGCTCTGCATTGTTCTGCTCACCCTCTGTCAGGTACACACAGGGGACACCAGCTGGTAACATAAAGCAGCACTATTTCCAATGGCCGATGACCTTTGAATGGACCAGTGTTTGACAGACAGCATTCAATCGCCTGCAAAAGGCGTGCACATCTCCTTGGAAAGCTCCTGCCACAGAGGTGTAGGTCCAAAGTACAGGGGATAATTCTCACAATATAAAAGAAGTTTCATCTCTGCCTAAGCAAAGGATCAAGTAGATAAATCTGTAGCTAAAAAGGAATCCTTTGAGGCCTCCAAAGCCAAAGAGAAATTTATTATCTTTGGATCATCTATTACTCCCCTCCATTAGGGCAGATCATTGAGGTTACCTGGATTCTCTAACCTTACACCACCGCTAAAGACTAGGCATTTGTCTGTTTTTATAGATAATGAAAATAACTATCAGAGGTTAAGCAAGTTGCCCCAGGTTACATAGCTGGGAGGAGCCAGCTTTTCAACCTCACTTACCTTGGTAAGATATTATCCTCCCAATAAAACATAGAGTGCAGTGAAATGAGGGGAAACACTCCCTCTCTTTAAATTCATGATCAAAAAATTTAACTTCTGGCTCAAGTTTCCAACCTTACAATTTGTCAGCTATCTACGGTGACTGCTGGCCTTTTCCGTATATCTAGTAACTTTCAGGGCCCGTGAATGTAAGTGCTCATTAACTGGAAAAAAATGTTATTAATAGAAGCCCTCAAAACATGGCATAGCAAAAATAAAGCCAAAGTGGAAAAACAACATCAAGATACATGATTCATTCCAGGTCAAACAGAAAAGATTTTTCAAATTAAAAAAAAGTAATCAACCACTTTATCAATACCAGCAATAAAAATGACCATTAGGCATTATTACATTCACTCTAATGGAGAAAGTAGAAATTATTATCCCTGTATCAAGTTGACAAAACTAAAACTAAGCAAACTGTTTAAGGCCATTGACCTATCAAGTGCTAGAACCTGGATTCAAACTAGGACTTTCTTGTTGATAAACTTATATTCTCCCTATTGCACTAACATCTATGACAAAGAGCTGTTTATATGTACAACCCTTTGTATAATGACTTCCCAACTCCTCATATTGGGGGTAGAATGTCCCAAGACTGAGAATTATGAAATGGAACCAGTGCCTACAAATCTTCACCACTGGGCTGACTTAGGGCTTGAAATTTTCACACTGCTACCAGCCCTCCAGAAGAACTAGTTAATTTAAAGAGCTAGCTAGATTGGATAGCATAATAACCAGTGAACTTGAGGGGAAAGTCCTGAGAGACACTTTATTTTTTTTTATTATTTTTATTTTTATGTATGTGTGTGACAGAGACAGAGAGAGGGACAGATAGGGACAGACAGACAGGAAGGGAGAGAGATGAGATCATCAATTCTTCGTTGCAGCACCTTCGTTGTTCATTGATTGCTTTCTCATATGTGCCTTGAGCTGGAAGTGGGGTGCTACTGCAAACAGAGTGACCCCTTACTCAAGCCAGCGACCTTGGGGCTTCTAACCTGGGGCTTCTGTGTCCCAGTTGGATGTTCTATCTACTGCGCCCCCTTTGGTCGGGCCTGAGAGGCACTTTAGTCAAAAGAGCTCTCAACATAGAAGTGGCAACATGAGGGCATTAGACACCTGGGAGAAAATGGCCTCACCTCAAAGATCAAGCTAAGCTTGCCCCGGCTGGAAGCACTCCCCATCCGATGCAGAGAGAATGGTGTAGAAAAGGTCTTTCAACAGTGCAGTGCTTCAACCATCTACAGGGCTCAGAGTTTCCAGTTGCTAGTACAGAAAATATATTTGGAAGACACGGCTGGTGTCTATACTGCATCTTCAAGAAGTAAATTGAGTCAAAATCTTGATTCCTCAGTCAGAAATTGTCGCTGTACCAAAAGGCATATAGAGTCATCCTGTGCCCACGTACCTCGTTATCCACTGAGGTTTTGACCCCAGATCTCTTTCTTCTGTTGAGCTGGGAGGCACAGCCCCTCTAGGTTAGTTCAGGCTTAGCCTAGAAGGAGGCTGAACTTTCTGAGGCCAGCGTGCTAGCAAAAACCTTGTCCTAGCAAAACCTTGAGCGCTTGTTAAAACACGGGTTGGTTGCTGGGCTCCACCCACAGCGGTTCTGAGTCAGTGGTTGTGGGGTGAGGCTGGAGAACCCTGCATTTCTGGGGTGGGGCCTGAGACTGTGCATGCCAGCTTCTCCAGTGAGGCCAATGCAGCTGGTCTGGAGAGCATGTTTTGACAGTCGCCCTTAGAGATGCACATTCCAACTTTGTCCCGGGGTCTTCCATCTCCAAAAGCGGGAGGGGGGGGCAGAAAAGACAATGCAAGGAAAGAGCACCTGGTCAGGAAGAGCTGGCTAATGCCTCTCTTCCCCAGAGCCCTACACAGTTCTTTCTAGGGCCACCTCAGCCCCACCTTTCTTTGAATCAGCCACATAAAAATAAAAAAAAAATTTAAAATAATCTGAGGAGCAAAATAAATCCCCCTCCCCTTGCAAACGAGTAGGAGACAACATGAACCTCGTTCCTCCCCGAGAAGGACCCGGTCATCCATCTTCTCGTTAGTGGCAGAGCCCAATTAAGCTTGGATCTGTCACTAACCAGATTTACAGTCTCAGGCTGTATCGAACGACATTTTACGAAGACGTTTACCATAAAAATAAAGGAACTGACACGTCTACTACAAATATTCTCTCAGAAATTTTATTTGTCCATCTCAGAGAAGCGCGCACTAAAATGAATCAACACACCAAGAGAACAAACAAATGAATGTGTGGCAGTTCCCCAATTGCTTTTTCTCTTTAGACCTATGGTTTCTGAAAGTGCTCTAACCATGCGAACTAGAGAGGCTGAAGTTAATTGTATAATGTACTAGATAGTTGCCGGGATAACTATCATTTGTTTGTTTGTTTGTTTGTTTTTACCTCAAATGACTTTCAACTAAGGAACATGTACAAATAAACAATCACTTCTTCCAGCTTGAATGGTAATTTATGAAGTTTTAGGGTTTAGAACCTGTAAAACAGTTTTAGCTTGGAAGATGTGTTGCAGGCTGGAATGCTTGTGGGAAATATCCTCTCCATAAAGAGTTCTCGCTCCAAAACGCCTGGATCAATGACCATAAAGCGCTTTGAGGAAAAAGGGAGCAGCATCTCACGTCTGGCAGGACCCTGGCAGGGTTCGCTGGAAACCCCGCTGCAAGCCAAGCGCGGTGAAGCCAGGCCTCTTCCATTCAGGGCTGGTCCAGTTCCAGGAAAATGCCTTGGGCTTGGGACAGCTCTAGAAAGACTCTGCTCTAGCTGGCACCGAACCAAGGTCCGTTTCTTCTGGGGCTCCCAGGTCCCTCCACAGAATGAGTCAGCTTCAAGGCCCTGAAGGTGTGGGCTGCAGCTGAGGCCTGGAGGACCCTATGAAGAATAACCCCAATGCCCTACCTCCTTTTGGCTGAGAGATTGCCCTTGCAGAATTCCAAAACGGGATGAAGCACAATGCGAAAGAAATGTAGTATTTATTGAAACTATCCTGTGGAGCTTTTTAAACATGCACAATTTGATTTAGTGCTTATATTAACCCTAAAAGACAGGAATCATTGCCTCTTCCATTATACGTGTGGGATAAGGGAATGTTCAAGGGTATTAAGTAATATGCCCAGCATCACACAGCACATCAGTGACAGAACTTAGATAAGGATCAGAGCCTGTTTCATCCAAAGTAACCACGTCTACCAGATCCTTTTTTTTTCACCTTTTTTATTTTTTATTTTTTTGTATTTTTCTGAAGCTGGAAACGGGGAGAGGCAGTCAGACAGACTCCCGCATGCGCCCGACCAGGATCCACCCGGCACGCCCACCAGGGGCAACGCTCTGCCCACCAGGGGGCGATGCTCTGCCCCTCCGGGGCGTCGCTCTGTTGCGACCAGAGCCACTCTAGCCTGGGGCAGAGGCCAAGGAGGCATCCCTAGTGCCCGGGCCATCTTTGCTCCAATGGAGCCTTGGCTGCGGAAGGGGAAGAGAGAGACAGAGAGGAAGGGGGGGGGGGAGTGGAGAAGCAAATGGGTGCTTCTCCTATGTGCCCTGGCCGGGAATCGAACCCGGGTCCCCCACACGCCAGGCCGACGCTCTACCGCTGAGCCAACCCGCCAGGGCTACCAGATCCTTTTAATTAACTACGGGAAGGGGACATTTAAAACAGCCCTACAATATTTACTTTAAGCCATTCAGAGTGGGGGAAAAATTATCTGCAAATTTTTATCAGTGTCAAGAAGTGATTCCCACCAGCAAGCCAGCAACATTTCAAAGTAGGTGATGTTGCATTTACAACCTTCCCATCTCCCAACCTCCCTTTCCCCCACCTAGGACCCAGATAATCCTTTCTATCAGAGCTCTGTTCCAGCTCCTCAAGTTTTCCAAACCCCTGGTGAGGTCTCCCATGCAAAGTCACAAAGACCCTGCAATCGTACTGGAGTCTACTCCCCTGTACAAGAACAAACCCCTCTAATACTAATAGGGAGGCAAACATCTCTTGCTTTAAAAAGAACCCTTCCTTCCCCACCATCACCCTCTTGTCCACACTCCACATGTTTCCGTATACCTGGACTCAATTTGTGAAATGAGAGTTAAATGTATCTGAGTAAAATATTTGGTACCACCCGAATGACAAGTACGTTCAACTCTTCAGAAATGTCTGCGTGTGGAGCTCTCAGTGAATTTCTAAGACTGGGTGGAGAATTTTATGAGCTGAGGAATTTCTCAATGCATCCCTTCCTGGCTCTATCATTCTTCACTCTCACTCCCTGAGCTCCAAGAGGACTGCTTGTGCAGCCAACCCCTATAGGAAAGTTTGCGAAAGTCTGACCTAACATTACCAGGCTGTGACCTGGTGAGCCTTTCTGCTGCTCTGGTTTCTTCCGAATAAAGAGATTTCATCTTTCCATGAACAATCATAGACCCAAAAATGAAAAAATGCCAAGAAAACCCACTGTAGCCAAGGCAGCCATGGGAATTCCCCAAACTCCTGAAGAACTGAAGAGTGTAGTTTCCCAAAGAAAATATTTCATTAAATACTATATGTCAAAAAACTTTAAATTTTTTATATAGTCAAACAATTCTTTGTTCAGACATGCTACTTGCTGAGGATTGTTGAAGAGCTGGTCAGTCCTGTCTTGCTTAGCCTCAGAACACATATCGCTACAGCCACATCAATTCTGAGAAGCTGAAATATTAAACTCGATACATACTTCCAAGGCATAGGTTGTCTTTGATTTATTGTTAAGGAAAAATGAACTGTGTATTTAAAAATCCAGTGCTGTACTTTCCGAAGCAGAATGGACAGAGGCTCCTTACTGTTGTGAAGACCCAGCTTGCTTCCTATAACAATTGGAAAGAGAAGGGGGGGGGGATATAAGTACAGTGGGAGGAGGAAACATAGGTGAGGGTGTAGAAGAGCCTGCCCCCAGCTCTCTATCACCCATATATGGGTGACATTCCACCCAATCACTGGTTTTTAAGGCACCTGCTATGGGGGTAGGCTATGTTAGTGGGGTCAGAAGAGCAGATTATTGCAAACCATCCCTCCAGGGGTCCTCGTCGATACACTCCATATACTTCAGTCCCCATGGTCCCCTCGCTAGTGCTCAGCCATACCCCAGACCCCTCTGTCCTTGGGCCTCTGTTCAGGCTGTCTCCTTCTCCGGGCACCCACTCACCCAAATCTGTCTTCCTCCCACTGATCACCCACTATTCATTTCTCAAGGCCCATTTCAAATGTTATTTTCCTTGAGATGTCTTTTCTGATCCTTCCCAACAGGGGTGCATAGCTCCCTGTTGGAGCCTCTCAAGTACTATCTTCGTATTTACTAAAAGGGCTTTGTATCAGTTGTGGGATTCAAATAATTTAACAACCGGTTCTCTGCCCTAATGATCACTTTAAGTATAAAAAAAGATATACCAAAGGGTAGTTTATTATTTCATGCATTTAATACTTAAATAAGAACAATAAAAGAGGTACACAAAAACTAGATTATGTTATAAGAAAAAGTTTTAAAATGTTAATGAAAAAATATTAAATAATGCCTGACAAAAAACAATAAAACTGAATAAAACTGTTATTTAAGATATTTCCATATTGCTTCTTGATTGGCGTCCTCACTTGCAATTCTTTTCACCTATGGACAGAATGAATATTACTACGCGCGCTTAGAATTCTAAACTCTGTTGTGCAGATGAACATTAAAAAAGAGTAAGAAATGTAAATTTGTGATTTCCACATTGGGCGGCTACCCAGGCACCAGCCTTAGAGAGAACCCTGATTACAAGTGCCATTTTAACAACCGGTTTGCAGAGCTCAACAAAAAAATTATGCATCAGTTCTGCTGAACCGGTGCGAACCGGCTGAACCCCACCACTGCTTTGTATTACTGTATAATTATTTGTGCTTAATAGTTGGTATATTCCCCCTTCTAGAACGCTTATCAGAAAAATAAACGTGTTTTTAATGGAAGTGAGAAGAAAATTGTAGAAGGGTAAAGAAGAGATATAATCCTAGAATGTATTCTTTTTTCTCTCTTGGAAAAGCAAAGAAAGATACTTTTGTTTTTAAGAGAGAGAGAAAGAGAAGTATCAACTCGTTGCTCCACTTAGTTGTGCGTTGATCACTTCTCATATGTGCCTTGACCAGAGATCAAACTGGTGACCCCATGCTCGTCACCTCAGGATTGAGCCAAGGACCCGGCGTTCCAGGTTGATGCTGTATCCATTATGCCACCACGGGTCAGGCAAAGAAGGATATTTTTAAAACTCTTTCCATCTTCTGGGACTCTTGTGCTGCTTTGCTTTGAATGTGAAATTGAGTTTATCATTCTTGTACTTTTCCTTTGGGTAGCTGTGATCCAGCCCGGAGTTGAGATTACTTGTACAGGGATAAGAGTAGGGATATGCTAATACTCAACATTCAGAGAAGGAATAGGAGACCTGATTTCAGACAACCAGGATTGTTGCTGAACTTGTTTGGTGGCCTTGCAGGTCAATGTCTATATTAGGGCTTTAGAGTAGTAAAAAAAAAAATGTAGCTTGCTTGTGACTTTTTTCACATGTGAGGATCTCCAACAGACTCCTAGCTTGTGGCTTTGTAATCCTCTCCTAACAATAATATAATCAACCTAATATTTTAACCCCAATGTAAGTTTTGGATAAATAACAATCAGAAAAGAGCCTCCATGTTAAATTTTTAAATGTTGCCTGATTACCCTTGGGGCATTTTACTTCTACTAACTTAGTTGTTCACGTTACTACAAAGGTAGATTTCACCACCATCCCAGAGTGGCCTCCCCCCCCCACACACACACACAAAAGCATTGCCCATTGGCGTTCAGGGGTCCAGCCTTCTAGACAGAGGGACAGTGCTCTGAAATGGCCAGAACTGCCGGCCAGAAGTCCACTGGGCAGTATGCAGTTTCCAGGGGGCTTTGGCCCCTCTCCCAGGATGATGAGGTTAAGGGAGGGCTAGACCTTAGCTCTCATGTTTCTATCCTGAACATTTCTATATAGTACGTTCCCACACAGCCTCCCCGCTCCCTCCCTCTGCCCTGCACACCCTGCCAACCTTGGCTCCAGCCAGGCAACTCTCTTCTAGAGCACCTTCACTAAGACATAAACTCCATGCTAATCTATTTCCATCACCCAAGGTCTAGCTGGAAGTAGAAAACTGAAAAGCATCTCTTTATTCTCCTTTAGCTTCTTCACTAACTAGTCAGAATTTGGTTTTGCCCACACTTCTTTTCTTTCCCCAATTAGAGGCTCGGTGAGCATTGCTGAGAGAGTCAGGTGATATGATTAGTGTTCACAGGCTAGAGGACAAATCCTTCTCCAGCACGGTGTCCCCAGAAGCACCTCCTATGTGAATCAGACCCGAGAAAAGAGACGTTGGTCTCTTTTTAGCTAGCTTGCACAGCAATCCCACCCTCCTACCTTTCGACACACACCTGCAGCAGGCTCTGAACTTCCCAGATTCCATAGCCTTCTCTGCAAGACCCTCTTCCTGTGTACTCCCTACCTTGGTTACCTAGCAACAAAAGCCTGTACAGCAAACTGCCACCACTTATCTACAGGTCAGTGAGAAGACACCCAAACTCCCCACATCAATGCTCTGTCACCTATGAAAAGGGTAATGTTACTCATGTGATGCTAGAAGGATGAAAGAATTGACCATATCTACCTGCTTTACAATTTTCTGGGGCCACCCTACATCATCCTCAACAATTCCTCTTCCACTCTGCTCCAATAATAAAAGTTATTTGCAAAGGTGTCATCCCAGGGATATCCCATCACATGTCATCAGGAACACTGGCTGGTACGCATGGAGTGCCAATGTCTTGAAGATCCTCTGTCACATCTCCTGGGGATTTTTCCCTAGAAGAGGAGGAAGGATAATGGAGCTCTTCCCCATCCACTTCTCTAATCAGATTTTCTTCAGCAAATTCTCAAATCCATGGAAGAGGGTAAGTGTAATAGAGAAGTACAGGGTGCTGAAGCCAGAATAGACTGGGCTCAAACTGTAACATCGCGATTTGAGTTTTATGGCTTTGAGCACATTACTCTGGCTTTCTTGGCCTTGGTTTTCTCAAGGGAATCGGGGAGACCTCACTAAACGCGCCAAGGCTTGTGAATAAGAGACGCATCCTTTGCAATGTAAGGACTCAAGAGTGGAGGCCCTCCCCCTACAGAGTGAGCGTTCAGGTCCACTTGGTGACCTATGTGAATGGCGCTTCCTGGAACTGCTCAGTGTGACGCCCGGGGGATATTTTACCCTGTAGCTCTCAGACAATGTAAGTAAAAAGAAAGACCTTTAAAAGTCCACGTGGAGCAGAAGTTGGGCAGCTAGTGGGAAGTTCTCAGCAGCAGCAATTGCATTTTCGATTTTGCCCAAGTATACATTTGGTTCAGGGCAATTTTGGAGCCAGAGAGAAGGTTCACCCTTTTTTATTATTTTTTCTGTGGGTTCATGTCTGGGAACACTAGAATTTTGGGGTAAGTAATGGGATTTTAGGCATAAGCAAGAGGGATATTATGCAGATTAGATGCAATTAGACATTACGGAAAGACAGACTTGTTACCATCAAGGATCTTCTAGCATATAGAGCAGGGATTGTTAATCCTGAATGAGGCTCAGAGGACCCACGGACCTCCTGGAATCGTACACAATTGTGTGCAAGTTTGTGGGCAATTTCTAGTCAGAAGGTCCACAGCTTTCTTCCAATCCTCAAAGGGATCCCAAAAGGGGGTGGGGGGGGGGGAGAGAAATGGTTAAGAAGCCCAGATCAAGACTAAAGAATCATCTAATTGTAGTAATTTTCCTAAGGAATGGCACAAAAATAGACTATTCACAGTCATCTAACTCTGGGTTGCTCACACTGGTTTAGATAAAGGTCAGGCTTAATTCCTGGCCCGCTGAATTTAAAGATAGCCTTGACTCTCCTTCCTCTGTAAACATGTGATTTTTCCATACATTGGGATTTCTCAGAACTCGTTCACAAACCCTGCGCCAAGGTCTCTGGCCCCCTCGCTGTTCCATTTGGGATGTCTTGAGCCGCACAGTAATCTGTGAGCAGACCGCTGCGTTGAGCCCTCCTCCCTGTATGACTAACAGGAAGAGAAGTTTGGCAGCGATACAGCCTTAATGAATGAAAAATGCAAACCTTGCAAATCCCTCCGCATTTAAATCCCCCAGAGTCCTGCTGCAGACGCATTTCCAAAAAGCCTGCATTTCCAAGATGCAATGGACTGCCCAAAAGTACATGGGCTTTATTGAAACCGATTTTATCAGGCAAGCACATGCAGTGGAATTGTATGAGACAGTGGGGAAATCTGTGGAAATGAGAAGCTCCAGTGAGAATGATCAGTCACATATTATCATTGCATGGTGCAGGCTGATCTGCACACAGGTCCAGGGGAGAGAAGGGGTCTGAGTCCATGCTGCTTTGCTGCCTCTCCCCGCCCAGGGTCTTGAGGAAGGAGGGCGACCTCCAGCTCGCGGTGCCCTCCTACAGGGTTTTCTCACGAAAACAGATGGTGCCAAGGGAGGAGCTACCCCCGAATTCTCACAGGGTGTAGCCAGTCATTTCTTCTCATTTATGGGCCTGAATTTAGCGCGGTAAAGACTCTAGGGAGGTGTTGGGGCAAAAAGGCTGTTTCGATGTTAGCATAGAGAACACAGGCTTTCCCGGGGCCCGGGGCTCTCTTCCTCCTGGGAATAGGATTGCATTACCCCGGGCAGGATACAAATTATAGTACAAGCCCACAATCCATTATTCAAAACCTCGCAGGCCAGATATGTTTTAGAATTTGGGCTCTCAGAGGTTTTTAAAAGTATATACTCTACTTCTCAGAGAGAATAGGGCAGCCACTCCCATA
Organism: Saccopteryx bilineata; assembly: GCF_036850765.1. Classification (NCBI taxonomy): domain Eukaryota; kingdom Metazoa; phylum Chordata; class Mammalia; order Chiroptera; family Emballonuridae; genus Saccopteryx; species Saccopteryx bilineata. The sequence continues at coordinate 188,657,664 of NC_089490.1, read as the reverse complement.
ATCAAACAGACCCCAGTTTTATCTTCTTCCAGCGTTTAAGTGTTGATCATGTCTCCCCTCGTGGTTTCAAGACAGGCCTAACAACCTCAGAAAATACCATTCTCATGCAATGAGAGGGAGAGAGAGAAAGACGTGGCTTTCCCCTCATGTTGCTCTCTGTTATCACAGAGAAAAACATTTTTCTGGAAGCCCCGAGGAGATTGTCCCCAGGCACCATCATCTAACATGAGCTGCAGGTAAACATTCATTTCCTGCACTGGGGAGGGATATGCCCTCCCTGAGTACACTGCTCCCGCAGCCGAACAAAAAAAGTCAGAGTTCTTATTCAAGGAATAAGGAAGGAACCATGTTTGCTAAGAAAACCAGTGGCAATGTCCGCTACCACCTAGATTGTATCAGAGTCAAGGCAGTGTTCTGCTTCCTAGGGAAGGAACAGCAGAAATGGCCTAAATGACCTCTGATTAAAGTCTTAACCACCTGGGACCCTAATCTATTTGCTTCCTTTATGCGGACACCAACTTAGACTTGTTACTCAGGTACAAAAACTAAATTCTATTGAAAATAACTGGTGGTAATTAATGTCTTCTCTTAGGATTTGATATCAAGGCATGACGTTTCACTCTCAGTAATAAAAGAGAAGGGGGTGAGTGGGGAGGGCATGGGAGTGAGAGAAGGGAAGATTAAGCAATAAAGATACCAGTTACAGACTAGATCGGGGGTTACCAAACTGTGGTCCTTGAGCCAAATCCCACCTGTTGCCTGTTTTATAAATAAAAATGTACTGGTACACAGTCATGCCCACTGGTTTGCACACTACTTCTGGTTGCTGGTGTGCTACAATAGTAGAGTTGCAACATAGACCATAGGGCCTGCAAAGTGTAAAAGTTTGCTATGGTAGCCCTTTACAGAAAAGTTTGTTGACACCTGAGTTGGACCAACAAATCAAGACAACAGGAGAACAAATAGAAAATAATACTCTATGTTCTCAAGTCAAGGAAGGATCCCAGAGGAATTAACAAGGATAGCACAAGATGGACTAGTGTAGCAACAGGGAATCTAGGTTAAATGCCCTAAAATCTAGGCATAAGGCGATAGGCATGTAGAAACTTGCATGGCCCACAGCCACTAGAAAGAAGGAAATAGCCAAAGGAAGGCCAGATTCCAGAACTCACCACAGGACTACATAACCAAATAAATGAGCTAGGTGGCAATTCAAAATGTAACCCAAAGTAGATGCATGGTTCCTCCAAATGGGCTTATGAACCAGAGAGTGGGGAAGGGTGTGTGTGTGTGTGTGTGTGTGTGTGTAAATTCAAAAATTTAAAGGGAACAACCTCATAATTGGTGTGAGAGCCCACCCCACACAGAAGCAAACTACAAATCGTGAAATTTGGTGGTCAGGACAGATGTGTGGCACAGAGCCAGAGTTTGGTACACTATGTGCAATAAACATGTACTGGCCTATCGAAATGAATCTGCCTCAAGTCAGAAGTGTTCTGGGAAGTGACCAGAACTGAGTCACATGAGGAGAAACCAGCAGCTTATCTGAGTCCCTGTGGGCAATAGAAGCAGGGACCCTGGGTGGCTGAAAAAAAGCTATTTCCATTGGAGATAATTACTGGAGACTGTTGATCTAGAATCACCACCCTCTACCTTAGATAGAATGAAAAACAAACAAACAAACAAAAAACATTATTTCCCAGCTCTCTTTATTCAAGATTCCCTTCTATGTGTTTAAGTACAAACGCATGGGCTATCTCCCACTTCCCCACTCTGTACTTTGATGATGTTGTTGCAACATGATGTAAGATTGTATTTTTAGTTAATGTTTCCTGGTGGCAGCTGGAAAAGAATCTTAACATCAATATTAAAAATACTTGAAAATTGAACTGTGAGATGTGCTTCCCTGTAGGCAGTGAATCCACCCCACAATGTGAGGATTCTTACAGTTCCATTAAACAGGGTGTTCCCTTCCAGAAGGTAGTATCCTTGCCTCTTCCTGTTCCTCTGCAGCCCAGATCTTATGAGGAGTCCTCCTTAATCCTTGGAGATTTAGGTAAACTTGCTTTGAATTTCCAGAGTTAGGCCCTGTATGAGCCCAGGGCCTCCCCACATTTTCCCAAGAATTCCTGGCCTTTTAACCCTGGTTCCCTCTATCTTTGCTCCTACATCTGTTTCTGGACTCTGGGTTTCATACTGTTATGGGTTGAATTACATCTCCGAAGAAAGATACGTTGACATTCTCACCCCAGGAACCTCAGAATGTGATCTTATTTGGATACGGAGCCTTCACACGTGTAGTCAAGTTGAGATGAAGTCATAAAGATGGGCCCTAATCCAACATGACGGCTGTCCTTCTCAAAAGGGAAAATTGAGGTCCAGAGAAAGGCACGCACAGAGGAAAGATGAACATGAGGAGAAGACAGCCATCTCCAAGATGAGGAAACTTCAGGCTACCAGAAGCCAGAAGAGGTCCTTTTCTAGTGTCTTCTGAGAAAAAACACCCCTGCTGACAGCTTAGTTTTGGACCTGTGGGCTCCATACCTGTGAGACAACACGTTTCTGTTGTTCAAGCCATCTGGTCTGTGGCATTTTGCTACAGCAGCTCTATGACACTAACACACATGCCCTGTAGGCGCAGGCTCAAAGCCCTGCCCCTTGCCCAGGAAACACAAGCACATCTGTCATGCCATGCCTCTCCTGAGGTTACTACCTTGGGTTCCCCAGAGCCGCGACTGTACAACCCCAGACTGCAGCCTCGGCCTCCCCTTGGCCTCTCCCTCACACTCACTCCACCTTCAGGGACGACTCACACCACCTGAAGCTTCCTGAGAAGTGCGGGCTGGGCCCCTGACCAGGCCTGCCTGCCCTCTCAAAAACTACTGGAGTTCGAGAAAAGAACATTTCTCCACTTCATTGTACTGTCAGAACATGTGATCCTAGGGTTCAGGTTGCTGCTTAGATTTGCACTTACAGGCCTTTGTCCACTTTCACCGTGAAAGAGCAGCAAGAATGTCTAGGGGTTACAGCTGCCAGAAGGAAAGAGGGGTCAGGCTGGGGCTTTTCTCTAACCTGGGACTTCTGAGGCATAGCACATTGGTTGAGCATGATAGATCCAACGGCTGGTCCTCCACTTTCCACGCAATACACACTCAGCATGATCAAGTAGAGGTAACCTTGTAACCAAATGGCTGATCTATGGGGCCCACTTAATTCACAATATTAAATATTGCCAAACGTACTATAATACTCTGGTCTTCTTTTAAAAAGGGGGGTCTTTTTTTCTCTAAATAAAAGTACATTGAGACAGGGCAAGCCATGTTATTATTTGGATTACTGATAAATATAAAATCAGAATAATTGCAGCTAAAGCATACGGTGGTGTGGAGATCAAAAAGCATGAGCTCTAGAGGCAGATAGAATGGGGTTTGAATCACTATGCTACCACTTATTGGCTGTATAACCTTTGGCAAGTTCCACAGTCTTGCTTTCTTCACCTATAAAATGAAAATTATAATACTTACCTCATAGGATTAGTCTAAGAATTACATGAGTTGATGTATGTTAAGTGCCTAGCAGAGACCTGCCTAATCCCTCCATAAGTTATCTACTATCTTGTATAAAAAGATCAGCTCTCTGGGCCAAATGGTTGGGGGCGTGGCATCTGCCAGCTGTTGCCACAAACTATGTTTAGTTACTGATAACAGAGACTTGAAATAACAGGGTTTAAACAAAACAGAATATTCTTTCTCCCTCTCTCTTTCTCATTCTATCTCTCTCACACACAGGAAAAAGCAATGGGTAGCCAGGGCAGGTATTGTGACCTGAGGTCATGAGGGACATAGGATCCTATTTCTCTTTGCTCAGGCCTCTTTATTATGTTGCTCCTTTCCTTAAGGTTACTTCATGAGATGAAGCTCTAGCCATGACATCTTAATCATAGACAGCTGTTTGTCTCCTTTAGGTCAGAGTCTAAAAATTCTTGTTTACACTTCATTAGCCGGAACATAATTATACGGCCACACCTAGCAGCAAAGTGGGCTGGGAAAGGTAGTTTTTTGTTTTTGGTGTTTTTTTTTTCAGCTGGGCACTTTGTTTTCCTAGATAAAATGACGGTTATCCCCACTAATCTGAGGGGAATACGTTCCAGGACCCCCAGTGGATGCCTGAAACCACAGGTAGCTCTGAACCCTGGATATGCTATGTTTTTTTCTAAGCATGCATACTGTGACAACGTTTAATTTATAACTTAAGCACAGTTGGAGATTAATGATAGCTAATAATAAAATAGAACAATCATAATAGTATTCTACAATATAAGTTATGTGAATGTGTATTTTCTCTGTCTCTCAAAGTATCTTATGTGCTATACTTACCCTTTCACCTAAAAGGTGAATGGCTTCTCTTCAGCATATCTGAACTGCCAGCATCACTACTCTAGCACTCTGGGGATATTATTAAGTAAAACAAGGGTGCCTTGAACACAAGTGCTGGATACCATGACAGCCCAAGATGGCTACTCAGTAACTAACGGTAAGGAGCACCTGCAGCCACATGCAGACACTGGACAAAGGGCGACCCATGTCCTAGGCAGAAAGGAGCAAGGCTCGTGAGATCTCATCATGCTAGTCAAAACAGTCTGAAGCTTAAAACTTATGAATTGTTTATTTCTGGAGTTTTCCACCTAATATATTTGAACCGTTGATTGACTGTAGGTAGCTGAACCCCAGAAAGCAAAAGGCAGGTAAGGAAGGAGGTGCCTTCTTCCTCTTACTGAGGAAGAAGAAGAGAATGCATGTTGACAGGCCTCTTGGTTCTCTGCAACAAGAGCCTTTGTTCTTTTCTAACTTAACCTTCACAAGGGCTTGGAGCTATAAAGGACTGGAGGTTCTGAGGTCCAGAGAGACAGGTCACCCTGAAAGGCCAAAAAGAGAGCTGACACCAGCCAGGATCCCTTTGGCATAACAACACAGGTTATTTCTAGAGACAGAGAAGGGTGAGCACCAGGCTGAAATGAAGACCTTGATTTGACAAGGGTTCTCAACTGAGAATAAAACTTGAACAAGTTTAAGCCCTTTATGAATTGGTGCTTATAACACTGGTGGTTGAGGCCAGGCAGGTTCACACTGGATTTGGGCAGATGGTAGAGAAACTGCGAAGCCGGAAACGTTGGGCCATACCATTTATTGGAGGTGAGCAAATAAACAACGGAAAACCTGCCCTGGAAGCAGAGGGCAAGGGATCAGGAAAACCACACCTTGCAGTGGTGGGAGAGCCATCTGAGAGAATCGCCTTTGAAGGAAAGCACCAGTACTTTTTCACAGAGACACACACGTGGCTTTCTGCCAGGTGCTCAAGTGGTAACTGCACAAAGTGCTTGCAGCCGGTAAACCAGCAAGCAAGCCTAACACAGCTGTTTTTCCCACAGTGTTTTTTTTAAGGCCTGAAAGGCAGATATTATAAAATAAACCCTAGAGAAGAAAACCTGGGCCTGAGAACTGGCTCCCTCAGTGGGAGGCAGGAAAAGGAAGGAACCTTTACCGAGTGCCTATTTTAAAGAAGATGTATGAACTTTACATCATTCTCTCTTAACAGTGGTGAGCTAGATAGACATTCTTCACTCCAGGTGTATAGACTGAGGATCAGAGACGTTAGATAATTACCCAGGGGCCACTCAGTGAGGAAGGGGCAGAGCCAGGACTGAAGCCATGGTCTGTCTCACTCTGCAGCCTCAGCTTTTACCAGCTTCCTTCCTCTTCAGCTGGGCCCTGAATGAGGCAAAAATGAGCCTGACCCATGAAACCATGAAGAAACCACAGAGGACCAGAAAGATCAACTAACTTGGCAAAGACCTGGGATTCTTCCTCTACCAGTTTTACTCAGCATCCTCTCTTCCGTTTTCTGGTAGGTCCGTTGTCTCAGGCAACATTTCAGTTGATGTGGTTGATGATAATCATGATAACATGAGGATGCCTTGCACCATTGTTCATTCTCTTGAGAAAGCAAAAGGGAGGTCATCTGCCTTTAGAAAACATTGCACATTATATCCACTTCTTTGATAACTCTCAGCACATAAAATGCTGAAGCAAATAACTTGGTTTAATCGAGCATGGTTTAAAAAATTTCCTGTTTTATTTGGTGGCATTATCTTATCTTCCTTCCAATTATCCATGTAAGAAACTGTCAGATAGAGATAGACCATTCACTCCCCCACACACATTTCGGATCATATCTACATCTGTCACATTGCAAGATCTAAAGGGTCTATGCAGACCTTTTAGGCATGGAAGACATCTTGGTCGCAATCTAGATTAAAAAAAAAAAAAAAGAACAATCTAGATAAAAACAAATGACCAAATGAATCAGGGAGCAGATGGACCCTTTCCCAATATCTTGATACTATTAACACTACAACCTGGCGATTAACCCTTCTTGATGGCAATGATGTCACAGAATTTCTTTTTACTATCTCCTCACCCAGTGGTGTCTTTTACCAGAAAGATAAATGAGTAACTGAATAAGTCATGTTTCCTAGAAGGAAATTTCAGTTCTCACACTGGAGTCTCCAAAAGAAATATATTCCTCTAAGCCAACCAGTAATGTCCTACACTATGTTACTGCACACACAATATGGGAACTCGGGCAAAAAGACTCTTCAACTCACTCTGGACAGAAAAGGATATGTTAGCCCCAAGAAGGCCCACTGTTCACATGAACAGGGGCTGGTGAATGCGTTTCTGGGGTCCACATCGCACCTCGTCATCGTTGTGTCTTCATTATGGTGTCGACCACTAAACAAAAGTCAACTAGGTATTCCACCACCAAAAAGGATTTTTATTTGGGGAAAAAGGAAGGATTGCAAGCTGGTACATGGAGTCATGGCAAGCCATGTACACAAACTGCAGCAGACAATGACGGAGGAAGTACTTTATAGAGAGGAAGAGAAAGTCATGGGAAGGGGCTGTTACAGCCACAGAGCCAGGTTGTAAGTATAGAGTTCTTTCTACAGGGCTCGGGTGATGACATAGACTAAGAGCTTCTCCCGCAGGTCCTAGCCCCTCCCACAAGTGCTTCCAATTTCTGTCCAGATTAAGGTCTCTGTTTTAAATGTTAACAATGGACATAGACCATGGAGTTCTTTGTAGTGATTGCTATCCCAAGTAGGCCTCAGAGAGCTTACTTCTCTCACAGGCACCAGAGGAAATGTCTTTATTGAATGTTCTATATCTTTCTATACTGTTGATAATGTATGAATTTCCATCAATTTACTGAACATTTTTATTTAGGCATCTAAGTGCCAAGATTTAAGAAAAAAAAAGAAGGATAATTTTTGTAATACATTATTACTTAATTCTAAATGACCTTAGAAAGCCCTGGCCAGGTAACTCAGTTGGTCAAAGTGTTTTCCTGATAAGGTAGCAGGTTTGATCCCCGGTCAGGACACATACAAGAATCAACCAATGAATGCAAAACAAGTGGGAAAACAAATTGCTGTTTCTCTCTTTCTCTCTCTTTAAAATCAATAAATTTAAAAAAATTTTAAAAAGAAATTCTAGAACAATAAATAGGTTATAACAGTTTTCTAATCCACTACAAGATAGCATATATTCCTGTAATAATTGGATATAAAATCTTTTGAAATAATAGGATAATAAAACCTTGACTAGAAAGCAATACCACTTTTTGGAAATCAGAGTAGTATACACGTCTTTAACATGTTAACTTCCTTTTTATTGACCCAAAATAGCTCACAATTGTAATAAGATAATAACTATAGTTTTTGTTTTATTTTTGGCTCATTGCCAGCCTCATCTTTTTGTCATGCAACTAACAATTTGAAAATCATTAATCACTTATCTAGGCATTCCAAGATGTAACTATTTCTGAATGAATACATCAGTGTTTTTAATGATGAAATCTCTGGATTTAACATTTCATGAAAATAAAGAGAAACTACAGTAAAATGTGGCTAAACCATTGGCTATAATTTGTGCAAAATAACTTTTACAATGAACACAGTCAGACACTGGGTTCAGGCAACCATACTTTTGCATCATGAGTTGGGGGGGATGTGGTGTTGAAAGTCGGAGGTCAAAGAGCTGTCCCTCGGGGTCTCCTTTGCAGCAAAAAGCTCTCTGGATCTGTTGCCCACTTCTCAGACCTGAGCCTTGAATTCCCATTCCTATTTAGATTCAGCATCTTCTTTTCTCTCATGCTTCCCAACCTCAGCTCTTCATAGATTTACACATCTAGTGATATCCAGGTTTTAGTGCCTTTGTCTTTGATGCTTCCCTGATCAGTGGTTTCATCAAACAACTCGGAAGAATGCTGAGGTGAAGAAAAGGCTGCTCCCGGTGGCCAGTGGCCGGGTCAGCGAGGCCAATGAGGCAACAAAGGTCATTCACTCACACAGATAACAGTAGTTCTGGCTGAGCCCTTTATCAGTATAGCTGGGTTTCCCATACTTCCGCGCTGGATTTGAAATTTATGTCAGCAATTGTCTCCAATAGGTGTTATTCTATTTGGTTTGCAATTCAGCTCGTCCCTTACTGTAGATTTCTGACACCCCCTAAAACCTATCTCAGCACCTCTTACAAGAATACCCATTGCCAGCTCAGCTGTCTGACCACAGTCCAGCCTTCTAGATATTGGGCAACATCTGATACCCAACTGAGGCTCCGCTCACTGACTAAGAATGCCCCCAGACTGGGTTTCAGGCAAGTTGAATCATGCTACGGTGCAACAGAGCAAAGTTTTCACATCTGTGAATGACAAATCTGCGAGAGATGGCTAACATGATGAAGACTTTTCAAAGCTCTTGAGACATTGGAAAGCTGATTCAAAAGCAACAGAATGAGATTTAATAGCCCTAAGTGTGGGTTCCAAGTACCATCTCATAAATACAGGTGATGGAAAAAAATGGCTTGACTATTTTATGTGAAAAGACTGAAGTGTTTTGTTGCCTATGAATTCATTGAGATGTGACTTAGCTGCTCTAAAAGCTAATCCTCTTGTGGGCTGCACTAATAGGATCATGTCCAAATCATGCAAGGCAATAATCTCAGTAGACTCACCTTCAATGGGTCAGGCAACAGCTGACTACTCAACTGTGACCTCCACTCTAGAAGAAGGTCATTAACAACTACAGACAACTCAGGGGAAGCAGACCAGGATGAAGAGGTCTGGGCTCGCCATTGTACAGGGAGTTTTCTGGACAACTGCTTAGCCAGAGCAGCAGCTCTATATCAGTTAAAACATTGTTGGTTCAACAGAAAACTCAGGTGGTTTAGGCTAAGAAGGGGTCATAAAACTTAGCGATATAGACAGGGCAGCCACTCAGAAAAGACATGTGGTTATAGCTGAACTAGCTGTTTATCTCTGGCATCTGCTCTGATTCACTGATCCCCACAGAGTACCAGCTTTATGTATTTAGAACACATCTTACAATGCCAATTTATTTATTTTTTATTGAATATATCAGGGTGATATTTGTTAATAAAATTATATAGATTTCAGGTGTACAGTTCCATACTATATCATCTAGATATTGTGTTGTGTGCTCGCTGCCCCAAGCCAAGTCTCCTTTCATCACCATTTATCCCCTCATATCCTCCTCGACCTCCCTCGACCATCCCACCCCTTTCCCTCTGGTGATCATCATGCTGTTGTCTGTGTCTATGACTTTTTGGGGTTTTTTTGTTTGTTTGATTTTTGCTTAATTCCTTCACCTTTGTCACCAAGCCTCACAACCTCCCTCCCTTCTGACAGCTGTCGGTCTGTTCTCTATTAGTCTGTTTCTATTCTGTTTGTTAGTTTGTTTTGTTCATTAGATTCTGCATATGAATGAAATCATATCTAGAATACTCGCTTTAAATATTTTGAATATCATCCCTGGGAGGAGGAGTACCTCAGCATCCAAGGTTAGAAATACAGCCTAGCTTTAGGAAGGGCTCCAGCCAGGAAATGAACTGTCACTGGGAAGGCTGGCGGTATTGGCTCTCTGCTTCTCCTCTCTACTTCTTTACTCTTCATCTGTGTGAGGCAGCTGTCTCCTGTCCCTAGTCCACTTGGCAGAAACTTTCTTTTGACCCTTTGACCCCACTTCCGAGCCCCCGATAGAAGGAATTCTGCTTAGTGTCGGCATGGTCAATGTGTGTAAGCCTGTGCCCATCAACTGAGACCAAGTGAATGGAGTGCTTTAGACAAATATGGCTGCTAGAAAACCATCCCTATGAATGGAGGTGGGAATGATGAATGAATTATTCTGCACCAGATAAGTACCAAAAATTTTTTGTGTCAGTTTCTTAGCTCTCTTTGATGTCACAGACCCCTTTGAAAAGTTGAAGAAACTTATGTTTTCTTTTGCACAAACACACAGAGTTTCATTTATGCTTTCAAGACGTTCCTAAAACCTTGGAATATATCCATGGATCCCAAAATAAAAAATTCTGGCCTAGAAAATGAAATACTTAAGGGAGAAAATATAAATATCTGCCTTTAAATAGTTGAAGAATTGTTGAAGGGGATTAAAATGAGTAAATATATGTATAATGCAAAGATTAGAATGCTATATAAAATTGAAAATGTGATTATCTTCAGATGTAGTATATGGATACTTCTTATTTTATTGTGTTTTTCAATTATCCTACAGGAACATATATGGATAATATATGTTTATAATCAGATAAAGCATTTTTTTTAAAAGCAAAAGTAGGTCTAACCTGTGGTGGCACAGTGGATAAAGCATTGACCTGGAACGCTAAGGTCGCTGGTTTGAAACCCTAGGCTTACCCGGTCAAGGCACATATGGGAGTTGTTGCTTCCTGCTCCTCCCCCACCTCCCCTCACTTTCCCCTCATCTCTCTAAAATGAATAAATAATTAAAAATTTGTTTTAAACAAAAGTAATTAAGTTTTCAAATACTTCAGACTGAGTTTGGGATAGTAGATGAAACTAAGAAGAACACAGATTTTGACTCAGTGGTAGTGGCTGCCTTGGGGACAACCACAATATCCCTGAATATCACTTTTCTTTCCCTTCTGTAATCTGTTCTCACCACAGAACGTAGGTCAGACATACCCTCTGCTCAGTGCCTTGCGGTGGCTCCCCAGCTCAGTGACAGTAACGGCCACAGTCCCTGCGTTGGCCAGAGCGGCTCCACATGACCTGGTCCCTTTCATGCTTCGCACTTCACCACCTCCTCCACTGCACCTCCAGCTCCATTTGATTCTTCTCTTTAAATCCCACTACCTCCTTAAATCTCTGCCAGTGGCATGTTCTGAGTGAGGCCACCTTGTTTTAAAATTTGTATTATCGGTGGTGTTTTTGAGAGAGAGAGAGAGAGAGAGAGAGAAAGAAAGAGACAAGCACATCAGTCTGTTCCTGTATGAGCCCTGATCAGGAATGGAACCGGCAACCTCTGTGCTTTGGGCCAATGCTCTAACCCACCACGCTATCTAGCCAGGGTAAGATCCACCCTGTTTTAAATTGCGTTTCTCCTACTACCCTATCATCACTGTTCCTCTCCACACCCCTTATCCTACTCACTGTCTTTACCTCTAGGATTTACCACCTTCTAACATACTATATAAATTGCATGTATTCTTTTTTTTATCATCTGTTTCTCCTTACTTGAATATCAGCTCCATGAAGGCAGTGGATTTTGTTTTTAAATTTTTTTTAGTCTGGTTTGCTTAATCCTAAGCACCTAGAACATTGCCTGGCTAACAGTGGATACTCAGTGGATATTTGTTGGAAGAAGAGAAGAAGAAAAGGAGGAAAAGAGAGGGAAAAAACTTGAAATGGTCAAGCAAAGATGGAGTGGCTATCGCATAGAAGGAATTTCTAAAATGAGGGAGAAGTTTGGCTTGGAAACTTCAAAGTTTCATTTAAAATCTAAGATTCTGCATGATAGGATTCTTTCCTTCTTCCAGCATAACCCATATTTTTACTTACTTAGATTTATTTTAATGTGCCAGATTTTTTTGTTTGTTTGTTCTTTTTTTAGACAGGAAGCATTTGGATGCAAAGAGTAAAAACCACCCAGATTACAGTAACTAAAAAGGGAAGTTTTAATTTAATGCGTGGGATCTCATGGATCCCAAGGGCAAGAATTCCAGGGTGGCCCTTTCAGAGGCTGAAACCTGAATTGTCTCTGCCTTTCTGGTGCCCAGCAGACATCTCGTTTCTCCTCATTGGAGAACTAGGAGACTTCCCAGCTCCAGGGCCCCATTGCTAACCAATTACAGTCTCTGTCTCAAATCCAGATCCTTTAAGAGTGAACCTGATTGGCTTGGCACAGATTATCAATTGTTTTCCCGTATGTTAAATGGTTACCATCAGCTGTTACCAGAAACAATAGCATCAAAGAATGAGGCTATGGCCAAGGAATCCACACTGGTGGGCTTGGGCAAGGAAGCAGCACAAGAGCTGGACAGGCAGATTTGCTAGCTCACCAAGGCACCATCCCATCGGAATCTAACCGCATTAACATTCTGAACAATCTAATTTCATTTCCCTAGCAATTTCCTGTCTGGAAGAGGTTGCTGATTTCTTTGAAGTTAAAATAGGCACATCCCTCACTTATAAAAATAATAAACAGCTTTCTGAGAAACTTCTGAGAAAAAATTTTTTTTTACCACCTGGAAAAGCACAGTAAGAGGATTCATCTCCCAGAATACAAGTGGCAGAGACTTTATTCAGAAACGGAGCCAACCTGTCTCAAAAGTCTACATCATGATGACAAATGTATATATAACTGTTTTTATAATAAGTAAGCTTTTTAAAAATTGAAGTATAACATAAATTCAGAAATGTGCACAAATCATAAATATTCATTTGGATGAATTTCCGAAAGTAAATACACTGATGTAATCAGCGCCCACATCAAGAAACCACCCTGTAGAAGCAATATCCCCCACACCATCCCAAAGGTAACCATTCTCCTGACTTCCACAGATTAGTTTAAGTCTTTGCCTCTTTTTTCCTATTAAGTGTTTTCCTATCTTGTGTTTTTGTGGGGTTTTTTGTTTGTTTGTTTCTTTGTTTTAGAGAGAGAGAGACAGAGGGACAGACAGGAAGGGAGAGAAATGAGAAGCATCAACTCATAGTTGTAGTAATTTAGTTGTTCATTGATTGTTTTCTTATATGTGCCTTGACGGAGGGGCTGCAGCCAAGCCAGTGACCCCTTGCTCAAGCCAGTGACCATGGGTCATGTCTATGATCCCATTCTCAAGCCGGTGACTGCAAGTTCAAGCTGGTGAGCCCACACTTAAGCTGAATGAGCCTGTGCTCAAGCCAGTGACCTCTGGGTTTCAAACCTGGGCCCTCAGCATCCCAGGCCGATGCTCTATCCACTGCACCACTGCCTGGTCACGCTTTTTTTTTTTTAAAGCAACTTTATTAAGATATAATTGACATGCAATAAAGCCCACATATTTAAAGTATACAGTTTAATTTAAAGTATACAAAAGACCATTATTTCTTCTTTGAATTTTAGCAAATGTGCATAGCAAGAAAAGATCACTACTGTCAAGATACTGAATCCATCCTTCTCAATCCCAGCCAACTACTAATCCACCTTCTGCCATTGTAGGTTGGTTTGTAATTTCTAGAATTTTACATAAATGAAATCATATAATATGTCCATATTTTTACCTGCTTTCTTTAACTCAGCACAATTATTTTAAGATTCATCCACAACTTTACATGTATTATTCTTAGTTCATTTCTTTTTATTTCTCAGTAGTATCCCATCCTATGTCTATATCACACTTTGTTTATCTGTTAATTTAATGATGGGTATTTGAGTTGTTTCCAGTCTGGGGCTATTTAAAATAAAGCTGCTAAGAACATTTGCACACAAGTTTTAACATTATAAAAACTGCCAAAACATCTTTCATTATACACTGTTAATGGGAGTTTCAGTTGCTTGAACTCTCAATAACAGTTGATATGATCAATCTTTTTAATTTTAGACATTCTAATCTGTGTATTATATCTCATTGTGATTTCAATTTGCACTTCCCTAATCATTAATGATTTTTGCACACATTTTTTTATGTTTTTGTGATCTGTATGTCTTTTTTGATTGTATAATTCTCCTGCCTGTTTTAATAAGGTCATTTTCCTATTATTGTGTTCTGATAGTTCTTTATATTATCTGGATACAAGTCTTTTATCAAATATTTTATTTGCAAATAAAAAGCCTCCCAGTTTGTGGCTTGTCTTTTCATTCCCTCAACAGTATCTTTCAAAGAGCAGAGATTCTTAATTTTGATAAAGACAAATTTATCATTTTTTTTTCCATGGGTCATATTTTGGGTATCATGTTCAAGAGATACTGACCTGAGTGAAAGTCACACAGAGTTTCTCCTGTTTTCTCTCAGAAGTTTTATTTCTATCAGGGGTTACATTTATCTGTATGATCGATTGTGAGTACATCTGTGTAAGTGCTAAAAGGTGTGCATTGAAGTTGGTTTTCATTTTTTTGATGTTGATAGCCAATTGCTTTGGCATCAATTATTGAAAAGAACATTCTTTCTTCCTTGAATTGCCTTGGTCAAAAATCAATTGCCCATGTATGTATAAGTCTATTTCTGGACTATCTATTTTTTTCCATTATTCCATTTGTCTTTCTTGATGCCAATACTACATTGTCTTTATTATTGTGGCTTTATATAAGTCTTGAAGTCAGGTCATACAAGTTCTTTAACTCTGTTGTGTATCAGTTGTTTTAGATATTCTAAGTCTTTTGCATGCATTTCCATATAACTTTGAAAATTAGTTTAGCAATTTTGGGGAGGGGGAGAAGCTTGCTGGGAAAGTAATTGAAATTGTGTTGAACTTATAGATCCATCTGGGGGAAAACTCACAACTTAGTAATATTTTGATTTATGAGCTCAGTGTATCTTACTTTGGTCTTCTTTAATTTCTCCTAGTAATGTTGTGTCTTGAATCTATGGATTTAACTTTACAACTGATTTGTGTCATTTTTGGCCAGTATATCTTCAAATATTTTTCTGTGCACTCCCCCTTCTTTTACATAAATATTAGGCAACTAGAAGTGGTCACATTTTTATTGATGTTCTATTTATTATCTTTGATCTTTTGTTCTCTCGTATTGTAGGTGTTCAGATTCACTAGTTTTTTTTCTTCTGCACTGTTTAATTTGTTGTTAATTGCTTGCAGTATGTTTTTCATGTCAGTTGTTGTATTTTTCACCTCTAGAAGTTTTATTTAAGTCTTTGTAATATCCTCCAGGTCTCTGCTTAATATGTTAAGTCATTCCTGTAGTTTCTTGAACATAGGATATAGTTATAACAACTGTTCTGTTTTTGTCAACTAATTTTATCATCTGTGTCATTTCTGGGTTGGCTTCCATTGGTATTTCTCCTCATTTTTGGGTCATGTCATACTTACCTGCTTCTTTTAAATTTCTGGTTGGATGTCAAACATTGAAGACTATCTTGTTGGGTACCAGGTATTTTTGTTTTCTTATAAAATATATTGACCTTTTATCTGGGAAAGAGTTAAGTTACTTGGAAACAGCCTGATCCTGTGGGTTCTTGCTGCTAAGTTTTCTCAGGACCACAGCAGCACTTAGTCTAGGGCTAATTTTGTCCCACTATTGAGATATAGTCCTTCAGAGTACTTTGCAGTGCCTTGTGAATTACGATGTTTTTCACTCTGGCCTAGGAGAACAGGGACTATTTCTACTCTGTGTGATTCTCTGGCAATTTTTCCTTGTAATTCTTTCCAGTGGTTCTTGCCCATTGTCAAGTGTTTCTTCACCTGCATCTGCTGGTTGGTATTCAGCTGAAGACATAAAGGGACCACTTGAGTGGGGATCTCCTGGGCTCTGATCTGAGAGCTAGGGAGGAGATCATGATTCTAATTTTGTTGACTTTGTGGAACCAACCAGCATATAAAGAGGGCAGTTGAATTTGCAAGTTGGTTGTTCAGAGCGAGAAGTAGGCTAGGGATTGGAATTTGTGAAGTGCCTATACATAGACAAAAGCAGGATACCACCGTACATGAGAAAGTGCAGAATGAGAAGAGAGGGCTAGACTTCAGAGTGTTAAGGACCATTAAGAGAAAAACCAGAGTGTTACGGACCACTAAGAGAAAAATCTGCAGGCTCACACTCAACATAACTGCAATGTCTAAGTGACCAAGAGAACAGAAAGCTTTAGGAAGGACTGATTGAAAAACATAAAAACTGAATATTTTTTTCTGATTTTGTGATGTGGGGTGTCATAGTGACCTTGGCAAATATTAAAGAAAAATTGGGATAGTATCTGGAATGAAGCAGACTGAGGAGGGAAGAAAGATGAACTAGAAATAGAAACTATAGCAACACTTAACAGAAGTCTGGATGTAAAAGAAGAGAGAAAAGTCAGTAGCTGAAAAGGAACAGAAGGTGCCGAGATTTTTTTCACATTGTTTTATCAGAAGAGATGTGAGTGGGTTGCAAATAATACTTTAACAGAAGAGCTGTATGTTTAAAATGTGATGAACAATTTAATTCTACTTTCACTAAAACTGAAAAGAACTGTAATCTGTTGCTTATAATCCTTTAATCAAATATAGTGCAGCCAACTTTTATTTTAATTATTTGGTAGTTTATGCAGAAGACTAATGCTAATATTAGGAAAAAATTAAATAATCTACAACTGCATGTTGTCAGCAACTTCATATGAGATTTCCACTTACAACTGCTACTTTAAAAGGCATCACAGTAATGGTTCATCTCCATTCTTTAAAATGCTGTGTGTGGGGGTGGATGGGTGTGTACACCCAATCAGATCATGGTAGTATAAAGCAAAATTTGGCAAACTATGGCCCTTGGCCAAATCTACCTCACTGCTTTTGGCAAATACAGTTTTCCTGAAACACACATGAAGATGATGGAAATAATTACATTGAGTGTAGAGTATTTAGGTATATATATATATATATATATATATATATACACACACACATATATATATATATATAATTATTTTTAGAGTGAGGTTCTTGAGAAAGTACAATGGGATAAAATCTAAAGCATAAGTGGAGGGATTGGCCTTTCGTAGGAGGACAGCAATGTCCTTTATTTGCCCCAACAAGGAGGGAGAGTAGGGGAAGTAAAGATATATGTAAGATTATATGTTTGAGGTTTGATGGCTAAAGGTCAAAGGAGTTTCCATTTGAGCACTATGGTTTTCTGGTAAAGCTATAACAGGGGTTGGGAACTTATGGCTCGTGAGCAAGATGTGGCTCTTTTGATGGCTTCATCTGGCTCACAGTCAAATCTTTAATAAAAAAAATAATGTTAAAAATATAAAACATTCTCATGTATTAAAATCCATTCATTTCCTACTGCTCATGTTCATGGTTACAGGTGGCTGGAGCCAATCAAAGCTGTCCTCTGGGACAACACCAAATTTTTATTGGATAATGCCTAAACGTACATGGGTCGTTGTGAGGTCAGGAAGTAAACTTTCCTCCTTTTAATCAAGTAGTCAGCTAGCTAATTGCAGAAAC
This sequence comes from Saccopteryx bilineata, assembly GCF_036850765.1. Classification (NCBI taxonomy): domain Eukaryota; kingdom Metazoa; phylum Chordata; class Mammalia; order Chiroptera; family Emballonuridae; genus Saccopteryx; species Saccopteryx bilineata. Next base: position 188,640,135 of record NC_089490.1, on the reverse strand, counting down.
CCTTTTGACAAAAAAGATGGCTAGAAGAAAAAAAGATGAGGAGTATTGTACTTTTCAGCAGGAATGGACAGAGGAATTCGCCTTTGTGGAGAGAGCAGGTTCTGCAGTGTGTCTAATATGCAATGATAAAATTGCATTGATGAAACGGTCAAATATAAAGTGGCACTTTGACACACACCATACTACATTTGCATCGAAATAAGCAGCGGGGACAGCAGGAAGAAAGCATGTCAAGAGCTACTGCGCAGAGTGCAAGCTAGTCAGCAGCAACTCTGTGTTTGGACCCAACAAGGTGACTGGAATTCAGCTAGCTTTGCTGGTGCTTTAGCAATTGTGAGAAACGGAAAGCCATTCACAGATGGGGAGTATGCCAAAACATTCATGCGTGATGTTGCCAATGAACTTTTGATGACTTTTCAGATAAAGACAAAATAATCAAATGAATAAAAGACATGCCTCTGTTGGCAAGAACTATTCACAATCGTACCATCATGATGGCAAAGCAAACTGAGGCAACACAAGTGAAGGACATAAATGCAGCACCATTATTTTCTCTCGCTTTGGATGAGTCCACAGACGTAAGCCATTTATCCCAGTTCAGCGTGATTGCAAGGTATGCTGTCGGTGACACACTATGTGAGGAAAGTCTTGTTGTTTTACCTGTGAAAGAGACAACAAGAGGGGAGGATTTATTCAAGTCTTTCACTGAGTTTGATAAAGAAAAAAATCTACCAATGGATAAACTTATTTCGGTGTGTACTGATGGTGCTCCGTGCATGGTGGCTGTGCATGGTGGGGAAAAACAGAGGATTCGTAGCGCTTCTTCGTGAACATGAAAAGAGACCAATCCTATGTTTTCACTGCATCGTACAGCAGGAGGCACTTTGCACTCAGATGTGTGGCGAGCAGCTTGGTGAGGTGATGTCGCTGGTCATTCGGGTGGTCAACTTTATTGTTGCCCGAGCTTTAAATGATCGCCAGTTTAAAACACTGCTGGATGAAGTTAGGCATAATTATCCTGGTCTGCTTCTGCACAGCAATGTGCATTGGTTGTCAAGAGGAAAGGTGCTCAGCCATTTCGCGGCTTGTCTGAGCGAAATCCAGACTTTTCTTGAAATGAAAAACATCAAACATCCTGATTTAGCTAACACTGAGTGGCTCCTGAAGTTCTACTATCTTGTGGACATGACTGAACATCTGAACCAGCTCAATGTGAAAAGGCAAGGCGTTGGAAATACAGTCGTATCCCTTCAACAAGCAGTGTTTGCATTTGAAAACAAGCTGGAACTCTTCATTACCGACATTGAAACAGGTCGTTTACTACACTTTGAAAAACTGGGAGAATTTAAAGATGCATGCACAGCAAGTGACCCTGCTCAACATCTTGATCTCCAGCAGCTGGCGGGCTTCACATCTAATCTCCTGCAGTCATTCAAAGCATGCTTTGGAGAATTTTGTGAGCGCACTCATCTTTTTAAGTTCATCACCCATCCACAAGAGTGTGCAGTGGACAGTGCTGACCTGAGTTACATCCCCAGTGTCTCCGTCAAAGATTTTGAGCTAAAGCTGCTGACCTGAAGGCCTCAAACATGTGGGTGAATAAGTTCAAGTCACTGAATGAAGATTTGGAAAGACCTGCATGACAGCAAGCAAACACAAGTGCGGAGAAATAAATAAACTTCAACCCGTGGACCAGCTGATTGTCAAAACTTGGAACGCTCTTCCCATCACATACTACACACTGCAGCATGTGAACTGACAATGTTTGGCTGTACATATGCATGTGAGCAGTCTTTCTCACATCTAAAGAACGTTAAGACCAACCTACGATCACGTTTAACGGATGGCAGTCTCAATGCCTGCATAAAGCTTAACCTCACCACGTATCAACCAGACTACAAAGCCATCAGCAAAACCATGCAGCACCAGAAGTCGCATTAATGATAAGAAGTACTTTATTCATCACTGGTTAGCAACAGCATAACAACATTATTAAAAAGAATTCAGAGACTTATTGTACTTTAAAAGTGTTGGTCTTACATAAAATGCATACATTTACTTGTATTTAGTGTTAAACATATTGTATGGTTCTCACTGAATTACATTTTAAAATATGTGGCATTCATGGCTCTCTCAGCCAAAAAGGTTCCCGACCCCTGAGCTATAAGAAAGCTATTCAGAAAAAAAAAAAAAAAGAAGATATTCAGTTGATGGGGAAGGTGGAGGATTTGAAATTTGAGAAATCTGAAGAAGGTTTAAGAGTTATTGTAAGCATTATTCATAACAGCCAAAAAGTCAAAAAAAAATCTAAATGTCCATCAACTGATAAAATGGATAAACAGTATGTGGTGTATCCACATCATGGGATATTATTTAACAATAGAAATGAAGTACTGATACATCATGTATCAGTAAATGCAGTACTGTAGTATTCATGCTAAAACATGAATAAACTTGTTAACTTATGCTAAGTGAAACAAACTAGTCATAAAAGGTCACAAATTGTATGATTCCATTCATATGAGATGCTTGAAAGAGGCAAATCCACAGAAACAGAAAGATCAGGGGCTGAGGGGATGGGGACATGAGGAGTGACAGCAAATGGGAATAGGTTTCTGTTTGGGACAATGAAATATTCTGATATTAGTTAGTAGTGGGGGGTTGAAAAATTTTGTGAGTATACTAAAAACCATTCAATTGTACACTTGAAAATGTGAATCTCATGGTATGTGAATTATATCTCAATAAAGTTATTTTAAAAAGAAGTTATTGCAGAGAATAGATGGTCTAGATAAAGGAATTAGGATTCCCAGGTAGCAGAGACATCCACGTAGGTAATAAGGCTTCACCTGGGGGCCACTGATTGCACAGGACCCCATGAGAATAGGGAGCTGCTGGGAGGGGTAGAATATCCTAGTTGGGAGGGGAAGCATATCTATGAAAAGTTTCTGGTAAATCACCTAAAGAAAGGCATCTATATATCCAAGGCTCCAGTAATTTGTTCTTTAGTTTCTCATTCTAAATATATATTCATCCTGATTTCATGTTTGCAATTGTATATTCTTTTTCTTTAGAAGGACTACTCAAACCATATAAGCTTCAGGTTCCTGAAAACCAAGGTCTGGCCCTGGATCTATTAGACAGCTGAGGATCTATTTGAGGTCACTGAATATGAATATTTAGTGGTATCACTTATCCTGTTGTTTAACTTGCCCCAACATCACTTGGCTGCTTGGGTGCAGAAGAATGTTGAGTTGGGTTCATTCAGAGTTGGGGTTTTGTGAGTTGGGAGCAGTTAGTAAAAATGTGAACCACAAAATTTAAACTGGATAAGGGGGGAAATAAAGAAGGCAGAGGTCTGATGGATCGTGAGAAAACAGAGGTATCCACAGGCTACACAAGCTGTTGAGAAGAAATTACACAGGAAGAACTTGAAAGATTGAGTGGGAAGCTATATAAAGTGGGAGGCTGGAGGTGAATGATAGGGGTCACATGGGTGATTATTTGAGGTGATTTGAAGGACACAGGAGATCACATGGTCATTTGCTGTGAGGAAAAGTCTGAACTCTAAGATGATGTCCAAGGGTCTGCACAGTCCCGCCTTGCCCACCTCTCGAGCTTTGCCCTCTCACCCAGTGTCCCTTTCCCTCACCTCACTGCTGCCTTCATTCAGGTACTCAGGAGCTCCCTCTGGCCTGGGAACTTGTACACCTAACAGTTTCTCTTCTGTCTGAAATACTCTTCTCCACTCTTGGGCCAGGCCAATTCCTACTCATTCTAAGGATCTCGGTTTCAAGTGTTTCCTAAGGGAAGTCTTTCCCCAGCTGCCCATTTCTTTCCAGGGGGTATATACTGTTATACACCCAAATAAGACTCTGTTTTTCTTGCATATATATATACTAGAAAGCCCGGCGGTCATACGAAATGACCGCTGTTCTAGATATTATAAATTGTAATTAAAATGATTTGTGCAAAGGTGTCTGCTAATTCAAACTGAATTACCCAGGGCAGGCAGCGAGGACGCCCCTTTGCTTAGTGCCCCACGGGGTTTCCCCCTTCTATTTGCTTAATTGCTTAAAGTAGAGTGCAATGAAGGAAACCACTGGCAGTACATTTCTTAAGAGCCACCGCTAGCTCAATAAATAAAGGTGATTTAAATAATAAAATGTTAATTCACATGTCAAAGATCTCTTTGTATACAACATTTCTTGTGTAGATCTTTCCATCATTTTTAAGCTCGCCTTGCAGAGGACCATCAATTATTTTTAATTTTACGTCCGTTCTTTCACGAACTCTTGAACAGGCAACATAAAGTTGACCGTGTCCAAATGCAGGCTCAGGTAAAAAAAAATGCCAAAACGCTTAAGCGTTTGGCCCTGAGACTTATTGATGGTCATAGCAAAGGCAAGTTTTACAGGAAATTGTCTACGTCTCAATTGAAACAGCAACCCTTTTTGAGATGGAGCCAAATCAATTCTTGGAATGACATGTATTTCACCTTTAGAGGAGCCAGTCAAAGACTTAGCTATTATGACATTATTTTTCATCATCAGTCTCATTTTGCCGAGAAAGACACATTTGCTCTGCGACTGAAGCAAGCCTTGTCTTTCTCTGCTCAGTGGTTTCTTTTTGTCGAGAAGGCGTTTTTGTGCAGCTTTAGCTCCTTTTCTCTCTTCTTCAGTGCTGTATTTTCTAGGAGGCATTCTTAAAAGAAATTACGTTAAGACATAGTTTTTATGTAAAACAGATAATTGCCAATGCAAACAAATGTTCACCTTCCCCCTGACCCGCTCAATTTGCGTTCAGCCATGGCAACTTCACCCCATTGGCTAGTACAGTTACGCAAGCAACCAATAAGCTATTGGCGACAAACAGACACTTAAGCCACATATAATAAAGATATATATATATTCTTGCATTCATATATATATTCATATATATATGAATATAATTGTATTATAGAAGTTAAGGGGTTTTAATCATCTGTAAAATGTTTTTCTGTAGGATACGGAGTACAGGAATAAGTCTGGCTTTCCTCCCTATGGTATCTGGGGTCTTCGAGAACTTGATCATACTGGGACATTCCATAAAATATTTCCAGAATGAAATTTAAGATATTTACATGTGATAGGTTTTTCCAGCATACCTTTTAATGTATAAATATATAAAATCTAAAATGACATATAATATAATGTAAATATAATGCAAATTTCCTTTCTAAAATACATACATAGAGACATATCTATCTTCAGTCTCTCTCTGATCTTTATTTGGTCTCTAGAAATACTAATCTAAAACAACATAGTTGATGGTTGGGAAAAATACTTAAAAATTTCTAATATATTTAGAAACGAGATAATTAAATCTCTTATTTAAGATATTAAAAAATATATATTGAAACTTCCAAAATCTAAATAGACAATGTATATTACAATTTTTCATTAAAAAGAACTTTATAACAGGAGAGTGGAGGAGTAGTAAATTTTTGAAAGCCAACAGCTATGTAACAATAAACTGGTCTTACCAATGTTAATTATAAGTGCTTTTGACTCAGTGTACAGACATTATGCCTATGGGATAAATAAAAAACAATTTTTTGGCCCTGGCCGGTTGGCTCAGTGGTAGAGCGTCGGCCTGGCATGCAGGAGTCCTGGGTTCGATTCCCGGCCAGGGCACACAGGAGAAGCGCCCATCTGCTTCTCCACCCCTCCCCCTCTCCTTTCTCTCTGTCTCTCTCTTCCCCTCCTGCAGCCAAGCCTCCATTGGAGCAAAGTTGGCCAGGGCGCTGAGGATGGCTCTGTGGCCTCTGCCTCAGGTGCTAGAGTGGCTCTGGTCACAACAGAGAGACCCCCGAATGGGCAGAGCATCCCCTTCTGGTGGGCGAGCCGGGTGGATCCCAGTCGGGTGCATGCGGAAGTCTGTCTGACTGCCTCCCCGTCTCTGGCTTCGGAAAAATACAAAAAAAAAAATAGAAAAAAACACATTTAAAAAAAATTTATTGATTGAGTTAAGAGAGACAGAGAGAGGAAGAAAGAGAGAAGGAGAGAGAAGCAGTCATTTGTTGTTCCACTTCATTGTATACTCATTGGTTGCTCCTCCTATGTGCCTTGATCTGGGATCAAACCACAACCTAGGTCTTTCTAGAGCCAGCTCTAACCCACTGAGCTAACCCGCCAGAGCCGAAAACAAAAGTGATAACGTATTTTCACTTGGACAACTTGTGGCAAAATTTGTGTCCACATACTTAAAGAGGATTGCTCTGGTTTAACAGCTACCATAAACATTACGCTCACATATGTTCTCAAAAGCCTTTACAACAAACCCTTTTGTTTGTTCTTTCTCTCTCAGTCCTTCTTGTGGTTGTGCCTTTTACTCCTCAAAACAAGTCTGATCTCTCCTCTCTCCATCTTTCAAATACCTGGCTACACACCTCCTCCAGGAACACTTCTCTCTTATCCTAGTTGACCTAGTCCCACCCCCTCCTTCTTTTGTGTCACTGTTTATATCCCTCAGGGCACATTTATTACTGCTGTACTATGTGGATCTTATGTTTGTTTACTAGTTTACGCCATCATCGGAATGCCACTTCAGTGAGTGCAGGGGCCTTTGTATGTCACCACTACCAGCATCTAATTTCTTGATACAATTGTACATTTTCAAACTCAGAGGAGCCCTTGAATACAAACGTGTGTTAATAAGAAAATGCCTGAGGTTATTGTTTCCTGAAATATTTATCTTCTAATATTTTTAGTAGTTTTATCTTATTATTTATATTACCTCCTCAATTTGTTTTGGGGCTTTGTTTTTCATAAATAACTTTGAAGAGATACTTCTATTACAGGATCATGTTCAACTAAGAACCAGGTTACCATAATTGTAAAACACGAGTAGGCTCATAGAACATCTAGTAAGTTTGCCTTTTCCAGCCCTACATCCCAAGAGTAGATTTTAAACAAATACGTCAAGTGGAACAAACTGGAAACAAAAAGAGGCAGTGTGAAACTTTAAATTGCGCCAGAGATAGACTCAATCAAATCCTTTGGCCCCTCCAAATCTTAAGCCTTTCCACACTCTGGCAGGGCTTCCCCGGGAACCAGCCCACGCGAGCCCTGGTGGATCCCCCTCTGTTTGCCCCTCCAGTTGGTATCTATGGCGCCCATCTCAGTGCCATGCCCTCCCTCCCGGTCCCTGCCCTTCACTCTACCGGACAGTCTCCCTTTGGGCCGTTTAAAGGCTGTCTAGAGAAAACTCCCCAAATTTTAGATCTCGTGCATAGTACAAACTCCGAACAGCCACGCGGTGTGCCAAGATGGCAAACCCGACAGGACATTCAAGCGTTCTTCACTCCTCCCCGCGCCCAAGCCCTGGTCTCGATGCTCTCCCCTCGGCCTCCCGGCCTTCCCCTAAGAGGAGCCAGCTGGGGGCTCAGGCTCCTTCACCACTGGGCGGCCGAGGACCCCGCTCCAGCCTCCCGAACTACAGATCCCAGGGTGCCTCAAGGACTCCTGCTCCCTCCCTCGCTCACTCCCTCCTCCGCCCGTCGCCACCTCCCTGGCCCTTGTTGTTTTGGCTGGAAGCGCTCGGGCGGAGTTTCAGAGAAAGTCTGGGCTGAAACAGGAGCTGGCCCGAACGTGGGAAGGGAGGAGAGGGAGCCGAGAGGCCAGGAGAGGGAGGGGTCGGGCCGGGGGCCTGGGGGCGAGGAGGTTCAGAACCTGAAGCACGCCCCGGGTTGGGGAGGCGGCGCGGGAGGAGCCCAAGGGCACAGGACAGTGGGGTCCATCCGAGGCACCCAGCAGCCAAGCGCCTCTGTCCCTTCGCCGCTCCCCGCCCTCTTCCACAGCGGAGAGCGTGAACCCACCCTTCGGCAGACCTGCTCCCTGCCCAGGGACGCCCCGAGCTTCGCCTCCAACCCGGACCTGCCCAGAACCCCCTGCCCACGGGACCCTTGTGGCTCCCCCTTTTCTCTCGGCTTCCCAGGGGTGCGGGGGAAGTGTCCCACCCTCCCCCGGGGAGGAGGAGGGACAGGACTGCCCCGGGCGCGCACCGAAACCGAGAGCGGGAGAGCCAGAGTGGGCGCCGCGCTGGGCATTGTGAGTGAGTGCGTGAGTGTGTGCGCTCGTGCTGCAGTGTCTGTTTCAGAAAGCGCTCTGGGGCGGTCCGTCCCTAGGGGGTGGAGCGCAGGGGACAGGCTTGGTGCCGGGGCAGAGTCCCGTAGAGCCCGAGCCGGCGGGACGGACGCCTGGTGGCTAGGCAAGCGCGCTGAAGGGAAGCCAGAGTGCCCTCGGAGGGCGGCGGCCCCTGCCCGGAGGTGTCGGCCTTGGCGGCGCAGCCGGCTCCTGTTCCCGTCCCGGCACGGCGCGGGCAAGCCTCGGTCGCAGAGCCCCAGCGCCTGGCGCAGCCAGCCCACCCCGCCCACCCCATCGGACTGGGGTGCGCGGCCAGAGAGCTAGGTCCCCACAGCTGCACGCCCGACAGGCGTCGGCTGTGTCGGCAGCGCGCCCGCCCGCCCGCTCCTCCGTTGTCCCGGCCGGAGCCCGAAAGGCGCGCACCATGAGTGGCGGCGAAGTGGTCTGCTCCGGATGGCTTCGCAAGTCCCCCCCGGAGAAAAAGTTGAAGCGTTATGTAAGTAGAGCTTATGCCGGGGCTCCGCGGGCCTCAGCGCCTGCCCCTCTCCCCCGCCTGCTCGCAGGCGGCTGCAGCTGGCCCCGCGCTGGGCTGGGTAGTCCCCATCTCGGTCCCCTCGGCGCCTGTGGGCCCGAGTCTGTACCCTTACACCCTGGCCTCCACTTTGCGGGGAAACTTTCTTCCTCCAGATTACAGATGCCTGCTCTGTGGGCCTCGTTGGCCCTGAAGAGGGCCTGGGATTTCCACTTAAACGCCCGCTGCATGTTTCGATTATTCCTTTTAGAAAGGGCAGGGGGAAGAGCATTCTCTTTCCCTTGTATTTGCATGTGATCTTTATGCGACTGCTGTGTACTAAATTTCCCGCACTAGGAATACCACTGAGGTTGTAGAAGTCACCAGCCTTCTCTTTGGTCCGCACACCCTTTCTCTTTCTCCTGATATGGGTTTACAGACGGGAAGCGGGCTGTGGATCTGGGAAGTTGGCATTAGACAAGCATCTGAAATCCACAAAAAGAGAAAGAATAAGAAGTTATTACGCGCCCTGCCGTTTGCTTAGCAGGGTTCACATTTTCGCGGTTTTGAATCCAGCTAGCGACAGTGGAGTTTGGCCCAAGAGCCTTGGCAATTTGCTGCGAGAGGAGGGCGCTGGAGGGAGTCTGGTGGCTGGTGTTTGGGCGTCTAGGACATGCTGTCAAACCCCGCAGGAGGGGACAGCAGAGGCCCGTGAGGATTCTGTGGTCTTTTCCCAGGCCACCAGAGTTGCTTAAATGGTATTTGTGTAATTGCTACGAGATGCCGATTATGTGTGAAACCGTTTTAGCTGTTAGGAGAAATGTTCCTTGAAAGAACCAGCCTTGCTTTGGTGGAAATCTGTGCTCTCTTCAGGGATCTGGCATCTTACTCTCTTCTCCCCCTTTGGGTCTTTGGTGGTTGTTACCCTGCAAAGGAAAAAAGTGACACTTTTTCCCTGGCACGTGGAGCAATTTTTTTCTAGCAAAATATCTTTCAAAAGCAAAATGTATGCCCCCTTAAATATAAATTTGCTACCAATGGCCAACACTTCTAAAGGAAACTGTTACTTGTTGAAGGATATCTACACCCAGTGTTAGAATCCAGTTTAATCCTATTAGTCACTGTTTGCTTCCACAAAACCATGTGAAGTAAAATACTTAGCTTCACCTACAACTGACCAGTGAGTTTCTTGTTTACTTTCTGCCAGAATTTGTAATAGACAAGTAATTCTCATTTAAGAACTTGTTGCCACAAATCCTAAAAAAATTCTGCAGAGATTTTGAATCCTTCTAAATTCTGTCTCTCCACTTATCACAGTTTGCTGGTAGAGATTCTAAACTTTATTCCAAAAATTTGGGAGAGGCAGTGTCTCCCCCGCCCCCCACAGCTCTTATAAAGGATGTATGTGTGTAAGAAGAGGGAGTAGAGCGATAAAGAGATGTATTTGTTTTGAGAAGGCACATTCAGGAAAGACCTAGACCTAAATGATTGGGTTCTTGGAGGAACTAAAAAACAATAAGTTTGCTGAAATTGGTAGTGATAATAGAGGTTTAATGTATTCTTTCACGTGGTTGCTCTGTGGCCCTCTGAAGATATGCTTGCACTGGACTAGGCACTATGAGATTAGGTAATATAGCAAGAAAAAGGCCCTGCTTCTTGGGCTTACCATTGAATGTAATATAAACCAGGAAGAAAATCAGCCAAAAAGGAAAGTCCAGATTTTAAAAATGTTATTATTTTATTTGATCATTCCAACAGTTTTATGAGGTATCTCTGTTTTACAGATAAGAAAACAGTCTACATAACGAGAATGTGGCTGAGGCAGAATTGGAACCAGAATCTGCCTGATTGACTGGGTTATAAAAAGGTTAATTCAGACTAGATATCTCTAAAGGTCCTTTCATATTATAATTTTTTGCTCAGTTGGTTAGAGCATCGTCCTGATAAGCCAAGGTTGCAGGACCCCAGTCAGGGCACATGCACGAAAGAATCAACCAACGAATGCAGAAATGAGTGAAACAACAAACTGATATCTCTCTCTCTCTCTCTTCCCCCTCCTCTCTCTCAAAAATTAATAAGAAAAAAATTTAAAATATTATAATTTTCTAGTCTATGAGTATTAGTTCAGAATGCAAGAAAGAGGTGGGGTGTGGATTAGAAGGACGTTGCTAAAGAAACGTACAACCCTTCAAGTGGCTTTCTGAGTCTAAGGGAAGATGAGACAATTGTATAAAAAAAAGTGACCTGACAGTGCGTAGTGGTTTTGGACTGTGTGCCAAGCTGAGTGCTATGTTTTTTGGGGTTTTGGGGTGTTTTTTTTAGATAGATGTTTTGAGCTTGAGGAACAAGCTCAGTGTAGTATGAAACCATGGGAATGCTTTAGAGAGACAGTGGGTTCCTAAAATTGTGTTTTCAACAGGGGGAAGATTCTGCCTAACAGCTGGAGGGAGGTTGAGTTTTTCTTGCCTGGAGAAATACTAGTGTTTTCTTAACTCACTAGTAAAGTACAAGGAAATGGCCCAGGGAGACAGTGGGCAGGGTGGCTTTTGGGATAGAGGGGTTCAAGGAGGTGACTGGGGTGGGGGTTACAAGTTAAAATGAAGCTTGTGTATATTTTAGCTGTCAAGTTGGTTGACCAGAAGATTTTGAAATTTCCAGATTATTGATCTTTTGACTTTGGTATCTAATTCAGATTGCCTTTGCTACAGCAGCTTTGACCCTCAAAGATATCGGCATGTATTTATGCATTTCCTATGCTTGTTTTCTCTTCATGTAAAATCTTTGTTTTCTGGACAGAAGAAAACTTTGTTGGTCTCTGGGCTGGCAGAATGTTTCTTGTTAATGGTTTTTAATGACTGGGTTTTCTGTGAAAAGATATTTGGATGCATGATACTATAATTGTTAAAGGAGACTTCAGGGAGTTTGAGCATTGGTTCTGTTGGGAAACATTTGGCCCTTGGGACTTTGACCGTTGTCTCGCTCTTTATAGTATTTACAGGGTGGTCCCAACATTGATGAAGATGATCCATAAGGGCTTGTAAGTGACAAAAAAATATATTTTTAGGTTTATCTTTAAAGTCATCGCAAGTTATGGCCCAATGCATTCCATTTACAACTCCATTTTATGTTCCCTGGGCACCGTCAACTTAAGCAGCATTATTTTTGCCTAACTGACGTGTTCATCTGACATGGAAGCTTTTCTGGAGTTTACTGAACCTAGTGAAAGGGGCATAAAAGAAAGTGAGAGAAAGGCTGGAGTAGTGAGCAGATTCTGTAGCTTTTTTGTCTCTGTAACTTTCTGTATCTTTATTTGCAAAAGGGCGAGAACCTCTCATACCTGTTTCATTCTGTGAATTTTTAAAATTCTATTTAAAATGGAGGTGAAAACTGACATGCTTTCTCTCAGTTTTGTGGCTACTGTATTGTCGTTTTTGTTTTGTGTTTCCTATTAAACAGCTGCTTTTTTACTTTTAAGAACCTGACTGGAATCATGCACAGATCACCGCCACTAAAGGATAAAGAAAACAAGTGAACTCTTTGCAGCGTACACTCCACAGACTTGCTCAGATTTTTAAAGAGTTATGTAAACACCAATCAGCCATTTGAAATAATGGTGATATTTTCCTCAGAACTTGAAATTTTGAGCTGGGATGAAAAAGTAAGTGTGGGAACAAAGGACCGATTCACGCCAGCTGGCTGTCACCATATCTCTGCGGGAGGAGCTTCCCCCTGGCCTGCCCCGAGCCTGGACGCCACATTTGGGCTCCTCCATGGCCCTGCTGTCAGCATTGGGCAGGTGTGCCATCTCAGCAGGAGAACCTGCTTCTGGGGCCAGAGCAAGGAGGCCCGTTAGCTGCCAGCCAGCCTGAGAGCCAGAGCTCAGCCAGTTCGCGGGTGTACGATCTACACCCAGCTTGCAATCTGCTCCCCTACTGTCAGTTAAGAAGATGGTTCTTGTCTGGACTTCCAGAACACACCCCAATTCTAGAAATGGTCCTAGAAACAGAAACAGCCTCTTCCTCTGGTTGGGCACCTGACATCTTACATGGAAAGAGGCATGGGCAGCCAGAGTAGCAGCCTCTCCTTGGTTTAGGGACAGCTCGGATTGGTGCTAAGCATTTAGTCTTTGCTCAGTAGTGTTGCTACAACAAAGAGGACTGAGATATCTGGAAGTGCTTCGTGCCCCTATAGGCAGTTACCAGAAGCAGTCAGTGGATTTTGAAACTCTTGTTTACAGTGACCGAAGTAGCAAAATTATTCTGTTGAAGACATTTTTTTTTCTTGCAATCTTCCTGTTAGTAACATTCCATTCAAATTCCAAATGTTTTCTTTTTCCCGTTTCCAGTGTGGCAGGAACGTTGCTATTAACAGAGATCATCAACTGCCAATTAGAGTTAAGCCTTTATGACAGTTAATGATAGCTAATTTTTTCTCTGTGCCGGGGCTTGATGAGTATGGACTGTCCATCTAAAACACGCTGCATTTCCTAAATCTTGTCCTTTGGGATTCAGAACTACATTAGGGAGGTGCATTGGTTTGGAGAGGAGTTTTAAAAGAGTTCTACTGTTCTAAGAATTTGTTTTCAAAAAGTGTTTTAAAGATCATCTTTGAACATAATATAGTACAGGGCAAGAGTTATACTTGGATAATCTGGTTTATAGCTGAATTGTTTATTTCCGTGTTTTGTCATTATAAGTCTGCTTAAAAAATATGAAAGAAATATAATGACAAAGCACTTTTTAAGATTAAATGAATTCTCTATTTTGGAGTCAACATAAAAAGTGTAGATAAGGTCTTGATATTTTACAGATTGGGGAATTTTAAGAGATGGTACATTTCAGAAGGTGAAGTGCCAGCATTCTGATTTTCTTACAGAGATGAACACAAAAGAAAGCAGATAGCAGTAGACTGTGTGTGACTTTGTTTTTGAATGGTTTTGGGTAAATTGTGCTATTGTGTAAGGAACTCCAGACTGAAGGACAGGACTGGACTTGACCACTACCTGCATCATCTTTTGACCGATCTGATCCTCAGTTTTCTTATCTGTAAAATGGAGGAGGGGTAGGCAATAGACCTGCATTCTAAACTCCTACAAGTTTTACATTCCTCTTGTCAGACATTTTCTTAGGAGATGGAGGCCCATGTGGAGACTTCTCAGTAGGCCTCCTTTCTTAAGGAGTCTTAAGAAATAAGTCTTAATTTATTGCTCATTTTAAATAGTCAATGGCTATATTAGGGACTGCTCAAGTCGAGGACCCTGGGTGCTTTGGTTAACCGAAATGCAGGCTCGCTGAGCACAGGCAGCAGTTTCTGGGCTGGGAACTGTGTCATCAGCACCCAGGGCAGTGCCTGGCTCAGAGAAGCGCATCTAATCTCTGTTGACTGAATAAAAAAATGAACAGGTATTTCTGGAGCTTTTGTATTGTGTCATGTGGAGTATAATGGAGGGAAAGGCCCACTCCCTGCCCTGAAGGGGTTTCTAATCTATTTGTGAAGAGAACCTGTAATTTATGCATGTACACTTAAATTGTTTTATAAGACATGCTGTAAGGCCATCTGTGATTAATCGTCAAATGAAATGATACAAATAATAGTTGCTTAAGAGTTCAGACTGAGAGGGGAGAGGGGAGGAGGCTGCTAGGGAAGCTTCAGACGTGCCTTTCAGCTCAGTTCTTGGAAGAACTGAGATACCGCCGGCAGAAATAGCAAAATCATAAGGGAAGTCTGATTTTTCAAGGAAGAACGAAGACTTTGTGTTGAGATTAGACATCTTCACGAAGAGAACGGCCTGAGACAGCTCAGGTTCATAGGTGGAGTTTGCACAGAGCTGTACTTCTGGTTCCTGTTGCAGAAGTTTCTGCCTCTGCCGCCACCGAATAATGCTCCTGACCCGATCCTGGACTGCAAGGGATTTTTTTTTTTTTTTTTGTATCAGACTAGAAACAAACAAAGCAACTTGTTTGGTCACCTGAACTGATTAAAATTCCAAGGGACATGTGTTATTTAAGATTTCTTTATGTCTGTTTTGAGCTAAATAATTCATTCTGGCAAGCCTTTGGTTTACAACAGAGAGAGCATGTTTTGGTGGGAGGAAGAATAAAAGAGCCTTTGATTCGTTTGCTTCTGAGTTGAAGTAAGGGGGCCAGCGCCGCCCTGGGCTAGCCTCTGATTTTGGACTTTGGAAGCCATCTTAGCCCAGCCGTGGGAGTGCCAGCTAGGGTTGGAGGGGAGAGAAGAATAACCCACTGGGTCATGTTAAATCCTGTCTGACTGTCGATGGAGGGCTTTCTCTCATTTCACATCCCTTGCATTAACACGGTGGCTAATGTCCACGAAGTTAGAGCTCCATCTGAATTTGTCACTTGAACTTAGAAGTCATGACATTTCTGTGACTCCTTTTATCTCAGTCTGTCCACTAAATAAAGGAAACATATCATGTCCCAGGTTGCGCCCCCCCCCCCCTTTTTTTTCTTTCCACTTCAGTGACAAGCGTGAATGAAATTAGCATTCTTTTCTTCTTTGGATTACTGTTGGGGAAAAGTGGTTCCTTGTGCTGTAGATTTCTACATCCATTAAATAAGTAGCCTCTTCAGTTGCCAGCTCTATGGCTAGGGGAGCCTAATGAATTGCAGATGGAATTCAGGCTTGTGGAATTACTGGGAAAGGTCATTTTAGGAACTGGAAGTTTTCTGACCACTCTCGGCTTGTATGTATGAAGACCTTAAACCATACAGAAATGCCTTACCTGGACAAAAGAGACTCGTTTGTTTTAAGCAGTTCTTTTATTCATAGGAGCAAAATTCTCCATAAGTGAAAAGAAAAATTCTGGTTGCTGAATGCATACGAAGTAGAACACAGATTGCTACATACAAAACAGTTGAGACTGTGCACTGCAATGCATGTTAAGTTGTTATCTCTGCTGCATTAGCTCTTGAAGCATTCTGATTACAACTTGTAGCTGCCAAGCCCGGTCCTGCAGTGTTATCTGGAGCAAAAATTTTCCATGTGGTTGTTTTTAGCAGAGCTACTATATGCAAACTGGACATGAAGATGTAAGTTGCAAAAAGAGCTTCTAGAAGAGGAAATGTGAGTTATCTTCATTTTTTTCTACCACTTGATTGTTCTTTACTTAGTGTGCGTTTCAGACATTTTTATCATATTTCTAAACTGAGTTTGCTTTTATTTTTACGTACTGGAAAGAATGCCAAATTCACCACGAGTTCTTCTTATGGTGGCTTTTTTTTTCCTGTCAGCTTTTTACTTTGAATTCATACTTGGCCTAGGTAATTCCCAATGTGTTAAAAAAAAATGTCCCCAAAGGAAATAAAAACATGGCTACATTGTTCTATGAATTAAAAACAATATACCAAGAGTCCAAACATTTCTTTTAAATGTAAAAAAATCTTAGGTCATTTTTTTTTGTAGGAAAAAAAAGACTATACTTTAGCTATCCTGCTCATTGTTTTTCTTTTCCCCTTTTTATTTTTCTTTGTTTTGACTCATGTAGTTTAAATTTCTTTTGTTTGAAAAGCAGTATTATAGGTTCTTTAAGAACGACATGCATGGAATGGAAGAAGAAAACATCAGAAGTTTATTTTACATTTGAAGAGAAAAGTGACAGGAAGACATCTTCTGGTCTAAAGGAGGGGACATATCAGTTAACATCAAGGCTTTTTAACTTCCACCTTGCTCCGTTGCGTTGCATATTGTCATTATTGCTTAGCTATTTTGCATGAAATAAGCTGATGAAAATAATTTTAGTTAAGAGGTTCACTTTCCTGAAATGAAAACACAGGAAAATAGACAGAATCAGGAGGTTGAGAACTCAATCTGTTTTTGTTGTTGTTTTTATTATTTAATTGACATCAACTACCCAATTGCTGTAAAATTTTCTTCACTTTTTTAAGTGGGAGAAAGATGAAAGCATTCTTTGTCCCATGGATCCCTTCCCTCTTGCTTTTTTCCTCTTTGTTTCCATGTTTTCCTCTGTAGTATAAGCCTGGCCACCAACCTCACAGAGTACGTATGCATCCTGACACACACTTCCACCTTCTCTCTAATGAGGGGGGTTAGCCCTGGCCTTGTAATGCGGTAATCAAGACTAGGGATGATAATGATCTGCAGGCATGTAGGTTGTTTTTCTCTTCTGAAACGTAGTCTAAGTTACTGCTGTACTGGGAAATGTGGTTAGGCCACTTTCTGACTAGCAGAACTCCTCCCTGAGATGACTACCTGGTTAAAGAATTAAGTACCTGGTGTGCTTTCCCAGTTCCAGTCTGTCACACATTCCTGGCAGTGCCTTGGCCAGACTCTTGCAGTAACCAAGATGGAAGTGCTTCTGGTTGGAGGGATGACCCACTTGACTGGCAGGAGAGAAGTGCTTTCATCTTTGACTCTGGGAAGAGAAACACTTGCTAAAAGGCTACCTCCTGTGTTCTGAATTCCAGTGGTGTTACATAGAGCTTGATGAGGAATGATCACCTCATTTCACTTAGGGATGTATTATTTGAACCCCCTCCCCTCTGGCAAAGTTATAATTGGCCCCAAAGTTGTGTAAGAGTATTGGATTTTACAAGTTCCCCCTGACAATTTCAGGTTTAAATGCTTGAAGTGTGGAGGAAAGGTAAAGGTAAATACTACACTAGTAAGAATGCAAAGTATTTAGGAAGCTAATTGGTTACTAGTGATGCTGTTACCTGCACAACCAGAGCTTCCTGAGTAAACTTCAATAGATAGATAGGTCCTCTCTCCAAAGAAAGGGACACAAAATTAAATTGGTACAATTAAATAGTATTTCTCTTTTTCTATCTCTACATTCAAGCAAATAGTCAAAGCAGTAAAAGCAAGGCTAATATATTTTTAAAATATCTCTTTGTAGATGATCTTTATAATAACCCACAGTATACAGAGTAGAAGGTATATACACTTGATTTGTTTACAAAGAAAATTAGGGCTTCATTTCACATTCTTTGGTGTTTGTAACAGGGTATTGATGTGCAGGGCACAGGGATGGGATTTGTTCTCTAAAACGTACAGTGCGGGACTTTGCACAATCTATTGGACAACATGACCAAATAACTGAAGAATTTTAAACTTTAAAGATTATAAATCATCTTGTCCAATGTTCTCAATCTTTTCTAACCCATTTTTCTCTAAGACACTGCTTGAATGTCTTTTGACTTTCTAAACCAGTGTTACTTTCTGTGATTTGTGTCACCCAAACGATAGCTAGGTTGAATATCTTTCCCAGTCACACGTATTTCCTCCCGTAGTCTAGAGTCCAGCCTCCTTGTTCTACAGGGAATGAAAAGTAGACTCTGGGAGACTAACGGATTTGTCCAAGGTCAGACTAGTTAACCAGCTGCTGTGGTAGGGCCACATGTGTCACCTCCCAGGTCAGATCCTTCAGTCACTGAAGGAAGGCCCTTTGGGAAGAATTCAGAAGAAGAGGACCAAGAGGGCACTATCTCCACTCTTCAAGAGTTATTAGGGACTTAGGATGCACTCTGTGCTGCACATTGTGTTATGATCAGTGGTGCGTGAGACAAAGCTCTGGAATAATTTAGCAGAGGGAGGTGAATTCAGGGACCCTCTGAAGCCTTAATGAAGGTGGTAAGAGAGATTTCACCGGGTCCGTAAAAGATGGGTTCAGTTTTCAAAGATGGGGCTAGAGTGAGACTCTATTCCTGCCCTTTCCAGTTAGACACTTGAGTGGGTTTTGTGTACCTGGCTGTCCCTTCTTCCTTACCTGCCATTCATTTCGTAATGGAATATAGCCTGGGTCCTTTTCCACCACTCTTGTGTAAACAGCTCCCTCTGTGGCCCTCAGTGACCTCTGGTTGCCAAATCTAGCAGAACTAGATTTGAACTTTTAGGTTCTTCTTTTTCATGGAACTCCTGATGGAGATAACCAACCCCTCTTCTCAAAATATGTTCTTCCCTGTGCCTTCCTGATACCAGGCTCTGGGTTCCTTCAGTGTTGGAGTTCCTATGGGTTCTAGTGGTGACCCTGCACGGTCTCCTCTCTATCTCACACTGTTCATGGTTCTTTGGGAGTTCATGAACTCCTTTGAAAATGTGATAAAAGCTCTGGGCACTCAGTTTCCACAGAATCCTTACAAACTTGGATGCAAATGGTTTTATAACTTTGCACATTTTCTAAGTGTAAAGCCAGTAGCCAAGGCCACCATCACAGCCACCTGGCCCATGCAGGTTCACATTGGATTTGGACAGTCGGTAAAGAAACAACGGAGCCAAAAACTGGTGGGCTATCATCTTTAATTCTAGCTTGCACCTGGCAGGCAAGTAAAAACACACACTGGGCTCCAAAACCCACTCATTCAGTGCTCACAAAGCTATTGACTTATCCGAGTTTCCTAGAATCAAAGGTTTCTAGCTCACCAGACTTATTCACCTCTGTTACTGTTGGGCAGATAAAATGTATTATGCTCACTTTGTTAAAGATAACGCTGCCCACGTGGAGGCCGTTGCCCAGGTGATATTAATGTGTGTCTCTGTGGGCTGTGGGAAGGCAGGATCCTTGTAGCCTGGGGCTTGGTTTTAGGATTGAGCCTTTCCCACCCGTTTTGATGTAGGGTAGTACAACCCCATCATGCCCCAGATAAGTGATTTTGTATTAGAAACTTCCCTATTTTGTATATTGGATTAAAGGTTATGAATCTACACTATAAAATGGGGGCAGAACAGGAGCTTGCGCTCTTGGTTCCTGAGATTAGCATTAGAGAGCAGAGAGCAGAGAAAGGCCACGTGGAGGAGGCCAGGAGAAGCAGCCAAGATGGCGGAGTGTTGAGTGAGAAGTCAGTTTGTGCAGAGTTTGTGCAGGGAGAAGGAAGGAGATGGGGAACAGAGGTGAATAAGTCTGGTGAGCTAGAAACCTTTGATTCTAGGAAACTCGGGTAAATCAGTAGCTTTGTGAGCACTGAATGTGAATGGGTTTTGGAGCCCAGTGTGTGTTTTTACTTGCCCGCTGGGTGCATGCTAGGATTAAAGATAATGGCCCATCAGTTTTTGGCTCCGTTGTTTCTTTACTGGCTGTCCAAATCCAATGCGAACCTGCATGGGCCAGGTGACTGTGATAGTGGCCATGGCTACTGGCTTTACAGTTCCCCATCTCCTTCCTTCTTGCACCCTGCACAAACTCTGCACAAACTGGCTTTTCCTTCAGCACTCCACCATCTTGGCTGCTTCTCCTGGCCTCCTCCATGTGGCCTTTCTCTGCTCTCCTCTCTAATGCTAATCTCAGGAACCGAGAGAGCAAGCTCCCGGGTCTGCCCCACTTTATAGTGCAGAAATCAAAAACCTTTAATCCAATATACAAAATAGGGAAGTCTCTCATACAAAGTCACTTATCTTTGTGACTTTGAGGCATGATGGGATTGCACCACCCCACATCAAAAAGGGTGGGAAAGGCTTAGTCCTAAAACCAAGCCCCAGGCTATAATGGTCCTGTGGGGGGGGGGGGCCACAGCCCACCCCCAACACACATTAATATCACCTGGGCGATGGGCTTCCACGTGGGCAGTGCCATCTTTAACAAAGGGAGCATAATATATTTTATCTGCCCAACACTAACCTTCAAAGCCCACCTATGGATCTTAAATAGCCCCTGAATTATACATAGGCTGATGATTCGAAGATCATATCTCAACCCATGTCCCCTCCCCATCTATGGATCTGCTTAGATAGCCTACACTACAGCAACTCAGAGTAAACATGTCTGCAGCAGGTCTTACCAGCGCAGCCGGTCGGAACCTGGTTTTCTTAACTGTTTCCTCTTAGTCAGTTGCTCCACCATCCCTTGTCCAGTGGCTTAAGCCAGAAGGTTTTCTTTGTGGCCTCTCCCTCAGTCTTCACCAACCTCAGTGACCAAATCCTGTCCATTTTACCTCCCAAATGCCTCTTGACTTATTGACCCCTCTGTTGCCTGAGCTAGTTTTTGCCTTTCTTCTGGATTGTTGCACTAGCCAGATGGTCTCCTTTCTTCAATTCCTGCCCCTCCCCCCTCCAAGCTGTCCTTATCAAGGCGGCTGAGTGGCCTTTCTGAGCACATCTGATAATACCACTCCTCAGACTGAGGCTGTTCTTCAGCATCCCTTTGCTCAGGAATGCCCAGGCCTCTCCTCAAAGCATGCAGGGCTCTGCCACGTGGCACCTGCTGTACCTCCAGTGGCATTTGTCTACTCATTTCTCCCTCCAGCTCTTATTTCTGCTGCCCTTCATGTCCCAAGGTGGCCTTGTGACCTCTCCTTCTGGCCTTTGCTCGTACTTATCGGTCCCTCCTCCAGGAATTCCTGACCCTCCCTTGTCTGCTAACTTCTGCTCCTCTGCCCCCTGGGAGCCCCCCTGAACTGCCCCCGCATCCCTCACGCACTTACACATGCACGTACGCACGCACTTACGCACGTACATGTACACACGCACACAGCTGGCCATTGCCTCCGAGCTGTCCTCCTTGGTTCTCAGCTGCCCCTGCAGCACAGCCGCTGTCACACCTGATTACACCCACCTGTTTAATTGCCTGTTTCCCTGGGAGATGATGGGTCCACATTGTGATTTTTGGTAACATTGGGCACTTTTGCCTTCATGCCCCCACCCCTACCTACAAAAAAAAAAAAAAGAATAAAAATTATGTTTTAGATCTGCGTCAATATGAAGATGAATATATTCCAAGCTGGTTTTGTTGTTATATATGCATTATTATGATACAGATATTCCTCAACTTCGAAGGGGGCTAAAACAAACCCAGAGAGGTTGAAAATAATTGCCTGTTTGAAATGCATTTTATAAATACATCTACCTTACGGAACATCCTAGCTTAGCCTAGCCTACCTGAAACGTGCTCAGAACACAATTACCAAAACCGCTGGCAACTCAGTCTCCTCAGAAGCTGTGTACCCCGCTGATTGCCCAAGGACTGGACGCTGAGCCCGCCGCCGCTGTCCAGCACCACGGGAGGGTCTTGTACCAATTATCACTGGCCTGCGAAAAGATCAGAATGCCAGATTCCAAGTGCGGTTTCTACTGAAAACGGATAACTTTTGCACCATCATAAAGATGAAACAGTCTAAGTCAAATCCTTGTAATCTGGGACTTGTCTGTATTCACTTTTCTGATTTTGAAAAAAAAATTAATATTAAATACTTTTTGTGGGTTCCTGCAAGATTCAGGAGTCCTAGCACTGTGCCTCCGTACCTGATGGATAGTTGGGTATGTTAAATGGACAGATCGAGTTGTCAGCACCCTTCAACTGATCGATTGTGACCAGGGATGTTTCTTTATGTGGCATTTCTGTAGTGGCCTGGATAGCTTACTAAAACAATATTAAGGTGCTGTGTTTTAGTCCCTAGTAATGGAAAAATGTATGGAAAGTTAGCACGATAAAAGATGCATATATATATGTATATGTATGTATTATATAGATGCATATATAATATATATGTGTTACATATACATATGTATGTAAGAGCAAAAATCATGAGATTCATATGATATCAGAAATAGGTCCTGTGAGTTCTTTTACTAATATAAACATTTGTTCATGTTGTTTCTGTGTACAGCAGTGGTTTTTAGTGGGAACGGGGGGATGATTTGCCCCCACTGGGGACATTTGGCAATGTCTGGAGATGTTTTCAGTTGTCACAAAACCAAGGGTACTACTGACTGTTAGTGGGCAGGGGTGGGAGTACAGTACACATGCTGCAGTGCACAGGACAGCCCCCCAGCAAAGAATCACCAGGCGGAATGTCCACAGTGCTGAAAGTAGACACAGTCCTGTAGAGCAGGGATCCCCAACCTTTTTTGGGCCATGGACCGGTTTAATGTCAGAAAATATTTTCACGGACCGGCCTTTAGGGTGGGATGGATAATGTATCACGTGACCGGGACAAGCATCAAGAGTGAGTCTTAGATGGATGTAACAGAGGGAATCTGGTCATTTTTTAAAAATAAAACATCATTCAGACTTAAATATAAATAAAACGGAAATAATGTAAGTTATTTATTCTTTCTCTGTGGACTGGTACCAAATGGTCCACAGACCGATACCGGTCCATGGCCCCGGGGGTTGGGGACCACTGCTGTAGAGGGATCCTTTATAAAGCGTGGTTCCTGCATCTGTATTATGTATCTAATTTATTTCCCTGTGTTTCCATCAGAAGCCATTATTCAGGGGCAAGGGGCTGTGTGGCAGCACCAAACATTTATTTTTCTGACTTCCATGAGGCTGAGAAAGATAGTCATCGAGGCGATTGAGCTTTTGAACAACAGGTTTGGCGCCCCTTTTACATGGGTTTATATAATTGACAAAATCTTTCTCCAACTGTCTGTTGTCATGGAAGTCATTACCGAATACTCATTTTGCCCTTGCTAATTCTAGCCAGAGTACAACCAATTGTTGTCTGGGTGGGGAGGGGGGGTGCTGAGTCATTTATTCATGCTCTTTATTACCTTTTGGCTTGAACATCACCATTCATTGTTCACAAGCAGCCCAGCTTGTTTACTTTTTATAAATTACATGTAATCACTCCTCTTGCAGGTCTGGCTACTGTAATTGGCAGTAGCCACGGAGCAGGGCTGACAGGTCTGTGTTTATGCTGATGTCTCACATTCAGTTCCTGTTGTACTTGCCGGACTTTGTTGCCTCTTCCACCTGTGTTTTAAAAGGAAAGTGAAAAGAGAGCCACCACCATGCTGTCTTCTCATGCTCTGATGGTACTTATTTACAGCTTGGTAGAGTCCCTGTGTCCTTAGGTTTGGGGAGAGCAGAGGATTTGGGTCAGTGGTCCTCAAACTTCAGTGTGTGTAACAATCACCTGGGTAACTTTTAAAATGAAGATTTTCCTTCCAGCTCTTCTCATTCACTTCTCCTTTTTTTAAAAAAAAAAAATTAAGGTATATTTGACATGTAATATTATATGAGGTTCTGGGGTTCAACTTAGTTATTCAATATTTATATCCCTTTGAACTGATCATGGCAATACATCTAGTAATGATCTGTCACTGTACAAAGTTTTTTCAATACCATTGACTGTAGTCCCTAAACTGACCATAAAACGAAGGTTCCTGAGCCCTACCTACTTTCTGATATTTTTAGCAAACCTAGGTAGAGGTCCAGAAAATGGCATTTTCTAATTCAAACCCTGCTGATTCTGATGTAGGTGGTCCTTATATACTTGGAGAAATTCTGAGTTGGGCATAGAGGAAAAAAAGAGAGGAGGAAGAAAATTCAATGGAAGTAAAGATGTACAAAGGGGGTGAGGGAAACAAGAACCAAAATTTATAAAATAATTTAGCCTCTTTTCTGTGAGATAAGGGAAATATGCCATGATGCTTAAAAAGAATGTGCTTAGAGTTTTATAGCAGAGACTTAGATGAGACTGTCTCCCTGTGACACTGTTAGAGGATGACAAAAGTGAAAGGGAATTTTTAGAAAGGTTAAACTA
This sequence comes from Saccopteryx bilineata, assembly GCF_036850765.1. Taxonomy (NCBI): domain Eukaryota; kingdom Metazoa; phylum Chordata; class Mammalia; order Chiroptera; family Emballonuridae; genus Saccopteryx; species Saccopteryx bilineata. Next base: position 188,616,037 of record NC_089490.1, on the reverse strand, counting down.
TGAGAAAGTACCTAACTATTGGCAAGAGGCTCAAAATACGTTATTAAATCAAGGAAGGTATTATGTCGGTATCGATGTAACAAAGAGTGTGAGTTCCTGAAGGAGGAGTTTATGAATGACTTAAAAATGAAGAGGAGAAATGAGAGAGGATTAGCTCTTCGCCAGAGCTTTGGTTATTGGATCTGAAAGCGTAGTGTTGAAATACGGTCCAGGTTTCCTGGACTAGTTCTGACTTCAGACATTCTTTCCCATCATCTTCATAATACGTGTCTGATTGGCCCAAATTTTTGTTAGTTGAGATCTTTTTGATGTGTATGAGCACCGAAGTAGTTGTATTTGACTAAAGAAGTTCTCTCGCTTCTCTCTCTTTCTCTCTCTCTCTCCGTTTAATATGTGTATTCTAATCTGTCTCTTTCAACCTAAACTTTGATTTTAAAATCCATTTTAAAGAAAGAAAGCAAAAGACAGAGACAGCAAGGCAGATTCTTTTTTAGAAAATTGATCAAGAAGTAGAACCAAGTAGGAATGGTTGTTTAATCTTAACAGAGAACTGACGTGGTGGAGGGGTCAGTTCCAATCACCTGCTGAACTTACTTCGTTTCTAGAAAGCCATGATATTTTTTGATATATTATTTCCTTAGGGTAACTTTGTGATTTCTTTTGATTACCTTGCAGAAAGATCTTGACACGCCCCTTGCCAAAAATAAGAGGAATTTGGAAAGTTACTTATAAAAATAACTCATTAGCTTCTGTTAAATCCTTCTTTATCCTGCTCTACCTCTGCATCAGAATGAAATGAATGTTCCTTTTTACATTTACTCTACCCGAATCATCTCTGTGTCTCAGGGTTCATGTTCCATACCAGGAACCTAGATTACCTATAGAAGTTTCCATCATTAGTTTGCTCATCTTTCCTCCCTCCCTTCCTTTCTGCATTCTTCCATGCTCCCTCCCGTCTCCATTTCTTTACTTAGCCTCTTAGATACCATACTATGCCCATCTGCTCACAAGATCTTACTGGATCTTCCTATCGCCTTTGTAAGTGTTGGATATCATTATTGTTATTCTTTTTAAATATTTTTTATTCTTCAGTGACAGTTGACATACAATATTATATTCATTTCAGATGTACACCATAGCAGTTAGTATTTATATAACTTACAATGTGATCACCCCTGTAAGTTTAGTGCCCATCTGACACCATACATACTTATTACAGTATTATTAACTATACCCCATATGGTGTACTTTACAGTCCTGTAACTGTTTTTATAAGTGGCAGTTTGCACATCTTAATCCCTTCCTCATTTTCGCCCATTCCCTCAGCCCCACCCCCAAGCCTAATGTGGCAACCATCAAAATGTTCTCTGTATCGAGGAGCTTTTTTCTGTTGGGTTTGTTCATTTATTTTGTTTCTTAGATTCCCCAAATAAGTGAAACCATATAGTCTTTGTCTTTCTTTATCTTACTTATTTCACTTAGCATAATTTCCTCTAGGTCAGTGGTCAGCAAACTCATTAGTCAACAGAGCCAAATATCAATAGTACAACGATTGAAATTTCTTTTGAGAGCCAAATTTTTTAAACTTAAACTATATAGGTAGGTACATTCCTTATCGAGGTAGCGCCCGCACGTGGTATTTTGTGGAAGAGCCGCACTCAAGGGGCCAAAGAGCCGCATGTGGCTTGCGAGCTATGGTTTGCCGACCACCACTTTTTCAATCCATGTTGTTAACAAATGGCTTTTGATCTTTTTTATGGCTGAGCAATATTCCATTTGATATACGTACCACCCCTTTATTATCCATTCCTATATCGATGGACACTTAGGTGCCTTTCCTATCTTAGCTTTTGTAAATAATGCTGCAGTGAACATACGGATGCATATGTCTTTCAAATTAGTGTTTGGGTTTCTTTGGATAAATAACCCAGAAGTGGAATTGCTAGGTCCTTCTTTGTCTCTTGTTATAGCCCTTGCTTTAAAGTCTATTTTGTCTGATAAAATTATCGCTACCCCAGCTTTTGTTTGTTTGTTTCCATTTGCATGAAATATCTTTTTTCATTCATTACTTTCAATCGGTGTGTCTTTCGATCTGAAGTGGGTCTCTTGTAGGCACCAAATGTATGGGTCTTATTTTCTTATTCATTTAGTTACTCTATGTCTTTTAATTTAGCATTTAATCCATTTACATTTAAAGTCATTATTGATAGGTATGTAGTTATTGCCATTTTATTATTCATCTTTTCAAATCTTTTCCCCCATTTTCTTAAAAAAGTTCCTTTAACATTTCCTGTAATACTGGTTTGGTGATGAAGTCCTTTTACCTTTTTCTTGCCTGACAGTCTCTATATCCTTCCCTACTCCACTCTCCTGACCGGAAGTCCCTCATTATTGTTATTATGTGAAGTCTCTACCACACCCTCTTATTGCACTGACATTCCAGGTACAGTCGGTTAGTAGATCACTTCACTGCTGGAGTGAATATTAGAGGTTGCTGTTGGTGCTGGAACCCTATATCCAGCTTCTACCATGTCCTCTGGCAACCAGGAAGGCCAGATTCCTGGGACTTCTACCCTGCACTGAGAATGAAGGCCGGGCTCACAACCTGTTCTCTTCATTTCTGGTAACCTTATTTTCTTGCTTGCATATGTTTTTAAAACCATACATTTGGGAAACCTCTTTTCTTACTATATTTTCAGATCTTTTTCTCTACAATTTATATGTTGTAATCCTACAACATATTCCATACATTGGTTAACACATGGTGATAGATGTTTCAATGAATATTTAAATTGGCTGAGAACAAATATAAATGCTCTGAGGGAGAACCATACATTAAGTAGTCTTCCAAGTGCAGCATAAAAAAATATAGTAGTATATACATTTTCAGTGGGAATATTTTAACTTAACATATTCTGGTTTTGGTTTAACATATAGAAAAAAGTTATAAAATATTAGGTAAGCAGATTTATTGCAGTTTGCTTAAGTTTATAAAGGGAAATGTTTATTTAATGATTATATAAGATTTATCATTAAAGTTAATATACATATTTAGCGTTATAGTAATTGTTCTTTTACTTATATTTAAATAGAAATTAATCATAGATTCACTTAAAATTCATGGAATGTTGGTACTTTGACTATTCCTGTTTTAAGGTATAATTTTTAATACTCAGAACATAAAATTCTTTAATAGCTCTGTACTTACTTCACTGATTCTTACACAACCAAAAGGTATTCTTTTATGGTAGTTTTTAATGCATACAACATTTTTTTTTAGCAAATATGGTTTTTATTCTCAAGCTGGAGAAATAGTTGTATGTTGAGAAACCCATGTTTTTAGTAAGGGAAATTGGAACATGGATATTGAAGTGTTTTTAATCTTTCAAATAAGGTTCTAGGCTGGACAGCATCCCTGTCTGTTTTCAAATAGAATCTGTTGTGTTTCCAAACCATGTGTTTCCAAAGCAGAATACATATTCATAGCTTGTGAGATTTTTATTGAAGCAGTTAAGGAGAAGAAAAGGACTCAAGGAAGGTAAAGGTAATACGGTAAAGTCTCCTCAATCTCTCTGTTGTTGTTGTTGTAGTTTTAATTGAGGGTGAAAACACATCACATGAAATTTGCCAGCACTTTTTGGGAAGGCGTGCACCCCACCTGTTTTGCTCCTGCACTCTAGTAGGAAGTTAGTTCTGTGGGATTTGCTCACCTGAGCCACCAGAAGATCCTACTTGATGCACCTTCGGAAATCCCACACCCCTCTCTGCCCCTGAGGAAATTCTTTCCTGGTCTTAGGTTCAGTGCTCAGTTTAATCTCAAGCATAAGACAATGAGTCATCCTGGGTAAGTATGTAGTCCCATTTTTACCTTCCTTCCACCCTATCTTTCATTTTTGAACTTAAGCTAGGGGATCCTGATTTTCTTCAGGAGGTCTGGTGGTCTGGGGACTCATTTCAGAACTGGGAGATGTTGCGACTTTTTTTTTTTTTTTTTTTTTTTTTTTGGAACTAGCACTTTCTGTTCCACTGAACACAAAGCTGCATAGCCTTGGTTTTAAAATTCAGACTCTGTGTGGAGTGTGTATCTGGATGAGGAAACAGGTGGATGTTTTGGGGGGGAGGTTGGGAGACAGAGGAAGGAAAAGTTTTAAATAGTCTGATTTTGTGGGGGAAATCTTGAGATTTTCTTTTTTAGAATAGGCACAAACCAAAAATGAGTATCTGGTGGCTTTGCAATTTCATGGTATACACAAAAGAAATACTTCATATTGGGCTCAAGAGATAATTGTTGAATAGCTGTATTAAGTGCTTAGATTTCTCGAGTTCTGCCTTTGATCCCAGTTACCATTATCCACACACCATGTAGCTACTACTTGCATTTCTTCATTTGTAGACAGAAAACTCTTTCGCTGGGGAATTATTTTAAAAAGAATACTTGCAAAGCGGCTTGGAATCCTGTTGGTACTTTAAATAGAGTACTTAAAAAATGTAAACTACCAGTGTGTATGTTTTTACACCCGATAGAGTACTCTGGGAGTGAGAGTGACTTGAGCATAAAAACATTCATTTGTGAAGACAGCATACATTTGAGCAAAGCCATTCTCTGTAAATGCTTATTGAAAACTGACAGTCTTTGAGCCAACAGGCAGAAATCTCACTCAGCAAGTGTTTGGCACACCTGTGTTAATCTGCACGGGTTCAGTTCACACAAAGAAAAGGAGGTGGGGTTACGTGATGAGAGCACTACGTTTGCCTCATTAACATATTTTGAATAACTGTATTAGCATATTTGCCAACTAAACTAGGCGATGTGGAGGCCTGCCCGCGAGCGGAGGGAACTTCTGAGGAATATAGAGATCTGAGCCTGTAAAGTGCTTACTTTTTATTTTTGGAGGGGGAATCATTTTAGAAGATCCTATTTAGGATATTTTCCTTACTCTCCCAACAACTTTTTTATAAAATTCTGCAGAATTCTCGGATCTTCTCTTTTCTCTGCCTTTTTGTATTTTTTTAGTAAAAGGTGAAAGATTTATACTATCTGAAGAGAAACCAGAGTATTTTTCTGTGTGTGTGTGTGTTTTTTTTGTTTGTTTGGGGTTTTTTTGTATGTGTTTTGTAAAGTATATATCACACTTGTCTCAAAAATCGCTTTTAGTGTTCTCTCCTAGATAAGAGTGAGTTCCTACTCAGACTGTTTGTTTTTTTTGTTTTGCTTTGTTTTGTTTTTGTCTTTGTAGAATTAGTCCTTAAGCTCTTTCTCTGAGTCTCGCTGGGGAAGGTCTTCTGTAGGCTCATCGTGTGAACACAAACGGTTGGAACAGGACAGACAGGATAAACCAGGGTGCCTGTAGCGCCAGCTTCTACCGAGTAGATGCTCAGATCGTAAAGATGCCAGCCCCGCTTAACTCTGTAGTATACGGACGGTCTTTACAAGGTTCTGGTTTGGCGACCTGTCTCTGTATCTGTCAGAAATACAGACTTTGCATGGACATCTGCCTGGCTGAAACCACAACTTTACGTTTTAAAATTAGTCAAAGGAGTAGCCGATTAAAACCAGGATTTCTCTGATAGTCTGACATGTCTGGTTTTAAGGGTGAGAAGTTGAGATGGGGGATGTTCTCTAGTTCTCGTTTGGGTGCAGCTCAAGGGAATATCAGGGAGCTTTTCCAAAAACCATTCACCGTGGTCTTCCCTCCCCCCTTGTTTACCTGTTGCAGTGAAGGGTGGGTAGAGGTGACAGTTTAATGAGATGTCATTTGAATCTAGACTCTGTGGGAGGTTGCTCCACCATGTAGTGGTTTTCATAGTTTAGGCTAGTTTGCAACCCAGCTTCATGCTTACTCTTTAGAATGGAAAGATACATCCTGATGATACCAACTCTCACTCCTCCTATCAAAGATTTTGAAATAATATATTAAATATACATTTACTATGATTGCTAAAAGAGAGGTGTTTTTTTTCCCCCGGTTGGAGTTTTTTTTTTCTTTGTGTCTTTAAAGGTTGTTCTTAAAAGTAGTTTTGAAAAATTAATTTTAGAGAAGAAGAGGAAGAGAGAGAGAGAGAGAGCGATCAATTTGTTGTTCCACTTATTTATTCATTCATTGGTTGATTCTTGTAAGTGCCCTCACCAGGGATTGAATCCACAACCTTAGAGTATTAGGACAATGCTCTAACCAACTGAGCTACCTAGCCAGGTTAAGACTGACTTTTTCAAATCACAAAAATGGAATATAAAAAATGTAAGCTATTTTCCCCACCGAGGAAGAAAGAAGGGTGTAGCCACGAAGTGTGGAATAGCAAAAGCTTTATTTAGTAGAGCGCTTCTCGGAGGAAGTTCTCTGGTCCACCAGATGGGGGCCAGAGAAGTAGTGTCACCTCTCCTCTCCTGTTTGAGGGTACTTTATAGCGTCATTAGGGTGGTCGGGTTGATATGACGTGGTGAAATTTCATTGGCTGACAGTCGTTCTTTTTCGAAGGGCTCCTGGGAAGTTTATTTTGGTGTGCATGGGTATGGGTGGTTCCAGCCAAAGTTCCTGGGCCGGGTTCCTCACGTGACCTTCCCCCATTGCCGGTGGATCTCACAAAAAAACAGGAAAGAACAAATGTGATCATAGCTTAAAAAAAAAAACCCTAGAAAATGAGAACTTAGGAAAAGAACTCTGGTACATTAAACCAAGTCCTAAATTTTTAACAGGTCTTGTATATATTTATATTTTATATACCAATCACATGCATATAAATATGTATGCTTTTATCGATAAATTTCTAGACTGAAGTTATTAAATTTCAGCTAGCTTTTGTTGAACTTCTCTGATTAACTTGTGATTTTGTTAATGTTATGTGATTATTATATTTACACAATCATTATCTGCTCTTAACCAATCACAACTGATTCTTTACAACTTCTTTTCCCAATTGATACATAGTAGCCTGTATACAAGAACAAATTTATAAGTGATTGTCATCATGTAATTAACGGCATTATAAGGTTAAGGAATCCCTTTGCTTACCATTTTAGTATTTTCCGTTTTATTATAAAATGTTAAGTAATGTATTTATGGAGCCTCTCTATTGTGTTGGTTTATCGTATTATAGGAATACTTACGAAATGTTTCCTAGTTTCACTGTTTAAGACAGGGGTAGTCAACCTTTTTATACCTACCGCCCACTTTTGTATCTCTGTTAGTATTAAATTTTCTAACCGCCCAGCCCACCGGTTCCACAGTAAGGGTGATTTATAAAGTAGGGAAGTAACTTTACTTTACAAAACTTATAAAGCAGAGTTACAGCAAGTTAACACATATAATAATAATAATAATAATAATACTTACCAAGTACTTTATGTCGGATTTTCGCTAAGTTTGGCAGAATAAATCTTTATAAAACAACTTACTATAGTTAAATCTATCTTTTTATTTATACTTTGGTTGCTCTGCTACCGCCCACCATGAATGCTGGAATGCCCACTAGTGAGCGGTAGGGACCAGGTTGACTACCACTGGTTTAGGACATCTTCAACATCTCTGAGGGTGGTAGATATAAAATCTGTTTCTCAAGCAAGTACATGCATGAAACTAAAACAATTTATTCAAGTCATACAGCCACACTAGTGAAACTTAAATTCTGGCCCTAGGCCCGCATTTAAGCTGATAGGCTTTGTGTGTGGGAAGAAGATACTAATTACTGATAATCTCTTTATAATGGGTTAATAGTTTTAGGTCCAAATATGAGTTTTCAATAAGTATGCCAGATTAAAAAACAACAAATGAAATATAAATACTGACTTTTGTGCCCCTTTTCATTAATTTTAGTGACTTAGTAAATTGATATTTATGGAAATACATATGATAAGAACCTTTTTTACTGGTTGTCTTATTCTCCGTATCTTACCGAGAAAGTGTTGGAAGAGAAGAGTGAATGGAGAAGCTGCCTGCAGGTGCGGTGAGGTCTGACTCATGTGACCGTCCTGGCAGCTGGCTTCTCAGGTCCCTGGCTTATTTACATATCCTGCAGTCCAGACTGGCTTGTCCTGTTTGGTAGGTTTGTTATAAACTGCAGGGCTGAGTAAATGTGTGATAACATTTTCAATGGCCTTAGAAGGGAACAGCCCTTGAGGGAGGAGCGATCTGCAGAGGGCCCCAGCTGTCAGGTGCGCCAGGGTCAGCCTCCTCGGGGGCCATTTCTATTTTCTCCCAGTAACAGGAAATAAACATGAAACTAGAGTGTAACTCCTGGCCGGAGGACCACTCCTTTGCCCGGGTGACATCAGCATGCCAGGTCTGATACCGACAATGTCTGATACTGAGAGGAGATTTTCCCTGGTCAGTTAATGAGTGCTGTACCTGTGCAGAAACCAGAAGACCAAACCACTTTCGCCTGCCTGTGCCCAGGATGAAAACAGAGAAGGACAAAGGGAGCTAGAGGAGTCCCTGTTCCCCTCCCCTTCCACGGGCTTCATGCTGAGCGTGTCTGTTGGCTGCACAGAACTGGGTTAGGCTGACATGCAGTGCTCAACTCATCCCCAGTGACAGGGTTACTGGCTTGTCGAAAGCATCCTTGTTCTATCTGTTTAACTTGATGAAGGCTGTGCTGAACCTTCTGGATGTCCCCTTCAGTGTTAGGTCTGTCCTTCTCAGATTCACTTCTCATCAGGCCCCCAGCTGGAAACTGGGATCTGATGGTGAGTGTGGAAGTCTCCCCCTAACCCACGGGGCCTCACTGAGATTTGCAGGGCTTCCCAGTGTCACAGGTTGTTGGGTGGTGGCCATGACCTCCTACTGCCATGTGATGCTCTGCAGCCTCTCCCTATCTCACCTGTTTGTCTCAGGACTTCTCTTTGGGGGGGAGGGAAGAAAAGAACCCTAACTTAGAAGATCTCAGTTTAGCAGCAGCCTACGTTTTCCCCCATGAGTCACTCTTAATTCAAAAATATCCTAAAAGAGGTTGTCATTTCTGTAGGTCAGGCAGGTTGCAGCCTGCTTGATTTTTTTTTCATGTCTTGGGTTAATAATGATTTTAGAGGGTAGAAGAGGAAATGGCGCTTTTATGAATGTTGCATAAAATTATATGGCCACGTGCAAATGATCTAATTTCCTATGAATCCTGGCATATAGACAGAAGCTTCATGTGTGTAAGGAGATCCACCACTATCAATCACCTAGTCTGAAATAATGAAAGAGAATAACCCCATATACTATAGATCACATACATTTTTTTAAAATTACAGTTCAGAGTTGGGAAACATTTCCAACAGTTTACATTCTTTTGATTTTTTAAAATATTATTTTTGCTATTTTAAATTTGCTTTCATTGTTTGAGATAAAAAAAAATGCCTTCCTGTCCTAACTTTTGAACTGAAGGTTAAAAACCTTTGTCCATGGAGTTACTGTCTTTTCTGTGGCTGACTGTTGGGTTCCATCAGCAGAAGATTGCTAGGTCTTCAGAGGACAAGATGGAAAAATGAAGTTAGGTTTAGGACAAGGAACTCAGAGATCGCAAAAATTGCAAAGTAAACTTTTTTAAGTGAATGAATAACTGGCCACACAGACTCTTTTCCTGTAAGTTCCCTTTTCCCAAGCCCTTGCCATCATACTAAAAAAAGTGTTTTCTTGTGTGCTGAGTGTTCTCAGAATCCTGCTGCTTACTATTAGTAAGAATTCTGTCATGTGCCGGTTTTGTTTTTCACATGATTTCTCCATCCATTTGGGTCTTACTGGAAAAAAAATTTTTTTAAGTCCAATGGTAAAAGTTAATGATAATAAGCCAAAAGAAAAATTTAATACAAACTTCTAAACAATTTAGTTATAGCGATGAGGAGGAATTAAATATATTACCCAAGGTGAATGAAGTTAGCTCATTGGAAGAGGAGTATCAATTCTAAACTAAAGATAAAGTATGGATACTTAGTTCCAGCTTCAAAAATTACATTTTTCATATCCTACCTGGCCTTTTCCCCAAGGATATGTATATTTAAGATTTCTCTGTCAAGCTAAGACAAGGTGATGCTACTGACTGAGCCGGCTTCAGGAAGGGCATTACAGTCCTTTGGGAATAATTAAGCAGGGAGATAAAAATCCAAGCATTCTGAAGGATACAGTTGGACTTCTTGAGCAATTGGATTCTTTAGGGCATCTAAGAAAGTAGCTGTATGTTGTTGTTTTTTTTAAGGGATAGTGTTCTGCATCACTCAGTGTAATGGGAAAAAATAAACCTATTAGATACTACTATGAGAACAGCACGATGATGTCGTCATCCAGTCGTTCTCGTTAAGAAACAATCTCAGAAATGCTCAATAACATTTTGCATGGCAGCTTCCTCTGACTCCCTTACCTAAGGGGAGGATCTCACTGTATGTGTTTACACGTAAATCTTACCAGTGGCCTTTGACCAAAAGTAATAAAATGTTACCTGACTTGGTGGTGTATCAGTCAGGATTCTCAGCTGTAAGCAACAGAAATCTCTGGCTAATTGCATCAGAAAAGCAGTTTCTTAACGATCAGTTACATAGCTTGCAGTCTTTCTGGGAAAGCGGAGGACCGAGTTGGGAACTAGGAACAGTGCCTAGTTCCCAGGGAACTGAACTGATCCAGGGAACGTGTCATCACTGCCTCCTGGGCCATGACCTTCGGCCTTGCATCTCACACCCTATCACCAAGGACACCGGACACTGGCCACTGGACACTGACACGACTGCCTCTGGAGGCTGCAGTCACTGCCACCCCCCGACCCAGGTTGCTGTATATTCCTTGTGTCTTGTAACCGCTTGAGAGCCAAAGGCTGGGATGAATGTGTTTGTTGGAGCCAGTTGACCTGGCCGTGTGCTTACACTCTGTTGCAAGGGCTGCTAAGAAAACAATTATCTTTAATTTTCTGCTCTGTAGCTGTAGGGTTAATGATTTGCCAAACATAGGAAGGGGAGTTCAGATGCTGGACAACCTAGAAGAACCATATGAGTCTACTACCCCTGGCATGTCGGAGGGTTAAAAATATGGACAACAGCTACCCTCCTACAGAACTTTAAAAACGTCTGCTGACAATGGATATGAGGAAACGCTGTCAGAGCAAAATCCATCATTTTTTGGTGTTCTCGTAACAGCAGCTTCTACAGACATAAGAGCAAGCACTCTGTTTATTGAATAGCTGTTATGTGCTGGGTGGTGGATTTTTTTTTTTTTTTTTTTTTTAATCTCTAGTCCACACAAGAATCTTGAAAAGTAGACCTCCAGACCCCATTTTTACAGGAATAGAAACCAATGCTCAGAGTCACTTCCCAAATGTTCCCAGCTGGCGTATAGCATTGCTGAGATTCACACCCATTCGTGTGGTTCAAAACCTCCGTGTTTTCTGTGGTAGCAGGTTTCCTGGTCACAGAAATTCTGTGAAAAAGCAAAGATGACCTCCCTGATGTAAATCAGAACATCTGTGGGTGCTTCTGCATCGTTTTCTTACTAACCCACTAGTTGTCGGTTCTTCTGAGTTGGGAGACCCTCCGGGCTCAGGGGAGTGGCTGGGGCTAGAGCTACAAATTCAGGAACTGTACGACGAGAAGTGTCCCCAGGGCTTCAGGCATCTGCACAGTCATCCAGGGAGAGTTTGTAGGGTAAGAAAAGAGACGGTGAGACACTCCAGAACCCTCTTTTGTGAGGAGGAGCAGAAGGAGAGGAATCAGCAAAAGACACAGAGTGGTTTTTACTTGGTTGAAAGAGATCCAGAGTAGAGACCTGTTAAGGGAGCCAAAAAGTCAAAGTGCGAGAAGGATGGTGTGATTGGGAGCCAGGTGCTGCAGGAATCAAAACAGGAGGGGAGGGAAAATGGCCACTGGAGTGGACTGGCCAAGCAGGGGGTTCTTGGTGGCCTTTTGTAATCTGGAATAATGTTCTCCGAATCGTCCCCCTCTCTGTAAATCAACCATGGAGTGCAGTGATGGGGGTACTGCCCTGTATTTTAGGTTTACATACGCAATGGACGCATACAATTTTGCGTTTAAATTTTTAATTCCTTTCTTTAATGATCCTTTGGCCTTGGCAGTCTTGAGGGCCACACCCAGGCAGGGAACAGTTGGGACGAACTAGAGCATTTCCTGCCTCCTGTCTGGAGTTACCCTTGTTGATTTGGGCGCCACCGTCCCACAGAAACGACCTAGATGGATTCCCACTCAGTCTGGTATGTATATTTTATGTGGAAGCTCACCTGCCACTTCCCCTTCCCATTCAGGCAGCCTTGTTAGATCTTGCAGCAGCTTTGTCTTTTTGAACATCAGGGAGCCTAGTGTCATCTTAAAGCATCCTTGCAACTGAACTTCGGAAAGGACGAGTGATTAAAACGTGGCTATTGACCACTTAATTCCTCCCTCTTTATTGTAGAGTACACAGGCATGGGGCTAAAAGTATTCCTGGAGGCGTTCAAGCGGAAACTGAGGAGGTGTCAGAACAGATGTTAATATCTATGAAGACGTGTGTCCGGAGCAGCCTGTCTGAGACGGGCCAGGGCAGGACAGCCTTCTGTGGTTTCGGGGCAGCCTTGTCCCATGGTCCTCCTCTGCTCTCAGCGTGATTCCTCCTGGGTCCTCTCTCTCTCTCCTTACTGCTGCAGTCGCAGGTGTGCTAGTGAGCTCCCCCAGGCCCTCGTCGGTGCCAGGTACCTTGGCCCCACATTAGTTGGCACTGGGATCTGTAAAAAGGGGTGAAAGCAGGGAAGATGAAGATGAAAGTTCTCTGTGCACCTGAGGTCCAGTTACTTGTTTCTATCACTCATCGCCTCTCACCCCCATGGCAGAATGGATGCAGACAGGAGGGGGAACAGGAGGGAAGGGTGCCTGACCTGTCTAATACTCTCTTCCTTTTCTGCTCATCAAACCTCTCCCCCGATCCCTACTCACCCTCACCCCATTGTTCCTAATCCTTCCATGTCTGTCTTCCCTATTGGACTATGAACCCCAGAAGGAGAGAAACCATGTTGATTTTGGTCTCTGCTGTGACCCCCCTAGTGCTCAGCTCAGGGCCTAATGTATACATCACCAAATATGCTTTCTTGGTTAGTGAGTGAGCAACGGGAGGCTAGTGGGAGGAAGCACTTGTCACTTCTCCCTGTATCATTCTTGACAGCTTTACCCTGATCTGATTTCTTATTCACCCCGCCTTCTCTAACCTTGAAGGAGCCTGCCTCCGGGGCAGCAGCAAGACAATGGTTCCCACAATGGGGTGCTAGACACATCATGCCAGCATGCAATTTCTGCACGGTGGTTAACCTGTTGGAACTGGATGTATACTTCAGGAAGCTCCTGTGGGCTGGCCAGAGAAGCCAGCCATTGCATACAACATTGCATACAACATTGTTTCTATGGGAAAATGCGTTCTGAGTTCAAATAAATACTTACAGACACACTTTTGGGTGACGACCTTTCTGCTCATTGAGGACTGCCATTGCGTGATCTCCCCTTCAGGCTTTTATTCATTACTGATATATAAATGAACAACAAACCATTTCTTTGTAGAAGGAGCAGAGCCAGAGGTTTTTCCCTTCCGAGATGGTAAACTGTTACATTAAAATGAATTTCATTCATCCAACAAACAGAGGAGTTTATTTCAAATGTATTTATAGAGTGTGTGGCATATGCCAGGCTTCCTACAAGGATTCCCACGTGAATAAAATAGAGACTCTATCCTGGCAAGGTCAGAGGCAGGTTTCCAGTTAGATCGGAACCGAGCTCCTGTAGTCCACAAGCTCACTTCTAGCTCTGAAATTCAGCAGCTCTGTGCTTCTGAATTACTCTATTCATTTCCTCATTTTCCTCATCATCTACGACTCTGTTATAAAATGTATTTTTAGACAATAATGCAGGAAATATACTGCTCATGAAAATTAGGGGATCAGGGAACATGCAGATACTCCAGTACTTTTAGCCTTTTGTAGGGTGCATTTTCACTATTGAAATAAAAGTTGGTTTTGCATCTCATTTGCATAATCAAACAACTTTCTCTGACTTGTCATTTGCTTTTCTGATGTTCTTGTTTAATAAAAAGTCAAATGCTTTTTTTTAATCACTTCATATTCATTTTGGAACATCCCCTAATTTTTGTAAGCAGTATATTTACATTCATAAGTAACAATTAGTAGCAACAACCCCACCTTTACAGCTTTTGAGTAATTCTAAAGTTGGTCTCTGTATTTACTATTAAGAATGTAAAAAGCTAAGAATAGTTATTTACTGGCATTTTATTATAAATAGAATGAAGCCAGACATATCATGAAGTAGACATAAGTAGAATGATAGGGACTATTACTTTGAAAGAAGTACTAGACATAAATAGAATGATAGGGGCTATTACTTTGAAAGAAGTATTCACAAGGACAGTAAATATGGATGTTGGATTAACAATAATTTGTGGGGGTTTTCCTGCATGCTTTTCTGTAATTTTGCAACTTTTGACAGCAAGTGCGTGTCACTGCCACCATCATCCATACACACATGCTCATATAGAGTATTTCTTCAAACAAGTATTTATAAAAACATTTCAGTGAGGTGCGCCTTTCCCCCCAAATTATTTACATATGTGTCTTAATACTTGATGAACAAAACCTAGTTTTGGGGAGCTGGGATATGGAAAATCAGGATATTTCTAGAAAAAATTCTACAGACTGTTTATAAAATGTACTTAGAACTCCCAGGAATAAAAAATACACCTTTCTTGCACTTTCTGAGTTATGACATGACTGTGTGAAAATAGTCTTATTCTGCCCTGAAACTTGGAAAAGTTACATGGTAGTTAACTTCAAATCTGCTTTGAACCACAAACTTTATTGGTGGATCCTTTTTATTTTTAATACATCGAAGTCTGTAATTCAAGTATACTATATTAACTGTTTCTGTCCAATGAATGAGTGGCCGTTTCAATGAATGAGTGGCCATTTCCTCGCTGGACCTGGAGAGAAACAGGTATTACGTCTGGCTTCTAAAATTCCATTGCTGACCTGTGGTGGCGCAGTGGAAAAAGCATCAACCTAAAATTCCATTGAGTGATCAAGGTAACAGGATAACCCTCGAGTTAGTACTTAAACTAGAATTGGTAAGTACATTTTAGAGTGTTATTTTTCTTCTTTACAATAATCCCCAATAAACTGCATGTTTTATTGCCTTCTTGGTTTCTTATTCATCATGTTAGCAGTTTCTTTTAATGTAAAAATCCATCGGTAGTTGGAATCAGCTCCCCATAATTATGGGAAATTGAAAACCCACATTTGAGGAGTAATTCAGCTGTAGTGAAAGAACAACTCATAAATTATTCAGTAACTTGCTTCAGTGATCCTGTAAGTATTCTTTGCTGTTCTGTTGCACGCGGTGTGATAACCCATGAAGGTAGATACCACAGCTTTCTGCCAGCAAAAATAACTCATGATCTAGACTTGGCAAGAATCTTGAATAATTCAAACCAGCTGGACTTATATTAACTTCGTCTAATCCATACTTCTTATTATTTCGCCTTTATAGAAATTAAAAGTAGAGACAATTCAGCAAGCTTATTGGAAGATAGTTTTTAACTAAAGTTTCCATTTTTTAGGAGAAGAATCACATGATTGCCAAGTAAGAGTCAAATTTAAAATGAGGGAAAGGAAGGCCTTTCTTGATGACTGTCACATGAATGGTACACAATAAATACTAATTTCACTTATCACAGAGGTGGATATTTAGATTTAGAAGCTTACGGCCACCTCACAATCCACAGGTCTGCACAGTGTGAGGCATTTTTCTTCTGTTTTGCCTTCAGTACGCGCACATGGTGCAGAATTGATCGGCTATGGTTTTATGAGCAGTTGTAGTACCTTCTTCAGTTTTTACTCTTAAAACAAACATTTAATTAAGCTGTATTTAAGCTTGTGATGAGCCAAGTTTTGTTGTATACTTGAGGTTTTTTTTTCTAAGTTCATTGTGTACAGCAAAATATAAAGTCAGAACTTTCTGGTAAATATAACCCAGGAGAAGACACTGTTAGCTTTCTAAAGTCTTTGACCCTTTCATAGAGGAAGAGAGGAAGACACAGTAAATTAAATACTAATATCAGGCTCACTCTGTATATTAAGGATGAATAAATGAACCACCAACATAGAATAAAACCCAACCTGAAAGTGTGTGATTATTATTTTTTATATGGTGTTAGAAAACATATGCAATGGAGAATAACTTCAGGTTTCAAATTAACCCTGCTATTTAAAAATTACGCTTGATGTCATATAAGGGACGCTAATCAGTTACACTAATGACCTTGTGTTCAAATATTGAGCTTCATATGACTTATGCTTCTTTATCACTTATTTATTTATTTATTTTTTGTATTTTTCTGAAGTTGGAAACGGGAGGCAGTCAGACAGACTCTCGCATGTGCCCAACAGGGATCCACCCAGCGTGCCCACCAGGGGGCGATGCTCTGCCCATCTGGCCATTGCTCTGTTGCAACCAGAGCCATTCTAGTGCTTGAGGCAGAGGCCACAGAGCCATCCTCAGCACCCTGGCCAACTTTGCTCCAGTGGAGCCTTGGCTGTGGGAGGAGAAGAGAGAGACTGAGAGGAAGGAGAGGGGGAGGGGTGAAGAAGCAGATGGGCACTTCTCCTGTGTGCCGTGGCTGGAAATCGAACCCAGGACTCCTGCACGCTAGGCCGATGTTCTACCACTGAGCCAACCGGCCAGAGCCTTTTATCACTTATTTTTAATACCTGAAGGGAACCTGATTTGGGGGGTTAGAAAGATAGCAGATTCATTTCTTTGAGGAAAGTTCTAAGGCACTGAACCTGCTGTTATGTCCTCTGTACACCTGTGGTATTCTTTACATGTAGTTAACACATAAGCCGAGGGGAAAATATGTAGAGGACACTGATCTAGCTATTCAAGTTCTTCATTAACATATATCTTAAAAAGGATAAATTTTGGGCCCTGGCCGGTTGGCTCAGCAGTAGAGCGTCGGCCTGGCGTGCGGGGGACCCGGGTTCGATTCCCGGCCAGGGCACATAGGAGAAGCACCCATTTGCTTCTCCACCCCCACCCCCTCCTTCCTCTCTGTCTCTCTCTTCCCCTCCCGCAGCCAAGGCTCCATTGGAGCAAAGATAGCCCGGGCGCTGGGGATGGCTCCTTGGCCTCTGCCCCAGGCGCTAGAGTGGCTCTGGTCGCGGCAGAGCGATGCCCCAGAGGGGCAGAGCATTGCCCCCTGGTGGGCAGAGCGTCGCCCCTGGTGGGTGTGCTGGGTGGATCCCGGTCGGGCGCATGCGGGAGTCTGTCTGTCTCTCCCTGTTTCCAGCTTCAGAAAAATACAAAAAAAAAAAAAAAAAAAAGGATAAATTTTGGTTTTTATAATAGCTTTATTGAACTATAAATCACACACTATAAAGTTCACCCTTTGCTAGTGTACAGTTCAGTGGGGTTTTTTTAGTATATTCACTACAGAGCTATGCACTCATTACTACTACCTAATTCCAGAGCATTTTTATCACCCCCGAAAGAAACCCTGTAAGGCCAGGAGCCACCATTGTGGCCATTCACATGCAGGTCTGCATTGGATTCGGACAGTCGGTAAAGAAACAACGGAGCCAAAAACTGATGGGCCATAGTCTTTAATTCTAGCTTGCACTCGGCGGGCAAGCAAAAACACACAGTGGGCTCCAAAACCCACTCACATTCAGTGCTCACAAAGCTACTGACTTATCCGAGTTTCCTAGAATCAGAGGTTTCTAGTTCACCAGACTTATTCACCTCTGTTCCCCATCTCCTTCCTTCTCCAGCGTCAAACTGCACAAACTGGCTTCTCACTCAATACTCCGCCATCTTGGCTGCTTCTCCTGGCCACATAGCTTCTTTCTGCTCTCTGCTCTGCTCCCTCTGCTCTCTCATGCTAATCATCCCAGGAACCAAGAGAGCAAGCTCTCGTTCTGCCCCTATTTTATATTGTAGCTTCACAACCTCTAATCCAATATACAAAATAGAGAAGTCTCTAATACAAAGTCACTTCTCTGAGGCATGATTGGATTGTACCACCCCACATCAAAAAGGGTGGGAAAGGCTTAATCCCAAAACCAAGCCCCAGGCTACAAGGATTCTCAACACACATTAATATCACCTGGGCCACGGCCTCACGTGGGCAGCGCCATTTTTAACAAAGTGAGCATAATACATTTTATCTGCCCAACAAACCCCATGGTCATGACAGTCACTCCTCAGACCCCCGCCAGCAGACCCCCCCACCAGCCATAGGCTGTCACAAATCTACGTCCTGTCTATGCGGACCTGCCTATTCTGGATGTTTCAGACGATAGAATTATGTGATATGTGGCCGTTTGAGTCGTTCCTTTCACTCGGCATGTTTTTAGAGTTGCTCCGTGTTGTAGCGTACATTTGCACCCGTGCCTTGTCATGGCCATCCCTTGTATGGCTGTATCACAATGTGTTATACATTTATTTTTGAGCTAAAAATTTTACAATATTTGAGGCCATTTGTAATTTTCCCAGGCTTCTTCCTCTTGTCTCTCTGTGTCCATGTCCCACACCTGTCATGGCTGGGTCTTCACAGTTGGGTTTTTTGTTTTTTTTTTTGCTTGAGGACTATTTCAAATGCAGCTTCCTTTCTGAATTTTCCCCTTGGTCCCATGGGTAACAAGCAATGCCTCTTCCTTCAGATTCTCACAGTTCTTTGCCTTTCCACAGTTTCAACTTGTGCTTTTGGTTATTTATATACTTACCTCTCATTTCAGATTTGAATGCATGAAACAGGGACATTTCGTTCCTGTCACAAGTAGCCTTGCAAATAGCCAAAAAAAAAAAAAATCAATAGTTTTTGAAGTAATGAATGAGATCATTGGAGATCACCTGAGTGTCAGTAAGGCGAAGGCTATGATTGACATCTAGTTGGATCTAGCCAAAACACTGTCTCAGGAATTAGGGAAGATAACTACTACTTTTTGAGAAAAATCTGTCTTCTCATTATTAGTGCGGTGATCTAGTGTCTGGCGCATAGTTGGGATGCAGTGTTCATTGAACTGGACCCAATATCCGGTTGCAGGACTGGGAAAAGGTTCAATGTTTCTAGAAAGGAATTTATATAGTATTTATTTATAAATATACTTAGAAGCCCCAAGTTTAAAAGGGAGAGAGTGAGAGCATATGTTGGTCAAATGAGGAAAGTGTTTGGAGAATGCCTTTCTGTAGGAGAATCTCAGAGCAGTTGCTTTTCGCTTTTATATTGAATGTGTCCGATTTGGATAGTCAGCAATTGTTTGCTTTTTTCCGTTCTAGAGGAATAGGTTCCAGTTACACTGAAATCTCCATAACACAGACCGTGATTAGTTCTCCTCCAAGTGCAAGGGCATGAGGGTACCACTTCCATCTTTTTGGAAGCTGAGTTTGGGCCAGCCTTAAGCCGGAGGCAGAACCACAAGATTGGATGAAGTTCTTTAAATTCTGATGATGGGCCATTCACACAGAGTGCTTCTCTTGGGTGCAGCATTGACTTTGATTGTGGGCTAGTGTTTTTAGTCACATCCAGAAGGCTTTGAGAAAGAAGAAAGATGTATTGGTAAGTCCTACTTTTGAAGAATAAAGAGTGAATGGGGGTTCTGCTAGCATGACCAAGAACTTCTTATGTTCTAGTGCTAATTACTTTATGTGGTCAAAGATCAAACAAAGGACAGGACGCAGCCCAGTGTTGGAAGACATAATAAGCACCTGGCTTTTGGGGTTTTCTTAGTTTCTAATTTTTCCCTAACAGTTGTCCCCAAAACAGGACCGTGCTGTTTTTGGAGATGATGCCTCTCCATCATCTTGATTGTCTAAAACTTAGATATTTAAACAGTTGATAGCTTGTTACATACAGTAGGAATTTTAAAAGTTTTATGACTTTCATTTTTATCTTCTCCATTCCCATGTCTCTTAAGTTACCAAAGACATGCCAAATTTCTATAAATATATACAATTAAACATATTTTAATTATAGTGCATAAGCAGCTGTACTTGGCAGTAGATTCCTGTGGAAGTTTTTCTTTATATTTTGTGCAGTTCTCAAGACTTGTTTCTCTTTTGTGCAATCATTTATAAAGTTGTCTTTATTTTCCATTGTCTAAATTCATCTGGTTTTATGTGTACTTTTCACACCCAATCTTTTGATTGCCTAAGGCTTGCCAGGCCCCTCGGCCATATACAGAAATGCTAACCCTTACCAAATATTTTTATTCATCTTCTATCACTCTGTTGGCAGTGAGAAAAGACAGCATTTCCCCAGTTGATGCATTCTTTGTAAGGTAAAAATCAGTGCAGGGTGAAAATATCCTATGGCCGTAGTAATTTCCACCAAGGGTCAGCCTCAATAATAAAAGATGAAAAAGAGAAATTTGGTGGTGTTCACAAACCTACATCTGGCAAAAGAACGTCACATAGACATGATTTCCTGATAACTGCTGTTGGTATCTAAGAGCTGATATTGTTGCACAATAAACCTGACATTGCTTCCTGTTTCTGAAGGACTGATTGCATGTGAAGCCAGTTTGCTTGGTAAGCCGGGAAACTGCGCTTACGGAATGCACAGGAAGTCCAGCTGCTTGGACTGTTGTGCTGAGACGCAGGACTCACTGTAAGCTGCATGGCTGGCTTTGAACACTGGTCTCAAATAAGTGAAAGGTCTAATGTCACCGTCATAGTTGCACTAAAACTAATGAATACGAGTTATAGAGTTGGCTGAGTAGAAAGGACACATGTCTGCCAATGTGAGGTGTGCAGCCCAGCTCCCCAGACCTTGAGCCGCGCCCTCCCTGTCCCTGGAAGTGTGCACACACAAACTGGATGCGAACCCACATAGATGAGGCAATGGTCAGGGAGCTGCTGGGAAGCAGGTGGTGACATTCAAGTTGGATCATTTGGGAAACATTTAAGAAAGAGACTACTTACCAAAACGTAGAGTCTAGTGAGCACATAAGGGTGAGTCAGAGGGGTTGGAAAGGGCCAGTACTTACAGCTGAAGAGGAAAAAGGAGGGACTGTTACCAAACACCAAGAGAAACAGCTGTCCTGCTGGGGTCTCCAGGCAAGGGACATAGACATCCATTGAGAATATATAGGGTATAGGCAAGGAAGCCGTCCCCTGACCTCAGGCTCCTCGCCCCATTTCCCCTATGGCCAAATCCAACCAAAGGCCAAAGAACAAGAATTTGATGCAGTCCCAAACTATTCAGCCTCCCCATGCTCAGAGTGGGGATGTACCGCATTTCCCCATGTATAAGACGCACCTTAGTATTGGGGCCCGAAATTTAAAAAAATATATATATTACATAAAGTTATTGAACTCAAGTTTTATTCATCATAAAATTCATACAACTTCTCATCACTGTCAAAACTCCCATCCATTAGCTTGTCCTCACCTGTGTCTGATGACGAATCACTGTCTTCATATATTGCCTCGTCCTCAGTTCCATCCATGGCATTTGAAATGCCACAAGCACTCTATAAGATGCACCCAGTTTTTAGACCCCAAATTTTGGGGGGTGTTGGGAGAAAGGTGCATCTTATACATGGGGAAATACGGTAGGTGGAGCATGGATCTGGAGGGGGCTGTGGACACTGTCCAGGACAGATGCTATAGAAGAGATTCCTGTATAGAAGGGGTTGTACTTATCGTTTCTATTGATACAGCAGAACTCGCTTCTCTGAAGAAGCATTGAGTCTCCAAACCACTGGAGTTCACCTAGTTCAGATATCCAGAAAATGCAGACTTCCTATTCAACCAACATCTAATTTAATATTTTCAGTTATGGAGAACAACATCTTGCTTCCAGAGGCAGCTTGTTCTGTTGTTGGGACAGGTCTCGTTATTGGGAAGGTTTCTCTTGCATTGAAGCGTGCCATCCCATAACTTGTAGTGGCTGCCAGTTCTCTCTTTGGGAGCCGCACAGAAGAAGGCTCCTCTCTTGCCCTTTATCTTTTATCTCCATTGTAGCCTTTTTTGTTGCTGTTGAACAGTCATTAATGTATTCAGCATGTATTTATTGACTTTCTGCTAGATGCTGGATGCTTATTCTAGGTGCTGGATATTGAGCTGTGTACAAGACAGAACTGTATTCACAGAGCTTTTAGGCTAGTGGGTAGAGACAGACACTGAGCAAATAAATATATTTATATAATGTGATGTCCAGAGGTGATAATTGCTGAGACCATCAGCTGCTAGCCATCTTCACAAGAAAAAAATGATGGTTTAAGTTTGGTCTAAATTCATTATGAGTTACCAGTGTATTGCTGTTGCCAAAAAGCCCAATTCTGTTTTAGGCTGTGTAAGTAGAATGCCCAACACTAGAGAGGTCATTTCCTCTGCTTTCTTATTGTCCTTCTGGACCTGGAGTGTTGCCTTTGCATTGTAGAGGGGCATTGACAAATGGGAATTTGTTCAGGGGATGTCCCCATTATATCCTCTTAACTAGTTGAAGAAAGCCATCATATCCCACACAGAGCATCCTTAAGGCCAACCTGCAGCAGTTTCTCCTGTGGTATGATTGTTACACCCTTAATTGTCCCGGTCTTTCTCAGATAATTCATTTCCTCTTAAATGTGCTCCCAGAATTTAACTTGGTTCTCCAGATGTGGTTTCGGCTTGGGTAATGCGTAGTAGACTGTTTCTCCCCTTGACCTGGTTATTTAGTTTTTATAATGCAGCTGGAGATTGAATTTTTTTTAACTGCTATGTTACTTCTGATTCTAAAGTACTGTTAAGCCAAGTCTCCAGCATTTCTGTTTGTACAATTTATGCCTTTGCTTAAACATGGGACTCAGTATTGCTATTAAAATAATCATCTCAGGGCTGTCCATGCAGAATTCTATTACATTCTACAACATTAAAAT
Organism: Saccopteryx bilineata; assembly: GCF_036850765.1. NCBI lineage: Eukaryota > Metazoa > Chordata > Mammalia > Chiroptera > Emballonuridae > Saccopteryx > Saccopteryx bilineata. Next base: position 188,593,180 of record NC_089490.1, on the reverse strand, counting down.
TCGCTTGAATATTACCTTCCACCTAACTATGGATTGTCTACTATAAGGTCAACAGTTGCCCAGTCATCATGGCCATTCACATGCAGGTTCCCATTAGATTTGGACAGATGGTAAAGAAACAGTGGAGCCAAAAAATGGTGGGCCATTTCTTTAATAAAGTCTTGCACCAGCCAACAGGCAGCACACAGGGCTCCCAAAGCCACAGACACATTCTCCGGTTCCACAACCAGGAGAGTTTTCTCCGGTTTCTCCTAGAATCAAAAGCCCCAACAGTCTCGGCAGAGCTCACAAAAGCCCCTCATCTCTGGTTCCCCCTCTACATATCCTCTCCCTTCTCTCTGCACAAACTCTGCAAACATGGCTTCTCTTTTCTCTGCCTCCTCCCCTATTCAAAAACTTTCTGGCATGAAAACCTCTCCTCCAGCAAATATGAGCAAAATAATGGCCCTTCCCAAGCAGGAAGGTAATTAGTAATTTCACAGATCACATACCTAGTGCTGCCCAATGCCATTTTTAACAATAAAAGTGAGCAAACTAAAAAAACACAAATTTTATAAACTTATTTGCCCAACATCTACAAAATTAGTAAGCATAGTCTCAGACTTCATCTGTGTGATTAATATAATTATTTAACTAAAAAAGAATAAGGACACTGGACCTTTCTTTCAGGTCACAGCTCCTTAATAGTTAATACTCTTTTAGGATGACCTTTCAAAACACTGACGGTGCCTAAGCTATGCCATCCTTCTCACAGTCCTTTATTCTATCCAGACAGTCTTGAGGAATGAAGACATCTTCTGTTTATGGCATTTCTCTGATGCCAGCCTTATCAAAAAACACATTAGGATACTTGACACGACGTTGGAGAATACAGTAAGCCCTTGCTGCACCTGCCTACCCTCGAGTCTTAATCATCCATGGACTTGAACACTGCACAGTAGAATTGTGTTTGGATCAGCGCGGGCTCACCTGTCTGTGGTTTACCCTTCCCGCATGTACCCTTTCTTCTTCTCTGGAACCTCCCCCTTCATGGGCAGGGAGCTGACTAGCAGGCGCCATCTTGGATCCTGAAAATGAGAGGAGGCTAAAGTTTAAAAGTGGCCTTTGTTCCTTCTTTTTAGGATGGGCTACCATTTCCAGTGTCAAGTCTCTTTCTCGATCACATCCAGAACACTGGGCTAAAATAGAATTTGAATAACCAGACCTTCTGAGTTGTTGTGAGGGCTGTGTCATCTTCCCCAGGATTTTTACTTTGCTTCTCATGAGCTCCCAAGCAAGTGAGGGAGCGCTGTATTGTCATGGTGGCTGGTGCTGCTGTCTGTGCCTGGGGTCCACCTGGGCCCCCTGTAGTCTCCTCACGTACCTGCCAGCGGTGAACTCTTGCACTCAGCCTTTGGCAGGTGCCCACGGCATTAGTACATGTGTTTGGTTTGGTTTTTTATTTGTGAGCTCCCTGGCTACAGTGTTTTCTTTAGAGACCTCCTTATTGATGGGTTAGGAAAAAAAAGACAACATTGACCTCATTCTTCCTGGAAATATCATTGTTTTTGAAAGAGTTTGGTATCCTATTTTCTAGGATTTTCTAGATAAAATGTGGAACGTCATGGGCTCTGCTTAACTGCCCATGAACCCATGCACCTTGCTGGCAGTGTAACTTGAAGCGGGAGAGTTACGGAGGCCATCTCTTGCCTGCTACAGAAGTGTCCACGGACCAGAATGTGGTGAAACATGATAAACCTGCAAAGCCCGATGACTTTTTACTGAGGGTTTGCATTGACTGCAGGTTCCAGGAGTTGCTTGTGCTGATCGGAGGACCCGTATCTTAGGAGGATGAGCCTATTGACTAAACAACCAGAAGTGGTTGAACAGTTTTCCTTGCTTTTCGTGTGCCGCAGAGGAGAGACAGATCCCCTCCCGGTGCTGGCTGCTGTGGGCATCTCAGACTTTAGATTCATAAACAGTGTGTTCAGACTCTCCAGCTTTGGCATTAGCTTAGGTGTGTTCTGCACTGATTTTATACAGAGTATCAAATTTCTTTCCTTTTGACTATAACTGATTTTCAGTTGACTAAAAAACTACAAGTCATACCTACGTTTGGTACCTGTGGCTGTTCCAGACTTCATGTGGGCATCACTGTCCACCTGGCATTGCTTCAAAAGTGCTGTCACAGCTTCAGTGAACACCTGTCTGGTTTATACTGTTGTCCCGACGTAACTCACTTTTGAAAGTATCTTGAGTTGGAAGGAAAATTTTATGATTCCCTTGGATACATCCCGGAACACCCTAAAAAGCAGGTGGCTCCCACCATGCAGTCCTTGCTCTGACCGCTGGGCCTTCTTTCCTCACCTCTCCTTACAAAAAAGAACCCAGTGACTTGTAGGACCAGCGACCCAATAATCCGTGGAATACGGTTAGTCTTCTTAGAAGGACTTTTGATTACATCATCCCTGAGAAGGACAGAGATGATATTCATGGCACAGGAACCAAATCTCATCATTTTGGTGGAAAGAAAACACAGTCTTAATGTAACGGAACTTTTCAAGCTGGATTGATTGATGTAAAAACTTGCCAATGAAGTGATATTTGCCGAATAAACGAAGTTCTGATGCCTAAGGGGTCTTGTAAAGAACCCTTGGGCTCTTGCAAACCACACTGCAACATGGCTTGCTCATCCCTCAACCCAGTGCTGGTCATTCAGGAGGTGCGGATAGGAGAAGGAGGGAGATAGGGAAAGAACGGGAGCCATGAATAAGTCCTGTTGCTTTCTGCTTCCCTTTTAGGAACTGAAGCTGCCTGTCTAGGAAAAGAAAAGGTGAATATTTTAGGAAATGAGCTCTACACTTTTGCATATGACAAATCATTTCATTCCCCGGGTTTGTTACTCTACAGCAGGATTTCTCGCCTCAGTCCTGTGAGCGGTACTGACCGGGTCGGTGTGGTTACAGGGCTGCCTGTGCACTGTAGGGTGTTTCATGAGCAGCATTCTTGGTTTCTACCTGCTAGAGCCAGTAGCTCACCCCACCCCCAACAGTGACATACAAAAATGTCTCCAGACACTGCCAGATGTCTGGAGGGCAAAATAGCCCCCCCCCCCCCATGCTTGAGAACCATGGCTCTGCAGGAGTTTGTGTCTGGGATAGAGGCAGAGCAGAGAAATCAGCAAATAATGAAATTTGGGGGTTGAGGGGAAGTTAGACATCATCAAGTATGTTGTTTCTCCTGGCGTTCCTCACCCGCTCCCACTCCAACACACACCACCATTTTCTACCTGAAGAAACTGTGATCCAGTCCTGGCCGGATAGCTCAGTGGGCATTGTCCTTATAGGCAGAGTTGCTGGTTCGATCCCCAGTCAAGGCACATACAGAAACAGATCGATGTTCCTGTCCCTCCTCTCTCTCTCAATTTGTTTCTTCTTCTCTCAAATCAATAAATTTAAAAAAAAAAAAGAAAGAAAGAAACTATGACCCAGGGGATTTAGTGAATATAAAAAAGAAAAAAACTACAAGTGTTTGAGGTAATATTGATTGTCGACTATAGGCTTCTCTGTTTTAAGTTTACAGACCAGGCAAATGTGTCTGCTTTCAAGGAACTCAAAATAAGGAAACATAAGCTTGTGGAAACAGATAAGGGGGGCTGAGGATTGCAGCGCAGAAAAACTAAAGGCAAGCAGCACTAAAAAATGAATTTAACATGCGTCTTGACGGTTTTTCAGATTATCAAGAGTAGAGCAAACTCACTAGACTCTGGCTAGATTTCTGGCACAGCCCTGTGAAGCTATCTAGGCTTATTACTCGACTATTTTAAATGCTTGTATCTAAAAAGAAACAGGAAAGAGTATTTAAAGTAAAAATAATTTGCACTTTTCAAAAAAATGACTTGCTTTTTCTGTCTAGATATCCAAGATAAAGCAAAGCCTATCTGATGAGATATTTCTACTGTAGGTTGTGTTTTATTAGGGGCATTTTGTATTTTACTAAGAATTCTCACAGAGAGGTAAGAACACCGAATTAAATATTAGCTGCTTGTGGTTATTTTCAGACTCATCTCAATAACTAAGAGAATAGGGTTCTCACACTTTGTACCTTTTAATTACAAACAGCTTTAAACAGGTTTACACTGTCCTTCATCAAAAATTATAGAGGATCGGCAGACTGAGACGCTCTGGGAATGAAATTAGGCAATTCAGAGTTTCTCATGCGTGTAAACTGCCTTTTGGTTTGAGCCTTTCCATTCTTAGTCTGTGTTTTCCAAGATTCTGCTGGCAGGTCTGTCCTGAGTGAGGACATAAGAGAAAATGGCAGGATACTGAGCCACCGGGTCCCCATAATACCTGCTGTTGGAGGTAGGGTGACATCCATCAGGCAGATTTTTTGCCAGAACTTTTAGTTGAGCGAGTGTCATTTTGAGATTGGGTCTGATTATTCTTTCTTTTTTGCTTTTGCTTGATTAGGTTTAAGCATAACGCAGTCACGTCTGCACCTACACAGCAGGAACATTTCTGAAAAATTACGGATCAGTCCATCTTTAATAAGTCAAAGAGCATCAGGAGCACTTACTAATTGAATTCATTCTCATGTTCTGGTCACCCATGTCCTTTAATAGACACAGTGATCACACCCATTCTCTGATCACATATCAGCTGGAATTTTTTTTTAATCTTCTTAAACCTGGCACCTCAATTCTCAATGAAAAAAAACAAACTTCTGACCATGTACGTTGATGATTTATTGGAAATTCATAACTGAAAGCCAACCATTCTACTTTCTGGCATTTGGAATTCCTTGGCTGGGAGACAGTTTTTCTGAGAGCATATCTCTTGGAGGGCCTCAAAAAGTTAATTATTCTGGCAAAACGTCCTTTCTGAACTTTTTGAATCATTGCAATATTATGCTCATTTATCTAAAAAGTGGATTCTGACTTGAATCACTGTGCAGTCCTGGCAGCCGTGAGCATGTCAGATGTCTTGGCAGCGTTTGGGGCAGAAGGGGACTTCCCACTTCTTTATGTAATCCACAGTCACAGTACGTGGGAGTTTTATGAAATTTCTTCTGTTGTACTGAAATTCTTAGCTTTTTATACTGTCAATGCAGCTCAGTGAAAACAGGCTGTGTATGTGGTGTGTGTGTCTGTGTGTGTATTTAAACGAAATGAAGAAAAGTGAAATCCAAGCAGTTCCTTAAGTTTGCTGTGGTAATTATTTTTAGGACATGTTCATGTGTTCCATACAATCTCTTTTTAAGTTAGCTGATTGGAACTTGGAACAGAGCTGCCTATAGAAACAATAGTATATAGCATATGTGGTGGTGAAGTTTCCAGACTAGCCCTCAAAATTTATTTAACCCTTCATGTGCTAGCAAGCTTTACAATACAAGAAACAATAATGTGCAGCTTATACAGACACTGTTTAATGATATAAAACCTGCGGCCTTCTGCAATGCTAGAAATTAAATAAAATTGAAAAATGTTTTAAACATGAATAAGGGATAGAAGATGGGTTTGGAGGGAAAGGACTTTTAGAGGCTTGGTGGTGGGATAGGAGAGGCCAGGCAAACCTGAAGAGGTGCTGTTAGCAGTTTGAGCATCTTGGACAATTACATCAATTTCTCAAGACTCTGTTTCTTCCAATGTCATGAAGTTGTTTTGAGAATCAGAGCAGAAAGTGTACACGAAGGTGATGTGTAATCTGTAAAGTTCTCTACAAGTGTATAGTGTAAGTTCCGGTCCTTTCTTTAATCATGAAAACTCTATGTCCTGTTCTTTTCCTTGACATGCATGTATTAGTAGCAAAAGTCTTTATGCTTAACAGCAATGAATAAGGTCCCTTTTAGCCCACAGACAGAGTAAATGTATGTCACTTTGACTCACTTGGAAGGCAGCGACATTAGCCTTTTTGAGACGGGTGAAATTTCCAAGGTAATCTCTCTCTCCTCCAGCTCATGCTCTCATTCTTCTGGTGTCCAAATCCCTCCTTTCCTTTCCTCGTGTGAGTATGTCTTTCTTTGCCACCTCCTCAAGTTTTAGGTTACACACCAGGCTCACGCTCCAACCAGGCTGACCTCCCTGTGGCCCCCGCCTCTCTCTGACCCCATGCCTCTGGCCTCAACCCAGCGCCCCGCTCCTGGCCCACCCTGCAGGGGACCAGTCCTGATGGGGGGGTTCTCCTGCCCAAGGTCTCCCCACACACCACCCCAGGCAGCCGGTTGGGCCGGAGGGCACAGAGCCTGGCTGCAGTACTTTTGGCGTGACAGGCCCGGCCTTGGGCCCTAACCCAGGAGTAATACTGGAAGTGCGGTGGGCCTGATCCCGCAAGCCCAAGCGGCTTTGCTGGTAGGAGCAGTGTTAGGAAAGGAAACGGGGGATCAGCAGCCACCACGGGGGAGCGCTTTCACAGTAACCCACCAAACAAAGAGGCAGATCGACAGTTATAAATCCAAGGGCCACACTGAATAACGTTTCATATAGGAAGAGGCCTTAGAGATCAGCAGACGCGGCCTATTCATTCTGGAGCGGAGAAGGCTTTAACCCGGATGGGTGAATGATTTGCAAGTGTCTTTTACCTTCCGAACCTGAGTCCTTTCATAGCAAGGCCTAAAGACACTACATTTGGGTCGTGTGCCCCCTCTCTCCCTGGGTAAGGTTGGCATTGGTTTTGCACAGCCGTGTGCCGAGGTCCTAGGATTTGCCTCACAAGCCACAAAGACCAGAAATGAAGTCGGGGGTAGCCTGCCACACCACCTCTGACTCCCGACTCCCAAACCGGGGAGACGCAGTAACACTTGGTGAGCAAGGCCATTTGTGGGAGCTTAGGAACAAGAATCAGGACGCAGTTCCTGCTCTTCTAGAACTTACAATACCCTGTTATCTTAACCTCACTATAATGAGAGAGCCATGTCCGGACCATGAAGTCCCCATGGATGTTAGTGCACAGGGTTCTTCTAGTTTTGCCTCTTCCACTGGTTCTAGTTAAGACTCAGAAAGATTACTTACTTCTTGGGGGCTTAGTGTTTTCATCCATAAAACATGGAGCTTGACTACTAAAACCCTATGTCTGTACATTTTGTGAGTCACAGTCTCACGATACCTCTTTATTTCCATCATCAGGCTTTTGATCCCCATCATACGTTTTATTTCAAGAAAGTCTCAACCAACATGTAGACACTAACTAATTTATTTGTTGATGTGATAGTGAACTTAGCAATTTATTGAACCACACTCAACTAGCGAGTAGAGTCTGGAAATGTGTAATGGTCTTCAACTTGAAGACAGGACTAGATCCCAAACCTATGTAAGATAATTTGGATTATTATATACCTCATTAGGTTTGTAAAATAGAATATACTGACTTTTCGATATCCAGAGGCTTAGAAAGTAAAGTAGAGGATGATTATGATGAAAGAACTTTGGGCTTTACAAAGGGATTGGGCCACAGAATTCCTTTTAATAGGGAGTTCCTCTAGTGCGTTCAAAACGTAATATGATTTGCAAAAGCTTAGTTTACGTGCCTCAGAAATACGCAGTTGGTTGTATTTACAACTCACACAGTTCTCTTCAGCAGTTCTGAGTGTGAATGTACACTCTAAATATCCTTTCCGTTACCTAATTGGGAATTTTTATGGTTTGAGAAGGTTTGTTTTTTTTTTTTCCTGTTGTGTTGGCATTTCACTGACCTTTCTTCCCTCACTCTCCATGTTCTTTCCAATTGTTCATGCAGCATTTGTTTGTAAAACAATTAGCTCAGACACTGGGAGGGCAACTCTGGCTCTTGGCTGGGTCAAGGACGGACCCATTTAGAGGACGGACCTGTGGCTGGGGAGGTGGAAGGCTTTCTGTAAGGGCAGGATTGTGGCCTCTTACAAACAGATGTAGCTTCACATGTCGGCACTACTTGTCACTAGCATTCAGTGAGGCAGTTAACCCCTAAGGACCTCAGTTTTTCATCTGTAAAATGGGAAGAATCAGAAAAATGCTGATATTACATGATAAATGAGAGCATCTATCTTTTATGAAAGGGTCAAATTAAACAAGCACTCAATATGAGGTTGCTGTGTGTCCTACCTCTCCAGTCCAGGGAGCAGTCACAACAGTAGCCCTGGGCGTAGCAGGGATGGAGGCCTCTCTTAGGTTTAGGCGGACGGGGCTGGATGCTCCAGCAGAGTCAGTGTGGGGTGGTAGCCTGGTGTCATGGCTGAACCAGAGAGCCTGCGTTCAGCTGTCCTGCCTCCGTGATCTTGGAAACATCATTTATCCATTTACCTGTTCCTGATCTGTAAACTGAGGCTAATAGCACTTACCTCTTCAGGTTGTTGGAGATCCCTGGTATCCATCTGTGTCAAGTGCTCAGAACAGTCCCTGGCAGATAGGTCTCTGTGTTTACTACAGTCTGTTGCAAGGAAACCTTTTTTTTGTTGTTGTTAGGTTAAATGCGAACTTGAATGAGCTGGCATGGAAGAACTGTAGGCTTTCTAAGGAGAACTGATCTTGCTCAGCGAGGAGGCTGCTGTTTCTGAATTGCACTCGGCCCATTTCTCTAATGGGAGAGAGATTTGCTCTTAGAAGTCTGCAGCAGTCTTTGGTCTCTTCCCGTCTCCCTGCCTGTCCACTCTGTACAGCTTTTGTTATTAATGTGGAGCGGTTGAAGTCACTGATTTGGGTGCAGGCCAGGCCAGCGTTGCTGTGGGCATATATTACTCTCCTAGACTCTAGTCATGAACAGGATGATGGAAGACAGAGGTACCGGGACGCTGTCCTTTTAGGCAGCCCACACGAAAGGTGTGTTTGTTGTCTTCGTCACATTGATGCTAATAGATCAGAATTGTATTGAGTATCTTAGCAAGGCTTCCAGGTTTTTTCTTCTTACCCTACAACCTTTACCTCTTTGGGCTGTCATTTTGCTTGCTCTCTGGTTAGACAGACAAATGCTGTTTTGTTATGTATGCCTTTCTCCATTGTTTCATTGTTGGAAATTTTCTCTTCGGTTAACTCAATATTTATTTAAGGCAGGTAAATTTTTTCCAAAAAAGCTGTATATTTCTGTAGGACACACACACACACACACACACACACACATACACACTTGGAGATTATTCAGTCTATATTGTCTCTTTTTTTTTTCTCTCTGTAAATAAAATAACCCTGTAGAGAAAATATTCATTGAACTAGCAAGTGAAAGTGTGTTTCCCTTAGGAATAGTGTAATTCGAGAACACACTTTTCTGCTCTGCTTTTGTACTTGGGGCTTGGGAAAGGAGTTATTGTTGTTCTGGAAAAGCAATGGAATTTTATCACACATTTTCCTGAAACTCCCTAACTTCACCTTTTCCTGAAATACTTCTTTCAAACTCCTGTTTTCCTCTATTAAGAGGTTCCATCATGTAAAAAGGAAAGGAGTTTGATTAGTTTGGACTTTTTTGATGATCTGTTGGCTTTATAAAAAGAAGAGACTGTTTGTCAGAGAAGCAGCACTTGGAGGATCATATGACCATTAGTGTGAAACTTGGGGCAGTGATATGTTAGCTTGAGCCATTAAGATTTTTTTTTTCAGTATTGGCCAATAAATACGTGGCCTTGGACCCTGCTGTGCCTTGTGACTGGGAATAGGAGATACTTGATCCTGTTTTGGATTTTATTCCAACTTCTGTTCCCTAATTGTGGGAATTCTTTATGGTTTTATTAACTCTTATTGTGAAATAAAAACTGACTTTCTAGTTGACTTTAGTCCCACTGCTAAATTGTGACATGCATGTGTTTTTAAAATGTAACAGTTGTTATTGTTCTTCTTTCTTGATCTTTTTTTTTTCAATTTGAAAGCAGTAATTGAGAATTAGAATTCTTGGAAATACCCTTCCATAATGCTATGTCACAGATGTCTGAGAGCACCGCGCACCCCGCGCTCCATTTCTAATGCCAATTTAGTGAAGGTAAAACGGGGAAAATAGCTGTGTTGTAATGAGTCTAGACCCTCTCCGCAGTGGCTGTGTTTGTGCTACCTCTCCTCTCTGTCAGTATGTTCAGAGCACCGAGACTTGTGATGTATGAGTTTCTGAGGTTGTTATATACGATTTCAACATAAAATAGTGTGCGCTGTTCCCCAAACCGCATCTGAATCCTCTAATGGGACACAATGAAAGGAGAAAACCCGGCCTTTAGTGTCCTGATGTCCCGTGGCCTAGTTCTTTGAACAATGTATACTTTTATGGAAAATTTTGAAAATGCTGGGAAGTACAAGTACTTTTACCACTCAGAGAAAAACTGCTGTTGAAATGTTAAGTTATTTACTTCCAATGGTCTGTGCATGTTTATATAAATATGTTGTCATTCTTTTATTATAAGAATGTCTATAAATCTTTATGAAACATTTTTTCTTAACATGATAATATATATGAGGACAGTTTCCTTATCCCAGTGTATTCTTTGAAAATTTGATTTTAAATAGCTGTACTGTTTGGCATCCATTATACTTTGGCTCTGGAAATACTTAGAGATGTTCCAAATAAAAGATTCCATTTTGGGGTTGAGGTCTTCCTTCCTAATTTTAAAAATAATCAGTTTTAAAAATTAATTGAAAACATGTCAATTTTGCGCTTAAGGTAGACATTTATTCTTTGTTATATTTCTGTAACAAAACATGTTCTTTAAATATACTATAAAATCTAGGGAAAGCAACAACTAATTATAAGACATTTTTAGCCACTTAAAGCTGATTCAACAAGTGAAATTTTCAAAGAATCAACTTACACTACTTAAAAAAACTTAAACTAATTTTGAAGTAGGTTAAAATTTTGCCACTGAATTTGGGGGGCGTTCATCTGCCATGATCAGTTGGTGCCATTTCCTGGCTTGTAATGTTGGGGCAAACTCAACTTTCCCTGAGCCTCCGGGCTGGACAGGACAGGAAAGGCCACACAGGCAGGGACAGGGAGCCAGATGGTCCCCTGATGGGTGGCAGGCTCCCAGCAGAGACGGATGCCGCACCTGACTGCCGGGGGGAAACAGCAAATGTCGAGGCAGCATTGCTCACCCTTTCCTGGAGGGCAAAGAAACCCTTTACCTCTGCTGGCATATTTTGAAACGGCTTTGCAGGCTTTCTTCAGCCTGGAGTAGCAGGTGTCCGGGCAGTTAACTTCTAGTGGGCAGTGGAAGAGGAGGCGGTGGAGGCCAGGCTGGGGCCGAGTTGGCAGCCCTGTGGCTGTCTCATGAAATCCACATTCTGGCATTCTCAAAGCCTTTCAAAGGAATCTGGGTAAGTCATTTAACCTTGTGTCATTTTGGTTTACTTGGCTTCTAGAAAGGAGTAGTAATTAAACCAAATGGAGCTGTCAGTCAGTGAATCTCAGTGGCACATTGCAGTTTGGGAAGGGAAGCCTGGAGTCACAGAGCCATCTCTGAATTTCATCCTCGAATTGACTACTGCAGTTTGTCTGTCCTTGACCGGAGGGAGCTGATTGAGGGAAATGAACGTGCTTGAGAGGCACATGTCCCTGAGTTAATATATCTGGGCAGCTACTTAGGAACAGTGTGACTTTGGGCACATTAATCTCTCTGGACCTCATCTGTAAAAATGATCATGATAATAATGGCTTTCAAGATAAGTGAGAGCTTGTATTTTATAAGTGCATGGCGCAGAATAAGCTTTCACCAGATATTAGCTCTCGTGATGATGATAGTTCCGTGCCGAGCCATCTGACCACAGTGTGGGTTTGTGATTGATCATTGGTCTTCCAACAGCTTTGTAACAAAGCCCTTTCCCCTTCTGAACACAGCCTCATTCACGGAGATACCCCTGAAAATGCAAAGCTTTATAAACAGATGTCCCCAAACATATTGACTTCAGTAAAAATGTTAGGAGCTTTCTTTTTTTTCTTTTATTTCTCTTCCTGTCTCTTCCAGATGGTTCCTACTGGCCCAGGACCAGGATGGGACCTCAGTAGAAAAATGCCTTCCATCTTGTCTCTGCACCATCCTGAGGGTGTTGTCCCCATCTTCACAGTCAAAGGTGATTCACTGTGATCTAGAAGTTGTACATTTTCACTCCCCTTCTCTTCGGCATAACAGAGTCACGTGACCACAGCAAACAAGGATCTAAGTGACAATCAGCCAGCTACCTGTCATTATAAATAAAACTATACTGGTACACTGCCACACCCATTCATTTGTGAATTGCCTGTGGCTGTACTCACATTACAATGGAAGGAGTTGAGTAGTTGTGACAGAGACCATATTGCCTACAAAGCCTGACGTAGTTGCTCTCTGTCCTTTTGCAGAAATTTGCTGACCTCTTTAGGGAAAAGGAGTCTTAGGGGAGCAGCTGGTAGTCTCTGCCACAGTAAAGGCCGTGGTGGGCCAGTGAGTCACTCACTGCTTAGAAGTGCAGAGCTAGGAGTTGGTTCTCTTTTTTTTTTTTTTAATTTGTATTTATTGATTTCAGTGAGAGAGGGAGGGAGAGAGGGAGAGAGACAGGAATATCAAGTTGTTCCTGTATGTGCCTTGATCAGGGATCAAATCGGCAACCTCTGTGCTTTGGGATGATGCTTAACCAACTGAGCTCTGGTGGGCATCTCATTGACTTGTATTTTTCTGAGGTGAGAAGCCGGGAAACAGAGAAACAGACTTCTGTATGCACCCAACCGGGATCCACCTGGCATATCCACCAGGGGGCGATGCTCTGCCCATCTGGGGCGTTGCTCTGTTGCAACCAGAGCCATTCTAGGGCCTGAGGCAGAGGCCATAGAGCCATCCTCAGCACCTGGGCCAACTTTGCTCCAGTGGAGCCTTGGCTGTGGGAGAGGAAGAGAGAGACAGAGAGAAAGGAGAGGGTGAAGGGTGGAAAAGCAATGGGCGCTTCTCCTGTGAGCCCTGGCCTGGAATCAAACCCGGGACTTCCACACGCTGGGCCAGCGCTCTACTGCTGAGCCAACTGGCCAGGGCTCATTGATTTTTTTTTTTTTTTTAAGAGAGGAAAGAGAGAGAGAGAAAGAAGGGGGTAAGAGTGGGAAACATCAGCATGTAGTAGTTGCTCCTCATACATACGTGCCTTGACTGGGCAGCCCAGGATTTCGAACCGGTGACCTCAGCGTTCCAGGTCAACACTTTTACCCACTGTGCCACCACAGGTCAGGAGTTTGTTCTTGTGAAGACCAGTGACCCATGGGAGAATGACTTGGTATGCAACTGAGTCTTGGAGAAATGTTGAAGGAAAGATGTAAGGAGCCAGGCGTGAAGTGGCCTGGCGAAGGTGGAGGGGGGACTATTGAAGGTGGCTTATCAACTGAGCTTCCATGTAAAGTGGCGCTTCATCGTGGAAGTCCCCCTTCCTGCCCTGCGGCCGGCTCTCCATCTGGCTTTGGCACTTGCTGCGGCCCCACTGCGGTCAAAGGCTCTTCCGCCCGTTGCCTTCTCACTGGTCTCCCCGCATAGCCTCAGCCGCCTCCGAGACCCCAGGGTGACCTCCTGTAAGTGTGGCTCTTAGGTTGCGCCCCTCTAACGGGCTTCTAGTGGGTTCCTGTAGCTGCTGAGGAAAGGCCAGGCTCTGTGGTTTGCCACTGTAGGTCTTCCCACTGATGATTTCCGTTTTCCTCCAGCGTCTGGCACACGCTCAAGGCTTTTGCCTCAGGGAAACGCCTCCTGGCCGCTCAGCACTTTGCCAGCTCTGTGTCTCTGCCCCCGCTGTCCCTGGAGCCTCACTCTGTCAGGAGGCTCTGGGGACGCAGGACTGTCGCTGGCCCGGGTTAGGCGCAGTCACAGCTGGGCACGTGGGGATGCTGACGTCCTCTTAGTACCACCTACATGTGTGTTTCCTCTCCCAGCTGAGCCCCTTGTCCCAAGCCAGGGCTGAGCCCTCCCTCCTCGAGTGCGCTGTTTCTGTCATTGTGGCGCTCGGACCCTGTGGTGTGAGTTATTCTGTGCGCGGTTCCAGTCTTGCAGACTGTCAGGTCCAGATCGGACTGAGCTGCTGGGTCTTCACTTTCATCCAGTAAGTGTTGGTCGGTGTTACAGGGGCGCTGTCTGCGAACAGCGCCATCCGCAGGGCAGCGCTCTCACTGAAAATGTGACTTCTTACTGGGAGGAATTTAAGTGCAGAGGAAAAGAGGGCCCTGGTAAGCGAGTTGAAATTTAAGATCTTAACCCAGAGCAGTTTCCAGCTAGTTCTTTAGGGAAGAATAGTACATTTTAAAAATACTTTCTTAAGACCTGAAGCAGTGGGAGTTACCCCCCAAAAATTAAAAATAGAACTTCCTTATGACCCAACAATTCCACTTCTGGGACTATGTCCAAAGAAACCCAAAACACTACAGTAATTCAAAAGAATATATATGCATCCCTATGTTCATTTACAATAGCCAAGATTAGGAAGCAGCCCAAATGCCCGTCAGCAGATGCATGGATTAAAAAGCTGCGGTACATTTAAACAAGGGAAGACTACTCAGCTGTAATTTAAAAAAAAAGAAAGAAATCTTGCCTTTGATAACAGCATGGATGGACCTGGATAGTATTATACTAAGTGAATTAAACCAGGCAGAGAAACACAAATACTATATGACTGCATTTATATCTGGCATCTAATGAACGAAATAAGCTTACAAACAAAATAGAAACAAACTCATAGATACAGAGAAAAGACTGGCAAAAATGGGGTGGAGGAAGGTGGAGGAAGGTAGAGAGGGGATAGATGGTGATGGAGGGGGACTTGACTTAGGGTGGTGAACACACAGTGTACACCTGAACAACAATGTCACCCCAATAAATTCAATTAAAAAATAAAAAAGTATTTTCTTAAGACCTGAAGCAGTGTTTGAATGCAGTCCTATTTGGAAGTTTTAAACAGTTCCTTGAAAACCCAAGACCGAGTCAGGAATCAGACAGCACTTTGGTGGGGCACGAGGGAGGGGAGCATGTGGGCGGAACCCCCTGAGTGCAGAGAGGAACCCCCTGAGTGCAGAGACGGGCCACCCGCAGAAAAGCCAGGATTGGAGCATTTTCTAAACGCTACTGCCAGAGATGTATGTGACGACCTAAAACAGGGACTTTCAACCTTTTACACCTCATAGCATGTAAACTAATTACTAAAATTCTGTGGCATACCCAAAAAGATATTTTTTGCTGATCTGACAAAAAATAGGGATAACTGATTCATTCATACCAGGGGGCTATTGTTACATTGGATGTTGTCATTTTTTTATTTGACAAACTAAGGGAAAAGAAGTCAGTACCCCTGACTACAGAGTCAGGTATTGCATGTTTTAAAAATTCCCTGCGGCAACACTAGTTGAAAATCGCTGACCTAGAAGATCCATCTAAAATCACATTATACTCACAGAGGTGGTATTTTCATAGCTTCATCTTTCCACAGTTGGTAATCAAACATAAGGCGAGTTTTTATTTTTTATAGAAATGGTTTACCCTGTGGAATGCCAAGTTCTTTTTCTTCCTCTGTCTTCTGAACTGACTGTACAACGAGGAGACCAACCTAAATATTGAAATGCTTGCTTATGCTGGCAAAGAATTCTTGTTGTTCACTCATCCCTTGTTAATTAATACCTTGTGCACTTGGCGATGATGTTGGGAAGCAGACTGGATACACATGAATTTTAACTGTCTAGTCAGACCTTCTGAAAGGATTGGAAGGAGAATGCAACATAGGCAGAATGAGTTGTGAGACTTCGCCTGGGAGTTCCATAGCTGATGAGGGAACCTCTATGGTGCCGACAGCCCATCCCCCCACCCCCCTCAACAAAGGGCTGTCTGACAGGCAAGCACCGAAAGGGAAGGGTTTTCTTTTCTTGCAGTCTATGCATTTTGCAGTTATTAAGGAGTAAGACAATTGTGGAATTTTTATTCAAGCTTAAGTTAGGGTAACCATTACCATTCTGTAAAAGCCACTGCTCCACCCCCATTACTTACCTCCACTTGCATGTACTCTTCTGTGTCCAGTGCCCGGCATAGCACTGGATGGACAGTCGGTGCCCAGTTCGTGTTTGTTGAATGAATAAATAAACAGACTCTGGCACGTCATTAGAAGAGCTTTCTGTAAGAATAAATGAATTCTTAAGCAAAATGATTTTTTTGAGGGGTAAAAGTGTAAAAACACAATAAGCTCATCTTTTCAATCCCCTTTGCCCTGCCAAACCCCTCCAGTGCTATGTCCTGGCAACTGAGTTTTAAAAGTTTGGGAGGAGTAAAGGTGTGTGGCCTCGTGTTATTGAAAGGAAAACCCCAGGGTTGTGTAAGTGTTTCACGGGCCTTTTCGTAATAAACATAATATGAAACACAGCCAAAATAAGTTTGTTTTGAATGTATCCTGTGTCTCACAGCACTCAGTAGAGGTACAGACCTAGGCTTTGTGTGGAACAGAATACACTTTTGGAAAGGGAGTGGAAACTTTCATCCAGAGGCTGTTTTCACCTTGGCCTGCTATCTTATTTCTTCAGAGTGTAGGGGGTTTATACAAATTTAGATCTTCAACAAACAGATTAAGGTTATTTAGGAATGAGCCAAATATAACTTTTATCCCTGCATTTTGAGCTCATAATTTCTGCTCTAGGTAGATAAGAAAAATCTCAATTAGGGCAAGATGGTACAATTGCACAGTGATTAGGCTTCCTTTTCAGAAACACTGTCGTGTGCTAGGCATTTGAACTTGGCACCAACCAGACCTGTGGTGGATCCTTGCTTCGTCGCTCTTTGTCCTTGGGGAAAAAACCCCTCTAGTCTCCAAATCTGTGTTTCTTCTTCTGGAAATGGAAATAATAACAGTCCTTCCCTCAGATGCTCATTCTGGAGATTAATCAATATAAGGCACTCTGGACATTGCTATATGTGGTGCTTGAACCAACTACGATGACAACCCTTTGCTGCTGGAACAGTGACCCCAAAATACAGTGCATTAAAGGAGGTACAACTTTATTTCTCACTCCTATAGCAAGGTGAGCTTTCTGGGCTTGCAAGACATCCATGCTCCTTGCAGAAATTCAAGGATCCAGGTTCCTTCTACCTTGTTCTTTCACCTTT
Organism: Saccopteryx bilineata; assembly: GCF_036850765.1. NCBI lineage: Eukaryota > Metazoa > Chordata > Mammalia > Chiroptera > Emballonuridae > Saccopteryx > Saccopteryx bilineata. The sequence goes on along the minus strand of NC_089490.1, from coordinate 188,576,176 downwards.
TCTACATTGGAGAGTCCATCTGCATAGTCAGAGCAAGGTCACAGGCACTCTATGTCCCAACCTCAAGGCAGGAAAGCAGTGCAGAGGCATCGTGTCCAGGGTCTTTAGGCCCAGACCCAGAAAAGGTACCCATCCTGCCACGAATTGAGTCACTTGGCCACATCTGTCTACTGGAGAGGCTGGGGAGTGCGATGGTGTGATTTCCAGCCGGGCGCCAGGTACCGCCTTCCCACGCCTTCACTGGGGAAGGACGGAAGGCTAGATTTCAGTGAGCAACCAAGGATCTGCAGCACTGCGCTTAGTCAATGCGATCATTATTTATTTATTAGAAAAGGATATAGTTCAAGTGATAGTTTTAATATCCTTGGCTCTAGAGGGCAGGGGAATTAAGGAGCGGGCGACAGCATGGAATCTGTGTCCCCCATAAGATGTTGTTTTGGGGGCAAGAGGATCGTTTGAGAATTGAATCACAAAGGCAGGTAAGCCGGGAAGGAAACCAGAAAAGGTGGCAAGAAGCTGTCAAAGGGATGAGACTGTGACCAAAGGAGTGAATGGTGTTGGTTCACTGTGCTCTTCCTCTCCGGACACCACTAACCAGAAAGGCCTGCTCTGTAACTTAAACTTGACCCCTTATCTGACCTGGCGAGGACAAAGTACACCAGCTTCTGGCTTCCGAAGGAACCTTTTCTAGCAGCTGAGTCCTCGTTTCCAAGCGCAGAAAAGAAGGCAGAGAAGAGGAGGATTGCAGCAGGGAAACAGTCACCTTGATCTTTCTTTTTAAAAGACATGCTTTGTTCTGTAGGATGGAGAAAATTGTATAAATACTCGTGGAGATTATCTCTCATGTGACACTGTTGGCAAGGGAAAAACAAAGGCTAAATACACGAGCCTCTGCATTTCAAAGTGTTTCAGGTAAAAATTAACTATTAAGCAAGCAACTTTTCTCAACAGAAGAAATGCACCAATTCTTAAGGACATCCCAGTTGTTGGTAAAGATCTGGTATTTCAGACAGTATTTTTAACTGCTTATAAAAATTCCCTCCTCACAGATATTTTATTTCTGGTATCTTTGGCAATTGCTAAGAAACAGTAAGAGAGGATGAAGTGAGGTCCTCAGTTACTTTATAGTGTTTGAAAAAAAATCCGCAATTTCAGGCTTGGCGGGTAGCAACATACAGTGGACTTGTTTGTATGTAGGTCATGCTTGTGTGGTTGAAAGCAAGGGTGATCTTAAAGAGCAGGAATCTATTTTTGTTTTTATAAGTAACCCATTGCCTGATTGCTGAAAACAGCTGCATTTATTTTAAACGGATGGTCCCAAGTTGATTGGGGAAAAAGGGAAAAGAAGGCTGTGCCCTGATTCTTATTTTTCCCACACTGAAAACAGCAAAAGCCATGAACAGTCCTTATTGACTCTGAACCAAATGCTGTCTAAATCTTTACCTCTGAGGAACAAATTGTCTAAGAGGTGGGATTGTAGATTCAGGGAGCTGCTTGACTTCTGGAGTCAAAGTAAAATAAAGTGCTTCACGGCCTGCTTCGTGATTGGGTTATCAAAGCTATTGAGTCATTGTTGAAACAGAGCTCTTGATTTTTAAAAGAAAATTAGGTTGTGGTGAAATACGTGGTGCCTCTGAAGGCTTACTTCAAGAAATTCAGGTGGTAGGTGGTGATGACATGTTCATGTTTTATGTGAGTGGGACCTTGCCAGAGGACCAGGAAGACCACAGATTGAAAGTTCATCATCTCATGATTTCCAAATTCCACAGGGTTCTTAAGTTTGTAGTTAATTAGTGACTCTAGTTTCTGACATTGAAGATGAGTATTTGGGTAATGCAACAGTGAAGGATGTTGAAAAATACAGCATTTTTTTTAATATGCTGATGCTGTTTTCAGACATCAGTGAGCAAATTGCAACAGTAATTCTGTCCAACCAATAATGTAAGGAAGATGAATATCTTAGTATTCTACACAATACTAGGTTGTTGAAGCTCACTAGATTTCTGTTTTTTATTAATTCCCATTCGTGATCATTGCACCTGGTTCCTGATAAGCTGTATGTCTTTGTGGGTGTCCTCTCAAAGCATCTATAATTCTTTAGTTTGATATTTGCATTTTCTTTTTTTTAAGACTTTATTTATTTATTTTAGAGAGAGGAGAGTGAGAGAAAGGGGGAGGAGCAGGAAGCATCAACTCCCATGTGTGCCTTGACCAGGCAAGGCCAGGGTTTTGAACCGGTGACCTCAGCGTTCCAGGTTGATGCTTTATCCACTGCGCCACCACAGGTCAGGCTGATATTTACATTTTCTTTACCTTCATTGTTTTAGTGCCAACCCACGATTGAGGGGTCTTGGGCGTTCGTGGACTGCGGATTATAAATTCACCTGTCTGGAATCTTTCACTTTTGCTTCTGTCTAAATACCCAGGCTTGTGTGAAGTAATGAAATCATAGCCCAGCAGCCAACAAACTACAGCTGGTAGGCCTGATTATGTCTAAGAGGGTTCTTTGCATTTTTAAAAGATTGGAAAAAAAAAGAAGAGGAAGAAGAGAATGACACAGAGACCACTGTAGCCCACAAGACCTACAATATTTCTTATCTGGTTCTTTACAGAAAAGTTTGGTATCCCTGCCATAGAAAGATGGTATAATGGTACCTGATTATGGGCGCTGGGCTCTGGGGCCAGATTGCGTAGGTTCAATTTCTGTCTTTACCACTGACCTTGGGCAAGTTACTTAATCTCTCCCGTGACCCATTTTCTCATCTATAAATGGGAATAATTACAGTGCCTACCTCACAGGGCTATGGTCAGAACTTTGTTAATGTATAAAAGTGCTTCAAACAATGCCTGGTACTTAGTGACTACTCAACAAATGTTAATGATTATTATTATGATTTATTATGGTTGTGAGTTTTTAGAGACCATTTGAACTAGTCCTCACTTTCAACAAGTGAATGTCCAACTTATCGAAGACTATTTTCTGTTTTCTTCATTGAGGATGAAGGCCCATGTTCCTTTTAATAGTGCCTGCTTTACTGAAAAAAGAAAAGTCAAGACAGACCCATACTTGAGTGTAAAAAAAAATGCTTGAAAGCATAAAAGGAAATGATAACTGCTCTGTAAGTTAAGAAAAAGACATTAAATGTGACACTAAAAAAAGCAAACAGCCTGACCAGGTGGTGGCGCAGTGGATAGAGCGTCAGACTGGGATGCGGAGGACCCAGGTTTGAGATCCCGAGGTCACCAGCTTGAGCGTGGGCTCATCTGGTTTGAGCAAAAGCTCACCAGCTTGAACCCAAGGTTGCTGGCTCCAGCAAGGGGTTACTCAGTCTGCTGAAGGCCTGCGGTCAAGGCACATATGAGAAAGCAATCAGTGAACAACTAAGGTGTTGCAACACGCAATGAAAAACTAATGTTTGATGCTTCTCATCTCTCTCCATTCCTGTCTGTCCCTGTCTATTCCTCTCTCTGACTCTCTGTCTCTGTAAAAAAAAATAAAATTAATTAATTAATTAAAAAAAAAAAACAGGCTCTTTCATTTTCTCTTTTTTCTTCTTTTTGTGACAGAGAAAGGGACAGACAGACAGGAAGGGAGAGAGATGAGACGTATCAATTTTTCATTTTGGCACCTTAGTTGTTCATTGATTGCTTTCTCATATGTGCCTTGACCGTGAGGCTACAGCAGAGCGAGTGACCCCTTTCTCAAGCCAGCGACCTTGGGTTCAAGCTGGTGAGTTGTACTCAAACCAGATGATCCAGCACTCAAACTGGTGACCTCGGGGTTTTGAACCTGGGTCCTCTGCATCCCAGTCCGATGCTTTATCTACTGCACTGCCACCTGTTCAGGCACAGACAGACTCTTTAGTGTACTTATGATAACGTGCCGGAAGAAATAAAGTGGAAATGAAAGCTATAGAAGAGGGGATAATGATTAAAGAGAGAAAGAAGAGGACACAAGAATAAGAAAGGTAGTCAGCAGAACAGGAGAACCAACCAGAGCCAAAGGAGAAGCTGAGGGTTTCCCCAGGACAGCCAGCATTCGCAGCCCTCCTGCCCGTGGGAGTCTGCTGGCGGTTCCAGTGTAATCGCTTTCATTTAAAGAAAGTGTGAATCCTTTCATTTGGTTCTTTCCCACTGCAGAAATAATTTTTCGGCATCATATATACAAAATCATCCTCTTTTGTATATTTTTTAGGCCAAGTAATTTTCTTACCTTTAGCCACTTGCCTCGATCATCATAAAACACTTGTGGGTTCTGAAGTAACCTTCTTCATCTTTTTTACAACCTCTTTCTGTGCTCCACATGCTCTGTTAAGTAGGAGAAGAATCAATTCATTGTTTACAAAATGTAGAAAATGTGTTTAAAAAAAAAAAACAAAAAAAAATTTTAATGAAGTGTAGTTCATGCTCTTTTTTTCCTTCTTTTCCATGTGAGTTGTTTATGCTCTTGATGCATATTGGACCGGAGAGGTTGAGTGTTCCAGGCCTGGTGTTTGATGATGTCCAGGGATTAAAGTAATGGCCTCGCATGGCGATTGCACGGTGAAGCCACATGTTGATTGTCTCATTTTATTAGCTGATGGAGACCCTCTCAGAGGACAAGAGTACAGATCCTTCAGGCCTGCTGCTCCCAGATGTCGACCCAAGGAGTTGGATACTTGTCACTGCCCAGTAGGGCTGTGTTGAAAATAGTTGTGGCTTCGTGTACTAAAATACATTTTATGAGAGTGTTATAACACTTCCCCACATTCTTTGGATTATTTAGGTAAAATTAGGACTTTGAAATAAACTTTTCCTTCATAGCAACCATAGAATTTTAAAGGCACTCCTACTTGTTTACTAGTTTTTGTTTTCCTCCACTAGAATTTAAGTTCACTGAAGCTAGTGAATTTTTGTTTCTTGGGTTATTACTCCTCTGTCAGCTAGAACACTGGCACAGGTAGGTGCTCAATAAATGTTTTTGGAGGAGTGAATGGATGAATGAATTATATAGCTAGTCATTATTTCCACTGAAATATCCTCTCCAGATGCATAAGCTTACCAGTTAATGACATTTTAGATGTCATTTTTGCTAAGAAGAATATTTTAAATTTTGAATGAATTCTGTTTAATAAATATACAGTTGAGTACATGAAAGGGAAATTGAAGATGAAATCCATGCCTTCATGGATTAATAGTATCGTAAATTAAATGGTAAACAGTAATATTATTAGATGTGCATGACTCAGGCAGGTAAGGTTTCCTTAGTGGGAACTCTCAATCCCCCCAAAATTCTTGACAGGACTTTTATAATACTGTTCCCTTTATTTTAAGAGACTAGCATTATAAATACTAACTTTTTTAAATGGTATTTTATACAGAGAATGGTGGGGGATGGGTGAGAGGTAAACCACAAATAACCAATAGGGGGTAACCACCAAGAGCCAAACCAGGACTTGCTTCTCTTCGGGGTAGAACTAGGGTTGGAGATGCCCAGGGTGAGTTTATTGTGTTGCCTATAAGCTCTCCTGTACAATTTGATGTTTTAACCTCCTGCAGGTATGAATATAAATAGAGCATTTTAATGTAAGTACTTTTATTCACACCTGTTGTTTTAACTAATGTGCTAAGAGCTTGGTGGACCAGAGTGACTCAAACAAGGAGAGTCTGTCTTGAAAATGCTTACAGTCCACTTGGAGAGATAGGGTGCTACACAGACTGGCAGAAACACAATAAATATGATTGCAAATTATGATTAATGCTGTCAGTTTAATTTCATAGCACACAAAAAAGTTAGTGTTGCCTGTATAAATTTAAGTCTTTAGCAATAACACAACACTAATTTTTAAACCATCATTATTTGGGAGTGGAAACAATTCTTTCTTGACTAGCCTATTTTGCTCTATTTAACTATAAATATACTACATGCTCCAAATCAGATGTACAAATGGAACAGCTGCCTCTTCATTGTTTTGTTCTTTTGTTACTCAATTTAATGAACAATTTGAACCAACTCCAAAACATTAAATTAGATGTATAAGCATGCTTTAAGAATTATATCATGATGTTAGTGTATTTAAAACTTAGTGATATCATTGTCTAAATATAGTAAATTTTAAGAAAGTCAATTATTTGAGCTGCTTTACTCTCTATAAATAATTTGGAAGTACAACAGACAAGAGAGAAAAATTAACCAAGGATCCATATCTAAGTATAGAATCAGGGAAATTCCCCACCCCCCACCCTCCTTCTTCCTGACATATGAACCTTGGTGATTACAATAAATCTTTTGAGATCCTTGGTTGAAATTCGCCTTTCCTTGCTTTTCTAGTAGAGATCAGAGCAACAACAGAGACGTTGGGAGAAACATTACAAGCACAGGAGTTTTATCCTGTCTTCCCTGATACTTCCATGGCTGACAGTTTTGTCCAAAGGGGACAGATAAACAGCCAGAAGAAGATGATTTTCGACTGTCTCGTTGTTATCCCTCCCACCGTTTGTAGCATTCACAACAGTCTGAGGACAGAAAACTTTAAATCCTGTGTTCCTGTATCCTAAGCATTTTCTTACTAAAATAAACCTGTGAACACTTTATCTCCTTTGATTTAGGTTATTTTGTTTCCTCCATGAAAAGGCTGCTGTGAGGGTGTTTAAGCTGATACTGCATGTGTGTACGGTGTAGTCATAAATCACTGGAGGCTCACTGCTTTTAGAACCTGCCAGAATGATCACACTGATGCACTTCCACAAAGGGTGTTAAAAATAGTAATTAAGTAAACTCTGTTTATCTTAGTCCCTGTATTCATCTCCATGTTTTTTTGTGTGTGGATTTTGTCACTTGACTTTTCTACAGTTCTGCTGAACAGAATCCCTGCCAATGCTGTAGGAGTGTTGTATGTACAAGTACTTGAATAAGGGAGAAAACCTAGAATCATTTTGTTTACAATCATCATGACTGATTATGCATTTCGAGTGCACTGGAAGCTACGGCTGAAACCACTGGGCCACTGAAGTCCAGAAACTACTTCTAAGGCTTGCATTTCCCCTGCAGGGATGATTTTCGATGTTTTGTTCAGTGAATGTGTTTTCTATAACCCTGGCTGTCAGTCTTGCAAATGTGTGTCACAGGTCACAAGGGGAGGGGGTGTCACATGATTGGCTGTTTATGTAAGTCACAGTAGCCATGCTTGTCATCTTCATATTTAAGGAACTGTACATGTTGGTGCAAAACTCTGGTACAAAATGGGCAGCCAGTTTAGAAGGAAAGTCGGCTGCTGCTGCTGATGAGATCATAGAGAAAGCCCACACCCCTTTCTGGACGGAAAGATCCCCAAGGAGATACGCATGCTTTCTGAGAGGAGTCACTCAGCCACGCCTGCCACCCCTGAGCCACTGCCTCTATTTCACTTTACCTGCTCTCGGAGCTGCTGTGGAAATGAATCCATAGATTTCTAGGATCTTCTTTCTGGAAATGATTTTTGGGTTTTTGCTATTCCTATCTAATGAACACCAAAAGTAAAGTGGCCAGATCGTGTCAACTTACTAGCAGTCAGTAAATTATTTGTCTTCTTAAATATTAAAAAAGGCATCTACTACTGAGAGGTGCAGACTTTTCCATAAAAGGCAGTGATTACAGGGTCAAAAGTGCACAAGGAAATGGTGAACCTAAGTTGATGCAAAAATTTTGTCTTTGGGACAAAAGTGTTTAATAGGAACTCATGAGTTTCACTCTTCTATTCTTGAGTGACTGATTTGTGGAAAGCTCATTGTGGATTTTGATTTCTTATGCTCTGTTCTGTTCTTTTTATCTGTTTTCTCTGATTTTTATAGTGCTTGCCTTTTTTTCCTTTTTCTTCTTTACTCATAAGGACTCCACTAGGGGGCAGACCAAAGAGTGGAGAATAAAGGGAACCCATAACAGTGCATTGTGTTCACTTTAACTTTATGCCCTGAATTTACAGCTCCTTCTGCATACGTTGGGGAAAAGTTTTCCTATTTAGTTGTGTTTAGTATAATAGCATCTAAACTAGTTTTTAGTATGCTTATTTCTACATCTGCAGCGTATTTATTTTATGCTGATTTAATGGTAATTTTTCAGTTAATTTATTGTCGTAATACTTATTTTGCTTTTTTAGCATGTTTTCACCATCAAACCACTCAATAATGAACACTTAATAATTGTTTATGGATGACTATAAAGCTGATCCCTATAGGGTTCACCTTACACTGTGCATCGCGACACATTCATTCTCCTGACCAGGTGGTGGTACAGTGGATAGTGCCTTGGCCTGTGACATTGAGGACCCAGGTTCAAAACCGGAGGTTGCTGGTTGAGCACGGGCTCACCAGCTTGAGCATGGGGTTGCCAGCTTGAGTGTGAGATCATAGATGTGACCCCATGGTTGCTGGCTTGAAGCCCAAGGTCGCTGGCTTGAGCAAGGATCACTGGCTTGGCTGGAGCCCCTCGGTCAAGGCATATATAAGAAAGCAATCAGTGAACAACTAAAGTGCCGCAACTACAAGTTGATTCTCCCTTCCTGTCTGTTTCTCTCTCTCTCTCTCTCTCTCTCTCTCTCTCTCTCTCAGTGTCGCTTTAAATAAATAAATAAATAAAAAAGACTCATTCATTCATTCACTCACTCACTCACTCAGTCACCAGTTGCTGAGTCCCTTGCCAGGCCTTATGTGTTAGGTTCTGAGAACAGAGCAGTGAGGAGCAGGCAGGTGCCTAGGTGATTGAGTATACACAGATGATTGGTTATGGGTGCCCTCGAGGCCATTTGGTATAAAGACTAGGCTGAAAGGAACCAGCAGGGATTCTTAAAGCCTACAATGCTGGGTAGTTTTTATTTCTGATCATTCTTTTCCAACTGTTCATAAAGATTAGACTGCTATCTAGGGTTGGTGTGGGGACTTCAGGTGGAAATGAGAGCACTCTCCTCTCCTCTTAACCTGCACCATATCTGAGAGGCTAGCTAAAGATGTGGGTGTTTTGTTTTAATTTTTTTCTATTATAATTGACATTTAATATTATATTATATAGTTTAAAGTATACAGCACAATGGTTAGACATTTATATAACTTATGAAGTGATCCCCCCAAGAAGTCTAGCACCTGCTGGCACCACATATAGTTATTAAAATATTTTTTGACTATGCTCCCTACCCTGTACTTTACATCCTGGTGACTAATTTGTAACTGATATACCAGGACAGTCCATCTGATAGCCAAAGGGCTACTAAGTGACTAATGGGCGAGATCATATACAGTGTAGAGATGCTGGACAAAGGGATGACTCACGTCCTAGGCAGCATGGAGTGGGATGGTGGGAGATTTCATCACACTATTCAGAAATGCATACAATTTAAAAGTTATGGAGTACTTCTGGAATTTTCTATTTAATATTTTTCAGACTGTGGTTGATTGTGGGTAACTGAAACCATGGCAAACAAAACCACGGATAAGGGCGAGACTGCTGTATTTGTTTTAGTCATTATTTGCTTAGAGCATCAACCACACACATAGGGCATTCTTTGACTTAAATATTTTAATTGCTGGAATGCATCTGGGGTGCTGTGCTACGTGGGAAATCCTAGGGTAAATAAATGGCTTGTGTTTCTACAATCATCAAATGTACTTGTTGGTTTTCAGAAAGCATAAAAGGGAGGTCTCCACCTTTATTTGTATAATGCTAGCATGGTAAGCAAGACTTAGAAAAAGTCACAATGTGAAATATTAACAAATTAAAATTTTAAATCTGAGAATATTAAATCTCAGAAAGTTAAAAGTGTGGCTCATGAAATCAAAAAAGTTCTTTATTTAAAAAGTTAACTATTTAATGGCCCTGGCCGGTTGGCTCAGCGGTAGAGCGTCGGCCTGGCGTGCGGGGGACCCGGGTTTGATTCCCGGCCAGGGCACGTAGGAGAAGCGCCCATTTGCTTCTCCACCCCCGCCCCCCTCCTTCCTCTCTGTCTCTCTCTTCCCCTCCGGCAGCCAAGGCTCCGTTGGAGCAAAGATGGCCCAGGCGCTGGGGATGGCTCCTTGGCCTCTGCCCCAGGCACTAGAGTGGCTCTGGTCGCGGCAGAGCGACGCCCCGGAGGGGCAGAGCATCGCCCCCTGGTGGGCAGAGCATCGCCCCTGGTGGGCGTGCCGGGTGGATCCCGGTCGGGCACATGCGGGAGTCTGTTTGACTGTCTCTCCCCGTTTCCAGCTTCAGAAAAATACAAAAAAAAAAAAAAGAAAGTTAACTATTTAAAACGTATGTATATGAATAGAAATTAGTTGAAAACCATTTTTGGATGGTGGTGGGATTATATATCCTTTCCATAATTTTCTAGTTGAATTTGTTGTTCTTTGGAGTTTATTAAAAATAAATTTGTTAAGAAAATGCCCATATGGTTTATTCTGGAGAATATGTCACTTGAATTTAAATAACCTCCAGAAATATAGATTCTATCCAGTACTTTAAGAGGCACAGACATTTGATATTTATGACCTACAACTATTGTTACAGGGGTTGTTTTTTTTTTTGCTATATTTTTAACAGCTTCTAAATTTTAAGACTTCTTAGAAGAGGAGAAGATTAAATTTATACCAGTTCTATCCAAACATTAGTAAGAGACCAAATAGACATTTTTTTCAAAATTAATAATATACTCCTTTGGCTCCTGAATGGTATTAGTACAACTGCCCTAAGCGGTTCCGATTGATGTGAGCATTATGGTTTTTCACTGGAAAATTTGCCCTGTGTTTGATTTAGAATGACTTCACCCTTCAGGAACAGGTTAAAAATTAGAATTATTGTCCTCAAAATGTGCACACTTGTAGCAGTCGGGGTGTGGGGGTTCACATGTATGTACATGTCCCTCTTGACTTCCTGTCTACAGTTATCTGTTGCAGCAGGGTCTACAGATTTCTGCGTGCGGAAGGGGAAAGGGTAGTTCCACTGGGAAGTGGACGTGTGGAGTGGAAAACAGAGGCAGGATATCCCCTTTCAGACTTTGAAGAAGGTCGGGTCCCACCACGAAGAGTTGGGGGGGGGTCTGTGGCATTCTGGAGGCCCTCTGCCTAGATGGGGGAAGAGGCCCCATATTTTCCTTCTCTGCTGGCCTTCCCCCTTCCACACCCACCCCCTCTTCACTCTAGTTCAGTGCCACCAATGTGTGGTTAAAGTAAAATACTGAAATGTGGATTTCTGTGGTGAAGTGTGGGATGTACCGATGATGTCTCTGAAAAACCCAAAGCCAATCCCTGTCCTCTGGACCCAAGGTTTATATTTAGAAGACAGTGTGGATCCTGTATTTTCTCAATGCTGTAAACATGTTTGTGTGGTTATTTTTAGCTTTTACAGACTTTAGTGAGCATCCAAGTTGGCAAATCAGACAGTCTGTTGTCTGTTTCCTCAGATGCCGGCAGGCTGTGAATGACTGATTGTCTTACAGGTTTTCTAACGTGTGTAAAGCAGATGAGTGTCTAAATTATGTGCCACCTGCCTGTGGTTCACCTATATATGCATTATTAAACATACTTTGCATATATATATGTATATGTATATGTATATAATATATATATTAGCTTTTATGGACCATATAACTTGGATAAGAGTTTTCCTTGGAATTCAGGATGAGTTGGGTGCTGCCAAATGGGACTGTTACTCCTCTGGCAGAACTAGTCATTTTCTCCCCCCACCCTTCTCTCCTAGTCCTCATGCACTGAATCATGCAGACACTGTACAGATCCTTACAGTCGCCGTTATTTTCAGTTCATTGTGTTTGCTTCCTGTTGGTCACAGGTGATGAGGCTTGGGTGCTATGGGGGGAGTGGAGGGCTGACAGGAAACAGAAAGCGGGCCTCATTTGGGGCCGACACGCGACAGAAGGGGCAGGATAGCCCTCGCTGTGTTGAAAACAAAAAGAGGTAAATGGACAACAGCTTTTCTCAGATGAGGAGATTGCTATCTGTATATCACATGAATGAAAAAAGCCTATTTCCCCAAAGAGCTATGGTTTTTAAAGAGGGTAGCACTGCTTGACCGGGCGGTGGCGCAGTGAATAGAGCGTCGGACTGGGATGCGGAAGACCCCAGTTCGAGACCCCGAGCTCACCAGCTTGAGTGCGGGCTCATCTGGTTTGAGCAAAAGCTTACCAGCTTGGACCCAGATTGGACCCAAGGTCGCTGGCTCAAGCAACGGGTTACTCGGTCTGCTGAAGGCCCGCAGTCAAGGCACATATGAGAAAGCAATCAATGAACAACTAAGGTGTTGCAACGAAAAACTGATGATTGATGCTTCTCATCTCTCTCGCCATTCCTGTCTGTCTGTCCCAATCTATCCCTCTCCTCTCTCTGTCTCTGTAAAAAAAAAAAAAAAAAAAAAAAAGAATGCACTTAAAGAGGGTGGCGCTTCTGTCTTGTTACGGAGGGGACAGGGGAGTCAGCAGCAGCAGAACTCAGGCTGAGTCCCTTGTATTCGCATCCAGGACTTCTTGATGTCATTACCGGCGGAGGAATTTTTGTATCGCGTTCAACTGCGTCCTCTGTTCTCTTTGGATGAGGTTATTGTTCCTTGCATCTTGAACTTAACGTGTTTTGTAGTCAGTGACTCCAGAATGCATAATTTATCTCCTTAGAAGTATGTCTTTCACAGGAAACCTTTTACTGCCATATGTCTTCTGCTCTCTCAGAAGAAAATTATAGCAGGCATTTTTTGGGGGGGCTTATGGCATATAAATGTAATTATGGAAATTTGGAATTTTTTTTTGTAACACTTCAGTGCTTTTCCTTTGGTTCTTAACATGTGTGTTGTTTTTAAAATGTGATTCAAATTTCAATGTATTATTGTTTTACTTTATTATAAATTGTGAATGTTCAGTAAGAAACTTAGAAGAAAAAAATGACGTCTTTGTATGTTTTGCTGTAAACTCGGAACACTATCTCTATCCCAGAATTATTTTGACTTGGATAATTGAACAACAAATAGCGTTTAGAAATTTGCTGGCTTTATAGAAGATAACGTTTTATTATTCAGATTGTTATTGGTGTTACGTTTTTCTAAACCTCTATTTAAGCATGCATGCTTTGCCCAAAAAATAATAACAGCTGCCTATGCTACATGCATTGGTGGCAGGGTGGAGAGTAAGTTTGCAGAACACGGGAAAATCAGGAAACAGGTTCACATCATTGTTAGCCTCTTGGGCACAGCTGCTTACAGCACCACTAACACAATGTAAACGTTTACTTTATGTTTTATTATCACTTAGAGCTACAGTTCTTCAGTGAGTGGATTTGCTTCTCCCTCAAGTCAAAGAAATGGCCTTTAAAACTGCACTGTCTCTATGATAGCTCTAGCCACGTGTGACTCAACTGAATTTAATACATTAGACAATCGATTCCAGCCACTTTTTCAGGTTCTCTGTGGGCACATGTGGCTGGTGGCTACAGTGACGGCCAGCATAGCCTTTTCCATCCCTGCAGAATGTTTTGTGGGGCAGTACTACTCTCAAACTGCCTTTAGAAGTCACATCTGTGCTAGAAAACTGTATGACCTTAATTTCAGATTTGATATCAATTTCCTGTCACTTAAAACAACAATATTTAAGTAAACTTCTCACACCTGTTCTTTGAGTAAACATCTACACTGATAACATAATTCATAACATGTAGCATTTGCCCTCATCTCGTTAATGACATTACATTCCACCCTCGGAGTCTAGAGTGTCCTCATACATAGACACACCAGAACAGTGTTGAGTTTGTGTGTGTGTGTGTGTGTGTATATATAAATACGTCTCAGAATTTTTATATACATATAATATATAACTGTATATATAAATAAATATGCTAACAAATAGTTTTATAACTAAAATATGTCAACATTCTCATAATATGGTAGGTTACTGTCTGAAGCTGTAGATTCTAATATTGGCATATTGGCATGATATCATATTGGCTTGTTCCTTTAGTTTCACTTTTTGTTGACTGATCCTTGTAGAGTTGGAGGTTTGGTTGGGTTTATGGCTGAATTCTTACAGTAATAAGAAGGCCCACTGCTGGTTTGATGTATTGTGCATTTATGTAAAGACTAACTTAGGGAAGAACAGAGACAGCAGCGTCAGGGTCACCTGGACTCATTTATTTGTTCATTTATTCAGGTAACACACATGCCTTTTAAGCTGCCAAGTCCTTGCAGGCTGTTCACTATGCTAAGCACTTAAAATGGAGTAAGATGGGCTCTTGGGGAAGAAAGCAAGAATCTGAAGGATTGATTGACACACAGGAGGAGAGAGCTCAGATAGCGGTGTGCACAAGGTGCTCAGATACCGCAGCCGTCAGCCCTGCCTGGCACAGGTGATGGGAGCCAGAAGAGGTAGAAAGGAAGGTGTGGCCAGTCTTCCTCCACACTAGCTTCCACTTACTCCGAATGGAAAAGATTAGTTCTTTGCCAAGATCTCAGTATTTTGGAAATTTTGCAAACCATGGGGGAAAAAAATCTTTAAAATACCATTCAGTACTGTCATTTTAATGACTGTGTAAGACTCCTTTATAGAGATATATCATAATTTATTTACTCAGTCCCCTACTGGCACCAACTGTCCTGGTTTGCTCAGGTCTGAGGGATTTTCCAGGACGGGAAGCTTTCAGTGCTAAAATCAGGGCAGTCCTGGGAAAACTAAGATGGTTGGTCCTCCTGCCTACTGATGACTCTTGGAATGTGTCAGATATTTACTAATATAAACAACACTGAGTTGGCTATTTTGATGCCTGCATATTTAGTTCCATTTTGCATTATTTCCTTAGGTGAGATTCCTAGAAATGGAATCAATGGCTCAGTGACTCTGGGCCTGCCCGTCTGAGCTCATGATAAGGCCCACAGCCCTTGATTGTGTTTGGGCTATTTCCATCTGGATCGGTAGGAGTCTGCCTGAACGTACATGCTACCTCTGCTGTCCCAGGTTCTTAGGGACTATATTGCAGAAGTTATCACTAGCTGCGGCTCCCATTCTTAAATCTCTGACTGGCCAGATTGCATAAGCGTCAAACTACCTTTTGTCTAGGTCAGAGGCAAGCTGACTCTAATTGCAAAAGGTAGAGTGGACTCCCTGACTCCATTTTCCTCTGGCCACACCTTGATGTGAACTCACTGACTCTTACTCCACATAGTAGGATGGAAAGGGTGATTTTGGATGAAACACAAGGCAGGTGGTTTTTCTTCCCAATACGAGTTCAAGTATGCATCACCCTAGGCCTCCATTCCCAATCACACAAGACATTGCAAGCCTCCCTTCAGCCACCTCCTGGGCAGGATAGGGGAGCTTGAAATTCTGGAGTTAAGAGTATGTCCGTCAGTGGACGAGTGGATTAAAAAGCTTTGGTACATATATACTATGGAATACTACTCAGCCATAAGAAATGATGACATCGTATCATTTACAATAACATGGATGGACCTTGATAACATTATACTGAGTGAAATAAGTAAATCATAAAAAACTAAGAACTATATGAATCCATACATAGAGGGTACATAAAAATGAGTCTCGGAGATATGGACAAGAGTGTGATGGTAACGGGGGGGGGGGGGGGAGAAGGGGGGAGGGGAGGGGCACAAAGAAAACCAGATAGAAGGTGATAGAAGACAATTTGACTTTGGGTGAGGGGTATGCAACATAATCAAATGTCAAAATAATCTGGAGATGTTTCCTCTGAACATATGTACCCTGATTTATCAATGTCACCCCATTAAAATTAATAAAAAAAGAGTATGTCTCCATAGCCCTGACAGGTGGTCATTTTGATGAGATAGGAACTAGTACTTATAAGTAAAAATACAGTATACTCGATCTGCCCCATAATGCGGTATTGAAAATTAATTCCGTGAGGTGACCTACTTCCCTATAGAACTTAAATAACTAAATTTCCCTGGTTGGAGGTGGGATGGGGGCGGGGGCAAGGTCTCAAATCAAACTGTTCTTTGCAAAAAGAAGTATTATGCTGTAGTCCTATTTCAAATGTTCTTAATGTGCTTTTTTTTCTAAGGAAAGATTTCATTGCTTTTATCAGATTTTCAAAACAATCCAAGGCCCAGAAAAGGTGCAACAGCTGTGTACTTTGTATAAATGCTGAGGAGGGTTTGTCACTACTTTTTTGTTTGTTTTCTGCAGGACTTACACAGAGCTTTGGAGTAAGAATCAGTTTAACAATGATTCCAACAAGCCAGTTCTATGCACTATTAAGTAATAGTGTGTTTAAAATTCCCTGATTCCCTCCTCCTCCGCCTCCAGCTGCTATAGTAATTCTGTTGAATTTGATGTTTTGGTTAGTGTGGCTGTTATAAAATTGTTTCTGGTGCTGCTAATTTGTTTTTGTCCAGGGTATGTATGTAAGCTCCCATTTAAAAGGTTTTTGGATTGGTTGTTAGCCTACATCTAGGCATTGTTCTGCATTATTTTTGGTGTATTCTTGTTTATGTTACTAAGCTAAAGTTAGCACAGATAACAGTAGGCTAGAAAATGGTGACAGTAGTTTGAAAACAGGAAATTTTAGGCTGTGTGTGTTAGGAACAGATGATCATAATGATAGAGTCAATGGAGTGGAAACTTCCACCAAGCCTGTTTTTTCCTTATTTTGCTCTTTGAGAAAAGATGGTGCTTCCTGGAAAACAACTCAAGTGTTTTAAAGCAAATGGTTTTCTTTTGTCCCTGCTTCATGGTTCATTTGTTTTTCTTTATATTATTTTCCCTGATAGTATTATTATGGAAACAATATTTTTAATAAGTAATTCCCAAAGTGCTTAGCTTAGATATATCTTTAAATCTCTATGTATATTACCATTTACTGACATAGTTTGTAAATAAAATAGTATGAAGAGTATAACCACCAGACTTTATGGTAAGAAAAGAAGTTCGTTCTTTTAAGTGCTCCCAACTTTCTTTTTTTTAACCCCCAAAATTCCAGTCTTTAAAACAAAGTAGTTGTACTTTATTTATCTATGCTATTTCCTGACTGAGACTCCTTCCAGATGTATCCTGGAATTCTATATTTAAAAGAAAAGTTAAATTCATTCATTTATTAGTTGCAGAGCAAAAAGAAGAGTATTCATTTCCATATGTACATGAACTTGTCTTGTTTTGTGTACATCATTTCTAGATTTAAAAACATTTTTTTAACTTTCTTTTTTAGAGCATTTGTAGACATCAGCTTTTTAAGCACATGTTTTTTAAATTATAAGAATAATAAATAATAATAAATAATAAATTTATTTATTTATGGAAGTTCCTTGACAACTCAGAGTGTAAAAAAAGTATACAGAATAAAAATGTGAAACTTGTCTGACACTTCCATTTCTATTCCTGGAATTACCACAGCTAACACTTCCTGTATGTCTCCTTCCAGACCTGTTCTCTAAACATAGTTTGTGTTTGTTGTGTGCATACAAAAACACAATTGTTCAGACAAATGGAATCACAAATATATATATACAATTCTGCAATGTGCTTTTTAAAAATTCAACAATTATCTTGTTGGCATTTTCATGTACATAGATCAGTCTTGCTTTTTTAAAGGTTTTGTATCAATTTATTATTTTATAGCTGTCTCGTAATTTATTTAAATTTAACTTTACCCTGCTGATGATGGAATTTGGATTAAGACCTATCTTACTAAGAATAGCATTTTCATCCAGCAATCCAATGCTGTCTGTTTATTGGGATGGTGGTTCTCAGTCTTGGTGGTACAGTAGAATTACCTGTTGAGCATTTAAAATCACCAATGCGCCCTGGCCGGTTGGCTCAGCGGTAGAGCGTCGGCCTGGCGTGCGGGGGACCCGGGTTCGATTCCCGGCCAGGGCACATAGGAGAAGCGCCCATTTGCTTCTCCACCTCCTCCCCTTCCTTTCTGTCTCTCTCTTCCCCTCCCACAGCCAAGGCTCCATTGGAGCAAAGGTGGCCCGGGCGCTGGGGATGGCTCCTTGGCCTCTGCCCCAGGCGCTAGAGTGGCTCTGGTCGCAGCAGAGCGACGCCCCAGAGGGGCAGAGCATCCGCCCCCTGGTGGGCAGAGCGTCGCCCCTGGTGGGCGTGCTGGGTGGATCCCGGTGGGGCGCATGCGGGAGTCTGTCTGACTGTCTCTCCCCGTTTCCAGCTTCAGAAAAATACAAAAAAAAAACAAAAAAAAAAACCCAAAAAACCCCAAATCACCAATGCACAGGCAGGGCTAGGATATATTGGATCTTAGGTGATACCCTGGGCATCAATTATTTTCTCAACTTCTCCAGAGATATAGTTAGGGTTCAGAATCACTGGACCACCCTGAGCTCTTCTCTTTTGGCTATTTTCTTAATAATTAGCTCTTCCAGTAAAGGTATAGGGGAGCGATTAGGGGGCTTTGGCAAGTGTTACACCAGGCATGTGTGCCATGATCAATACCATAGAGAACTCGGAAAACAAGTATGAAGAAATATATACCTTCAGCCCTAACACTTTACAAATTTCTGAGATTATACATAAGTTTTGAATTTTACCAAAGAACTCGCAGTAATGATCTTCATTCCTGAAATATCAGTTGTAAAATGCCTTGTAAGAGATTTCAAATAAGAAGGTTCCACAGCCCCCCCCCCAGCCCCCACCTCCAGCCCTGCTTTGCTAGGATGACATAGGGTTTAAGATCACAGCAGTGGTGTTACATAAAGAAAGGGCCGCTGGCTCAGGATGTAGAAAAGGCTGTTCTTCAGGTTATCAGGTCAGGCTCAACTAGAGAGGGTCTGGCTGCTAGAGACCTGGCGCAGCAGCAGCAGGCATTAAAGTCCTTCCTGAAGTACTGGGCGGGGGTGGGGGGGTGGGGGGGTATGGTTGCTAACACGCTGCTGGGGAGCTGCCGCTGGGAGCTCACAGGAGCCACGGCAGATAGCTCCCTCACCTTGAGGGGAAGTGATGAAAGCTTCCAAGAGTTCTTGGGCTAGGTCTTGAAGCATGTGAGTAGGAGCTCATTGGAGGAGAGAGAGACCGTGTATTAGACTAAAACCAAAACAAACTATAAAGCCATGGAGGAGGAAACAAACTATCCTACGTGGGTGTTCATGCAGTCCCGTGTAGAGGTGAGTGATCGGAGAGGTGAGGTAGGTAAGTATGATGCTGAGACCCTTGTGTGGCATCCTGGGAAAGGAGTGTGAACTTGACCCTGATAACAGTTTTGGACTTTGCTCTCCTTTTCCTGAGATCCTTTCACTAAAGATCACTGGCTTCCCATGATCATTTAGACGAGCTGAATGGAAGACTTTAAAAACATTCCATCCAGGCTTCGAGGGCTTCATAATGTGTGAAACGCTGTCACAGATACAAAAACATTTACAGCATGGTCTCAACTTTCAAGGAACTTGAAGTCTGGTTGGGAAAATAATTCACAAGCATTTGGAACTTCTAGAAATATGCATAGTAAAAATAACAGATGGTTCCAAACTGTTCCATCGCAATGCAAGAGACATTTCAGGGCAGTAGTTGATGGGTTGCTGAAAGCCCAGAGAGAAGGAGTGGTGAGGAAAAGGGCAGGTTTGGACAGAATTCTGAAGAATGAATGAGGTCTCCAATAGTAGGAAGAAGTTTAAACATTCGTCAGTAGGATAAATATTGTGAATAAAAGTAGGGAGGGGATTGATTATAAACCACACTGGGAAGAGCAGAAGGCACGAGAAGATGAGGAGTTGGACATGTGCTTGAAAGGACCTCTGTTTTTTTAAAATTCTATTTTACAGAGCAATCTAATTCTGTCTATTGATTGGATGGTGGTTCTTATTCTTGGTGGTATGTTAGAATTACCTGTTGAGCATTTTAAAACTCCCTATGCCTGAGCCAGGGCTGAATCGCCATACCAACCTATAGTGGATCTCAGGTGACGCTCCAGGCACCTTTTTTTTTTTTTTTTAAGTTCTCCACATATTTGCTGTGTTCATTTAGGGTTGAGAATCGCTGGAGCACCTTGACCTCTTCTCTTTTGCCCATCCGTATATTTGCTGTTTCCTCGATAATTAGCTCTTCCATTAAAAGTACAGGGAGATGTTAGGGGGTCTTGGTAAACGTTCCACCAGGCACGTGCTCTGTCAGCTATACCACAGAGAACTCAGAGAACAAGTGTGCAGCAGTGACCAAGTTTTTATTATAACTGGGCCCATTTGCCATTTAGGCAGATTAGGCATATTTTGTGACTGTGTTCATATTATTGCAGATAGTGGTTTCAGACTAATGCAGATTGAATTTTTTTTTAACCGCTAGGAATATCTATCGTATGTAGGGAGGACAGGACGCCATGTGTACTTTCTTGCCAATGTGAATGTGCATATCCTTTCCCTTGCTTCAATGTGACAAGTCTATCTTCAGTTTAATATATGCACTTTGCTTAAATACAGAAAGTATTTAAAAGGAGAATTCCTTTAAAATGAAGTTTTAAAATACCCCTCATCTCTGTAGAGATATACTATTTTTTTTATTAGTAGTAGTTTATGGTTTATACACGTCTACCTTGCCTGACGATTCTTGTCAGCTGAATTGCAAATGTGCTGGGCAGGTGGCGAGCGTGTCAGTACCCCCATAAACCATGAGTAGTGTGAGAACTTCTGTATTTTACCCTTGCCCCTTTGATCAGCATGTTCGGCAGACTGGGCACCCCCCGGGACTGGGCAAGGGGGGAAAGAAAGATGAAGGGTGACGAGACGGGGCTCCAGCCCTCAAGAAACTTAATCTAGGGGTGTCAAACACAGTAACTAAGAATGAAGCAGGAATGGCGAGCGTGGAGGGACCTGCGGGGATGGTGCCTCAAAGAGGGTGAGCAAATCCTGGGGGTGGATTATTGTGCCAAGGAGAAGTACCGCATTTCCCCATGTATAAGACGCACCCTTTTCTGGAAAATTTGGGGACTAAAAACTGGGTGCGTCTTATACAGTGGTTGTGGCATTTCAAATGCCAGAGATGGAACTGAAGACGAGGCAATATATGAAGACAGTGATTTGTCATCAGACACAGATGAGGACAAGCTAACGGATAGCAGTTTTGACAGTGATGAAAAGTTGTATGACTTTTAAAAGTTGTATGATGAATAAAACTTGAGTTCAATAACTTTGTGTAATACTTTTTTTTTTCAAATTTTGGTTCCCAAAATGAAGGAGCATCTTATTATACACGGGAGCATCTTATCCATGGGGAAATACAGTATGTGTAAGGGCCAGAGGCAGGACCAGAAGCTGACTGTGAGGGGACCTGCAGGCCTTTCCAATGTGGTCGGAAGGCAGAGAGGCAAGAAATGAGGTTGGGAGAGACGTGGGCCTTGTGCCCTGCTCTGGAGAGGCTGGGCTTCATCCCACAGGCACTTGTACTCACTGAGCTTAGGGACTGTGGACATGGCAATGCAAATACTCCAAACATTATGGATATTTATTTAGTTTGGCAGTCTGATCTAAACATATTTTCCTCTGGGACCCATGGACTCTCCATGCTGTTCTCTTTTGATGTTAATGTAGCAGCTTGAAACCCTGACATGAGACACTTGTGTCAGAGTATGGTACTTTTGAAATGCAGACTTGCTGATGAAGTCTTATTTCTGCATCATTTATTCATTTAAAATTGCAGTGTCTGTTATATCCAGGAAATGTCAACAACAAGAAATTGATATAGTTCTTCTCAAGCAAACCAGCCAGTAGTCTAGTAGTTAAAATGATTTTTTTTTTCCCACATGAGTTTTGCTGAAAATTGCTTCGAGTGCTTGGTTCTGAAGGTTTCTAGAAAACTTGTCCTTTCTGGCCGTTGTGCTCCGTAGCGTTGATGAGGCAACTGGACAGCTTTCTCCAGGGCTACCAAGGCAGCAGGGATAAAAATAGGGCCAACTTTAAGAATGCCAGATATTTTCAGATAACAAAGACTGATTTATGTGGACCCGTTTTGTGTTCTGACAAAACATAGAGAAGCTTTTGTGCTGTGATTAGCAAGGGTGCTGATGTCAGTTCTCTTGTCCAGCATCAAGCTTTATTCTGTGGCTAAATTGTGCTTTGTACCGTAATCCAGAGGACCTTTGTATCTGCCTTATTAAAGTGTGTCGTTTATGTAATTGCTTTTGTTTTCCAGTTTAATCTGTGCCAGATTCAGTGAGAGTGACTCATTTTGTGACTGAGACAAACATTCACATTTGGATCATGTTAAAAATATAAATAAATAAGTGGCAGGTGCTGCTTGGCTAAATTCTGCATTTGGATGCTGTCATTTCCTGCTGTAGAAGTGTCCATCTCTTATATAATGTCTGCCCAGGCCTCTGTAATCATGAGCCCAATCTATCTAGTGCACCTCGATGCACTGCTACGCACTTCTTGGCTGTTTCTTTTAGTTTCCAAGGGCCTTTTACAATTTAACAATATCGTTTTCACAGAGAAGCAGTGAAATGGATAGGGGCGCCAGCGTTAACCAGAAGACAAGAGAGTGACACATATGCTATGGAAAAAGGACACGTCTCGTTCTTTTCTCTTTCAGTCATCTTCCTATGTGTTCTATGCATGCATTTAACTAAAGCTGCCTTATGTTTATTATATGTATGTTCAGTATTGGAGCTCTCTTCCTCTTGTGTGGAAGAGGTTTTGAAAGCACACTTTTCTATTCAACCTGTCCCAGATAGCTAATCTAATAGTCTCAGAAAGTTTACAGTTTTATAAGCATAGGGAAGTTCTATTTATTGTACAAAGATTTCTAAGTGCCAGGCATTGTGCTATGCGTTGAGTTTGGAATGACGAATAAAGCAGATATGGGCACTATCTTCATGAACTTTACAGTCTGCTTAGGGTGTTAGCTAATAAATAAATACCAAGAAAAATTGGATGCAAAGTTACAAAAATCAGGACATAGGTAAGTAACAGAGTCCCTAACACTGTACCCTGCTTTCCATTGGGAAGGTTGGGTTGAGGGTGGTCAGAGAAGGGAAGGCCTGAAGGTCAGAGCGAGCCTGGTAAAGACTGGGGGTAAGAACAGACTGGACTGAGAAAATAGCATGTGCCAGGTCCTTGAGGTAGGAAACAGTTTGGCATCATACAGACCATATTATTAGAAGGGAGATGTAACAATGGATAAAAACAATTATAGATGAACTCTGCAAGCACAGCAGTATGGCACTATTTAGTATAAGGGCAAATGACCCTCCACACAGTTCAACACTCCTGAGAGCTTCTCCAAAGTGTCGCTCTAGAAACTGAGGTCTCTAATACCTGCCCTGAGTCACTAAGGAATGGATAGGTTAAGTTCAATGAATTGTGTCAGAAGGCATTTTAGAAAGATTTCCATGTGAGACATTAAAGTTTTAAAAAGTCATTTCTGTGGTTAAAGGTGGAAACTGCACTCTCTGGAGAAATTGATTACTAAAAGATATGATTCCTTGATGGCCCTGGGTAAGTGACATAACACTATACAGTGGTACCTTGAGATACAAACAGACCAACATACGAATTTTTTAAGATACAAGCTGCAACTTGGTTCATAATTTTGTTCGAGATCTGAGCGAAATTCCGAGATACATGTGATTCAGGAAGCTGCCGCTAGTTGGCGCGTTGGCGCACTGGTCCAGTATCGGCTTAAGAACTGACTTATGAGCTCGGTTACAGAACGAATTAAATTCATATCTCAAGGTACCACTGTATTATCTTTTCTGTTTACTTCTCTCTTACTTTTTCAAGCTTACTGCTTGATAGGGAGCTATCCATAAAGGCATAATTTTACTAAAAGATGATATTTATTTATCGATTGATTGATTGGTAAATAGATGGCCCTGGATGGATGGTGTAGTGGTAGAGCGTTGGCTCAGCATGTGGATGTCCTGGATTGGATTCCTGGTCAGGGCACAAAGGAGAAGCGACCATCTGTTTTTCCCCCAACCTTTCCTCTCTTCCCCTCCTGCAGCCATGGCTCAATTAGTTCAAGTGCATTGGCCCCAGGCACTGAGGATGGCTTTGTGGAGCCTCTGCCTTAAATAATAATAGCTAAAAATAGCTTGGTTGCAAGATGGGTGGAGCATTGGCCTCAGATGAGGGTTGCCAGGTGGATCCTAGTCAGGGCAGGTGCAGCAGTCTATCTCTCCATCTCCCCTCCTCTCACTTGGAAAAGAAGGGGGGAAAAAGAAGACAAAGTAAATAGATATCTTATATATTAACTGAATTGATTTTTATAATCCAGAAACTGCTAAATTCATGTTAATTTAACACTATGACTTTTCAGTATTATCTTAAGCTTGTGTAAAACTCCACATTGCCGCCTTCTTCTGGACAACAATCATTTACTTTTGCCTTTGAGCTGAAGTCAGACTAAGAAGTTAATTTAAAATCTTGATGATATTAAGGAACTACATATTATTTTTAGGTCTTTGTTATTTCTGTACTAGTCTTATTAAAGGATGGCATAAGTTTTTCCACGAAAGAATGCCTGTCCATTTGTGCAGATATTTTGCCAGGGCTGCTATATTCTCACATGTTTTCTTGTATGGTACAGTATTTTCTTCATAATTAGTAAACTCTTCAATAGTAGCAGTTGTGAATTAACTTGTATACTTCTTTCCACATGTACCTGACACACTATTTACAGTAGAATCAATAACTTATTGACAGGTAAACTCATTGATTTACTTCTTAATCTGTCTAACTTTTCTTGAATGGATACAATTTAAAGTATCTATTATAATGCTAAATCTAAAGTTATCACCCAAGTTAATTCAGTTATTGGTATAGTTATCCAAGATACTAAAGACCAAATGAGCTGGTGTATGGACCACTCAGGCCATTTACTTTTCATTCTTTCTGTCCCTGCCTCACACCATTGTCCCAGCTTCCTGGCTTCTCCATCAGCAAACTACAGGTCAGAATTAACTCATGTCAAAACTTAGAAAAGTTGGTAAGGATGGAGGCTAAGACCAAACATCTGCTAGAGAAGTGTATGTGGATTTTAGTTAATTTGCTTTTCTCTCAGCTCACCTGTATTTTTCAGGATAAAATGAAGCAGTTTTTAGTTGATGCCTTTTGTGTTACCTATGCCAAAATTTGTGGAACATAAAAAATAGAGACCCTCTCATGTCATATTAGTATTGTTTTGGGTAGCAGGTTTTTAAAAATAGACTGATATGTGTTAAGGAATAGAAATAATGTTTGGGGCCCTGGCCAGTGGCTCAGTAGATAGAGTGTTGGCCTGACGTGTGGACATCCAGGGCTCAATTTCCTGTCAGGGCACATAGAAGAAGCGACCATCTGCTTCTCTCCCGCCATCCCCCCTCTCTCCTTCTTACTCTCTCACAGCCAGTGGCTCAATTGGTTCCAGTGTGGCCCTGGGCACTGAGGATAGCTTCATTGGAGTGTGTGTATCAGCCTCAGGCACTAAAAATAGCTTGGTACGCGAACATTGGCTTTAGATTTGGTTGCTGGGTAGATCCCGGTTGGAGTGCCTGCGGGAGTCTCCCTCACTATCTCCCCTCCTCTCACCTAAAAAAAAAATGTTTGAGGGAACTGGACTGTGTTATGGTACCAACATCATGAGCATTCTTTGTCTAAGTAGACTATATGTAGAGCACTAAATGTATGTACTGCTACGAATAAAATTTCTGAAAATGCCATAAGCATAAAGTTGCCATTACCCCCAAGTTACTACTAAGAGAGACATACCTTGTCTGGTTATTCTTTTTCAGTAACACAGTATCAAGATGTTGTGGCTGGTTCTCCATCCTGATCTCCAAAAGAACAGAGATGTACAGTGGCCATTAGGAATATTTTATTTCATTGGGGTTCAGAAACTGTCCTGTTTCTCAGTCTCCCACTTCCTGGAGTGTCCTCTTGGGTGATCTTACTTTGCATGGTCAGTCTGGAGTAGGGGTGACTTGAGACTTGCTAAAACGGACCTCTCTGCAGTCTGACTGCCAGCCAAGGAAGACCAGCAAGGAGGAAGAAGGCTTAATTTTGTTCCTGGGCAGAGATGTTAGCTTTAAAGACTGCTGAAACTGACCATGTCAGTCATGTGGTTCTGCCTTTACTATTTGATCATGCAGATTTTAGGGAAGATAATGGTAAAAGAATTTTAGGCGTCTTTAAGCATAGTATGAAACTCAAAGTTTTCCAAAACTTGTGCAGGGAATACATAGTATGGTATGTATAGGTCCAGATTGCCAATATACGTTTGCTGAGAGCAACAGCTGATTGTTTCCTTCAACGTATACAAGTTATAAATTTTAACGTAGTTCAGTTTACTTACTTGTTCTTTTGTTTCCTGTGCTCTCAGTGTCATATCCAAGACATCACTGCCGAATCT
Source organism: Saccopteryx bilineata (assembly GCF_036850765.1). Taxonomy (NCBI): domain Eukaryota; kingdom Metazoa; phylum Chordata; class Mammalia; order Chiroptera; family Emballonuridae; genus Saccopteryx; species Saccopteryx bilineata. The sequence goes on along the minus strand of NC_089490.1, from coordinate 188,549,903 downwards.
GTCATGAAACCTTTCCCTAAATTATCATCTAAGAGTTTTATAGTTGTAACTCTTACATTTAAGTCTTTGAGCCATTTTGAGTTAATTTTTAAATGATGTAACAGTCTAACTTTATTATTTTGCATGTGGGTATCCAATATTTCTATAGTATCATTTGTCGACATCACTGTTCTTTTTTTTATATAAATTTTTATTAATGTTAATGGGGTGACATCAATAAATCAGGGTACATATATTCAAAGAAAACATGTCATTCAATTATGTTGCATACCCATCACCCAGTCAGATTGTCCTCCGTCACCTTTTATCTAGTTTTCTTTGTGCCCCTCCCCCTCCCCCTCCCCCTCTCCTCCTTCACTCCCGCGCCCCCCCTCCCCCCCACCCCCGGTAACCACCACACTCTTGTCCATGTCTTTTAGTCTTGTTTTTATGTCCCACCAATGTATGGAATCATGTAGTTCTTGTTTTTTTCTGATTTACTAATTTCACTCCATATAATATTATCAAGATCCCACCATTTTGCTGTAAATGATCCGATGTCATAATTTCTTATGGCTGAGTAATATTCCATAGTGTATATGTGCCACATCTTCTTTATCCAGTCTTCTATTGAAGGGTTTTTTGGTTGTTCCATGTCTTGGCCACTGTGAACAATGCTGCAATGAACTTAGGGCTACATGTGTCTTTACATATCAATGTTTCTGAGTTTTGGGGGTATATACCCAGTAGAGGGATTGCTGGGTCATAAGGTAGTTCTATTTTCGGTTTTTTGAGGAACCACCATACTTTCTTCCATAATGGTTGTACTACTTTACAGTCCCACCAACAGTGAATGAGGGTTCCTTTTTCTCCACAGCCTCTCCAGCATTTGCTATTACCTGTCTTGTTGATAATAGCTAATCTAACAGGTGTGAGGTGGTATCGCATTGTAGTTTTGATTTGCATTTCTCTAATAACTAATGAAGATGAGCATCTCTTCATGTATCTGTTGGCCATTTGTATTTCTTCCTGGGAGAAGTGTCTGTTCATGTCCTCTTCCCATTTTTTTATTGGATTGTTTGTTTGTTGTTGAGTTTTATAAGTTCTTTGTAAGTTTTGGATATTAGGCCCTTATCTGAGCTGTTGTTTGAAAATATCATTTCCCATTTAGTTGGCTCTCTGTTTATTTTGTTGTAAGTTTCTCTTGCTGAGCAAAAACTTTTTAGTCTGATGTAGTCTCATTCATTTATCTTTGCCTTCACTTCTCTTGCCTTTGGAGTCAAATTCATAAAATGTTCTTTAAAACCCAGGTCCATGAGTTTAGTCCCTATGTCTTTTTCTATGTACTTTATTGTTTCAGATCTTATATTTAGGTCTTTGATCCATTTTGAATTAATTATCAAACAAGGGGACAAGCTGTAGTCGAGTTTCATTCTTTTGCATGTGGCTTTACAGTTTTCCCAGCACCATTTGTTGAAGAGGCTTTCTTTTCTCCATTGTATGTTCTTGGCCCCTTTATCAAAAATTATTTGACCATAAATATGTGGTTTTATTTCTGGACTTTTTATTCTGTTCCATTGGTCTGAGTGTCTATTTTTCTGCCAATATCATGCTGTTTTGATTGTCGTGGCCCTATAATATAGTTTGAAGTCAGGTATTGTAATGCCCCCAGCTTCATTCTTTTTCCTTAGGATTGCTTTGGCTAATCGGGTTTTTTTATAGTTTCATATAAATCTGATGATTTTTTGTTCCATTTCTTTAAAGAATGTCATAGGAATTTTGATGGGAATTGAATTAAATTTATATATTGCTTTGGGTAATATGGCCATTTTGATTATATTTATTCTTCCTATCCACAAACAAGGAATATTTTTCCATCTCATTGTTTCTTTTTCGATTTCCCTTAACAATGGTTTGTAGTTTTCATTATATAAGTCCTTTACATTCTTTGTTATGTTTATTCCTAGGTATTTTATTTTTGTTGTTGTTGCAATTGTGAAGGGGATTTTTTTTAGTTCGTTTTCTAATATTTCATTGTTGGCATATAGAAAGGCTATGCACTTTTGTATGTTAATTTTGTATCCTGCAACCTTACTGTATTGGCTTATTGTTTCTAGTAATCTTTTTGTGGAGTCTTTGGGGTTTTCGATGAATAGCATCATATCATCTGCAAAAAGTGATACCTTTACTTCTTCTTTTTTGATATGGATGCCTTTTATTTCTTTCTCTTGTCTGATTGCTCTGGCCAGAACTTCTAGCACCACGTTAAATAAGAGTGGAGAGAGTGAACAACCCTGTCTTGTTCCTGATTTAAGGTGGAAAGTCCTCAGTTTTATGCCATTTAATATGATGTTGGCTGATGGTTTATCATATATGGCCTTTATCATGTTGAGATATTTTCCTTCTATACCCATTTTGTTGAGTGTCTTAAACATAAAGTTGTGTTATATTTTATCGAATGCCTTTTCTGCATCTATTGATAAGATCATGTGGTTTTTGTTCTTTGTTTTGTTGATATGGTGTATTACGTTAATAGTTTTACGTATGTTGAACCATCCTTGAGATTCTGGGATGAATCCCACTTGATCATGATGTATGATTTTTTCAATATGTTGTTGTATTCGATTTGCCAGTATTTTGTTTAGAATTTTAGCATCTGTATTCATTAGAGATATTGGTCTGTAGTTTTCTTTTTTTGTGCCGTCCTTGCCAGGTTTCGGTATGAGGGTTATGTTGGCCTCATAAAATGTGTTTGGAAGTATTGCTTCTTCTTCAGTTTTTTGGGAGACTTTGAGTAGAATAGGAACCAAGTCTTATTTGAATGTTTGATAGAATTCACTAGTATAGCCGTCTGGGCCTGGACTTTTATTTTTGGGGAGGTTTTTAATGGTTTTTTCTATTTCTTCTCTACTAATAGGTCTGTTTAGGCTTTCTGCTTCTTCTTGACTCAGTCTAGGAAGGTTGTATTGTTCTAGGAATTTATCCATTTCTTCTGGGTTGTTGAATTTAGTGGCATAAAGTTTTTCATAGTAATCTACAATAATTTTTTATATATCTGCGATGTCCGTGGTGATTTCTCCTCTTTCATTTTGGATTTTGTTTATATGAGTTCTTTCTCTTTTTTTCTTGGTAAGTCTTGCCAGGGGTTTGTCAATTTTGTTGATCTTTTCAAAGAACCAGCTCCTTGTTCTATTAATTTTTTCTATAGTTTTTCTGTTCTCTATTTCATTTATTTCTGCTCTGATTTTTATTATCTCCTTTCTTCGGCTGGTTTTGGGTTGTTTTTGTTCTTCTTTTTCCAGTTCCTTAAGGTGTGAAGTTAAGTGGTTCACTTGGGCTCTCTCTTGTTTGTTCATATAGGCCTAAAGTGATATGAACTTCCCTCTTATCACTGCTTTTGCTGCATCCCAGAGATTCTGATATGTTGTATTGTCATTTTCATTTGTCTGTATATATCTTTTGATCTCTGCTTATTTCTTCTTTGGCCCATTCATTTTTTAAAAGTATGTTGTTTAGTTTCCACATTTTTGTAGGGTTTTTTTTCCTCTTTTTTGCAGTTGAATTCTAGTTTCAAGGCTTTATTTATTTATTTATTTATTTTTATTTTTTTTTTTGCAGATCACTGGACTTTATTAAGATAGAATCATTACTAATTACATAGAAGCTACTTGCCTAACCAAAATCCATGAGGTTCACATGAACTTATAGTTATACAAATAAGAAACAAATGGCATGTTCAAAATCATGAGGAAATATCCTGAGCCCAGAAGATGCCCACGGGTGAATGAGTCTGCACGTTTATTTCAAGCTGTTAAAGAGTTTATGGGCCACACAGTGGTCCCTTGCATGCAAGAAGTCAAAGAGCTCCTCTGTGCAATCCTCCTCTGTGTTTGACCTGGAGGATACACGCTCATCACAGAGCTCTAGCCGCTCCCGGGCCTTTACACATTTCTCCAACTGCTCACATTGCTCTCTCACTGTTGTCAGGGGATCCACTAATTCCTCCTCCTCTTCCTCCTCCTTGGGATCTCCGGACCCGGTTAGCATTTTTCGCTCATCCTCCAGCCCCATGTCCGGCTACGGTTCTGAATTCAACACCAGTACCAACACCGGCACCTATTCCACTTCCAAGGCTTTATGATCAGAAAATATGCTTGGTACAATTTCAGTTTTTCTGAATTTGCTGATGTTATTTTTATGGCCCAACATATGGTCAATTCTTGAGAATGTTCCATGTACACTAGAGAAAAATGTATACTCTGTCACTTTGGGATGAAGTGTTCTGTAGATGTCTATCATATCCAGGTTCTCTAGTGTTTCGTTTAAGGCCACTATATCTTTATTGATTTTCTGTTTGGGTGACCGATCTAGAGCCGTCAGCGGTGAATTGAGGTCTCCAAGTATGATTGTATTTTTGTCAGTTTTTGTTTTTAGATCAATAAGTAGCTGTCCTATATATTTTGGTGCTCCTTGGTTTGGTGCATATATATTAAGGATTGTTATGTCTTCTTGATTCAGCATCCCCTTAATCATTATGAAATGACCATTTTGTCTCTTGAGTACTTTTGCTGTCTTGTAGTCAGCATTATTATGAGTATTGCTACGCCTGCTTTTTTTTTGGATGTTATTTGCTTGGAGTATTGTTTTCCAGCCTTTCACTTTGAATTTGTTTTTATCCTTGTTGCTTAGATGTGTTTCTTGTAGGCAGCGTACAGTTGGATTTTCTTTTTTAATCCATCCTGCTACTCTGTGTCTTTTTATTGATGAGTTTAATCCATTTACATTTAGTGTAATTATTGACACTTGTGGATTCCCTATTGCCATTTTATAAATTGCTTTATGTTAATTTTGTATCTTGTTTGATTCTTCTCTTGTTTTTCTATCATTTGTTTTTGTTTGTTTGTATTCCATACTTCTTTCCTCTGTTGCTGCCTTTTTTAAGTCATGTGCTTTTGTGGTGGTTTTTTCAAGGGTGGTTACCATTAAGTAATGAAAAGGGTACCTACCATATTCATTGTAGTACCCTATCTTGCAAGTGTTTCTGCACTTCATCGTCTTTTGCTACTGTTAATCTCTGTCCTCTCCCCCCCTTCTTTTTGCTTTTGTTGTCATGGTTTAAATTTGGTTTTATTGTGTTCTTGGTGGAGCTTTTACTTGTGGTTTTGTTTTGTTTTGTTCTTTGGATCTGGTTGGAAAACCCCCTTTAGTATTTCCTGGAGTTGGAGTTTTCTGATGATAAATTCCCTCATCTTTTCTGTATTTGTGAATGTTTTTATTTCTCCTTCATACTTGAAGGATAACTTTGGTGGGTATAGTATTCTTGGCTGAAAGTTCTTCTCTTTCAGGACTTTAAATATTGGGGTCCACTCTCTTCTAGCTTGTAGAGTTTCTGCTGAGAAATCTGATGATAATCTAATAGGCCTTCCTTTATATGTTGTATTCTTCTTTTCCCTGGCTGCCTTGAGAATTTTTTCTTTGTCGTTGGTTTGTGCCATTTTCATTATGATGTACCTTGGAGTAGGTTTGTTGTGGTTAAGAAAACTCAGTGTTCTGTTTGCTTCTTGAATTTGAGGCTTTAGTTCTTTCCACAGGCTTGGGAAGTTTTCGTCTATTATTTGTTTGAATAAATTCTTCATTCCATTTTCTCTCTCTTCTCCCTCTGATATACCTATTATTCTTATGTTATTCTTTTTGATGGAGTCAGACAATTCCTGTAGGGCTTTCTCATTTTTTTAAATTTTTGAGTCTCTCTCTTCTTCTCTCTGTTGTGCCTCAAGTTGCTTGTCTTCTATGTCACTAATCCTACCTTCTATCTGACCTGTTCTATTAGCTAAGCTTGTTACCTCGTTTTTCAGTTCATGAATTGAGTTTTTCATCTCTGATTTGTTTTTATCGTTTCAATTTTCTTGGTAATATATTCTTTGTGTTCGTTGAGTTGTTTTCTGAGCTCCCTAAATTGCCTTTCTGTGTTTTCTTGTATATCTCTGAGTATTTTTAGGATTTCTATTTTAAATTTTCTGTCATTTAGCTCCAAGGTTTCCAATATATTAAATTTTTTTTCCATAGATTTTTCCACATTTATCTGTGTTACTTCTCTTTCTTTTGTATCTATGATATTTGATTTCCTTTTTCTTAATGGCATCTGAGAATGGTCTTGTTGATAGCACTTCGCCTTCAGGGTGTGAAACTCTTGGATGCTCCAAGGATAGATTTTTCTGTCTCTGGTTGTTGAACTTGTTGAAATTTTGGGGAGATTTTTCGGACCGTGTCATCACGGCACCATTTCTATGACATCACTCTTGACATCACTGTTCTTGTAGTTAGTAAACACTAAACCTTCCTTGTTTTGTTGGCTCGGTACTACGTATCGGTGTAATCTCTTCTAATATTAGTCAGTATCTTCTAATACTCTATTAATAGAAAATAATAAATATATATATATACACACATTATTAAGTTAATTTGGGCATCCATAAACTGCTGGAGTAATAGATAATTCCACGGAAACAAAGAAAACGTTGTATGTGACTTTTTCTAGATAATGGCTTTGTAAAAATTGATTTAATAAATGTCTCAAATTAAGAGGAGATGGATATTTTTGGTTTTTTTCTAGGCATGGAAGAGGAGATGGTTTGTGTTACGCAGTGGCCGTTTAACTGGAGATCCAGATGTCCTGGAATATTACAAAAATGATCATGCCAAGAAGCCTATCCGTATTATCGATTTAAATTTATGTCAACAAGTTGATGCTGGATTGACATTTAACAAAAAGGAGTTTGAAAACAGCTACATTTTTGACATCAATACCATTGACCGGATTTTCTACTTGGTAGCAGACAGTGAGGAAGAAATGAATAAGTGGGTTCGTTGTATTTGTGACATCTGTGGGTTTAATCCTACAGAAGAAGGTAAGTTCAAGGTTTTGTTATTCACGCTTTCTTCTTTATTACTACATTTTAAGAACTGCTATAAAATTCTGTTATTTCAGTTACATAATGTAATATTTGGCATTTCTTATAATAATAACAACATTTGGGGGAAAAAACAACTAAACCCGTTCATCAGTTTGGGCAGAAATTTTTTATAGATTTTAGAAAGAGAAATTTAACCATTGTGGGGCAGTGTCTAAATAAATTTCCTGAAGAAGAGGGTGACCAGAAGACATACTATTTAAGAGCCTTTCTTGAGTTCCTACATAAATGTTAAGTTGAACCTCATGATACTGCTAATATTTGACTATTTCTGACCTATTCAAAGCAGCATTTTCACATGGCTCAACTTAATTCTTTATGTGTTATTTTTAAAACTATGTTGCCAGAGTGATTATCAATATCTCTGAAAAGCAAGTGAGAATCAGTCACAAAACATGATGAAAAGGTAATAAACCAATGAGTTTACTTAACACAGAGGTAAGAAGGAGCTCATGTTTGGATAAGAGGTACTGGAGAAAGCTTCTCAGAGGAAGACATGTTGTAAATTGCGGACTTTTAAAGGAAGTAGTATTTCTACATACGTGATACAGAACTCCCCAGGCTTAGGAGCTCGAGAGAGGAAAGACCAAGGGAAGGAACAGAGTCTGCTTGACGCCAGACGGCAAGGGGAGGGTTGCTTCAGGAGCTGAGATGTGGGGTGCCTGTCCTGCAGAGAGGTCTGAGGAAGAATTTTACTAGTGGAATTCCTCTCCGGGTGTGTTTATATAGCTGTCCTGACCACATATTCCTTGTCTGCTTCTCTGTCTTTTTAAACAAACACTAAGAACCTATGTAAGGAACTCCAGCATGCATTTCGGTTTGCAGAGCCAGTAATCAGGAATTAGGTCTCTGACCTTAATGTCTTCGTGGTTATGCTCACATTTACAAGTGTGCATTTCCAAATATCTATATTTAGAAGCTGGAGATCCAGTGAGGGGGCGGAAAAATTGTATTAACAGTCAACATCAAGTTTTGGATTGAAGTGAAACCGTAATCGTCTCTAATTAGCTCAGGTCAGTGTGCTGCTTCCTCTCTGGCCAATCAGCAGCCCAGGAGAAAGGCCTTCCAGAGCTGGGATTGGCCCAATGGGACCGGGGAAACCCCTTGGTGAGGACTCCAGAATGCCCAGGGAGCAGGGCGCAGAGGGAAGGAGGCATCTCGCTTAGACGGGAGGTGGCTAATGATCTGGAGACTTCAACAGAGCTCCGGAGATTAGAAGCCTCAAGACAGCGTTTCATGTGGGGAATTAAGACTTCATTTGTTTTTGTCAAATTACTAAATGTGTTCATATTATAAGTAGGAAAGGGTATTATTTCTAATTCTAGTTAAACTCTTTTCCTTTCTTGTCTGTGTATAGAGTCTTTTTACTTAATGGTTACTTAACAACCACTCAGTAATGATAATTATTGGATTTAGATACTACATTAGTTCTGTTATGTGATGTTTTCAGTTAAAATAATTTAACTTGTTGTATAATCTTTTTGTTGATATTCTTTTTCCTGCTAACCTTTTCAATTTAGAATTTGTTTTGGGAACATAAAGGCAGGCATCTGTCCCCACTGGTTGTCTGTATAGTTTCTACTGATCTGAAGACTAAGTGGGTGTTCTTCCATCTGTCTTTGTTTTCTTTGTAATTCTTCTAAATATATTTAACAAAAGAAATGCAATGCCCTCCTCGAGGAGCTATATTTTTAAGTTAAGAAATGTGAGCATCTAAGTTTTGCAAGTCCATTCAGGAGCGAGTAAGAGTTGAGAAACCCCAAAATAAGAATTTCTAATGCTCATGTCTCAGATTAATTCTGCACGTTTTAAGGCATGGAGTCTAGTCCATTTGTCTGCCTTTGAATGATTCTTATCACCTGGGAGACTGATGAACACCCAGTCAGCTCTGGGAAGAAGAAAAGCTTTGTCTGCTTTAGAAAGTTGATTCAATAATTTACCAAATTACTTGAGTTTACAAGCACTTGACTAGGCTTTGGGCATTTACTCAACCAATGTCTACTGGATGACTAGTTAGGGAGGCAAATGGCCAACATTGCACACATGGACCTAAACATCTAGTGGGAGAGGATTCACACCCAAAATAATTTATTACAGGTGTTAATGAGTGCAAGATGTCTATATGTAGATATGTATATATTTTATGTACATATATAAAATTATACTGTAATATATTTAATTTATATAATATATATTTAATAAAGTATTACTGTATAATACAAAACTATAGCTAGTAACACTGGCCAGTGGCACAGTGCATAGAGTCTTATCTCGGAGCACTAGTTTTGCTGTTGTTCCTGGTGTCTCCTGCTCCAACTTGGGGGCTGCCAGCTCGATCCTGGGAGTGCCAGCTTGACTCTGAGGTTGCTGGTTTGAGTCCCAGTCAGGACACATATAAGAAGCAAGCAGTAGGTGCACAACTAAGTGGAACAATAAGTTGATGCTTTTCTCTCTTTCCTTCCCCCCTGAACTTTTCCTTCCCCTCTTTCTCAAAAAAAAAAACTATAATTAATATATAATATTAAAGTATGCTAAAGTGGTACTATATAAATATAGTTCTTGCCCTCATAGAACTTGCAGGCAGTCTAGTAGAAGAGACAGGCAAATAATCTGGGAATTATATACCAGTTGATAACCACTCTGCTAAAGAAAAATAAATTACATAGACAGCAGCTGCATTTTGTCTTAAGAGGGTCAGGAAAAGCGTAGGTAGTTTTAAATGGCTCTGGGACTATAACCAAAAATGTACTGATGACTTTATTTTTGTACTTAGTGGAACATTTTCTTTGATATTAGTAGTCAGAATTCATCACAATGTCGTTTTTCAGTTTATAAACCTACCAGTATAGGGAGAGGGGGGAGTTCTGAAATTTGAAAGCTACATTGACATCTTTAGTGGCAAAACTCCCAAATCTTTATAAACAGATTACAAGTATATTTGCCTTGAGTGAAACTCAATTTGTGAACTTTTTATGTTCATAATATTCATAAAAGGGGAAGTTATAAGAAAAGTAATAATATGATTAATCAAATTTGACAAATATAATCTGAGTTGGTTACCAAGAACAGCGGTGCCAATCACAAATCATTCTTATCTGTTCATTCAAACAAGCCCCTAAACTTCAGTTTGCCAGTGCTTTCTGAATTTAGTTCATGAGCTATAGCTAAATGCAACTGCATAGTTTTCAAAATTCTACAATTCCAACTGTTTGCAAGTTTATCCTGGTCATGTCCCACATAGCCAGTTAGAAACGTCTGACTCGACTATGTTGAAAATTTGAGTTTCTTAGAAGAAATCAGTAAAAAATGAACAGTCCATCATTGTGTAGTATCAAGAACCACAAAAACATTTTATTTCACTTTATACTTTGGGGTTTTGATGCCTAGCAGCAAAACTGCAAAAAGGTTGTAAAATCAAACACTGTACTTCCTTATTCATTTATAGTAGCTGCCTTTGCTAAGTGCTTTTTAAAAAACAATCTAAACATTTAAAGATTTGTATCAAATTCTAAGCCTCCGAGAACTGTTATTATCCTTTGTGATCACATTCATACAGTTTAATATGACAAGGTAAATATCGAAATGTCTTTGTTCCTCCATTGACTTTGCTGCCTGCTCTATGTTCTCTTGCTTCCAAACAGACCCCCGACCAGTCACTAAACAGGAGTTTTTGTTATTACCTAGACCTGTCCCCTGAGCCCTGTTCTCTTCCCATTTCAGAAAACTGAAGACGCTCCTACTCTTGACTTAAAACTAATAACACAAAATGGTATTTCATTACACTAGTTTTAGGCTAGATGTGGGAAGAAGTAGACTATGCGTGGATATTACAGTCTGAGAAAATAACTATCCCCAGTCCCTAGGAGAATAACTAATTTTCTCCTGAAAACAAAAGGAAAGGGGAAAAATCTGACCTGTGTTTTGATTCCAGGAACCTCAAAATATCGTCACCATGTTATTTCCGCTGCCCCAGGTGACCACGGCTATTATTGAATACGCAGAATGCTGGCAGGCTGAATCTGTTTTTAAATGCTAGCTCATTGAACTGTGTGTGGTTCCTACGAATGCTTTTATTTAGTAGATTTGAGGGTAGAAACTAATTTCTTTTGTTTTTCTTGGAAATGTGCAGATTTATTTTTGTTTCTTCACCGACTTGGAAGCTGGATAATGTGCTGAGCAAAGGCCGAGAAGCATAGCCTGAGAGTTGTGTGCGGCTCACTGGCTCAGCGCAAAGGCTCCCGGTCTAATTTCAGGACGCGCCATTAGAAAGTTGCCTCTCAATAGTTGAGTTGCTTTTCTCAACATGCCCAGCTACTAGTGGCTTTAAAAAAAGTGTGATTCTCTGTTGGATTTTCTTCCCTTTGGGAAAGTAGGTTAGTGAAGTATGTGATCACTGTGCCATACACCTGAAACTAATGACCAAAAAAGTAAAATAATAATAATAATAATAATAATAATAAAAAGTAGGTTAAACTAACATGTAAGAACATATGTATGCTCCCTCTCCTCTAAAGTGGTGCTTCCTACTTAGGAAACTTAGCTTTCTTTGTATTCACCTTTTAAATTTGTGTATCACTACTATGAAAGCACAGAACTGAAGTGTACAGTTCAGTCTAGTTTTATATATCCGTCTATATCCATACATAGAAATAGAATCTGTGTAATTGCCACTGAGATCAAGGAATGGACATTTCTAATCCCCCAAAAGGTTTTCTCATTCTTCTTCCCAGTAACTCCTCCCCCCAAAAAGCCCAAATAGAACCATTATTTTGTTTTTATAACCTATACTTGAACTTCATAGAAATCAAACCTTCGATTCTGGCTTGTTTTTCCTCATGTGAAGTCTGTGGGATTCATCCATGTAGCAAGTGGCAGACCTTCCGTGTAACATAACTATTGATCTGTTCCAATGCTGAGGGACATTTGGGTTGTTTCCAGTTTTTAGTTAATACAAGTAAAGCTGTTGTGAATGTTCCTATATGTCTTTTGATGGACACGAACACTCTATTCTTTTGCATATATACTTGTGAGTGGAATTGCTGCAACACTATACACACACACACACATTTAGCTTTAGAAGATTTAGTAGCTTTACTTTTCCAAAGTTATTAAGTCAGTTGCTTTTCTGCCGGCAGTATATGAGACTTTTAGTTACAGTGGTACCTCATGGTGGTTTTAATTTGCATTTCCCTGGGGACCTCTTCAACCAGAGAGTTTGTTTTATCACAGTTCTCAAGCTATTGCCCTTGAGATATTGATTCACTGAGTCTCCTGAGATGAGGGCCAGGTACCTAGATTTTTAAAATACCCCACAAGTAATTCTGATTTCATGACACCTCTGAGATAAGATTTAGGCATTTGTCTCCACTCCCTAAAGATTTATTTTCAAAGCCCCCAAGAAAGTTTTCACAGTCTGTTAAGGAGATAGTCATGACAAATAAGGTAATGTTCCTACTTGAAACATGTTAAATAGATCAGGCTATGATTAGAGGTCCTTCAATATTTGATTAAATAATTTGAATAAACTGCAGGTTGCTTCACTGAAAATTGCAACTACTGCTGTTTCTTGTTTATATCCATTTGTGAGATTTACTTTTATAAAATGTTCTTTCATTTAAAAATGGTGTGTTGCGAAGGGGGAAAATTATTTTAGCATTAATGATAATGCATACTCTTTGTGGTCTCTTATTTTCTAAGTTAATTAGACATAGATCTATTAAAAATGCTTTTTGATAGAGGGGAAAAAAATCCGCAGGCTTTAAGTGGTTATCTCAGTTGGTTAGAACTTTTTCCTGAAACACTGAGATTGAGGGTTCGATCCCCAGTCAGGGCACGTACTGGAAGCAACCAATGAACATACAACTAAGTGGAACAACAGCAAATGCTTCTCTCTCTCTCTCTCTCTCTACCTCTCCCTCTCCCTTCTTTCTTTCTTTCTTTCTTTCTAAAGTCAATCAATAAAAGAAAATTTTCTAAAGACCTGATAAGTCAGTAATCTGTAGAATTAGAATAGTCTTGACCTATTTGCCATTAATTGTGGTAACACTTTTGCATTAGAAACCAAAAACATATTCTATCAGCAAATGGCACCCATCTTCAGAGAAGAAGATCGCTCCTGATCTCCTGACAAGGACCTGAGCAACACCACAGTTTTATTACCACCTGCTCAGATACAGTATGTTTGCAGTTAAAAAATTAGAGGACCTGTGACATCAACTTTGAAATATTCTGCCTTACCAATAAGAAAAGTAGAATTGCTTTCCTGGGCTTAAGCTCTGTGCCATTTTGCTAGAAAAAAAGATGTATTATTTTGAATGTTTAGAGAGATTATCTGGGCAACCCAACTTCTGTGAGGGCATTATGGTTCCAAATAGGATAAAACTGTGCATTAAGGTAAGGACAGTTGTGGACCAATTTATTATTTGTGGTTCTCATATAATAACCTACATTTATCCCCTGAAAGCTGGTTAAGGCTTTCCTTAGCAGTGTTTATTGGTTTTCGGGTTTGCTTCAATAGCTTATTAGTCCTTTAATGGACGCTAATTATACTCTATGTGTCTTCTGAATTAAGAGACAGGAAGTAATTTTACACATATAAGCAAACCCTAAACTGATGTTTGGTTCTCAGAAACTTGTTCTCAGCACTACCTGGAAGGAAACCAAAGTGAGGCAAAAAGCAACAAACATGGTCCCTCGACTACTTGTAGAGTCAAATGGACGGAAATCATGTGTTTTTATAAGGCAGAACAGAAGCATCTTTTTCAGATCAGTTGACAAACTTTGGCCAGAAATTTTATGTTAGAGCGTATTAAGACACAGAGCAATGCTTACCTTAAAATATTCAGTGCTGGGGTCAGATGAACATGAGTGAAATAATCCAAAGACTAAAACTTCTGAAATAGTGCATGCTCTGAGTCAAAGAGGTAGAGCTGTGTCGCTTCCCTTTTAAAGACCTTTGTATGCTGTTGTTTGGAATGATTGGGCTTGCTTTCTCCAACTTTTTGAACGTCTTTTCTTTCGTGAGCTTGCTAGTGAATAGGATGAAAGTTTCTCTCTGCTTACTGCCTCCTCGAAATACAGTTGACCCTTGAACAGTGTGGGGACTTAAGGATGCTAACCAATCCATAGTAAAACATTCACCCCAAAACTCACTTGTTCCTTGGTATCTGCAGGGGATCAGTTCCAGAACCTTATATAAAAGTCTCTCCAATTAAATAATGTAGAACAACACGTACAGTTGGCCCTCCTCATCTGTAGATTTCCAACCACAATGGAAAATACTGTTTTCAATCCATGGATGGCTGAATCGGAAGGTGTAAAACCTGCGGGGTATTCAAGTTTCCCCCGACTGTGTATTTATTGAACCTCATATAAGTGGATACTCACAGTTCAAACCCATGTTGTTCAAGGATCAACTATCTATCTATTTCCATATCATGAATAAGATTTTTTTTTGAAAAAAGAATCTTTGAATCCCAGTTCTTTTCCTCCCCACCCCCAAGAAAACTAAGAAGATCTTGCAGCTATAAAGAGGGTTAACATTTTTTTTGTGATTCACAAGTGGGAAAAATGGAAGGTTGAAAATGAGATGGTCCCATTGTGTTAATAAAACAAGGTCAGACAAACGTGATTGATTGGCTGAGTAGTCCCCCCTCCGCCCACTTACACACACACACTTAAAATGAAGCGTGCCCTCAATCCATGTAGCCTATAACCATCCAGTTTAGAAAAAACATTAAAGAAAAGTGTATCTGTAACAACAACCACCTGGTTATTGTCCAGATGGTTATTCTAGGAGTTAGCAGTTATTCTAGGAGTTAACAGTTGAAAACTAGAATTTACTGTATTTTATATAGTAATGTATTTCCAGGGATTAGTTTTATTTTGTTTGAGTCAGAAGTAAAAGTTGAACTGGATTATACAATTTTACCATGCCTCTTAGCTAGAGGAAAGAAGTATACTGCTAACAAAAATTAGGGGATATTTCAAAATGAATATGAAGTGATAAAGAAAAAGAAGCATTTGATTTTTTTTTTACTAAACAAGAACATCAGAAAAGCAAACAAGTCAAAGAAAGTTGCTCGATTATGCAAATGAGATGCAAAGCCAACTTTTATTTCATTGGTGAAAATGCATCATACAAAAGGCTGAACATACTAGATTATCTGCATGTTCCCTGACCCCTAATTTTTGCGAGCAGTGTATATAAAATATACTTGTGAATACAGCCCATAGTGTACAATAACCACTTTCTAATCTCTCTGCCTTTTTTATTTTCCCTCCTGTCTTTCTTAAACTCTTCTGAAGGTAAATATTTTTCATAGTTCTGTTAAGATTAGCAGATCCCAAGGACTTATTCTGAGTCACTAACTAATCTATTGCATTTTAAATCCCCTTAAATAAATCTCGGTATATCTGCAACTGAATCAAAACAGTAAAACGTTTCATAGGGTTTGTTATATACACTATTTATAATCAACATCAATTAAACACAAAAGGGTATTTATGAGTTCCCTCTGAGATAATGGCATTATGCTGTAAAAATGTCCAAAAATTCATTTTTTCTATCTGCACCATTTTCTGTTCCTGCCTTTCAGGAATAAGAAGGAATTAATTCATTAACTCCTGGCATGAAGTGTTAGATTTTGTTGGATGAGCTTATGTGAAGACTTAACGTTGCATGCAATGTCTAAAATGTTAGACATTAACTCAGCTTCTGTTTGCTTGGGCCAAACTCTCCCACCGAAAAAAGTGTTCAGACACCGTTAGCCTCTCCCAGGGCTCACAAATTTCTCGAGGGCTAAATCTCAAACTGCACATACAAGTCCATGGGTCTTGCAGATTTGGGAGTGCCCCTTGCTTTAATCTCTTTCAACTTGACAGAGGAAGTGCTAAGTGAGTTTGTTTGTTTGGTGGATAAACCATTTTTGACCATCTAACACAGTGGTCGGCAAACTCATTAGTTAACAGAGCCAAATATCAACAGTACAACGATTGAAATTTCTTTTGAGAGCCAAAATTTTTAAACTTAAACTATATAGGTAGGTACATTCCTTATCGAGGTAGTGCCCTCACGTGGTATTTTGTGGAAGAGACACACTTCAAGGGGCCAAAGAGCTGCGTGTGGCTCACGAGCTGTGGTTTGCTGACCACGGAAACAGATGGAAGGCACAGCGAAGGGTGAGAGTTCTGGTCATTTTTGTTTGTTCTGGGGACCCACAGGTACAGATAAACTGCCATAGGTAGCCATATCATGTGTTATTCAAGCTTCACAATTAGGGTGTGCATTTCTATGTCTAGGAAAAAGCCATAAAATGAGCTACATAAACTTGGCTGTGATACCTGTATGAATATTAAAGTGGCATGTGTAAAGACCTGATCAAACATTATGTGGACTTCCTCTGTAGTATCTAGAGAAGGCAGAGGTGACACATAACTAACTCCCTGGTGAATGACCAGGCCACATGACCTGCATTTGATTTTACGTGGGAGAGCATATTAGTGTAATGAATAGATTATGAATAAGATGTGCATACAGTATAGAATTAATATTACCTAGCATGAACAGACAACAAACACATGTATTCGTTCATCTGTAAGCATTTACCTTTTTCTGGATTTATAGCCATTAGTGTCTAACCAGACTCACAGATAATTTTTACTCTGGGCCCTTAAAAATGTACTTGATTCTGTCCGTGATCACAGTGGGATTTTATTTTGAGATTTTCAACTCATTTTAAGTCACTTCCTTCTGCACAATGTAGCCATTTTCATATGTCTTCTCAGGACATAAAGTGCTTAATAAATTACATCTTTACCTGCTGACCCCTTTTGCACAAAAATCCTACAGAAACCAAATAGATGGCGGAGGAGATGATGAGCTAAGGGAAGAGGTGATGCCTTCCAGAAAAGCTCTCTCCCAGAACGTGAACCCCACAAGTAGCGCTGTCTCCCCGGAATCTGCTGAGAAGCAGACGGGGTGGACAGCGGAATAAGGATGAGGGTGGGACCTGGTCCTGGCACTCACAGTGCCGTGCTGTGGACCTCTGGGTGCCACGCAGTAACATGGGTCACCTTGGAAGGCTGGCTTGGCTTAGGGAGCGCTTGATTATAGCACAGGGGAAAGACTGCCTTTTGTGCTCAGAGTGTAGAACATCTTCCTTCCAGGAGCCTCAAAACTAAAAGCCTGGTTCAGGGCCAGACTAACCAGGTTTCTTGAGAGTCTCTGGAAGGAAGATCCCTACTCTGCGGATCTCTTTGACACCGCCACTTATTTTCTGTGTAAGTGTTGTCATTTAGGTTGTAGTTGTTTTCACTGACGCGAGTATGGTTTAGCCTGTTTCCGTGTATTGAAGCCATTTATATCCAAACTTTCAAGTGGCTTTGCTTAAGAAAAAAAAATGTTCAAATGGGAGAGAGAACAGTAATCCGATTTTGCTGTCGCAGATCCTGTGAAGGCCCCTGGCAGCTCCTTACAAGCACCAGCAGATTTACCTTCTTCTGCAATCACCACACCGCCGTCTGCCCAGCTGGACGTATCCTCGGCTGCCCAGCCTCCTCCGTATCAGTTAATTAACCTCCCGCCACACCTGGAGACTCTTGGCATCCAGGAGGATCCTCAAGACTACCTCTTGCTCATCAACTGTCAAAGCAAGAAGCCCGAACCCACCAGGTAAACCACAATACTCCCGTGTGTGTGTGTGTGTGTGTGCGTGTGTGTACACATTTAGGCATCATTCTTTTCAACATTTTTAACCCTGATTTGAAGCTTTAAAATAATAACAAAACACCTGGACAGGCTCATACTTTAGGCTTATATTTCAAGTTTATATTCCTCCACTAATCATGTCTGGTATTCATGAAATTTTATTGAAGAAACACACTCTCTAGCATCTTGGGCAAGGACCACGTTTACCAAAATGCTCTTTGGGGAACCTGCCTTCTGTTTCACAGTCTCTGTTATAGACTCGCAGTATTACTTGCTTAACAGATTTCACTGATTTATAAATGGTGATCTTGCTCCATTTCTTATGTGGTTGTAAACCAGCCAGGGTTCATCTTTTGTTTCTGAAGAAGGAGAGGAATACCTACTACTAGAAGATTTTGAAAGCAAAACGATTCCATTGCAGTGAGTCTGTTGTGCTTGCTTTGGCTCGGTGTGAGAAACTAATCGTACAGGCAAAATCCCAATATAGCAAAATCTATGGAAACTACAGATTGGGCTTTAATGAAATTTGATGAGATCAGATAGATGGCTGAAAGCTATGAAATTTGAATTTTCATGCCTAGCGATGAAGCAAAGCTTACCCAAGCCTTGATCATACAAATTTTTAAGTAGAAAGAAGTATATGGATTTCAGTGCTTGACCAGAGGTAGCGTGAAGACCTTCCCACATGCTGGTTTTCCTGTCATCTCCATTGCTGCTCCAAGACCCCTCTTTTCTCCTAAGATATGATACATATTTTAATTTGACACCGAGTAATCGGAAGGCTCGAGGTAATGGTAAGAGTTGGAGCTGAAAGATAATGAGCAGGAGGCCTGTCTGTGCCATTAACAGCTGTGACAACTAATGATATCAGGAATGTTTATTATCTTAATTTGTATTGTAAATGTGGAGTGAACTGCATAGTAGATGTAAAAGATTTTTAAACAGGGTGATTAGATATTAAGCATTATTTTTTATAACAGAAAGATTTTTTTTTCATGTAGAAAGTGTTACTGGGTTAGGAATATATAAAGCACTTGTTTAAAATTTTTTACCTTGGCCGAGTAGCTTAGTTGGTTAGAATGTCATCCCCATATGCCAAGGGTGTAGGTTTGATCCCTCCCTGGTCAAGGCATATACAAGAATCAACCAATGAATGCATAAATAAGTGAAACAAAAAATTGATTTCTCTCTCTCTCAAACTCACTCACTCTGTTACTTTCTCCCTCCTTCCTTCTTTGCCTTTCTCTCTCTCTCTCACTAAAAACTTATATAGAATTTGTTAAGATCCACAAATTAGTTTCTGTCCCTAAGATAATAGAAGCAGCCTGACCAGGAGGTGGCGCAGTGGATAGAGCGTCGGACTGGGATGTGGAAGGACCCAGGTTCAAGACCCCGAGGTCGCCAGCTTGAGTGCAGACTCATCTGGTTTGAGCAAAGCTCACCAGCTTGGACGCAAGGTCACTGGCTCAAGCAGGGGGTTACTCAGTCTGCTGAAGGCCCATGGGCAGGGCACATATGAGAAAGCAATCAATGAACAACTAAGGTGTTGCAACGCGCAATGAAAAACTAATGATTGATGCTTCTCATCTCTCTCCGTTCCTGTCTGTCTGTCCCTGTCTATTCCTCTCTCTGACTCTCTCTCTCTCCGTCTCTGAAATAAATAAATAAATAAATAAATAAATAAATAAATAAATAAATAAAAATTTTAAAAAATAAATAATAGAAGCAAGCACTTCAAAGATGGTTTTCTATATATTTGTTGTAATGGGATTTTACTTGTAAGTGCAAAAAAAATTTTTTTTAATCAACACTAGTTAATAATACCAAATTCTAACTTGATTTTGCTGTTTGCTGTGAGTATTTAAAATTGCACACTTGCAAATTTGTTACCTATGTTACTAAGATTTTATTTTATCAACTTTTTAAAAGCCAACAGCCAGGTGACAATTTTCAGTACAATTTCTTTCTTTTTTTATATACTGTCTTTCATTGATCTCACTGTTCTTACAACTTCCCTCTTGTAGTAGAAATTATGCTCAGATATATTTTGCATCTACTTTTCTGCAAAAGTGACACTTAACAAATATTTATGAGTACCCACTATTTTGGTAGGTTCTATGCCGGTACAAACTAATTACGTAAGTTACAGCTCCCTCAGATACAGTCACCTCCATGGTTTACAAGTCAACCTTGTGGAGAAGTTAAAACCTGTGAGCATTTAGTCTTTGTAGACGGAGGCTAGGTGTGAGAATTGCCTTGCAAACCCTTGTTCCGCCTGCGAGCCTCAGCTCAGACATGTGGAAGAAGCATTCCCCCCAATGCCCAGGCTGGGTTAAATGCCTCTCTGGGTTTTCACAGACCCTGGTTGTACCTCCAACCAGGATGATTTTTTTTTTAATTCATTCTCCACTAAACTATACACTAGTCAAAGGCAAGAAGGTTGTGGTTCATTGTACTCTTAGTGTCTTATAATTCATATGTTTTAATTCAGAGCAGTGCACATCTGAGAATATGAGAGTATGTGAAATTCCTGTACTGGGAAGGGCAGGATTTGAACTGCACCTGGTTGGTGAGAGAAAAGGAGACTGTAGTTAGTAATTTGCATAAAAATACTTGAGGGGAAGGAGACAGTGAGAGTGATAGGTAGAAGAGAATGAGGAGGAGGGTCAGCTTGAAGTAAAGTAGGAGGACATACATAGGGCATAAAAGGTGAAGCCAGGTTGTCAGTAGCCTCAGTGCCAAGGGGAGTCGTCGGTGGGCTTTTGGAGTTCCCACACCTGAGGGGACCCTAAACAGGATTTTCTCTGAGTAAGTGAGTGATATGAAAACCATGTTTTGAAAATGCTGCTCTTAAACAAAAACGAAAGAAAAAAAAGAAAATGCTGCTCTTACCGCAGCGCCACAGTGTGATCCTGTGCATAGACTGGAAGAGAAGCTAGACGAAGTCCATTGAGGAGGGTTCAGTGGTGTAGAACTGAGCAGATACACAGACTTGGGGTGGTGACAGTGGGAATAGAGCAGGGATGGATACGTGGTTAGGAAGGCAGACTTTGTGCCTGAGTGATGGTGGAGATCAAAGAGAACAAGTGAAAGCTGATTGGGCATGGAGCTTAGGAACCCAAATAGAGACGTTTCCTTTAACGGCAAGTTAGAAAGGGCGATCAGTGGAGCAGTGAGTTGGGTTTGGCTCAGTACACACGAGCAAGGTAATCCTGGGATAACGAATTAGAATTCGCAGTATATTTAAACAGTTAGAAGATATGGGACCCAGAGTTTAGTGAGAAGATGGGAGTTGTCAGCATTCAGTGGAAGGTGGCCATCTGAGGCGGGAGAACTTTTTAATGGTGTGTGTGATCAAGATTGTGCGAACTAAATTCTGTTGGCGATTCCCAGGAGGAGAGACGGGAAGAAGGGGCAGGTCAGTAAACAAGAAAATAATTGGTGAGGGACAAGAAAAATCAGGATATCGTGATGTGGGCTCTTAGTAACAGCAGAGAAGAGTCTCAACCAAAAAATGGAGTACACAGAGCAATCAGAGAAGATAAGACGTTAAGAAACTATCGCAAGTTCTTTTTTTTTTTTTTTTTGTATTTTTCTGAAGTTGGAAATGGGGAGGCAGTCAGACAGACTCCTGCATGCGCCCAACCGGGATTCATCCAGCATGCCCACCAGGGGCGACGCTCTGCCCACCAGGGGGCGATGCTCTGCCCATCCTGGGCGTCGCTATGTTGCGACCAGAGCCACTCTAGCGCCTGAGGCAGAGGCCATAGAGCCATCCCCAGCGCCTGGGCCAACTTTGCTCCAATGGAGCCTTGGCTGCGGGAGGGGAAGAGAGAGACAGAGAGGAAGGAGAGGGGGAGGGTTGGAGAAGCAGATGGGTGCTTCTCCTGTGTGCCCTGGCCAGGAATCGAACCCAGGACTCCTGCACACCAGGCCAACGCTCTACCACTGAGCCAACCAGCCAGGGCTTCGCAAGTTCATTTTTAAAATGAGTAAGTTGAAACTCCCATGGGACTTCAGACAACACACATGAGTAGTTGAGGCATTCTGTCTAACATGACAGTGTGCGAGTGTGCTGGTGTTGGTAGCTTTACTTTGCCTGACACCCAAATTTTGTGGTACCACAAAGTGCAGAGACTGCAAATGTACTCAAAGTATAAAATATACTTTAATGAGGTTCCTCAAGGTTAATTATAGTTGGGAATCAGCTCACTCTAGCTTGTATTGTGTTCCTCTTTAGAGTATTGACAAAATGCTTGTTAAAAAAAATTAGTAGAAAGGAAAATACGCAAAGCCTTTTAAGTTGCCACCTCCTCGCAGATCACACTGACTTGATTCATTTCCAGATAATCATTAATAGACTTCCAGTTTTACAGCCACTGTATTTTCCATGGGGGGCCCGAGAAGCAAATGGCTCACCTGCATACATTGTGTTGGCACGAGGTGTTTGCATGCTTTTCAGCAGAAATGCTTTTCTTTATGTCTGTGTGTTAATCATTTACCTTTCTCAGATTTTGTACCTTACTAATTCCGATATTTCAGGGATTATAGTTTTATGTTTGGATTTAATAGGTGGAGTTGGGGGTCTGGGCAGGTCCAGGATGGAAATTAGGAGGAATGTTTTTGGTGGTTTGTGGTGGTGGTTTTGTCGTCTGGTGTATAATCATAAAAAATGGGTGGCATTCGCGCTTGAAATCTTATGGATCAAACCAAAAAGAAAAAAGAAAGAGAAAAATCGAGTGGAGAAAAAAACATGGATTTTGATTGCTAAGCTAGAAATATATTCATTAAAACGTTGTCTCAATGTCTTCACCGTGTTTTATTTTTTTCTGTCATCGACAATTTTTTTTTATTTAGAACGCATGCTGATTCTGCAAAATCCACCTCTTCCGAAACAGACTGCAATGATAACGTCCCTTCTCATAAACACCCTGCTTCCTCCCAGAGCAAACACGTAGTGAACGGCTTCTTCCAGCAGCAGCTCCTGTACGACTCACCGCCATCCCGCACTGCGTCCATCTCCGTGGACTCCAGCCTCTACAACCTGCCCAGGAGTTACTCCCACGATGTCCTACCAAAGGTGTCTCCATCCAGTACCGAGGCGGATGGAGAACTCTATGTTTTTAATACCCCATCGAGCGTAGAGATGCCGATGAGGCATGTGTCTCTGAGCTATGACATTCCTTCCACACCTGGTAATACTTACTATGTTCCACGGACATTTCCAGAAGGGGCCCTGGGGCAGACGTCAAAGCTAGACACTATTCCAGATATCCCTCCACCCCGGCCACCGAAACCGCACCTGGCTCACGAGCGGTCACCAGGGGAAACGTGCAGCCTCCCACGCACGGCCTCCGACACCGACAGCAGTTACTGTATTCCCACGCCGGGAATGCCGCCCTTGCGCAGTAACACCATCTCCACCGTGGATTTGAACAGCATGAGGAAAGGTCAGCCATCGTTGGCTTGCACTCTATTAGAGATTCATGATAGAGCATTGGTCTGGCTGAGTATTTGTTCTCTCCAGCATAGTAGGAGGTCAGAGGAGAGTCCCCAGCCCTGCAGTGACCCACTCAGGTAGCCGAGACATCCGAGTCTGAGTAGGTTCCCAGGAAGGTGCCTGTGCGCTGTTCTGCAGGAAGGGAGAAAAGGTTGGGGGAGTTTTTCATCCCTACAGAAGCAAGGCCTTAGTGATTCCTTGCTGCCTAAGGAAGTATGCATCCCTCTCTCCCGCTTTCTATGGATCCTGGGAAGGGGGGTGGGGTGACAGACCCTCCAATGGGGCAGAGGAGCAGGAAATGGACCAGACTCACAGCGTCTGCGACTCATTCATTCCCTTTCCTGCACTTGTTTGCCACTATGGCCACTTCTGTGTATCACATCTACTGGGCTCCATTTCCTTCCTTCCTAGACAAGCAGTTTTTACATTGTGTCTTACAGGTAATAATCAGTCCCAGTCAAGCCACTCTGGTTTTTGTTGGGTGTTATTTATTTTTTTAAGCACTGAATCTTCTCTCCCCTTATTCCTGCTGCCTCACTTATTTCTACACCGTCCCCCAGAGCCTGCCAAAAGTTACAGACCTTGACAGGAGAAAAATTGAGTCTGGGTTATACCCTGAGATTCTTGAAGGTATCCGACAATAGAATGCCGAAGTGTAAAATGCATATCCTCTAAAACCGTGTGCTTATATAGTTGTATTTTGTGGTAGAGTTATCCAGCTGTCTTAGAGAAGATAAAGATTTAATGTATAATGAATAGTTCTTACGTTAATGCTTATTTAGCCATTTGGTATCAATTTATAACTCCCTTCTTGAAGTATTTGTATAATCTGGGTATAAGTCAGTGAGATATAAATTAGGCTCAAGGTGGTGTAAAAGATAAGAAGATAGAAGTATATCTTTCTCCATATTTAGATAATCCATCTCATCCCAGAGTTAGTCACTCACAGTCATAATCAGATACTGGTGCTAATTAGCATATGAGTAAGTGTCAACATTTTGTAGTGATTTAGTGTGCCAATTCAAGATACTGTCCCATGAGCTTCCTTTTTAAAGTGTGTGCATATGTGTCTGCCTGTGTATGTGTTTAAAGAAAGAAAGGAAAATAGGTCCTTCCCTATTACCCTGAAAACTGGCAAATATGGGAAGAAATGTTGATAGTTTGTTCTTTATTTTAGATGCTAGTTCTCAAGACTGCTATGATATTCCACGAACCTTTCCAAGTGATAGATCTAGTTCACTTGAAGGCTTCCATAACCACTTTGTAAGTATAATTGACCCTGGCATAATTGAGTGTATATTTCATTATCAAAAATCTTCACGCTTAGTTCCCCAGGACTAAATGAGATGGTGAAATAAAAGCCCCTGCTGATCCAATATGAATAGGTGTGACTTACAAGTGTGTTTTTCCAATTTGACCAAAGGTTTTTGTTTATTAAAAGAAATGTATGTGTGTTTTAGAAAATCAAAAATGTGTTGACAGTGGGAAGTGTATCAAGTGAAGAGCTGGACGAAAATTACGTCCCGATGAATCCCAACTCACCGCCGCGACAACATTCCAGCAGTTTTACCGAACCAATTCAGGAAGCGAACTATGTGCCAATGACTCCGGGGACATTTGATTTCTCTTCATTTGGAATGCAAGTGCCTCCTCCCGCTCATATGGGCTTCAGGTCCAGCCCGAAGACCCCTCCCAGAAGGCCCGTTCCTGTTGCAGACTGTGAACCACCCCCCGTGGACAGGAACCTCAAGCCAGACAGAAAAGGTAAGGAGAACATGGCGTAGGTCAAGGGTCAGGGTCGCTCATGTCGATCTACACTTAACTGTCATTAAGTCCAGAACAGAATTGGGACTAGAAATACTGAAGTATTTTATATTACCTTAGATATTAACTTGTTTAAGCAATATTGCTGTTTATTGATTAATAATAGGTTGATACCTAAGTGAAATCTTTAAATCTCCTTGCTCTAGAATAGAGGTTACAAACTAAAATACAAAGATTGGCAGGAAACAAAAGAGAGTTATAAACTCGAATGCCCTAATTGGAGTAACTAAGAACTCCTTGGCTACAACCCTTTGTTGACTTGTGAAAATAATAAAGACCTGTTAACCTTCTGATATATCTAGAGAAGCCAGAACTTTCAGATTTTATGTGTATTATTTTTTGATGTTTAAGTTCTAACCGCTAATTTAATTATTTTGAAAGATCAAAACATTGCAGACCAAATCATAGTCTATACTAGTATCAAATCAAATAAGATTATTAATGCACCTGACAGCCAGGTTGCCTGTATAATTTTTCCACTCTGTTTGTATAACAACTTCTTAAAAATTATTCTGTTTTTGCTGGGGTATAAATAAATGCTTCTAGTCTGTTCTTTCATAGTGGCCTTCCTAAGTAACATTAAGTTATATCAAGCAGCATGGTTTGTTAAGAGCTCAGTGTTAAAAAACCTCTTCAGCCAAACTGGTGGTATGTACCAAAGTTTTTAAAGTTTGGGTTTGAGTGGTTATAACCCAGACAGCTAAGCTGTGTTGCAGTACACTGTCGGTGTGACATAATCTAAACAACCAAGCAAGTCACTATATCACCTGTGTAATGAGTGGCACAATTTCTGGGGTATTCAGCACATTTAAAACATCTCAGGTGCTGAATGTAGCCTTTTAAGAGCATGCAATATTTGTGTAAATTTCTCATTAACCTGATCTTGGGTCATTAATATTAACTTTAATTAAGTCCCAGTTGTGGGGAAGAGAGACAGACTTACTCAGAGTATCTTAAGAAAATAGGTTTTGTTTCTATTCTGCTGTCAGTAAAGACACTCCTGAGCTGTAGTGAGCAAGTGATTGGGAACAACGGACCCTGGAGGAGACTCCTACTTTGTCCTGTTCTCTGCATTCTCTGCATGCCTGTCCTGGGGGAAGTCTTTGCACCTGCTTTGTTCTCTTTCACATTCTGTCCTTCTTTTGTTTTCTTCTACTGTGAATCCTCTGCTTCACGTTATTTTCTGCTTGCCCAGGACTTTGGCTTACAACGCCCCTCTGTGGCCTTGGTTCTTCCTAGTGGCTCCCTTTGACATGCCCTGGTAGCTGCCACACCTCCTTCATTATTTATTCATTCTGGGTTGCTCAGAGAATTTGATTGGTCTCATTTATCCTTTTATACCAAGCCACATTATAGATTGTAGGTCAGGCCGTAGCTTGGCTGCTATTGGGGGTCAGGTGCCCATCTTTGGCCCACCAGCTGGAAAGATAGTCCTGTGTGACACTTACAGCTGCCACCCCAACTCCCCCAGAAGCAGGGCCACAGTCAGCATGGTTACCTTAGAAAAGGTAGGTGTGTCACCAGCTTTTTATTTAATCACTTTTCCTTCTGTTACTCTTTTTCTTCAATTGTCTTTGAATTTATTTAGACATGACTGGTCATTTTATTCTGAGCCTACAACATGTGAAAGTATGTTTGGACATGTACACATTTATCCTGGAGCTCATGGGTTGTGTAAGGATTAAGATACAAGTGTCCTGAGCGCTTTGAAGTATTGAAGTGTTCATGTTCATGCTCAACTGGCTCTTTTTTTTTTCCTGTAATTGATGCGTGTTAGACGTAGAGCCACACTTTTTTATCTCCAAGTGTAACAGTTTCATATCTTGCGGTCCCCCATCAGTGTGGAGGTGGTATGGATGGGGTAAGGGCACAGGCTCGGAGTCCCACCAGCTTTGCTCCCCACCTGCCCCTTCCTCCCCTCCCACTGTGCTGAATGCAGTTTGAAAATTCCCAGTAGCTTTTCCAGGTAATTATTCTGTGTGGTGAGCATAATGCAGAATCCGAAAGATCCCTATTTGTATGTTTTAGAAAAGTTTATGCTTTTAGTATCATCTAGGTCTGGCAGACACATCTACCCCATATTATATTTTTCATAACAATAAGGCATGTATACAATATGTGATATATTACATACGTATTACATATTTGTATAATTATACCTCCTGATGTGTATAGTGAAAGTACTGTATATTCTAGTACATGACAGATTAATTGTGCTAGTCCTCTAACTGCCGTAAAGTGACTTCACACTAGAACAGAACTAAGTAGGTTCTTGGTTACATCTGGTGATTGTGTTCAGTCTTTTAAAAACGTAACTGAACTGTTGTGAGACCGGCTTGAATTTATGGGCCAGATTGTTCGTTTGGTATCTTTTCTTAGATACACAATGAACTGAGAAAGCACCCAGAATAAATACCCAGAAGGATTTTGACAAAATCAAGGAAAATGGATTTAGCAAAAACAGTAAAGAGGTTACTAAAATCATAGTAATAAATAAAATGTTTTTGCTTTTCTTTAGTCCTATCCTGCTTTTTCAGCAAAATATGATGCAAGAGAGGATGCATGAGAAGGCATTTAATATTACAGGGCAGACTTTGTCAACCCACTTTAGAGAGTTTTAACTATCCAAGAAAAACTCATTTTAAAACCCAAATTCAGATCTTGGAGCAAAGTTTACTCTTCAAAACTTAAACTGTATACAATGTCTTATTTGGTCATGAAATTCTTCTCATTATGCATAGAGCATCAGATGAGTCTGTTCTAAATTTCTAATTTTGTGACATCAGGTACATGACTTAATCTGTTATTCTAGTATCTTTTATTAACTAAACCTAATAATAAGCAAACCTAATTCTATAAGATATGACTTGATTTGTTTCAGAGCCCAATGTAACTAGTTCAACATCCAGTATAGCCAGTTTCTGGAGTGTCTTCTTTGGAAGAGAATGCACTAAATGAATGACATTCTAGCCTTGTTTATACCCCAATTATAGATGTCAGCTGCTGTAGTTGGTAATACAGATGAGTTTTTCAAATACTTCTGAGTAACTGAAGCGGCAGAAATATACAGATATTTTAAACCTGTATGTTTAATGTATTTTTATGGATCCTTTGCCCACCCCCTAACCTGTGGCAGCTTTAGTGCCATCTATACTATTTCTGCCATGATAGTATTTGTTTTGAACCAAGTTTTGTGAATATTACTAGAGGACAAAAACATAATTTTCATGCATTGTATTAAATATTAGGAAGGCAGATGAGTCATGGGAAATGCAGCACACGTTATATATATTTTGGTTGTTTTTATTGAAACTTTTCTATTTTAATGGAAAAAGAATTGTAAAGTTTGAGAGGTTTCTATAAGATAGCTATCATGGCTTCTCTTTAAAGTCAGTTCTCACATAAATTTACCATATTTAATCACTGCCTTATCTAAGCTCCTTCCCCCATCCAGTCTCCTTCTAACATGATGGAACAGCTGTTTGAACCTCACATGCTCTTTCTCTTTTGTGTCATTTGGTTTTGTCCTTTCATGGCTTTGTGCAGTAGTTCTGACCATTAGTTATGGTATTGATTTTTATTTTCATTTTTATTGATTGATTGATTTTAGAGAGGAAGGAGGAGGGAGAGAGAGAAACATCAACTTGTTTCACTTATTCATGCATTCATTGGTTGATTCTTGTATGTACCCTGACCCAGGTATCAAACTCGCAACCCTGGCGTATCAGGATGATGCTCTAACCAACTGAGCTACCCGGCCAGGGCCTAGGATTGATTTTTAAAATGCAGCACAAGGTTACTTCTGTTGTTTTTGTACATGAGTTTGATTCAAGTGTCATTAGGTCTGGGTCCTCATTTTGGTGTAGGAAGCACTGGGAAAACCAATCTGAAGGACCTTCCCTGGGTGGGTCTTTTCTGGGCAAAGTGATATATTTGATATAAATATATATTTTAAATATATATATATTTAA
This sequence comes from Saccopteryx bilineata, assembly GCF_036850765.1. Lineage (NCBI taxonomy): Eukaryota > Metazoa > Chordata > Mammalia > Chiroptera > Emballonuridae > Saccopteryx > Saccopteryx bilineata. The sequence continues at coordinate 188,520,950 of NC_089490.1, read as the reverse complement.
ATTTATATATGTTTATATATAAATTTATATATTTATATATAATATTTATATATATTTATATATTAAATTTTTATATATTATATATTTATATATTAAATTTATATATATTTAATATATATATTTCATCTAAACATTTTTTCAAGACATCTTCTAAAGAAGTTTTTGAATGTAATTAAAAATTAACCAGCCTTCTCAGAATGACTTATATACTATAGTAAATGTTTGTAAAATGGATGAATGAAACCAGTAAAAGCAACTAGATTTTAAGAAACAAGCAGTACAACTGAATCTTTTATTTGGCGTTACATTTTAAAGGAAGTACATTTTTACAGTATAGCCTTTACATGTGGGAATTTTTTTCTCCCCTAAATATGCTTGACCTTCCTATATAATTACCACTAATATATTCTTCTCTATACAATGAGACCATTAAAACAAGTGTGAAAGTTTTTAGGATGCTACCTTGATTACTTTTTGGAATTAGCAGAGGATAATACAGTGGTACCTTGAGATATGAACAGACCAACATATGAATTTTTTAAGATACAAGCTGTGACTCGGTTCATATTTTTCTTTGAGATCAGAGCGAAATTCCGAGATATAAGTCATGATTCGGGAAGCTACCGCTAGTTGGTGTGTTGACGCACAGGCCCAGTATCGGCAGTTTGATATAGGAGTTGTCTGAATTACAAGCTCAGTTACAGAACGAGTTAAATTTGTATCTCAAGGTACCACTATAATGTGAATTGCTTTTCTTCTTTCTTGAACTTTGAGATGCCTACTGGAAATAGTAGTATAATTTGGAAAACTTTGGAAGAGTATAAGTAATTCCACGATGAGCTGAATATATGTAGGCAGAACGTATTAAAATAATACTCCATAGTGTACAGACTTTGCAAAAAAGGATTGCATCTGCTTATTTGAAACAACGTCGTGTGACTGACTGCCTTGGCCCTATTTGGGGATGACCAACTTTTAAAACAACATTCATTCGCTCTTTTTCCCCTTTAAAAGGACAAACAAAAAATTATGACCCTGATCGGATTATACACCATCAGCTTTAAATGTGGTGGATTTAAGTGTTTCCCAACTGTAGGATATGCCCTCAGCTAAGTCTTGGGTCTTTAGACACAGGGAAGAAAAGATGGCTTCCTTGAAGAAGCTCACAGTCCAGTGGAGAAGGTAGAAAAGTAAACACATTATCATAATGAGCGTGGAAGGGGCTGTGGTTGAGGTAAGCTCTTGGCACTATTAGCTAAGCTCACCTGAGGAAAGTCTGAGTGGGTGAGTAGCAATTAAATGATGGCAGAGGAGGGAAGGATGGTGGAGGATTTCTAGTCAGAATAAACATCATACCCAGGTTCTTCAAAAAGAGGGGAGATGGGGCTGACTCATCCTGGGTGGGGGGGAAGGAGGAAAATGTGAATGGAGGGACGAATGCCAGATGCCTTGCAAGTGCCTGATCCTGAGAGTATTCTGATCCCCGCTAATGAGTTAGGGCTTTATTTTGAGTACACCATTAAAGGGCTTTAGGCAGGCAAGTTAATATCATATAATCAGTTTGCCCTCTAGAAAGCTTGTTCTAAGATTCAATGATACAATTAAAAAAATTACTTTTTTTTTTTTTTGTACTTTGTATTTTTTTAAAGTGAGAAGCAGGGAGGCAGAGAGACAAACTTCCGCATGCGCCCAACCAGGATCTACCCGGCATGCCCACTAGGGAGCAATGCTCTGCCCATCTGGGGCGTTGCTCCATTGAAATAGGAACCATTCTAGTGCCTGAGGCAGAGGCCATGGAGCCATCCTCAGCGCCTAGGCCAACTTTGCTCCATTGGAGCCTTGGCTGTGGGAGGGGAAGAGAGAGATAGAGAGAAAAGAGAGGGGGAGGGGTGGAGAAGCAGATAGGCCCTTCTCCTGTGTTCCCTGATTGGGAATTGAACTGGGACTTCCACATGCCGGGCTGACGCTTGACCGCTGAGCCGACCGGCCAGGGCCAAAAAAACTAAATTTTTAAATGTAGAATGTCATAATGTCATGCCTTTTTTAGCACCTTTTTCAGAGTGTGCTTTGCCCCATTTTCCAAACCCAAAGTTCTTCAAGCCTTGGTTTAGAGATGATCAAACAAGAAAGACCTAACAACAGTCCCCTTCCCTGGCTCTTAGTTAACCCCTCTTCAGGACTTAGTGATTTTTGAAGTTTTGAGGGCACTGGGAGGGTAGGGGGAGGTCATTTAGCCATACAGTGGGAGCTCATTACTCCCAGGAAAACCAAGTGAGTGAATGCACATTAATAAAGGAAGGAAAGACTTAAGATTCTGGATTTTTTTAATTCTTGGGTGAAGGAAATCATTACATTGTCATAATAAATATAACGTGAAATTGTTATTGGGAGATTAGAGAGAAAGTGGAATCTAGAATGAATCCCTAAGAGGTCTGATGTGGGAACTGCAAGTATAGGAAACAAGGCAGGTTTGTGGTGAGTCAAAAAGGAGACATTCCATTTTGAACATGTAGTGTGAATGCCTGCAAACCAACCATGTCATCCATGTGGGTGGTTGTGTGGAAATGTAGATTAGGTGCTAGGGGAAAGATCTGAACCAGGTGAAGATTTACCAACCGGTACTTCAAATAAGAGAGCAATCACATGACCCAGAGATTGACAGTCCCAGGTGAGATCGATTTAGCCCAGGGTTCCCCAAACTTTTTACACAGGGGGCCAGTTCACTGTCCCTCAGACCATTGGAGGGCCGGACTATAAAAAAAAACTATGAACAAATCCCTATGTATACTGCACATATCTTACTTTAAAGTAAAAAAACAAAACAGGAACAAATACAATATTTAAAATAAAGAACAAGTAAATTTAAATCAACAAACTGACCAGTATTTCAATGGGAACTATGGGCCTGCTTTTGGCTAATGAGATGGTCAATGTCCGGTTCCATATTTGTCACTGCTAGCCGTAACAAATGATATGATGCGCTTCCGGAGCCATGACACGTGCGTCCTGCATCACCGAAAGTAGTACTGTACGTGAGTGACGCCGTGCTTTGCGGCACTGCCACATACAGTACTCCAGTACTCTCACTGACCACCAATGAAAGAGGTGCCCCTTCCAGAAGTGCGGCAGGGGCCGGATAAATGGCCTCAGGGGGCCACATGCGGCCCGCTGGCCATAGTTTGGGGACCCCTGGTTTAGCCCATAAGGGTTAAAGCACAATAGGAATTTCACCTGTAGTCAGTGCTGTTTGCTAAGTGAAAAAACGAACAAAAAAAACAACATTGCTTGCTTTGTTCCATTCTTGTCTAGCTAAAGGCAAGTTGTAACTGCCTTGGATTTGAAAGTTGAGGCTCAAATGAGTTCCTCTTGTTTGTGCTCAGAATGTGAGAATTGGTGTATCTTCAGATTGGTTCAGTTTTGCCTCTACTGTAGAGTTTTTATTTCTTATTCTTTGTTTTCACACTTCAACAATCAGAAAAACATTTAAGTATTTGCTTACAGGCAGTAGAGAAGACAGGGCTAAGACAAGCATTATTTGTACCTTGAACTTTTCCTTTCTTTCCTTATAAGTAATACTGAGCTATCACCTGGGCATGACCTTTATTTCTGACTGGAACACAAATGTCACATTAAGTTTAGAAGGATACACAAAAATGTCTAAGTGTCTCAGCGCAAGTCAGCACAGCATATCTATGACGCGACCTTTATCCTAAAATCAACCTTAAGCTTTGGATGGAGTAGAAAATACATGTAGATTTTTATAAATGCACTTTAACGATCTCACACTGTACAGTATTTTTCTGTTAAGAAAACCAAGGAATACTTTTGAGAGTACCTGAGAGATGGCCTGGGTTTGGAGGTGAGATGATGATCTCGGTGTCAAGTGTTGGAAGGACAAATGGAGGTGACCTGTTAGACAAACTGAAGTATATAGAATGAGCTCATTACTAGGGAGATTTAGAAGCCACGTGGCCTTGATTAGGTAACCACAAATATAGGTAAGATACTGAGGGTGTAAGCTGAGAGACGTAAAGAATGACCGCTGGTAGATAAACCGCAGTGCAAAATCAGGTGGAAGTGCAGAGCTAATGAAAGTGGGTCTCTTCAGAAAGGGTGAGGGCAGAGAACACGCTGAGTAAGTGCCAACGAACTAAAACTAGTGCAAAAAGCATTTTGTAATTTTTAAACATCATCTCCCTCACCTGTCCACCATTGGTAGCGTTCACGTCGATGGAAGATCTCAAACAACTGAGGTTTTAAAACCGAACTCCAAACACTGACTTTCTAAAATTCTCTCTATCCTAAAGGGACAGAGAGATACAGCAAAGCGGGCTAGTCCAGGGGCATCGCACCAGCAGGTAGGAGACTGGACGAAGCCTAGATTTAGTCTCCAATTAAAGGGGACCTGAGCAAGTCGCTTAACCTCTTTTCGTTCTCCACAAACTGAAGAAGCTGGGATTGGTCTGTAAGGGCCTTTCAGCTGCAAAGTAAATGTGTTTTTGTATGATAAAGCTTACCCTCTGCCTCCTACTTTTTCTTTTTAAGAGATGTACACTGTTTTGGAGGAGTACAATAAGCTGACATGCCCCTTGGTTTTAGAAAGAGGCCCTGCCAGCGTGGTCCCTGGATAGGTCAATGTCAGGGATAGGATCATGGCCCAGAATTTAAGCACCCACATCTTAAAGCAGGCCTGCCTCATTTCTGAATTAACTCAATGTATTAATTGCCTAGCTTAGAAAATTGGTTAAGTAGAGAATTTTCATGTTGTGTAATCGAAATAATCACATTTTAAGGAACATGGAGATTTGGGTAGATGAGGTGCTAGATGACACTGCATTTTATTTTACCATCTAATAGATTTCAACTCAGCTTTCTAAATGTCATGAGAAAAGAAAATTTGGTGCCATTCAGAATACAACAGCTTATATAACCTACTCAAATAATATCACTACTCTGACATCCAGGATTCCTCTGGGAAAAAATTTGAGGCCAACTGCTGGGTGGTGACGCTGTCCCTTCCACGGGTTTTCCATCACTACTTGTTTGTGCCAGAGAATAAATGAAAAGAAAATGATTGCAAATGAATTTATGCTCTCACAGCCTTAAGTTAAAACTAGACAACCAGCAGTTACAGAATCTAGACATCTGTCCCTGGCAAAATGGTGATGTCACCAGACAGCCACTTAGTATCCAGGGGAAACAAATGTCCATTGTGGATTAGCCAACATTGTAGCATCCACCTGCTTCTCTAGAAGGGGTTTGGTCAGGAGAGGAAAGAATAGTCAGATTAAAGTTTTTAAAATACCTCCACCAAACTAAGAGGGTAATATTATGAAAGGAGATAGGTCTCCGTACTCTCTTATGAGACACCAGCCTTGGAAGAAAAAGTGTACTGAAGATCGGATTGAGATGTAGAATAGAATGTCTTCATATGACCCAGTTTCTAAGGCATGTTAAAAGCGCTAACATGCTACATGTTCTTTCTCCTTCCCACCAATAAAGAACTAACCAGGCCACTTATCCTACTAAAACCTTACCATCTTTTATAACACTTGGCTTATTACATGGGTGCACGCAGCTTCCTCCCTCCCAATGTATTGAGCCTGGAGGCTATGTAGCAAGATGGGAACAGTCCCCACAAACAAACTTTTTTTTTTTTTTTTTAATAAATTTTTATTAATGGTAATGGGATGACATTAATAAATCAGGGTACATATATTCAAAGAAAACATGTCTAGGTTATTTTGTCATCAAATTATGTTGCAAACCCCTCGCCCAAAGTCAGATTGTCCTCCGTCACCCTCTATCTAGTTCTCTGTGCCCCTCCCCCTCCCCCTAACTCTCTCCCTCCCTCCCTCCCATGTCCTCCCTCCCCCCCCTACCCATGGTAACCACCACACTCTTGTCCATGTCTCTTAGTCTCATTTTTATGTTCCACCAATGTATGGAATCATGTAGTTCTTGTTTTTTTCTGATTTGCTTATTTCACTCCTTATAATGTTATCAAGATCCCACCATTTTGCTGTAAATGATCTGATGTCATCATTTCTTATGGCTGAGTAGTATTCCATAGTGTATATGTGCCACATCTTCTTTATCCAGTCTTCTATTGAAGGGCTTTTTGGTTGCACAAACTTTTGTTTATGCTTTTGAGATGTAACATTTCTGCTCAGGGCTCTGTTGCCTTTTTTTTTTACAGAATCCATTTTTCCAATTAAAAAAATAACATATTAAGAAGAGTCTTCTTTTTACCAATTAGGTCAAAGTCCTAAAATTTTAAGACCCAAACCCCATGGTTTAGAGCGAACTGATTCACAAACCATACGTGACTTTGCTACGAGAAGAAAGGGTATGTACTTCATGCTGGATGGGGCGTTGGGAACTTCTTTATTTTGTAGTTGTTGTTTTTTTTTCTTTCAAAGTTAAGAGCCTTAAATGCAACTGCTGTGGTAAATAATGCTTCCCAGCAGTTACTTCTAAGGTGAATGTTTGCCATAATGCATCGTGAGTCTCCTTATTAACACGGCATGTGAAATATTTGATAATATGTGATACTCAGTCTTGTCCTTTTGCATTCTTTTATCCCTTTAGACATCAATACATTGTTTTCTTTAAGCTTGTGAGCTGCTTGTGAATTCTAGTTGTCCCCTGTATTTATATATAATGTATGCTTTCTGTTCTGAGATAGAATACAGATTCATGTCTATGGATTAATTATTTTATGGTATGACTTAGAATTTAACAGCTAGACTGCTGTTAACCCTTGGGTTTTAGAAAAGTGAAACAGAAGAGTTACAGAAATACTTTCATTTAAAATATCAGCACAGTATTATTTGGCATGTGTCCATTATAAGTATAGAGATGAGCAAAATTACTTTACCTTGAACTTAAATTAATCTCGTCTTCAGAAGATCACATGGAGTTTTTGTATTTGAGTTAACAAAAATACCTCATTATAAGCCCCAGAGAATCTGCCTAGCCCATTAAAATGACCACCTATTTTATAGCTTGATGGTAATTATAACATAGTTGATTAAAAGTATACATATATGGACAAAGACTAGAAGAAAGAAACCTGGAAAAATGAAAAATTTTTTCTTAGAATAGCAGGATGAAAGGTAACTAAAAATGCTTACCAAGTATGTTTAAGTGGTCTCCTAAAATCTAATATTAACAAATAATATCGTTTTTAATTCTTTCACTCATTTTATTACTTTCTGAAAAATGTTTCAGTCTTGATGTTAGCCGCTGAGAGCTCTGTGGTATGTACTAACATAGTACTGTAACTGTCTTCTGCAGTAATGAGGTCAGTAAGCAAAGACCGCTATAAGTAAAACTATAAGAATATTAGCATTTATTTATTTTTATTTAGTTTGGTCAAGAATACTGTTGGTTAAATTAAAAATTTGAGATAATGGTTTAATTATGGCTTTTTCTCAGAGCTAAGTTTGAGTCTAAAAATAAGCATATGGCTTTATTTTATTTGCTTCCAGATTGGGCGTGAATTAATTTAGACTACTTGGTCGCTAATTTTTTATTTTTATTTTTTTGTTTGGGTTTTAGCAAAGTTTTATATTTAATACTTTTTATACATTATTTTATATGTATAGTTGTATAACTGGTACTTCAATTTAAGGATAAAATTAGGTAATAATGAAACAAGAAAGTCATGAAAATTATAAATCAACCGCAAAAGAGTTGCATCACATTACTTACTCTCATTCTCAGTCTGTCTTTATAAAATGTTTACTTAACTTAAGAAGCAACATATTATAGTAAAGCTTTAGGCTTTCAGTCAATAATCATGAAACATTATCTGATTAACTTTGTCACTCATTGTTTAGCTGTGTAACCTTGGGTGAATCACATGACATCCATGAACCGCGAAACCAGCAGGTCTTAGGTGTACTCCAGCAATACCATGTAAATATATAGGGAGAGGATCTGGTTTTGTATCTCAAATTTCTGTATACTGAAATCTCCTTTTCTCTCTTTTATTTCAGCCAAGCCAGCACCTTTAGAAATCAAACCTTTGCCAGAATGGGAGGAATTACAAGCCCCAGTCAGATCTCCCATCACCAGGAGTTTTGCTCGAGAGTAAGTCTTTGTTTATAATATGTAGCTTGATTGTTCATTATGGTGGAAAACATCTAGAATAGTGGTTTCCAAATTATGGCCTAGGAAGCCCCCCTTTTGGGGGTTCTGTTAGTTCAAAACTATTTTCATTAAGACACTAAGATGTCATTTGCTTTTTCCACTCTTCTCGTATGAGTGTACACTGGAGTTTTCCAGAGGCGACATAGTATTTGATGACATTGTGTAACAGCTAACAGAATGTGTATTTATAGGTTTTAATTTTTTTTCTACTGTTTGTAATATGCTAAGTATCTATAGATATAACCCATATAAACAAAAGTTCCTTAGGAGTTCTCAGTAGATTATAAGGGTGTAGAAGGCCTGGCCTGTGGTGGCACAGTGGATAAAGCATCTACGTGGACTGCTGAGGTCACCGGTTTGAAACCTGGGGCTTGCCACCTCAGGGCACATATGGGAGTTGATGCTTCCTGCTCTTCCCCCCTGTCTCTCTCTCTCTCTCTCTCTCTCTCTCTCTCCTCTCTAAAATGAATAAATAACATCTTTTTTTTAAAAAAATTCTAAGTCTGTAATGGTTTCATGAGGCTAGAAATTTCTAAGAACTAGTGATCTGGAAAACATGGTAGATTCTTGTGGGAATTATTTAATTAAGATTTACTTAAATGTATATAGAAGGGCCTGACTAGGTGGTGGCACAGTGGATAGAGTGTTGGCCTGTAACACAGAGAACCCAGGTTCAAAACCCCAAGGTCACCGCTTGAGCGTGGGCTCATCTGGCTTTATCACAGGCTTACCAGCTTGAGAGTGGGGTTACCAGCTTGAGCATGGGCTTATAGGCATGACTCCATGGTCACTGGCTTGAAGCCCAAGGTTGCTGACTTGAGCCCTAGGTCACTGGCTTGAGCAAGGGGTCACTCAGTCTGCTGGAGCCCCCCTCCCCCTCCCTGTCAAGGCACATATGAGAAAGCAATCAGTGAACAACAACTAAGGTGCCATAACGAAGAATTCATGTTTCTCATCTCTCTCCCTTCATGTCTCTCTATCTCTATCTGTCCCTCTCTCTAACTCTGTCTCTGTAAAAAAAAATTGTATATAGAGGGGAAATGAATATATGAAGTTACAAACTTGTGTTGAGTATGTGTTCTTGTTGCATGTATATACACATAGCTATTTTCAGTAAGAATTCTTAAATCTTTTTATATCTGCGACTTTCTACTTATCCTCTAAATCATTAGCAATACCTTTTCTTTGTTCTACACAGGTCATTTGATGCCCCCAAATATACATTTTTCAAGATAGCTGTAAATATTGGTTGTGCATTTGAATGTATGGAATAAATTGTATTATACTACAATTGGAAGTGATTTTATTAATAGAAACGTCATCAGGGCTGATGTGTGTAATGATGGTTTCTGTCATTAGCTCCTCCAGGTTTCCCATGTCCCCCCGACCGGACTCAGTGCACAGCACAACGTCAAGCAGCGACTCACACGACAGTGAAGAGAATTACGTCCCCATGAACCCGAATCCTCCCGTGGAAGACTCAGTATGTCCAGTCTTCATCTGCACTTCTTTTCTCTTCCCTCCCACCTGTCGTCTTATCTTTACATCTTTCTTTATACTTGAGGAGAAAGGATAAAAGACAGCTTTTTCTAATGCTTTTTTTAAAATACTATGATAAAATCTAAAACCAATAGAGGGTCAAAGTATAATATCAATTTCTAGAAAAATTAGATATAAAATTAGTTTAAAATTATAAAAGGTTCCCAGTTATATAGTTCTTTAAGATAGGCTTGATTTTTCAAACTATACCAGAAAATACTTTTTACTGGATGCTGCTTACTCATTTATACAAAGATCCAAAGTCAAGCATTGCGAACTGAGCCCTTAATGTGACTCCTGAAATTCACACAATAATTCAGCATTACTAAAGACAAATATTGTTACATAATAATAGCAATAAAAATATGTTCAATAAATTTATTTGTTTTTAAAAGAATTTAGAAAAACAAAACACTACTGTTGTTTTTATTTTTATATTTTAATTCGCAGAACACTCAAAATAACTCCTAGAATCTTAGGATTTTTCTAAACTGTTTTGTGAAAACACTGAGTTAAAGGCTAGAATACAGTAACAGGCTGTTCCCAGTTGAGATCAGATCAAGAGCAAACAGACTTCCCTATAGGGACATAAATTTTAACAATACTTCAAGATGAAAAAATTTCCACTTCCAGTAATAATTAGAAAACAGTTTAACTAGCCATTCTGAGAAATTCTCTTTAGAATAACTCATTGAGTACATTATATATATACTCAATAAATGTGTACATCATATGAACTCATAGGTTCTTTGCATAGCCGTATGAGATCTGTGAATTCTAGGTGTTTCCAATTAGGGAAATTCCAGGTATGGGTTCTTTCATGGGTCGCATTTGAACACAATCAATGTTTCTCACACATACACACACACACACACATACACACACACTCCTGCTTGATTTTTTTAATGTTAGAATGAAATATTGATTCATTTAGAGAAAAAAAATCTGTTTATTTATGAATTAGAAAACAAGGCAGGAAGAAAATGGCTATTTGTGCTAATTGAATACCAAAACTTGCTTATTATTTTTTTCTTTTTTGGTGCCCTCCATATTGTTATTGTCAATATCTTGCAATGTTTTATTAGAAGTAGTTACACTGACCTGTGGTGGCGCAGTGGATAAAGCATCGACCTGGAAATGCTGAGGTCGCCTGTTCGAAACCCTGGGCTTGCCTGGTCAAAGCACATATGGGAGTTGATGCTTCCAGCTCCTCCCCACCTTCTCTCTCTGTCTCTCCTCTCTTTCTCCCTCTCTGTCTCTCTCTCCTCTCTAAAATTAAAAAAAAATAAAATAAATAAATAAATAAATAATAAAAATTAAAAAAAAAAAGTAGTAGTTACAGATTTGGTTTAAAACTCTGTTCCTACAGATAGGGGCGTCACGTTGAGTCGTGCTGAGTATTTACTGCACAAACACCCTGTACCCAGCATGCGGTCTGCACACCATGCTGTAGTCCTGACCCTGTCCCGCTTGCCAGGTGGTAGGCTGTGCCGCAGAACTATGTCACCCCAGAGGAAGGAGCACCTCTCTCTTTCTAATTCACAAAAACGCTGTATATGGACTCTCAGCAGCCCTGCTTAGAAATGAAGAAATACACTGTATTTTTAGCGACTGTCTTTGCCATGAGTCCCACCTTACTCTCTGTAACCTGAGCAAAAATTCCTGTCCACTATCTTCCTTTTCTCTCTCTCTCTCTCTCTCTCTTTTTTTTTTTTTTTTTTTTGTGATGAGACAAAAAGACGGACAGATAGGGACAGGCAGACCAGAAGGGAAAGAGATGAGAAGCATCAATTCTTTGTTGCAGCACCTTAGTTTCTCATTGACTGCTTTTTCATACGTGCCTTGATTCAGGGGGGCTAGAGCAGACTGAGTGAGCCCTTGCTCAAGCCAGCAACCTTGAGCTCAAGCTAGTGAGCCTTGCTTAAACCAGATAAGCCTGTGCTCAAGCCGGCGACCTCGGGGTTTCAAACCTGGGTCCTCCACTTCCCAGTCTGATGCTCTATCCACTGCGCCACCAATAGTATTTTAATAACATTCAGGTCAAGCTATTGCAGCTAATTAATGGTAGCTTGACATCCCAGTCTCAGTTTGAAACAAGTTTGACTTTTGAAATTACTTTTGGCTTATTCGAAGCTAAGTCTAAATTTGTTTTTTAAACATCACTTATTTTGCCCCAGCCCTAAAAGGTTTTTTGGTTTTCTAAGCAGACATGTTTCAAGCTATGTCCTCTTAAAATAAATATTTAGGCTTCAGTAGATGGCAGGCGAAGAAACCACTGTGTCACGTGGCTGTTTAGCAGTTGATTTTGTTGTATTGTACTTTCAGAATCTTTTTGGCAGTAACAGCCTTGATGGAGGAAGCAGCCCTATGATCAAGCCCAAAGGAGACAAACAAGTGGAATACCTCGATCTAGATTTAGATTCTGGTAAATCCACGCCACCACGGAAAGTAAGTGAATCCTCCTTTTATAAGTACAGAGTGGGCAAAGGTGGGTTTATAGTATGAGTACAGGAAACACAGAATCTATTCTTGTATTATTATTTATTAATTATTGTATCATTTTCTATATGAACAACTGGAAACCTACTTTTGCCCTACCCTGGACAATTAGTTCATATTTTAAACCTAAAGAATCCTGTCTCCTTTGTGGGAATTTTATTAATATGTTTATATAAATTTAGTAACATCTGTTACCTAATGCAGTTTCAGAAATCACAAGTAACAAAGTGATGGAGACAAAAAAATTAATTTTTTCCTTTCTCATGGGTTGGAAGTGATACGCTTTCTACCCTTTTAGTGGTTACCATTGAACGGCTTATGATTAACTTAGCACATCCTAGAGTCAATCATCTTCGCTTTCTCCAATGTTAGCTCCAATTACTCATAACCCTTCTGACTTTTGTGCTATTTTTTGTCCAAAATTTCAGTTTTTTAATTTTGTTAAAACCACAGATGAGACAGTAGTAGCAGTAGTACTCTTATTATATGGACAGTGTTTGTTTATATATATTTTCCTGCACGTTGGAACTTCTCTTTTTATTCCTTGTATCATCGACCTTCCTCCTCTAACCGCTTTTTTCCTCCTGAAATACACCCTTTAGGAGTTCCTTTTTGGAGGGATGCTGGTGGGAAATTCTTGCAGTTTTTGTTTAACTGAAATGTCTTTATTTTAATATAGCTTTCATTTTTTAAAAAGAGGTTTTTCGTTTTGTTTTGTTTTTGAGTTCATGCTTATTGACTGACAATAAATTTCTCTTGACAAGTAGAAGATACTATTCGCTATGGACTGGCTTCCGTTGTTCCTGTTGAAAAGTGTGCTGGCTGTCAGTCTAATTGCAGTGTCGTCGGTAATCTGTCTTTTCTTTCTGGCTGATGGGATGCTCTTTTATGTGTCTTTGATATTATGCAGTTTTACTACAGTGTGTCTAGACACCTAGACATAGGTTTCTTTTTATTGATCCTGCTTGGTAGAGGTTATACTCTCTTTATTAATGCCTTTTTTTTTTTTTTTTTTACCAATTCTGGAAAAGTTTCAGTCGTTATCTCTAAATGCTGATGTTGCTTTTCCACCATTCTTTTTGCATTCTCCTTTGCAGTTTCTGATCAGACATTAGTTAATATTTCTCATTCTGTTTTTTTTACCTCTTATAGCTCTTTCATATCTTTTTTTATTGTCTATTTGTGCTTACTTGCATAATTTCTTTAGATCTATCACCAGGTTCACTAATTCTCAACTCTTTTGTTTAACCCATTTGCATTATATTTAATTTCACTTATCTTTTATTTCTAAAACAAAGTTGTACTTGGGGGGTTTTTTCCCCAAAATATGCCTAGCTAATTTGAATTGCTTCTTATTTTTTTAATTTAGTTTTATTTTTTTTAATTCCTTTAAGCAGTTTATACATATACATTTTATACTGCTTATGCAATAATTTCAATAGCTGAAGTGCTTGGAGGTCTGAATCTGTGCTTATTGATTTGCTAACTCACAAACTTGATGGCTTCTTTCCTCATGTGTTTTATACATTTTTATTGTGAATCCATTTTTCTGAGGCTCTCTGTGGGAATCCTGCATTGACTTCTGCTAAGAAGCAGGTGGCACTACTGTGCTAGGGCTATGTCAGTTCTCTTCAAGGGTCTCTAGCTGAGCGGGGTGTCCTGGTTCAGCATGCTTTCCCACTCCGGGGCCTCTGAGTACATTGCTGAGATTGACGTTCACCCTGATGACAACGCCGCCTTTACCATTTGGCAGCTCTCTGCTCCCTCTGTTTGCCTCACACCTTGGGTGTTTTCCTTATATTATACTAGCAAGCACAACAATCCATTAAAAATTACTTTTGTTTTAAGTTAGCTAGTATTTAGTTATATTTTAGGAGTAAAAGGACCAGCCTATCAGCCTATCCCTGGTTGGCAAACTGCGGCTCGTGGGGTTCATGCGGCTCTTTGGCACCTTGAGTGTGGCTCTTCCACAAAATGCCACGTGCGGGTGCTGCCTCAATAAGGAATGTACCTACCTATATAGTTTAAGTTTAAAAAATTTGGCTCTCAGGCCCTGGCCAGTTGGCTGAGTGGTAGAGCGTTGGCCTGGCGTGCAGAAGTCCTGGGTTCGACTCCTGGCCAGAGCACACAGGAGAGGTGCTCATCTGCTTCTCCACCCCTCCCCCTCTCCTTCCTCTCTGTCTCTCTCTTCCCCTCCCGCAGCCGAGGCTCCATTGGAGCAAAAGATGGCCCGGGTGCTGGGGATGGCTCTGTGGCCTCTGCCCCAGGAGCTAGAATGGCTCTGGTCATGACAGAGTGACGCCCCGGATGGGCAGAGCATCGCCCCCTGGTGGGCGTGCTGGGTGGATCCCGGTGGGGCGCATGTGGGAGTCTGTCTGACTGCCTCCCCATTTCCAGCTTCAGTAAAATACAAAAAAAAAAAAATTTGGCTCTCAAAAGAAATTTCAATCATACTGTTGATATTTGGCTCTGTTGACTCATGAGTTTGCCGACCACTGACCTGTGTAATTTGCCATTCTTGAAATACTGCTTTTCAAGAAACATTTCTTAGCTCTGAAAGTAAGCACTGACATGTGCTGTCAGGACTTGAAAGAGTCAAGCGTAAGCTGAAGGTGAAAGGGAGAAGCAAGTTGTGTATGTTAAGATGAATCAGGTGTCTGCTGTCCTTATTCTATGAGAATTTCATCTGTGACTAGGAATATTAATTTGAATTCTTATTATATATAGTACTTTTATATTTAAGGATAAACAGTGAACAGTGAAGGGAGAGATATTTTTTAATTGAGGTAATATCATCTGCTTTATATGTGACCAGATAGAATTTCAAGAGTTATTCATTGTGCATGTGTATCTGTGTTTTAATACTGAATTTTGCTCAGGAGCTCTCACTTTATATGTGGAAATTTATGAGATTTTTTTATTTGATTTTTTTTTTAAGCAAAAGAGCAGTGGCTCAGGAAGCAGTGTGGCAGATGAGAGAGTGGATTATGTTGTGGTTGACCAGCAGAAGACCCTGGCCCTAAAGAGCACCCGGGAAGCCTGGACAGATGGGAGACAGTCCACAGAATCTGAAACTCCAACCAAGAACATGAAGTGAACGTGTGCTCTGCCATGTCCGAACACAAGAGAACTGAACTGTAAAAACAAACCCTGTTTGACTGAAGATGGCTTGACGCTCCTACTCTAGGTAGATCCTCAGCTGAGTAGAGTTGAAGTCAAAGGGCCTTTCAGACACAATCAAGCAATTTAGACTGTCAGTGGTGCTTTGTGGTATCGGAACAATTCAGAACATGTAGATGATGCGGGAAAATAGGACTGTTTAGCCCACCACCACCCCCAGAAAAAAATTGGTTCCGTAGTTGACACACTTGTAGTATTACTGTATTTATGCACTTTTTCATTTAAAACCTTGGTTGGCCTATTCCCAAATGTACCTTAACATAATTCCTTTGGGAGTTTTTGTTTTTCCTCACACTACTCTCTATAACAATACTAAGTTAACTAAGCTACTTTTAGATTTGGGGATCACTCTTTAAACTTCAGTGTAACATGTAGATGAGAAGTGAATTCACAAGTTACCTTTCCACCTGAAACTTCAGGTGGTAATCATTGAACTGCAGAGTCTAGTTGGACTCATCATTCATTGTCTTCTAGAATGCTAAGGATACTATATGTACTGGTATTAGGACCTAGTTCTCTTGTTCATGTACAGTTAGTTCTCAGTGGTAGAACTTGATTTTGTTAATGACAGTGTTCCTAGTTCACTGGGTGAAGAGTCTGTGGGGTGGGATCTTGTACCTCGGAAAGACTGAATAATTACACTACCAAGTAAGCTTACAAATCACTGATGGCATGAGGTGATGATGTGCTCTCTCTCACACTTGTTAACATGCATTAAACTTTACATTATTTGCAAACCGTAGTTTATATAACTAATCAGGTACGTACCAGGCACTGATGTGCTAATACACTGATCAGGTTTGGACAGTGAGCTTTTGTTGTGTTCTTGTTAGTCCTAATGTTTGGTTTTCTGTTTGGAATTAATGGAATTAATGAAACAGTTGACATTCACTGTTAGTTATAGCTGCATACTGTGATTTTTTTAATTAGACAATAATTGAGATTTACTACTCTAAGAATGAAATTCTATCTTTTGACACTATAATACCCTTTCTATAATTTTTTTAAACTTTACTTAATATTCTTCTTGGCCTTATATTTAAATCCCTATGCAATTAATATTTTATACTTGCATTTTTTTAAAAAAAAAATAGATGTTATATAAGTGATTCTCATATGTAGCACCTGTTGCTTTCCAGTTTAAAAAAAAATTAAGGATTTTGTACTGTGATTTATATTCACTGCCCCAATTCAAGAACTATTGGAGCCTTGCTATAATGTGAAACTTGTAGTCGTGGACCTCTTTCAACCAGGTTTCTGAAACCCGAAGAATCATATCATTCTGTCTCGCTTGTAATATGATCCTGTGACATGGACATCAAGACCACAATTATAGTGAGGCTACAATTGTATGTATCTGTCTTGGCTTTGCTACATAGTTTAGAAAACAAATAGAGATGTTTGTTTGTTTGTTTGTTTAACTAAATGACATACAATCTCTTATTGATTTGAGACCGACTGATAGTTTTTAGAGGGGCATGGAGACAGGAGTGCCCATAGCTGAGGCGTGACCCCCTCCTTGCAGAGCCCACTCAGTGCACAGATGTGCCCTGATGTCTGGCCTCGTGGCCCAGTAATGTGCCTGATCAATGTGATGGGTTTACTTCCCTGATCCACAAACTCAAAATGTTCATAGCAAGATGAATTGTAGACTAGTAACATTTGATGCTTTTTAAATGTTTGCTTCTTTTTAAAACAAAAATTAAAACCCAGAAGTGAATTTTAAGGTGGCCTTTTAAATAAAAAGATTGTCTGAGTTTGGCGTGCACAAGCTGTTTTATAATGAAACCACAAAATAAAGTCTAAAATCATTGAAGTGTACCTGACCGTTCAAAACACAATGCAGTTGATGTGTAATGATAAGAAAGTGTGTTACATAGAAGAGGACCATATTTTGAGACTAAAACATAACAAATATATGAATTCAAAAACAGAAATCTTGGCCCTGGCCGGTTGGCTCAGTGGTAGAGCCTCAGAATGGCGTGCGGGAGTCCAGGGTTCAATTCCCGGCCAGGGCACACAGAAGAAGTACCCGTCTGCTTCTCCACCCCTCCCCCTCTCCTCCCTCTCTGTCTCTCTTTTCCCCTCCCGCAGCCAAGGCTCCACTGGAGCAAAGTTGGCCCGGGCACTGAGGATGGCTCTGTGACCTCTGCCTCAGGCGCTAGAATGGCTCTGGTTGCAACAGAGTGACGCCCCGGATGGGCAGAGCATCGCCCCCTGGTGGGTGTGCCTGGTGGATCCCGGTCCGGCGCATGCGGGAGTCTGTCTGACTGACTCCTGGCTTCCAGCTTCGGAAAAATACAAAAAAAAACAAACAAACCAGAAATCTTGTTTAAAGCTACCTATCAGAAGAGTCTAAGGCAATTGTGAATTTTTTAGTGTAATTCTTTATTAGAAGTTAGGATTTTTGAAGACCTGCAACACTAATTTATAGAAGTGTTCCATTTATGCAGAGGAATTTAAGAATTGAAATGTCTTAGGCAGCCTGTTTCAGATGTTAAACATTGTATTAACGAATTAAATAAAAAAACAGATTTTTTTTTAGAGCACTATTTTCCAAACTTTTTTTAGCACTAGAGCCTTTTTTAAATTATGTGCAATCCCAATACGTAAAGCCTGAAAAGTTTATCAGTACAAATGTATATTAAGTTCACATTTATGTTCACTTATTTTAGTCCATGACTAAGAAGAATATTTCTTAACACAGTATGAAATTGGGGATATCGAGAGTTGGTGAAAAGTTTCACCGCCCAATTTATTTCTCTACCTTGTTTTATTTGCATACTGTCAAGAAAATTTGGATTCACACAAACATAAGGAAGTGTAAATAATAACAACGTTTAAACACACATCTTAGGAGGTTCTTAAAGTTGTATTCCAAGGTCGATACTAAAATACATTATTCTGGTAGTGGAAGTTACTACATTAGCAATCTCCAGTATGGTAAAATCATGATATGTAACGGATTAGAATGTGTCCTTTTATTGGTTTTTAAGTGTGTACTTATAAAAACAAAATTTGAGTCAAACCGTTTAAAAACCCTACTCACCACTGCCAGGAAGCTGAGTTTCAGCCAGGCCTGGGTGGAGCACCATTGGTTTAAACATGACAGTCATAAGTCTGAAGTCTTTTTCTCCCACGCGTTTGATGTTCTCTACCTTTTCTTCCTTATTTTGAAAAATGGTAAAATTTCATGAAGGTTTGAATACCAAAGCACAGTTCTGTTTCAAAAATTAAAATTAAGGCCCTGGCCGGTTGTCTCAGCGGTCGAGCGTCAGCCTGACGTGCGGGGGACCCGGGTTCGATTCCCGGCCAGGGCACATAGGAGAAGCGCCCATTTGCTTCTCCACCCCCCCCCTTCCTCTCTGTCTCTCTCTTCCCCTCCCGCAGCCAAGGCTCCATTGGAGCAAAGATGGCCCGGGCGCTGGGGATGGCTCCTTGGCCTCTGCCCCAGGCGCTAGAGTGGCTCTGGTCGCAGCAGAGCATCGCCCCCTAGTGGGCAGAGCATCGCCCCTGGTGGGTGTGCGGGGTGGATCCCGGTCCGGCGCATGCGGGAGTCAGTCTGTCTCTCCCCGTTTCCAGCTTCAGAAAAAAAAAAAAAAAGAATTAAAATTCAAACTTGAATTAATATAAGCTATTTAACTCCCAGAGGGTATCACTTGGTAAACTATAAAAGTTGGTTTTTATCTACATTCTAGTATATACATTTTCATCTTTATTTCTATCAGTACCATATAAGCTACTGTGAACATTTCAGAGAATTCCATAAAGTTACTATGAGTGCATGTGTGTGGATAGATAGCATTGTATTTAATTATTTACTAAATTTAATTTGGTAGAGAAATACTGCTATACTTGTAGTACATTAAGGTCAGAAGTCAGAATTTATACTGGACTCTTTACATTTAATTAATGGTGGGAGGTCACAATCTTCATAAGTGCATTTAAAGTGGAACTTGAACACCACTGTTTATTTTTCCTTTCCTACAAATGGGATGTTGTCTGCTTTCTCATTTAGTGAAGTCTGTATTTTTTTAATATTTGGTAAAATGCTCCCAAACACTCTTAGTGCCTTTTCATTTGGCCTCTTAAAAGTACTGGTATTAGTATGTTGAATGAATACAAAGTATTCAGAATTTCAGAAACAGTGAGGCAGGCTTCTCTTTCAGTTCTTCTCGTCCTTAGATCATTCTGGTAGGTCTTGTTCTCCATTGTCAGATAAGCAGTCAGGCCCGTGACAGAGATTGTACATATGACCAAATCAAGTGAATACAGAGAGAGAAAGAGAGATCCCAGGATAAGAATTATTGTCGCTAACATCTGATATATATATATAAATCTGCATATAATTCAAAATACTTAAAAATATGAGATGAAGAGCCATGGTGTAAATGAATAGGGTATATACATCATAGACTTGATAGTATTAAAAATCAAAAGTCAGATTGTAGCAATAATTGGTCTTATTCTGACTAAATATGTTTATACAATACTACAGCCTGAAATAATTTAGTTTGTCTTCTCTTCCAAAGATTAATCTTTTTTTAGTTCAGTAGATGTGTTATAAGTTTCAACAAACTATTTAGTCAAGGACTTAACATAGCTTCCGCTTCCTCTACATAAAAAGACATGGCTTCGTGTGAGTTCTTGTAACCTAAGTCAATTGTTGATGATCATCCCAAATTTCAACAGCAGAATCTTATGTGTAAATTGATTTCTCCCCTCTTGCACATCTTCTTTTGTAAAGATCCAACTGTAGATGTTTTCTGCTACTAAGTAAACCTTTTCAAACAATTTGGTTTCAAGACCTTAAAATAGTCCATTTGAATACGAAGATTGTGAATCAGTAAGAACATATAAATTTATATTTTCGACATTTCCTTAGAGCCATTCTCTAAATCGAAAATTTAGTTCTGTATTGACTCTGTTTTCCAGTCCTACTTCTATAGGGTCACTCATTTGCTGTAACAAAGATGTTGCTAAGTCATGCTAAAATACAGTGGTCATGCTCTAGGTAAACAGGAGAAGCTTCTGAGACTGCTGTCACATGCACATGTCTTTGTCTTCTTGTCATCTAGCCAGTTCCACAGGCCTTTTGTTGAGTAAAAGGCCAGCAATAAATAAGGATCTGTGTGCAGCTTTGACCATCAGAAAATAGGTTTTATATGTAAAACATGACTTTGGAAAGAAGTGGCTGACTTTTTCATTTCTATGAAAGTTTTCAGACACCTCCAGTATTTTGTACACTCCAGGGATTCCTCTAAGTCAGTCCTTCGGCCTACTCAGCCCAGGATTTTGGGGCTCTGACTCATTAAACCATAAATGGGAAATTTGGGATTGGTGAGGTTATCTTCTTTAAGCTCATTCTGGTCTCATGTCTTTCTGTCACTTTATAAATAGTGAAACTTCTGGTTATTGGCATGTAACTTCTTTGGGAAAAGCATCTTTCCTTTGTTAAGCACTTTTTTTTTTAAATTACAGTTTTGTTAGAGTTTTATGGAAAGTAACTTGGTTTCTTTGTGACTGTGTTATTGCATGTTTAAAATCTGAGTCGTGATAAGGAGGCATTTTATTAACTGTTGTGATAGGTAAATTCCTTCCTCAGAGTCCCTGTTTTAAGATTACCAAAAAATTAATTTCTTAATAAAATACTAAATGAACACCTATAAAAAGTTTCTCGGATGTTTCTATAAACTTGATTAGAATTTTATTACTACTTTTTAAAAATTTTTTAGATTTTATTCATTTTTAGAGAGAGAAGAGAGAGAGAGATGGAGAAAGAGAGAAAGAGAAAAGGAGGCAGGAGGAGCAGGAAGCATCAACTCCCATTTGTGCCTTGATCAGGCAAGCGCAGGGTTTTGAACCAGCGACCTCACCTCAGCGTTCCAGGTCGATGCTTTACCTACTGCGCCGCCACAGGTCAGGCTAGAGTTTTATTACTATTTCTAATGGTTATGTGGATAACTAACTTTCAGCATAATATGTCTCTGATTTTGTGGTAAATGGTGCTCACAAAATTTTGAATACTCAATGTGTAGGATGTATGGTGGGACAGAAAAGAAAAAAAAAATCTCTCAAAATAGCCCCCTTTCTCAAATACGGTAGAGTGATGACTAAAGTGTCTGCCAACTTAGCTGGGCTGTAGTGCCTGTGTTTATTCCAACACTGGCCTAGATGTTGCTGTGGAGGTATTTGTAGATATATGATTAACATCTATAATCTGTTGACTTTAAGCAAAGCAGATCATCTTCCAGAATGTGGACAGGCCTCATCCCAATCAGTTGAAGGCTTTAAGAGCAAAAACTGGTTTCCCACAGAAGAATTCTGCCTCAAAACTAGAACATTGCATCCTGCCTGAATTTCCAGCTTGCTGGCCTGCCCTGCAAAGTTCAAGTCAGCCCACAATTGTGTGAGCCGATTCCTAAAAATAAATCTCTCCAGTGGATGATGAATGGATGGGTGAATGCATGGGTTGAATGCATGGATGAATGGATGGGTGGATGGATGGATGGATGGATGGATGGATGGATGGATGGATGGATGATTGGATAAATCAGTCCTATTGGTCTGTTTCTCTGGAGAACCCTGACTGATACAGGTATTATTAATTCATTCATCTGAGTGCTTCTTACACATGTACCAGGCAATGGTTTTGAGGTTTAATTTGAGATAAATTGGTAAAATTTTTTTCTCTTCTAAAATTGAAAGTGTTCGTGACTTTCTGAAGCCATGTATTAACAGTAAAACATATTCTGCTTCTGGTGGCCATAACATTTTTGACTTTTAGGAACCATTAAATGAGCATCTCCAGTGAGGGCAACAGTATACTAAGAGGAACAGAAAGGTTATTGGTTTCTTGGTAGGTGGGGCACAGAGTTTCATTTGCTACCAGTTGAGTTGTATTATTTAATTATCCTTGCTTTAAACACCCCTTTTGTATGTAAAACACCTACCCTTTATACCTCTACATGTACTTTTTATCAACTTTGTAAAAGCAGTGATTCTGGAGGCTGCTTGTTTCAGTCCTTAGACAAAGCAATAATTCTAGAATTCAGACTCAGAAGAAAGCACTGCTGTCTCAGATTGTTATTCTAGTAGATGATGGCCTATTAACAATTAAGTCATTTCACTAGAGTAGCTGCTAAGTGTAAGGCATCATGCTAGGTGCTATGAGAAATCCAGAGAAAACCTATATCATCTTTACCTTTACAAATAATACATGTGAAATCATAAATTACATGGGGCGAAAAATAATTTCTTCTGACATACTGAGAATGAGCTACTGAAAGAATGACTGTCAAAGTATGTAGTCAAGAAACACTTCATAGATTCTAATTGGTAGTTACAAAACCATCACAAGGATGTTAAAGTACAGCATAGGGATTACAGTCAATCTTGTGACAGCTATGTGTAGTGTCAGGTGGGTACTGGAAATGTTGCGGAGAACATTTTGTAAAGTATACGATGGTCCAGCCATTATGCGGTGCACCCGAAACATACAAAGTAATATTGAAAGTACACTATAATTGAAAAATAGTAAATAAGTAAATAAAACACTTCATAGAGGTTGAGCTGCTCTTTGGAGGATTGGTAAGAAGGAAAAAAGGAGGGCTTCCAATAGGAGAATAATAGGAACAATTTATTAGTTTGCTGTGGTTTATTTTATGAGGACTATAAAAAAGAGAAGAAAGAAGATGGAGAGCTGTATTGGGTGAAGGTTATAAATATTGTATTTAATGTATCCATGTAACAAACCAAACTGTAAAGGCATTTTAAAAAGTAATCTATTTTCATAACTTCCGTGGTCAGAAAAAGAGTTTTGGTGGTGGGGCAGTTCTGGCTGAGAGGCTATCGAAATGACAGTCAGATCAGCAGAGACTGGAGTCATCCTAGGGCTGAAGGATCTGTTTCCACAGTGGTCCGCTCACATGACAGGAGACCTGTGTTCCTCTTCATGTGGATTTCTTCACCAAGCCACCTGATGTCCTCACGGCATGGTGCCTGGCCTCCCCCCAAGCTAGGAATCCCAGAGGCCAGGCAGAGGCTTCAATGCCTTTTATGACCTCAGCTTAGAAGACACTCATTGTCACCTCTGCTGTACTCCAGTGGGTCACTCAGTCCACTCCTGGTTCATTGTGGAAGCAGACTCACAAGGACGTGAATAATCAAGAAGGATCCCCAGGAGCATCTTCAAGGCCAGCTGTCACAAAGGCAAAACGGAGTGTTAAGAAGTGAGATGGTATATTCTGCTGCCTCGTGTAGCTGTGAGCACGTGATCCGGGACTCAACCATTGGGGTTGTGGTTTCCTGAGCCAGCTTCCCGATTCCTGATTGTTCCCGTGGCTGGCAGTTCAGTGGCATCATTCTGAAAATCATTCCTAAAGGCCTTTCACACCCACCAGTGACTGTAAATTCCTTCATTCTCTACATCAAATTCCCCTTTGTTTAGAAGTACTGGAGGGGCATAAGTCTGTTTGAAAATTGACACAGAGGTCAACCCACTTGCATTCTGGAATATTTTTTCTTTTTTCTTTTTTTTTTTTTATTATTTTTTTACAAGGACAGAGAGAGAGAGTCAGATAGAGGGATAGATAGAGACAGACAGACAGGAACAGAGAGAGATGAGAAGCATCAATCATCAGTTTTTCCTTGCCACACCATAGTTGTTCATTGATTGCTTTCTCATGTGCCATGACCGTGGGCCTTCAGCAGACTGAGTAACCCCCGCTCGAGCCAGTGACCTTGGGTCCAAGCTAGTGAGCTTTTTGCTCAAGCCAGATGAGCCCGCGCTCAAGCTGGCAACCCTGGGGTCTCGAACCTGGGTCCTTCCGCATCCCAGTCCAATGCTCTATCCACTGCGCCACTGCCTGGTCAGGCTGGAATATTTTTTCTTACTCTCATACTGTGAAACTGTATAATTAAAAAAAATTGAGGGAGAAAGAGGAAGAATGCTCACAGACCATTACTTTTCTATCTTTGAATGTGTAGTTGGATTCTGCTTTTTTGCAATGACTCCTGTCATGTTTTCCCAAGTGTTGAGGATCTGACTTGTCATCTTTTGTGTGTGTGTGTGTGTGTGTGTGTGTGTGTGTGTCAGAGACAGAGAGAGAGAGAGAGGGACAAATAGGGACAGACAAGAGATGAGAAACATCAATTCTTCGTTGCGGTTCCTTAGCTATTCATTGACTAACCTCCCACATGTACCCTGACCAGGGGACCACAGCAGACTGAGTGACCCCCCACTCGGGCCAGCGACCCTGGGCTCAAGCTGGCGAGCCCCACTCAAACCAGATGAGCCCGCGCTCAAGCTGGCGATCCCGGGGTCTTGAACCTGGGTCCTCCACGTCCCAGTCCAACACTCCATCCACCGCACCACCGCCTGGCCAGGCTGAATTGTCATCTTTAAAGATTGCGTAATATTGCCTGAGCTGTGGTGGCACGGTGGATCAAGTGTCAACCTGGAATGCTGAGGTCCCCAGTTCAAAACCTCAGGCTTGCCCAGTTAAGCCACATACAAGAAGCAACTACTACGAATTGATACTTCTTCCTCCTCCCCCACCACCTTTCTCTATATATATGCTCTCTCTAAAATCAATAAATAAAATCTTAAAAAAAAAAGACTACATAATATTTCTTCAAATATTTAAAAATACTCAGTGACAATATCCAACACAAGTGTGGAGAGTGGAACATGATCAGATACTACCAATGGAATCATAAATTGGTACAATTTTTAAAAAAGATTTGATTTCTGGACTTTACAGAGAAAGGAGGAGGGAAACAAGAATCAACTCATAATTGCTTCACTTTAGTTGTTCACTGAATGCTTCCCATATGTGCCTTGACCAGGCAAGCCCAGGGTTTCAAACCAGTGACCTCGGCATTCCAGATCAATCCTTTATCCACTGTGCCACCACAGGTCAGGCAGGTTGGTACCATTTTTTAAACAGCACTTGATCATCCAATCTTAAAACTTGATACTATACTTAAGCTTTAATCCAGCAATTGCATTTCAAGGAATTAACCCTGAGTCATTAAAGGTGTGCACAAAAATTTATCTCCAAGGAGTTAGGAGCATATCCAACAATGGAGGGATGGTTAAATTGTACATACATATGTATGTAGCCATTTTTAACATAGAACAATAATCTTCAAGTGTATTTCTTTAACAGGAAAGACCTCTCAAACAAGAGGGAGACCATCCAACCCTCTTTCACTTGGTTTAATTAGGGTACCTACACTTTTTCTTTGCTCTGAAGTCTACTTTGTTTTTCACAAGCAGAAGGCAAATGCACAAAGAACAACACACACATGGACACTTGATTTATGACGAGGTAGCTAGCTCTGCTGAGCAGTGGAAAAATAATGTTATTTTCAATAAATTGTGGTGGACAAACTGGTTATTCATATAAATAAATAAAAGAACATTGACTTCTAGCTCACATCATAAACAAACAGCAATTCCCTGAACCTTGTAAACATTGTGAAAATCAAAGCAACACAGTTAATATTGGATAATTGTATCCTGATTTGGAGTAAGAAAACATTTCTCAAAGAGGACTGAGAAAAGAATTAGTCAAAAAATAAAAGATTGATAGATTGGATTATATCAAGATTAAGAATATCTGTTCATCAATAGACACCATTAAGAGAGTCAAATCAAAACACTCTGTTAGCCTGACCAGGTGGTGGCGCAGTGGATAGAGTGTCAGACTGTGATGCAGAGGACCCAGGTTCAAAACCCTGAGGTCACTGGCTTGGGTGTGGGCTCATCTGGCTTGAGCATAGGCTCACCAGCTTAAGTGCGGGGTCACTGGCTTGAGCGTGGGATCACAGACAAGACCCCGTGGTCACTGGCTTGAGCCCAAATGTCACTGGCTTAAAGTCCAAGTTTGCAGGCTTGAACCCAAGGTCGCTGGCTTGAGCAAGGGATCACTTGCTCTGCTGGAGGCCCCCCTCCCCCCAAGGCACATATGAGAAAGCAATCAATGAGCAACTAAGGTGCTTCAACGAAGAATTGATACTTCTCATCTCTCTACCTTCCTGTTTCTCTGTCCCTATCTGTCCCTCTCTCTCTGTCTCTGTCACAAAAAAAAAACACCCCACAATACTCTGGGTTATATTTGCAATCCATGTAATTGACAAAGTCCTTATAACTTAAATATATTTAGAATTCCTATAGATTAATAAAAAGAACAAAACCAAAAAATCCCAGTAATCCAAAAAGAGAAGGAGACAGAATTTTCACAAAACATATAAAAACTCTGAAATATATAAAATGGCTCAATCTTCCTAGTAATGGGGAACTGTAAATTAAAACCACAATGTCATAATACTGTACATCCACCAAATAATTAAAATGGAAAAGACGACCAATATCAAGCGTTAGCAAGAATGTGTAGCAACAGTTGTTCTCATACGGTGTTAGTGGGAGTTCAAACATACAACTGCCATGACTCATTTTTTTATGAAAGTTGCACATGCACATACCCTGTGGTTAATAATTATATTGCTGAGCATGCTTATTTGGACAAAGAGACATATACTAGATTGTCCATGGTAGCATTTTTTATAAAACCAAACATGCAAAATAACCCAAACAGTGGAAAAGATAAATAATGTCAATTTTTGCAATTAAGCTATGACTGAACTACTATGTAAATGACCTGTACACTGATGATCTCACAAGTACAATGTTGACTAAAAGAAGCTAGACACAAAAGAATGGCGGTGTGATTTTACTCATAAAGTTCAAAAATGAAGAAAACTAACTCATGGAGGGTTTTTGTTTTTTTTTAGTTTGTGTGGGGGTAGACAGACAGGGACAGCAGGCTGAAAGGGAGAGGGATGAGAAGCATCAATTTTTTTATTGTGTCATCTCAGTTGGTTATTGATTGCTTTCTCATATGTGTCTTGACAGGGCAGGGGTGCGGGGAGGCTCCAGGAGAGCGAGTGACCCCTTGCTCAAGCCAGTAACCCTGGACTCAAGCCGGCGACCTTGGGCTTCAAGCCAGTGACCATGGGGTCATGTCTGTGATCCCACACTCAAGCCAGCAACCTCGCGCTCAAGCTGCTGAGCCCACATTCAATCTGGTGACCTCGGGATTTTGAACCTGGGACCTCAGTGTCCCAGTACAATGTTCTATCCACTGCAATACCGCCTGGTAAGGCAATTATGGTTGTTTTTTAAAAAAAGATTTTATTTATTGATTTTAGAGAGAAGAGGGAAAGAGAGCAAGAGAGAGAAAGAGAGAAGGAGAGAGAGAAGGGAAGCGGAGGAGTGGGAAGCAACAATTCATAGTAGTTGCTTCTCATATGTGCCTTGACCGGGCAAACCCAGGGCTTCAGGTGAAGCTTTATCCAGTGCACTACCACAGGTCAGGGAAACCATGGCAATTAAATGTATACTTAAGATTGTAAAACTACAAACAATGTAAATCAATTTCCATAAAAACAAGAATAGTGATCATGTTGGCTGGGGAGTGAATAACTGTGAAGGGGTAGACGAGGATTTCTGGGGGCTCTGGCAATGTTCTTTTTAGTGACCTGAACAGTGGGTATATAGTGTGTTTACTTTGTCATAATTCATTGTGCTGCATATTTTTGTTTTGGTGCACTTCTATGTGTTTGCTTTCATAATAAAAATGTTGAAAATAATCTATTGTCAAAAAATTTAATCTGAACCTAACTTTCAGAGGACATAGCACTAGGAAGCAATTAGGCAAAATTTAGAACAGTCCATATAAAACAACTTGCTAGTTTCTATTTATTTTTTAAAAAATCAGTAAAAAATAAAAAATGAGGGAATGTTCTGGAGCAAAAGACTGAAGAGACAGAACAACCATGCTATGCATAAACCTTGATGGGGGAAAATACTGCATAAGACATTTTAGGCACAAAGAAAAACATTTAACTAAACTAGATAATAAATTACATTAAAAAATTACTCTTAATTTTCTCAGGTGTCGTAACAGTATTATGGCAATGTAGTTGAATATCTTTCATGAAATAGATCATTTCATGAAATAGATCACCTTAATAAAATTAATTAGGGGATCAGGGAACGTGCAGATACTTTCAACCTTTTGTATAATGCATTTTCACCAATAAAATTAAAGTTGTTTGCATCGCATTTGCATAATAGAACAACTTTCTTTGATTTGTTGTTTGCTTTTCTGATGTTCTTGTTTAATAAAAAAAATCAAATGCTTCTCTTTTTTTTCACTTCCTATTTATTTTGAAATATCTTCTAATTTTTGTGAGCAGTATATTTAGGGTTAGAGCACCTGAAGAAAAATGACCTGAAAAAATCTAGGGGGGAGGGAGATGCTCACAACACACACACACAGACAGAGAAATAGGTTTAAACAAATAAAGCAAAATATTAATTGTTGTCAAGATAGTATTTATTGTAATGTTGGTTCAACTTTCTATTGAAGAGTTTGATAGTAAAACATTCAAAAATAATTGGACAATTGCATGTCCCTATGCCCAGAAAGAAAAAAAAAAAGCAAGAAAAGGAAGTTGGAGAGGGAAGAATAAAGGGAAAATGGAAGGGAAGAGAGAGAGAGGAAAACAGAATGAGAATAAATACTACATGGGGGAATCCTTGTATATGTTTTTAAAAAGCTGTTAGTATATATGGAGACTTTTTTAAAACATTTAAAAACAATCTCTTTATAGTTTGCATATATTTTCCACATCCCTTTGATTAAATCCATGTATTAGTATAAATAAGCACAAAATAATTTTTCTTATAAGATTTTTTCCTATGATATTTTAAATAAACAATCACATATCTCAAAACATAAAAAGCATAAAATATTATACAACAAAAAGCATCCCTCTCATTCATGTCCATGTTTGTTTTTCCAGGTCTTGTGCACTCATAAGCAAATTTATCATATTTATATATATTAGACTTGTAAATGTCAATTGTTTTTGATGATACTTTTGCCACTGATATTATATTTGCATATTTCCAGTTGATATAAACAAATTTGTTACTTGGTGGACAGCGCCCTCTTGTGTATAAACCTGAACCTACATGGTAGTCCTGGCAAAAAGTGAAATAAATTTATATGAATATTCTTTCATGGAATTCTAGTCTAACTTTGTCTCTGTAGAGCCTCCTTTTTGAGAAATTTAATACAAATGGAATCATATGTGATGTGGTCTTTTGTGACTTTATTATTTTCACTTTGCCTAATGTGCGCAAGGTTCATTCGGTTGTAGCATATGTCAGTACTTTGTTCCTTTTTATAGCTGAATAATATTCCATGGTAGGGTTGCACCACATTTTAATTATTAGTTGATGGACATTTGGGTTGTTTCCACTCTGGCTATTATAAATAATGCTGCCACAAACGGTCAATTGTTTTCCTTTTACAGTTGCAAAGATGGAAGTCTTCTGAGCTGAAAAGAGAACTCTTAGGCTTGGAACAGGAGGAAGGAATTATCCTCCTCAAGACTTCGCTTTGCCCACTGACAACATCCACTATGCCTGGGGGCTCCTGCCATCCCCGGTCACCCCAACCTTCACCTGAAGTCCTGTCATCCATCTATCATTCCAGTTCTCCGACCCCCAAATGATCACCCCGTCAGCTGCCCCAGTCTCCTGCCCTTTTCCCTTTCCCAGACGTTTCCTCTGATTCTCTGCAAAATTTCATCTGGATTTTATGCCTAATTTGTCTTGATGGAATATGGGCTCCCCTGAGGACACATTTCCCCAATTCTTCCACGTGGAGCTATTGTCTGTCCCAGGACCTGGGAGCAGGAAGTGAGTCTCCTTCCCTCTCCAACACTGCTTCAAGTAAATTCTTGTTTCTCCTCCCCAAATCCTAGTAATTTGGGAGTTTCAGACACCACCCTTCTTGTCGCTATAATCTAGTGACTCCTGGTCACCTCTTCTTATTCAGTGGTCACTCCCTCATGCTCCCTCATGGCTCACGGTCCTTCCTCCCCCTTCTCCATTCCTTTCAACATTCTGGGTGATGTTCATTTCCTTCTGACTTTTATATCCTCCTGAGCAGTTCGGACAGCACACTGCCTTCTCTTGGTTTCCAAATACCACCTGCTCCAGCTGAAGCACAATCAAGTTTCCACCCTCGGTCTTGCAGAATCAGGTCAATTCACCAAATGAATAATTGGCAGAGTTTACTTAATTCTTGTTAATTTTAATAAGATTAAGAATTCCCTGCCTGTCAGTAAGGATAGCTTTTTAATATCTGGACTGAAGACATACTGTATTATTGTCTTTATGTTTGCTTGACCTATAACTGAAACTGAAATTTTAAAATAGAAACTGTGTTCTCTGTCGATATCTGTAATGCTAGAGAACCTTTACTTTTCATTGTGTGAGTGTTAAGGTTTTTGCATCTCTGGATGTTATTGGTAGATTATATTTTACAGTTTTAAAAGGTCCTTTTCTGATTGGCTGGTAAGGGTATATAAGCACTGTCACGGATTGAATGTTCCTAAAATTCTCAGAAAGTAACAAATTTGTAAGGTGACCAATCGTCCTCCTTTAGGGAGGAGTCCTTCTTTTGTAAATTCCATCCTCCCTCAAAAAGTACCCTCCTAGCCTGACCAGGCGGTGACACAGTGGATAGAGTGTCGAACTGGGATGCGGAGGACCCAGGTTCGAGACCCCGAGGTCACCAGCTTGAGCGCAGACTCATCTGACTTGAGCAAAAAGCTCACCAGCTTGGACCCAAGGTCCCTGGCTCAAGCAAGGGGTCACTCGGTCAGCTGAAGGCCTGCGGTCAAGGCACATATGAGAAAGCAATCAATGAACAACTAAGGTGTTGCAACGAAAAACTGATGATTGATGCTTCTAATCTCTCTCCATTCTTGTCTGTCTGTTCCTATCTATCCTTCTCTCTGACTCTCTCTCTGTCCTTGAAAAAATAAATAAATAAATTTTTTTAAAAGTGCCCTCCTACATGTCCTCATTTTTGATATTGGAAGACTCATCTGTAAATGTCCGTATTTGATCTATGCAGAGTCAATCCATTGCGTGTGATTTGATGTATTTGTATTTGACATGACTATTCGTCAAGGATCCATACAGTGCAGCGAGACGCATTTATGAGACGCATGCATTCCACCCGAGAGACCTTGAGAGAGTGCGCGATATCCCGAGTGTGCAAATGGCTTTGTGTACTTCCTCTGAAACACAACGTGGCACATATGACATTGTAGATTCACGATTATTTCTTTCTCAGTGAATATTCAATCATAGACAGGTAAGCACTATTCACGTTTTATTAATTCATTATCAATTTAATAATTTCCAAATACATATAATTTTATTTACAAGTATTTTTCTGAAATTTGAGTTTCAAAGTGAAAATCTAACCTCAAAGCATATCTATTAATAACGCATTTTGATTAAATAGTTGCATAAAACAGACTTTTTTAAATTAGAAAATGATAAATACACTTGAATATCACTCCAAATTAGTGGTTTTGTTTTTATTTAGTTTTACCAAATGAGTACTTTTTTCTTACAATTATTACTAAAAATTAATAGGCATGTAAGCATAATTACAATATAAAATATTACAAATGTTTTTATTATGCATTTATCATATTATAGTGTATTATTGCAATGAATAAAATGTTTCTTTTATTTATGATATTGTTTTCAATTATTTTTGTCCTCCTTTTCACTGTAGAAGTCGGTCACCTTAAAATTTGTAAAACTTTAAATGTGCTAGACTCTAGAAGGAAATAATTCTTAATAAAATTAACCAGTCATGTTTTTAAGAAGCCAAGTTCACAAAATTTAGTGAACCTTTTGCAGACATGAACAGTTTAATATTTATTTTAAGAAAACTAGCTGTCTTTTCTGGTTTATCAGTGTTAAATACAACGCAAGCTTGTATTTTATCCTAGTTGGGAATGTTCTTCCTAAATTTATACTGGTTTATTGACCAAATAAGCTAACATTACTTCCAGTTAACGTTTAAGATTATAAAATATAAATTATTGGTTAGAGATATTAAATCATTATTCTGATTTTCAATAGTTACATTCTATAGTATATGCAGACTTGATAATTTCTTTAGGTAACTTAAAGCCTTAGACTTAAATTCCCAGATAGTCAGTGGATACCTAAATCATTTTTAAGTAAGATATCACACTGAAACATTGATTACTAGACAAATTTTCATTTTACTGTAGATGCTTTTGTTTTGTACCTTAAATGCTAAAAAGAGGTTATACCTTTGGATCTGTCAATGAATGTGCTTATTTCGCCACTTTGAGAATCCTTATAAAGGGTGTGTCTGGCTGTAGAAAGTTGAGTTTTGTTATACTCTGCTAAAATGCCAGTGCATGACATACAGTTAGTTCACAATTACCTCCTTTGTGTGTTCTGCGAAATAAGTGACGTTGGTTATTACTACAAATGATTGAGACTATACTTAGGAGCAATTGTTTCAGAGAAATACAACTGTGCGCATGCTTTTGTTTTTGAAGAAAAATACTAGTTTTTTCCTAAAGCATCCCCCCTCAGGGTTTTTGTTTTAGAAATTCCCTTGCATCACATCTCTACCAGCAATGTAGGAGTGATTCAGTTTCTCAGTATCTGCAGTGACGTTTGGTGTTACTATTTTCTATTTTAGCCATTCTATTAGGTATAAAGTAGTATCTCATTGTGGTTTTAATTTGCATTTCTTTTACAGCTAATGATATTAAATGTCTTTTCATGTACTAATTTGTTTTCTGTGTATCTTCTTAAGTGAAATGTCTATTTATTTTCTTCATGTTCTAAATAGCCTGTTTGCTTTTTTCTGTTGAATTCTTTATATATTTATATTATAGATACTCATCCTTTCTGTTTGCAGGTGATTTCTCCCACTCTGTAGTTTGTCTCCTCACCTCTGACAGTCTCCCAAAAGAGAACAGTTTTTAATTTTGTGATATTCAGTTTACCACTTTTTCCTTTCATTGACCAGGTTTGGTTTTTTTATAAATAAATTTTTATTAATTTTAATGGGGTGACATTAATAGATCAGGGTACATATATTCAAATAAAACATGTCCAGGTTATCTTGTCATTCAATTATGTTGCATACCCATCTCCCAAAGTCAGATTGTCCTCCGTCACCTTCTATCTAGTTTTCTTTGTGCCCCTCCCCCTCTCCCTTTTCCTCTCCCTCCCCCCCCTAACCACCACACTCTTATCAATGTCTCTTAGTCTCGTTTTTATGTCCCACCTATGTATGGAATAATGCAGTTCCTGTTTTTTTTCTGATTTACTTATTTCACTTCATATAATGTTATCAAGATCCCACCATTTTGTTGTAAATGATCCGATGTCATCTTTTCTTATGGCTGAATGGTATACCATGGTGTATATATGCCACATCTTCTTTATCCAGTCTTCTTTTTTTTTTTTTTTTACAGTGATTAAAGCCTTTAAGCAAACTCTTGGCCAATACAGCAAGAATCCATAAAAGAGTGTCCTTAACATGTTCACCAAGTCCAAGTTGGCACCATCACTATATATTAAACAAAGCAGCAGAAAATAGTACTATCAACACCCACAACAGACATCTTCGAGGGAAGAATAAAAAACCTGACTATTCAGGCAAGACATAGTTAAGTGGCCCTTGTGCAAATGAGATCAGTTTACCTGCTTCTTGGAAGAAATACCCTAGGCTCGTCCACAGTGTCGTAGATGGGGCCGATGGCCCTGGGCACCTTCAGCCTTCAGTGGCAAACCCCAGCATTCTGAGCAAAGTTAGGTGATAGGTGGCTGGAGCAGGGCTGGAAGAGACTGCACCCTCCCTTAGAGGAGCGAGGGGGAAGCCTACCTTCCAGTGTCCCTTTTTCCTCACAGCAAAGGCATGTAAGTCTGGCAGGCTTTAGCTCAATGACCTTCCTTTTCACTATTGAAGCAGGACCCAAATGGCATCCTATGAGACCCCTTTGGGGCGTTGGAGCCTTTAAGGGCGTATCCTAAAAGCTGGTAGTTCACCTGATCTCTATTGGGCTTTTTCTGCCTCTTGGTATCTTAAAACCCATGCTCAGAAGATCTCGCTGAGTGGTTTGAGGATTCCCATCCGCCTATATAAACCTTTTCCATATATCTGGAGCTATTTGGAAAAAGACAAAACAGTGTTTATTAGCTGGATCAAATAAAAGAAGGTAGAAGGTTGCAGGAGAAAAAGATTTGGCATCTCCTGTTCATCAGCATTCAAAAGAAATTTAAAAATTTTTAAGTAAAAAACATGATATGGTAGACCCATAGGAGTTCCAGGATATGACTCCCCCCTTTTAAATTTTTTTAAATTGACCTTAAAATATTTGCTGGGTACACTTTAATAATACCTTGACTTTAAAGATTGTAAGAAATACACATAATTCGAAAGGTTTGACAAAATACAGTAAATGCTTTTGCTCCATATGCAGGAGCATTGTCAGTTTAACCAGTTTAGGAAATCCAATAATAGAACAATGCATACAGACAATGAGCTATAACATGCTTAGCAGCCTCTCCTGTTCTGGCAGAGGTTACTATAAATCCAGAATAGGTATCCACTGTAACGTGGACATGGGACTGTTTGCCAAATGAAGGTATATGAGTAACATCCATTTGCCAAAGTTGTCCTGGTAGGGGTCCTTGAGGGTTAACTCCAAATGAAGGGGCAGATTGTAGTATAGGACCCCTTGGACAGGATTTCCCAATCTGCTGTGCTGCTTCCCAAGAAAGCTGAAACTGTTTACACAGGGCTGCAGTGTTCTCATGATGAATAGTATGACACTGAATTGCTCTATCTGTCATGGTTGCTCCAAATAATTTTCTTTTGGGTAGCTTGATCAACAAGGGCATTCCCTTGTGCTAAAGCTCCAGGGAGCATGGAGTGAGCTCGAGTATGTCCTATAAAACATGGAGCTCTATATTGACATACAAATCTTTGAAGAAGGAGGAACTGCTGAAATAGATCATCAGCATTTGTCCCTAAGACAACAGCCTGTATAGTGGAAACACCATAAGTAAATATTTGCTGTCTGTATATAGATTAAAGGAGGAATATGGCAAATGCTGAAAAGCCATGATAATGGCATATAATTCTAATCTTTGAGCTGATTTTAAGTTGACAGTTTCAGTATAAAGTTGTCCATTGATTTGCAAGAGCGATTTGCCATTTAGTGGAAGTTTCCCAGAGCCATTATTGTTGATCCTTTGAAAAAAGGACAACAATAATTTTGAGGCTCAAAACCTATAAACTGTAAGGGTCGCCTATGCCCCTTGATAATCCAGAAGGCAACAAGATCAAAATATGGAAGTGAATTCCATGGGCTATTAGATGGTTCAATGTGCCCAAGCTGTAGCTGCTCTTATACCAATTGAGCAGCTCCCCTAAGTTTCTCCTGAGAATGGGGCCATTGGTCTACCCATACAGCATTATCTGATTTCCAAGTAATTGAGTCTGCACAATACATTATTGAGGTAGCAGGAGCTACCAAGGCCCCTATGCTAAATTTTGATATCCTAATCCACACCTTCTGGTATTGGGTGCCACTTCTATGGGGGAGAGTATTCCTCGTTGTTCTTTCCCTAGTCCCTTGATGGGCAAAAATCCCCGATCAAGCATCTGAGTACTGACTAAACCATTAGGACTGACAAGCAACACTCCCATATTTTTCAAAACATCTCTACCCCACAATTAACTGGCCATCCAGGGAGCATATAAGGCTTAAAAAATCCAGAATGACCTTCTTAATCTTCCTAATGTAGAAAACTAGAACTTTGTTGAGGGGATTTACCCTGCCCTATACCTTGTGATTCTGTGGCTGCTGCATGAGTGGGCCAGGAAGGAGGCCAATGTAGCTTAGCAATAACAGATACATCAGCTCCAGTATCTAAAAGTCCTTTAATTTATGCTCATGTATTGTTAGTTCCATTTCAGGGTGTTCCTGACCTATTTTTTTAAATCCAATTGGCAAAATCAGAGGAGCCAAATCACCAATCAGGATGTGGCCTGAGAAGCAGAATTAGCATCCTTACACTATTCTTCTAACTGCCTGAATTAGCTGTGAGACAAATTCTTTTTTTTTATTAATATTAATGGGGTGACATTGATAAAATTGTCTTCTGTCACCTTCTAACTGGTTTTCTTTGTGCCCCTCCCCTCCCTCAACCCCCTCCCTCTCCTCCCCCCCACCTTGTAACCCCAACACTGTTGTCCATGTCTCTGAGTCTCATTTTTATGTCCCACCAATGTATGGAATCATGTCGTTCTTAGTTTTTTCTGGTTTACTTATTTTCCTCAGTATAATGTTATCAAGGTCCATCCATGTTGTTGTAAATGATCCGATGTCATCATTTCTTATGGCTGAGCAGTATTCCATAGTATATATATACCAAAGCTTTTTAATCCACTCATCCTCTGATGCACACTTGGGCTGTTTCCAGATCTTTGCTATTGTGAACAATGCTGCCATGAACATGGGGGTGCATTTCTTCTTTTCAAACAGTGCTATGGTGTTCTTGGGGTATATTTCTAACAGTGATATAGCTGGATCAAAAGGCAGTTCAATTTTTAATTTCTTGAGGAATCTCCATACTGTTTTCCACAGTGGCTGCACCAGTCTGCATTCCCACCAGCAGTGCAGGAGGGTTGCCTTTTCTCCACATCCTCGCCAGCACTTATTCTGTGTTGTTTTGTTGATGAGCGCCATTCTGACTGGTGTGAGGTGATATCTCATTGTGGTTTTAATTTGCATTTCTCTAATGATTAGTGATGTTGAGCATTTTTTCATATGCCTACTGGCCATCTGTATGTCCTCTTTGGAGAAGTGTCTATTCATTTCTTTTGTCCATTTTTGGATTGGATTGTTTGTCTTCCTGGTATTAAGTTTTACAAGTTCTTTATAAATTTTGGTTATTAACCCCTTATCAGACGCATTGTCAAATATGTTCTCCCATTGTGTAGTTTGTCTTTTTATTCTGTTCTTACTGTCTTTAGCTGTGCAGAAGCTTTTTAGTTTGATAAAGTCCCATTTGTTTATCCTGTCTTTTATTTCACTTGCCTGTGGAGACAAATCGGCAAATATATTGCTGTGAGAGATGTCAGAGAGCTTACTGCTTATG
Organism: Saccopteryx bilineata; assembly: GCF_036850765.1. Taxonomy (NCBI): domain Eukaryota; kingdom Metazoa; phylum Chordata; class Mammalia; order Chiroptera; family Emballonuridae; genus Saccopteryx; species Saccopteryx bilineata. Next base: position 188,483,467 of record NC_089490.1, on the reverse strand, counting down.
TTTTCTTCTAAGATGCTTATGGTTTTACAGCTTACATTTAAGTCTTTTATCCTTTTTGAGTTTATTTTTGTGAATTGTGTAAGTTGGTGGTCTAGTTTCATTTTTTTGCAGGTAGCTGTCCAATTTTTCCAACACCGTTTGTTGAAGAGGCTCTCTTTACTCTAATGTATGCTCTTACCTCCTTTGTCAAATACTAGTTGTCCATAAAAGTGTGGGTTTATTTCTGGGTTCTTAGTTCTGTTCCATTGATCTATATGCCTGTTCTTATGCCAGTACCAGGCTGTTTTGAGTACAGTGGCCTTATAATATAACTTGATATCCAGAAGTGTGATACCTCCCACTTTATTCTTCCTTTTCAAGATTGCTGAGGCTATTTGTGTTCTCTTTTGGTTCCATATAAATTTTTGGAATATGTGTTCAATATCTTTGAAGTAAGTCATTGGTATTTTAATCGGTATTGCATTGAATTTATAAATTGCTTTGGGTAATATAGACATTTTAATGATGTTTATTCTTCCTAACCATGAGCATGGTATATGCCTCCACTTGTTTGTATCTTCCCTGATTTCTTTTATCAATGTTTTATAATTTTCTGAGTACAAGTCTTTAATCTCCCTGGTTAAATTTATCCCTAGATACTTTATTTTTTTGGTTGCAATGGTAAAGGGGATTGATTCCTTAATTTCTCTTTCTGACAGTTCATTGTTAGTGTATAAAAATGCCTCTGATTTCTGAGTATTGATTTTATATCCTGCCACCTTGCTGAATTCATTTATCAGGTCTAGTAGTTTTTTGACTGGGACTTTAGGGTTTTCTATATACAATATCATATCATCTGCAAATAATGATAGTTTTACTTCTTCTTTTCCAATTCGGATGCCTTTTATTTCTTTTTCTTGTCTGATTGCTGTGGCTAGGACTTCCAGAACTATGTTGAATAAGAGTGGTGAAAGGGGGCACCCCTGCCTTGTTCCTGATCTTAAGGGGATTGCTTTTAATTTTTGCCCATTGAGTATGATGTTGGCTGTGGGTTTGTCATAGATGGCCTTTATCATGTTGAGGTATGTTCCCTGTATTCCCACTTTGCTGAGAGTTTTGATCATGAATGGGTGCTGGATTTTATCAAATGCTTCTTCTGCATCTATTGAAATTATCATGTGGTTTCTCTCCTTCCTTTTGTTTATGTGATAAATCACATTGATTGATTTGTGAATATTGTACCAGCCTTGCCTCCCCAGAATAAATCGCACTTGATCATGGTGTATGATTTTTTTCATATATTGCTGGATCCGGTTTGCTAATATTGTGTGGAGGATTTTAGCATCTAAATTCATCAGGGATATTGGCCTATAATTTTCTTTTTTTGTGTTGTCTTTGCCTGGTTTTGGAATCAGAATTATGCTTGCCTCATAAAAGGAGCTTGGAAGTCTTCCTTCCTCTTGAATTTTTTTTTTTTTTTGTATTTTTCTGAAGCTGGAAACGGGGAGAGACAGTCAGACAGACTCCCGCATGTGCCCGACCGGGATCCACCCAGTACGCCCACCAGGGGTGACACTCTGCCCACCAGGGGGCAATGCTCTGCCCCTCCAGGGCGTCGCTCTGCCATGACCAGAGCCACTCTAGTGCCTGGGGCAGAGGCCAAGGAGCCATCCCCAGCACCCGGGCCATCTTTGCTCCAATGGAGCCTTGGCTGCGGGAGGGGAAGAGAGAGACAGAGAGGAAGGAGGGGGGTGTGGAGAAGCAAATGGGCGCTTCTCCTATGTGCCCTGGCTGGGAATCGAACCCGGGTCCCCCGCACACCAGGCCGATGCTCTACCGCTGAGCCAATCGGCCAGGGCCCCTCTTGAATTTTTTGAAATAGCTTGAGAAGGATAGGAGTTAGTTTTTCTTTGAATATTTGGTAGAATTCACTTGTGAAGCTATCAGGCCCAGGACTTTTCTTTTTTGGGAGTTTTCTGATAACTGTTTCAATCTCATTTGTTGTAATTGGTCTGTTTAGATTTTCTGATTCTTCCAGATTAATTTTTGGAAGATTATATGTTTCAAGGAATTTGTCCATTTCATCTAGGTTGTCTAGTTTTTTGGCATCCAGTGCTTCATAGTATTTTCTTACAATATTTTGTATTTCTGTTGTGTCAGTTATTTCTCCACTCTCGTTTCTAATTTTATTTATTTGAGTCCTCTTCTCTTTTTTTCTTGGTGAGTCTGGTTAAAGGTTCATTGATCTTGTTTACCTTTTCGAAGAACCAGCTCCTGGTTTCATTGATCCTCTGTATTGTTTCTTTAGCCTCTATGTCATTTATTTCTGCTCTGATCTTTATTATTTCCTTCCTTCTACTAGCTCTGGGCTTTACTTGCTGTTATTTTTCTAGTTCTTTTAGTTGTAGGGTCAAGTTGTTTATTTGAGCTTTTTCTAGCTTCTTAAGGTATGCCTGCAATGCTATTCATTGACCAGGTTTTTGGTGTCAATAGTTAACTCAACACCTAACCCTACATCTGAATATTGTCTCCTTTTTTCTAAAAATTTTATAGTTTTGTTTGACATTAAATGATCAATTCTGAGTTGCTTTTTGTGTAAAGTGTGAGACTTGGGTCAAGTTTCTTGCTTTGTTTGTTAAAATGTATGGATGTTTCTCCAAGACCATTTGTTGAAAAGCCTATTTTCATTGAGTCCACGTGTTTATTGCTGGTTTTAAGAAATATGGTTGATTTTTCAATGTTTATCTTGTATTCTGAAAACGTACAGAACTCAGTTATAAGATTTAGGATGTTTTTTGTCGAGTTCTTGGGATTCTCTATGCTATCTGTACCCAAGGGCCATTTTTTCTTTCTCACATTGTGTTGAGTATCAGTGGTGTGAGCAGAATCCTAGCTTGTTTCAGATCTTAGGGAAAAAACAGTCTCATTGAGAATAATGTAGGTATTGTGGGGGTTTTTCTCATTAGGTGAAGAAAGCTTCTCTCTGTTCTTTTTTTCTGAGAGTTTTATTAGGAACGAGTGTTAAAAGTTATCAAATGTTTCTTCTGCATCTATTGATAAAATCATGTGCATTTTCTTCTGTATGCTGTTAATATGGCCATTAGCATTGATTTTCAAATATTGAACCAGACCTGCATATCTGGAATAAATCCTCCTTGGTCAGTGTGCATAATTCTTTTTAAATACTGCATTGTGTAATACTCACTAATACTTTAAGAATTTTGCATCTATACTTTTTGGAAATATTGATCTGCTAGCTTTAATAGTATCTTTGGTTTGGTATCAGGATTATAGAAGCTTCATAAAATGAATGGAAACTGCACTCTCTTCTATATTCCGGAGGAGATTGTGTAGAACTGTGTAGAAATATGATATTTGGTAGAATTCTCTAGTAAAATGACCTGGGCCTGGAATTTTCTTTTGAGAAGTTTTTAAGTTATGAATTTAATTTTCTATATAGTTGTATTTTTCAAGGAAATGGTCTGTTTCACTTAAGTTGTCAAATTATTGTTTGTAGTAATACTTTAACCTTTCGATACTTTCAGGGTCTGGTCCTGTGAAATAGGGATAGGTCCTGTTTCATTCTTCATATTGGTGATTTGTGTCTTTGGACAGTTTTCCCAGAGGTTTGTCAATTTTAACTTTTCAAAGAGCCAGTTCCCTGTTTCATTTTATTTTTTCTATGTTTTTCTGTTTTCAAATTTATTGACCTCGACTCTTATCTGTATCATTTCCTTCCTTCTGATTACTTTGGGTTTATTGTTCTTCTTAGTCTGTGTTTCTGAGATGGAAACTGAGATCGGAGACTATTGCCCCTTTTTTTAATGTAAGCACTAGTGCTACAATTTCCCTATCAGGACTGCCTTAGCTGTGTTCCATACATTTTGATATACAGGTATTGCATTTTCATTGAATTCAATATACTTTTGTCTTGAGACCTCCTCATTGACCCATGGATTATTTAGAAGCATGTCATTTAGTTTGGAGATATTCCTTGTTATTAATTTCTAGTTTGATTCCATTGTGAAGGACACAATGTATGATTTCAATTTTTAAAAATTTTAGAAGTTTGTTTTATTGTCTTTTGGTATATTTTTGGTGGATTTGTCGAAATAACATTCTCCTATTGTTCTGTGAATTGTTCTCTAAATGCCAGTTAGATTCTATTAATTGGTGGTGGTGAAGTCCTCGATATCCTTGTTGAATTTCTGCATAGTCCTTCTATCAGTTACTGAAAGATGCTGTAGTTTTCACTTATAATTGTGGATTCTGTTAATTGGTGGTGGTGGTGGTGAAGTCCTCTATATCCTTGTTAAATTTCTGCCTAATTGTACTATCAATTACTGAAAAGACGCTGTTTTCACTTATAATTGTGGATTTGTTATATCCTATTCAGTCTGTCAGTTTTTGCTTCACATATTTTGCAGTTCTATTGTTTGGTGCACATTTTGAATTATGATGTCTTCTTGGTGGACTGACACTTTCATCATTATATAATGTTCCTGTTTGTGATTTTCTTTGCTCTGAGGTCTATTTTACTTGATAATGACATAACCACTCCTGCTATGTTTTGAATGTTTATTTTTGCATCCTCTTAATTTCAATCAATTGAACAGAAGCACCCCAAAATTTCTTAATCATAGCTTTGGCTACGATTGTTTTTGAAAATATTTCAGGATCAGTGGTAGTTAAAATTTAACTTTGGAAAATTATATTTGGGTTTCTAGGAGTATTTAACCGAAAACCAAGCAGGAAGGAAATGCACAAAGAAACTGAAATTTTAAGTTGTAAAAGAGGAAGCAAAAGGCAACTTTAAATGACCATATAAACCGTCCATGTATTGTTGCTGACCAATTATGAGGAGAATGTATTTAAGCCTTATTTATTAAGAGCATAACGTGTTTTTTGTTTTTTTATTGAAATCCCCTTACATGGCAAATAACCTATATAAGAAAGTTCTGCAAAATATACATAGATGCGATCACTGGTATCCAGTGCTGGAAATTCCCAGTTAGGTACAAACTCAATACTGATTCATTGGTGCACTAAAATAGCCATTTTCTTTTCCTACGGTTTCACAAAACAAAACAAATATGCAATGAAGAAAGGCCCAGCGTTCCTACTTTGCTTTCGGTTAACTTAATTCCTTTCTGTTACCATTCAAGGCCAGAATGCCGAGATAGTGGCGGCTCTGGCAGCTTGGGTCTTCTGGCGACAGCCCTGCCCCTACTTGTACTCTATTCACTACAGTACATGCTGTTTGTTCTAGCACAGTAAATCTAACAAAAGGAATTTTAGGTATAAACATGTACGTGCATATTTGAGGTAGAACCTATCATGGTTTTATATAGTAACAAAAAATTGAAACGTCACTTGGTATAACCATAATGTCGTCAGCATTGTGGCGTCATGCCTATAGATGTATTAAGGCGAGCACAGTCATTCAAGTTTCTTTAGGTGGTGTAAAGCCCAGGTAAGTTTTCAGCGAGTGACACCAACCCGCTGAGGCCGATAAGACACCTCGGAGGAAGACACCGGGCCGTTAGGAAACACGTGGAGGGCCGCGCTCGCGTCAGGCGACGGACCCGAAGCTCTAACCTCAATCCTCTAGCTTGCCATGAAGGCCCCGCCTACTCCTCAGCCCTGGGGGCCTTGGAAGGGGCGTGGCCAATGGGGTGAAGCGTGGGAAATGCGCATGCGCACTCACTCGGGACCCAGTCAATTAGGCAACAATCAATCTCGCGAGGGTTGGAAGTCGGTGGCGTAGGTAGGTGTCCTGGCTCCTGGCGAGGTAGATGATCTCGACCGAAGAAGACGAGGTGGCGAACTTGTTTCCTCGCCTCGGTCTTTCTTGGGCTTTCTTTTCCCTCTCCCCCAACTCTCCGCCCTCCTGTAAATCAGCCCGCCTTTCCTGACCTCAGTGACCCGGGTGACCCCGCCCACTCTGGTCGACGTGATTCCCGCCGTGAGGTAAGCGGCGGCCGAACCCGAGCCCGGCGGAAGTGGAGGACGACTAGAGCGGGAGGCTGCTGCGCTCCGCTCCGCTCAGGCTCAGCGCGGAGCCCCGGCGCCGGGGGCACTGGGGCGGCTCTCCCTCCCTCTCTCCATCAGCCCGGTGCGACGCAGCCTCCCAGGCCTAGGCCTCCGCGCCGCGCTCGGCCTCCGGCAGCTGCGGGTGACGCAGACGGAACAGCATGTCGTCCGCCGCCGAGCCTCCGCCGCCCCCGCCTCCCGAGAGCGCGCCTTCCAAGCCCGCAGCCGCGGCCGCCAGCAGCGGGGGCAACAGCAGCAACAAAGGCGGCCCCGAGAGCGTCGCGGCCCCGGCGGCTCCCTCCGCGGCCGGCTGCGGCCCCGCGGACTCCGAGATGGAGGTGAGGGCGGCGCGGGGTCCCTGCCTGCGTGCGTGTGAGCGGTCGGACGCGGAGCGGCTGCCTCCCCGCGCCCCGCTCGCCCTCGGGCCCGGCGGACCAGAGCCGGCGCTTCCACCGTGCAAGCCGCTCTGTGCCTCTGACCTGCCCGCACGGCCCGGGGCTTTCTGGCTCTGGCGAGTTCTCGCGGATCTTGCCAGATCTTCGCTCTCATTAAACAGATGTTCTTGATTACTGAGGCGGAGAGGGAGCTACCCGTCCGTTTGTTTTTTTCCTCCTTGGACCCCTATCGTTCCTCCGCCATCTCCGAATCTAGGCTTCAGTTCTGCTAAACTTGGTGGAAGGGTGCGGGTGCCTCCCCTTAGGAGCAGGGGAGAGACGGGGTAGGGGGCGTATAGGACGCGGCGTGTCCTGGGACTGGGCCTCCTCTTAATCCCGGTGCTTGCGGGGGCGGCATCTGCTCTGGGTAGAAAACAATGGCGAGAGCTGAGGGCCGAGTGTGCACTGGGACTGAGCGCGGCGCAGCTGCTCGGGGAAGGGGCTGGCGGCCCCTCCCGGGCACCGCTCCGTAGGGGGGGCGGAGACCAGCTGTCCCGGACCCCTGTCTGTGAGAAGGGAGTGGGTGGGTGAATCTATGAGGAGGTCGGGGTCGGTTGATGGGCTTTCAGTTTAGCTCAGTTCCTCTTTGGGGGCCTTGGTCTTTTATTTTGAAAATTGGTGCTGCTCTCCGCCGAGCCTGCCCCCCGGGTTGGGTTGGGCCATGGGATGGGGAGCGTACTGGGGTGGGGGCAGAGATAAGGGAGCGCCAGGCGGGTCTCTTGGGTGTGTTCCAAGGCTTTGCGATGTCCGGGAACAAAGTGCTTCCTTCTTCCAAATTTTATTCTTGGCCTTCGATTTCGATCTGTTCAGGCTGTAAGCCCAAAGGTTTCTGGGATTTTTCCATTCTTGGATAGGCAGACTGGAGGTCTACGACTCTAGAAATGAACCTTGATGCAGAATTAACACAGTAAGGAAACGGTAGCGCCATTTACCGTGGAAACATTTGGCGCAGTAGTTGATTTGGTTACCTAAGGTCTCATTTAGGGTGAAGTAACATTGTGGTTTACTGGTTTTTGAGAGAACTTTTAGTGATTAGGTAGGTTTTAGTGGACTAGGACATCTGACACACGTACTGGGGTTTTCAATGATTTGAGGTATGTCTCAAATTCTTATCTGCTGTTACCTGTTATTTTCCTCTTAAGGTTTTAAATGGTTCTTTTGGATTTCCAGGGCTGTTAAATCTGCTCCATGGCGTTGAAGGGGATTTGAACATCTGTGACACTGAAATTGTGTCTAAATGAGCAGCTCGTTGCAAAGTGATGGTCATAGTATTCATTAGCTTCTCAAAAGGATCTCATTTAAATTTTGGAACAACTAATGTCTTGCTATAAGAGATCTTATTTAAGTATCAGAAACCAGTATTTTAAACCCTAAACTAAATATGTATTTTGTTAAGTTGCTGTTTTTGTTTTTTTTATGCATATGTTTTTCAGTTGCTTTTTGAAAGGTTTAAGTAGGAATATTGATCTGGTAACTACAAGTACGGTATGAAGTCAGTGGTATTTTTGTTTGCCTGGTGAAGAAAGTAGAACTTGTCGTAGAACCTAGGTCTGGCTCCAAGACTGACCCTTTTCCAACACTGTGCCCAGTCATTGTACAAAAAAGGGTAGTTAACAATTTCATTTACTGAATAGTGATTTAGTTATTTTTAAGTCTCAGTTTAGAAATATCAGTAATCTAATTTTTTATCAATCTCTTTTCATTGAATAGTTGTAATTTTGATTTTTTCTTTTCACATAGTGTGGTTTTTTTTATCTTTTAAAATGAATGTACCTTTAACTTTTTTTTAACTGAATTTAGAAGTCATTGAGGTTTACTTGTAAAAACTAAGTTGGAACATACATGCATAATAATACCGATAATATGTTTCACAGTTGAAAGAAAAAAATTTATTGCTCTTTTCTTGTTTGAAAGTAGAATTTAAGGTAGGTTCCCCCCCCCAGAATAAAAAAATAATGAAGTCTTGCATTCATAATTTTTTTCTGACAAAGCTGACTTTCCTAGAAGTTTAGCTAGCTTCCTATGTAGTTAGGAAGCAGTCTCGTCTTTTAGTGTGGTCTTTGGGCACAGTGGATGGAGCCTGTCTTTGTTCATCCTCGTTTCCAATATTGACCAGACTGAGAGCCATACTACACGTGCCTATTCATACAACCTCAAGACTTGGAGTCCAAACTTTTTTTATTAACTGTGAAAGAAATAATAATTACATTTAGAGAGCATATTTTTAGGGTATATTTGTTTTTTGTTTTTGTGTTTTGTATTTTTCCGAAGTTGGAAACGTGGAGGCAGACAGACTCCCGCATGCGCCCACCGGATCCACGCTGGCACGCCCACCAAGGGGCGATGCTCTGTTGCAACCAGAGCCATTCTAGCACCTGAGGCAGAGGCCACAGAGCCATCCCCAGCGCCGGGGCCATCCTTGCTCCAGTGGAGCCTTGGCTGCGGGAGGGGAAGAGAGAGACAGAGAGGAAGGAGAGGGGGAGGGGTGGAGAAGCAGATGGGCGCTTCTCCTGTGTACCCTGGCCGGGAATTGAACCCAGGACTCCTGCACACCAGGCCGATGCTCTACCACTGAGCCAACTAGCCAGGGCCTTTAGGGTATATTTGACCTTTTAAAGTACCATTTTGTGAGGTAGGTTAGGTAGATGGCTTTGTCATTTTTCCTTGCGGAGACCAGATTTGTGATGAGATCAGGTTACACAAGTGCTTGAAGGTTAGCAGTGAAGTTAGACTTGAATTTAGATCCTTTGACTTTCTTATTCTAGTACTCTATCGGCCCCTGCCCCGCAACTTTTTAATCACAGTTTTATTTTACTATGTATTACAAGCACAAATTTGTATACCAATGAAAATTATATTTACCAGCTATTCTTTTGTTTTTTTAAATGGATGATTAGAGTTTTGCAGTGTAGAAGTTAATGCTGTTTTTTTGTGATGTGGCATTTTTAACATCGGGGTGATTACCTTTGCAAGAATAGCACTGTTTATTACCAATGTAGGAATCAGATTGTATTTGATTTAGGCTACATAAGAAATTTTTTTGTAATATTCCAAAAGATGGAAATCAGGGTGACTGCTACTTTCCAGGTACTGTAATTTTACAATTAAAAAAAAAAACCATTTTCTTCACTTTTTATATTATTTTATTTGATTTCATAAATAATTTTTTTGATTAGAAAAGAGACAGATTTGCTGAATGTAATTTTGTTCTAAGATGTTATGGATAATCTTCATTTTGTTTTTGGCAGTAGTCATGCAGTTTACATTTTTGGGTTAAATAGGTTGTGTCATTTTGTTACTTCAAGGTTTCCTGTCAAGTTAGGTGACAGCAGTATAAGTATCCAGGAAGTTTCAGACAGAAATATATTACTTAGAATGTGTTTTGGAGCAGAAATCAGTCTAATGATGGTATGTTGACCATTCTTGACCAACAGTCCATGATTTCTTTACTCCTACCAGGAAGTATTTGATGAGGCGTCTCCTGGAAAGCAAAAAGAAATCCAAGAACCAGACCCAACCTATGAAGAAAAAATGGTATGTTTTACATATACGAATAGAGTCTATAATGATAACTTTTGATTGAATGGTAATTTTTTGATTGAATGTACAAAATTTCTATGTTTAATTTTTATAATTGAAGCACAAATAGCCAATTAAGATGTGTGTAATGTGGGGATACTATGACTTTTGTATTTTATCTGCCTATACAAAGCAAATACAGAAGTATTACATGAATTCACATAACATTTTGTAACTATATGGATTATGTTACCCCGTTCATTTTAAGTTATAGCATCATTGAGATGAGTTCAAGACCAGAGAAGTTGTTTTTAAAGAGAATAATATGCTCCTTGCCCATAGCATTCAATATGTATGGTTTCTTTACAGAAGAGAACATGATGTTGTACTTGAATCTTAAAGACCCAGCTCACATTTTTCATCTTCTAGGAAAGTGTTTTGTACGTTGACTTGACTTTTATTTGTTTGTTTATTGGTGAGAGAGGAAGAGGGAAGCATCAACTCATTCCATTTAATCTGTGCCATTGCTTGCTTATATGCGCCCTGACCAGGGCTCCAGCTGATAACCTCCTTGCTCAGGGCAGTGCTCTATCCACAGCACCACTGGCCAAGAACTTTAAATATAAATTCAGATTCATAACTTGTTAAATAATATCCCTCCACAGCACAGTGTGCTCCTTAATGGTAAGAGCAGTGTCTTAATCTTCCAGTCTTCAGCACGCAGAGCAATGTCTGGCACACAGATTTTTTTTTTTTTAATTTTTCTTTTTTTTTTATTTATTCATTTTTAGAGAGGAGAGAGGGTGAGAGACAGAGAGAGAGAGAGGAAAGAGAGACAGAGAGAAAGAAGGGGGAGGAGCTGGAAGCATCAACTCCCATATGTGCCTTGACCAGGCAAGCCCAGGGTTTTGAACCGGCGACCTCAGCATTTCCAGGTCGACGCTTTATCCACTGTGCCACCACAGGTCAGGCCACAGATTTTTTTTTAAGTAGGAGGAGAGGAGATAGTTACGCAGACTCCCACATGTGCCCCAACTGGGATCTACCTGGCAGCCCCTGTCTGGGGGCAATGTTCAGTTAACTGAGCTATCCTGAGCACCTGAGGCTGATGCTTGGACCAGTAGAGATGGTGGCTATGAGAGGGAAGAGAAGGAGAAAGGGGAGAGGGAAGAGGAGAGAAGCAGATGGTGGCTTCTCTTGTGTTCCTTGACTGGGAATTGAACCTGGATGTCCATATGCCGGGCCAACTGGCCAGGGCTTACAGTAGATTTTAACTAAAAAATATTTGTTTTGAAAATTTCTCCGTATCACTTTGACATTCTCTTTAAGATCATTAAATATTTTTTAATCTCTTAAACACAAAATCCTAAAAATATAGGATGTTTATTTTATGAACACAGTGTGCGTAGTACATATAATTTATGTAAAAATCTAAGTGATTTATGGTATATGATTTTTAGTGCATTTTTATATGTGTACACCTGTAACTGTCTTATCTCATTTGTTTGCTGTCAAACTTATTTAAAGAAAAAAATATTTGCCAGTTTTACTTTTTCCATTCATTCCTTTAACTGACACAATTTAAATTCTGTGATGAACACTGATTATTGACCACTCCTCAAATTTCTGTGCTTGCCATGAGAGACCCTTTATTCTTTGATGATATCCTATTTACTTGACTGTACCTTTGTCCTTCATTACATTCTGACCATTTCTTCTTAGACATTTTGAACTTTATCATTGGGTTTCATCTGCCATATTTATTTATAGCCCAGATGCCTTCAACCATTGTATTCTCATTTACTTATTGGACATTTAAGTCCCTTTAGTACCTCTTAGTAATATCCAACGCTGAATTTATTATGTCCACACATCTATTTAGTGTCTTTTCTATAAATTTCTTTTTTTAAAGATTTTATTTATTGATTTAGAGAGAGGAGAGGGAGAGAGAGAGAGAAAGAGAGAGAGAAAGAGAAAGGATGGGGGAGGGAACGGGAAGCATCACCTTGCTTCCTGTGTATGTGCCTTGACCAGGCAAGCCCAGGGATTCAAACCAGCGACCTCAGCCTTACAAGTTGACGCTTTATCCACTGCACCACCGCAGGTCAGGCAGTGTCATTTCAATGAATGAATGTTTCTCTGTCCATGAAAATACCTCATAATTTTAATGTCTTGTAAGTTTAATCTCATAAATACTATTTCTTTTGTCTTTTCTCCTATTACTCTACTTCAGTGTTCTTTTACTGCATGGTTTATTTCATTGGTTTATTTACCTCCTGTCTTTTGATCTGGCCTCTTCCAAATCTCTTCATATTTTTGCAACATAATAGTTGATGACAAATGGATGATGTATTGAAGGTTTTCAGTGGGTCTTTTACAGTTTTTTTCATCTTCATGTGGTCTTAATGCAAACTGGCATCTCTTCCAAGACTCCTAATTGTATTTCCTTTTTCAAAATCATGATCTTCACTTAACAGTTTTCTTCTCAGCAAGCTCCCATATCATCTGCTAGTTCCTACTCATAGATAACTCTTGATATCCATCCACTCTTCATTCTTCAACCCATGATGCTAGGTGCTGTTTGAGTAAATGAAATAATAGTGCTGATTGTACCAGAATAAATTTGTGGTTTCTTGCTCTCTGGCCTTTCAGTATTTATTAACAACGGTCACATTTATTTAGCCATTCCTAAACTTGTCCACTCTATTTAAGCTTTCTTCTCCGTATCTGCCAGCACCTTTATTTTGTTTTCCTCCACAAAGAATTTCAGGTCTGTCTTAACTTTATTTTCTCTCTGTTTCCAGACATATATGGCCTCTGCTGTCCTAAGTCATTTCCTCCTGTATCTGAGAAAGAAGCTTTTCCAAGTCTGTTGATTTTAAAATTCATTTCTTTCAGGTTCCTGATTTTATTCTAACGTTTCTGATTTTCAGGAACAACAGTGAAATGTAGTTTTTCTCCCTTTACTTTTCTTTAATACCTCAAGTCATTTTTATTTTAACCATCTCATTATCTCATTGCCTGTTTTTCCACTTAATCTTTGTCACAGCTCTACTGAAAGTTTATTAAGCGATCTGAATTCCTTGGTTTTTTTGCAACTAGTTTGTAACCCCACCAATACTTGAATGACTGCATAGTGGGAATTTTGAAATCATTGTGTAGACTCCCTGGTAAAACTTATACTTAATTCCTTAAGGCAATACTCAGACTTGATTATATAGAAGGTAATAAAAATCCTTGGATATTTTTGACCTGTGTGTCATGAATAACACTTTGAAAACATATTACCTTGGACATGTGGAGCCATTAGAGGCTTTTGAGCATTAGAGAGGTTTGCTAATGTCTAAGAAGGATGAGCCCTTCCCCTTTCTGTGTTGAGACATAGCCCCTCTTAGGGTTTTCCTGATCACCCTCGTGATCAGGAAAAAACCTGAGCGCCGTTCTCACCTTCCATCTCCCCCCATACCTTTATTTTACTTCTATCATTCATCACCTTCTGACAGCCTTACATAATTTGCCTACTGTTTCTTTTTAATCTTGGACTTCATAAAGAGACCACAGTGCCTTTTCTGATAGACACACGAGTATCTGTTAAACAGCTACTTAAGATGATAATGTAGAAGAAGTGAAGAATATTCAGTGATTTGAATACTGTAGAACAGCTTTTACCTTAAACTATCTAGGTTCTGATTTATTTCCAGAGAGTATTTCTCTTGATTCCAAACAATTAAAATAATTGAATAGTCTTTTCAAACCCAGCATCTTCTAGTTGCATGTCCTTGGCTTTTCTCCTATTGCATATGAATTAAGAAATGTAACTGTGCAAAATACACACACGCACATATATATATCTTGCGTAGTTCAGTACATTAAAACAGTTTATAAGATGTCAAAACAACTGAAGCTTGTCATCTTTAGTACATTACTAGGGAGAATCATGTTATTAGCTTATTAATGGTGCATATTGGGCTACTTCAAAGACTCATTTTTTGCCTTAAAACTTTCTCACCATGTGCTTTCAGTTTTTATATTGGTGTGAGTTTTTTAAATTGTATTTTCCTTTGAAAATACATAGCTGTTATAACACTATGTGTTTGAATACCTCTGGTGTTTGCTTTGCTAGGTAAAATATCTTTGTAACTTACTGTAAAACTGACATTTCAACATTTATAGGCAGAGATGTTGAATAACTGGTTTCTCTATTTGTTGAGCTCTTGTTTCCTCTTTTTATAACCAAACTGCTAATGTGTTTGTAAAGGGTTTGTTGCCTAAAGACTAGATTTCATTATATTAATTTTTATGGAAACTTGATTTCAGTGATCTTAATTTTTTGTTCAAATTCTTTCTCTTGATGTGATAATAAGGAACATTGTGAAGTGTCAGATGTTAGATACGAAAGGAAGAAATAGTATTAAGAACTGCATTGGGTTAATGAGTAATGAATGAATTTAATAGATGTTTTTCATGTCTGGTACCTTTGTAAAATTGGCATAGCCTAACTGATAAGTGACAGGTGCAGTTTTCCCCTTTTGAACAAATTCACTTGTATGACAAAATGTCTTTTAATTTTGTATTTGATATTTTTTGGACAGCTCCATTGAAGTATAATCTATACAGAACAATTTTAAGTTTGTGATTCAGTAAGTTTTGGTATATCTATGCAGTCACTTCACCACCACCACCACAATTATGATGTAAAATAGTCCCCTTGTCCCCACAATATTTGTTCCTTCCCTCTTCCCTTAGCCACTTCATATCTGCTTTCTATCATTAAAATTTCATATAAGAAGAATCATACAGTGGCATAGTCTGTTGTGATAGGTTTCTTTTATGGAGCATAATGCTTCTGAAACTCACCCATGTTGCGTGTATCAGTAGTTCCTTATTGCTGTGTTCATTGTCTGGGGGCATGTTGAAACTTTGATTTCTGAAGTGCATCTTATTTTTTTTGCAGCAAACTGACCGAGCAAATAGATTTGAGTATTTATTAAAGCAGACAGAGCTGTTTGCACATTTCATTCAGCCTGCTGCTCAGAAGACTCCAACATCACCTTTGAAGATGAAACCAGGGCGCCCACGAATAAAAAAGGATGAGAAACAGAACTTGCTATCAGTTGGCGAGTGAGTAATAATAATGGTTCATACTCATAGTTGAGCCAATTTTATTTTTGATAATCGTAATTAGAAGCATAAAATCATTTCAT
Source organism: Saccopteryx bilineata (assembly GCF_036850765.1). Classification (NCBI taxonomy): domain Eukaryota; kingdom Metazoa; phylum Chordata; class Mammalia; order Chiroptera; family Emballonuridae; genus Saccopteryx; species Saccopteryx bilineata. The sequence continues at coordinate 188,468,298 of NC_089490.1, read as the reverse complement.
TTAAAAAATTGTTTTAGTTCTGTTCTTTATTTGTCCCCTGTTGGTTAGGCAGGATATAGTCATACATGTATAAATAAATAAAAAAAGCCCTGCAGTGCCTTCCTTTTTTATAGCATTATACAGTTTGTGGATTGCAACAACAGTAAGGAGTAGGGAATTCAATGGCATGCTCTTCCTTAAAGAGGAAACATGCACAGGTTAAGTGGCCTGTTTAACATAACGTACAAGTAATTAGAATAATTCAGGTTTGAATTTAGATCTTGTGGTGTGCTCTAGCCTATTCCAAAGCACATACCAGCTTTAAGGGTATTACTTTTAAATTTCTGTTGGTCTCTAGAATGTTGTGATGATTTATGCCATAGCAACTTGTTATGTATTTAGTTGTCTTTACATAAATCGGCGTGGCAAGTTGTATGCCATCCTTAGGTGGTTGTTCAAAATGTGTAAAATAACTGTTACATGTTTAATTTATATTGTGATTTAGATTTTTTTGTACTAGTTGGGTAACTTAAGATGTTTAATAATAATGAATAGACTTAGGGCACTCTCAGCTCTCTGAATGGCCATGTGAAAATGAAATGCGGTAAGGAATGAAAATACTCAAGTTTACCTAAAAGAGGAAATTATGGATTTATCAACCATCTTAAATTTACTATACATTAACAAAAACATAAGAAGTATCATCTCTGTCTGAAGGAGGCTATCATCAAAAAGCAAAAACATAAGACCTCATTTTATTTGGATTTTCCACTCGTCCAATGGATCTTATTCCTTATCTGTTGTATGTAAGTAGAGTGCTGATATTTTAACACTTAAAAACCTTCATAGCCCTGGCCGGTTGGCTCAGCGGTAGAGCGTCGGCCTAGCGTGTGGAGGACCCGGGTTCGATTCCCGGCCAGGGCACACAGGAGAAGCGCCCCTCCGCCGCGCTTTCCTCTCTGCCTCTCTCTTCCCCTCCCGCAGCTAAGGCTCCATTGGAGCAAAGATGGCCCGGGTGCTGGGGATGGCTCTGTGGCCTCTGCCCCAGGCGCTAGAGTGGCTCTGGTCGCAACATGGCGACGCCCAGGATGGGCAGAGTATCGCCCCCTGGTGGGCAGAGCGTCGCCCCGTGGTGGGCGTGCCGGGTGATCCCGGTCAGGCGCATGCGGGAGTCTGTCTGACTGTCCCTCCCTGTTTCCAGCTTCAGAAAAATGAAAAAAAAAAAAAAAAAACCTTCATAAGAGAGAACTTTGTACTTCAGATGTATTTAAATTGTTTCAGACTTAAGTTTACAGCTGTTTAAGTGGCATCAACCTCATCTGGAAATGTGAACTCTAGTGGATGTTGTAATAGGATAATCAGTATGGTGTCATGAAAAACACTTCCTGTAGTAAATATAAAATTGTTCAGCTTGATCTACTTGTTAGGGTTATTGGGGGGAAAGACTCAGTTAATAGATTTCTTCTCTACTCTTGGTAGAATTAAGCTATAAATTAGATTTAGAGTTCATAGGAGTGTCGTAATTTGCTCTTTGCTAATTAAATGAAAACACTGAAAGTATAAAGGTATAAAATTAGATACTTCAGAGTTGAGAAGTAAGTAGTTTAGTAACTTAAACCCTTCAGAGATTAAGAAATCTGGTGATATTATAACTTCAGAAAATTAGTTTTTAAAGGGATGTATATGACTCAGGATATCAAATCTGGGATTGTGTTTAAAAAGCTTTGAGTAATTCTGATGAATCTACTAGAGTCATTGCTCCTAAGTATCTAATCTGAATTTTCTACAGTTTTTGGTGAAAATTAGTTTTTAAAATGTGATTTCTGAAACTATTTTTTTTTTCTGGCAAAAATACTTAAAAAAGTAACTTCGAAATACAAATTAGGAAGTTTTACTGGCTGCGTGTTTCCTTGACAGTAAATGGTCACATTTAAGTTTATCAGGTTCTGGTTAACTTAGGTATTACAGTACTTTAAGAATTCTGTATTTTAGGAAACTGTGTAGAACAATTCAGTTTAAATTTACTAAATATTTCTACTGTTCACTTTCTTAATCTTAATTTAGTTGCCTGTTGAAAATTACTATTGTGGGTCTTGGTCACCTAACTTGGCTGTTGACGTTGAAATAGTAGCAGCTAGTTAAAACTGAAGCCCAAAACCCTCCCACTTGATTTTCTTTTATTCTCCACAGCTACCGACACCGTAGAACAGAGCAAGAGGAGGACGAAGAACTGTTAACAGAAAGCTCCAAAGCAACCAATGTTTGTACTCGGTTTGAAGACTCTCCTTCATGTATGTTGTACACACTTTATTACTGGAGTTTTAAGAAAATCTTCTAGATTTTCTTTATGACATCCTTGAGTTCATGTTTTGGATTTATCTTGGCTATAATTTATAAAGGGAATTTTTAATAATCTTTTGAAATTTACTGATTGTGAAGTAAACCAGATTTTTTTATTTTATGGAAATGATAGTATTTTAGTGATAGTGGTGCTGTATTTCAGAGGGGCACAAATTGCCATTGTATTTATTGTCTGAATGAGGAGGTAAAACTGGAGATAGTTTTTGCTTTATATTTGTCCCAGGTAAGAAAACTAATGTATTAAAAAGGGCACTTGAAGAATTTTGCTTGTTCATTTTCCTATTTTGCACTGATTTCCTTTAAATCTTTTTTTTGACCTTTGTTAGTGGTTTTCTAGAAGGAAGCATGGTTAGCCAGGTTTTGGTTTTACCCGTGTGCTCTTGATCTGTTCAGTGGCACAGAAGCTTCCATTTATCTTTGCTGAAGCCTAGTGTTTTCTTCCCACCTTCCTCTGTATCACGTGATGACTAGTTTGTGTGATCATAGTAGTTGTGAGTGAAAAAAATTACTAAGGTCAGTATAGAATATGCTATTTGGATTTGTTTTCCAGTTGCTGTTAACCTGAATTCTTAGCAAGTCAGTCCTCAGGCAGACAGGATCTGGCCAGAAATTCAGCAGTCTACTTGTGCGCCTTTACTTTTGTGGAGGTGGGGCTATATGGAGTTCTTTCTCAGTTTCCATTTCTTTTCATGAAGCTAGAAGTCAGAGACAGTTGTGTGATACAAGAGAGAAGGAAATTCAGTTGTCTGCCTTATTTCTTCCTCACATTCCAACATTGTAACTAGCTTTCTCAGCTTTGGGTAGCTTTTCATCCTAAAATAGTGCTTTTAAAAGGAGGATGGGATACTGAATATACTAATTTAAAAAAAAATCAGATGATTATGATGTGTATATACTTGGTAATTGTGGAGGGGGATATGTAGTAAACCAAGAAAGAAATACTGTCTGTGTAGGAACTCTTTTTAAAGTGATTTATGAAGGGTAAAGGAAAAACTATCTCTTTTATTTCCGTATTTCCCCTTAGTTAGGAGGAATATAAAACCCTCAGAGAACCTCTGTTTGGTTCATCCTAGAAGGTAAAACACTTGGTTAGGAACATTTGTGATGAACTTAGAAAAGGAAATGGAGCCCTGGCCGGTTGACTCAGTGGTAGAGCGTCGGCCTGGCGTGCAGGAGTCCCGGGTTTGATTCCTGGCCAGGGCACACAGGAGAAGCACCCATCTGCTTCTCCACCCCTCCCCCTCTCCTTTCTCTCTGTCTCTCTTTTCTCCTCCTGCAGCCGAAGCTCCATTGGAGCAAAGTTGGCCCGGGCGCTGAGGATGGCCCATGGCCTCTGCCTCAGGTGCTAGAATGGTTCTGGTTGCAACAGAGCGATGCCCCAGACGGGCAGAGCATTGCCCCCTGGTGGGCATGTCGGGTGGATCCTGGTCGGGCACATGCGGGAGTCTGTCTGACTCCCTCCCCGTTTCCAACTTCAGAAAAATACAAAAAAAAAAAGAAGGAAATGGAGTCCAGGTCTCCAGGACAAGTGCATGAGTAACACAGGAAATGGGTGGTTGGGTGGGCTTTCTATCTGTAGTCATGTTTCCTGCACTTGGTCATCTTTCCTATCCACCTACTCCTGGTCCTCTCAGACCACAGCAGCTGCTTCCAGAGACTTGCCAGTTTCCCATTCTAAAACCTAGTAAAAGAAAGTCAGAGTGAACCCATGTGCCCTCTTAAACCTCTGAGTATCAGTTGAAGAATACTGTCTACCTATATTTCTTGTATTTAACATGTGCATTGTGTTTTCTCTTTTGTTCTTAGATGTAAAGTGGGGTAAACTGAGGGATTATCAAGTCCGAGGATTAAATTGGCTCATTTCTTTATATGAAAATGGCATTAATGGTATCCTTGCAGATGAAATGGTATGTGTTTGGTAGTATTCAAGGAGGTTATATTTTGTAATTTAAAATATTTTATACCATTAAGTTTGTAAAAGTGAAGTCAGTATAACAGTTTTGTTGATTATAATCTAGAACTGTTAGCAAACTAGTTCTTTGTCAAACTGATGTAAGCAGCTTGCTTTTGTTGCAGAAATGGGATCTAGAATTCAATTGTGAGTAATTTTTTTATTATCTGTGTAATACATTTTTAAAAATATATTTTGAAAAACATTCTTCTGGTTGACTTTTGTAATAGTCAACCATTACAACAAATTTGGCCATTTCCTCCACTTTTTTAAAAAAACAGGTGAGGTAATTGAATGTTTAATTTATCATCTATAACTATTTTTCCAGGGTGGCAGTTTATATAGTTCTCTCATAAAATGTTTCATCTCTTGTTGTTAAACATTTCCATCTACCTGTAGTACTAAAACACTTGATTTCTCAGAGAAAGCATGGAGCCAAAAGAAATGGGTTGTTTCAGTTCTAGCTCTTCTGGGTGACCTTGGAAAAGTCATTTAAACTTCTGGGCCTTATCAGGATGGTAAGATAGTACCTCCCGCATAGACTTGTTTAAGATTAAACAATACAACATTCATAAACTTGACATATACCTAGTTTTTGCCATTTGTTAGCTTTTAGAAACACATAGATTTGCTTTTAAATGTCCCTTTATATGTCAGGAAGTATAATTATGGAAATCTGTTTTGTTTTTGTTTTTAACTGCTTTGTGGTTATTCTGAAATTTTTCAGGGCCTGGGAAAGACTCTTCAAACAATTTCTCTTCTTGGATACATGAAACACTATAGAAACATTCCTGGCCCTCATATGGTTTTGGTTCCCAAGTCTACATTACACAACTGGATGAGTGAATTCAAGAGATGGGTACCAACCCTGAGGTCTGTTTGTTTGATAGGAGATAAAGAACAAAGAGTAAGTTTCTAGTATTTTTGGTATTAAAAGAATTTTTTTTTTTTGTATTTTTCTGAAGCTGGAAACGGGGAGAGACAGTCAGACAGACTCCCGCATGCGCCCGACCGGGATCCACCAGGCACACCCACCAGGGGCGATGCTCTGCCCACCAGGGGGCAATGCTCTGCCCCTCCGGGGCATCGCTCTGCCACGACCAGAGCCACTCTAGTGCCTGGGGCAGAGGCCAAGGAGCCATCCCCAGCGCCCGGGCCATCTTTGCTCCAATGGAGCCTTGGCTACGGGAGGGGAAGAGAGAGACAGAGAGGAAGGGGGGGGGTGGAGAAGCAAATGGGCACTTCTCCTATGTGCCCTGGCCAGGAGTCGAACCCGGGTCCCCCGCACGCCAGGCCGACGCTCTACCGCTGAGCCAACCGGCCAAGGCTGGTATTAAAAGAATTTGAATTCAGTTTTGGCAGAGGGGGATAGCTAGAGGAGGGATAAAAGAGCAGGGGTCCAATAATAAACTTGGTCTTTACAAATACTAGTAATTTGTAGTATTGTCTTGGTTAAGAATCATATGGGGGGGATTGTAGACTATAGAGAACTATAAGGATATAGTTTGTTTCTTCTTTTGCATGTGGTTGTATAAACTCAGAGGCTGTGTTCTCATTCTAGTAGCATTTTCTTGTTTATAAAAGAAGACAAATGTGTGAAGTGGTTGGAAATTTAAGGAGCCAGATTTTTAGATTGATGCATATAATGGTTATAGTCATACAACAGGATTTTTTGAGTCAGTTATAGTTATATGGTGAGTTGGTATGATAGCTATAGAAATAAGTTAAAATGTAGAACAATTGACACATCCTTTTAGAGAAGTAATGGAAATGATACTATTAAAAATAAAAAGTTTAGATTTGAAAATTTATTCAAGCTGTATTGAAAGATTATGTACTAAATTTTGTTTTTCTTTCATTTGGTTATCAGTAATAATGGTTATCAGTAATAATTCTAGGGTGGTTTTTTTTTTTTTTTTTCATTTTTCCGAAGCTGGAAACGGGGAGGCAGTCAGACAGATACCTGCATGCGCCCTACAGGGATCTACCCGGTATGCCCACCAGGGAGCAATGTTCTGCCCCTCTGGGGTGTCGCTCTGTTGCATCCAGAGCCATTCTAGCACCTGAGGCAGAGGCCACAGAGCCATCCCCAGCGCCCGGGCCATCTTTGCTCCAATGGAGCCTCGCTGCGGGAGGGGAAGAGAGAGACAGAGAGGAAGGAGAGGGGGAGGGGTGGAGAAGCAGATGGGCGCCTCTCCTGTGTGCCCTGGCCGGGAATCGAACCTGGGACTCCTGCACGCCAGGCTGACGCTCTACCACTGAGCCAACCGGTCAGGGCGGGTTTTTTTTTTTGTTTTTTTTTCTTACATTAAGTATTTTCACTTACCAAATTACTTTTTATGTTTTGGAGACCGACTGTTTACTCTTTGCTTTACTTTTCTCACTTATAAAATGAGAATAGTAATAAATAGTAATAGCAATGTTTTAATACATTCATAAACATGAAAGACAGGAAAATGCTTACTGCAAACTATCCTTCAGTCCACTGTCTTTTTTTTTTTTCTTAAGTGAGAAGTGGGGAAGCAGGGAGATAGGTTCCGCATGTACCCCGACTGGAACCCACCCAGCAGGCTCCGCTATGCGGCGATGCTCTGCCTATCTTGGGCCATTGCTCAGCAACCGAGCTATTTTAGTGTCTGAGGCAAGGCCATGGAGCCATCCTCAGCACTCAAGGACAATTTGCTCCAACTGAGCCATGGCTGCAGGAGGGGAAGAGAGAGGTAGAGAGGGGGGAGAGGGGGAGAGATGGAGAAGCTGATGGTTATTCCACCTGTGTGCCCTGACTGGGAATCGAACCTGTGACATCTACACACAGGGCCAATACTCTACCACTGAGCCAGCAGGCCAGGGTTCACTTTCTTTATGTCAGAACTCTCCACCCCTTCAACTTTGCCTAAACCCATCTCCTTAGAATCTCAGGACCTAGTAGAATTAAAGGAAGAAAACATTTTAAGAATCTTAAATTTTCCAATTTTTTTCCTAAATGGCTTTAACACTTACATGATTAATGACGTTATCTTTAGTGATAAGAAAGCTTTTAGCGGTTCTCAACCTGTGGGTCGCAACCCACAGATTGAGAACCGCTGGCTAGATTCTTGCATAATACAGATCAGTGTTTTTCAATTACCAGTCTGCCAGAAATTTATTGTGGGTCCACGAGTTAACCACCCTGCAGACTTCAGGATCCATGGTTGAAAAACACTGATATAGATAACTCTAGCCCTTTTTATTATTCCCACTCCTCTTATACATTAGATTGCTTATTGTTAACACACTTAATGTATAGTTTATATCTGTATTATGTATTTTTTTGTCTTGCTACACAGGCTGCTTTTGTCAGAGATGTTTTATTACCAGGAGAATGGGATGTATGTGTAACATCTTATGAAATGCTTATTAAGGAGAAGTCTGTTTTCAAAAAATTTAATTGGAGATACTTAGTTATAGATGAAGCTCACAGGATCAAAAATGAAAAATCTAAGGTAATTTGATATTTAGACGTGAAAATTTGTGCTGTTTCGTGATCAATATACAGAATATACTAAGGATGAATTTGGTTCTTTCAGTTGTCAGAAATAGTGAGAGAATTCAAGACTACAAATCGACTACTACTGACTGGAACACCTCTTCAAAACAACTTGCATGAGCTCTGGTCACTTCTCAATTTTTTATTGCCAGATGTCTTTAATTCAGCTGATGTAAGTATTCCTAATTGTTCTCTGGTTGGACTAATAATGTTTTTGTTTAAATGTTAAACACTTCCTTATATAGAATTGGCCTGCTTTTCAGTACTGCTTGAGGTAGATAATCATTAATTTTTTTGTGCTTTTACATAGTTGTCCTGGTGTAACTTAGTAAGTTTTCTGTGCATCTTGAGAATTTAATTTTGTGCCTTTTAACTTGAATCTCATTTTATAAATTGTTTTCTGTCTTTGCAATGTCATAGATTCGCATTCCTGTTTGGTAGTCATGTTGGCCTGACTTTGTTTCAGTGGCTCTAGGTGGACTGCTTGTATTTTCACTGAAAATTGTTTTGATATTTTTTAGAAAAATACTTGGAAGCAGTATTCTCAAACTAGGTATAAAGTTAATTGCTAACAACGGTGAACATGTGAAAAACGGAATTGAACTAAAATGACTTGTGATTCACATCTCTTAACAGTTCTAGAAGTCAGTTATACAGCTAGCATAGTAGAATTATATGTAGTTAACATTAACTCCAATCTTAGTATGTGTTTTGTTGGTTAATCTAGGACTTTGATTCCTGGTTTGATACAAACAATTGCCTTGGGGATCAAAAGCTAGTTGAGAGGCTTCACATGGTAAGTATTATTAAGGCACATTTCCAATGGGAATAATGATTGAGATTTAAACTAGTGGATGCAGAGGCTTTAGAATCAGGTCTGATTGAATCTTGCCATCTAACTGTTTGATCTTATAATGGAGGGAAGGAGTGACACATGTCAGTTTTAGTGTTGTTAGAACCTGGGATGCAATCCCTGATTAATGACGGGAAAAGTAATCCCTTAGGGTTCGAAAAAAAGTACAGTGGGGGAAAGAAGAGTTGAATAAGGATTAACATAGACAAGTTTTCGAAGGTAGTTCCATTTACCTTCTGTAGAAGAATCAAACGGGTTCCATTCTGAAAGGCTAACGCTCCATCTCTTAGATCCTGTGACTGTGTATAAACAACTGCTAATAGTGCATTGTCAGCAGAGTCATTATGTTTTTGCCCTGTTCCTTCCTATGAAGATTCATGAGTGAAAGCTGGTAGACAGAACTTTTTCTAACAGACCCCCGGATTAAGAAATTCTGGTCAGCAGGATAAAGCCAGGCCTTAAATTCTGGTCAGCAGGATAAAGCAAGGCATATGAGGCCTTTCATGACCTAACTGGCTTTCTTAGCTTCTCTTGACATTTCAGTCTGGATAATTCTTTGTGGGAGGGGGAAGGTGGTTTCCTCTTAACAGCATCCTGACTGACACTGGAGATGCCAGTAAGCAAGCCCATTTGTGACAACCAAAAACATCTGTAGGCATTACAGATATTCCCTGAGCGGGGCATTGTTTCTCCCCTTGCCCCCCCCCCCCCCCCATTGCCTGATCTAACTATTCTACATCTCTCCAACTTTCACTTCATTAAAAAAAAATTTTTTTTTAATTACAGTTGACATTCAATATTATCTCAGTTTCAGGTATACAGCATAGTGGTTACACATTGGTGTAACTTAAGAAATGATCCCCCCCCCCATCCTCACCCCCGGTGAGGACAAAACAAGTGAAATAACTAGTTAAAGTCTAGTTATTTCACTTGTTTTGTCAAGCTTTAATGTACTAGAACTGCTGGATCCAGTTTTAGTTTTCTGTAAACGTGCTAAATTTATTGGAAGGATTGTAGAATATATATGTACACTCTGCTTTACTAGATAGCTGCTTTAGGTGAAGCAAACTAAAACACTCACTAATAAGTTATTACATATTTGGAAGGGAGAAGTCCTAAGACTCACTTGATAGCCAAGCAGATGGATTTTTCCATGTACTTTAATAGGCAATTTGAGATCCTGAAATTTAAATACTTAGGTTACAGATGAGGTCTTCTCTCTTTTTCTTCATTAAGGTTTTGCGTCCATTCCTCCTTCGTCGAATTAAGGCTGATGTTGAAAAGAGTTTGCCTCCAAAAAAGGAAGTTAAAATTTATGTGGGTCTCAGCAAAATGCAAAGGGAATGGTATGTGATATCACTATTATTTCTTCACTAATTTTATTTGTATTTTGATTCTGTAATGTGTGACTTCCAAGAATTTCTGTTTGTTGGATTGAACTCATCCTGAGTTTTCTGGGCATATAACATAGGGCTTATCAATCAAATTTATGATACAAAGTCTTGAAACTGTTAGGTGATAGAATTAGGATGGGAGGTTTATGAATCTGAAAATTAAATTTGTGGTTTGGTTTATTAAATAGGAATACAATATAAAGCTGTCTACTTGAGGTTTGTAAAAGGAAGCTTTGGTTTCATAGACGTGAAACGTAGAAGTGGTTAACTTGGTAGGTCATAAATACTGGATCATAAATTGCTGCTAGTCTCTGATGAAGTTATAGATTATTTGTACAAATGTGAGAAAATAATCAGTGATTTTACTTCATAAAGTTACATTGATTTAATCTAAAACAGTCTGTTCCTTGTTAATGTGTGAAACTGGTGATGGTACATGCTAGCTGTTTTTAAATACCTGCATAGGACACAATTTCAAAAACTTGAAAACCTTGTAAGTTTCTTCTGTCTTTTCCCTTTTTTTCCTAAATTTTATGGGCATATGAAATTCAAAAGGCTAGAGATCTCTGATTTAATTTGGGTTTTTGGGGGGGGTTGTTTATTTTTGTGAGAAAGCTTAACATGAACAATAACAATATGAAGTAGCTGCAGAGAAAAGATATTATAATGTAGCACTTGTAAGTGTAGTGATTAAAGGCAGGAAATAGCCACACTATTCTTTACTGGTTATACCACATCTCAGGCACATTTAGTTCTGTCCTTAGTATTGGTAAGTATTTACCCAAGGGGCCAGAGTTGTGGGGAAACATTCTGAAAGGCTGTAATTTAAAGAAATGGGTGTGTTACCTGGAAAAGAACCCTCACAGAAGGCAGACCATCATCGTAAATGTCCTCAAAACTTTTGAAAGTCTTGAATAGGGTAGCAGAAATGCTTGGCATATCTTGTATGGTTCTAACACACAAAAGGAAAACGTGAGTCAGTGCTAAGAGAAGACAAGTCTTTTTTAGTTAAACATACTGGTAAACTGTTTGAGTTGTGATGGAAAGTGTTGCCTTTAATAGTAAATTATTTGTGCCTCATAATTGGAATGGGTAAGCATAGATTGCAGAGGTTATTTTATTCAGAGATTTTAAGGTTCTGAAACTTTGGTATTTGGATATATTGCTCTCTCCTGCAGAGTAATACCTAAATTCTTAGTGTGCATTCAAGGCTTTTTACAAGCTGGCCTGTGGCATCTTCATTGCCCCTCCTGTGTACCTTTATTTAGATTTCATCTCATTGTATTCATCTGCTCGTTGTCCTGCCTTACCTCGTGAATCTTTCTCCTTCCTCAGATTAGTGTTCTTACACAAGTACTGTACTAGCTACAGTGCATGCAATTAGTGACGTTCTTTTGTTGGAAAAGACAAGTTAAAATTATGTTTAAAACTTATAAGTTATACTTTTTATTTTAAAATATGGTATCATACCATTTTGTTTTAATTTATCCCAAGGAGATGAATTTATTCTGTTTTGGGCCTCAAGTCCCAAAGCATAAAAGTAGCATTAGAACACTGAGGGCAATACAGAAAAACAAGCACTAAGAAGCAGGGAATGTGTGGTGAGTAACCACACCCTAGAAGTTGATGGGTGGTTTTACACAGGTAATTTTGGGTTGAGATGGAGAAGGGGATTGAGTATATAGAGTGGCAAGGACTTATCAGGGAACATTTGAACCCTCTTGCGATATTTTTCTTCTCAATAGGTATACCAGGATATTAATGAAGGACATAGACATACTAAACTCTGCAGGGAAGATGGACAAAATGAGGTTATTGAACATCCTGATGCAGTTGAGGAAATGCTGTAATCATCCATATCTCTTTGATGGAGCTGAACCTGGTCCACCTTATACGACAGATATGCATCTGGTTACCAACAGTGGCAAAATGGTAGTATTAGACAAGCTGCTTCCTAAATTAAAAGAACAAGGTATCTGTTTTACTGGTATAAAATTAAGAAGTAATGAAAACTTTCTTAAAATTCTGATGTTAAAATACCTTGAAAATACAACTCTGGCATTTCCTGAAGTTGAAGTGTAGAACATTTTAAAACTATCCATTATCTGAGCTCCCCCTAAATTATAGGCCTTAATCCTTTTTAGTAATTAGGGCAACCATACTCCCTGGATTTGGGGGGGGGATAGTTCTCATTTTATATGTGTTTTCTCAGAAATACCAACCTTTTTTGTTATAAAATACCAAGAATGCTCTTCCTACCTGTATACTTAGTTTGCAGTTCTTCTAATACACTGTCCTTTGGTAGACAGTGTTGTTGTGTTTGTGGTATTGTTTTTCAGTTATTAAGTATTATGTGCATGGGTCCAAAGCAGTTTTATTACAACATGATGACTTTTATGTCAAAGTGAGTATGTAGTGTGTGTACAGGTGCATTTAATTACATAAATGTATAGGAAACTTAGTATGAAGCCAGCTTCGACAATTAGAAACTCATGGCAAAACTTGTTTTTATCTATATTGTACCTGCTTGTCTTAGATTTCAGATTTCTCCATTTGTATTTCTCTGTATTTTGATAAGAATGACAGTTAAACTGGTAGATGACTCTGATAGGATATTGACTATCAAAAACATTGTAAAAGTTGTTAGTGAATTGTTTTTCTTTTTCCTTTTTATGCCTTCTTGTAGAACTGTATTTCCTAAAAAGCTTTCTTTGAAAGCTCATTAGTTACAGGACTTGAATTGCTGGGGAGAAGTGGCAGTTGCCAGACATTAATGGAAGCTGTTAGAAACTGTGGGGAAATGGAGACTATTGAACATCTTTGTGTACACTCGGAGTTGTGGGAGGGCACCAGCAAGTTTTCATCCAGCCAGATCATGTTTTCAACATAATCCCTTTGCCGTCAGGCATTTTATTGAAGGCATCATGCAGCTGGCTGAAGAGATGGGAGGCAGGTGGATAATTTTCAATAGGGCAGATAAGTGAGGGACACAGTTACGGTCTTTTTGTTTGGATTGAGTCTTCAGAACTGGATTAAGACCTGGGTATTGGGTGTGTGTGTAATCAGGCCATGCATGGGGAAGAGTTGTATAGTGGTGTAAGGTTATTTTTAAATGTATGCATAATGAAAAGATAATGATTCAGCCTTTGGGATGGCAAGGCCTCCTAGGCCAGACACAATTACCCCAAATTAGAGGATCAAGTCCCAAAGCATAAATGAGAACGTGCAGATGCTCCAGCACTTTCAGCCTTTTGTAGAGTGTATTTTCACCAATGAGGTAAAAGTTGGTTTTGCATCTCATTTGCATAATCTAACAACATTCTTTGACTTGTTTGCTTTTCTGATGTTCTTGTTTAATAAAAAAAATGCTTTTTTTTATCACTTCATATTCATTTTGAAATATCCCCTAATTTTTGTAAGCAGTATATTATTACCCTTTTCTGTTTGTATCATGGGAAAAATGGGAGGAGTGACTGATTGGTGTGCTAAATAATGTATAGTTTTCCTTGTAACCAAGTAGGTAACTTACAATTAAGGGGTAATTGGCTAGTGTTAGTTTTGGTTAGCTTTAAATTTTTTTTTTTAAATATTTTTACTTTTAACGCTTCCGATAATGTACTATTATATTCACCAATAGGTTCACGAGTACTAATCTTTAGTCAGATGACGAGGGTATTGGACATTTTGGAAGATTATTGCATGTGGAGGAATTACGAGTATTGCAGATTGGATGGACAGACACCCCATGATGAGAGACAAGTGAGTAAAATTCAAGAAGGGGAAATTAAAAAGAAAGATAAAACAATTGTCTGACATTTGTTGTGCTTTATGTCTACAGGACTCCATCAATGCATACAATGAACCAAACAGCACAAAGTTTGTTTTCATGTTGAGCACACGTGCTGGTGGTCTTGGCATCAATCTTGCTACTGCTGATGTAGTAATTTTGTACGATTCAGATTGGAATCCCCAAGTAGATCTCCAGGCTATGGTAAGAGATCAGAGATAAATTGATTTCCTGCTAGATTTTTTTTTTTTAGTTGGAACAAGCTAATAATCTATGCCAGTGACATAACCCAGTAGAATGTTATTTTGTTCTTACCTGATAGTTTAGTGACTAGTGACTATGTTCTGCAAGTGATCTTCCATCTAAATCAGGATACAGATGCTCTTCAACTTAACAATGGGTTATGTTCTTGGGACATAATCCCGTAATGACTTTAAAATATTAGAAGTCCAAAGTGCATTTAACGTACTGAAAATTATAGTTTGCCTAGCCAGTTTCTGTGGAATGAATATTGCTTTCACACCATCAAAAAGTCAAAAAATCCTAAGTCTGGGACCATTTTATTTTCTATCTCACAGTTCTGCCTACCTTAGGACTGTGGAGTCCTGCTCTACCCTCTGCATTCTGGTGGCAGAAAGGGGAGGAGAGAGAGCTGAGGAATTTTTTATGCATTAGACCTAAAAGTGCCCTCACATTCATTTGCCAGAGCTAATCACATAGTGTATCTTACTGCAAGGGAATTGCTAAATTACGGTACAGTTGTGCCCTTGGAGGAAAGGGAAATATGGATATGGTGAGCTATGAACCCATCATCAATTAGATGCTTAAAATTTAGGCCCATGTGCAGAAACACCTTGACCAGATCAGGAAGAGCATTCTTTTTTGAGAAAATTTATGATCTATAGATTAAATAGAAAGCTTACAAATTCTTAAGACTGATACTGTTAAGGACTTGACCTTATTGGTGACTATAAACCCAACTATTAAATAGCTGGTGTTGGTCACCTCGTCTTGTACTCTAAGGATAGCTAGGGAAATTGATCATTTTGACAGGGATATTTAGTAGGAATATGGTTTGTGAATTTACCAGAAGTTAAAAAGAAAATGGAATTATCATTAATTTGACTACTTGTCTGTAGTTAACTTGGTAATACTGAAAAACTGGGATTTTTATATTATTTTTAGAGTTCATAGCAGTGAAAATAAAACATATCAAACTTAAAAACTATAATTACCTCTTCTTGCTAGAGACGTTACGTAGATTTTATCTTGGTACAGTTTAGTAAAATTAATCTGATAGTGTCTCAGCAGACTCACCAGCTATGATGCGTTCCATGCCTCCTAAAAGTTTTCCTTGTGAGATAACCAGTTAATTTGATTAAAGCAAAACAATTTAAAAAATAGTAACATACTGTGACTTTTCAGCATAGTTTTTTGTTACATAATTTTGTAAAGTTTTGTACTTGAGAATATTTAAATTTGTTTCTTAGTATACACACTCAAATGTTACGTGAATTTTTAATTTGACTCAAACGATGTGATACTTTGCCTAGGACCGAGCACATAGAATTGGACAAACCAAGACTGTCCGAGTGTTTCGCTTTATAACGGATAACACTGTAGAAGAAAGAATAGTGGAACGTGCTGAGATGAAACTCAGACTGGATTCAATAGTCATTCAACAAGGTTAGCCTTATTATATTAGAACCTTAAAAAATTTCCCAAGTTGGGTTGATGCACATCTTTTTCTTGGATTTTTAAGGAGGTTCTTATTATCAAGCATCTGTTGAATCAGGCTATTTATATTCCAGAGATGATAAGCTTTGGTTTGTTAAGAGGATGGGTTTGGGCTCAGGAAGGGTTACCTTTGAATATTGACTCTGCCAGTTAGCGGTTCTTTTATACGATCTGAGCCTGCTTTTCATCTGTTAGATGAGAATAAAGATAACTACTATTTAGGTTTCTTAAGGATCAGAGAGGACAGTGCACAAAATACCTAGCATTCAGAATGGGACATATTTCATAGAACTGTGGTGATTGTGATCTACGCGTACTGACACTATTGATTATCCAAGGGATCCCAAAGAAATCAAAATGAAACTCAAAGAATGATTCTTCTTTTTCTAGGCTGCAGGTATTTATTGAGCTCCCAGCAGATGCTAGGCATAGGTCCCAGTGCAGACAATACAGTGCTGAATGAAACTGACTTTTTTTTTTTTTTTACAGAGGCAGAGATAGGGACAGACAGACAGGAACGGAGAGAGATGAGAAGCATCAATCATCAGTTTCTCGTTGCGCATTGCGACTTCTTAGTTGTTCATTGATTGCTTTCTCACATGTGCCTTGACCGTGGGCCTTCAGCAGACCGAGTAACCCCCTGCTGGAGCCAGCAACCCTGGTTTCAAGCTGGTGAGCTCTTTGCTCAAGCTAGATGAGCCCGCGCTCAAGATGGCGACCTCGGGGTCTCGAACCTGGGTCCTTCCGCATCCCAGTCCGACGCTCCATCCACTGCACCACCACCTGGTCAGGCTGATATGTTCTTATTTTTAAGGCCTTTAATTTAGTGAGAGGGAGACATGGAATAAACATTTATGTAAATAGGACTAGAGGAAAGGGATTTTATTTTAAATTAATTGAAGGGGATTTCTAGTTCTCAGTGCAGATCTGCTTTTAAGGAAAGCATTTATGTTTTCGTGAAGCTTACAGTAAAGGTGGTGTGGGGGGGATATGTAAAATACCACAATGGAAAAAAATTTCTCCATAATTTCCTCCTCATATTACTTTTATCTTTCTATATACAACTGAGGAATACAGGTAACATGTTTACTGATTACTTTATGTATGTCTTGATTTTACCAACCATTCTCTAATTTCTGTGTAAATGTTACATTTCTTTAGTATCCCATAATGCCAACCATAGTGTCCAGGCATCCCCAAACTATGGCCCACGGGCCGCAATGCGGCCCCCTGAGGCCATTTATCCAGCCCCCACTGCACTTCTGGAAGGGGCACCTCTTTCATTGGTGGTCAGTGAGAGGACCACTATATTAGGCAGCCCTCCAGTGGTCTGAGGGACAGTGAACTGACCCCCTGTGTAAAAAATTTGGAGACCCCTGGCACTGTAAGCCATGTGTCTGAATGCCTGAAGACAATGAATGATTGCTTACTAGTTGGTTTTGTTAATTCTAGCTTACCAGGGAGTGCTTGCTTTCTGCCAGGCAGTGTGCTGAATGTCTCACTTCCATTATCTCCTGTAGTCTTCATGCCAGCTTGAGGTTGACATCAGCTAGAAGCAAGTCACTTGTCCACTGTTTATACAGCTAGGAAGTGACTCAGACAAGGAATCAAGAGAACTGTATTAACTATTAGGGTGAAGTGTTTAATTGGAAAAGTCTCTGGGAACTTCTGGGGCTTGCCAAAGAATGAAGTTTCTATGGATGACGTAATGACTAGTTTTTCTCACATTTATTCATGTGTTGGGAAAACACCTGCCGTGTGGTTCTTGTTCAGTTATTCTTGTGCATGAAACATTTTTTAATTAATATTTCTTTACAGTCAGCTTAGAAAATCTGTTTGAGTTTTTCAATTTAGTTATTTTTTATTGGTCATATTTTGTGCTAGTAGCTTTGTTAATCCCATTTGTAGATATAGCAGTCTAACAGCAAGCTATTATATATTCTAACTTTAAAAGTCACAGATGTGCCTGACCAGGCAGTGGCTCAGTGGATAGAGCGTCAGACTGGGATGCAGAGGACCCAGGTTCGAGACCCCAATGTTGCCAGCTTCAGCGCGGGCTCATCTGGTTTGAGCAAAAACTCACCAACCTGGACTCAAGCTCGCTGGCTCAAGCAAGGGGTTACTTGGTCTGCTGAAGCCCCGTGGTCAAAGCACATATGAGAAAGCAATCAATGAACAACTAAGGTCTCGCAACGAAAAACTGATGATTGATGATTCTCATCTCTTTCCGTTCCTGTCTGTCTGTCCCTGTCTATCCCTCTCTCTGACTCTCTCTCTGTCCCTGAAAACAATAAACAAAAACAAAAAAAAATAAATAAATAAAAGTCACAGATGTTTGGTTGTGCAGTCTATTAGGGATTGTTCTAATACAAGTACTGAACCTTTAAAAAATATATGTGTGAATGGCCCCAAGGGTGAAGACAGTTCTATGTGGTGTTTCGTTTTGTTTTGTTTGATGCTTATATTTTTGAAAACACAAATTGTAAAGTTGATGAAATTCTTGCCAATTGAAGATCTTAATTACATTTCTCTGGTGTTTTTTCCTATGTTCAGAATAAGCGTTCAACAGTTTCAGTTCTTAAAGATTGGAATGTTTTCAGAAATTGATGCTGTATATTTTGGTCCCTACATAAAATTTAGCAGTATAAAGGGTTTTTGTTTTTGTTTTTGTTTTTACTTCATCATTATAAATAGAAAAGGCTGATTTGGGAGTTTTAGCATTAATATTTTTCTACTTTCAGAAACTTCTTTTGTTTATAATGCTGTCTTCTATTGGTAATTAAAATCTTGCAAATTTTTAGATTTTTCACATATCCCAAATTACTGTTATTCATCCCACTCAAGTATATATTTTATTTATTGACAGTATAAAACAGGTTTCATTACATAATACATAAATAGATTTAGAAACATTTCAAAGCTTACCAACTGAAAATGTGGTTTTAAATTTCATGTAAAAATGAAAATGATCATTTGTGAAGAAACGAAACTGATTGATGTTTGAGGCAAAATGACACAGTATTATATCTGACATTTAAAATTCCAGGTTTCCAGTAAATAAAGTTCAGTTAACAATATCCAGCCTAATCTTTTTTCAGGAAGACTTGTGGATCAGAATCTGAACAAAATTGGGAAAGATGAAATGCTTCAAATGATTAGACATGGGGCAACACATGTATTTGCTTCAAAGGAGAGTGAGATCACTGATGAGGATATTGACGGTATTTTGGAAAGAGGTGCAAAGAAGGTGAGATACAGATTAAATAATGTTTTTAATATATAACATTTTAAACCAAAACTAAGGAAATACGTGAATTATAGATAATGTTATCTCCATAAAAAGTAGCGTTTGTGTGCTGTAAAGCCTCCTCCACATGGACTATAATTCTCAGGCTTTGTAACTTCTACTAGTTCACCCATGTGTGTCTCTGCTCCCTAGACCGCCGAGATGAATGAGAAGCTCTCGAAGATGGGGGAAAGCTCACTGAGAAACTTTACCATGGACACAGAGTCCAGTGTTTATAACTTCGAAGGGGAAGATTATAGAGAAAAACAAAAGGTAATTTAGAGATTTTTGACTACTTGAAGGATTTGTTTTACTTGAAACTTAGAATTTTAAATGTTAGTTATAAATTTGTCTTAGCAGCATCACTTTTTTTAAAATTAATTTTAATGGGGTGACATTGATAAATCAGGGTACATATGTTCAGAGAAAACATATCTAGGTTATTTTGACATTTGATTATGCTGCAGTCCCATCACGCAAAGTCCAATTGTCTTCTGTCACCTTCTAACTGGTTTTCTTTGTGCTCCTCCCCTCTCCCAACCTCCTCCCTCTCCTCCCCACCCCATAACCCCCACACTCTTGTCATGTCTCTGAGTCTCATTTTTATGTCCCACCTATATATGGAATCTTATAGTTGTTAGTTTTTTCTGATTTACTTATTTCACTCAGTATAATGTTATCAAGGTCCATCCATGTTGTAAATGATCCGATGTCATCATTTCTTATGGCTGAGCAGTATTCCATAGTATATATGTGCCAAAGCTTTTTAATCTACTCGTCCTCTGACGGACACTTGGGCTGTTTCCAGATATTCGCTATTGTGAACAATGCTGACATAAACATGGGGGTGCGTATCTTCTTTTGAAATAGTGCTATGGTGTTCTTGGGGTATATTCCTAAAAGTGGGATAGCTGGGTCAAAAAGCAGTTCGATTTTTAGTTTTTTGAGGAATCTCCATACTGTTTTCCACTGGCTGCACCAGTCTGCATTCCCACCAGCAGTGCAGGAGGGTTGCCTTTTCTCCACATCCTCGCCAGCACTTATTCTGTGTTGT
The DNA here is from genome assembly GCF_036850765.1 of Saccopteryx bilineata. Lineage (NCBI taxonomy): Eukaryota > Metazoa > Chordata > Mammalia > Chiroptera > Emballonuridae > Saccopteryx > Saccopteryx bilineata. The sequence goes on along the minus strand of NC_089490.1, from coordinate 188,448,370 downwards.
TTTGTTGATGAGCGCCATTCTGGCTGGTGTGAGGTGATATCTCATTGTGGTTTTAATTTGCATTTCTCTAATGATTAGTGATGTTGAGCATTTTTTCATATGCCTATTGGCCATCTGTATGTCCTCTTTGGAGAAGTGTCTATTCATTTCTTTAGCCCCCCCCCCTTTTTTTTTTGTATTTTTCTGAACTTGGAAACGGGGAGGCAGTCAGACAGACACCCACATGCGCCCGACCGGGATCCACCCAGCACGCCTACCAGGGCGCGATGCTCAGTTGCAACCAGAGCCATTCTAGCACCTGAGGCAGAGGCCACAGAGCCATCCCCAGCGCCCGGGCCATCTTTGCTCCAGTGGAGCCTCGGCTGCGGAAGGGGAAGAGAGAGACAGAGAGGAAGGAGAAGGGGAGGGGTGGAGAAGCAGATGGGCGCTTCTCCTGTGTGCCCTGGCCGGGAATCGAACCCAGGACTCCTGCACGCCAGGCTGACGCTCTACCACTGAGCCAACCAGCCAGGGCCCTTGCCCATTTTTGGATTGAATTGTTTGTCTTCCTGGTATTGAGTTTTACAGTTCTTTATAAATTTTGGTTATTAACCCCTTATCAGATGTATTGTCAAATATATTCTCCCATTGTGTAGTTTGTCTTTTTATTTTGTTCTTCTTGTCTTTAGCTGTGCAAAAAGCTTTTTAGTTTGATATAGTCCCATTTGTTTATCCTGTCTTTTATTTCACCTGCCCGTGGAGATAAATCAGCAAATGTATTGCTGCGAGAGATGTCAGAGAGCTTACTGCCTATGTTTTCTTCTAAGATGCTTATGGTTTTACGGCTTACATTTAAGTCTTTTATCCATTTTGAGTTTATTTTTGTGAATGGTGTAAGTTGGTGGTAAGCAGAATCACTTCTGATTATTCTTGTCTAAATTATTTTTATTCTGTTAAATTTATTGCCAGATTTCCAGCTCATAAGCTCCGAAGTGGTTTAGAGGCTTATGTAATGAAGAATATGGTATATTATGTAGTATAACACTGTGAAATATATAGTAGTGAAATACTGTATGTGGGGCAAATGCAGTAATTTGAGATATTTGAAATAAAATAAATGGCAAAAATTGTCACCACCTTATTAGAAGTTTTTTAATAGCATAATTGGCTGGTAATGAAAAATTTCATAAGCAATACTTGAAATTATAGGAAAGTTATAAATAACTCCAGAGTACATAAAAAAATAAATAAATCTGCTTAGTGTTTTCCTAACATTTAGACATGTATATTCTCTGAATATTTTCTAGCCTAAATATGTATCTACATTATTCTCCTAATTTGGATTGTAACATAAATTTTGTAGCTTTTATTTTCCCAACAGAATTATTAACTTGGTCAAAAATTACTTATTGAATAGCCTATGCTGTTCACTAGACACTGTCCTATGTGTTAATTACACTTTAAAAAAAGTAGGATCCCTATTCTTACAGAATTTATAGTCCAGAATTTTATAAACAGTCTTAACGATGTACACCACATGAGTCGCATTCTTATAAGATATACAACTACATGTAATGAAAGTTGGTGATTTGAATTGTTTCCTGTGTGCTAGATTGCATTCACTGAGTGGATTGAACCCCCTAAGCGAGAAAGAAAAGCCAACTATGCTGTGGATGCCTATTTCAGGGAAGCTCTTCGTGTCAGTGAGCCTAAGGCACCCAAGGTGAGTTGACTGCACAAAAATGTCAACTGATATGGGAAAGGTAAATTATTTTTCTTATATTCTTACAATAAAAACAGATCGAGAATCAGTATTTTGTGTGACTTCAGTTTTTAATTGTTAAAAGTTTTCTAAAAATTATTTTGAATCTCCATTTAAAATTTGTTACTTCATTTTTGTTTAAATATGCATTCATCCACTTGCTTTGAAAATTGATTCACTGTCATGGTTTATGGAATAAAGACGATTAGAGATAGGTTTGAGCAAAGTGGTTCCTTTACTAGTGCTTTTTGTTTGTTTAGGCTCCTCGACCTCCCAAACAACCCAATGTTCAGGATTTCCAGTTCTTTCCTCCACGTTTATTTGAATTATTGGAAAAAGAAATTCTATATTACAGAAAAACTATTGGGTACAAGGTAATACAAATAACACTTTGTTCATAACTAATCTGTTTTGTTTTTAATTTAATAAATGTAAGATGTTGGTATATTTTCCTTCGGGGTTGGATTAAAATTTGTGAAATGTCATTTAGTTGGTTAAGAGTTGAGTCCATGTTGTTTTTCCTAAAGTTTACTGACTGCTGACATTGAAAAATATATTTTTTAGGTACCTCGAAATCCCGACCTACCAAATGCAGCACAAGCACAGAAAGAAGAACAGCTTAAAATCGATGAAGCTGAGCCCCTTAATGATGAGGAGTTAGAAGAAAAAGAGAAGCTTCTAACACAGGTGTAGCCTTCAGTCAACACAACATTTCATAGCACACTTTCTAAGGCACTCGGTTAGGTTGTGTTGACATATGCAAAAAAAAGAAAGGTTTTTTTTCTTTCAAAGTGCAGTCATTGGAGATGACAGCATTGGCACATGGGTAAAAGCTCGTTCTGGTTATCTTTTTTTTTTCTTTTTTTTAAACTTTTAATTTTTAATTTTTTATTTTTTTGTATTTTTCTGAAGCTGGAAACGGGGAGAGACAGTCAGACAGACTCCCGCATGCGCCTGACCGGGATCCACCCGGCACGCCCACCAGGGGCGACGCTCTGCCCACCAGGGGGCGATGCTCTGCCCCTCCGGGGGCGTCGCTCTGCCGCGACCAGAGCCACTGTAGCGCCTGGGGCAGAGGCCAAGGAGCCATCCCCAGCGCCCGGGCCATCTTTTGCTCCAATGGAGCCTTGGCTGTGGGAGGGGAAGAGAGAGACAGAGAGGAAGGAGGGGGGGCGGGGGTGGAGAAGCAAATGGGCGCTTCTCCTATGTGCCCTGGCTGAGAATCGAACCCGGGTCCCCTGCACGCCAGGCCGACGCTCTACCGCTGAGCCAACCAGCCAGGGCTCGTTCTGGTTATCTTTAGTTAAGATAGTTGAGAAGGGCCTGACCAGGTGGTGGTACAGGGGATAAGAGTGTTGGACTGGGATGCGGAGGACTCAGGTTCAAGACCCTGAGGTCGCCAGCTTGAGCGTGGGCTCATCTGGTTTGAGCAAAAGCTCACCAGCTTGGACCCAAGGTTGCTGGCTCGAACAAGGTCTGCTGAAGGCCCGCCTGCGGTTAAGGCACATATGAGAAAGCAATCAATGAGCAACCAAGCTGTCACAATGAAAAACTGATGATTGATGCTTCTCATCTCTCTCTGTTCCTAATTGTCCCTATCTATCCCTCTCTCTGACTCTCTGTCTCTGTAAAAAATAAAAGATAGTTGAGAGATTAGAGGTTTGCGCTGGCCTTGGTAAAGCGGGTGTCCCTTTAATTACCTTTCTTCTGGTGTGATAATCTTAATTTTCCTGCGAATCTCCCCCATTGCTGCTAAGTCAAAATTCTCAGTTATATATCTCTTCTTGGTACTTTTTTACTTAACATCCTTTTTAGGGTTCAATAAAGGCCTTTCAGAATCTGGCCTTCATTTATCATTAAAACTTTGTTTTCCCACCTCTTGTATATCTGCTCTTTAACTCATATTTATTATTCCTGGCTGATTGCTAATCCTTCAGAGTTCAGTGAAAATGTCACCTTTTCTTTTTTCTTATTTTTTTTTAAGAGAGAGGGACAAATGGGGATAGCTGGCCAGTGACCCCTTGCTCAAGACTGCAAGTGACCTTGGGCTTCAAGCCAGTCGCCTTTGGGTTCAAGCCAAGGACCATGTGGTCATGTCTGTGATCCCACACTCAAGCTGGTGTCCTTGGGTTTCGAACCTGGGTCCTCTGCGTCCCAGTCCGATGCTCTATCTACTGTGCCACCACCTGCTCAGGCTTCATGCATCTCTTTTTACTCTCTTCCACTCACATTTAATTGGTTTATCTAAGCTGCGTATGATGTAATGCTAAATATGTACATTTATGTACTTGAAAAGTTACCACTTAAAAAGAATTGAATTATAAAAGATAAACTGGGAGCAACCGAAAATTATTTTCTGTAATACTTAAAAGCATTGATGAAGTATAATAGCACCATTTCCAAGTTCATTGTGCTGTGATTAAATATTATTTCTGTTGCTTTGAAGGGATTTACCAACTGGAATAAAAGAGATTTTAACCAGTTCATCAAAGCTAATGAGAAATGGGGTCGTGATGATATAGAAAATATAGCAAGAGAAGTAGAAGGAAAAACTCCAGAAGAAGTTATTGAATACTCAGGTACTCATTAATTTTAACAGGGATAGAACGTTCTCAGGCTCTTGGCGAGCGGCTGGGAAGCTCACATTTTCTTCGAATTACTGTTTTGATAAGCAAAACTTTGCTTCAGCTTGGTGCTTTGTTTTGTTCTGTTTCTTAAAATCTGAGTTAGAAAATGTTTCTTTCTTCAAAATGGCATAATTGTTTAATTATTTACCCTGGCTACCTAAGTAGTTAGAGGAGGAAAATAAGTTACTCTGCACAGCTTCTCGAACTTTGCCTGTTTTGTGAACTCAGCCGGATTGTCAGGTGAATATGGGTCCACTCAGAATTTCAGAGTCGCAGAAATGAAAGAGTTGAAAGATGTTTAATAAAGGCATCTAGTTTGTCACATTTTTTTACAGTTAAGGAAACAGAAACTGTAAGGACCTATTTACTTTCTAGTATTAATGTGTGGGAGAACAGGAACATTTCTTAGCAAATAAAATTAAGAGCATTAATACTTCTCTTAACTTCCTTCACCTATTTCATCTCTCCAACTTTTGTTCTTTTACAGCTGTGTTCTGGGAAAGATGCAATGAGCTCCAGGACATAGAAAAGATTATGGCTCAGATTGAAAGGGGAGAGGCAAGAATTCAAAGAAGAATTAGTATCAAAAAAGCACTTGATACAAAGGTATTTTGCATATTAATAAATTTGCTAGTTACCAAAATAACGCCTATTTTTTAGTATGAGAGTGAAAGTAACTTTAAGAAAGGAAAAGAATGATATAAAATTTAAATTTTTCTTTAAAGAAAAACATTTAAGTGTTACAGGTATTCTCTCAGCAGAACTCACCTCAGTATTTCAGTTGATATATCTGGGTCAGAGGCATTTAAATTAGCTCTTTCCTACAGATTATCAGAAAGTCTGTGTTTTTCTTTAGAACAATAAAGACAAAATGTTTCAAGACAGGTGATAGAAAATTCCAATTTGAAATAATATAGCTAACTTTACTAACGCTGGTGCTGAAATACAGATTATATAGGATTTATATTTTATAAAATCTGACTTTGATAGATTGGACGGTACAAAGCTCCTTTTCATCAGCTGAGAATATCATACGGAACTAACAAAGGGAAAAACTACACCGAAGAGGAGGATCGTTTTCTAATCTGTATGCTACATAAACTTGGGTTCGACAAAGAAAATGTTTATGATGAATTGCGACAGTGTATTCGCAACTCGCCTCAGTTCAGATTTGACTGGTTTCTTAAGTCCAGAACTGCAATGGTGAGTGCTTGGGTCCTTCTGTGTAATGTAGCAAACAGTTCAGAGTAAGTATATTCTTTAATATTACCTAACTTCTTTTCTTAGAGAAAATTGTGGCTCCATCGTACCTTTGAGGGAAATTTTTACTACAGTATTGCTAGTATCATAGGTTAAATCAGTTTCTTAGAAAACAGTTGATATTCATAGTTAAAAACTCCATACCATAGGTAACTTATATTGGTCCTGTCCTTTAATGTTATAGATTTTCTAACATCATTATAGATCAGTGGTTCTCAAAGTGTGTGCCCTAGAAGATTTCCAGGTGTGCCTTATGGTATTCCAGAGAAATATATGCCTGTTGGGGACCAAAAAACCAACAGGGTTTTTGGAGTTTAGATTTTTGGGGGACAGAGGTGTGGGGAATTGGCTGTAAGATGACAGTCTGCCCAACTCCCAACCTCATTTGTCTGATTAAAAAAGCTATTAAGCTTTGATGCTGGATTGTTTACACTACCCCCCATGTTCCCCAGAAAGACTGGAGGCAAGTTTCTTCTATCCTTTGTTTGGTGTAAAGTTAAGGTGATTTGTATGGTGGGGGTTTTGAATTGATGATTAAACAGAAGGAATTGTCTCTTGAAGCCTTTTAGATTTCTATAAAAGAAAAATATGTAGCAATATCTTAAAAAGCTTTGAACATTTTACTACAATTTTCAACACCCTACTTATGTGAATTAGGATTTTCTACCCTCAACACAATTAAGAGTAAAAAGAGAGGGATTCTTCAATGTATTGATGAGGAAATGAGAGTTAGCCTTTCAAATAGATGCCCAAATATTGAAGAAATCACGAGGACACATCAGGCTCGTGTTTCTCATAAACACAAGAATGAAAAAACTTAATACATTCACGCCAGGACCTGCCGAATTTACTAAATCTTACTAAGAATGTATCTATATATATATAAAAAGATAACTTTTTGTCGTTTTTATGTTTTCTAACCCCTTTTTTACAAATTCTAAAAAGCATAACTCAGAAATGTAACATAAAAATATTTTTTAATGTCAGAATAAATTTAATTTTGTCATATTTATTTTGTTTAATTACCATAAAAGCACGCTTGGACTTTGTTTTTTTCTTTAATATTTGACTTAATTATTTTAACATTTCTCAGAAATTTGTGTATAGTGCGCCTACAATTATTTGTAGGATTTTAAATGCACCCCAACTTCAAAAAGTTTGAAAACCACTGCTATAGATAATAGGACTAGCCTTCCACATTTAATTTAATCATGTTCTAAGTAGCAGGAGATGTCACTATCAGTTTCAACTTGAATGTGATGATTAGCATTTAAAATTTGCAGTGGTCTTGTAAATAACGTCTGGCCATTTCAATGCCGAGTCTGGGTTATTTTTAAATAGCTTAATGTAGTGAAACACTCATTTTGTACTGATTTAATGCTAGGTTTTTATTTATTCCCAGTATCTCGCTGTTTCTGTTGGAAGTTCTGTTTCTAATGATGTGAAATTAGAACTCAGAAAAGTTTAGCTTTAATGGATTGATCTTTTTCTTCATACCTTACCACCTTTAACTTCATTATGCTCTGCAGGATGATGCTAGTGCCCAAAAGTTCTGTAGTCTTACGTTTGGGAAATGCTGGGATAAACAAAGTGAGAGTATCTTTATATTTATAATACAGTTTCCTTCAGTGTATTTAAAATGTACTGTCACTTTTCAAGATGTGGGAGTGTGCAGTCTTTTCATGTGTGACCACTGGAGGATTTTTGTTTGTTTTTTCGGAAACAACCAGAAGAGCTACTGTTTTCTCAAGCCCTAGTTTGGGAAGTGTTGCACTACAAAAAAAGCATTGTAAATATGCAGTTCGTAGAAAGACAGGTTCCGTTGCTAAAGGCTGTCTACCTGATGGGTTTTTAAGTATGAACGATGTATGTAGTGAGTGAGGAAACATGCTTTTGTCCTGGATGAAATGGGTGCAGGGTCACATTGACTTCTCAGTACGGTGCCATGCTCAGAAACTGGGTTGCTTTTGTCATGGCTTATGGCAAGGCACACACAGTAATATAAGCACGGCCCCTTGCCATAAATAGTTGAGACCCGGTCCTCTCCTAAGAGCCAAGGGGATATTGACTTCAGCACGTCTCTCACCATTCTGGATTGCGTGCCTCAGTGCACTTGCTAAAGCAGCGGTTCTCAACCTGTGAGTCACGACCCTGGCGGGGGTTGAACGACCAAAACACGGGTCGCAGATTTTTGATGGCTTTAGGCGACCCCTGTGTTTTGGTCATTCGACCCCCGCCGGGGTCACGACCCACAGGCTGAGAACCGCTGTGCTAAAGGAAACACTGTTCTGCCTTCTTTGCTGTACACTTGCAAATGCTCCTAAACCTTGCATGGTGTGTTGTATAAAACAGTATTTTTAAATGTTTTTGCTGTGATTGTGTAGTAGTTTCACTTACTACAAGAAAAAAAGAAAATTTTGCTCAGTAAGGAAGGTGGCTGCTAGCCAGCAGCGATTCAAGTAGACTCCTATTTTCTTCAGGGTTAACCCACTACTTCTACACTATGTGATACAATCTTCTGGAGACTGTATTGATCACTAGGGAGGACGAGGTAGAGCCATCAGAGATTTCCATGGCTGTTTTTGCAGAATTGGGAAGGGTGACATGTGGTAATTAATTACCGTAATTCTACTGATCATGCTTTTAAGGGAAAGATAGTATACACCTCTTATTAAAGTTCCAGTTGATTTTGACTTTCAAAGATGCACACTGTTACTTAAGTATGAATATAAATGACAGTTCTTAGGCATAGACACTACGCAGTGGTGTTGCATATGTTAGGAGATGTTCACTTTCACTGTTTTAATTCTTATTAAGAATACACAGTAGTGTGGCTTCAAATAATAAAATAAAAATATTTATATAACTATTTTATATCCTTTACCGTCTATGAAAATCAATTCTTTTGCTTTAAAGTTTTTTGTCTATTGGGGTGATTTTATATTACCCTATTAAAACGTATTTATTTTTTAAAACTGCAATCATGAAAACTTACAGGTGGAAAATACAGACTTACTGTGTAAATTTTTGTTCGCAACTCAGGAGCTCCAGAGGAGGTGTAACACCTTAATTACCTTGATTGAAAGAGAAAATATGGAACTAGAAGAAAAGGAGAAGGCAGAGAAAAAGAAAAGAGGACCAAAGCCTTCAGTAAGTAGTCACAAATATGTAAGTGCTCGCTTGAGTCTTTTTGAGAATTTGCACATACTTGGCTATCATTGATGTTAGATATTTTTTTGTTCTGTTGCTTTTGTAAGTAATGCAGCTTTGAATCACTTAAAGTATAAATTAAACTTGATTGCATTAGGGAGAAAATCACATTAGGATGGTAGTCCATAATATTTTTAAGGTAAAGCCATCTTGTTATTTATTAATAGTCCATTTATAAAATTATAAATAAGTGAATGTTTCTGGATAATATCTGACATTTACATAACCTCACAAAATACTTTTTATTACTTTCTTTTGATAAGGGCATTTTATATAATTGGTATATTACTGCTAATTCTTAGTGATTTATTTCATTTTTAGCATTAAAATTTTTTATCATGTTAGTGATATGGATAAGGTTATTCTAGGTAAGAGCTTCTAATTAAAAGCTGTTGCTATGTAGCAGTTATTGGTAAAGTGCTGTGGTGTATCTGTCCGTGTATTTCATGTTAATGCTTGTCTTGTGATGAAAAGTGATCCTCTCTGTTTGTTTATAGACACAGAAACGTAAAATGGAGGGAGCACCTGATGGTCGAGGAAGAAAAAAGAAGCTGAAACTATGAATACACATTTGTTTCATAATCACTAACTTTAAACCAGTAGTTCTTTAATTTACGGGTCTTCATAAGATGTACTGTACAATGCTCAATTGTTATGTCATTCAGAGACATCAGGTTCATCTGTTTACTGAGCTAGAAACATAGTATGTAGTTTTCACTTTTTTAAATGCAACAGCTGTGCTGAAATTTTTTTATCATTAACACTTGAAAAATAAAATAGGCTTCATTTATTAATAAATGTTTCGTTTGATTTATTTTTCTATTACAGTTCCATATGTGAAGATTGTGACTTTTTGTTTATCAGTTATCATTTCTACACTCGTAAGGTTAAAAACAAACAATTGCAAATATTTGTCCCTTCAGTTTTCACTTAGTTGTGTAATTGTTTTAATTCACTTTGCCTTTGGGTATCATCTTGTTGTGCTATTGAGTCTCATGTGGAAAGATTATGTAAATTACATTCTCCTTGTTTATTATATGGTAGAATGGCAGAAAAAAGCAAGAAAAATTACCATTATATTCTATGCATATTTCTGTTAATGCTTTCTGTTTCAGTAATTGGTTGTGAAGTGAATACGCCCTATTCTGTTGGGAAAATGGCCTTTTAGTTGTATAGCCAAAGACATTTAGTATCTTCTGGTTCCTTAATATGTCGTACCATTTTATAAGAGGAATATTATTTTTTTTAATTGTTTGGCAAAACTTTTGACAAAATACCTTCTAAAGCAGCCGCAGCTTATAAAGATAATGTCAACACTACAGTGATCATTTTTTCCCAGACAAAATGAGGTGTGAATTCGTCATGTTAAATTGAAATGAGAAAATGTATCCCCTTCCAGTTTACCTTGAGTTTTAGAGATTTGAAAGTTTTATTTTATTATATTTTAAAATAATTTCTACATGTGAGCCACGAGACTGACTGTAATTCCAGTGTTGAATTTTCTATGGACAGACTTGATAAACTGGAGACCTTGCAGCAGGATTACCCCAATTGTAGTGTCAGGATTTTAGCTGTTGTACCAGAGGCCTTTATGTGCTACACATAATTTGTATAAAGTTTTATATGTGCAAATTGGGTACATAAACAGTTCTCCATTTTTCTAAGGGAATGCAATAAATGTAGCATCGTGAATAAATATAACTTTTATAATCCTTAAGTGGTCTTTTCTTTGCATTTCTTAATTTTTTTCTCATTTGAGATTTATTCACTTATTTCCTTAGGACGTTATCTTTTCCCTTAAATTTCTTGGTTTAAAATTTCTGTCAGTTGTGTTCAGCTGCCCACACATAATTGCAATTTTTATTGATAATGCTGATTTCTATGGTAATGCTACTAATACTGCATTTTCCAGAATGTGGGATTGTTACCATCGGTTCCAAGCAGAACGGTGTTTATGGCAAGTTGTTATTTGCATCTGTGCCCCTGTCACATTGATTTCTATATTACCTCGGAGTCCTAAGTAACAGTTATGGATCTAACGTATGCAGAATTTTGAGGAAAGCTTCCTTTATTTCATGAAAAGAGCTATTTAGAGTGGTGACCTCATTTGGGGAAAAAATAATTGGAAAGATACAAGCTTGAAGAAAATGTTACAGGGGTCACACCAAAGAACTGACATTTCCCAAAGGAAGAAGCATTTGGAAGCTGGGGGTGGGCAGTGGGGAGAAGAGGGGAGTGGAAATGCAAAATGAACCCAGCATAGTGTCCTCCCCTGGGAGCACGGAGACTCAAATAGGAAAGAAACAGGAAAAGCACAGAAGAAACATTCATACTTAGCACGTCAGGCTAGCCAGTTTTTCAGACTGGTGTTTCACAAGTCCGGCTATTGCTACTGTATGTTTATAATAATGGAAAGCCATGTTTTTATTTATACTGTTAATTGAAGGGAAAAAATGGTTCAGATAATATGTTTTAAAGAGGAATTGTAGACTATAGACTAAAAAATGGGAGTATATTTCCTGTTTCTCGATTTCCATTGAGGAAGATTTAAATTAGAAGGGTCCCTGAAGCCGACCTTGAAGAGGCTGGGTGTCTGGATGAGCAGGGTTATAGTGGTTTGTTACCCAGAAGATTTCCTTAACTAATTGTATAAGGCTTTATATATTGTTTAGGAAGATTATGTTCTATGGAGATCCAGGTAAAACTGATAATCACTACTTTCAACTTTCATATGTTAAATACTAAAATCTTGGAAAAAGGAATGGAGATTTTTTTCAAGAGCAGCTTTTTTAAAATTTTAATTTACAGTACTTCACATATAGTAGACAAAGCATGCCTAATTTTATAACAGTTCTTCCACATGCTTATTATAACGTGTCAAGGTTGGGAAATCCGAATAGAACAGTTCTAAATTAGTGTAGTTTCATTTATATGGACCTCTGAATGTTTGCCTTCCTTAAAGGAGGTGGCAGTATCTTGTTAAATGAGTTAGATTCATCAGCAAAAAAGTAAACAATATTTTTAGTGTAGAACATTTTGCCAATTGGCCTACCAATGTGTTGGTAGGTTTCAAATACTTTTCTCAAATAGAATTCTGCTTTATAATGTTTTATGTAGTCTTAAAAATGTTTTGTTTTTAAAACAGACCTGCATGTCCTTAGAGTGCTAGATAGGTTCAGGTGTAGTAACATGTTAAGGAACATTTACAAACCTTTTTTTCTGAGAAGCCCTGCAGCCCTTAACACATGACACCATTCCCTGGGGGAATTAAGGGCAGTCTCAAGTTGAAAAAGTACGAGGGCCTCACCAGGTGGTGGTGCAGTGGATAGAGTGCCAGACTGGGACGTGGAGGACCCAGGTTCAAAACCCTGAGATTGCCAGCTTGAGCGCGGGTTCATCTGTTTTGAGCAAGGCTCACCAGCTTGAACCCAAGATAGCTGGCTTGAGCAAGGGGGTCACTCAGTCTGCTGTAGCCCCCTGGTCAAGGCACAAATGAGAAAGCAATCAATGAAAAACTAAGGCAGTGGTTCTCAAACTTTTTGAAGTCAGGGCACGTTTAAAATCCTACAAATAATTGTAGGTGTACTATATACAAATTTCTGAGAAATATGTTATAATAAGTCAAATATTAAAGAAAATACAAAGTCCAAGCATGTTTTTATGGTAATTATGCAAAATAAATACAAGATTAAATTTATTCTGACATTAAAAAACATTTTTATGTTCATTTCTTAGTTATGCTTTTTAGAATTTGTAAAAGGGTTAAAAAATTTTTAAAATGACAAAATAGTTATCTTTATATAGATATAGATATAAATAGATAGATACATTCTTAGATTTAGTAAATTTGGCAGGTCCTGGTGTGAATGTGTTAAGTTTTCTCATTCTTGTGTTTATGAGAAACATGAGCCTGATGTGTCCTAGCAATTTTCTCAATGTTTGGGCATATACAGTGTGTCCGTAAAGTCATGGTGCACTTTTGACCAGTCACAGGAAAGCAACAAAAGACGATAGAAATGTGAAATCTGCACCAAATGAAAGGAAAACTCCCAGTTTCATACCTATTCAGTGCAGTTTGATGTGGGCTCACGCACAGATGTTTTAGGGCTCCTTAGGTAGCTATCCCGTATAGCCTCTACAGACTCGTCACTGACTGATGGCCTACCAGAACGGGGTTTCTCCACCAAACTGCCGCTTTCCTTCAGAACTGCTTATCCCACCGAGTAATGTTCTTCCTATGTAGGTGGCGCTTCATTATAAACGTGCCGATATTCACATTGCACTTTGGTCACAAATTCGAATTTAGCGAGCCACAGAACACACTGAACTTTCCTCTGTACCTTCCATATCTCGACTGGCATGGCCATGGGCTGCTCCACTGTATACATGGTGTTACGTCATCATCTGCGCATGCGCACATGCTGCCACATCATCCTACAGACACTGGGAGAGTTTTCCTTTTATTTGGTGCAGATTTCACATTTCTATCATCTTTTGTTGCTTTCCTGTGACTGGTCCAAAGTGCACTATGACTTTATGGACACACTGTATTTGAAAGGCTAACTCATTTCCTCATCAATACATTGAAGAATTCCTCTCTTTTTACTGTTAATTGTGTTGAGGGTAGAAAATCCTAATTCACATAAATAGGATGTTGAAAATTGTAGTAAAATGTTCAAAGCTTTTTTAGATATTGCCACATATTCTTCTTTTATAGAAATCAAGAGACAATTCCTTCTGTCTAATCATCAATCCAAAACCCCCACCATACAAATCATCTTAACTTTATACCAAACAAAGGATAGAAGAAACTTGCCTCCAGTCTTTCTGGGGAACATGGGGGGTAGTGTAAACAATCCAGCATCAAAGCTTAACAGCCTTTTGCAACCTAATCAGGCAAGTGAGGTGGGGGGTTGGGCAGACTGTCAGCTTACCGTCAATTCCTCATACTGTTCCCCAAATATCTAAACTCCAAAAACCCTGTTGGTTTTTTGGTCCCCAACAGGCACATATTTCTCTGGAATACCATATGGCGCACCTGGAAATTAGGGCACACCAGTGTGCCCTGGCGCACACTTTGAGAACCACTGATAAGGTGTTGTAAGGAAGAATTGATGCTTCTCATCTTTCTCCCTGTCTGTCCTCTTCTCTGTCTCTTGTTCTCTGTCACAAAAAAGATAAATAAACCATATATATAAAAAAGAAAAAGTATGAGGAAGTTAAATCGAATGCACACTACTGCACTTGTTCCAGGCACAGAGCACATTCCTATGGACACTTTAAGGAAGGAAGGAGCAACTCTTTTAAAAATAATAACAACCTATTACAGTGAATCTGTAATCAAAACTGGTGCACAGGCCCCACAATGAGATTTATGCAGCCAAAGTTGAGAATCTACTTAGGTAACCACCCAACACTGGTGAAACAGCAAAAGCATACTCTTGTCCTTACCGCGTGCGGCGTACACACACTCTGTCTTTCCTGAAACCAATTATGTCTCAGGCATCACTGAGCTTGGCAAGTTTCACCTGAAACGTGTCATACTGAGTCGCACGTATTTTGAAAATTGAGATCACAGTAAACTGCTATACGTTCTAAAACTCTTTAAGTAATGTTCATTATAAGGCCCTGGCCGGTTGGCTCAGTGGTAGGGCGTCGGCTGGCGTGCAGGAGTCCCGGGTTCGATTCCTGGCCAGGGCACACAGGAGAAGCACCCATCTGCTTCTCCATTCTTCCCCCTCTCCTTCCTCTCTGTCTCTCTCTTCCCCTCCTACAGCCAAGGCTCCATTGGAGCAAAGTTGGTCCGGGCGCTGAGGATGGCTCTGTGGCCTCTGCCTCAGGCACTAGAATGGCTCTGGTTGCAACAGAGTAGTGCCCCAGATGTGCGGAGCATCGCCTCCTGGTGGGCATGCCGGGTGGATCCTGGTCGGCACATGAGGGAGTCTGTCTGACTGCCTCCCTGTTTCCAACTTCAGAAAAATACAAAAAAAAAAAAAAAAGATAAAAAAAGGTAATGTTCATTATAATGTAGATGGGGACTTTTGTTATTATCAGTTAGCCTGTGGAAGCATGTTAGAAATGCAGAGTATAAAGTTGCAAGCCAGAATTGCTAAAGTAAAATCTGCATTTTATTAAGATCCTCAAAAGTGATTCATATACACAAAATATGTGAAAAGCACTGTTTTTGCCAAAGCTATTTATTTAACAGATCTTTAGATTAACATAACCTCAGGGTACCATGGTTTTGGTTTTTGTTTTTGTTTTTGTTTTTTTTTTTTGCTTAAGTGAGAAAGATCATTCAATAGTACTTCAGAAAAAATGGTTTTACTTTGTATCTTGAATTTTGGATATGCAGAGAGCATACTAGAAGTTATTCTGGGGCAGTTTTAAAGTCCTCAATGTCTGGTTAGATTCTGTGACTTCTAATGAAACTGATTTTACCATAGGCTAATTGATAAGAATTAAGTTCCTAAGGCATCCCATCAATGCTATAACAAACACTACTTGAGGATCTGCGGTAGTCACTATGCTACTTGCATTGGGGTTCTTGGATCTCCAAGATAGAAATTGAGAGGAAGCCCCAGAGAAGTCTCCAGACAGATTTTATTAAGCTTATGCTCAAACACAAGGAAGGCAGCACAGAGGAAAGGAAGTTCCTATGATCAGGCTGAGGGGCTGGCTCTGCTTGGCTGCTTTTATAAGCAGGCTTTGGAAAAGGACTTTTTGAAAAAGCCAAGCTTGCAAAAATCTTTTCAGGGTCCAGGGACTTCCTTTCCCAGCTGTCTTGCCCGGTAACTGTTTGTGCTTGTGCTGTGGGGGCAAGCTGGTGGATTCCTCATTGCCACCACCCCAGTAAGGTCATGTAGGGATCAACCTCATGTTGGTCAGTATTTCAACATCTGCAAGGAAGCAGGCAGTTAGAAAAGGGAGATAAAATCAGCTACCTCTGTGTTTTTCAGAAAGGAGTGGAAGTTTTTGTTGTCAGCTTATCCGTCTTTCCTTCTGACAGCCTGGTTTTAACTTGGCTTCCTGGCCACCCAATATTTTCCATTCCTGGGCCCAAATCCCTATGCTCTCTCAACTACACTCCATTTGTACTAGAGCAGTGTTACCCCAGTATGTGATCCGAGGACCAGCCACAGAAACAGCACCTAGGAGCCTGTGAAACATGAATGAAAGTATGTTGGTTATTGTTTTTCTTTAAATGGAGTGTGTAAAGCCAGTAGCCACAGCCACTATCACAGCCGCCTGGCCCGTGCAGGTTAGCATTTGATTCAGACAGACGGTAATGAAACAACGAAGCCAAGAACTGGTGGGCCATTAGCTTTAATCCTAGCTTGCACCCAGCGGGCAAGAAATACACACAGTGGGAAAACACTTCCCTTTCCATTCAGGACTCCCAAAGCCACTGACTTATCCAAGTTTCCTAGAATCAAAGGTTTGTACCTCACCAGCAGTATTCACATCTGTTCCCCATCTCCTTCTCTCTACACAAACTCTGCACAAACTGGCTTCTCCTTCAGCACTCCACCATCTTGGCTGCTTCTCCTCTCCTCCACATGGCCTTTCTCTGCTCTCCTGCATGGGCTTCTCTGCCCCATTTTATAGTGTAGAAATCAAAACCTTTCATCTAATATACAAACAAAGAAGTCTCTGATACAAAGTCACTTATCTGAGGCATAAATGGGATTCCTCATAAGAGTGCACCACCCCCTATCATGCAACAATCAAGGGTGTGGGCAAAAGCTTACTTTTAAAATTAAGCCTTAGGCTATAATAACTTTGCCAGCTTACAGCCTGTCTTCCACACACAGTGCAAACTATGAGCGAGCAAACATATACATTATATTTACAAACTTATTTGACCAACAGAGTGTTACAGTATTTTTTTGTTTTTTTTTGGGGGGGGGGGTTGGATCATGAGTTGCTTTTTCTTACCTTCACTTTTATTTTATTTTTTTAAAAATAAATTTTTATTAATGGTAATGGGATGACATTAATAAATCAGGGTACATATATTCAAAGAAAACATGTCTAGGTTATTATGTCATTAAATTATGTTGCATACCCCTCGCCCAAAGTCAGATTGTCCTCCGCCACCCTCTATCTAGTTCTCTGTGCCCCTCCCCCTCCCCCTAACTCTCTCCCTCCCTCCCTCCGTCCCATGTCCTCCCTCCCCCCACCCCTGGTAACTACCACACTCTTGTCCATGTCTCTTAGTCTCATTTTTATGTTCCACCAATGTATGGAATCATGTAGTTCTTGTTTTTTTCTGATTTACTTATTTCACTCCGTATAATGTTATCAAGATCCCACCATTTTGCTGTAAATGATCTGATGTCATCATTTCTTATGGCTGAGTAGTATTCCATAGTGTATATGTGCCACATCTTCTTTATCCAGTCTTCTATTGAAGGGCTTTTTGGTTGTTTCCATGTCTTGGCCACTGTGAACAGTGCTGCAATGAACATGGGGCTACATGTGTCTTTACGTATCAATGTTTCTGAGGTTTTGGGGTATATACCCAGTAGAGGGATTGCTGGGTCATAAGGTAGTTCTATTTGCAGTTTTTTGAGAAACCACCATACTTTCCTCCATAATGGTTGTACTACTTTACAGTCCCACCAACAGTGGATGAGAGTTCCGTTTTCTCCGCAGCCTCTCCAACATTTGCTATTACCCGTCTTGTTGATAATAGCTAATCTAACAAGGGTGAGGTGGTATCTCATTGTAGTTTTGATTTGCATTTCTCTAATAACTAATGAAGCTGAGCATCTTTTCATATATCTGTTGGCCATTTATATCTCTTCCTGGGAGAAGTGTCTGTTCATGTCCTCATCCCATTTTTTTATTGGATTGTTTGTTTGTTTGTTGTTGAATTTTATAAGTTCTTTGTAAATTTTGGATATTAGGCCCTTATCTGAGCTGC
Organism: Saccopteryx bilineata; assembly: GCF_036850765.1. Lineage (NCBI taxonomy): Eukaryota > Metazoa > Chordata > Mammalia > Chiroptera > Emballonuridae > Saccopteryx > Saccopteryx bilineata. The sequence continues at coordinate 188,430,603 of NC_089490.1, read as the reverse complement.
TGTTTGAAAATATCATTTCCCATTTAGTTGGCTCTCTGTTTATTTTAATATCAGTTTCTCTTGCTGAGCAAAAACTTTTTATTCTGATGTAGTTCCATTCATTTATCTTTGCCTTCACTTCTCTTGCCATTGGAGTCAAGTTCATAAAATGTTCTTTAAAACCCAGGTCCATGATTTTAGTACCTATGTCTTCTTCTATGTACTTTATTGTTTCAGGTCTTATATTTAGGTCTTTGATCCATTTTGAATTAATTTTAGTACACGGGGACAGGCTGTAGTCGAGTTTCATTCTTTTGCATGTGGCTTTCCAGTTTTCCCAACACCATTTGTTGAAGAGGCTTTCTTTTCTCCATTGTGTGTTGTTGGCCCCTTTATCAAAGATTATTTGACCATATATATGTGGTTTTATTTCTGGGCTTTCTATTCTGTTCCATTGGTCTGAGTGTCTATTTTTCTGCCAATACAATGCTGTTTTGATTATCGTGGCCCTATAATATATTTTAAAGTCAGGTATTGTAATGCCCCCAGCTTCATTCTTTTTCCTTAGGATTGTTTTGGCTATTCGGGGTTTTTTATAGTTCCATATAAATCTGATGATTTTTTGTTCCATTTCTTTAAAAAATCTCATAGGAATTTTGATGGGAATTGCATTAAATTTATATATTGCTTTGGGTAATATGGCCATTTTAATTATATTTATTCTTCCTATCCAAGAACAAGGAATATTTTTCCATCTCATTGTGTCTTTTTCTATTTCTCTTAATAATGCCTTGTAGTTTTTGTTATATAGGTCCTTTACATTCTTTGTTATGTTTATTCCTAGGTATTTTATTTTTTTTGTTGCAATCGTGAAGGGGATTATTTTTTTGAGTTCGTTTTCTAATATTTCATTGTTGGCATATAGAAAGGCTATTGACTTCTGTATGTTAATTTTGTATCCTGCGACTTTACTGTATTGGTTTATTGTTTCTAATAATCTTTTTGTGGAGTCCTTCGGGTTTTCGATGTATAGGATCATATCATCAGCAAAAAGTGATAGCTTTACTTCTTCTTTTCCGATATGGATGCCTTTTATTTCTTTGTCTTGTCTGATTGTTCTGGCCAGAACTTCTAGCACCACGTTAAATAAGAGTGGAGAGAGTGGACAACCCTGTCTTGTTCCTGATTTAAGGTAGAAAGTCCTCAGTTTTATGCCGTTTAATAGGATGTTGGCTGATGGTTTATCATATATGGCCTTTATCATGTTGAGATATTTTCCTTCTATACCCATTTTGTTGAGAGTCTTAAACATAAAATTGTGTTGTATTTTATCGAAAGCCTTTTCTGCATCTATTGATAAGATCATGTGGTTTTTGTTCTTTGTTTTGTTGATATGGTGTATTACATTAACCGTTTTACGTATGTTGAACCATCCTTGAGATTCTGGGATGAATCCCACTTGATCATGATGTATTATTTTTTTAATATGTTGTTGTATTCGGTTTGCCAGTATTTTGTTTAGTATTTTAGCATCTATATTCATTAGAGATATTGGTCTGTAGTTTTCTTTCTTTGTGCCATCCTTGCCAGGTTTTGGTATGAGGGTTATGTTGGCCTCATAAAATGTGTTTGGAAGTATTGCTTCTTCTTCAATTTTTTGGAAGACTTTGAGTAGAATAGGAACCAAGTCTTTTTGAATGTTTGATAGAATTCACTAGTATAACCGTCTGGGCCTGGACTTTTATTTTTGGGGAGGTTTTTAATAGTTTTTTCTATTTCCTCCCTGCTGATTGGTCTGTTTAGGCTTTCTGCTTCTTCATGACTCAGTCTAGGAAGGTTGTATTGTTCTAGGAATTTATCCATTTCTTCTAGATTGTTGTATTTGGTGGCATATAATTTTTCATAGTATTCTACAATAATTCTTTGTATATCTATGATGTCTGTGGTGATCTCTCCTCTTTCATTTTGGATTTTATTTATTTGAGTCCTGTGCCTTTTTTCCTTGGTGAGTCTTGCCAATGGTTTGTCAATTTTGTTGATCTTTTCAAAGAACCAGCTCCTTGTTTTATTAATTTTTTCTATAGTTTTTCTGTTCTCTATTTCATTTATTTCTGCTCTGATTTTTATTATTTCCTTTCTTCGGCTGGTTTTGGGTTGTCTTTGTTCTTCTTTTTCTAGTTCCTTAAGGTGTGAAGTTAAGTGGTTTACTTGGGCTCTCTCTTGTTTGTTCATATAGGCCTGAAGTGATATGAACTTTCCTTTTATTACTGCTTTTGCTGCATCCCAGAGATTCTGCTATGTCGTATTGTCATTTTCATTTGTCTGTATATATCTTTTGATCTCTGTGCTTATTTCTTCTTTGACCCAATCATTTTTTAGAAGTATGTTGTTTAGTTTCCACATTTTTGTGGGGTTTTCCCCCTCTTTTTTGCAGTTGAATTCTAGTTTCAAGGCTTTATGATCAGAAAATATGCTTGGTACAATTTCAATTTTTCTAAATTTGCTGATATTGTCTTTGTGGCCCAACATATGGTCAATTCTTGAGAATGTTCCATGTACACTAGAGAAAAATGTATACTCTGTCGCTTTGGGATGAAGTGTCCTGTAGATGTCTATTATATCCAGGTGTTTTAATATTTCGTTTAAGGCCACTGTATCTTTATTGATTCTCTGTTTGGATGACCAATCTAGAGCCGTCAGCGGTGTATTGAGGTCTCCAAGTATGATTGTATTTTTGTTAGTTTTTGTTTTAAGGTCAATAAGTAGCTGTCTTATATATTTTGGTGCTCCTTGGTTTGGTGCATATATATTAAGGATTGTTATGTCTTCTTGATTCAACTTCCCCTTAATCATTATGAAATGACCATTTTTGTCTCTGAGTACTTTTCCTGTCTTGTAGTCAGCATTATTAGATATGAGTATTGCCACACCTGCTTTTTTTTGGGTGTTGTTTGCTTAGAGTATTGTTTTCCAGCCTTTCACTTTGAATTTGTTTTTATCCTTGTTGCTTAGATGTGTTTCTTGTAGGCAGCATATAGTTGGATTTTCTTTTTTAATCGATTCTGCTACTCTGTGTCTTTTTATTGGTAAGTTTAATCCATTTACATTTAGTGTGATTATTGACACTTGTAGGTTCCCTACTGCCATTTTGTAAATTGCTTTCTGATAGTTTTGTATCTAGTTTGATTCTTCTCTTTTGTTTTTCTATCATTTGTTTTTGTTTGTTTGTGTTCCATACTTCTTTCCTCTGTTGCTACCTTTTTTAAGTCAAGTGTTTTTGTGATGGTTTTTTCAAGGGTGGTTACCATTAAGTAATGAAAAGGGTACCTACCATATTCATTGTAGTACCCTATCTTATGAGTATTTCTGCACTTCATCGTCCTTTGCTACTGTTAATCTCCATCCTCTCCCCCCTTTTTTTTCCTTTGTTGTCACAGTTTAAGTTTGGTTTTATTGTGTTCTTGGTGGAGCTGTTACTTGTGGTTTTGTTTTCTTTTGTTCTTTGAATCTGGTTGGAAAACCCCCTTTAGTATTTCCTGGAGTGGGGGCTTTCTGCTGATAAATTCTCTCATCTTTTCTGTATTTGTGAATGTTTTATATCTCCTTCGTACTTGAAGGATAGCTTTGATGGGTATAGTATTCTTGGCTGAAAGTTCCTCTCTTTCAGGGCTTTAAATATTGGGGTCCACTCTCTTCTAGCTTTTAGAGTTTCTGCTGAGAAATCTGATGATAATCTAATAGGCCATCCTTTATATGTTGTACTCTTCTTTTTTTTTTTTATAATTTTATTTTTTAAATGGGGTGACATCAATAAATCAGGATACATATATTCAAAGATAACAAGTCCAGGTTATCTTGTCGTTCAATTATGTTGCATACCCACCACCCAAAGTCAGATTGTCCTCTGTCACCTTCTATCTTGTTTCTTTGTGCCCCTCCCCACCCCCTATCCCTCTCCCATTCCCCCCTCCCCCCCGTAACCACCACACTCTTGTCAATGTCTCTTAGTTTCAGTATTATGTCCCACCTACGTATGGAATAATACAGTTCCTGGTTTTTTCTGATTTACTTATTTCGCTTCGTATCATGTTATCAAGATCCCACCATTTTGCTGTAAATGTTCCGATGTCATCATTTCTTATGGCTGAGTAGTATTCCATAGTGTATATGTGCCACATCTTCTTTATCCAGTCATCTATTGATGGGCTTTTTGGTTGTTTCCATGTCCTGGCCACTGTGAACAATGCTGCAATAAACATGGGGCTGCATGTGTCTTTACGTATCAATGTTTCTGAGTTTTGGGGATATATACCCAGTAGAGGGATTGCTGGGTCATAAGGTAGTTCTATTTGCAGTTTTTTGAGGAACCACCATACTTTCTTCCATAATGGTTGTACTACTTTACATTCCCACCAACAGTGTATGAGGGTTCCTTTTTCTCCACAGCCTCTCCAACATTTGCTATTACCTGACTTGCTAATAACAGCTAATCGAACAGGTGTGAGGTGGTATCTCATTGCCGTTTTGATTTGCATTTCTCTAATAGCTAAAGAAGATGAGCATCTTTTCATATATCTGTTGGCCATTTGTATTTCTTCCTGGGAGAAGTGTCTATTCATATCCTCTTCCCATTTTTTTATTGGATTGTTTGTTTGTTTGTTGTTGAGTTTTATGAGTTCTTTGTATATTTTGGATATTAGGCCCTTATCTGAGCAGGTGTTTGAAAATATCATTTCCCATTTAGTTGGCTTTCTGTTTATTTTGTTATCAGTTTCTCTTGCTGAGCAAAAACTTCTTAGTCTGATGTAGTCCCATTCATTAATTTTTGCCTTCACTTCTCTTGCCATTGGAGTCAAATTCATAAAATGCTCTTTAAAACCCAGGTCCATGAGTTGAGTACCTATGTCTTCTTCTATGTACTTAATTGTTTCAGGTCTTATGTTTAGATCTTTGATCCATTTTGAGTTAATTTTTGTACAGGGAGAGAGACTGTAGTCCAGTTTCATTCTTTTGCATGTGGCTTTCCAGTTTTCCCAGCACCATTTATTGAAGAGGCTTTCTTTTCTCCATTGTGTGTTGTTGGCCCCTTTATCAAAAATTATTTGACTATATATATGTGGTTTTATTTCTGGACTTTCTATTCTGTTCCATTGGTCTGAGTGTCTATTTTTCTGCCAATACCATGCTGTTTTGATTGTCGTGGCCCTATAATAGAGTTTGAAGTCAGGTATTGTTATGCCCCCAGCTTCATTCTTTTTCTTTAGGATTGCTTTGGCTATTCGGGGTTTTTTATAGTTCCATATAAATCTGATGATTTTTTGCTCTATTTCTTTAAAAAACGTCATTGGAAGTTTGATGGGAATTGCATTAAATTTGTATATTGCTTTGGGTAATATAGCCATCTTGATTATATTTATTCTTCCTAGCCAAGAACAAGGTATATTCTTCCATCTCATTATATCTTTTTCGATTTCCCTTAACAATGGTTTATAGTTTTCATTATATAAGTCCTTTACATTCTTTGTTATGTTTATTCCTAAGTATTTTATTTTTTTTGTTGCAATCGTGAAGGGGATTATTCTTTTGAGTTCCTTCTCAGTTGTTTCATTGTTGGCATATAGAAAGGCTATTGACTTCTGTATGTTAATTTTGTATCCTGCGACCTTACTGTATTGGCTTATTGTTTCTAGTAGTCTTTTTGTGGATTCTTTGGGGTTTTCGATGTATAGGATCATATCATCTGCAAAAAGTGATACCTTTACTTCTTCTTTTCCGATATGGATGCCTTTTATTTCTTTGTCTTGTCTGATTGCTGTGGCGAGAACCTCTAGTACCACATTAAATAAGAGTGGAGAGAGTGGACAACCCTGTCTTGTTCCTGATTTAAGGGGGAAAGCCTTCAGTTTAGTGCCATTTAATATGATGTTAGCTGATGGTTTATCATATATGGCCTTTATCATGTTGAGATATTTTCCTTCTATACCCATTTTGTTGAGAGTCTTAAACATAAAATTGTGTTGTATTTTATCAAAAGCCTTTTCTGCATCTATTGATAAGATCATGTGGTTTTTGTTCTTTGTTTTGTTGATATGGTGTATTACATTAACCGTTTTACGTATGTTGAACCATCCTTGAGATTCTGGGATGAATCCCACTTGATCATGATGTATTGTTTTTTTAATATGTTGTTGTATTCGATTTGCTAGTATTTTGTTTAGTATTTTAGCATCTGTATTCATTAGAGATATTGGTCTGTAGTTTTCTTTTTTTGTGCCATCCTTGCCTGGTTTTGGGATGAGGGTTATGTTGGCCTCATAAAATGTGTTTGGAAGTATTGCTTCTTCTTCAATTTTTTGGAAGACTTTGAGTAGAATAGGAACCAAGTCTTCTTTGAAGTTTGATAAAATTCGCTGGTATAGCCGTCAGGGCCTGGACTTTTATTTTTGGGGAGCTTTTTAATGGTTTTTTCTATTTCTTCTCTACTGATAGGTCTGTTTAGGCTTTCTGCTTCTTCTTGACTCAGTCTAGGAAGGTTGTATTTTTCTAGGAATTTATCCATTTCTTCTAGGTTGTTGAATTTAGTGGCATAAAGTTTTTCATAGTATTCTACAATAATTCTTTGTATATCTACAGTGTCCGTGGTGATTTCTCCTCTTTCATTTTGGATTTTGTTTATATGAGTTCTTTCTCTTTTTTCCTTGGTAAGTCTTGCCAAGGGTTTGTCAATTTTGTTGATCTTTTCAAAGAACCAGCTCCTTGTTCTATTAATTTTTTCTATAGTTTTTCTGTTCTCTAATTCATTTATTTCTGCTCTGATTTTTATTATTTCCTTTCTTCGGCTGGTTTTGGGTTGTCTTTGTTCTTCTTTTTCTAGTTCCTTAAGGTGGGAAGTTAAGTGGTTCACTTGGGCTCTCTCTTGTTTGTTCATATATGCCTGAAGCGATATGAACTTCCCTCTTATCACTGCTTTTGCTGCATCCCATAGATTCTGATATGTCGTATTGTCATTTTCATTAGTCTGTATATATCTTTTGATCTCTGCACTTATTTCTTCTTTGACCCATTCATTTTTTAAAAGTATGTTGTTTAGTTTCCACATTTTTGTGGGATTTTTTTCCTCTTTTTTGCAGTTGAATTCTAGTTTCAAGGCTTTATGATCAGAAAATATGCTTGGTACAAGTTCAATTTTTCTGAATTTGCTGATGTTGTTTTTGTGGCCCAACATATGGTCAATTCTTGAGAATGATCCATGTACACTGGAGAAAAATGTATACTCAGTCACTTTGGGATGAAATGTCCTGTAGATGTCTATCATATCCAGGTGCTCTAGTGTTTTGTTTAAGGCCACTATGTCTTTGTTGATTCTCTGTTTGGATGACCGATCTAGAGCCGTCAGCGGTGTATTGAGGTCTCCAAGTATGATTGTATTTTTGTCAGTTTTTGTTTTAAGATCAATAAGTAGCTGTCTTATATATTTTGGTGCTCCTTGGTTTGGTGCATATATATTAAGAATTGTTATGTCTTCTTGATTCAGTGTCCCCTTAGCCATTATGAAATGGCCATTTTTGTCTCTAAGTACTTTTCCTGTCTTGTAGTCAGCATTATCCGATATGAGTATTGCTACACCTGCTTTTTTTTGGATGTTATTTGCTTGGAGTATTGTTTTCCAGCCTTTCACTTTGAATGTGTTTTTATCCTTGTTACTTAGATGAGTTTCCTGTAGGCAGCATACAGTTGGATTTTCTTTTTTAATCCATTCTGCTACTCTGTGCCTTTTTATTGGTGAGTTTAATCCGTTTACATTTAGTGTAATTATTGATACTTGTGAGTTCCCTATTGCCATTTTATATCTTGCTTTCTGTTAGTTTCGTGTCTTGTTTGATCCTTCTCTTTCGTTTTTCTATCTTTTGTTTTTATTTGGTTGTATTCCATACATCTTTCCTCTGTTGCTATCTTTTTTATCTCATGTGCTTCTGTGGTGGTTTTTTCAATGGTGGTTACCTTTGAGTAATGAAAAGGGTCCCTACCCTGTTCATTGTAGCGAACTATTTTGTGAGTACTTTTGCACTCCATCGTCCTTTGCTACTGTTAATCTCCGTCTTCTCCCCCTCTTTCTTTTTGTTGTTGTCACAGTTTAAATTTGGTTTTATTGTGTTCTTCTTGGAGCTTTTACTTGTGGCTCTGTTTTTTTTTGTTCTTTGTATCTGATTGGAGAACCCCCTTTAGTAATTCCTGGAGTGGGGGTTTTCTGATGATAAATTCCCTCATCTTTTCTGTATCTGTGAATGTTTTTATTTCTCCTTCGTATTTGAAGGATAGCTTTGATGGGTATAGTATTCGTGGCTGAAAGTTCCTCTCTTTCAGGACTTTAAATATTGGGGTCCACTCTCTTCTAGCTTGTAGAGTTTCTGCTGAGAAATCTGATGATAATCTAATGGGCCTTCCTTTATATGTTGTATTCTTCTTTTCCCTGGCTGCCTTGAGAATTTTTTCTTTGCTGTTGGTTTGTGTCAATTTCATTATGATATGCCTTGGAGTAGGTTTGTTGGGGTTAAGAAAACTTGGAGTTCTGTTTGCTTCTTGAACTTGAGGCTTTAGTTCTTTCCACAGGCTTGGGAAGTTCTCATCTATTATTTGTTTGAGTATGTTCTCCATTCCATTTTCTCTCTCTTCTCCCTCTGATATACCTATTATTCTTATGTTATTCTTTTTGATGGAGTCAGATAATTCTTGTAGGGCTATCTCATTTTTTTTAATTTTTGAGTCTCTTTCTTCTTCTCTCTGTTGTGCCTCAAGTTGCTTGTCTTCTATTTCACTAATCCTCTCTTCTATCTGACCTGTTCTATTAGCTAAGCTTGTTACTTCGTTTTTCAGCTCGTGAATTGAGTTTTTCATCTCTGTTTGATTTGTTTTTATAGTTTCAATTTCCTTGGACATATATTCTTTGTGTTCATTGAGTTGTTTTCTGAGCTCCCTATATTGCCTTTCTGTGTTTTTTTGTATATCTCGGAGGATTTTTAGGATTTCTATCTTGAATTCTCTGTCATTTAGCTCCAAGGTTTCCAATATATTAAATTTTTTCTCCATAGATTTTTCCTCATCTAGCTGTGTTACCTCTCTTTCTTTTGTATCCATGATATTTGATTTTCTCTTCCTTAATGGCATCTGAGGGTGGTTTTGTTGATAGTATTAATGAGATTTAATAAAGAATAAAAAGTTAAAAAAATAAAAAAAAAAAAAAGCGAAAAGAGTTGTTTTTTTAAAAAAAAATTAATAATGAAATAAAGAAAAATAAAATAAAAAATTTTAAAAAAAGGAAATTATTCCCCCCCTCCTTTTTTCCTCTCCTCTCCTCTCCCCTCTTTCTTGAGAAAATCTTGTGGTGGACTGTGAGTTATAACAAACAATGCCTGTGATGGAGGGCCTGAATTGGGGAAAAGTAATAAAGGGGCAAAAAAGAAAAAAAGAAAAAAAGAAAAAAAAAAAAAAGAAAGAAAAAAAAAAAATAGCGTATGGACCCACAAAAAGCAAATAAGGAAAAAATTTGGGTCAAGAATAAAATGATTTGCTTTTAGGTGTTGGTTGTCTAAGAGTTATGATGAGAGGAATAAGAGGAAAACGGAAAAATGGGGGGACAAATTAAAAACTTACTATTGTATTTAGTGGAACAAGTACTAGATAATATGGAGAGCCAGGGATGGGAGCACTGCTAGTGAGTTAAAAAGGTGAAGTAAAAACCCCCCAAAATGCCACAAACATAGATTTGAGTCCCAGATAAGATAATTTGTTTGTTATTGAGGTTTGAATGAGAGGAGATGTAAAGGAGAAAGGAAGAAACTAATATAGAGGGAGAAAAGAAAGAGAGAGAGAGAAAAAAAAGAGGGAACCACTAAAAGAAGAAAAAAGAAAGGAGAGAGAGAGAGAGAGTTAAGGGTTTTGGAGTGCAACCCTCATAGAGAGAAAGGAAGAGAAGAGAAAAGATAATGGGAGATGTAACACTTATGGGTAGTGTAGTTCAAGGAGAGGAGAGAGTAAGACCGGTAGAGAGTTAATCGGCCAAATTGGAGGAAGAAAAAAAAGTATCAAGAATGAAGATAAGAGAAACAAACGAACAAATATAATAAAATGTGATAGGTTATAAAGTCTGCAGATTATTCTTGATTTTGAGAGGTTATCTTCTTGCTTTTTCTTTTCTCTCCCTCTTCCTGGTCGGTGACTCTGTACCCCGGGTTCTGCCCCTTTGGCACGCTCAGGTAGAGGCTTGCAGTTGATAAGTCTCTATGGCAATGTCATGTATTGTGTTTTAGTCTCGTGGGAGTCGAGGCTCATTAGCATTTATAGGCTCCGACAGTGAGAGAGTCCGTGTTCCTGGAGCCTTTCTCCTAGTCTTTCCTTCCTCAATTAGTAGCCTGATAATCCAGCTATGGGGTTGCTGCTGCCTCTGCCTGGATAGTAAGAGGCTCAAAGAGCTGGCAACTCCCCACTCTATTTCCACTCAGCACAGGGCTCCAGGTAAGGCTCAGTCAGTCAGAGCTGCTAGCATAATCAGGCGGGCTTTCCGCCCACTCAAAGACCACTGGCTCTGCCACTCTGTCCGGTAACACAAGCGGGCGCCCACTTCTGGGGGGCGCTTGGAGGAAACTCTCACTCACTGTCTGCGACCAGGATATCCAGCCAGCAGTCTCACGCTCTGAGTGAAACCCCCAACCGCAGGGAAAAGTTGCAGCGTTGGAATTGAGTCTCGCTCCGTCCCCGTGCGCGGCTTTTGCAAGGCGCTGGGGCGGCTCGAGATTCCGCTTTGGCCCACACAAAGGCCCCTGACTCTGCCCCTCTCTGCGATAACACGGGCGCGCACTGCGGAGGCACTCGGAGGAATCGCTCACTCCTTATCTGCGCGCACACACCAGGATATGAGGCCGGCCGCGGTTCCCTCTGAGTGAAACCCTCACCAGCACGGAAAATCTCCACCGTTGGAAGTAGTTCTCACTCCCTCCCGTGCGTGGCTTTCCCAGGGCGCTGGGGCTGCCCAGAGACTCTGTCCTCGGCCCACAGAAAGGCCTCTGACCCTGCCTCTCCGTGGGGCAACACGGGCACCCACTCTCGGGGCCTAGGAAGAAATTCTCGCCCACTAACTGCGCACCGACCAGGAGACCGGGTAAAATGGCCGCTCCGCTTGTCTTTCTTTGTTTGGGTTTGGTGCGAGTGTTAGCTTGTATTGCCCGGGTTGCCACAGGATCAGATTTTCCTCGGCTTGGATCTGTGTGCCACAGCCTGGTTCGGCCGTTTGTGCCGCGGCGGCCTGGATCTATTCACCCCCTTTGCCCGCCTCAGTTTCTATATTCACAGTTACCAGAGAAAGCCGCCCTGTTTAGGTTAGTGAGGAAGGCGGAGCATTTCTTACTCCCTTTTTCCTTCGGGGTTTGGTTATATATTTAGCCAATTTTTCACTCAATCATACCTTTGGGTGTATTGCGAAGCATCTGGAAGCTCCAAGTATAGGTTTTTCTGTTTCTGGTTGAAGATCTTGTTGAGTTTTGGGGGAGATTTATCGGTATCGCTTCCTACCCCGCCATTACTCTGACGTCATCTCTGTTGTACTCTTCTTTTCCCTGGCTGCCTTGAGAATTTTTTCTTTGTCATTGGTTTGTGTCATCTTTATTATGATGTGCCTTGGAGTGGGTTTGTTGGGGTTAAGAAAACTCGGTGTTCTGTTTGCTTCTTGAATTTGAGGCTTTAGTTCTTTCCACAGGCTTGGGAAGTTCTCGTCTATTATTTGTTTGAGTATATTCTCCATTCCATTTTCTTTCTCTTCTCCCTCTGATATACCTATTATTCTTATGTTATTCTTTCTGATGGAGTCAGACAATTCCTGTAGGGCTTTCTCATTTTTTATTATTTTTGAGTCTCTTTCTTCTTCTCTCTGTTGTGCCTCAAGTTGTTTGTCTTCTATTTCACTAATCCTATCTTCTATCTGGGCTGTTCTGTTAGCTAAGCTTGTTACCTCGTTTTTCAGCTCATGAATTGAGTTTTTCATTTCTGTTTGATTTGTTTTTATAGTTTCAATTTCCTTGGTAATATATTCTTTGTGTTCATTGAGTTGTTTTCTGATCTCCCTAAATTGCCTTTCTGTGTTTTCTTGTATATCTCTGAGTATTTTTAAGATTTCTATTTTAAATTCTCTGTCATTTAGCTCCAAGGCTTCCAATATGTTAAGTCTTTTCTCCATAGATTTTTCCACATCTATTTGTGTTACCTCTTTTTCTTTTGTATCCATAATATTCGATTTCCTCTTTCTTATTGGCATCTGAGGGTGGTCTTGTTGATAGCACTAATTAGAATTAATAAAGAGTAAAAAGTAAAAAAAAAAAAAAAAAAAAAAAAAGGTAAAACACCCCACCAAAAAAAACAGTAATAATTTATTATTTCCCCCTTTTTTCTTTCTTCTCTTTCCCTCCTCTCCCCTCCTCAGGGAAATATCGTGATGACCTGTGAATTATATTATGCTAAATGCTAAATGGAACAAAAACTGCCTATAATGGAGGGCCTGATTTGGGTTGAAGAGTTCAAGGGGCAAAAAAAGGGAGTAGGGACCTACTAAATGCAAAAAAAAAAAAAAAAAAAAGGAAGGAAATCTTAGACAAGCATAAGATGATTTGCTTGTAAGTGATGGTCAACTAAGAGATATAATGAGAGGGATAAGAGGGAACCAGAAAAAAGGAGAAAAAAAAAGAATAATAAAGAAGAAAAAAATAAAAATAATAAATAAAAATCTGTTGTATTAAGTGGAGTGAAGACTAAATACAATGGAGACCTTGGGTTGGGAGGAATGCTAGTGAGTTAAAAAGCAACGTTAAAAGTACCCAAAATGCCACAAAAATAAACAAACAAACAAAAAAAACAAAAACAAAAGCGAAAAAGAAAAATAAAACCAAAAAAAATCCTTGAGTCCCAAATTAAATAATTTGTTTGTGATTGAGGATTAAATGGGAGGAAAAGTAAAACGAGAAAAGAAAAAACGAATAGAAAGGAAAAAATAAGAAAAAGAGAAAAACAAAGGAAAAAAAAGAAAGAGAAAAAAACAAAATAAAGCAAAACAAAAAAAAACAAAAGAGGAGAGAGTGAGAGTTAAGTGTTTTGGAGTATAACCTTAAAGGAGGGTGAGGATGAAGAAAAGAAATAAAATGTAACACTCATGGGTAGTGTAGTTCAAGAAAAGGGAAGCATAAGATGGGCAGAGAATAAAAGGACCGAGGTGGAGGAAATAGAAATAATAATATTAAAGGCAATAAGATAGAAGAAACAAACAACAACAACAAAAAAATTAGTGGAACAAGTTGTAAAGTTTGTGGATTTTTCTTGATTTTGAGAGGTTAACTTCTTCCTTTTTCTTTTCTCTCCCTCTTCCTGGTCGGTGACTCTGTACCCCAGGCTCTGCCCCTGTGTCACACTTAGGTAGGGATTTGCAGTTGATGGGATTCTATGGCAATGTCATATGATTGGCTTTAGTCTTGCTGGTAGTCAAGGCTTGTTGGCGTTTGCAGGGTCCATCGATGAGAGAGTTTGCTTTCCTGGAGTCTCTCTCCTAGTACCCCCTTCCTGAATTAGCAGCCTGGTGATCCAGCTATGAGGCTGCTACTGCTTCGGCCTGGGGAGTAAGAGGCTCAAAGAGCTAGGAAATCCCCACTCTATCCCCACTCAGCGCAAGGCTTTGGGAAAGGCTCTGGCAGTCAGAGCCTCCAGTGTAATCAGGCGGAGGTGGGAGTCAATTGTTGTCAAGGTGACTGTTCAGCGCCTAGCATTCAGTTGGACCACTCAACCCAGGCTTTCCACACTTTGTAGCCTGTTTTGGCTGGGAAGAAGAGGCACTAGTCTCTGCTTGCGACTAGTGTAGTATAGATCTTATTATCTGCCAAGTCCCTCTTGTTAGTGTTTATCCCTGAATATGGAGGCTCTATCAATCAGAAGTTGCCCCCGCCCCTTTAGCGAGAGGCACTAAAAAATATCACGCCTCTTGTCTTGGATTGCTTAACTGAGAGAGATCTTATCAATTAGAGCCCCATGGGTGCGCAGATTTCATGGGTTAAGCTAATTTCAGTGATTGGGTCCGCAGCTGTGCTCCCGAAGGTATTTCAGGCTGCCTGCGCGCTCCTCCCCCAACGCTTGATTGTTAGCTTGAATGGCTGGGTGAGGTACCCCGCCCACGGAGAGAATCTCCCAAGTAGGGAAGACCGCCCTGGCGCCTCTCCCTCTAGCCCCACCGCTGGCGGCTGGGGCGCACCGGGCGCAGGATAATGGGGCACCCTGGGTGTGCGGGCCAGTAGGGTGCTGTGGGCACATGGGATGCCCAGGGCATGCACGTGAATGGGGTGCTCCGGTCACCGGTGGCTGGGGACTCTCGCAATGCGCTGGCCGCTGGGAACGTTAGCGGTGCTCGCTCTGCGACCAGACCGCGGCACCAGGCGCACGCCGGCGGCTGCTCGCAGCGCTTAGGCTGCCGCTCCCTGAGTGTGGGCCGACTCACCACAGGTGCACTTCCTCCGCGGCTTGAATGAACGTCCCTGCAGTAGTTAGCTTCCTCCACACCCTCGTCTCTCAGATTCAAGTGATAACAGTCCTTTCGCTTTCAGTTTGTGTGGAACTCCGGAATGCTCCGAGGATAAATTTTTCTGTTTCTAGTTGATAAATTTGTTGTAATTTTGGGGAGATCTGTCGGATGCGCTGCTCACGGCGCCATTTCCGTTACCTTCACTTTTATAACTTTAACCACAAGACAGTTCCAGAAAGGGGACCTGGTCCAGAGCAGGTCTGCCTAGGGCCAGCCAGTAGTAGGTGGTTGACTTTGTGCAGGAAAGATTTCACAACATGAGTCCAGGTGATTCTGAGAAGATACTTATTAAAGCTGGAGCCAGTGAAAAAAGAAGGCCCTAGAATAGAAGAAGCAACAGGAGAGAGCCTGGGTGGGCCACTTTGGCTCACTGGAGAGTTAGAGAAAAGGGGCCTTGGGACAGGTTCAGGGGGCTGCCCATTGCCCACCTGGTTGCAAGTCTCATTGGGTCCCTTCAAGCTTAGGAGAGAGAAGCAAGAAAAATGCTCCTGGAGTTAAGAAGAGGCAAGGTGGGGGCTTGCTCTTAGGAGGGAGAGAGCTCTGGGTCCTTTGTCCTAATGGGTTTTTTTTTTTTTTTAATTTTTTATTTATTTTTTTATTTTTATTTATTCATTTTTTAGAGAAGAGAGAGAGACAGAGAGGAGAGAGAGACAGAGAGAGAGAAGGGGGGAGGAGCTGGAAGCATCAACTCCCATATGTGCCTTGACCAGGCAAGCCCAGGGTTTCGAACCAGCAACCTCAGCATTTCCAGGTCAATGCTTTATCCACTGCGCCACCACAGGTCAGGCTGTCCTAATGGTTTTTAAAAGGTGGAGATTTTAGGGGAGGTACCAGGGTAGGATCTCAATAGAATATTCATCAGCTTTCCAGGTGTGTCCTGTTAGGATCCTGGTCTCCACTGATTGGTTGGCACCAGGGCTCATTAGACAATGCAGCTGGTCCTGAGGTCAGCCCTGGTATCTATTGCTTGTCTGGTTCTGCTGAAACATACTGAGGCCTACATGTTATCAGTAGGGGTTAATGCTTAAGGGCTAGTCTCCAGCTCCCTTGTTCACTCCCAGCTAAGGAGGTCTAACCAGCATGACCAGAAACATTCCAGTGGAGGGAAGGTTACCCTGGGGGCAAGGTTCTTGTTTCCCTAGTTTTGCCCTTTGCTGGGCACCTTGGGGCTTTCCAGTCTGGTGACCTTCTGTGTCTGGCCTATACAGTACTTTCTCTCCTCATGTCCATCTAACTGCCTACTGCAGACTATAAAAGAAAGAATGCTGTTTATGTGGGTAAATAAATGAATGACGCTGAACAACCCCATTCTTATGGGTAAATATAAGGTAGAGAGGCACCTTTCCTTATCCATCTGATTACAAGTTGTGGTTAAAGAATGAGACCTGGTTACCGAATGATTTTGGATGATTGTGTCGTCTGTGTCACAGGAAGGATCATTTTAAACATCAAAATATGTCAAGAATCCTCAGCTCACTTTTAAGACATGGTCAGTCTGGTTTGAAGTCAGAAGCTTGTTTCCACATTGATGCCCAGACGATGTAGAGAGGCAGATAGACTCCCACATGCCGCCCCACGGGAATCCACCTGGCATGCCCACCAGGGGGCGATGCTCTGCCCATCTGGGCCATTGCTCCACTGCAATCGGAGCCATTCTAACGCCTGAGGCAGAGGCCATGGAGCCATACACAGCGCCCGGGCCAACTGTGCTCCAATGGAGCCTTGGCTGCGGGAGGCGAAGAGAAAGACATAGAGAGAAAGAAGAGGGGGAAGGGTGCAGAAGCAGATGGGTGCTTCTCCTGTGTGCCCTGGCCGGGAATTGAATCCGGGACTTACTTCCACAAGCCGGGCAGACGCTCTACCGCTGAGCCAACCAGCCAGGTTCTGCTTTCAGGTTTTGGTTATTAAGCTCAACTTGGCAGAGAAGGCCCTTCAGTCTTCAGCCGACAATGTTGACATTTGCATAACTATATCCGTGGGCTTACCGCCTGGTTGCTGTCCAAGTTGCTTACAGATGGGTCATTTTTCTCACTGGAGGACAGACTTTAAATCTAAGTAGAAGAGAACTTGGTAATAGGATTCAGCTTAGGAGTAAGACACCAAATGCATCCTCCCAAATGAACATGGTGCTGCTTCGAGGGTACAGACGTATCCTTTTTAGTCCTGTTTGCTCATGAGCCCTGTGTAGGAAACAGCAGCTGTGGTTAGGCTTGTTTGCTTGTTTTCGGGCAGCAAGCACTTTGCATGCTTAGTGCGTGAGCATGTGGCAGAAAGCCACGTGTGTCTATAGCCTATGTAAGGATACAGGTACTTTTGGGGGTGGTTTCCCTGATCACTTGCCCACCACTGCGAAAAGCGGTTTGCCTGTTCGCTCGCCAGCTACCGCTAGAAACGGTTTCCCCGTCTGTTCCTCGTGAAAATCCAATAAACGGGAATGGTACAACACCTTTGGGCTCTGCCCGAATTCGATGTGAATCTGCCCAGCCTTGACCACCAAGCGTTACATCTTGCCACCTGGGGACAAGTATAGAGTGAAGATGGCTGTTTTAGGCCGTTTCAGGGTGGTGTTACTAGTGCCCCTGTATTTACCCGCACCTGTGTCTTGAGACCGAGTCAGGACCTTGGGATTGGCTCGTCTGTGTTTTAAGGTTTGGGCCCCAGCAAAAAGAGAGTTTGGACTGATAATATTCCAGGCTCCTTTCCCCAAACACTCTGTTTGCATTCTTTCCTGATATAAATTGTACAAACTATCCACTCTTCCGGTCGCCGCTTTAGAAAAGAAAATCTGCTTTGAGGAAGTTAACAAAGTATGACAAGTGGGATGAGGTGGAGAAGTCGGAGGTAATTGTTAAAATGTGAGCTGTGGGACGTAAGCTTGGAAGGGTGCGGCAGAAGACAACGGAAATCATTAGATCCTGGCCAGGTCACCAGAGCTAGTACTCCCCTGTGGTTTGTGGCCAGTGGAGCATCAATATCCGTCCACATTATCAATTTTTCTAACTCAGAGTCTCTGGCTGTGCTGTATCTTAGAAGTTAACATGACGTATTTGCTGTTAGCCTTTAAACCCTGGTATTATTAAAAAGTAGTAATCAGTTTCTCCCTGACTAAAGTGTAAACTTTTTATTTCAAGAATTGCCATTTAATAAATTTCATGAAACTGGCCTCAGCGTATCTCACTGACCAGCCACATCGTCCACTGGTAGCAATAATATTTCATTTTGTCATTCCCTCTCTCTCCCTAAGGTAATAGACTACTGACCGTACAGCAGCTGCTTAACAACAGAGCAAGAACCACATACCTAAGGTGACCAACTTTTCTACAATGAAAAGGAGGACAAAAATAAATAGAAGAAAACAGTATCGTAAATAAAAGAAACATTTTATTCATTGCAACAATAATACACTATAATATGATAAATGCATAATAAAAACATTTGTAATATATTATATTATAATTATGCTTACATGCCTATTAATTTTTAATAATAATTATAAGAAAAAAGTACTCATTTAGATACAGATACGTCACATACGCAATGGATCAACTCTGCATCGATCGAATATGGATATTTACAGATTAGTCTTCCAATATCAAAAAGGAGGACATGTAGGAGGACACTTTTCAAGGGAGGATGGAACTTACAAAAGAAGGACTGTCCTCCCTAAAAGAGGATGATTGGTCACCTTGACATACCAGACTTTTGAACTTGTGGATTAGGGAGCATGGATGAGCCAAGCAGCCATGTTCCTTATGCTTTGGGTTATATTTGGGAATGTATCTATCTGTTCCCATACTTGGGAACACCTTCTCAATGTTGCAAGTAGAAAAGTCACCTGAATTTCAAACTGGGACCACTATTATACGACCATAGGTCATTGAACTCAAAAGAAAACATGTAAGTCTGATGTCATGTTGAACATAAGGGAAAAATCACATCAGCTAAAGCATGTCCATGAAGTATTAGCGTCCTCCCTTCCTTCCCTCCCTCTCTCCTTTTTTTTCTTTCTTCCTTCCTCCCTCCCTCCTTTTTTCTTTCTCTCTCTCTCTTTTCTTTTCTTTCTTCTTTTCTTTCTTTCTTCCTTCCTTTCTCTTTCTTTCTTTCTTTCTTTCTTTCTTTCTTTCTTTCTTTCTTTCTTTCTTTCTTTCTCTTTCTTTCTTTCTTTCTTTCTTTCTTTCTTTCTTTCTTTCTTTCTTTCTTTCTTTCTTTCTTTCTTTCTTTCTTTCCTGATGCAAAGCTAGTGATTGCAAATATTTCAAAATAAGGGAAAAAATCATAAAGACCTAAAGGAGACATTTTCCAGATCTTATCAAAAGCAGCCAATATATCGCATGCCACGTATAAGGTTTTCCTAGAGATTCCTAATAAAATCATGAAATACTATGCAAGTCTTTGGAATAGAAGACGGCATTGCTCTCTCAAGGTTTCGCTTTTTAATAAATAGGTTACTTAGGCTAAGGAAATGAGGAACTCTCAAAGTTGACTTCCAAATGTACTGTTCTGGTGCAATGTAAGTTTTCTTTTACCAATAAATGAAAATAAAAGACTGCATGACTAATGGTGGCCTCCTCATCAATGCTGCTTCCATCATTTTTTGTTTTGTTTTGTTTTTTTAGGTGAGAGGAGGGGAGATAGAGAGGCTTCTGCATGCGCCCCGACCGGGATCTACCTGAGAACCCCCCATCTAGGGCTGATGCTCCAACCAATTGAGCCACTGACTGCAAGAGGGGAAGAGGGAGAAAGGAGGAGAGAAGCAGATGGTTGGTTGCTTCACCTGTGTGTCCTGACCGGGGATCTAACCCAGGATGTCCGCATCCCAGGCTGATGCTCTATCCATGAAGACAGCTGGCCGGGGCCTGTTTTGTTTTTTGTCTCCTTGTGCCTGTGGGATCTGTCAAGTGTGACGATTGTGACAAACACCCAGACTCACACGGGGCCAGAGGAGACTGTCGGTCTGGGAGGTTGAAGCTTTCTTAGTTTGTTCTGCTTGCCCTGCACTTTGGGGATATCTTATCATCTTATCTATTCTCATCAATAGATGTTTTTGCTACATTCATAGTTCTATCAGTATAATGATTTTATATTGAGTGAAAGAAACTCACAGGATACAATGAAAGATAAGTTATGTCTCCTGTGCCCTTTAAAATGTATTCTATGGAATTGATTCTCCTGTTCCTCTGTCAAAAGCTGAGCAAACCCCATTACTATTCTGGGCACTGTTAGGTTATTCAAATGGTACAGGCATGTAGGTGATACTGGTTAGAATTTTGTATTGATTTTTGCTTAAAGGATTTGCTTCTTAGGAATTTTTTTTTTTTTTTTTTTTTTTTACAGGAACAGAGAGAGAGTCAGAGAGAGGAATAGACAGGGATAGACAGACAGGAACAGAGAGAGATGAGAAGCATCAATCATCAGTTTTTTTGTTGCAACACCTTAGTTGTTCATTGATTGCTTTCTCATATGTGCCTTGACCGCGGGCCTTCAGCAGACCGAGGAACCCCTTGCTCGAGCCAGCAACCTTAGGTCCAAGCTGGTGAGCTTTTGCTCAAACCAGATGAGCCCACACTCAAGCTGGTGACCTCGGGATCTTGAACCTGGGTCCTCTGCATCCCAGTCCGACACTCTATCCACTGCACCACTGCCTGGTCAGGCGCTTCTTAGGAATTTCTTGTGAGAAATTTGCTACATATGATAAATGCTTGAATAAAGCAGAAGGCTCTTACTCAATTATTATATATTAACATCACTAAAATACCCTTGTCATCATGTCACTCCTTGGTTTCCAATATTTTCTTTTTTTTCTGACTTTTAAAAATTTTTATTTAGAAAATGAAATTTAACAGGGTGACATTGATCAATAAGAGTACATAGGTCTCAGGTAAACATTTCTATAGCATTTGAACTGTTGATTATGTTGTGTACCCATCACCCAAAGTCAAATCATTTTCCGTCACCTTATATTTGTCTCTCTTTAGACCCTTTCCCTCACCTCCCTCACCTCCCCTCCTCCCTGGTAACTACTTCACTTTTATCTATGTCCATGGGTCTCAGTTTTATATCCTACCTGTGTATGAAATCATACAGTCCTTATCTTTTTCTGATTTACTTATTTCATTCAGTATAATGTTCTCAAGGCCCACTCATGTTGTTGTAAATGTCACCATGTCATCATTTCTTATGGCTGAGTAGAATTCCATTGTATATTTGCACCATGTCTTCTTTATCTAATCCTCTATCAAGGGACACTTTGGTTGTTTCCATGTCTGCCTTCCAATATTTTCCCTTTGTGATGTCTCTCACCTTTCTGCCTTCATTTTCTCCCTAGTTCAGACCTTTGCTCACACCTACACAAGCTAACACCCACGCCTGAGGGATAAAATTTTCTAATCAGCTTCACTCCTATCACCCACTCCAGAGTCAAATTTTAAGGATGTCAACATAAACTCAGCATGGGATCATGCTGGTTTAATAGGATGGATTTCTTTCCTATAATATTATGCTGACTTAATTATAAAAATGTGAATAGATTAAAGGTTATTTCTTCCCACAAACTTTAAATTCAAATGTGAAAAGTCTGTAGATGAAGGACAGAGCAATTAACTGGAAAAGTTCAAGGAGGTTAGAGCAGTTCTTGCTTTCATTATTCTCTGAGCTCTCTTGCTCTGCTCCAGATGGCACAAGCATGCTAATCTCTTACTGTTTTCAATTTGTGAATCACTTCAGAAACAAAGTTAATCTCATTTTCTCTTGGTTGGTTCAACATTTTATTTTTATTGAAAAAAGTACATTTAAAAAAGTACTTTTGGCCTGACCAGCTGGTGGCGCAGTGGATAGAGTGTTGGACTGGAATGCGGAGGACCCAGGTTCAAGACCCCGAGGTCACCAGCTTGAGCGTGGGCTCATCTGGTTTGAGCAAAGCTCATCAGCTTGGACCCAAGGTCACTGGCTCGAGCAAGGGGTTACTTGGTCTGCTGTAGCCCTACAGTCAAGGCACATATGAGAAAGCAATCAATGAACAACTAAGGTGTCACAACGAATAACTAATGATTGATGCTTCTCATTTCTCTCCGTTCCTGTCTGTCTGTCCCTATCTATCCCACTCTCTGTCTCTGTAAAAAAAAAAAAGGTACTTTTGGTGCTTAGGTCATCCACGTGATTAAACCAGCCAATGATCCTGTTAAATCTGCTTTAAAAATATATACCAACAAAATTGTGTTGTTTTTATTCTTTATTTTAAATAGTCAACATAGTATAAGAACATTCTCTGACCATACAAGCAGGTTAAGATTTAGATTTTTTAATTTATTAAAAAATAAATTTAAGTTGCCAGGCCCAGATATGTACATAATATTATTCACTTAATTATCACACAACAATGGAAAGCCATGTTGATTTTTATGAAAGCGGAAATGGAATATCACAAGAAGGTACTTCTTTGTTTTTATACTCCTTTTAAGTTTTATTACAAGTAAGTGACAGGGGTACAGTCACAAAACCTTAGTCTGGTGACTAGGAATTTCTTTTAGATTATTTAAACCAATTTCCAAAGCTTTATTAATAAGAAAATCTAGGACGGAATGGATTAAAGAATTTAATTGAGAATACTAAAAAAGAATTTGATGGCTACCTATTAAAAAATTCACCTGCATGTTAAATTCACACATCTTGTTGCATTTACAGAGTTATTAAGTTTTTTGGGTTTTTTTGCAAATAAAAGTCATTAATTCTTCTTTTTCTCAGGATTCTCTGACCATTTACATAAATAGCTCTTCTAGTGGAACCCAATGAATGCGTCAGTCAATGGCTTGGAGAAGTTCATGTTGTAAAGTTAAACAAATTTAAACGAGCCATTTATACATATGTAACATTTCACTTTTTTCTTTTAATTTTTTAATTTTTTTTACAGAGACAGAGAGAGAGTCAGAGAGAGGGATAGATAGAGACAGACAGGAATGGAAAGAGATGAGAAGCATCAATCAGTTTTTTGTTGCGACACCTTAGAGATTGCTTTCTCATATGTGCCTTGACCGCGGGCCTTCAGCAGACTGAGTAACCCCTTGCTCGAGCCAGCGACCTTGGGTCCAAGCTGGTGAGCTTTTGCTCAAACCAGATAAGCCCGCGCTCAAGCTGGCGACCTCGGGATCTTGAACCTGGGTCTTCTGCATCTCAGTCCGATGCTCTATCCACTGTGCAACTGCCTGGTCAGGCAACATTTCATTTTTTTTAATGAAAAAAAAAACACCTTGTATTGACTTATGTATTAAAGGATGAATGTGTCATTTTATATGTCCATGTCTGTAGCTACATCTATGCATAGGTACACATGTGTATGTACGTATGTATACAAGGCATTTTCAAGTAAATACTTTGTTGTTGTGACTAAAACTATCACCATTAGTGTATTACCATATCTCGCTTATTCAGTAATAACAAAATAAGATTATATTTACTAAAAAATGAAAATAGATTCAGAAGTTTAGGATGAGCAGAGAACTTAGATTTCATCTATGATATTACAAGCCTTTCATTTGACAGCATAATCATTAAAATACAATAAAATAAAATAGAATAAGTCAGACTTAGAGAATTGCAGATGATGCTTACTGAAGTTGTGAATCAGAATTCTAAATCAATGAACTATAAAAATTATGCTAACATACAAAAGCAAGCATGAAAGAAAATATTTGTTCTTCATTTTGAAATACTAACAAGTAGAGGCATTTTCTGTCACTGAGTCACTGGACTCATTATGATGACTATTTCATCCCAGAATTGTACAATTTAGGAGTGTATACAATTTAATAGTGTGTCCAATTTACATGTTAATTTTTTACTTCACTGCAGTCTCATGCCTTTTAGTCTTCCAAAATTTGGCTTGGTGAGAAGATTCTCATTGATTAGGTTTCTGCAGAAGCTTTATAAAGAAAAAAAATACAATAGAATAAGACATAGTTATATTTAAATTCAACAGGAAATTAATGCAAAAATTAATATCAGAATTCTACATTCTTACACTGTTGTTCTTACATATAATTGTTAGGAAATTTCCTTTCAGTTATGTGTAAAGATACAGAATTTCTTAGAAAATCTATTCTAAAAGCTTTAGGTTAGGAATGAACATAATTGCTCTGCTCCTACTTTCTACAGAAATGAGAAACTAACACAGAATTTGTATAGGGGCAGAATATAGTGGGAAGGCAGTTAGTGATAAATTACTTATGGGAATAACTTTGTGTCTTAGACATAAACAAGAAATCTGTACAGAAATTCACTGGTAGCCTGACCAGGCAGTGGCCATCAGACTGGGATGCAGAGAACCCTGCCAGGTTCAAAACCTCAAAGTTACTGGCTTGAGCATGGCTCACCAGCTTTAGCGCAGGGTCACTGGCTTGAGTATGGGATCATAGATATGACCTCATGGTTGCTGGCTTGAGCCCAGAGGTTACTGGCTTGAAGCCTAAAGCTGCTGGCTTGAGCCCCAGGTCGCTGGCTTGAGCAAGGGGTCCCTCGCTCTGCTGTAGCCCCTCCAGTCAAGGTACATATTAATGAACAACTAAGGTGCCTCAACAAAGCACTGATGCTTCTCATCTCTCTCCCTTCCTGTCTGTCTGTCCCAGTCTGTCCCTCTCTCTGACTCTCTCTGTCTCTGTCAAAAAAGAAAGAAAGAAAAAAAAGAAACTCACTGGTAAATTTCTCTCTTATTCTACCACATGGTGAAGGGCACTGGACTAGTCTCCACCAAATCCAGTGCTCCATCTCTCTTGGTTGGAAGGTTGGATTGTTACTCCCAGGGGGTATGTGAAACAGATGGGAAGATCCTCTGCTCTTGTGGAAGCTGGGCACTGTCTACAGTTTTCTCCTATTTGCATTGTCTTAGGAACTGTGCATCCCAAGCATTATCCAATGAGAAATGGGACAGTGGAGTCACAGGTAGCCAACACTGTGGGCAGGTGACTCAGATTCACTTATTGTAATTTCCTACCAAGCACAAGCCATGTGCAAGTTCTTAGTAAGATGACACTGATCACTCTAATCTCTAACTGCCTTTGGTTTGTAAATTACTTTACAGCAGTGTTCTACAAGAATAGAACAACAGCATTTTTTTTGAATAGTCTTATGTGTTTTCTTATGTTTCCTGTGAGGTGGGATCAGGTTTTACAATCCACTTCACTAACTTACTAGGACATATTTAATAACCTCATTTACACAAATATGGGGCATAAATGAGCCTGCAGTTTGGTTCACCTGACTTTCCACTGCTTTACGTATATTGGAGACATGAACAGGGAACTGAAGCATTAACCTTCTACTGGGGAAACGCATGATTCCTTGGACACACCACATGTAGTTTGTCTTCTTCCATGTCTTTGCTCAAGCTGCCCAACTGCCTTACCCTAAGAATGTCTTCTAAGAATGGTTCCAGGTGATTCTTCCCCAAAGCTTTTGCTCCCTGTCCTGGTCTCTTTCAGATACTATCGCCTCTGCACTTACTCCATCTGTTACCCCACTAGCCTATCAGCTTGGAAAGGACAGAGACTCATATCGGTACAGTATATCCACTGCAGGCCCCTTGAACTTTACTGTTTGGAAAAGAAATACAAAAAATAGCTTTGTTTTGCTTTATTTACAGTGCTTGTTTTGTTTTATTTTATTTTTTTCAGTGAAAGAGAGAGACAATGAGAAGGACAGATAGAGACAGACAGACAGGAAGGGAGAGATGAGAAGCATCAATTCTTTGTTGCAGAAGCTTAGTTGTTCATTGATTGCTTTCTCATATATGCCTTGAGTGGGGGGTCTCCAGCCAAGCCATTGACCCCTTGCTCAAGCCAGCGACCTTGGGCTCAAAGTCAGCGATTGTGAGGTCATGTCTATGATCCCACGCTCAAGCCAGCAACCTAGAATCAAGCTGGTGAACCCGTGCTCGAGCTGGATGATCCCACACTCAAGTGTGAGCAACCTTGGGATTTTGAACCTGGGTTCTCTGTGTCCCAGGCTGATGCTCTATCTGTTGTACCACTGCCTAATCAAGCTACTATCGTTTTTTTTTAAGATACTTGATGCCTAAGGGAAAATATCATTGTGCAGCAGACAAATGTTCATATTAAATAAATAAATAAATAATTATCTGGCCCTGGCCAGTTGGCTCAGTGGTAGAGTGTTGGTCTGGCATGTAAAAGTCCTGGGTTCAATTCCCAGTCTGGGCACATAGGGAAGTGCCCATCTGCTTCTCCACTCTTCCCCCTCTCCTTCCTCTCTATCTCTCTCGTCTGCTCCCGCAGCCAAGGCTCCACTGGAGCAAAGTTGATGCAGGCTCTGAGGATGGTTCCATGGCCTCCACCTTAGGTGCTAGAATGGCTCCGGTTGCAACTGAGTAACACCCCAGATGGGCAGAGTATCGCTCCCTAGTGGGTATGCTGGTGGAAACTGGTAGGGCGCATGCAGGAGTCTGTCTCTCTGCCTCCCTGCTTTTCACTTCAGAAAAATACAAAAAAAAAAAAAAAATCTTACAGAGGCAGCATTGATCAAACAGGATTCAAATTAATTCTAACTGGGCATACCCTTTCCAAATCAGAAAGAAGTAATTTATTAATTTGAATCCTAATTGGACACACCCTTTCCAAATCAGAAAGAAGTGACTCATTGATTTATTTCCCTAAATAAAAGGCAAAAGGCAATAGGCACTAAGAATAATTGCACCCACCTGGATTTCCTGTTTCGACAGAACTTAAAGGAGCATCTGGGTCAAGTGAGAGTGGAGGCTGTTCGTCAAGTGAACTTTTCTATAAGTAAAAGTAGAAAAACATTACATCACAGTTTTCTAAACTTAAGACACTATGAAGAAAAATGCCTCAGATGAAAAAATATTTTTTGGCTAAAATTGTTCTCTTTCTGATTAAAATTTACTTTGTAGATTTTTTTGTAAAGTCATTAATAGATATTTACAAACTTTGATACAAATTTGTATTTGTACTTCTAAATATTGATAGTATTTGTCATTTCTATAGGGAGATTATTATCTCAAACATTGACTGTCATATTTGCCTCGTATGAAAAAACTGAAATGGAAATTCTTTTTTAAAAAGAGATAAACTCTCTTAGTCATATTGACCATGATCCAACTCTTGTATATTCATACAGATTTTCTCTGAATTTTGTCAACTAAGTATTTCATTAACTTTTTCAGATTTTAGATTATCAACTAAGACAGAAGACAAAAGCATAGTTTGTCAGATATGCCCAAACATAAGGCGACATTATTTTTCTCAATATTTATATTGCAGACAAGAGGACTAACACTCTACAGTACTCAAGTCTTTACCGAATCTCTCATATTAGAGCTAACCCTTCATTACATGAGTTTGAGAAAGTATTCTTTAGAGAAGATCCATTCACGTGGAGTAATGATAATCAATCATAGCTTTAGAGGATTACTTAAATCACATAAAAGAAGTAGTTAAAAAAGAAAAGGGTGAAGGAATTTAGTGTAGATTTACCATCCACCTTGCCACAGCCCCACCATTGCAGTGTTGTTACCCAGTTAAGCAAGTCTTTTAAAAAGAATATTATATAGTGATTACGGTACAGAAAGCACAGATAGAGATAAAAAATAGAGGATGAATAAGAACACAACTGTACCATTCTTTTGTGACCAGACAGTTAATGACTTAGAATTACAGTTCCAGTGACAGTGTCACAGACATGTGCCCAAAGGTTATGTCTGACACATCTTAAACAGAAAGTCATAGTAAAGGTCGTGTGCTTTGGGATGCGGTGTCACTTGGACTTAGACTCAGCTTCAGTACTTAAAAAGATCACTCACTCTGCAAAATTTGGGAGTGAAAGTTTGAAGAATTTGTTGCAGGAAATAAGATAATGAAAAAAATGCTTTAAATATCTGTAAATATATCATGTTATTTTAAATATTTTATATGTAAATTAAATGTATATACTAAAATTATAAATTTGATTATTTTATCTATAGCCATCAAAATATATTAAACCAAGTTAGACAAAAACTTTGGAGGATCTTTTATTGGAAAATGGGGATAGAGTTATCTTTGGGGGTCCTTTACAGGACAAATTAAGAAACTGTTTACTAAAGTAACTCATTAATTTCTCTGTGTCCAGCTGAAAAAGATGGATTTTTGTGCAGTTTTGTTTCTCCATGACTTTATTGAACCCAGAGGAATAAGCGCTCCTAGCGATGTTCACACCAGCATTTACAGCAAAGTTAAAAACTGAATTCTCACCTTACTCAGTTTGTTAACACTGTAGGTAAGAAGGAGTATAATTCCAAGGATACCAGCCATCACCCCAAAAATAATGACTATTATCACTATGGGAGAAAAAGAGAGCAAAAAATTACAAAAGTGTAAAATAAGTTACCACGTATCAATTGAAAAATAAAACAGATGAAATCAGGGTAATATCCCTTTGCCTTTTTATAGATAGAACATTAGTAGACTTTTCTCTATATTGTCTTTTCAAAAATTAGGTTTTTCATAGTAAGCATGAAAGAAACTGAATCTTTGAATAGTAAAGTCTTTTGTCCAAGGTCACACATCTGACAGAACCAAGATCCAAGGGCTCCAAGTTCAAATCCCAGTGTTGTTTATAGGGGCTCACAGGCACAACTGTGGATGACAGCTATGCAGGTGCTCTACCCCAGTGGTCCCCAAACCCCGGGCCATGGACCGGTACCAGTCCATGGGCCATTTGGTACCGGTCCACAGGGAAAGAATAAATAACTTACATTATTTCCGTTTTATTTATATTTAAGTCTGAACGATGTTTTATTTTTAAAAAATGACCAGATTCCCTCTGTTTCATCTAAGACTCACTCTTGACGCTTGTCTCGGTCACGTGATACATTTATCTGTCCCACCCTAAAGGCCAATCTGTGAAAATATTTTCTGACATTAAACCGGTCCATGACCCAAAAAAGGTTGAGAACCACTGCTCTACCTAATACGGGAAAACCATAAAGTGTTTCATATTTTCAAAGTGATGAGAGCATATAATGTCTCGGGTATTGGGCAGAATCGGAAGTTTGGAAGAAAACTGGTATCAGTAGTTTACAAATGAGGAAAAGAAATCTAAGGAGGTTAAGTTACTCACCTAGGTGGGACCACTAGTTAGAAGTAACATGACTATAATTCAGGTCGCTTATACAGTATTCTGAACTTCTGTTCCTTCTACATTCCCCTCATGCACCCTCTGCAATATAATCACTAAGATATGTTTCCAAATCTTGTATGTGTTGGGAATACAACAAAGTTTAAGTTAGCAGTACTCTCTCACACTCATAGCATATTTGTAGTGATTCCAAATGAACTAAACTAGAAGGCAAAATGTATAGGTAACATGGCTTACTTATTTGGCTAATATATATATATATATATATATATATATTTTTTTTTTTGGATGGCTAATTTATATTTAAAAGTCTCATTTTGGATTAAAAAAAAAAGTAAAAAATCACTTTTCCCCCCTGGCATTGTTCAGCCTTCCTGTCCACTTAGCTTTAATTTACAAGACAGTGACTCAGTTCCAAAATCTTTTTTTTTCTTGTGTGAAGTTTGGACACAGGCCAAGAGTGAAGGGAGGCTCAGCACTGCAGAATAGTGAGTGAGCACAGAAATGACTGGAGCCAGACCTGCAGCAGCACCGAAGGGGCACAGTGACAGTCTCCAGTTATAAAGGCCCCAAAGTGATGGCAAAGGGCTGTGCTGATTGGGATTGAGACGTGAATAGTCTATATTTGTTCTTAATATGTTGTCAGTTAATGAGGTAATTTTAAACTCTGCTTTCTTCACAGCAGGAATATGAGAAGTTCAATTTTATAAGCTCTTAAGACACCTTTCTCCTGTTAACCATGGTGGTCAGAAAGCTAAAAAACTCTAATTCAAATTATTTTCAAGTTATGTATCACTATTTCCAAAAAGTTTAAGAAAATAAGAAATGTCTATTTTAATTTTAAAAAGAGTATATCTTGTTTGCCTTTCCAATTTGGTGGGGTTAAAGTTAATAACATTCACTTTTGTTTTTAATATTGACACTGTCTTATTTTCTTAGGCATCTGGAACTAGCAATACGTAATTGATACTGAAAAGATTGTCCGTCCATGTAAATATTAACACACCTGGTTCTGAGAACTTGTGAACAAGTTGTTTTCTTGCTCCTAAAAAGACAAAATTTCAAAATAAGTCAAAATGCAGAAGTTAGCACGTCTAAACATTAGCATTTTGGAATTAGATTTTTTAGTGTTTCTTTTTCTCAACTGTGTGTAGGGAGCTAGCATTCAGGTTTCAACAGCTGGTAAAACTTATGAGATGCTGTCTTCCTATTCGTGATTCCTATACCTACCTTCAGCTACCCAACAAGCTTTCATGGGTCAGAACTAAGCAAACCAGCTCATTGAAAGGCAGGGGAGGAGAAAATATTGAAACAACCAGCTATTGATTTCCACAAGAACAAGTGCATTAAAAAAACGTAAAAATGAAAAAAAATTCATTAAAAACTTTAAAAATAATTTTTAAAGAATTTTTTTTAGATTTTTTTATTCATTTTTTTTTATTAGAGAGAGAGAGGGAGAAAAGAGGTAGAGAGAACAGGGAAGGAGAGGAAGCATCAACTCCCGTATGTGCCTTGACCAGGCAAGCCTGGGGTTTCGAACTGGCGACCTCAGCATTCCAGGTCGACGCTTTTATCCACTGTGCCACCACAGGTCAGACCTCATTAAAAACTTAAAAAAAAGTTTTAATGTAAAACTGATGAGCGGAAAGAACACACATTGAGTCACCAACCCACATGGACTTTAGTCCAACTCCAAAAAAGGTCATTTTGCTATCAATTTTCTAGACCTATGCCATGGGCACCAACTGAATCCAAACCCTTACTGCGTCTCATCTGAGCTTTTGTCAACAATCCCACTCTGCTCTGTCTGCAGAAGTGTGCAGTACAGTTGCCTCGAAGCTTTGCCGGAGTTAAACTCTCCCTTGTCAGTCTATACTTTACATTTCTTTTTCTGTCTCTAAATGCCATGTTATATCACGAGGCCCTCTTGTTCCTACAACTACACAATTTTCTTGAATTACAACAAATAACATATTGCACTCTATTATATCGCATAGGTTATGTCTGGTCATTCTGTAGCTGTTACTTATCAAGGTTACTTGGGGCTTGTCTTCTCTTTCTTTGTGGCAGGCGACAGCTGTGGTTGGTGGATGAGCTCCGGCATCGAACAGACTGGGTTTCGGTGTCGTACTAGTTGGATGGTCTTGGACAATTAATTTCTTTGTACTTTCGTATCTTTTGAGCAAATGAAGACTAGAATACCTATCTCTTTGGGTCCTATAAGGACCAAATCAGGTAATGCAGGAAAACTCTCAGCACAATGGCCCCCCATTTTAACTGTGATTTACAGGAATGACAGCATGTACCACTGCGTGTTGTTGTTGGCCCTTACATGCTTGCAGGTTTGACACCACCACGTTGACTTCACATTGAAATCATTTTGAAAATTTCATTGTTTAATTGGACCCAGAAGTCTAATCATTAGTTCCAAGCACAATGGTTAATTTTTCTCTTTTTGGTCTTTCTTAGAATTTGTTGCTTCCAGGCCCTAGTCAGGCGAATAAAGTGCCGTCAGGTATGCTGAGGTTGTGGGTTTGATCCCCAGTCAAGGCACATAAGAGAGGCAACCAATGAATGTACAACTAAGTGAAACAATGAGTTGATGCTTCTCTCTCTCTCAAGTCATGGGAAGAATAAAATTTAAAAAAAATTGTTGCTTCCATTGATCTCAGTACATTTTCTCAGTGTTTTTATTAGCTAATGACCCCATAGCCACAGTGAGTCTTCGAGGCTTTACTTTAAATCTGGAGTTCTTGCTTCTACCACACCTCCAAGGGCTTTCTACGTCCCATCGGCTCTCGTAAAGTCTTCTTCTCCCCAGGCCAGAGTGGATCTACTGCTTGACCACCCTCATCTCAGCCCCCCGCCTGGCTTAGAGTTCTTGCCTATTAGGCACTTCGAATGTGTCAGACTCCAACCTAAGCAATTTTACACACATTTTTATCTGTAGAGAAATATCTTGAAATAAGTATTATGGGCCCCATTTACAAATTAAGGGGGCAGAGGCCCTTAGCAGAGAGTCACTCACGGTCAGTGGCTGGAACCGCTGAGCCCCACGTGGATTCGCTGTGGCCCCTCCTCACCTCTGCATTTCCGGCTCCCTGAATGTGGTCCACCATTTCATAGTCATGTTCATCCTTTATATGCTTTGCTAGATTGTTTGCATTTCTTTAACCCAAAGTATTGTTTCTGTGAGATAGTCCAGAAGTGAGAATTCCTCAGAAGTATGGGGTCTGTGTCTACTGATAAGCTTCCATTTTTTAGACTTTGTCACAGTTTTCTTGCAGTGATAGGTCTCATTAAACAGTATTTTTGTATCATAACAATAACTTCAGGGCAACTATTGTGAAACATGGACAAACCTCTTTCCTCTGCTCCTCTTCCCTCTTCTCTTAAGATGGGTGTACTGCTCCTAACGTCATCGGTCTGGATTCTCACCTTTTCAGTAGTGTGACTGCCTGCTGATACTGCTGTAGAAGATAGAAGTTGAAAGAGGAGTCAAGAATAAGGTGACAGAGTAGAACATAGAGCATATCACAAGAGATAAATTTATTCCATGTCTCTCCCATTTACATAACATTTTACATAACTTGGGGAAATTGTGTTTCATGCCTCTCTCACTCCATCTCCCGGATACAATCCTGTTTCCTTGGTAAAAATAAAAACAAACACTCTGTTGTTTTTTTTAATTGAATTTATTGGATGACATTGGTTAATAAAACTATATCAATGTCAGGTGTATGATTCTATAATCCATCCTCAGTATATCGCACTGTGTTCAGCACCCCAAGTCAAGACTCCTTCCATCACCAGGTATCCCTCCTTTACCATCTCCTTACTGCCCCACCCCTTTTCCCTCTTGTAATCACCATACTGTTGTCTGTGCGTGAGTTTCTTGTTTGTTTGTTTCTGCAACAGAGACATCCTTAAATTCCATTTT
This sequence comes from Saccopteryx bilineata, assembly GCF_036850765.1. Taxonomy (NCBI): domain Eukaryota; kingdom Metazoa; phylum Chordata; class Mammalia; order Chiroptera; family Emballonuridae; genus Saccopteryx; species Saccopteryx bilineata. Next base: position 188,397,943 of record NC_089490.1, on the reverse strand, counting down.
CTTCTAGCCTCATAGAAGATAAATCAGTTCCACGTGTCCTCACCCATAGTTCTTTTCTCTCTTTATACTTACTTCCTCGGGTGCTTAAGCTGAGGATGGATAAAGCTCAAATTTCTAGGTAAGGAAACCCAAATTTTACAATATGTACCCTCAGCAACCACCAAGAAGGTTCTAACGCTACTTCTGATAGCCACACCCCTCACGTCTATCTGGGTCTTCCAGGGTTCTCAGGCCTTAATCAGCTAATAGACATCTGTGGACAGAGTTATGCAAAGTTGTAAATTTCTGTGAATAAGCAGATTTTAAACAAGGCTTTTTATAACAGACTCTTTAGTTGGGGCTAGTTGGTAGAAAGGATCTAAGTAAACTTGTAACCACTGAACAGCAGATGCGGTTTACCTAACTTAGGGACTGGATCATGAGAAAGACCTCTCTCTGCTCTTTCCTTCCCTCCCTCCCTCCCTCCCTCCTTCCCTCCCTCCAGTCCTTCCTTCTTCTCTCTCCTGGGCTCCGGGTTGAGCTTTCTGTAGTCAAATCAGCTTTCAACAAGGCTGTTTGCATTGTTTTCAGATTAAAGGTCAATTTAACTATTGTTCTATTTCATTCAGAATGTACTTTTACATTTTACATTACAAGGTCACTTGGAATATTTAATCCAGCTTCCTTACTGTACAGGTAAGAAATCTGACATCATCAAAATTAAATGATGACTGCAGGTTAACACAGTTGGGAAGGACCAAGACAGAGACCTAACTGCTGACTCCCACAGTCAGTCCAACTTCCCAGATGACCTGCCTGGTTGAGCTCTGGTCGGCAAGATTTCTTTGATGTTTTAGCTTATTAATCGATGAACACTGGGGTGCATTGTACACAAAACAAGCAAATTTCTTTAGATTCCTGGACATCTTAAGGGTTTAAATTTTAATAATAATCAGGTAGTTTTCGTTTTGATGATTTTTTCATATCAATTTATTGTGCTGCTAATATTATGTCTCTTAGCCCTCAGTGTCCTCTTGTTATTAAGAGAGACTGTTTTCTGCTCTACCATTGTTGACAGGTGGGTAATTACCTTACTCCCTTTACCTCTTCTGCTAGGAACAGATCCAGACTATACTTGAAAAATGCCACCTTTCTCTCCAAGAGAAGTATATTGACCTTGAGGTATTATGGAAGATGTGTCCAGTATCTGGCGACTCAGCAACAGATGGACTTTGAGTCAACACTGCATCTTTCCTTAGCTTTTCTGAGCTCTGAAAATCTTACCCCATGCCTACTTGGAATGAAGCACTCACTGGCTGAATCTTGAATGGCAGGTGGAGCTTTAGGTGGAAACACAGAGGAGAAGGAATTACAGTAACGGAGGAACATGGGCTAAAATAGGGAGATAAGAGAGGACGTGTGCATTCACAGGAGGCCAGAGGCAGCAAGCAGGCCTAGGTAGGCACGCTCTCAGATCAACAAGAGTTTAATGTTCAAATGGAAAATTAGTGCAAAATAAAATAGAAAGGTAGGTTTGGCAAAGTCTCCAATTCCTAGTTCAAAAATATGTATATATTTTTTCCCTAGACACTGAACTGGCATTTGCTATGGTGCTTCGTACAAAGCACATATTTGTGACCTGAACTGCATGCCTTAATTTTAGGTTTGGGAAGCATGAAATGAATGAATGAATGAATGAATATATCCAGAATATAAAATATTCCAAATCTCAGGGTTTACACTTGCATTACATTTGATTATTCCAGAACGTTCACATGACTCTTTTGTCTCTTATCCTCACTGCCCTGACCTCACAGTTGCTCAGGAACACTCTCCTAGCCTAAGATGTCTGTGTGCTGGGGAGGGGCTGAGAGGGCCCCTGCACTGTTTCTCTTGTACCAAGGAGGTGGGGCGACCTGTGGGCCCAGAACACTGGTGAAGAGCCAGTTGGGAATAAGGGTTCCGCCACCCAACAGTGTGTGTTCTATACTTTACCCAGAAAACCACACGGCTTTCCCAGCAATGGACATTTCTCACATGAAATATTATTAGATAGGAAAACCGCAACGTGCAATGCTGGACGAATACCCTGCAGTTTTGCTCGAGGTCAGACTCCCAGTAGCTGCGCCCTGTTGTGGAGTGATAAAGTCAGCTCACTCAGCTCCTGGCTGGGTTTTGGCTCCCTCCTGACTCACAGTCGATAGGAGTCTTATCTTGCACAAGCAAACTCTTACAAGGTACATCCTGCATATGAAATGCCTTACATAGTTTCCAAGTCAGAAAACTAAATTTTCTCAGTATTAATAGGTTTTGGCATTGTGATGACCCTGAAGACTGACTGATAAATTGATTTGTGGAAGTTCTAATTTGCGGTAAAGCCAGGACAAAAACTCATCTGTTGATTTTCAATCAATGTATTTTTTTTTCTGCTGAACCATACTGTTCTATAGGGAATATGTGTGTAAATGGGGATCTCGCCCATTCTTGATAGTGTTTGGAGAGGGTTATTCCTGTGGAGCAATATTTTAAGGGAAACATTCATTTTTGTTCCTGAACCAAAGGCTTGAAAAACTCAGTCTGGGTCTAGTTGTAATAATATAATCATATGTCCATCTGTCTGTTGTCATTCATTTTTCATTTTTGGAAGGGTTTTATTAAGCTAAAGTAGGCAATTAAAATTTAGAGCTATTGAACTTTCTAAGAGATTGAGTGTGGGGTATGATAACACTTTGGATAATTTGTTTCAACACTTTAGTCAAGAGCCCTTAAAGAAAGCCCCAGCCTGGTACAGGTGCAATTAGTGGGTCAGGTGTCCAATGCAAGGCTCTTACATCACCTTTACCTAGAGCTGGAACAACTTTAGCAAAACATTTAAAAATAATAATAAAAACGTAATGTACTGGAAAAAAAAGAAGAAAGAAAAAGAAAACCATTTGCTATAAGCCTGATATGCTTGAGAAATAACCTTCCCAATTTGCCATATTTCTTGTTGGCATTTATTGTGGTTTGACTTAGCAAGCCTCCTCTCCCCAACACTGGATTCCACTCTACGCCCTTTCCAAGGGTCAGCACCTCAGCACCTGAAGCGGAGAGAGTGGACTGACCCTGACAGAAACCGGATTCACAGGCCTGGATCCTAGAACCTTGAGTCCATGGCCACTTGGGAGCAGCTTTGAGAAACTCCACAGGAATTTAGCTTAAAAATCCTCAGTCTAAAAATGAGTTTCCAAATTGCAGGTTGAACTTTCTTGGTATAAGACTTGGTAAACATTTTTCTGTAAGGGGATAAAGAATAACTAGTTTTGACTTCATGGGCCACATGGTTGGTCTCTGGTACAACTCTTTAACTCTGCCATTATGGTACCAAAGCAGCCATAGGCAAGGGTCAACCAAAGCGTAAATGAACAAGTAAGGCTGGGTTCCAACAATTATTTACGGATACTAACATTTTAATTTTGTATAATATTCACATGCTACAAAATAGTCTTCTTTTGATTTATTTATTTATTTTTAAAATAATTTTATTTTTTTAATGGGGCGACATCAATAAATCAGGATACATATATTCAAAGATAACAAGTCCAGGTTATCTTGTCGTTCAATTATGTTGCTGATTTATTTTTAAGCACTAAAAAATGTCAGAGCCATTCTTAACTTGCAGGCCATACAAAATCAAGTGGTAGCCTGGAATTGACCCAAGGATATAGGTTCCTGGCCCCAACATTAGTGTAATCAAAATCTCTGGGGCTCTTAGAGCCCCTCAGAAGACATCAAGATGCAGTCAAGATAGTGAAGTACCGTGTTAGGGGGTCATGAAATCAGTTCACTGGGTTGTCACTGGCACAAAAGCATTACATTGTATGAAATAGAAGAGAGCACATCAAAGTGCACCACACATAGTAAAGACAGTTATTCTTTTGTAGAATTGTGTTTCGTACAGATATGTGTTTCTCTCCGTGTGCAATGAGTTGCACTGTATATTCACTATGTCTTTGTTGTATGTAGGAGATGACCCTGCACCAATACAAATGGCAGTAACTGCAGAGCAAGGGCTACTTGGAGACAAGAGATCTTGGAGTGTGTTGGCCATGGGGAGACATTGGCTTGAGTTACTTGATTGCAAGTACGCAGAATTCTTGGAGGAATGCCTCCAAGTACCAGATGTCCTTTGTGATTGATAAGCTCTGAGACTCTGACTCTTCTTGTGTCCTTGTTCATGAAAAGAAACAGTAGACGTGCAGGGATGGGGATGAAACGGATGGGAAAAAAGGCTTGTGTAACTTTCTAGTTTTATTTGCTGAGCTGTGGCTTTTGGAACTCAATAAATATGCAGAGGTGCAGTTTCTCAGGGCTGAATCTGCCTAAGAGTTTCAGCCCTCTGCCCAGTTATTTGAATCTGGTATGTCTTTTGCCTTGCGAGTTCGAACCATAAAGAAATTCATAACAGTCGTACTTGACTGTGTCTTGAGGTTGAGGCACCTGGTTATACCTTCTCTGAATCCCTGGCCTCCAGAGAGGCTGAGGGAATCCATAGCCCATGATACAGCTGACATTCATTCAAGCACCTGTGAGCTATCAGCCAGTCGGATCCAGCCTAGAACAACCTTCCCCAGCTTGGATAGGGTCCATAGAGCAGTGAAAGTTTCTATGTGTGCCGAGCCATTAAAATGATTTGGAGTGCTGAGAGTCAAGGCTTCTATAAGCATAAAGTTAAACAATGGCATAGTTACCATGTTTGTATACCTTCAAAACATATAAGAGGATAAAGGCAAATAAGGCACAGTGTATAAATCAAAAGATAGGAAATAAGAAATAATTTCATAAAAGAAAGTATGAGATAAAGATAAAAAATACTAAATGTCAGCTGTGAATTCATATATGTCTGTGGATTAATTTCTGTATTAAAAAAACACAGACCTTTAGATTGAGTCAAAGTAGACAGGAAAACAAAAACAAAAGCCCAGTGGGCTGTACAAAATCACAAGGAACTCAAATAAAACAAAAGAATGCAAAATGTGTAAAAAAAGATGAAAAAGTATATTGGGCAGCCTGACCAAGCGGTGGCATAGTGGATAAAGCATTGGCCTGGGATGCAGAGGACCCAGGCTTGAAACCTTGAGGTCACCTACTTGAGCACAGGCATATCTGGCTTGAGTGCAGGCTCACCAGCTTGAGTGCAGGCTTGCTGGCTTGAGCATGGGATTATAGGGATGACCCTATAGTCACTGGCTTGAGCCCAAGGTCGCTGGCTTAAAGCCCAAGGTCACTGCCTTGAGCAAGGGATCACTTGCTCTGCTGTAGCCCCATGATCAAGATACATATGAGAAAGCAATCAATGAACAAATAAGAAGCTGCAACGAAGAATTGATGCTTCTCATTTCTTTCCTTTCCTGTCTGTCCCTGTCTGCCCCTCTCCCCTGCTTAAAAAAATGTATATTGGGCAAATTAAAATTAATAAAAACAGAAATCACAATTTTAGTAGTAATACTACTAAATTATAGTAGACAAACTAGAATAAAGGCAAAAACATTAAAAAGGATACAGAAGATTAATTTATATTGTAAAAGGATATAATACACAATGATTTTTAAGTAAATAAGGATAGTTATACCACAATAATATAAAAAATGAAGCAACAGAGAAAAAGCAGTAGAACTAAAATAGCAGTGAGAAAACTTAACAGTTTTCTTCAATTGTGATAAATCAAGGATGCAAAAAATAAACATGGAGAAGACTTAAAAAATGTCTGCCTTGCCATCACAAGTGACTGATGTAGTATACCTCTTATGGCTAATAAATCAATGAAGATAAACTTTATCACATGTTCCCACATCCCCATATATTCATTTTGAAGTGACATTCATGAATTGCCTGACAAGATGTTTTTGAGATCTATTACTATGAGGCAAATTTTTATTGAATGAGATTATTATTAATATTGTTAGATGCTATTATTGTGAAATAATTATTAATTAAATTATGTGACATGTCAAAATAATTTAGGAGAATGTCCATTTAGGAGATGCATGTTAAAATGTTTAGGGGTAAAATGTTGTGATGTCTTTAATTTACTTTCCAATAATACAAGAAAAGCATATATGTTTACATGCTTACAGAGAGATAAAGCAAATATGGCAAATTATTTATAATTATTGAATCAAGGAAGATAATATATGAAGAGTCATTTAGTTTTCTTGGATTTTTTTTTCCATGGGTTTAAAATTTTTCAAAATGAAAATCTGGTGTAAAGAAAAACAATAATATAATTTATCATATTCATGTATATACAAAGAAAAAATTTTATTTTATAAGTGAGAGATGGGAAGGCAGAGACAGACTCCTGCATGTGCCCAGACTGGGATCCACTTGGCAAGCTCCTTACCAGGCGATGCTCTGCCTGGCTGGGTAGCAGCTCCGTTGCTTGGCAACCGAGCTATTTTAGAGCCTGATGCCAAGGCAATGGAGCCATCCTCAGCACCCAGGGCCAAATTTGCTTGAACTATTTGGGCCATGGCTTTGGGAGGGGAAGTGAGAGAAATAGAGATGGGGGGAGGGAGAGGTGGAGAAGCAGATGGTCACTTCTCCTGTGTCCCCTGACCAGGAATCAAACTCAGGACTTCCACATGCTGGGCTGGCACTCTAACACTGAGCCAACAGGCCAGGGCAAAATTTTTTTATTACCTATTCTTGTTTAAAAACACAAAACCTCTTTTACCATAATTGAAATAGATGGCTACTTCTTAAAAAAAAAAATTAAAGAAAACCTGACCCATTGTGACACAGTGGATAAAGCGTTGACCTGGAACCCTGAGGTCACCAGTTCAAAACCCTGGGCTTGCCTGGTCAAGGTACATATGGGAGTTGATGGTTCCTGCTCCTTCCCCCTTCTCTCTCTCTCTCTCTCCTCTCCAAAATGAATGAAGTCTTAAAAAAGAAATAAAAAAAAAGAAATAGATGTTTACTTCTTCACAATATTTTTCATGCTTACAATTGGCATGTAGTAATGATTAATATTTTTAAATAACATGGGCACAAATCTATTTAGATTTTTTGGTAGCAAAGACACATGTGTATAAACAAATGAATTGCAGAAAATGTTATGTATAACAAATATAGATATGAAGATCTTAAAACAAATATTAAATGCAGTACCATATTAAAAGAATATTCTGCAATAGCCAAGTGGTTTATACCAGGATGGAAGCAGTGCAATATCATGTCAAGTGATATAAATCATCATTTTAGCATATTAAAGAATAAAAATACAGCCCTGGCTATTTGGCTTAGTGGTACAGTGTCAGCCTGGCATATTCATGTCCCAGGTTAGATCCCCAGGTCTGGGCACACAGGAGAAGTGACAATCTGCTTCTCCATCCCTCTCCCTTGCCTTCTCTCACTTTCTCTCTTCTCTTCCTGCAGTCATGGCTTGATTGGTTCTTGTGAGTTGTCCCTGGGGGCTGAGGATGGCTCAGTTGGAGCCTCTACCTTAGGTGCTAAAAATAGTTCAGTTGCCAAGAAGTGGCCCCAGATGGGCAGAGCATTGCCCTGTAGGGAGCTTGCCTTGTGGATCCTGGTTGGGGTACATATAGAATTCTATCTCTCTGTCTCTCCTACTCTAAGAAAAAAAAAAAGAATAAAAATACAGGAATATCAAGAGAATCTAATATGATTACTAGACATTCTTTAAGAAAAAAAAGTTTAAACAGTTTCTGTTATAGTTGGTAGAACATGTTTTCTCTCACAATAACTGTCAGGGGATTTATCATTACACCATTAAGCTATGGGAGTCAGCATTTAAAGTATCAATGGTGACACGGAAAAGGTATTTTATACAATTTAATATCTTTGCTTGATTAAATCTCTTAGTTTAGGACTAGAGGGAAGTTTCTGAATATGATAAGGATTATTTACTGAAAGCAGCAGACATTATAATCATTATATAGTGTTGTTCTAAACGTTGTAACAAATGCAATCTGGTAGGAAAAGAAGTGGCTATAAATATTTCAGTGAAGAACCAAAATTATAATTTTTATAAAGAATATGATTGCTTAATTTGGAAACCAAAAAAAATGAACTATTACACCAAAATCAAAGTTAACAACATCACTTACACAATGAATATACACAAAGTAACAGCTTCATCTTGGGCCATCGATAAACAGTTTGAAAATATTAACAAAACCTGTTTTAATTAAGACAATACCAAAATATATAAAATACCTCTTAGAAAAGGAAATACATAAAATTTATCTTAAGTTCACTTCAGATAAATTTTTTGAGGGGATTTGTTTCAAACTCTTCAGAGAACATAAAAGAAGATAGGACTCATTGGGAAAAAGTGATTTATTCCCTGTTGAAAGATTTAGTATTATCAAATGGTTTGTTTTTTGTAAGCTCATCTATTCATTTAATCCTATTCTAACCAAGTAAGACTGGGAATATTTTGATGTTAAGGACAACTTTCCCAAAGGATTCTACAAATCATCTGCAGAAATAAAGAGTTCTAGCTTCCAGCCCGGGCATGCGGGCTGGCTCAGGGCACTGCAGAGGAAGTCTCCAGCTCAGAACCAGGAGGAAGCTGCCCTGACCGCAAGCACTTGAGGGGGGAAGGGAAGTATGTAGAGGTGACCTTGACTTTGGCCACTAGCTGTCCTCTGGAGACTTCTGTCTGTTTACAAGTGGGGCCTGAGAGGCTGTGAGGTTTGTCCGAGACTTTGATGATCTCAGAACTAGGGCAACTGAGTGCAGGGCCCATGGAAGAGGAGGAACCGGGTCAGACACTGCACATTGTCAGCCAGGCCCCAAAAGGCCACTCGCCGCACTATTGTCAGCCCAATGCCGACTCTGAAAAATCCCCACTGTGTTGAAAATGTTGATATTTTATTCACCATTGACTGTTTTATAATATTGCATTAAAATGTTTATCTTGTTGACTAAGGTTTGAGCTGCTCCTTAAATTTTGGGGCCACTATGAGTTCCTTACTTGCTTCACCCTAATCCCAGCCCTGAATCCTCCACTTGAAATGAGTAAATTCCATTGCATACAAACTACACCTTAGTAAAGCTGTTAAAAAATAACACAGGAAGGCCCTGGCCTTGGCTCAAGGACTAAAGTGTTAGACCAGCGTGTGGACGTCCCGGGTTCGATCCCAGGTCAGGGCACACATGAGAAACAACCACCCCTTCCCTCTCTTCCCCTCGCGTTTCAAGTGTTAGTCCCCATTGCTCCTGTCGGGGCATGTACATGAGTCCGTCTCTTTATCTCCCCTCCTCTCACTTAAAAAATAAATAAATTACATAGGAAAATAGTTGACTTTCACTAGTAATCAAGGAAATCAAAATTGAAACATAAATACACCTATTGCAAGGGTGGAAGACACATGGCACACAATTTGGCAAGAAAGTACAGAAGCAGATACTCTCAAAATTTATTGGTGGGGCTATAGATATTGGTATAACTTTTGGGAAAGCAAATTTGGCAACATTCATCAAAACCTTTAAAATGTGCACATTCTGGGCCCTGGCCTTTTTGCTCAACGGTAGAGCATCAGCCTGGTGTGTGGAAGTCCCAGGTTTGATTCTGGCCAGGGCACACAGGAGAAACAACCATCTACTTCTCCATCCCTTCCCCTCTTGCCTTCCCGCAGCCATGGCTTAAATGAACAAGTTGGCCCCGGGTACTGAGGATGGCTCCATGGCCTCACCTCAGGTGGTAAAATAGCTTGGTTGCTGAGCAATGGAGCAGTGGCCCCAGATGGGGTTTGCCAGGTGGATCCTGGGTTGGGGCGCATGCAAGAGTCTGCTTCTCTACCTCCCTGCCTCTCAGTTGATAAAAAAAAATTTTTTTAATGTGCACATTCTGACATGGAAATATAAGTCTACAAGGATGTCTATTGTAGCACATCTAAAAGAATATAAAGTAGAAACAATCTAAATATTCAAAAGCATGGCAGAGGTTAAGTAAACCATAGTTTATGCATCAAAAGTAATATTATGAAGCCATTAAAATGAACATTGCCTGACTTCCATGATGCGAGAGAAATCTCTCAGTGAATCAATTGTCCTAAGGCTCAATATGTGACTACTTTTCTGATACTCTTAGCTACTGGGGTGTGGTTGTTGGGGACTTGGGGTATCATGACAGGAATAAGTCATATAGAAAACAGAAAATGGAGTCATTACTAATGATGGGTTATCACATGTTTACCATCAATTGTTGCTCTTTTCTCTGTCAGACCTCTGACATCAGTTTTAGCATACATCAAAACCACGATGAAATGAATGTTGGAACCCTGGTTTTCCTTTGTTAATGTTTGCTGATGTTGTTTAATAAATTATGTTTGTTCAGTTCACTTGTGAAAAAATTTTAAACTTTTCCTGATTACAAGTTATGATTCTCTCTGCAGAAAAATTGGAAAGTACGTATTAAAAAGCAGAAAAAAAGTTACTCACAATCTCCACACCCAGAGATAGCCCTGGGATGCTTCTTTTCAGTATTTTTAATATATATATATATATTTTAAATTTTTCCATTGATTTGAGAGAGAGGAAGGGAGAGAGGCAGGGGATTGAGAGAGAGAGAGAGAGAGAGAGAGAGAAGAATCAGCTTGCTCCATTTAGTTGTGCATTCATTTTTTTTTTTTTATTCATTTTTTTAGAGAGGAGAGGGAGAGACGGAGAGAGAAGGGGGGAGGAGCTGGAAGCACCAACTCCCACATGTGCCTTGACCAGGCAAGCCCAGGGCTTCGAACCGGAGACCTCAGCATTTCCAGGTCAATGCTTTATTCACTGCGCCACCACAGGTCAGGCAAGTTGTGCATTCTTTGATTGCTTCTCATATGTGCCCTGACCCGCGATGGAACCTGAGACCTGAGTGCACTGGGACACTTTACTGAGCCACCTGGCCAGGGCTCTTTTCAGTATTTTTGCTTTAGTTTTAGTTCAGCTCATATAACACAGAAAACCACACTGTGTAGGTAGGTACTTAGCAAATATATGGATATGATAATAGTGGCTGGAAATCTATTACCCACTTACTTTTGCTGGTTACTTACGTAATTCAGTAATACCGCTCGGATAAGGTGAGGAGGTGGCAATTGAGGTAGAAACATAACCTACAATGACAAGTTGGGGGAATTACTTAAAATGTGCTTCCCAAATAGGTTCATAAATGTTTTCAATAATCCTCTAGAAATCAAAGTAAAAAAAAAAAAAGATCACAGATACGTTCAATTTTGCAATTTAGAGTCAGTGTGAGTTCATTCTGAGACACCATTCATTCTTTTCCCTCTCTCAGGACGCCTTCTTCAAAGGAACTCATAGTGGAGTGCTCATGGCTTCCTAATGACCTAATTTCACACCAAGCTCAAGAGATTTATAGGTTTGAGAACAGTCTCCAGCTCATCTCAGGTTGACCTTTGGAGACTCATTGAAGTTCAGAGATGAAAGAGAGTTTAGATCCTATCTATTTTGTGCTTTATAGGCACGGGGAAACCGAGGCCCTTGGAAGCTCGCAGATTTCGCACAGTTAAAATTAGTCAGCAGCACAATTCTGGTTATTTGTCACTTATGTGAACTACTATTTATTTATTTAAAGCATTTTGTTGTTGTTGTTGAATTTATTGGGGTGACACTGGTTAATCAAATTATACAGGTTTCAGGCACACAATTCTACAATGCATCATCTGTACATTGCATTGTGTTCACTACCCCAAGTCAAGTCTCCCTCTATTACCATCTACCCCGCCTTCTACCCTTCTCCACCTCCCCTTACCCCGCAACTATCATTTATCAAGTGCCTACTCTGTGCCTAGCAATGTGTAGGATATGTAAATGAAGGCCCAAGTTCTAATTCTAAGAAACATACATAGTCTTGTGGTCTCTGAAACCCCACTCAGAACTCTTTCCTGTGACAATTAAATGAGCAGAACGGCTCTTTTCTTGGATCACTGAAGAAAAAAGACATGGCTTGCTTTTTTACATCATATTAAGTATATGCTTTTCAAAATAGTGTACAGTACCTGCTAATGTATGTAATAAGATGCGTTGTAATCATTGTCTACCAACACTGGGGCCCTTATTTTCCCCAAGCAAACAAAAACAATACTCTCTTTTTGCCTTCTGCTTCCTCCTTCCCTTCCTCCCTCTTCCTTCCCTTTACTTTCTTCTTGCTGATTCAGCCAATCTCTTACAAATAGGTCAAGAGCTGTGCTAGAGTCTGGGGTTACGCCGAAGAATAAAACAGGTGTGATGATACCTGTCCCTTTGGATTTTCCAATTAAATCAGTATGTTATGACCTAGAATGCAAATTTTGTATGAATTTTTTTTTTAAGTAGAACCAGGACATTTTAGAGGGTCCTGGCTTATGACATAATGTCCTAGCTGAAGAGATATGATACTGTGTGTTCAAATCCTTAGCCTCTGGAGCTGATTGACAGCTAAAGCTTTGCCTTGTCCTCGGGCTGCACTCAGAAATTTTGCTACCTTTCTGTGCCCTTCCTCCTCATTTTGCAAAGTGGGCTTTTTCTCCCTGATCAACTCTCATCATAAAGAGCACCTACTAGAAAAAGATGTCCTGCTACCATTTCAAAAGCAGCCTCTGTGTTACGTTTATCACCTTACTTAATTTGATTTTTTTTCATCTTTTTTGTTTTCTCCCTTTTATATATTTTTTTTATTGATTTGAATTTATTGTGTTTACATAGATTCTAGTGTCGCCCCGAATGCATCCACCTCCCCTGTATTCCCCTCAACATCTCTCTTGCCCCACTCCCCATAGCGCCCTCCCCCCTTCTCTTCAGGTTTATCCCATCCTATCATCCCCTTTCCCTCTGTCCTCTTTTCCTCTGGTCCCTTTGATCCTTCCTCTGTCTCAATTCCGTTCCTCATCGTTTTTTTTTAAACTGTCAGTTGTTTAACAGCCTACTTGCTGGGTTGAAAGTCTGTGTCCCCGCCCACTATCTGTCCCGCCCCCCACCTCACCCCCACCCTCTCCCCTGAAAGCTCTTTTCTCTGGGAGCTCACTCGTCTACTGCTCTGGCCTCCGCGTGGGGCACCTGACACAGAATTACTGACAGAACAAATGAGTGGATGATTGGAAATGCAACTATTTGCCAAGAACTTACTCTCCACGTGGTAGATGACTTCTGCGGTTTGAAATGTTGGCTTTAGCCTTAAGGCCACGTGGTAGATGACTTCTGCGGTTTGAAATGTTGGCTTTAGCCTTAAGGTTCCTGGACAAAGCAAAACCTTGTTTCTTTTTTCTTAGCCAATGATATTTAACCTTGCTCATATTTTCTGGGGTCACCTCTTCAACTAAAAAGTAAAAGGGGCAACCGTGTTCCCACGCATGTCTATGATTCTGTGGCAGTCACATCAAGAGACTTTCTTCGAAGGGCTTCAGGAGATGTCAAGGTGACAACAGCAGGGGCCTTGAAGGCCGAGGGAGCCTCCAGGGTCGCCCAGCCTCGCTGACCTCCTCACGAAGGGTCACTTAAGGCACTGACCCACTATCTGCTTGAACAGTTGTAGATAGGAAGAATTTACTTCTTTTCCAGGAATCATTTCCAAATTTTGGGCAGCTCAAAGAAGCATAAGGTTTCACTAGATACTGTGCCCCACCTATGTAAAAGGGTAGTGTGTACTTTGATGAGTAACCCACTTTACCCTCTGAGACAACGAAGAGAAGACCTCTTCTCCCTTCTGTGTAAAACTTTACAAATATTTGAATATATTTCAATATTACACCACGTATTCTCCATCTGTTTTTTTCAAGCTAAATGTTTTCATACGTTGCTACTTGAAAAAAAATTTGGAGCAGCTTTGTCAGCCTTGTTTTCCTATAATTTTCCCCTTCTCAGAAATCACCATTTCATATTTAGCTTTGTCCCTGGTCCTTAATTATTATCATTGCTAAATACTTGTTCAGTCTTTTATTATGTGGTAGGCACTGGAGTAAGTACATTACATTAATTCCTTTGTTTGGTCCACATGTGATTACTGTGAAGCAGGTCCCAACACTGTCCACATTCCATAGATGAGGGTGTTGAGGCAAAGAGAGGTAAGTCATTGGACTTCGTTGTCCCCCAACCTTTTAGATGTAGAACCAGGTTTGAGCCCAGTTCTCTCTGTTCCTCATGCTAGCGCTTTAACCATTACACTATTTGATCCCCTGAGGTGTCTCAGCAAATGCTGGCCCTCTTCCTTACCTCCTACAGAGCACCCAGGAGATGCCTGATACTTGCTATGACTGGAGTTAGCCACAATGTCTGACATGTTACATACACTTCAAATGACTACCTCTTCATACCTACGTGCTGGTGTGCTGGTATTTTAACACATAAACACTGCATTTCAAGAAGATGATAATATTCTTGGGAAGAGACCAGAAACAGTAATTTAATACAACTTAAGAATAACCCTACATTATTCCTTTATTTTAATGAATTGATCTAGATGTGTCCCCAAACCGGATAACACCTAAGCCAAGAGATTTCTTTTTTCTCTTTCCCGCCTCCCATCTCAGTAATGGACCCACACAGAGCTCATGCTTGTGGTTTTACCATCCTGACAGGAGGAGGACATGATAACTTTTGGAAAACTTTTTCAAAATTGAGGACTGTGTAGCCATCATCCTCCCCATCAATGACTCTTTCATTTAGAAGTTAACCGCATTCCAGCCCAAACGAAAGCATCCTATTTATTCACCAAGAAACAGCTTTCACAATGTTTGATAGACTGCTTCTCATTCTCGCGAGGCTTAGAATTCAAGCAGGCTGCTCACACCGGTAGATGCGGGGTGCAGCCGCTGTTAAGGGCTCCCCCATGCCATTTCCTCCACCTGGGCAGCTGAGTCCCAACAAAGTCTCCCCAGCAGACTGGGCTCTGAGAACATACTCAGTTATTTATTCGTTTAAGGAAGACAGAACTAAAGTGGGATAGTTTATATTTTCATCTCACCTCCAATATAACAACATCAGGGTAAAAAAAAATTCCACTTACCTGACAATAGCAATCCAATGATTATTTTTTTGTACATCCTGAGACCATGAGACTGCTCACCCAAGTCAGTGCAGGGAACGCCGCAGCGATGAGTCGCAGCGCCCGGCTCCGGGACTGCCTGCTATCTCAAGGGCCCACCTTCCCAGCTGTGGTCAGCTGATATAGGCTGGGGTGGCATTTTCAATGACGCAAAGAGATACAGGGATATCTGCTTCAATGGGATAATTAAAATGTTAAGTAAAATCTGCACTTCAAGGACCTGGCAGCTACATGTTAATTTCACTTTGCATAAATAAAGTGGGCATTGGAAGGTGGTATCAGTCAGGAGCTTCCCAAGTGGACAGACAAGAACTTGACCGTGCAGGCCTGAGACCAGGACATGAGCCAGGCTGCAGTGGCTGTTCTGGAGTTAGGAACCTTCCATTTTAAATTCTGGGTTGCCGGGAGGAAATAAATAAACTTGAGAATGTTAATGACTGTTTGCTCTGAGATGTGAAAAAAACTCACCTTCCTGACAAGTCATACAGCAACCTAAAAATTCATGGGACACAAGCACTCTCTAATTCAGAATAGAGTCTGAACTGAACAGCTGCCCACACAGCTGCACCCCCAGTGAGTGTTTCTCTGTACATGAGGCAAGCGTAAGTTAATGCCGAAACAATAAATACGAATGCTCAAAAACAGAAGCAAACAGGCAGACCTAAATCCTTGCTTGTAAGATGAGGGCGTAGGGCAATCTGAGGACCATTGGCTTTAAAGGCAGACAGAACAAAACCAACATGAATTAGATCTGAAACAGCTCTAAAGAGAGGGGTGAGATGCCACCTAAATTGTTTCCCCTCCTGTAAGAGTGTTTGCAAGAGTTGTCAAATAGATTATATTTCATTTTTACCCCGAAATGTAACTAAAAAGGTTATAAAATGATGTTTGCAACTTCAGGAAATTGAGTCATAGAGAAAAGAAAATTTACTGGGGAAAAGATGGAGATAAATGTCAGCTAATATCCTGGGGGAGGGGCAGAGATTGAGGAGAATACGGGCAGGGGAAATGAGGATTTGGGGGAGGCTAAGACTGAGGGACACAGAGGGTGCCTCTGAGGAATGGTACAAGGATCTTAAAGCTCCAGAATCCTTGAGACCCTCTTAAGGTCCGTGGCAATTCATGCAAAACAATGCAGCGAAACTTACAAACAGTTTAATTGAACCATCATTTCGTAAACCAATACCTTGCTTAAATTTTGTATTGTTGTGGGTGGATGTCAAACTGAGTTGCAGAAATTGTTCTCAACAGACAGTCAGATGAAGGAGAGTTTGTGAATATTAATATAATGAATGAAAGAATTATTTCATAGTGATTTTATATTGATAAGGGGAAAACAATTAGCATGAGCCTTAAAAATACTACTTCTCTTGGAAAATGAGTAAATAAAATAATCACTCTCTTCCCAATGAACTATTAGGCAGCTATTAAAATTATATTTTCCTGGCCTGACCAGGTGGTGGCGCAGTGGATAGAGCGTCGGACTGGGATGCGGAAGGACCCAGGTTCGAGACCCCGAGGTTGCCAGCTTGAGCGCGGGCTCATCTGGCTTGAGCAAAGAGCCCACCAGTTTGGACCCAAGGTCGCTGGCTCCAGCAGGGGGTTACTCGGTCTGCTGAATGCCCACGGTCAGGGCACATGCGAGAAAGCAGTCGATGAACAACTAAGAAGTCGCAATGCGCAACGAGAAACTGATGATTGATGCTTCTCATCTCTCTCCTTTCCTGTCTGTCTGTCCCTGTCTATCTCTGCCTCTGTTAAAAATAAATAAATAAATAAAGTTAAAAAAAAAAATTATATTTTCCTATCTCAACATGATAAAGGCCATATATGATAAACCATCAGCTAACATCATATTAAATGGCACTAAACTGAAGGCTTTCCCCCTTAAATCAGGAACAAGACAGGGTTGTCCACTCTCTCCACTCTTATTTAATGTGGTACTAGAGGTTCTAGCCAGAGCAATCAGACAAGACAAAGAAATAAAAGGCATCCATATCGGAAAAGAAGAAGTAAAGGTATCACTCTTTGCAGATGATATGATCCTATACATCGAAAACCCCAAAGAATCCACAAAAAGACTACTAGAAACAATAAGCCAATACAGTAAGGTCGCAGGATACAAAATTAACATACAGAAGTCAATAGCCTTTCTATATGCCAACAATGAAACAATTGAGAATGAACTCAAAAGAATAATCCCCTTCACGATTGCAACAAAAAAATAAAATACTTAGGAATAAACATAACAAAGAATGTAAAGGACTTATATAATGAAAACTATAAACCATTGTTAAGGGAAATCGAAAAAGATATAATGAGATGGAAGAATATACCTTGTTCTTGGTTAGGAAGAATAAATATAATCAAGATGGCCATATTACCCAAAGCTATATACAAATTTAATGCAATTCCCATCAAACTTCCAATGACATTTTTTAATGTCAGAGCAAAAAATAATCAGATTTATATGGAACTATAAAAAACCCCGAATAGCCAAAGCAATCCTAAAGAAAAAGAATGAAGCTGGGGGCATTACAATACCTGACTTCAAACTCTATTATAGGGCCACGACAATCAAAACAGCATGGCATTGGCAGAAAAATAGACACTCAGACCAATGGAACAGAATAGAAAGTCCAGAAATAAAACCACATATATATAGTCAAATAATTTTTGATAAAGGGGCCAACAACACACAATGGAGAAAAGAAAACCTCTTCAATAAATGGTGCTGGGAAAACTGGAAAGCCACATGCAAAAGAATGAAACTGGACTACAGTTTGTCCCCCTGTACTAAAATTAACTCAAAATGGATCAAAGATCTAAACATAAGACCTGAAACAATTAAGTACATAGAAGAAGACATAGGTACTCAACTCATGGACCTGGGTTTTAAAGAGCATTTTATGAATTTGACTCCACAGGCAAGAGAAGTGAAGGCAAAAATTAATGAATGGGACTACATCAGACTAAGAAGTTTTTGCTCAGCAAGAGAAACTGATAACAAAATAAACAGAAAGCCAACTAAATGGGAAATGATATTTTCAAACACCTGCTCAGATAAGGGCCTAATATCCAAAATATACAAAGAACTCATAAAACTCAACAACAAACAAACAAACAATCCAATAAAAAAATGGGAAGAGGATATGAATAGACACTTCTCCCAGGAAGAAATACAAATGGCCAACAGATATATGAAAAGATGCTCATCTTCTTTAGCTATTAGAGAAATGCAAATCAAAACGGCAATGAGATACCACCTCACACCTGTTCGATTAGCTGTTATTAGCAAGTCAGGTAATAGCAAATGTTGGAGAGGCTGTGGAGAAAAAGGAACCCTCATACACTGTTGGTGGGAATGTAAAGTAGTACAACCATTATGGAAGAAAGTATGGTGGTTCCTCAAAAAACTGCAAATAGAACTACCTTATGACCCAGCAATCCCTCTACTGGGTATATACCCCCAAAACTCAGAAACATTAATACGTAAAGACACATGCAGCCCCATGTTTATTGCGGCATTGTTCACAGTGGCCAGGACATGGAAACAACCAAAAAGTCCGTCAATAGATGACTGGATAAAGAAGATGTGGCACATATACACTATGGAATACTACTCAGCCATAAGAAATGATGACATCGGATCATTTACAGCAAAATGGTGGGATCTTGATAACATGATATGAAGTGAAATAAGTAAATCAGAAAAAACCAGGAACTGCATTATTCCATACATAGGTGGGACATAAAAGTGAAACTAAGAGACATTGATAAGAGTGTGGTGGTTACGGGGGGGAGGGGGGAGAGGGAGAGGGAAAGGGGGAGGGGGAGGGGCACAAAGAAAACTAGATAGAAGGTGACAGAGGACAATCTGACTTTGGGTGATGGGTATGCAACATAATTGAACGACAAGATAACCTGGACTTGTTATCTTTGAATATATGTATCCTGATTTATTGATGTCGCCCCATTAAAAACATAAAATTATTTTTTTAAAAAATCATATTTTCCAGAATAGTTCATGATTTGTAGACTCAGGATAAAATAGGTAAATGGAAGGCAGCAAGATCCAGAACTGCATGTGCGAAAATAAAACTGTGTTTGAGCCTTTTTTGATTTTCTTCTTCTTCTGGGTTATGTTGCTGCTGCCTGAAACATGGTTATTCTCTTCTTACATAGCCTACTTCCATTTTGCTTAGAGTCTCACTAGTACTTCCTCCTGGAAGATTTCCCTGACTTCCTAAGTCTTCATCAGGGGCACCTGCTCTGTACTCATATTGTACCCTGCTCTTCCCCTCTCATAGGACTGTCACACTGCATTGTAATCATCTTTGTGTCCCAGTGGTGTATAAGTTCTAAGTGGGCATGCCCTCCTGGGGCTATCTTATCTACCAACGGGTGCTTGGAACACAGTTGACAATAAATATTTGTCAGGTCAACAGATGACAAATGATTATTTCAATATAGAGAAAAGCAGCTTCTCTTAGGCTGTCCTGGGGAGGGGAGGGGAGGTTGGTCTTTATATATACATCCTATGTCATATCTTAGTGTCAGGTTGCCCCGGTATGGAAGTCCTTCACTAAAGGAGGAAGGAGAAAAGGAAATCGGCCTAAAGTCCAGCTCTCATCCCTTCCTGAGCCTGCAATGACCTGCCTCTGAGAACGCCTCCTTCACGCAAGCTCCTGCTTTCCTAGAGAATCGCTTTTTAAATCACTTTTGGGACTCCTGTAGCATGTCCATGCAGTCTTCTATTGTTTGTCCAGCATGGTCCTTTTCTTTGGATGCATAGGTCCCGTCTCCCCTGTTCTGTTTACAGCTTCAGGCACAATACCCCACAGAGGCAGAGGGA
The DNA here is from genome assembly GCF_036850765.1 of Saccopteryx bilineata. Lineage (NCBI taxonomy): Eukaryota > Metazoa > Chordata > Mammalia > Chiroptera > Emballonuridae > Saccopteryx > Saccopteryx bilineata. The sequence continues at coordinate 188,378,069 of NC_089490.1, read as the reverse complement.
CAATCAGTAAATGGTCATCAGTGCTGGCAACCATATGACATAGGTCGCCACCCACGTAAACATGAGGCTACAGAAAAGGAATGGGTGATTTGCTCTTGGTCATCTAGGAGGGCTAGTCAGGTCTTGTTGGGGAGCGGGCACTGACCATGGGTTTAGTAGGGTTTGGAACTTCCTGCGGGCAAACACATTGACCTGATTGTCAGAGCTGTTATGTGCTGTTGAGTAGGCTCTGACTTGTGGACACTCCATTATGAGCACTGTCCACAATGTCCTGTTCTCAACAGCTCTGCTCGGCTCCAGTAGATTCATGCCTGTGGTTTCTTTAACGGAGTCAGTCCATCTCATATGTGGTCTTCCTCTATTCCTGCTGACTTCTATTCTTCCCAGCATTATTGTCTTTTTCAAAGAACCCTGCCTTCTCGTGGTGTGCCCCAAGTATGACAGCTTCAGTTTTTCCATTTCTGCCTCCAGTGATATTTCAGGTTTAACATACTCAAAACCTGTAGCATTCTCTGTGTAGAAATTGGAAGTCAGACATAGCATTACACCCGGTGTGTGGACGCAGAGCACATATGCATATGCAGTGACCTCTAGTGGCACATATGCATAATGGAAGGAAAACTGTGAGACCTGAAAATGCAACAACAAAAAAATACGTATCAGGTGACATGCTTCCTTTTCAGGCATTTCCTCCATCTTCTTTATAGTCTCACTGGAAGCCATGTTCAGGATCACTATTATTTTGTCCTAAGTGGTTTTGAAGACATATTGATTTAGTTGTCAACCTTTAAAGGAAGAATATACAAATTACAAATCAGGAGGGGATTTAATTAAAAACCTGGCCTTCCTAAACAACAAGAAGACCTGTGAGGGTGACTTTGCATTACCACCTAACAAGTTCACAGGAGCTAAAGATGGACTGACCCTTGGGACAGGCGAGCCTTCCGGAATAAGCTACGCCCTCCACCTGCTGTTTGCAACAGTCAACTTAGATTAGTTAGTTATACTCTGATAAAAATCTCAAAACGTCAATGTCTCTATAGCAACATTGGTTCGTTTCCTGCTTAAATGATATTGTCCGTGGTGGCTACAGGTTCTGGGATACAGACTGAAGGAACAGCTTCCATTTGGAATATGCTATTCTTGCAGCAGAGGACAAAGAAAAACAGTCGCGTGGGGCAAAGGCTTTCAGTGCTTCTGCTCACATATGGTATATGTTGTTTTTGCTCCCATTCTGTTGAGCAAAGCGAATCACAGGCCAAGCTGACATCAACAGGGCAAGGAAGTATGCTTCCTCTGAAGAGAGGTCCTCCGAGTCATATGGCCATGGTGAGAATATATACAACGCTTACAGGAAGGCAGTGAATAATTAAGAACGAGAGTATAATCAGCCACATTCATCTGGACTCTCTGCCTAGCTCCTTTCTGCATTGGTTTTACAAATCCAATTTAGATAGATATCAGCAAAATATAAAGGACAGATCTATGGTAATTTCTTACATTTATTTTTTTATTTAGATGTAGTATACTGTACACAGATTTTCCCTCTCCCTGTCCTTTCCACTTGGGAGATAAGCTGGTCTTTTCAACACACCTCGCTCCCTGGTCGCCAGGTAAGTGGCTGTGAGCAGTGGTTTCTGTTCTTTTCCCTATGTGAGATCCCCTCTGGGCTCTCAGCCTCACCGTCCCCCCCCCCCCCCCCCCCCCCCGTTCCTGTAAGCAGAGGAGATTCAGGCACTCCTTACCAGGATTGTTGTGGGTTCTTCTTTGCTCCTTGGTTTTTGAGAGCTGTTCTTGCAGTTCAGAGTTGGTTTTTCATGCTGATTTTTCCTAAATTGATTTGTATTCCAGTTTGGTGGTGAGAGCTGGACGTCTGTGCATCTGCCTACTCCACTGCCATTTTCCTCATCTGTACACAGATTTTAAGTGTGCAACTTGATGGATCAGTTATCCACATGCACACACACATACATATATGCACATGGCTGTGTGTGTAACCACCACTCAGATCAAGATCTTTTCATTCTAGTCAATACTTCTCCTGTATTCAGGGAACCACTGCTGTGACTTCTAACACTGTTGAAGATGAGTCTCACTAGGGTATACTGAATTTGAGGTTTTTCTGGAAGATCCTAGTGGAGAGGTCCAGTAGGAGGAGGGATGATTACATTTGCTCTCAGAAGAGGCAGTTGGACTGGAGACAGCGACACAGCAGCGGGAGCCTGGGCAGGGGAGAGCGAGAGAATGTAGGTAGTGATGCATGCACGGGAGACAGGGAAGTTCTGGGCAGGGGAGAGCAGGAGAATGTAGGTAGTGATGCATGCACGGGAGACAGGGAAGTTCTGGGCAGGGGAGAGCAGGAGAATGTAGGTAGTGACGCACGCACGCACGGGAGACAGGGAAGGTCTGGGCAGGGGAGAGGGAGAGAATATAGGTAGTGACGCACGGGAGACAGAGAAGGTCTGTCAGGCGTGATGGACAAACCCCAGAGTGTCTCTAGCCTAAGCCTTAGGAACTCCCATAAGACGTGGAGATGACCAGGTCACATTGTCTCAACTAAGTTCCAGGTTCCTGTAGCAACCATCTGGAGTCTTATAAAAGATACCTTTTGCCCAGAATTAAAAAAAAAAAAAGAGTATCTCCTTCCTCTTCAGAGGTGGGCCCACTGTAGACATTGATTTTATTATGTGGCCATTAGTTTTGACTATGGCTGATTAGCTCATACGTGGGTACCTGACCCAACCTGAGCCCATTTGATTCCCCTCCAGAGCATGTTTTAATGAGAAATAGAGATGATGGGGAATTCGAAGTTCAGCCCTACTAACAATGAAGTTCTCGGGTGAATATCAACAAAAATTTTCTGAGCTCCACGGGACTGCCCCGGTTCCCACCCTTTCTGACGCCTGCAGTCTAAGCCTTTCTATTAAATTCTCTCATTCTGTGAAGCTATTTTGAAGTGGGTTTGGGATACTTGTAACCAAAAGAGTCTTAATTAGGACAGGCCTTGATGTGTCTAATTAGGGGATCATTAACAGCATGAAGCAAAGGCTGAGGCTGAGCTGAACTGGCCAGGGACCAAGAGAGGCAGCTTTACAAGTCTTCATGACAGGAGAGTGTGGTGACTGTGCTCTCTGAAGTCATTGCAGCTCATTGGCATCAATGACTAAAGGGCCCTTTTGTGCCTGGCTACTCATGTGGGGACGCTTAGCACAGTCCAATACGCCCCTTGGTCTTGCCCTGACACTCCCATAAGTGAGATGTGAGCCTGCACTGTCTCTTCCAGACAAACCCTGCTGGGTTTTTTCTTTCTTTCTTTTAAAAAAAAAAAATATTTTTTTTTTATTATCTGTCTAGTGGAGAAGGGATTCAATTACCCTTTAGCCTTAAAAATATGCCAAAGAAGAGTGCTGGCCTTCCATGGCTTGGAACTAACTCATATTGCACAAATCTGTTTCTCATTTATGTCGTTCAGCCAAATCACCAGGGTTGTTTTCTTCCCTCATAGAATGTGACAGCACAGAAGGCCGGGACCCTTTTCATTTGGGCATTCTACGCAGACCTTGGATATAGCGGGGAAGGCGAAGAAATTATCAGAAAAATTTGATTACTATCTTCATAGGACAGGAGCTCTCAGGATAAAAAAAAATGATGAAAGAAGTCATTTTCAGATACTCAGTTTCTGTATTACTAGACTCACATTCTATTAGCGGGGTGATTTAATAAATGAGTCGTAGGGTGATGTTTCTGCTGCATGCCTTTAGAGCCCAAATTGTGACTGATGCTAGGTCAAGTTTAAAAGGCTACGCGGGAAAATACCATGTTTAAGAAAGAAAACAAGCTTCCTGGAATGTAATACTACAAGAGAGGCTTAGGGATTTGTTTAAATGTTATCTATTATAATGATGCTGCAAAAATGCCATAGCTAGGAAAAAATTAGAACCTAGAAATGACCCAAAAGTTATTTCCTAAAAATATCTACATAAGACTGTCAACGAGACGCCTAACTGACATCATTAGTTATCTGGGAGAGAACACTAAAATATAAAATAAATACGTCCTGTTCAATAAAGTAAAGTGACTTCTGTCCTGTATACCTCTTTGCCTTGGGCGAGCAGGGCTGAAGCAGAGGCCTGTGTACATGCCACAGGGTGTTCTGAGTGACAGGATTCAGACACAGAACATGGCTTGAGCTGGTTCTTCTTATTCAGGCCCTGGAGAGACTGTTCTTTAATACCCCTTTCCTGGATCCCCCGAGCTACTCTATTTCTTTCTTTCTTTATTTCATTTCGCTTTTATTTGGGGGGGGGCTCCCATCAGCCAACATTGGTTTATTTTGCTTGCAGCCATATAATCCTAACTGATATAATAGAAGGCACACGCTAGAGAGAAGTAGCCCGAAATTCAACATCAGCGTCAGTGCCACACACAAGGACCAACATACCCAGATTTAAGCCTGCCCCTTCTAATTCAAGCATCAGCATCTTTATGCTGGGAGAAGATGAAGGGGCCAGACTGGGCAGCCCCTCTCTTTCTGAAGGTCATGCTTCTGCTTTTGTGACTTCATTTTGGAGAAAAGCCACAGTGGCTATTTGGAGCCTTTGGGAGGCCAGCAGTGCCTTGAAAGTGTGGCTTGAGAACAAGGACAAGTGGCTGGACCTTGTAACACATCCTTCAGCATCACCAAATGACAATCCGAGGGCAAAGACCTGGCATACACACATTGTGATGCCTTTCGGTCTTTTTAGCTCATGACATCCATCTCTTCCATCCTTCTTCCATTTTTTTTCCCCTGTATTTTTCTGAAGCCGGAAACGGGGAGAGACAGTCAGACAGACTCCCACATGCGCCCGACTGGGATTCACCCGGCACGCCCACCAGGGGGTGACACTCTGCCCACCAGGGGGCGACACTCTGCCCACCAGGGGGCGATGCTCTGCCCCTCCGGGGTGTCGCTCTGTTGTGACCAGAGCCACTCTAGCGCCTGGGGCAGAGGCCGAGGAGCCATCCCCAGCGCCCGGGCCATCTTTGCTCCAGTGGAGCCTCGGCTGCTGAAGGGGAAGAGAGAGACAGAGAGGAAGGAGAAGGGGAGGGGTGGAGAAGCAGATGGGCGCTTCTCCTGTGTGCCCTGGCTGGGAATCGAACCTGGGACTTCTGCACGCCAGGCCGACGCTCTACCACTGAGCCAACAGGCCAGGGCCCCTTCTTCCATTTTAATCAACCCAGAAGATGACTGATTTTTACTTTCTGTGTTTGGTATTAAGAAAGAAAGGGTATATGAATATATATATATTTTAATGACACAGTCTCATGACACTGGAGTACATCTTCCTGGGAACGAGAAGGGTGTGCAGATTAGTGGCTGAATACAGTACATCTGCTTGACTGTGTAACTCAGAAAGCAGTATAGCCAGGAAATTTAATGTATACAGTCAGAAAGCATTTCAGAATGTGCTACGCTTACTTTGATAATTGCAAAAACAGGTGGCCAAAAGATTTCTTCTCCCTATTTACTCCTCTATTGCAAACTTCACCTGAGCATTATGTATCTTATACAAAGAAAAAAGAGAATTATTGTAATTTTCTTGTGAATGTAAAAGCCATAAAAATAAAGTTGTCTTCAGCAAACATTCTTGTCCATAACCTACAGCCAGTAGCTAGTGAATAGATACTTTGTGTAAGATTAGCACTTGTTGCTGATGTGAGAACCATGTATTCACATGTGTTTACAAAACAGAGTTCTTTGGACCCAGATAACTCTCTACAAATTTATATTTTTTCAAATGGCATAACCTTAAATTATCAGACAAGGGCTGTGATACAGCATTTTTTTTTTTTTTTATCATTCTTGGTTCCCTGTTCAGCCATGAACCCTTGGAGGAATGCTCGAGTGGTAGCTATGCCACGAATTATCGTCGTTTCCAGATACCACATGAGGCCTTTGGCTGACACAATGGTGTCTGGGTGACCATTTTTCTCTTCCAGAATCATCTGCAAATGTAATATTATGTATTGAAAATCATACTGTTTTGCACATTTTTTGAACCAGAAATTTTATTTCTAAGATAATCTTAATGCCATTATGCCAGAAGGGTTTAAAGACTTAGCTTCAAGGATAATAGAAAAAAAAACACACACACATCAAAACAACCTAAATAGCCAATGATAGAGAATGTTTTAATAAATGATGACGAGAGAGTACAGGGCCAGTTAAAATAATATAGTGAAGGATATGAAAAGATATTTACACTGTACTCTTAAAAAATACAAGTTGCAAAATTTCCTGTACAATCGTTTTATGTAGAAATACTTACTCTTTGTTTTGTTGGGAACCTGTATGTAAATGCCTGGAAACAAGACCAAAAAGAATATACTTGCAAATAATATTTTTTCCTCCTTTTGTTTATGAACTATTCTACCTTGATACTACTACATGGCTGTTTACTAACAAGAAAAGTCAGTTACGGCCCTGGCCGGTTGGCTCAGCGGTAGAGCTTTGGCCTGGCGTGCAGGGGACCCGGGTTCGATTCCCGGCCAGGGCACGTAGGAGAAGCGCCCATTTGCTTCTCCAACCCACCCCCCCCTTCCTCTCTGTCTCTCTCTTCCCCTCCAGCAGCCAAGGCTCCATTGGAGCAAAGATGGCCCGGGCGCTGGGGATGGCATGGCTCCTTGGCCTCTGCCCCAGGCGCTAGAGTGGCTCTGGTCGCAACAGAGCGACGCCCCGGAGGGGCAGAGCATCGCCCCCTGGTGGGCAGAGTGTCGCCCCCTGGTGGGCAGAGTGTCACCCCCTGGTGGGCGTGCCGGGTGGATCTTGGTCGGGCGCATGCGGGAGTCTGTCTGACTGTCTCTCCCCGTTTCCAGCTTCAGAAAAATACAAAAAAAAGAAAAAAAAGAAAAGTCAGTTACACTTATTTAGAAACTGGGTAGAAAAATGACCATAACAAATACTATATAATTTCTGACTTTGGAAGATTCCTCTCTTCTAGAAAAACAACAAAGCAAAAAACGTGGCAAGTTTGTTCTCAGTTTTGATCACTAGAGGTCACCAAAGTCATAAAAATTATTAGAAATTTTTTTCTATCGTTTATATTTTGAGTCACAGAGGGATGTTTCTGGCTTCTCCTCTTGGGCAGTTTTAAAGCATTTACTGGAAGAGTTCTTGCTGCTTCGTTTTAAGGGGAGTAAACTGTTTGGACTAGGTTTTTTTCTAACATTAAATATTCCCTGGAACAGGCGGCCATGTATCTATGGGACTATTCAAAACAGATGGGTGTTCCTGGAGAATGTGATTTATTTCCCCTCTGATACCAAAGGGCCGCTGGCCGATACCTGGTGAATGTGAGTTCTGAGCGGCGTTGTTGAGACAGAACCACAGAACACCCAGCAGCAGCACACACCGTTTCAAATGAAACAGCATGGGCCATTTCAAGGAAAACGTCGCGCCTTTACTGGTAACGTAACGTGTGGTGTGTGAGGGCTTCAATGAAGCAGAACATGCAAGAACACCCCTTGTATCTTTTGAATTACAGGCCACACTATCTTTTTGCATGTTAATAATTCTGCATTTTAAAAATATAACAGAAGTCCAAATCCCTAGACCCTAAAATTATAGAAAGGCAGGGAAGATTACGAAACCAGACTGGAATCTTGCAAACATTCAAAGAAACTGTCTCACTCCAAAGGGTCTATCTATCAAGCAGAGAAAGAAACGAATAGTAACTAATTTCAATGTTCCTAACGTGCTCACATTTCAGGGAGGTGTAATTTATATTAAAAGATAAAATTTCTGTAATCAAGATGCAGCATGCGAACCGTGTCTGTTGGTCAGGAATGAAATAAATACAATGAACAAACACAATAGGGTGAGGAGACTCACAGTTTCAATGTTTTAAATGCCAATAGGTAATGAGTTGCCTGGTCATGTAGATGATTCTGTGTTTGAATCTGTTTTGCGAAGGAACTAAACCATTCTTCTTCATAAGAACTCCCAGTGCTCAGATGCTAAGATACCTGACAAACCCAAGGTCAGGGCTTTGGAACAAGCCAGAAACTAGGAGATTTCAAGCCAATATCAACGTGACACATTTTGCTTTCAGACCTGCTCCTTATTTCAGGACTTTATTTGACTTTGATCTTGGTTAACTTTGAAGTATTCAAGGTTACCACTTTCCATGGTTTTTTTTTCTTTCTTTTCTTTTAAAAGTTGAATCAGACAAGCAGGCAAAGGAAATCTAAACCTTAAAAGAAGTGAAAACAACGAGACACAGATTATTTTCATTACTTTGTCTAACGTAGCCTATTGCTGTACTTAACACACTTCACATCACTGAGTTATTCATTAAGTCGTAGATAAAAATCACATATTCTGCTGCATCTTAGGGAAGACATTGGCAAACGTTGTTGAGAACCTGTTGTGTGGTTTATGCGATAGGCTTAGTGAAGTGTAAAACTACAGATTGTTGTAAATGATGACCTAAAGACTATTGCCCCAAATGGTTGTTAACTTAAAAGAAATATTTATATAGGAGTTCTAATATTGGAGATCTTATATCTGAAAGTTGGCTCTTCTATGCAATTTCACAGCCTATGTATTTCAAAGTCTACTAGAAACTTGGGGTTGCATTTGTATTTATTTATAAAGTAATTCAGACCCATCTCTCAAACACTCATTTGTTTTATTTTACTCTTATTATGCTTCAGATACATGGGAGTATTTTTCTTATTATCATAAAGACAATTTCATTTAATAATGAAGTACATATACACAACTACACACATGTGTATATGTGTATGAAATGATCATTTGGCACAAAAATAGACTCAATTATGTATTGTTTATAAAGTTTGTCTTAGAGAGTAAATTCCTTTTTTGTGGAGAGATATTCATCCCACCAGGGTACATTTATCTCTTCTGTGATACTTCATTCACCCATCTTCCTTTGTCTAAATCTGCAAAATGAAAGTTCCTTCTATTAAAGAAAACATCAAACTTATATTATACCAGGTTATTAGCAGAATGACCTGGGGGCAGTTTATGTTATTATTTCAATTCTATTCCAGAAAGTAGAAATATGTAGGGTTACCTTTTGGGTCATCTAGAAAGGCTGAATTTTCTTTTGAGGAAGTCTGAGCTGTCAGAGTACAGATCCAGTATCATTATTGTCCATATAATCTGAACAGCGATGCACGCAAGAACTTGGTGCTGTTGAGTTACCCAGGGTCCTAAGAAACTCTCTGGAGTAGAATAAAAACTCTTCCTATATCTGGAGACAACTTGAAGTTTCATGTCCAGCTCTTTACATTCTCACGGCTATCTGGAGGAAAGCCAGAAAGGGACTTATTCACTTGTCCCTTTTTGGCTTTCATACAATTGAGAAGTTTAGGGGTGAAACTTTAAGGAAGAGAATTTAGAGATATAATGGTGATTGGGATAAAAATGTGGAAGCCTCACTATGTCCTCTCCCAGATGAAAAGTGCTACGATAGAGTGACATCTATGATAGATGCTAAGGCTGCCATGGCTTTGACTGTGTTCTTTGGGATGATTCTGGGGACCAAGGATGATAGTTGTGTATGTGTACTTCATTTTTAGGCTGGGATGTCAGAGGCAGTCCAGGTCCAGGCAATGGATTTTGGGTGTCAATAGTCTCAGCTAGAATCATAAATCAGTGTCATACTGAACAGGATATACTTAACCCTTTTAACCCTGAATTTCCTCACCTGTAAAGTGGAAATAACACACACTATAAATAATTGGAGAGTCCCAATGTAAAGCACTACCATGTTCGATACTTGTTTGTTTCCTTCAACAGAGAATTGTTGTCGGATTAAATGACAATGTTGGTAAAGTATTTTGTTAACTACAAAGTGTTCATCAAATACTGGTCATTATTAATGTTATTTTCAACTTGTATTTGGCATACACTTAGTTCTTTTGAGGAATTTTGGGCATCAAAATAGATAGAACTGATATGGGAATTCTGCCAGATAACACGAAGCCAAATTTAAGAGTGTATTCATTTCCTTTGAAGAAAAATCATATGATAATTAAGAAAAAAACTACTTTTATCATTTGGAATAACTATCATCTTTCTTCTTCCAAACACCAAAAATGCTCCAAAGGTTGGTAAGAACTATTCAGGGTGGGGGTGGGGAGGCCAAAGAAAGAAAGCGAAGCAGGGCTGTGCTAACACGACCTTGTGGGTGACTGGAGATGGAATGTGATTCTAATTACTGAAAGGACTGAAAGTCATTTTAAAATGTAAGTTGTTTTGAAAGACATTTTTTGACACCTACAATTAGACAAATATGGCTAAACAGGTATGGAAAGGGCTGATCAATTGAGGTGAAGATACACTTTTGAGGAGCAGGAGGCTATCCCTGAATTTCCCGTGTGTGTGCACATGTGCACGTGTCTGTATTGTCTGTAGGGAAAGTTTAAATCATGCAGACTAAGCCATAAGTCCATCCTTGCCAAATCTGATGCCACTTGAAGGTAAGACCCTGTGACTTCAGTACCCTGGGAGAAATACTATTGTGTGTCCCCGAGGGGCCACTAAATAACGTAACAGTGTGTAAGTCACAACAGCACAGAATATATACTAGTTTCTTCTGTAAGCAGGAAGCAATTGGAATTTGTTAAATTCAAGTTAATGTTCTGTGATGTTTCTTCATAAATTAGGATCCTAATGTACAGTGACTTTTTCAAAGTCTTAAAAGATATCTTAGATGAATGAAGGTCATAAGTCAATCTGATATGGCGTGGAGCCACAAGAGAAGAAACAGCATCAGAAGGAAGAAAATTTACATTGGAGTTAAACCAGCCTGTTACAGCCCCGGACTTTGTGACTTTGGTCAACTTGCTCAAACAACAAGCTTCAACTTCTTTATCTAGAAGATGGAAAAAATAACAAATACTTTGAAGCACTGGTGTGAGGATGAAATGAGAAAATATATGCAAAGGTTTTAGCACTGTATCCAATAAATAATTATCTATGACCATGAATAATATTAATAAAGTACTCTAGCATGAGGATAGGGGCCTCCGAGCAAGGACACTTTATGGAACTATGTTAGGAATGCAGGGGCTGTCCTGAAGAATGTTCAGTGCTAATTTTAACTGGGAGTGAAAAACGACTGCTTAGATAAAAAAGAACCAAACAAAATGTGAATCTTATTTTAATTTGTTCTTTGAATGTCTCTCCTATAATGATTAGATTAAATTAAATAGAAACAGTCTCAAATTAGAAGATGCATCTCTTCAATTGCGGAAACTGTCCTTGTGCCCATAGAACTTAAAACATACTCTTTGTTTTTAGCTCTGGAAAAGGCATGGTTTTAAAATACGTTTTATTTCATTGTGCACTGGTCAGCCATAGGAGCTACACTGAAACTGCTACATTCCAGTGAATACCTATGACATACGTTCAAACTTAAGTTTGATCTACACTTGGTTCTTTTTTGGAACTTCAGCCAACAACATAGAAGACCCAGAATTGATATGGGAATTCTACAAAATAATCCAAAGCCAAATTTAAGACAGCAACCATTTTCCCCTCAAGAAAAATGTTATAATAATGCACAAAGAATTAACTTTATTATTTGGAACAACTACCATCTCTCTTCTTCTGAGCACAAAAGTATGCCAAAGCAGGCAGCTGTTGAAAGATGTGGGAAAAATAATGTATCATTTTCAATGTGCATTTTTTGCTCATTGTCTATACTTTCTTCTAGTGCTGCCTGAGTTGGCTCTAGTCCTGTGGTCTGTGCCAAATCTGTTGTGAAATCTACCTGGAAGGGTGGGGCAGGGGGCTTCTGAAGGAAGATAAAACACAACCCCAACTAGAAGGAATGTTCTGAGAGAGGTGGAAGAAGGAATGACTCTCCCCTGGGGCAGATTTTCTCTCCTCACTGCTGAGATTTGCATCTCCAACTCCCAAATCTTCATGGATGGTTATTGACAAGTCTATGTCTTGTCACAGTCATGGGTATAATTTGTTAGGGTGTGTGTGTGTGTGTGTGTATGTATGTGTGTGTGTGAGAGAGAGAGAGAGAGAGAGAGAGAGAGAGAGAGAGAGAGAGGGAGAGAGAGGGAGGGAGAGAGAGAGAGAGAGAGAGAGAGAAAATAATGGTGGTCTTTTGTACATACAATATTAGTATCACAGTGTTTAGTATTGCAGTCATAAAAGTGGAAGGTAATAGTAGGTGGTTATACCTGAATGAAATAAAATTAACCTTAGTTCTCCCTGGTTTGCACTCAGGCAGTAGCTGTGGAGCTGGAGAGGAGAGGGAGGTATAACTAGAAGGCACATTAGAATATACATAAGGGTGAGATAGCGTGGTCAAAGATGCCCTCAGGTTTCCGGATTGCTAGACTGCATGGATGGTGGAGCTATTCCCTGAGATGAGAAAAAACAGAATGAGAACAGTATGGAGGAAAAGAGAATGTGTTTGCATTGAATGGCTGAATCATCAGATACAACCGGTAAGCAAGTGTGGTGATAGCCAGAGGGAAAGGGGCATGAAGGTTTGTGGACACGGGAAAGGGCAGAAATGGGAATGGAAAGAGACGTTGCTTGGGGTGATAGGAGCATGATGCAGTGTGTAGATGATGTTTTGTTAAGTTGTACACTTGAAACCTGTATGGCTTTGCCGACCAATGTCACCCCAATAAACTCAACTGAAAAAATTTCTGGTGGTTCTGGCTCAGGGTGTCTCATGAGATTTCAATCAGGCTGTTGGACACTCTATAGTCCCTTTGCAAGGCCTGAGTGGGGCTGGAGAAGCCATTTCCAAGCTCACACACATGGTTATTGGCAGGCTTTCTGGCTGTTGGCTGGAGGCTTCAGTTCCCCACCTTCCCCACCATGTGGGCCATGTCATAAGGCTGCTAACAACATGGCAGAATCTTCCCTCAGAGAGAGAGAGAGAACCAGTTTAATATGGAAGCCACGATCATATAATCACAGAGATGACATTCTGTCACTTCTGCCCCATGCTATTGACCACATAGACCAATCCTGGTCCAATGTGAGAGGGACTACACAAGGTATGAGGACCAGGAAGCAGGGATTGTTGAAGGACATCTTGGCATCTGGGTACCACCATAGGGCAATGTTGATGATAAAATATTAACTGAGCAAAACAAAGAATAGAAAGTGACCTTAAGGATTTAAAAATATAGGGAAAGACAATGTGAAGACATCAAATTATTAACTATGTCTATCTGTGTTGCAAAACTATCATTTATTTCAGTTTCTTCTTTATAGTCTTTAATATTTTATAAAACTTTTATAGTCAGCGTGTATTTTATTCCTTATATCAGTGATGGGCAATCCTTTGAGCTTGGTGTGTCAAAATTCGCCAAAAAACCAAGCATAACTCAGGTGGTGTGTCACTTTGAGAAAAAAACCATAATTTTGTGATATTTATAGTTTAAATAACAAAAATGTATAATTGTAATATATAACCGTATTTAATAAACTAAAAACTAATTATTTAACTCACCTGCTTAGTGACTTCTTTGTTCATCTGTCAGTTGGTTTCTTTTGTTGCTCTTGATATTATTTAACTTGTGTGGGGTGCCATGAACTAAGATAAGTGAGGGGGAGGGGGAATTCTTTAACTAACCTGCCTATTAGTGACTTTTTTGTTGCTGAATTTCATTGGCTAAATTTTCAATTGAAGGCTGGTATTTTGTACACTTCAAGCCCAAGCAAGCGCTACTAACTTCATCTGTCAATCTGTTTCTTTTGTTGGTTTTGATATTATTTAATGCTGAGAATAAGGTCTCACAAAAGTGTATAGAGGGAAAATTGTGAGTAAAGCCATTGCTATATTTTTCAGGGTGCTAAAAGTGTCTGGTAATCAGTTCCAGGCACTCCAAATTTCCTGTTCGTAGTGGCACTCCTCTTGATTCTCCAAGCAGCACCTTTCCAGATTCTCAAGCTTTGACCTCAAGTCGACAAACACCTGAGCCCAGATGCCATCTTGAAATTCTGCAAGTTGCATCTTCTGTAAATTAAGACAGCTGCTGCTATTTCTAATGGTGGGAAACAGCACCCATAGCACAGGCCCTCGCCTCTCCCAGCCTCCCCCTCACTTATCTCAGTAATGATGGTCAATTAGAAATCCCCGACACCCCAGAACAGTAGATTGAGTGATGGTTGCTGTGGTTATGTGGTTGCTGGTAATGGCGCTCACAGGGCCCCCAGAGATGTGTTCTCCGCAGCATTCTGCTGCTCCCCACTCGTGAGGTCAAAGATCTCCTAACGGACTAATCGGAAGTCCCAGAACTAGACGTTCTGTGCTGGAGTTCTGTTGTTTTGGCCTACAGAAATTCCGGCACAGACTGTCTACACTACAGCAAATGTTTTATCCTCGGCTACTGCACCTGGCCGTGCAGGAGCCAAGCATGAAATGTCCTTCTTGGTGTGTGGCCCCATACTTCTCTGGTATGCAGCCACTTACGGCCATGTGTCATCGAAAATGGCTACGTTTGTCAGTGCTGACACGTGTGTCATAGGCTCACCATAACGGCCTTATATTCTTCATAAATGTTAAAGAAGCTAAAAAACACATTGAGCTTTTAATTTTAATTATTTTTACATTGACTAGAAGGTGTTTCAATAAAATTTATGTCACTTACTAAAAAAATAATAAAGTATGTTACTAATTTAGTACAATTAGTTAGGCTTAGGATCAAGAGATTATATTTTGATGACTTATTGAACAGCTCCAATATACTATATCTCCTACAGTCAGTATTTTATAGAAATTTAAATGTAATATGTGGGCTCTTAGGCTGATGACTATTAAGATGTTTTTGTTTTTCAGCTTGTTCACTTTATCAAAAGTATTAGGTACCTAGGTTAGACAACTGTTAAGGAAACTTCTAAAATGCATTGATTTTTATTAAATACTTAATAAGGGCCTGACCTGTGGTGGTGCAGTGGATAAAGCGTTGACCTGAAAATGCTGAGGTCGCCGGTTCGAAACCCTGGGCTTGCCTGGTCAAGGCACATATGGGAGTTGATGCTTCCTGCTCCTCCTCCTTCTCTCTCTCTGTTTCTCTCTCTCTCTCTCCTTTCTAAAATTAATAAATAAAATAAAAATAAAATAAATACTTAATAAGTACAAAGCATAGTGCTTTCTTAGTCAACTGTACTAGTACAGTCCAAGAATCATGAGAAATCTAAAGATGTTTTTGGAAAGAAAAGTTGGTGCAAATGTTTATATTTTAGTTGTACCATGAAATCTAGGCCCTGCCCCAGCACACCAGAGGTTGGCATTTGGAGATGTAAAAAGCAATTACAGAAGTTTCAATAGCTTGCTACATGGAGTGGGGACATTTGTGGACTTCCTTAGTCCTCAGGAGTGTCTGCAGATACCCCAACAAAGGTCTTTCCTGGTGTTTTAATGTTTACTGGTATTTCCTCCTGCAGGATATCCGCTCTGCTTGTCTTCCCGCATGAGAGAGTGCAGATGTTCCTGAAAGCATCTTTGCGTGGAGTGACTTGAAGCAAGATGCTGAGCAAAGGGGGGAAAGTCAACAGGAGCTGTCAGTGTGGGGGGCACTGGGTAGTGCTTCCCAGGCTGCACTAACATAAGCTATTCTCTAGAAAATAAGACTCTTTCTTTCTTTCTCTCTCTCTTTCTTTCTCTTTCTCTCTCTCTCTCTTTCTTTCTCTCTCTCTCCCTCTCTCCATTCCTTCCTTCCCTCCCTCGCTCACTTCCTCCCTCCCTTCCTTCCTTCCTTCCTCCCTCCCTTCCTCCCTTCCTCTCTCTTTCTTTCTTTCTTTCTTTCTTTCTTTCTTTCTTTCTTTCTTTCTTTCTTTCTTTCTTTCTTTCTCATGAGAACAGGTTCTTGCTATTACAGAAGAGAGATGTTCTTGTACTCTTTGAAAGTTTTAATATCCAAATATGCCCCTTCTGATGAAACTCTTGGGTGTTTTGTTTGCCCTACCGAGGTCACAAGATTGCAATCCCATGTCTTTTAATTGGTATTTTAAAAGACTAAATGACAAACGTTTCTAAGTCTAAGATAGAGGTGACCTGGAGGTAGAAATGGTAGGTCCCAGGGAGAAAGGAAGACCTGAATTGATTCCATGTAAGTAAAATGAATGAGTGATGATGAAATCTAGTCAAATAAATTATGTCAATACTTCTCAAAATTGCATGAAAAAGCTACTGCCACTGTGAAAAAGGAATTTGCAACTGGGCATCTAAGGTGTGGATGAGCACAATGGTAAATCAATAGTTAAACGTTTAATAATCTGTGGTGTACTGGACTCTTTCTTACCTTCATGGTAAGAAAGCACTGAGTTTTGCGCTAGGGAGCTGAGGGCTTACTAGAGAGGGAGAAAGGCCTTGAGGTTATTGCCATCAAACAACTAAGTCAAATAGACAAATTTAGGAGAATGAGTACACGCTGTGATAATAAATACATTCTAAAAAGAAAGGGGACTGTACTCTCAAAATGGCACATAAAGCAATGTGCACCAAGTTATTCACTCTCTAGTTTGTGTGCTGTGGGTGGAGCGCAGAGTGCATTCCTAGCAGCTGCGGCTGATGCAATGCTGTGAGAACACTCTAGCACCTGAAACCCTCCTAGGCATACCCAGGAAGGGAGCTCGCCCACTAAAAGAAAGTGACTCAGCGCCAACCACACAGCTCCCTGATCTTTTCAGCCATTGGCTTTGAGGGACACACTGTAACACCCTATAAGTTGAACCTGTGTATATAAGCTAGCTTACTTCCTGGATAAAGTGGACCTGCATCACTGAACCTGGTCCTCGGAGTCAGGTCTTTGCGTCTCCCTCATCCTCACCCCTCGCAGGATTTGTCCAAAGTGTGCTATGACAGAGCTGTTCTAATGGGAGCACAGAAGAAAGCTATGCATTTTTACTAAAACCAAACCAACCCGGTATGCCAATGAACGCAGAAACTTGTTGACCACGGTCAACTCACAAGGCAGATGGAGAATCCACAAAGGATCGTCTGAGAAAAAAAAAGTAACCCACTGATATCAACTTTCTCTAATAGTTCTCCAAAGTACAATAGCTTGCCACAGAGCTTAAGTTTAAATGAATGAATAATGAGCACAGATAGAGGAAGATGGGGAGGAGGCCTACTGAGAGGTTCAACCTTCACACTGGGGTTCATAGCCACAATCTTCCAGCTTCTTCCAACCAAATCTTTAAATGTGTAGCCATGGCCAGAATTATAAAGAAACGGTCCTCACCTGGGTGGACAGTAATGCGTCTCCTTTTAGAACAATGGATTACTCTCTCCTCCCCTTTTTTATCTATAATCAGATCAAACCACTTTTGCCTCCATGATATTATGTCTGGTGCTTCCAGGAATTAAGGATATATGTACGTTTTCCCCTGGAATGTAATTGAGGTCACTGGACTCAGCTGTTTGGGGGATGCCCCTACCACCCCAGAACCTGGTTGTCCAGTTATAACGATAGTGTAATAGGTGTTCTGTACCATTTGTTTTGCTGCTACTTCTGTTACTAACCTTGAAAAGAAGTATATTAACTTTTGGATACTCATGCCTTGCCTTTCAGTGAAAAGAATTATTGCTCATCTTTGTGTGAGTTAATTAGTTCCACCAAGAAAGAAAGCATTTTTTTGGTAGATTCCTCATGTTAAGATGTCAAGGGCTCTTGGGCCCTGGCCGGTTGGCTCAGCGGTAGAGCGTCGGCCTAGCGTGCGGAGGACCCGGGTTCGATTCCCGGCCAGGGCACACAGGAGAAGTGCCCATTTGCTTCTCCACCCCTCCGCCGCACTTTCCTCTCTGTCTCTCTCTTCCCCTTCCACAGCCAAGGCTCCATTGGAGCAAAGATGGCCCGGGTGCTGGGGATGGCTCTGTGGCCTCTGCCTCAGGCGCTAGATAGAGTGGCTCTGGTCGCAATATGGCGACGCCCAGGATGGGCAGAGCATCGCCCCCTGGTGGGCAGAGTGTCGCCCCATGGTGGGCGTGCCGGGTGGATCCCGGTCGGGCGCATGCGGGAGTCTGTCTGACTTTCTCTCCCTGTTTCCAGCTTCAGAAAAAAAAAAAAAATGAAAAAAAAAAAAAAAAAGATGTCAAGGGCTCTTTAAGAAACAAACGAGTTCTCCTTGTTGTCTTATTAGTTGTGGAGACACGCAGAAAATTTATCTATTCTAGCTCTGCCTCTTCTTTGTCACATCCTTCATCACAAGGATTAACCTTCACTTCCTCTCTGGTTTGAGACAGCAGCTAGTATATGAACGATTAGTTACATTAATCTAGATAGAAGAGTTGGTACAATGTTGTTTCCCAGGGTCAGACAGAATTTTTTTAAAGTTGCTCTTTAACAAAGTAAACAAATAAAATAAGGAAGAAAGAAAAGAAAAAAGGAAAGAAAAAAGAAGGAAGAAAGGAAGGAAAGCAAAGAAAAGAAGAAAAGCAGAAATCAAAGAAAAAAGTTGGTTAAAGAAGAAATGAACTGGAAATGAAATATGTTTGATTTTGATTTTGTCAATATGTTTGATTTTGTCAATATGTTTAATTTTGTCAGGTACAAAATTCATCTTTTATAGTTATTGTTTTGATGAGATAAAAGCTATATCACACTTGTTTCCTTCAGCTAAATCAAAACTATTTTCCTAATATGAACTGAATGGAGATGACATCAGAGTAATGGTGGCATGAAAAATACTCCTGATTTCTCCCCTTGAAATTTCAATAAATTCAACAACTATAACACAGGGAAGGAACCCCAGCTGGCTCACAGGTACACAAGAAAGATCCACTCATCGAATGGACTAAAGGTGGGACAGAGTGAAAAGAGGGGTGGAGGATAAAATGCATTCATGGTGGGCTTTGGAGAGGAGAGGAAACAAATCTGAAGTGATTGGGGTTTTTTTTTTTTCTTTGCTGGGCTATGGGGAGAAGGGTAGCTCAGGCTCTCTGGAGTGACTGGGTCTCCCTCTGCTGGGAGGAGTGGTGAGACAATGGGACAGAAGGGGAGATAAACCAAAGTGGCCAGAGCCTGGGGTCACAGCCAATGTTACCATGGTCTGCCTGTAGCCTGCACTTGGCAGAGACAAAGAAAGCTAAAGTGTGGCCCCAGCTCCCAGATCCTGCCCTCCCTCACCTTGCGGTACAGAGAGTGGCAGAGACAAACCCCACAGCTAGCTCTCCAGAGCCACTCTCTGCCCTGAAGCACAGAGATGCTCAACATCCGATCCCTGGGTCTGTTGAGACATGGGAGGGAGCACCCAGAAGCTTGAGATTGCCATTGCTAGAGCTGTAAAGCTGGAAGGCTGAAGCCATAAAGCCCTCACAACATGCCCCGCCCACCAACACGACTGCAGCCCTGCCTACATCATTGTGGCAGCAACATCTCAGTGGAGGACAGTGGAGGAACTTTCCAGAGCTAAAAGTTATAATATTGATACAACGACGCCTACTGGAAAAAAACTCTCAAAACCGAATTTATTTTTCCCTTTTCTCCCCTTTTTTTCCTTTTGTTTCTCCTTTTTTCTTTTTCTCTTTTGAATTTCATTTTCTTTAATTTTTGCATCTTTTATTCTTATTTTTTGTGGGTGTTTTGTCTCATTGTCTTTTTCTATAGTTCTTGTCATAATTAAAAATTTTTATATTTTTTATTGTATGTTTTGTTTTAATTTTTATCTTTTTAGTTGTTCTTTTGTTGGAGTTCTTAATAATATCACTTTCAAATACCATCAAGGAAAAAGAAATTGAATATTATGGCTACACAAGACAGAGACATAGTTTAGAAAGAAAATAAAAAATCTCCAGAAAAAAATGTCAATCACATGGAAACCTTGGAGTTAAATGATAAGAATTCAACACTGAAGTTCTGAAACTACTCAATGAGATGCAAGAAGACACCAATAGGCAATTTAATAAACTCAGAAAACAAGATGAACACCTTAACAAGGAGATTGAAATTTTAAAACCAGAGATGAAGAACTCAATGCATAAATTGAAAACTGAGGTAGAAATTTCACTAATAGAACAAGCCAGATAGAGTAAAGAATCAGTGACATTGAAGACAAGCAACTAGAGATGCTATAGAGAGAAGAGGAGAGAGATTCACAAATTTAAAAAAAACTGAGAGAGCTCAACAAGAATTGTCTGACTCCATCAGAAAGATCAATATAAGAATAATGGGTATATCAGAAGAAGAAGAGAGGGAAAAGAAAATTGAGAGCCTTTTCAAACAAATAATTGATAAGAATTTCCCAACTTTATGGAAAGAGTTAGAGCCTCAAATCCAAGAAGCAAACAGAAGGCCTAGTTATCTTAACTCAAACAGATCTACTCCAAGGCACATCCTAATAAAATTGTCAAAAATCAGTGACAAAGAAAGAATCCTCAAGGCATCTAGAGAAAAGAAGACCATAACATATATAGGAAAGCCCATTAAGTTATCATCAGATTTCTCAACAGAAACTGTACAAGCCAGAAGAGTATGGACCCAAACATTCAAAGTACTGAAAAAGAAAAATTATCAGCCAAGAATACTATATCCATCAAAGTTTTCCTTCAAATATAAAAAAGAAATAAAAACTTTTACAGACATAAAGAAGCTGAGGGAATTTATCATCAGAAAACCCCCACTGCAGGAAATACTTAGGGGGGTTATTTGACCATACACAAAAAATCAAACAGTTCAAAATTACAAGTAAAAGCCCCAACAAGGTCACAATAAAAACAAGGATAATCTATGACAACAATAACATAAAAGAGGAGAGGATAAAAATCTGCAGTAGCAAAGGAAGATGGAGTGCAGAAGCACTCATAAAACAAAGGACTCTTGTACATATGAACATTTTTCCTTAATAACCTAATGGTTACTACCCATGAGAAAGCTACTTCTGAAACACACAGTTTAAAAAAAGGAGAAACAGGGAAAAAGTATGGAATACCACCAAACAAAAATAACTGACAGAAACAAAAAAGAGAAGAACCAAATAATACACAGAGCGATCAGATAACAAAACATAAAATAGCTATAGGAAATCCTCAAGTGTCAATAATTACCCTAAATATAAACGGACTGAACTCACCAGTAAAGGGGTACAGAGTAGCAGATTGGATCAAAAAGCACCCAAACATATGCTGCCTTCAAGAGACACATCTAAGCTGCAAGGAGAAAAGTAGATTCAAAGTGAAAGGTTGGAAAATGAATCTTCAAGCAAATATTTTCAAAAGTTCACTGTTTTCTTAAACGCCAATGATGAAACATTGGAAAATGAACTAAAAAAATTCCTTTTACAATTGCAACAACAAAAAATAAAATATTTAGCACTAAACTTAACAAAGGACCCATATACTGAAAACTACAAAACATTATTGAAAGAAATTGAAAAAGACACAATGAAATGGAAAAATATTCCATGTTCATGGATTGGAAAAATCAACATAGTTAAAATGGCCATATTATCCAAAGCAATGTACAAATTTAATGCCATCTTCATTAAAATTCTAATATCATTTATTAAAGAAATAAAACAAAAAACTACCAGGTTTGTATGGAACTATAAAAAACCCCAAATAACCTGACCGGGCGGTGGCGCAGTGGATAGAGCGTCAGACTGGGATGCGGAAGACCCAGGTTTGAAACCCTGAGGTCACCAGCTTGAGCACGGGTTCACCTGGTTTGAGCAAAAGCTCACCAGCTTGGACCCAAGGTCGCTGGCTTGAGCAAGGGTTTACTCGGTCTGCTGAAGGCCCGCGGTCAAGGCACATATGAGAAAGCAATCAATGAACAATTAAGGTGTTGCAATGCGCAACGAAAAACTAATGATTGATGCTTCTCATCTCTCCGTTCCTGTCTGTCTGTCCCTGTCTATCCCTCTCTCTGATTCTCTTTCTGTCTCTGTAAAAACAACAACAACAACAAAAACCCCAAATAGCCAAAGCAATCTTGAGGAAAAAGAATGAGGCTGGAGGTATCACACTACCTGACTTCAAATTATACTATAGAATCATGATAATCAAAATGGTATGGTATTGGCAGAAAAACAGATACAGAGACCAATGGAATAGAATCGAGAGCCCAGAAAGAAAACCACATATATAAGGACAAATCATCTTTGACAAAGGAGCCAAAAACACAGAATGGAGAAAAGAAAACCTCTTCAAGAAATGGTGCTGGGAAAATTGGAAAGCCATGTGCAAAAGAATGAAACTCGACCACAGTTTTCTCCCTGCACAAAAATTAATTCAAAGTGGATCAAAGACTTAAATAGTATAAGATCCAAAACAATAAATGACATAGAAGAAAACATAGGTACTAAACTCATGGACCTTGGCTGTAGAAAACAATTTAAGAATTTGATCCCAAAGGCAAGGGAAGTAAAGGCAAAAATAAATAAATGGGACTGTATCAAACTAAAAACTTCTTCTTCTTCTTCTTCTTCTTCTTCTTCTTCTTCTTCTTCTTCTTCTTCTTTTTTTTTACAGAGACAGAGAGAGAGAGTCAGAGAGAAAGGGATAGATAGGGACAGACAGACAGGAAGGGAGAGAGATGAGAAGCATCAATTCTTCGTTGTGGCACTTTAGTTGTTTATTTTTATTATTATTTTTTTTCATTTTTCTGAAGCTGGAAACAGGGAGAGAAAGTCAGACAGACTCCCGCATGCGCCCGACCGGGATTCACCCGGCACGCCCACCATGGGGCGATGCTCTTCCCACCAGGGGGCGATGCTCTGCCTATCCTGGGCGTCGCCATGTTGCGACCAGAGCCACTCTAGCGCCTGGGGCAGAGGCCACAGAGCCATCCCCAGCGCCCGGGCCATCTTTGCTCCAATGGAGCCTTGGCTGCGGGAGGGGAAGAGAGAGAGAGGAAAGCGCAGCGGAGGGGTGGAGAAGCAAATGGGCGCTTCTCCTGTGTGCCCTGGCCGGGAATCGAAACCGGGTCCTCCGCATGCTAGGCCGACGCTCTACCGCTGAGCCAACCGGCCAGGGCCTAGTTGTTTTTTGATTTCTTTCTCAGATGTGTCTTGACTAGGGGGCTACAGCAGATGGAGTAATCCCTTGCTCAAGCCAGCAACCTTGGTCTGGTGAGCCTTGCCCAAACCAGATGAGCCCACGCTCAAGCTGGCGACTTCAGGGTTTCGAACTTGGGTCCTCTGCATCCCAGTCGCCGCTCTATCCATTGTGCCACCACCTAGACAGGCTCAAATTAAAAGGCTTCTGCACAGTAAAAGAAACTGACAACAAAACAAATAGGCAGCCAACTAAATGGGAGATGATATTTGCAAACAACAGCTTCGATAAGGGGTTAATACCCAAAATATATAAAGAACTCACAAAGTTCAGCAACAAACAAGTAAACAATCCAATTAAAAATGGGGATAGGGCCTGAACAGACTCTTCTCCCAAGAGGACATACAAATGGCCAACATATATATGAAAAGATGTTCATTTTCACTAGTTATTCGAGAAATGCAAATCAAAATTACAATGAGATACCACCTCATATCCATTAGATTGGCTATTATCAACAACACAGGTAATATTGAGTGCTGGAGAGGCTGTGGAGAAAAAGGAACTCTCATTCACTGCTGGTGGGAATGCAAAGTAGTACAATCATTATGGCAGAAAGTAGGGTGGTTCTTCAAAAATTAACAATAGAACTACCATATGACTCAGCAATCTATCTCTCTGCTGGATATCTACCCCCCAAACTTGAAAACATTGTTATGTAAAGACACATGCACCCCCATGTTCATCAAAGCATTATTCACAGTGGCCAAGACATGGAAATCACCAAAGTCTCCCTTGATAGAGGACTGGATAAAGAAGATGCGGTACATATATACAATGGAATACAACTTAGCCATAAGAAATGCTGACATGGTGCCATTTACGACAATATGGATGGAGCTTCATTCAGAACGTTATACTGAGTGAAATTAGTAAATCAGAAAAAGCTAAGAACTGTATAATTTTACACATAGGTAGGATATAAGACAGACTCATAGACATAGATAAAAGTGAAGTGGTTACCAGGGGGAAGAGAATGTAGGGGAGGGGAAGAAGGGAGGAGGTTTGGAGAAGGGTATAAAGAGGGACAAATATAAAGTGACTGAAAATGATTTGACTTTGGGTGATGGGTATATAACATAATCAACAGTTGAAATGCTATTGAAATGTTTACCTAACACCTATGTAATCTTATTGATCAATGTCACCATTAAAGTTAATTTTCTAAATAAAATTTAAAAACTAAAAAAAATATATGAACTAAACAGACAAAGCTATTTTTAAACCTTCTTATTGCTATAAAATACATATGCCAAAGTGTGTGTTTATCTTAAGTGTACACCCTGATGATTTTTTCACAAACTGAACAAACCTGTGATACTAGCACCTAGATCAAAAACAAACAACCACCACCCTAGAAATCCACCATGTTCCTTTCCAGTCATGAATTGAACCACTATCCTGACTTCTAACTGCACAGCTTAGTATTATCTCTGTATGTAATCATACAGTAGGTACTCTTCTGTGTCAGACTTTTACTGAATAGTGTTGTTTTTTTTGCAAGACTTAACCTATTGTTGCATATACTTGTAGATCATTCATTCTCACTGCTGTATAAAATCCTATCAAGTAAATATACCACCATTTATTTATACATTCTACTGCTGATAGACATCTGGGTAGTGTCCAGTTTGGTTTGGTGCTATTATAAATTATGCTGCTATGAATATGCCATTTAAGTCTTCTTCTTGTAAATTTTAGTATCTGTATTTGTTGAAATATATATATATATTATATTATATATAGCTAGAGAAGAATTTGTGATACTGCTAAACAGTTTTAGGAAGTGGTTGTATCCAATTCATACAACTACCAGCGATGTATAAAGATGTGAACTGCTTCATATCTTTTCCAATACTTGGAATTTTTTCTTTATTGTTTTAGCCAGTCTGGTGGGTATTTGGTGGTATTATATTGGGTTTAATTTGCATTTTCTTGATGACAAATAAACTGGAGAATATATTCATTTGTTTATTGGCTATTTGGATATCCTCCTTTATGAAATACCTGCTCAAATCTTCAACCTATTTCTCTATTGAGCTGTCTGCATTCTTCTTACTGATCTGTAGGAGTTCTTTCTATGCTCTAGGTAACAGTTCTTTGTGATATATATTGTAAATATCTTTTCCTATTCTGGGAGTTGCCCTTTTACTCTCTTATGTTGTTTTTTGATAAATAGAAGTTCTGAATTTTAATTAGAAAAAAATTATAAAGCAAGAACAATACTGTGCTAAGCATTAAAAAAGAGGCAATGTGATTTCACTAATAGAAGAGAGGTTAGGATTCCCAGCACTGCTGGGCTGTCTATCAGATTCCCAGAAGACACTTAACATCTTTCTGCAACTTGTTCTATCCAGCCATAATGTTGGGAAATCCACAGTTGCCCAAGAGTCATAGGAATAATGGGTGGATTTTTGAAATTGTGTTGCCATCTGAAGATTGAACATAATGTGAAAATCTTAGCAAAGATGGTTAGAACAGTAAGGGCAAACAGTAAGGGCACTAGACTGGAGAGTTTTCATAGTCAAGCTGATACTAGCCCAAGACTCCTTCAGGAAACTGTTAGTCTTCTAAAAATAGTTAATCAGAAAATTTATTTCAGTTTTTGATAGCACAGTGAGAATGGCAGTGAGAGGCACTATGTTAAGTCCAAAATTTATCTGTGAGAGTCTTTTCAGGCCCCCAGTTGTTAGGTTCTACAGTGATATTTTTATTATTTATTTATTCTTCTTTTACTTAAAAAAAATTATTTGTTTAAATTGAGTTTTGGAGAGACAGGAAGGGAGAGAAAGACACACACAGGGTGCTTTGGCTCCACCTGCTGCTGGGGTATCAAACCCTTAACCTTAGCCCATCAGGCCAATGCTCCAGCTAGTCTTTGGTTTTTCTTTGATTAGTCTTTATTTTATGCTGAATTCATTCCTGGGCTCTAAGTTTTTTGTTTCTTCAGTTACTTCTAGACCATCTTTTCCTTCTGTGCAAACTCTTCTTCTGGTTGAGGAACAATCTGCTCCTTTCAGTAAGGATCATCTCAGTGGGGCAGGGAGAGGTCACGTGCGGGTCAACCTGCCCACAAGCTCTGCAAGTTCTGGGCCACATCTTGGGAGCTCTGTTCACCTGGTTGTGCTCGATGGCCAGAGTCTGTGTCTAAACCGTTCAGTTCAGCAATATTCTGCATTTTTAAGTACATGCAGCAAAAATTCAGTGCTCTTTTGGGGTCCTCGACCTTTTTGTACAGCTCCACTGTTTGGCCTGAACACACCTGCCAACTCTGCCATTGTAACGACGAAATAGACCACATTACTTCTGTGAAGTGACATTCTTCAGTTACTTGGTGGCTTTTCTGATATGCATACCCTTGATGGCCCGGGCAGTTTCACGAGTGTTCTTAAAGTGAACATGAAATTCGCACCTCATGATTTGCATGATTTTGTAGGACACAAGATAGTATTATTTTAATGCCTAGAATTGGTTTATATCCAACATAAGATTCATGTTAAAACAACAAACAAACAAAGCAGATTATAGCTCTCTATACACTAACATGAATGAATGGACATATTCCCAAGAAAATGGAATTTACTATGTGAAATATCATAAATAAGGCACATTAGAAAAAAAAATCTTGGCTTTAAAGTGATTTGGTGAAATGAGTATTTTCCTCATAAAACAAAATAAATTCTTGTCATATCATTAAACATTTTACAACCTCAAAATACTGTTTAAAAGTAGACCAGCTAGAAGTTAGGATTAAAGCTTACTCTATTATGGTCTGGTCAGAGTTTAGGTAGAGGGCATGGTTGCTAGAAGTTGCTCCTTTGGTCTGAATGGCAAGGATCACTCAGCTGTTTTTCTGCCTTGAGCCGGCCTCAGGGTCATCATCTCTATGTGCTCCATGTCCTAGTCCCTGGAGAAGGGGTCCATTACTCTAAGTCTTTGCCCTATTTTTATATTTTCATCATAGTTAATTACAGAAAACTTTGTTGAACACAAATCCCAAGTCAAAATGCATAAATAAGCAAAAAAAAAGCATCGTAGAAAAAACCTCCAAGAAGTATAGATGAGTAGAAATAAGAGATTAAAACATTACTCTTTCAGATGTCGCAGGATTTGTCTATAAACCATGAGATGCTTGTGTACTTTGCTAAACAGTCCACTCCTCAAAGGTAGACGCAGATTCATTCACCTCTAGGGCTGTCTTTGTTCCCAGCCGACTGCTGCACACACACCACGTGCCCAGATTACAACTGTGGACTGACTGAAGGTCAATGTTAACCTTTGAAAAAGTAAAGTATGAGCTTAATGGATGGTTGTCTCTTCTTCACTTTCTAACTACTTGGAACTTAGAAAGTGGATCTTTCAATAGTCAACTTTTCTCTCTCGATCCAATTTTCTTTTCTTTAAAAATGTAATAAAAAGAAAGGAAAATGAACTGGAACCATTAAAAAGTTTGTAAAGCACCAAATCTCTCTTCTAAGAATGTGTAAAGAGGTAACTTAAGGGCGGCCTACCATCATTTCATTATGAGTTAAATTTTCTCTAAATGTGATCTTGTTTCATTTTGAAATACACATTTTTTAAAAAGCATACATTGTAAGCAAGTGGAAAATTGGTTTTAAGCACATGTGATATAAGATTTCACAAATGTTTAGAATCATGGTGTTATTTACATGACTATGAGATTTCATAAACACATCGTATAGCAACCGTTTATGGTTCAGTACGCCTCTGCATAACTGAGGTGGCTTATTTCACATGAAGGCATTTTCTATCCATTACTCTAAATAGTTATGTTTTGTGGTATTTTAAGTGAACATTTTACACACAGACCTTTGCAAAAGGTAAATTTTTTTTTTTTTTGCATTTTTTCTGAAGCTGGAAACAGGGAGAGACAGTCAGATAGAGACAGTCAGACAGACTCCTGCATGTGCCCGACCAGGATCCACCCGGCACGCCCACCAGGGGGCGACGCTCTGCCCACCAGGGGGCGATGCTTTGCCCATCCTGGGCGTCGCCATGTTGCGACCAGAGCCACTCTAGCACCTGGGGCAGAGGCCAAGGAGCCATCCCCAGCGCCCGGGCCATCTTTGCTCCAATGGAGCCTTGGCTGCGGGAGGGGAAGAGAGAGACAGAGAGGAAGGCGCGGCGGAGGGGTGGAGAAGCAAATGGGCACTTCTCCTGTGTGCCCTGGCCGGAATCGAAACCGGGTCCTCCGCACACTAGGCCGACGCTCTACTGCTGAGCCAACCGGCCAGGGCAAAAGGTAAATTTTTTAATGTTACATATAATAAGTACATATATAGCTTGCAGTCTTTAACCCCAACTAATGTCCAGACAGCCTTATGAAGGTAAAAATAATCGATTTTTACCTGTAAAATCAATTATATTTTTGTGTGCTGCATTTAGCACATTAGCTGCTCAAACTGCTCAAATTAATAGAATTTTTATTCCCTATTTAGCCTAGTGCACTATTAACTTGGTTTACTTTTCCTTACCATGCAGTGGAATTAAAACTATAGAGGCAAATCTCCTTTTGGTATTACTGCTGAAAAAAAAAAAAAACACAACTCACATTCTGCGATATCTGTTTCTAATTTGTCTTTGGGGAAAGGAATGCCAAGTAGTTGCCTTGTTTCCCCCTTCAGACATTCAGAACCTCACCAAACTGCAGTCAAACCAGGATGCACACTCCGGCATGTGATTTTTTTCCCCCCTCAGGATCATAGTCAATAAATTTGATTAGTTTGTAAAGCATTCCAAACCACCAGCCCACAAAGCAGGTTGAGCCAATACCTTCACTCACTCCCCATTCCTTCTAGACCACCAGGGCTCTAGTTTGTATTTTTAAACCTGGGTTAAATTGTGGCATAACCACAAACCATTGTATGCTATTAACAGTGGGGTTCCAATGAATGACTGACAAACAAAATCTTAGCACACGAAGTCTAGTTCTCTCAATGGTAAACACATGTTATTAATGAAACGTTTCTAACGGGCGCAGCCAGCTTGAAGTCTGTCTTGACGGACAAGACTGTATTTTGCTATCTGGGCTAAACAAACAAAATAACGCATTAAAAAATAGTATATGAGAATACATGGTGAATCACAAAGGCATAATGTGCAGCTCTGGATTCTTAACTTCCCCTCCACAAACCTGGATTATTGTGTGATAGTTCTCCAGGGTTCAAAGCAGCGCCTAGTTCCTGGATCTTTCTTACAGTCTTGCTGGCATTCAATTCAGACTTTTGCCCAGTTGTTTGGTGCACAAAGAACTCAACATAAGTGTTACATTGGTTACTGGGGAGCATCCAGGTGCATGTCTGTTTTATGTGCAGACCCAAGGCTCAGAGTCTGGGTGCTCAGAAAGAATTGTGGCCATGAGGTAGGATGCTCAGTAAAGGTCAGATGTGACTCATCCTCATTTTCCTCTAAGTTCACGGGGCGAGGAGTGGTGACTTTGTTCCTGCATATTTGATGTTTTTCTTTATCAGTAACACTGGCTACTTAGTACGTAGGCATGCATGAAAACAGTGAGTCTTTTGTGCAATTTTCCCAAACTCCTGTTTAACATAAAGGGATAGCAAAACCCAAACCAAATAAAACAACACTGGCATTGCATGTTAGATGTCTTTGAATAGTTCCAATGTTTTGGACCACCAAACTCGAACCCACGATGGTTGCATTTCATTTTGATCAAATTGGGCAGTGCTGCCTCAAGCTGGTTTGCATTTCTTCTCCTCACATTTACTCGGACTTTGTGAGAGGAACCAGAGAATTACAGAAGGACAATGCACCATCAATCTGTTCTCTAAAGTTCTTTTGGAAAGAAACTGAGTAGGGGGGAAAAGAGGGATGGACTCTGACTTCAGAATGATAGCAGTATCATCAA
The DNA here is from genome assembly GCF_036850765.1 of Saccopteryx bilineata. Lineage (NCBI taxonomy): Eukaryota > Metazoa > Chordata > Mammalia > Chiroptera > Emballonuridae > Saccopteryx > Saccopteryx bilineata. Next base: position 188,348,132 of record NC_089490.1, on the reverse strand, counting down.
CACAGTTCCTGATCACAGGAGTGGATTTTCACTATCTGTAACAACATCAAAGGAGACAAAGGTAAGACTTTATACAAATCAAATATCCATGTTGTAAATCCTTCTTTTCCCTGAATTAACTGAATTACTTTCCCTTTGCTGAATCAACAAGATAATGTCACAGGTATGTTCTACAATTAAGCTGAGAGAGTATACCCTAAAACAGTTTAAGAGCAGAGTTGAAGACAACATAGTCTAGGCTATGCATGAATGGATAAGTGTTTCAATGAATACTTCTAACCAATCACTCATACCTGTACCAATCTTTGTTTCTTTTTTTGTTTATTCCACATTGCCCTATTCCCAACCAAAGTCATTGTCTTCATCTTCTGTCTTCCACTTGCCCAGTTTGCTCTCCTGTGATCTGTGTGGTCTTTCTATTTGCCACATGGTCTTTACTGTTTAATTTTCTCTGAAGGACAGCACAGCCAGGAGCATGGGGGTCCTGGCACCACTGTACTGGTACCCAGGATCTTCTTCCTGCTCTCAGGGCCTTGCAAGGCAGACTCCCAACACTCTTCTTCATTAAAACCATCCCACTTGCTACAGGAGGTCTTCCGGTTATGACACAATTCCGTTCCTACAACAATGATGTCACCCAACTTCCGCTGTAAGTCAAAACACACCCTAGCCTATGGCACTTACTTATCCTAACACAGTTGTAAAATCATAATCTAGAACATAAAAACACAACTAAGCCACAGAAAAAGAAAAAGAACATAAATATACTGTACTATGTACATTGTATTGTAGTAACAGTCCAAAATGGTGTAGGTAAGCACACTGGGGGTCGCCAACTCCCTCACTTATAGGCTGTGTTATTGCTTATTGTTCTGCCATGCAACCAAACTAGTTTGCCCACATATTACATAAGTATGATGCTAACGATGTAAGCTGAAACACTCATGTCTCAATTTTTTAAAGTTTTTATGGGAATGAGCGTGGTAAACTCAAAACATTGTATGTCAAGACTGTCATAACCCGAGGACCCCCTGTATTTGTGTCTCTAACACTGCTGCTAGTGGACTTGCTAATCTAAAAATACTCTGTCAGGTCAAGGTGATAACGATGGACTCAAACCCTGTCATAAGTATTTCAAAATAGAATGCTTGTAGAAACCATGTCTTAAAACTTATCAATGAATTGTAACTGATGGGCCCTGGCTGGTTGGCTCAGCAGTAGAGTATCAGCCCACGTGGAAGTCTCGGGTCTGATCCCTAGTCAAGGCACACAGGAGAAAGTGATCATCTGGTTCTCTACCCCTCCCCCTTCTCTCTCTCTCTGCCTCTCTCTTTTCTCTCTCTCTCTCCCCTTTCCACAGCTATGGCTCTAACTATTTGAGCAAGTTGGCCTTGGGTGCTGAGGATGGCTCTGTTGGAGCCTCCTCCTCAGGTGCTAAAAATGGCTCGGTTGCCTAGCAATGGAGCAGCAGCCCCAGATGACCAGAGCATTGCTCTTAGGGGGCTTGCTGGGTGGATCCTGGTTGGGGTGCATGCAGGAGTTGGTCTCTGCCTCCTTTCTTCTCACTTAATAAAAAAATTTTTTTTCAGTAAAAAAAAATGAATTGTAACTAGCAAACATTGTAGGTGAGATTAGGTAGCAAACAGAGGCCACCAGTTATCCCACTCCTTACTCCATAGCTGAGCAGCTGCCCTAATATCTGGTAAATGCTGCCTGGAGCCCATCTACTCTTCTATGCCTGTGTGTGGTGTTCAGAGCGTTCACAGTCTGGTTACTCACATTCCCATTTCTCAGGTAAAATAAAACAAAAAGGGGTTATTTTTTTTTGTTTGATTGAAGAAACTTGATTTATATTTATTTGATTTGATGAGTGGGTAGAGAAAAATACAGGATGCCTCTCACATACATGTTATGATAGACAACTAAAGAATTTAAAAAATTTGTAGCTGGTAGGGAACTAAAGGAACTAAAGCCAGAGAAACAGAAGTGATTAATAAGAGAATGAAGATTGGAATCTAAGTCTTTTTGGCTTTTCAATTCAGGATGTTTATATGGCATCATACATTGCAGTGAAAATTATATTGAATAAATTTTTTAACTATATTATTTGTAACATAGTTCATGTAAAAGTGCTTAAGTTTGGTACCTAGTAACTTGGTACTAGTATTTAAACTAATGGTACATACATATTATATGTGTGTATATGCACACACACACATAAAAACTTGGGGAATCAGACACTTCACTTTAACTCTTTGAGTAGTACAAACGTTCATGTACATCCTTGCATCCTTGTGCCTCCTGACCATCAGAGTACAATCGTACATGTGGAAGGCAACATTAAAAAAGGCAAATATATGTTCTTCTTGTTTCCATGAATTGGTTTTCGAACAAACATAATTTTAAGTCAATGAAATGTAACTGGAACTAATTTCATTTTTTGAAAAAAAAAAACCACACAACAACTCACTCCTGGGGTCAGCGAGCATGAAAAAAAATCACTACTCAAAGGGTTAAATATACTTTCAACTTGTTCTTTTAAATTTTATATTCTTACAGATTTCAGGATAAAAAAAAGATTTTATGCCCTCATCTCAGTATTTGGACACCAGCCACAGTAAAACATCAACATCCATGTCTTCTTGCCTTGGTTTGTCCAGTGGTAAGTGCTCTGTCATAAAATCAGTGCCTCACAGATTTAGGAGAAGATGAACCTGGATGACACTAATACTCCATCATGCATAATTCTCAGATCTCATCCTAAATGAGGCATACAGCATCACTGAATATTTTGTTCACTTGTTCATTCCACAAGTATTAATGAAGTATCTCTAGTAAGCCAGGAATGGTGCCAGGCACCGGGACACACACAGAGTGGAATTAAACATTTCTGCCTGTGGCAGTGCCCATCAATCCTTTCCAATCTTTGTGTCCTCTTCTTTTCTGGGAGGCACACAGCCAGACTGCATTTTCCCATGTTCCAGCCAGCAGAATAAAAGTGGAAGTGTTATGTGCCTCTCCCAGACCTGCCCCATAAATCTGTCTCACGTACGATTCTCTCTTTTCTGTCTCATCTGCTACATAAATGAAAAGGACTCAGAGAACCTAGAAGAGAGAGGGGAATCACAAGAAGACAAGAGCCTGGGTCCCTGAATGGCTGTGTGGAACAGAGTTCTTCCATCATCATCAACCGACATTGAACTGTGACTAACAAAAATAAATATCATGGTGTTAAGTCACTAACTTGTCAAAGCAGTGAGTCCCTGTATCAGTTTTGCTGTATAACAAACAACCCCTAAACTTCATGGCTGAGGACAACAACCATTCTGTGTTGGCAGTTGGGATGTGGCTCAGCTGGAATGGCTCTTCTCTCATCCTCGTGGACCTGGCTAGGCTCACTCATGAGGTCAAGGTCAGTTTGCAAGTCTGGTAGAAGCCGGCCAGTATCAAATGGCCTCTCTCACAAGCCTGGCAGTTGGTACTGGCTGTTTGTTGAACCATGTTTCTAATGTGCTAACCTGGAATTCAGAAGAAAGGCAAGCTCTACTCATAAGCATTTTTAAAGGCTCTGCGTGTATCACATTTACCAGCATTGCACTGCCCCAAACAAATTGTATAGCCCAGCTTAGAGTCAGTGTGGGAGAACTACCTGAGGTCATGGAGATGGAGAGGCATGCCTCATCGGGGCTAGCATTTTAACATTCCCCACGCCATGCCTGATGAATGAGTTGCTTAAGGAGCTCAGAATCCTAAGAGAGAGGCAAATAAATAAGTAATTACAACACTCTGTAAGAACTGTTAGAACTGAGGCATGAAAATAATACTACGGGGGCACTAACAGAAAACAGTTAATTCTGTGTGCCCTGGGCATAATGGCAAAACTTTTATAACGAGAAGAATTTTCTCAGGAGTGCCAGGAGCACATGACACAGTAGTGGGAGAGGAGAAGGGACATTCTAGAAAGGGGAAATCATAGCACAGGAGGAAGCATGGCTGTCAGGAAGGGGAAGTGAGGCCTGGGGGGGGGCAGAGAAGAGTTCCAGGGCACTAGGGCTTTGGTGGGAAGTACAGGGAGACGGCGCACACGTGAGCAGGGCCAGGTGCTGATACTAAAAGTCTACGCCATAGCATTAGGCATTTACACAGACAATGCTGGATTGCTGTATAAACTTTATCAGGGAGCTCATAATTTCAGTAACCAGACCACAAGTGGTGACCCTGAAAGATGACCCTGAATTAGACTTTCGATGGCACCTGCTGGCACAGGAGGGAGAGTGGGTCTCGGTGCATGTGTGTGAGTATGCAAGGAAGGTTGTTCTCTTCATTGTACTTATAATTTTGCTTTGATTGCCTGACCTCTGGTGGTGCAGTGGATAAAGCATCAACCTGGGAACACTGAGGTCACTGGTTCAAAACCCTGTACTTGCCTAGTCAAGGCATATATGGGAGTTAATGCTTCCTGTTCCTCCCCCCTCCTCTCTCTCTCTCTCTCTCTCTCTCTCTCTCTCTCTCTCGCTCCTCTCTAAAAATAAATAAATAAATAAATAAATTTTGCTTTGATTATTTTATTCATCATTATACTTAATTTTTACTATAATTCAACGTATTTTCTGTTTTACAATCCCCATTCTACAGGAGTGACAAAGAATTGATCAGTAATTTTAAAATCTTTTAATTCAGAGTTGTGGGTAGGCTTTAACCTGTCTGAGACAACTGGGTCTTCCACAGAAATTTGCAAACAAATGAACAGATGGTCTTTGGGAACCGGGCAGGAGCTCTGGTGTACTCGGGGCCCTCTTCTCTGCTTCGGAGCTGACTGGGTCTTTGGAGTCCCTGGACCTTTCGGCCAGCGTGGAGAGGCTAATGTTTGGGAGCCATGTTTCTTTTGAGGTAGAAAAGGAGTTTGAATAAAACCCGGGCCGAGTCAGCTTCTAAACAAGGGTGAAATTCAAGTTCATGAAGCTGACTTGCGAGCCCGAGGCAGCTTATTTATACATTTTTACTGCTTGCCTTAAAAAACAACTTTGGTTCTATGTCTTTTGTAAAATGCTGAATTGAATACTCAGCAAAAGCAAACTTAAATTGCTTCAAAACCTTCCCTCCAACCAGGGCTGGTAGCAGCGGCATGGTGATAGCACCCCGAGCCAGGCCCTGGGTGGCCAAGCGGGCACCCTGAGAACCCTGCCTTCCCGCATGAAGGAACCTTTGACCTTGGACAAGTCACTACATTTCCCTAGGTCAGAAATAGACTGATTTATTAGACAGGATGCCTAAGGCACTCAAACATGTTAATTGCTATTTTCATCTGACTTTAGGGTTGAGGAATCTGAGTGTAGTTAAGCCACCTGTCCCCAGTCAAATATTGAGTCAGTAGGCTAGGAATGGCCTGTGTGCCCTTTGAGTCCCAAGCTGAGACTCTCTCTGTCTCCCCCATGGCTTTCCAGACGCAGTGGTAGCTCAGCTGTGTCTCATGAAAGGCTCCCGCTGTTCTTGCCACCCACAGGGGAGCACTCCGACTCTGGGGCTCCTACCAGGTCTTCCTAGCATTCAGGGAGGCTTACCCCACGAGCTCCACCTGCCTCAGCGGCTCCGAAGCACAGCCTACCAGCAAGCCCAGGGCGTAAGGAATAACGCTCTGCAGTGAACAAATACTGTCTCAAGCCCCAAACATGCTCAGAGAAGCATTGCTTGGATTAGTGGATTAAATGCATCAGTCTAAATGATCTTACCAATTTTGTGTTATAGAAGAAGAGAAACCTCGGCGTGATGAGAGTGTTATATTGAAGAGCCAGTGAGAGCTTTCTAAAGGACAGTAGTCGAAGGAGAAGGGAGGGGATTGTGACACAAGATGCATTTCATCCTTGGGCCATTGGAGTGCCTCTAATGCAGTATAGGAGACAGCAAGGCCAGTTTCCAATGTTCTTGGGTCAGGGAGGATAAAGAGAGAGGCAGTGGGCTCCCAGACCCATGATGCCCCAGGGTGGTCTCCAGAGCAGGCTGCAAAGATGGTTTGCTCTACTGGGGCCTTGTATAGCCCATCTTCTGTCCCAAAAAGCCTTCAGTTACAATAGACAGTTTGCTCTATACGTGAAAAGCCTTCATTTGATTTTTCCATGTAAAATCTACTTTACTCCCACTGTACAGTTGATATATAGCTATGACCTCAGATGGCAGTCATCCAGGATTACGAGAACCCTCTATTTCATTCACTGAGTGAACACCCAGTTTATTAAGTTCTTGTGGAGATGATATGAGGATAGCACTGGCCCCTTGCTGCCACAACCTGGGAGTCCTGAGAAGAGAGGCGGGGTGTGTCAGACCCTCCTGCTCCTGGCTTCTCTCTCCCTCCTCTCCATACATCCAAAGGCCAGCTCACCTTTGAACAGGCTTACGATTGCCTCCTCGGAAGTTAAGTTGTTTGAACTGAAACAGCTCAGCACGGTGCCTCGATTCACACTGGCTTGTCCCTGACCTTGCCTCCCTGGCTGAATGATGGGCTTTGACCTTGAATCTGGGGCATGAAACCTCTTTCAGTTTTGGTTTCCTAGGGCTCCAGCACCTTCTGCCCTGCTCCTGCCGGTCCACACCTCCAGCAGCTGAGGGTATGAGCTTGGGTTCAGGTCTTTGCTTTGTGTTTATTAGTGGGATGACCTCAGGCAGAATTGTTTTTAGGGTATAATAATAATAATAATAATAATAATAATAATAATATAACCTATCTCCGAGAGTTGGTATAAAGGTTAAATGAGATACAATGTATAAAGCACTTAGCACAGAATCCATAATAACTACTCAATAAGATTAAGCAATTAATATTAATATTAATAAAATACATACAGAAATATAGCAATTCTATTGCTCTCTGTTTCCTTTGCGCAGAGTAAGAGTCTTTTCTCCAAACTGAATTGTAGATTATTTTAAAAGTCAGGGGCTATGTCTGAAAGGGTTTTCAGATCATCTCCAGAACTGAGCCAAATGGAGGCCACCTGATGGGAGTGAATAGAGTTTTTGGTTGATTTGAAACCAGAGCAAGGTATAAAATAATATCCTATCACTACAGCTTGGGTTGAAACTCTGTACATTCATACTGAGCAAAGGCAGACTAAGTCAGTCTTCAGAGAACAGGAATGGTGAGCCCTGTCAAGACAGAGCACTCTGACCCCAGGGTGCACCAACCACAGAGGACAGACCAGGTCTTCAGCTGGCCCTGGGTTACTAAATGCTCTATCCAGAAGGCTGCATTAAAACCAAGCTGTCAGCGTAGGCCCGCAGAAAGGATGCCCAGTCTGTACACTAAGACTTCTTCAAAATGGTTTAAGTCAAACACTCTTGCTCATCATATTTGACTCTTAGTTATTAATGAGCTGATCGAGCAGTCATAAAAACCCAACAGGTACAGCTTTCCTCTGTCGGAAACTCGCTAGAAAACAGTTCTCAGAATAGGGAAAAGCAACACACATCAACCATCACAAGCAAAAAAACAACTCTCCGGGTGTTTATGTGGATGGCAAGGTTTTTGTTTAAACACAATGTGGTAAAAAACACAGATTTATGAAATCCTCTCTTTCATCAATGAACTATGGCAAACTTGAAATACATGGATTATGTTTCTGAGTGTTGAAATCCAAAAGGCAGGAAAACATCCCAGGAACAGATTCTCAACAATAACCACACTTTTACTGGTTTGGAGCCTTCCCCTGACATTCTCCCTCACTGTGTCTAGGCATTCAAGCATGAGCCTTCTTCTCAACTTTTAACTAAAATAATCTTCACCATCGATGTTGGTTGCCCCGGGATGTAGCCAGAGAAAAGAAAGGTGAAACGCCCTGGCCAGTGGTAGAGCATTGGCCCAGCATGTGGAAGTCCTGGGTTCGGCTCCAGGTCAGGGCACACAGGAGAAGCGCCCATCTGCTTCTCCACCCCTCCCCCTCTCCTTCCTCTCTGTCTCTCTCTTCTCCTCCCACAGCCAAGGCTCCTGTGAGCAAAGTTGGCCCTGGTGCTGAGGATGGCTCTGTGGCCTCTGCCTCAGGCACTAGAATGGGTCTGGCACAACGGAGCAATGGCCAGATGGGCAGAGCATCGCCCCCTGGTGGGCATACCAGGTGGATCCCGGTCAGGTACATACTGGAGTCTGTCTGACTGCTTCCCCACTTCTAACTTGGGAAAAATACAAAAAAAAAAAAAAAAAAAAAAAAAAGAAAAGAAAAGAAAAAAAAAAAAAAAAGAAAGGTGAAACAATCAGGGGTATTGTAAGCGTAGTTCTTAGTTCTTAGTAATTTGGGGAGCATGAAGATGTTAGTAATTAGTCTCAAATCACCAGCACATGTTCTTTGAAAGTCAGGATTATGCTCAGAAAATTTAAGGGACAACACTGTGAATTCTATAGGAAGAAATATTTTGCCCGGTTTGTTTCATTGCATGGATAAAGTAACAACATCTTCAGTCACTGTTGGCTTTACCATTAATTATTAAAAGTAAAGAGTGCGTTTCCCCCATGGCTTTCTTTCTTTCAATCATTGTTCTGATATTTTCCTACATATTTTCATCTGCTCCTGCTTATTTTTTAATATAACTCTCCTTTTTTTTAAAAGACTTTATTCAATTTTCAGAGGGGGGGGGAGAGAGAGAGAGAGAGAGAAAGAGAGAGAGAAGGGGGAGGGGCAGGAAGCATCAACTCCCATATGTGCCTTGATCAGGCAAGCCCAGGGTTTCAAACCGGCAACCTCAGTGTTCCAGGTCGATGTTTTATCCCACTGTGCCACCACAGGTCAGGCTGCCCCTGCTTCTATTAAAGGTCGCTGTTGCAAGGAACACTGGGCAGTTTCTAAATTTAGGTCAAAGACCACTTTTTTTATTTTTTTTGTATTTTTCCAAAGTTGGAAATGGGGAGGCAGTCAGAGAGACTCCCACATGCGCCCGACCGGGATCCACCCAGCACGCCCACCAGGGGACGATGCTCTGCTCATCTGGGGCATTGCTCTGTTGCAACCAGAGCCATTCTAGCACCTGAGGCAGAGGCCATGGAGCCATCCTCAGCGCCTGGGCCAACTTTGCTCCAATGGAGCCTCGGCTGTGGGAGGGGAAGAGAGAGACAGAGAGGAAGGAGAGGGGGAGGGATGGAGAAGCAGATGGGTGCTTCTCCTGTGTGCCCTGGCCGGGAATCGAACCCGGGACTCCTGCACGCCAGGCCAACGCTCTACCACTGAGCCAACCGGCCAGGGCCAAAGATCACTTCTTTTTAAAAACAAAAAGAGAGGGCCCTGCCAGTTGGCTCAGTGGTAGAGCGTCAGCTCAGCATGTACATGTCCTGGGTTTGATTCCCAGTCAGGGCATACAGGAGAAGCAACCATCTGCTTCTCCATTCCTCTCCCTCCTCTCTTTCTCCCCTCCCCTCTAGCAGCCATGGCTTAATTGTTCAGAGCATGTTTCCCTCAGGCACTGAGGAGATGGCTCCCTAGCCTCTGCCTCAGGCACTAAAAAAATGCGCTATTGCTGAGCAACAGAGCAATGCCCCAGATGGGCAGAGCATTGCTCCCTTGTGGGCTTGCTGGGTGGATCTAGGTAGGGGCACATGTGGGAGTCTGTCTCTCTGCCTCCCTTCCTCTCACTAAAATAAATAAATAAATAATAAATTTTACTAAATTTTTTTGTTTAAAAAGTTCTTGTTCTAATAAACAAAAGCTTAGCAGGGTCTAAAGCAGTGTCTGCTTGGAAATATCAAAACTGGTTGTCTGAAAGAAAGTTTTATAAAAACGGTTCTTTTGAGTTCACGTGTTTCACAGATTTGCAACGTCCTGAATTGGATGTAAGCACGTCCAGTTAGGATTTGTTGATATGAGGGACATCAGCCTGCTGGCTAGCCACTTGGTTTGCAATGGAATATGGATCATTATGTGTGTTTCCATGTGTACAATGGTGTGTACCCAGTTCATACTTCCTGTGGAGACTGTGTAATATCCCCTGTGCTCTCTTCTCTTCACGCTGCCACAATTCTCCTTGTCCCTTCCTCCCTGACTGGTGTGCTGCATCTATACATCCACATTTCACTATCAGGAAGGCAAGTCTATTTAACAGTTATGCGTATTGGGGATTTCCTCTCTTTTCTTCTCTATCGGAACAGCCCAGTGTAGTAATACTAGATATTGTGGGTCTATATTTTCACAAGGCTTGGATTCAGGATGTTAGGGGCATAAACGATTTTAAAAAGTTGATAACCCATTGGCTGCCTATCTAAGCCATTACCTGTGACTTAGCTATTGCATAAACTTGGCATTTTAATCACTAACTGGCTGACTCCTCATTCAAATATTCAGAAGGTAGGCCATTGTTCAGAACCCGAACAAGGTATTGTTCACTGGGCGCCTTCAAATCCTATCAATTATGTGAAGACCCATGATCCAAATTTTCCAGTTTTCCCACTGATTTACTTGGTCTAGAGATTGTCTCAAATAAGGAAGGGCTGAACATGAATCTCAGGTTGAGGGCGACACATTCAGTAAGAATGTGGAGGTGTTTCCTTTCACATTCCTACAACTTTTATTGGGTGACTCTGTAGTAGCTGTAAAGTAGTTGCAGTTTATATCACTTTAAGATTATTTTCTTAGAATTGTCTTTTTTCTAAAAAACAAACAAAAAACAAAACAAAAAGATCTCCAATTTGCTACAATATAAAATTTCTCAGAGAATTTCTAGAATTTAAACTATTTATGTATTGCCAACATGTGTCTGCAATTACATTCTTATAAACAATGGAGTTTACTCATACTCAGTGAAATTGATTTCTGACAACCATGGTATAAGCAATGTTCGAGAAGCAAATGAATTCAAGTCAGAGCATGTGGACCCTTAACGTATAAGCTTAGACCCATTCCTTAACTGTTCTGGATGTGTTCATCTTACCTGGACCTAGAGAAAAATAACACTTGTCTTGCCTAGCTCAGAAGACTGATGTGAAGGTCAGAGGATGTGAAAATTAGATGAAACAGAAAGTGTTTGCTACTTTCCTCATTTGACCAGTTCCCTAAGTACAATACCATTCAGCATAGATGACCCCTCACTGTTCTCTTGGCATTTTGACACTCATTTTCTATTTTTTTCTACCACTTTGGCTTTCCTTTTTAACATCTACTGAGCTGGATCACCTGGCCCTTTTCTTACAACAGTGCTAGCCTGAGTTTCCCCAGAAAGAAGATAAAAGCTTGCAGGCAGAAACTTCCCTTGGACAGTGATGCTAAGAAGCAAGGTTGACCAGAGATTGCGACAGGAAAAGAGGAAAGCCAACGTTGAAATGAGTTGCCATCTCTTTGGGAAATGAGTCCTGAATTTGGCAGGAGCTTTTGAGGAACGTTGGGAAATGCATCTCAGAACTGTCTGCTGGGCTGAAAGGCAGAGGCATCTTTCTATCATCTCTGGACCTCTTATTTGTGATCCCCTGGGCAATAACGGTCCTCGACTTCCCGGTTACCGTTGCATGAGTACAGAATGCTTCCTGAGAGTGTCCCAAGCAGCACAGCAGAGATGCTCCAGTATTGGTAAGAAGTTCCAGGGCTGATAAGAGAAACTGCCAATTAGCACCTGTGCAATGACCTTGGAAGAGTGCTTGGAGCCAGTCACCAGAACAGTGGCTGACATAAGAGGAAGGTCAAACGGACTAACGGGTACAAAAGAGATGCAAATATACAGACATCTAGATAGGGGGTTCCTAGATACTGTTCTCTGTTAATTTATCATACATTCTAGGTGCTCACATCTAGTCTTATGGTTGAAATAATTATCTATAAGCTTATTCTCAAATTTATGTCATTAGCTCGGATCACATTTCTGATTTCCAGGTATTCTGTCCTCAACAGAGCACCGACTGAAATATTTTAAGGAGTACATAGTTCTATGTGTAAAAATAACTCTTGATCTTTCCCAACAAATCTATTCCTTCTACAGTCTTTAGCAGCTTAGTAAATAGTACCTCCCATTGCTAAAGCAAATGTATTACTTATCTTTTGCTGTGTGACAAAGTACCACAAAATTTAGTAGTTTAAAGAACAATTTGTCACCTCCCAGTTTCTGTAAATAAGGAGTTCAGAAGCAGCTGAGTTGGGTGGTTTCAAGTTGGGGTCATTCATGAAGTTGTAGTTAAGATGTTGGCTGGGGCTATAGTTATTTGAAGGCTTGACTAGGCCCAGAAGTCTCACTTTCAAACTGTCCCCTCCCATGGATATTAGCAAGCAGCCTTAGTTTCTGGATGGCTGTTAGCAGGAAGCCTCAGTTTCCTGCCACACGGGCCTCCTCATAGGGCTGCTCACTCAATAGCCAGTGATTCAAGTGGGAGGGAGCAAGGCAGAAGCTACAGTGATTTTTATGACCTCGCCTGGGAGTCACATGTCATCAACACAGCCTCATTCTAGTGATCACACCAGAGGCCAACCCTCTCTTACAGTGCAGAAGGGAGTCACACAAGGCTGTGAATTCCAGGAGGGAGGGAAAATTGGGGCCTTTATGGAAGCTGTCTACCAGCGCAAGAGACTTGAGAGCAAGCCTGGACCTTCCTTCTTCCCAGATTCATTGTTTCATTGACTCCTGCTGATTTACTCCACATATATCTCAGCTCTGTTTCCTTCTTTCTTCATTGCTGTGTCACCAATCAAATCCAGCATCATGTCTTGCTTGAACTGCAGACTTCCTACAGTCTTTTATTTCATTTTTTTCCATCTCTACTTATGTTTCCTTCTAACCTATTTTTCAGAGTTGTCAAAGTGATTTTTTAAAAATATACCACATTATGTCCCTCTGGCAGTTCCCCAACCATGTCACATTACTCTTAGTATAAAATTCAAAACTCTTGAGCTTGCCGGGCTCTTGGGGTTCTGGCCGCTGCCCATGTCTCTGACCTCACGGGTCACTGCCCTCACCTAACTCTTTGTGATACAGAGCAGTACCTCCCCCTCCTGACACACTGCTCACCAGCTATCTGCACATCCACTCTCTTTCTCTGACTTTGACTAATCTTCAATCATCACATTACATTTTAGGGAGAACTTTCCTAGCTCCCTAATTATGTCTCATCCCTTTATCCTTTGGCCCCATCTCTTGTTTAGAACACTTACTGATCTTTAGCACTGGAAAAGTTGCAATGCATTAGTTTGATATCAGCAGGAAGGGACCATGTCTATGTCGCTCACACATCTCCACGCACAGACATGCACAATCCTTAACATAGCATAGTCATTAATTAAACAGTGGTTGAGTAAAGGAATGCTATACCCAAGAAAGTCTTTCTGTTGTCACAGTTTAAACAAAAAATAGTCCTGTCTCCTTCCATCAAAATTTCCCACAAGTTATGAGTGATTGTTTGTTAAAGAATAAAGAAGAATTCAACTGAAAGATATAAAGTAAGGGTCACTGTCCTCATTGCTATAAACTTCATGGAACAAGATACAAGCAACCAGAAAGATAACAAACACAAACACAGAGAAACAAACAAAAAGTTATTTCAACTGAGGCCACAGAACTCATGAAGTATGTTGTTATAAGTGACCATGCCAACATAGACTTGCAATATAGTTCGAGTTCAAGTCAAACTGAAAAACAAATGACTTTACATGTAATGTTTTGCTTTCTAGATGATTAATCTCCCAATAGTGACAAAACATGAAGATAAAGCTAACATCTTTGAAAAGTTCACTGTTCAGAGGCTGTACCCTGAGCATGATTAATCAAATGCAATCGTTTGTATACAAAACAACCCCCTCCTTTTTTTCATTCTTAATGGTATCAAGCTGAAGCTTATTATACACAGAAAAACTGAAGTGTTCACACATGCTCTTCACACCATAGGTTACTCCTTCAGACAAGAATGCTTCAAATCTTTACCAAGTTACAGCTTTTTGAAATTATTTCCCATTGTCTATCACTATTTGTCTTTTATCCACAAACACTCATGTTCAGCATTGAGTAATTCTTTCTCCTTTTTTCAGAAAAACCAGTGTTTTTTTCCCTTTCAAATTCCATTGTTATTTATACAATATGCATTGTGTAACACCCAAAGGCATTGAAATATTATCTCTTCCCTCTTCTCTTCTTCTATCTTCTATGTCCTGTCTTCTCCTTGCCTTTTCCTTTCAACCACCCACACATCAACCTGGGGGACTGTAATAAAATTAATTACCATTTTTCAAACTCATCCCTGTACAAATTGTTTTGTTTTGTAAACATTTAACAAACCTAGCTGATGAAGGGGTGTGTGGGTGGGGGGGAGAAACGAACAGCTCTAAACTTATGAAGGGCCAACTATAACCGTTTCATGGACATATATAATCCAAAGAGAGTTCTTTTTCAGTTGCCGAATTGAGAACTAAAGCCTCTTTGAGACTATGAACTTTCAGTGTTGCTTCTATGAGTTCCCTCAGCTTCAAGAAGCAAACTTAAAAATTACCTTCCCATGGTCAGTGGAGACCAAACTCCTTGGAATGAACATATAATTTCTTAGAAGGTGATGAAAGAAACAGTAAAAAGAAAATGAATTTCAGCACTTGGTCATATAAAACATCTCTGGAAGCTCTCACTACATCTGCAAAGTTGATCTGGCCTAATGAGCAAATAAATGTTTCCTTAAGTAAAGGGAAATATATATTTTAAAAAACCCTATATACCCTTTAAATTGAGTTACAAATACCTTGGAGCAACAGGTTGGTGTTCCAAAACAAATTTTTCATGCATTTCAGAATTGTTGATAGAAAGAGACTTTAAGAAATATGAAGGGGGACTTGTTGATAGAATACACATGTTACTATGGTGATATTTTTGGATCATAGTGTTCGCCAGGAACATGGTGTAATTCTGGCTAATTTCAGTTCAAATTAAAGGCTGTTGTGACAAAACAGAAATGTCTCTAGGTCACATCAGTGTGATTTGCACTGGGAAATTAGATTAGTCTTCATTGCAAACATCAGCTACAAGGCATGACCACATGGCTTCATAAATCTTTCTGATTTAGAAATGGAAAATGTGCTCTTGTAATGTAATCATTATTAATAAGTGTTCTATACTCTCAGGGTACTCATTTGTAACTAGAAAACAACTTGAAGCATCACTCTTCTAACTACTACTCCAACAAGTCCTTCTCCGAGTTCCAGGACTTAGCTGATGGGGCGTGGAGCCCACACAGAGAGCATGGCTGAAGTCTGGGTCACAGCTCTTTGGAGCAAGAGTGCAGATGTTAGTGCACATCTCGGCCACTTCCATATCATGGCAGACTCTGTGCTCGATTCTGTAAGACCTTGCCTAATTTGATGTCTTTGTGTGGATGTGCAAAGGCATCTAGGAGATAGATTTATTCTTTCTGTACCATGGAGTGAGCAGCAGCTAGCTCCACTGTTCACTATGTGATGCTGGGGGTCTGTGGGGACCTGGGAGCTAACCCACATGCAAGCTTTCCTGACGTCAGTCGATGTTCTGAATGTTCAGGTGTGTGGGCGGAGAGCAAACAAATGTTTGTTTAAATGGCATTTGTTTTTGTTTATCTTCTTAGTGATCCTTTGTATATCTCCAGTATAGATGAACCCAGCACTTCTTAACCGTCTGCCAACGGAACACCAAGGAGATAGCATTTGTATGGCACAGCCAGCGAGGTGGATGGAGTTGTTAGAAGCTGGAGGTAACCTGCTGAAGACTCCAGGCTGTATCTGCTGTTGGGAAGACCGAGGCGCTCAATGTCTGGGAGTGCCCATTAACTGTGACAGCTGAGGGTGCCATGGCTGAGGTATGGGAGGCCCTGGAAAACCATTGTGTCTCTGCTTTTCCACAGGTGCCTGCAGTTATTTTCCCTAATTCCAATTGAAATCACCTGGACCAATTTAAATTGCATAGCCCAGAGCTGTGTTCAATGTTGTGGACAAGTCCTGCTGGGGGGGGGGGGTGGTGAGGACGAGGGAGACACAAAGACCCGACCCGGGGACCAGGTTCAGTGATGCAGATCTACTTTATTCAGGAAGTAAGCTAGCTTATATACATGGGTTCAGCCTATAGGGTGTTACAGCATGTCCTTCATAGCCAATGGCTGAAAAGATCAGGGAGCTGCGTGGTTGGCGCTAAGTCACCTCCTTATCGTGGGTGAGCTTCCTTCCTGGGTATGCCCAGGAGGCTTCTGGGAGCTGTAGTATTCTCACAGCATTGCATCAGCCACAGCTGCTAGGAATGCGCTCTGCGCTCCACCCACACAATGTCAGGAAATTAATGTGATAAATTTGTTTAGTTATCCTTTAGTTTCTGCAAACTATGGCTCTAGGTTAAACAATTTAGCATCATGTTTATTTTTCTAAATAACAACCACAGGCACCAACCAGGTAACAACAGAGGTACCATATTTCCCCATGTACAGTATAAGACACTCCCATGTATAAGATGCACCCTAATTTTGGGGCCTGGAATTTGAAAAAATAAATGTATTACATAAAGTTATTGAACTCAAGTTTCATTCATCTACAGCAATGAGTGCAAAAACAAGCGTGAAAAAGTGGGAAATGCAAATAAAAAACTACAACCACTGTATAAGACGCACCCACTTTTCAGACCCCAAATATTTCGGAAAAACATGCGTCTTATACATGGGGAAATATGGTACATCTTTTAATGCAATTTGTTGTCAACTATAATCCCTGAACTTTGATTAAGTAATGCCCCTATTACAATTTCCTGAGGGCCAGTGAACATTAGATATGTTCTTAAGAATCTAAATTTGGTAAATATTAAGTTCTCTTTAAAAGTAAGGTAAATCCACCTGACCAGGTGGTGGCGCAGTGGATAGAGTGTCGGACTGGGATGCGGAGTACCCGGGTTTGAGACCCCGAGGTTGCCAGCTTGAGCGTGGGCTCATCTGGTTTGAGCAAAAAGCTCACCAGCTTGAAGCCAGGGTCGATGGCTCAAGTAGGGGGTTGCTTGGTCTGCTGAAGGCCCACGGTCAAGGCACATATGAGAGAGCAATCAGTGAACAACTAAGGTGTCGCAACGAGAGACTGATGATTGATGTTTCTCATCTCTCTCTGTTACTGTCTGTCTGTCCCTATCTATTCCTCTCTCTGACTCTCTCTCTCTCTGTGTCTCTGTAAAAAAAAAAAAAGTAAGGTAAACTCAAAGATATTTGGTTTAGATATTTGACCCTAAAATGATAATACCTTCAATGCAAACACCTACTATTCAGAGTTGGATGAAATCTATTAGTGACCATAAATCTTTCTTTTCTCCGTAGTTTGGTAGGCCTTCTGTTCTCAAGAGTGAAGGATACTTTAGTTGACTTTATTTTCTGTAATCTGAGCATATCAGTTTCTCACATTTTCACTGGGAATGTATTCAATTTCTGCTCATCTGCAGGTGTGCACGTGTGTATACACATGCTTCTACGTAAATGACCTTAATGGAAAAATATTTCTTAAACAGAATTTGTGGGGGGAAAGGGGTTTCTTGGAGGTTAGAGGTTATGTGTTACATTTTATTTTATTTCAAATATTTTTTTCCTTCAGCACTTCTTTGCATAGATTCAAATGAGATTTAGTACATTATTTTACTGAGAATGGTCAATACCATCAGTTTCACCTCCTGAATAATGTTGAAACCAACTTGTCCAAATAGCTACCTACAAAAGTGGAAAAAACAGATTCCATTTCTCAAGGTTTTATACACAGTTTTATTTCTTTTTTCCCCAAAGTACCTTTATCTGTGACTGCTTAGAACCAGTAGTCAAAAACTCATTTCAGAATCACAGGAACAAGAAATTACAATTGGGGGATGTTAAAGCTGGGAAAAAAACCTTAGAGGTTAACTTGTCTAACCCTATTGCTTCAAAATATACCTTAAAGGTGAACTTGTTTAATCTCATAATTTTAAAACAAAGAGAGATCAAATTACTTTTCCTTTCAGTTACTAGTGGCAGAAATAGGACAAGAACTTGGGTATGTGGTGCTTTTGCTGGTACGCCTGGTGTTTCTCAGAAGACAATAGGATTAAATGAAATGAAGACTTGGGAAACAATAATTTTATTTTTCATTTACATATATTTTCTAAATACTATTCTTAGTAAAAGGGTACAAGGACTATTTGCATATTTGTTCATCTAAGTAAATGGTATTCAAAAAACATATATTCATTGCGAAAATACCCCAAAGAAGTTGAATATCAAGAGTTTGTGAGTTTGGTTTGTGTAGAAGCGTAGGTAGGTTTTGTTACAAAAGCATAGCCTTTGTAACTTGAAGAGCTGTGGAAGGTCCAGTGACCTTTTTAAAAACGCTCATGCAGCCTGACCAGGTGATGGCACAGTGGATAGAGCATCAGACTGGGATGCGGAGGACCCAGGTTCGAGCCCCTGAGGTCACCAGCTTGAGCGTGGGCTCATCTGGTTTGAGCAAAAAGCTCACCAGCTTGGACCCAAAGTCACTGGCTCGAGCAAGGGGTTACTCGGTCTGCTGAAGGCCCACGGTCAAGGCACATATGAGAAAGCAATCAATGGCCTGACCAGGTGGTGGCGCAGTGGATAGAGCATCAGACTGGGATGCGGAAGGACCCAGGTTCGAGACCCCGAGCTCACCAGCTTGAGCGCGGGCTCATCTGGCTTGAGTAAAGAGCTCACCAGCTTGGACCCAAGGTCGCTGGCTCCAGCAGGGGGTTACTCGGTCTGCTGAAGGCCCACGGTCAAGGCACATGTGAGAAAGCAATCAATGAACAACTAAGAAGTCGCAACGCGCAACGAGAAACTGATGATTGATGCTTCTCATCTCTCTCTGTCCCTGTCTATCTCTGCCTCTGTAAAAAAAAAAAAAAAAAAAAAAAAAAAAAAAAAAAAAAAAGAAAGCAATCAATGAACAATTAAGGTGTTGCAACGAAAAACTGATGATTGGTGCTTCTCATCTCTCTCCGTTCCTGTCTGTCTGTTCCTCTCTATCCCTCTCTCTGACTCTCTCTCTGTCCTTGTAAAACAAAAACAAAAACAAATAACTCTCATGCAATATGCACGATGGTCTATGCTCTTTTTGAACTTCTCTCCCCTTTGTATTCTTGAGTCAGTGAAGCCTTTGATTGGCCCTCTTACCCTTTCTTATCCCATCGCCTGAAGCGAGACTGCCATTGGCTTGGCCTGTTCAGCTCCACTGACTCACATAAGCATGGGGGCCGGGGGGGGGGGGGGGGGGGAGACGGCATGGCACTGGGAGCTGAGGACCAGATTCCGGAGCTGGCTCTGTCCCTTATCCTGTTTGTATCCTTGGGTAAAAAGTTAGAAGACATGACTAGGTAATTTCTATTCCCTCAGCTCTCAAATGTCTTGGAGTTTATGATTAGAGTTTTGCCAGGACTCCAGGAACCATGTGCACACTGTGCGATTTTAGTCTGGCATCACCAACCAGCACCACCCCGTCCTTTTGTGTCCCAGGTCTCAGCAACAATCAGTGGGGGCCTGGCTCAGTCCCCTTGGTGGGTTGGCTACGGAGCAGTGGGACATTGGTGGGAAGCTCTTTGATGGACGAGATTACCACAGTCACCCTGCATCTCTGTTTCTATTTGTCCATACCACGAGATAGATGCTGATACAGTGTGACTTTGCTCTGTGTCCCTAATCAGATTCCAAACCAGACTGCACCTGTGTGACAAAGGGCATGGCAGCCTGACCCTGCAGTTGGCTTGACTAGGAGGAACTGGGTATGTGAGTGAGTGTGGTGTGGGGTCAACTTTCCACCATTGCCCCTGTGACCTCTCTGCACCTCTGCTCATAGTTTCTTCACCAGATACAACAGCTGATCACTTTTATGTCATAGTGAAGATAGGGTTTTTTTGCTGTACTCGTTGGCGTGAAATTGTTTGGCCTCTTGGAATAGTCTTAGACACATCCATGTATACTTGCTCTTATGCAATCACATGTGATCATGTTTCTTTAAGAGCAATTTCTTTATTATTATTTTTTAATGTTTATTGTATTGACTTTAAAGAGAGAGAGAGAGAGAGAGAGAGGAAGGGAGAGAGGGAGAGAAAGACAGAAACATTGGTCTGATTCTGTATGTGCCCTGACCAGGGGTCGAACTGGCAACCTCTGTGCTTCAGGATGATGCTCTAACCAACTGAGTTATCTGGCCAGGGCAAGAGCAGTTTCTTAAGAAAGATGATCATCTTTTTTTCTTTTAAATGGTCATGATCACATAAAGTGGAATTACTATCTGTTATGGGATTGTAAAACAATATAAAATGACTTATCAGTCTGAAAAATGGGAGCAGCTTACCTGAGAATTACAGTGTCTTTATAAGGTGCTAGAAGATCATAAACTTTATACCTAAGGCAAATATCAGACTTAATAAGTTATTCTTATGCAATGATGTTAGGTTTAACATTTCATTTAAGTGTTCTTTGTCTGTTACCCAAAGATATTACTTTTCTTCTCTTTACTTTAAGGATGGGGAAGCCATGGGGAAATGGGTGTTAAAAACAGGACAAAAAAGTTATTGAAAACGATTCCATGTAGTTTTAAACTGTGACCATTCTATCCTCTGGTGTTTTAAAACACAACCCTTTTCCACATTCCAGAACATCTGTGGTTGTGTTTAAGTTCATAAGGATCTAGGGCATTTCTGCAGCAATTCGAAACCTACAACCTATGTGCTTTTTGTAGAGATATGACCCCACAAGTTTAGATTCAGAGAAGGGCCCACCCAAGTGTAAATGTAAGTGAACAGTAGAGTAAAAACAAAACAAAACAAAAAAATTAAAAATCCAGATTTCTATAAAGAATTCTAGAACCCCTTGGCCACCTTCCCATAATCTATGTGAATTTCAAATAGTTTCCTGACTTTGCTTTTGAACTTCAGCAGTAAGTTCTGGTTTTCTAATAGTGAGGTATTAAGAGTATTTGGCTACCATCTCTTCCCAAATCTGGGATCTTTGTCCAGCAGATGTTTCCAGTTGTGTTAATGGTGTTGAGTTGTACATGGGATATGATCATGTGGAAACCCGTGGAAACCCAGAGAAATCCAGAGAATAGTTTGAGAGCAGGCCAAACATTGTTGCTTACAATGGGCCAAATTTGAACTCATGCTTCCAAAGCTTCAAAAGCTAGCACATTTAGCTTCTCCTGGAAAATACAGCCTCCAGAACAATAAATCATTCTCAAAAGAGAATTCAGTTATTTTTGCACACCAAATGATTACTCCTCAAGCCTACTCTCTTTTAAAAGTGGAATGCTGCGTAATGTGTCAACTCTCCAAAAGTAAGGAAGCAAGCCCCTTTTGCAGATTAATGAGAAGAGGTCCTAATGAGGCCATTGCCTAAAAATATTGTCAGTGTAAAATCCACAACTGAAAGACCAGGTAACGCATCCAGTATCTACAGGGAGGATTAAAAAAAAATCGAGCCAAAAAGTATCACATTTCTTCTGGGGTTTTCCTCTCCCTTTGTGTGGATAGGAGTTTGAGGTTTTATCATAAAGGGATAAAATGGCAAGAAATCGTTTACTGGCTTGCAGTCATGGAGAAAAGGCATTCACATCTGTTTCTGGTATTCTGTTAAGGAATCTCTCCAGTTGATAATTTGGATTGGAAGCAAATTGGTTTGTTTTCATAGGTCCTTCCCTTCCAAGCTCAGATAAAACAAACCTATCCTGTGGGTCCCATGGTTTGCATTCTGAATTCTTGGTTTACATGGCACAGAATCCCTCTATTCTATTGCTAACACATTATCTATCTTAGTTCTTTTTTTTCTTTAAAAAAGATTTTATTTATTCATTTTAGAGAGAAGAGAGAGAGAGAGAAGCAAGGAGGAACAGGAAGCTTCCACTCCCATATGTGCCCTGACCAGGCAAACCCAGGGTTTCAAACCAGCGACCTCAGCTTTCCAGATTGATGATTTATCCACTGTGCCACCACAGGTCAGGCTCACATTATCGATCTTGAAGAAAACAAACTAGCTAAGTTTTAGCAGGATTTATATTACATAAGCTCCCATGACTGACTGCATGATGTGTGTACCTGTGTGTATGTGTGTGTGTATAACAGATTAGAATTCATATGGATTTCTAATGTAATTCTGTCTGTTAACTTTATATTTGCTTTAAATTATGACTTGTGTCTATAACAGTTACTATGACTTCTTGCTTAGAAGACAACCCTAACATTTACTGGCCAAGATAAAAATAAGGATGCAATCAAGTGATCAAAGGTGACAATAAAAATCTCTTGTGATAAAGTAGGTGTCCTTTATCCTGCTTGACTTCTGCTGCTTGAGGAATATACAGTATTTTTCCCATTTTAAATCAGTCAGTAATAGATGAAACAAATACCATACATAAACAAGTTTTCAAACTCAAGTTTTTAAGGCTAGGGAAAGGCCAAGTTCATGTCTTCACAGATGATCAGTTACATGAAAGGGGGAACAATTGAAAAGTAAATAAGAAAAAGGGGAAAAAAGGGGTAAATACATAAACACGCAAAAGATACATAAATCTGCTAAACATGGCTGCTTATTAGGTTTGGTGATAGGCTAAAATGACTGAACCAAGTAAAAGCAAATTGGGGAGATAACAGGAAGTGGTTCTTTTCAAGCAGCATTAGACAAAGAGTGAAATCTGTATTACAGGAAAAAAAGGCACTGTCTTAGATGAAAGATGTTTTAATGAGTATCTAATTAACCAGGAAAGTTATTTGTCCTTGCTTTTCCTTTAATTATGCTGGAATTCTGCTGTTGTTTCCTGCTACATAAAGTGTAGAATGAAAATATTTTCCAAAATTATTACAAAATTAAGTGAAGTGCTCTAATATGGCTTTGGTTCCTTCAATTAGATTTTTACAAAGAAATTTAATTTGGGGAAATGACAACTCTTTGAAGTAACAGATCTTTTAAAAATCTTTACAAAAATAATTTTGGAGGGGTTGCAATGAGAGACTGAAAAATGTGAAATTGTTTTAGAAAAAATGTTGCCTCTTTGTCTTTCTCTAAGACTCAGCAATATAAACAGGGAGCGGATTTCCTGTATGGCTTAATGAGACATAAACACAGATAGTAAAAGAGAAATGAGCACCGGAACACATTTTTTTCTTTTTAGTTATGAAACTGGTGACATTCACTGTTCTCTTGAGAAATATTTGTTTGGGACTACTGGATTTTTCTAGCTAAAAAGATATGTTAATTTGCCACAGCCAAGAGCAACCTGGCTCACTGACGCCATTTTGAAGTTGTTGGCCTTTCTTATCGTCAGTGTGGACTCAGTCTGGACTGGCAGCATAAGCTCCGTCTTTCCTATATAACATAATCTCAGTGGGAAACGGTATTTTTTTCTATTGCAAGAATTCATCCTCCATGTAGAAATAAATAATTTTTCTTTAGATCTCATAAACTCTAGAATCCAAAAGACACAAACCAGATTCAAAGAAAAAGAAAAAGAATTATTTCTAAGAGAACTGAATAGACAAAATGAATGAACCACATTCTTATACATATAGCATCATAATGAAGAATTTCAAGCCTGGCTTAGGAAACTCCTGCACATTCAGAAAAGATACACTTTTCCTCCCTGCGTGAGTTCAATTGTTTCATATTTTTATTACTTTTTTCCTGTTAAGACCAAGAGTACATTTTAACCATTAAAAAAAGTATAAAACATCAAATAAAAGAATGTAATAAAACTACCCTGAGTATTGTTAACATTTATAACCTGAGTCACTCAGAGGAGAAGTGAAGATGAGTTTTATAATGTTAAAAAAAAGTGGTACTACCCATCCAAAATATTTGGGAAATGTTCCAGATTATGAAATATTCATGTATTATAACAATGTACTTTGGGCATGAAACTTAATTTTGAAAATGACTGCACATTAAAAGTACACGTAAACTGAATTATTACTGCTCTTCTTGCTGACAGATCCATTTATTGGGTTCACATAACTTATGTGACCTCTTCACCAGGGAGAACTTTCCTCATGATTTGTATATAAATGATTCTTCCACAGTGGTGGCTCATAGGAGACAGCACCTCTCATGACAGGGACAGTATGGTCTTTTTAGGGGCATGCAAGGCTGTGATTTCTTGTCCCCAATTAGGGTAGAGGGAAGGTTGGTCCTGGGTAACACCACTTTTCATAGTTCTTTAAAAGTCTCTGACTCATAAGTAAATTAGAAAAATCCACACCCGTCTCATTCCTCTGGTAATGATGGTAATAATAGTCCTAATAATAATGAGGAGGAGGAGAAAGAGAAAGGAGGAAGGAGAAGAGGAGGAGGTGGAAAAGGTGGCCAAGGCTCAGCCTCCCGACTCACTTTCAAGGATCACCTTGTGGATAAAATCTCAAAATTTATGCTGCGGGAGAATGCCTAGAAGCCGTCCTTTAAGTGCAGATTTCCTGGCTCTGCCCCTGATATTCTGATGCAGCATGTTAGAAGCTGGGCCTAGGAATCTGCATTTAAAATGGAAGTCTCCAGGTCTGTAGCCAGTCTCTTGAGAAGTGCTGCCCTGTGTGTTTCCGAAGATGAAAGAATTGTGTTTCCCGTTGGTTCCTGGAAGCAGCCACTGACCCTGTCTGTGGTTCCGGCTCTGCTGACCGTGACCACGGACAGCCTGGTCATCCTTTATCTGTGCAAGGGGCAGTGTCTGTGCATCTCACTTCCTCACTGGCCACTCTGGGACTCCACTCCCCTGACACACCATGCTAATGTAGAAGGGGTCTCCGACTTCACTGAAGGGCTGGGGTTGGCGAAGAAAAACTAATACACAGGACGTGAAAACCACAGCTATGTGGTGTAGAAGATGCCTGATAGCTCTATTCCAAGAGTCTGGAAAGGTCAAGGATTGTTAGCAGACTACTAGGTGAGAAAAGATT
Source organism: Saccopteryx bilineata (assembly GCF_036850765.1). Classification (NCBI taxonomy): domain Eukaryota; kingdom Metazoa; phylum Chordata; class Mammalia; order Chiroptera; family Emballonuridae; genus Saccopteryx; species Saccopteryx bilineata. The sequence goes on along the minus strand of NC_089490.1, from coordinate 188,323,298 downwards.
CTCCTTTGCCGATTTCAGGGGAAGCATGGCCCTGCAGAGCCTGTGATGACGGACTTCATGCCTCTAGTTCTGTGAGACAATACATCTCTTTTTAAACATTCTCAGAATGCTTGTAGTTTCCACTACCATCTTCAAACCACACGGGCTCTCCCTTTCTACGCTATCGATTCTTATTTAGACAATGCTGTTTAAATAATTCACTTGATTACCATTGCTTCTTTACTAATTTTTCTTCATCAACTTGGTATTCTAGCTGGCAAATTGGTTACTTAAATACATCCATGATGTTATTTGATCAGCCTAGCATGTTTACATCTTGTAACTGTTGATGCTTCCTTCTGAGATAAAGGCAATATCCGCTCTTTGCTCTTTTCTCTCCAAAAATATTAATTATGTCCAATTTCGGATGCTCTATTAACTGAGGTACAAGTTCTCTTTTTTGTTTTCTACTTTTATGATATTGATCATAAAATCATAAACTGCATTATAGTAAAAATGGCGCTGTCCCTAAAATGAGTGAAAAGCATGTGTTTATTTGTGACTCCTCAAGCGGGTCACTGAAATTTCCTGCTGGACAGTCAGCTCCCTCCACTGGACCAGCCTATCTGGGAGAAGGTAAAAGAAACTGCTGGAGCTTTGGTTCTTTATCTTTTGTTGCAAGAAGTGGGCTGGTGAGAGGTATGCTGCTTAAGGAGGAAACTTGGCAGGTGTTTTTCTGTGCAAAATGGCCAAGTATTTCTTCCTGGTGTCACCAGCCACCTGACCACTGCTTTCCAACTTGTTGTAGGCACTTCTAGCAGCTGAAGACAGATATTCCTGTTACAGCTTCCTAGTCTACAGGGGTGTTAGTGCATTTGGGGCCGTTGACTTTGGTGATGCCAGAAGGAAAAGAAAGAACAAATTGAAAACCTATTAGAAAAATATGATGACAGCCTGACCAGGCAGTGGTGCAGTGGATAGAGCGTCGGACTGAGATGCGGAGGAACCAGGTTTGAAACCCTGAGGTTGCTGACTTCAGTGCAGGCTCATCTGGTTTGAGCATGGGCTCACCAGCTTGAGTGGGGGGTCGCTGGCTTAAGCATGGGATCAAAGACATGACCCCATGGTCACTGGCTTGAGCCCAAAGGTCACTGGCTTGAAGCCCAAGTTTGCTGACTTGAGCAAGGGGTCACTCAGTCTGCTGTAGCCCCCTGGTCAAGGTGCATATGAGGAAGCAATCCATGAGCAACTAAGGTGCCGCAATGAAGAATTGATGCTTCTCACCTCTCTTCCTTCTGTCTGTCTGTCCCTAGTCTGTCCCTCTCTCTGTCTCTGTCACACACACAAAAAAGAAAAATATAATGACAGAAAACTTCCCTAACCTGGTGAAGAAAATAGACATACAAACCCAGAAAGCTCAGAAAGTCCCAAACCAAGATGAACCCAAAAAGGCCCACACCTAGATATATCCTAATTAAAATGCCAAAGGTTAAAGATGAAGACAGTATCTTAAAAGCAGCAAGAGAAAAGCAGTTTGTTACCTACAAGGGAACTCCCATAAGACTATAACCTTATTTCTCAGTGGAAATTTTGCAGCAGTAGGAAGTGGCAAGAAATATTCAAAATGATGAAAAGCAAGAACATACCAAGATTACTCTACCCCGCAAAGCTATCATTTAAAATCAAAGGATAGTTTCTCTATCAACAATTGAATCTAAAAATCAAAATAAATGATCAACCGGAACAGGAACTGACTCATAGGTACAGAGAACATTTTGACAGCTGCCAGATGGGAGGGGGTTTGTGGTATGGCTGAAAAAGGTGAAGGGATTAAGAAGTACAAATTGGCAGTTACAGAATAGTCATGAGGATATAAAATATGGCACAGGAAATACAGTCAATAATATTGTAATAACTATGTATAGTGTCACATGGATGTGAGATTTATTGGGATGATCACTTAGTAAGTTATATATATAATGTCTAATCCCTGGGTGTACACCTGAAACTAATATAATAATGTATGTCAACTGTAATTTAAAAATTAAAAAATGATAAAAACAGAACAAAAAAGAAAAAGTGTTAAAAATCTGTATTTTGGGGCAAAAATTTTAGTAAACAATAATCTTGTTTCATGAGCACTTCCACGATGCAAGTTTATATTGATCAAAGTACAATATAACTTGGAGGAAATCAGGATATTATAAGAAATATTTGGCATAGAAAAACTGCTTTATAACTATTTATATATATATATAAATTTAATAATATGTTAATGAACATAAATTAATAACTTATTTTAAGAGATATGCATAGATACATTTTATAAAATAAAAATTCTAAATGTAAAGATTTTTGATACTAATGATGATAAAAAATTTTAGTCCCTATTTCCATAAAAGAGAAGTAGAACAAAAATTCAAGTTTTTAAATTTCAAAGATTTGGCCACAGATGTTTCTAAATTTCATCTACATTGACACCCAATATACCTTCATTTTAATATTTCTAATGTTTTATAGCTTTTATTCAATGTTCTATAATGTGACTTTTTGATTCTTTTCTATCTGATAGTTCAACTTGCCATTTTGTTAGTACCTTTATTCAACTTTCTTTTCTTGGAGATCTTGTTCTGCTTCATTTATGCATTATGGTCAGTCAATGCTCATTGAATGCTTACTGTTTAGAACCACACAGCTTAGCGTAATAATGATAATAATAGCAATTGTATCTAATATTTACTATGTATAAGTACTAAGCACTCCCTATATAACATCTGATTGAATTCTTGCAAAGGTTCTTCATCTATTATAGAGAAGGAGACCGAGGCTAGGAAGGTTTAAATGACTTGTGTTATAGGGACAACAATGGCAGAAAAGGAGTTGAACCTGAATCATTTCAACTCCAGACCCTTGCAAATAGCAGATGTTTAATAATTATTTTATTTCTTCTTATTTCTCATTATTTTTGCCTTCTTTATCATCTAAGTTCCATTTTAGTTCCTAAAGTCTGTTATCATGCTAATATATATTTCAATTGGGTGTTTTCTTTCTGGACAAAAAAAGTATGTAAATCACAAGATTTCAAATTAAACACTTTTGCTAAAAAAACCTCAGGATAGGCCCTAGGTTATCTTTCTAATTCTTTAAGGGGTAAGACTTAACTCTCTAGGCTAAAATCACACATCTAAGAAAAAGCTGTTGGGTCACTCTAAAAGGGCAAGTCTTCTTAGTTAAAATGATATTCATATTGTTTCTAATGCACTTCCGTTTGCGTTCGCTCTACTCTTACAACCAGACTGTATTAACAATCAGAGAGGTTAACTGACCTGTGCAGGAGCAGGGAGTAGGAAGCGACCCTCCCGGGAGTGGAGCCCAGGCCTTCTACTTTCATCCCAGTTCTGGATGATTTCCAGTGCCCATCACCACTGTGCCCAGGGGCCTTGCTCTGTGGCTCATGTTGGCCACCTTGATTTGTCTTCTATGAATCAGCACAGAGCTCAGTGATAAGAACCCAGTGGGAAATGAGACACTGCTTTACCCACGTCATTATCCATCCTCCTTTTGTTGAAAAAAGCATGGTTAGTCTGTGTTCTGTGCGATCAATCCTTCCAAACAGTACAACAAAAATGGGCCAACCACTGTGTCCTCATGTATGTTCTCCTTACTGTTATTATCTACTCAACGGTTATGTTTGGTGATATCAGTGTTCTCGGTTTATAACTGAATTTCGCAGAGCCAATATTACACTCTATATTCCTCTCCTCAGAGGCAGACATTCCTTAGGGGGAATGGGAGGGGAGGGGGCACTTTTCCCTAATCTCTGGAAATAATAGGTACAATTGCCTGTGAAACATACTTTATCAACCAGTTCTGGACGAAGGTGAAATCACATTTTGCTTAGAGGTAAATTTCTGGTTCAGTGCTTTTGACAAACTATTTCATAATGGAAAACAAATGTGCTTTAAATGTGAAACAAAGGGAAAGTTACAAACTATTCCCCTAATTAAGGAATAGTTATCAAACATGTGGTGTTTTTCATAGTAAATAAACCTAGGAGATACCCTACTGAGCTGTGTTTATTTGGCCTTGCGTATCTTGGGTGAATTTGTCTGTGACAGATAATGAAAAACTGTATGTATGGCTAGGGCAAGACACTAACTTATTTTTTTGTTTTTCTTTTTTTACATAGTGATAGTCATGATCTCTTCTCATTAACATTCCTAAAAACTTCAAACATGCAGTGAGATTTCTTTTGTTCCACTTCATCGGAGTTTTTCTACACATGGAATGGTCTTTGAAGTTAATTGGAGCCCTCCATGTTGAAGCAAGATGAGGGTAAAAAGGAGAAGCAAGAACTTGTGAGACTCCATTGCAGAACCAGACACATTCTCATCACTGTACAAAGAGCCCTGCACGCAGGTGAGGCTCAAAGGACAATATATCACAAAGGCAACATAGCACTCGGCTGCTGTGGATAAGTATAATATTCTAAATATGAAAAGTAGATTTTTTTTGTTTCTCTTATGCATCTAATATCACTGAATATTTGACCTGAAAAAAAAAAAAGAAATCAGACAAATCATCTTCACATTGTTCACATTGAACCTACCAAATGAGATCCTTTAAGGGTGCAATGATTTAAAGCTATAAATCACTGATCACCTCACCTATCCATTTCTAACCTAAGTATTTACTAAACTAAGTCTTACCACAGGCTCCTTTGAGGAAGTGTTATAGCCTTCAGTAACTAGATTATCTTTCTAACTTTTTTATGCCCTGCTTGCTGATCGGTACTTTGTTGCTCGGACTGAGGTTGCCTAGGTATACAACAAGAGGTTTCTTTCAGGTTGGGCAACTCCTTTGTTAACCCTTCAACAATAACTTACTGAGCATATAATATGTTCTGAGTACTGTATCACTCTCTGGGGATTCAATGGTGAACAAAGTAGAAACAAGGCTTGTATTCCATCAGTTTGCACAAAAGGCCAGTTAATGGTCATATATATATATATATATATATATATATATATATATATATATATATTTAATGGTCATATATATATATATTTCCATTGGTTGTCAAATGATCTTTAACTGAACTATTTCCTTTTGTAGTTCTTCACTAGCTGGGCATTCCACTGTACCACTGCTGATGTCATCTATGATGTCATGAGCATGGCAATCATCAACATGGCAGCCCATAGATAGGACAGGCAGTTAGTCGCAAGGATCTCTTTAATGGCTCCAGAGTTCTCTAAAGATCAGTGCTGCATCTGTCAGGCAATGTCGACATCTCATCAAAAATGGTGTTTATCTGTGCTTAATGTTTGTTTGCTTCTTTCTGTCTCCTGGTGGTTCTTTGAGGGCTTTGATGGTCAGGGCAGAGGTGGAAGGCACTACCTTGATCTGGGCCTGTCTGTTCTGAATGGTGTTTCCCTGTAATCCTCAGACCCTTCTAATCACTCATTGCTTTGGTGATGTCATCACCAACTTTTTTTTGGAGACAGACCCTGGAAGCTGATCTTGGGGGCCAGGATAGATGTGGCACTGACTTCCCCACCTGTGGATCCTCAGTTATATGAGTTTGATCTAGTGGGCATGGTCATCATGGCCCGATGTTATGTGAACTTGGATTCGGGATGACAGAAGAAAGTTGCACCTAGGCATCCTCTGAGCTGAAAGCCAAAAATCTATATTCTTTTTTTAAATTTATTTTCTTCTTTTTAGATTTTTTTATTGATGGATTTTAGAGAGAGGCTAGAGAGAGAGAAAGGAGGTGTAGGAATGGGAAGAATCAGCTCATAGTTGCTTCCTGTATGTACCTTGACTGGGCAAGCCCTGGTTTCAAACCGGTGACCTCAGCATTCCAGGTTGACGCTCTATTGTGCCACCACAGGTCAGGCCAAAAATCTATATTCTTGATCAGAAGTTATATTTTGGCAATTTTTAATAATATTTTCTAACTTTTAAATTGTTAAGTTCCAATTTTATTATTACTTTATAGGGCTCATTATTATGGAGAATCTTTCTTCCATGATCTCATTTAGTTCTTCCAACAACCCTTTCTTCCTTTTTTGCTGCTGTGAGATGGGAGGTTAAGTACCTTGCCCAGGGCCAAGCAGTGAGTGGATTCTTCCTCACCTGCTCCTAAGGAAAACATACACCACGTGTCACTGAAACAATCCCAATCTGTGCCGAAAGTCCCTGTGGGGTTATAAATAGCATCCTTTTTTTTCTCAAAAGCTTTGCACTGTAGATAACATGTTTGATCTTTCTACTCTCAGGGTTCTCTTGGCCTCTGCCTTCTTAGGATCCATTGCAATTTTGCTGGTTGGGGCCCAAACTATGGTGTTTCATTTGCTAGAAACTTTCTTTTATCTCACACCCTTTATCTAAACTACTTGCCAAGAAAAAAAACATTGCCCTTCACTGAGACAGTGCTTCTCAACTGGGGGTGATTTTGCTCCTTAGGGAACCTGTGGCAATATCAGGAGACATTTTAGTTTGTCTCCACTGGGACATGCTACTGGCATCTAGTGGGAAGAGGCCAGGGGTGTTAATAAAACATCTTACAGAGCACAGGACGCACAAAAGAATGATATGGAAAAAATGTCAAAAATGCTGAGGTTGTGAAACCCTGCTCCATATTATGAATTAAGCATATATCTTGAACCACCCTACAATGGATGCTGTAGTCACTCTAGGACTTCAAGGGTTCTTAAAGACAAGTTGGTTAATAATAGCCAAGACTCCGAGACTAAATCTTGACTGTTTTGGGTCCATCCAGCTTTTTATGTAAACCCTCAAATAAGCTGTTCCAAGCTTTGAAGACCCAAGACAGGGGACCTGGGGGCTCACCATCATGAGCTGGCAACCCCGCTGACGATATTGTACACAGGCGATGCCAGCCAGATGATTTTACCCTAATTGAGATTTGTATGAACATGACATTTTGTTTATTCTGTTGCCTTTTTGTTCTTCTGATTCATAAACAGCAACAGCCGAGAGGAACAATGACCCCTTGTTGTTGCAGACGCAGATGTATAAATGCATGGAGGCTGGCAGTGAGGGCAGCAGTGCCAAAACAACTCGGGTTATACCTCATCCACTGCCCGATAATACTTCAGATGACAAAATGTGTGTGAAAGAACACTGTCATCCTCTGTGTTTATATTCAAATAGTCTGCGTAGGCGCACAAATGTTGACTTGTACTAAGGTAAGGTCAGCTAACTCTCTGCAAAGGGCAAGGTAATAAATATTTTAGGGTCTGTGGACCATACAGGCTGTTTTGCGACTACTCAGGCTCTGCTCTGGTGGCGGGATAGCAGTAATGGCTAATATGTAAATGAATGAATGGGACTGGGCTCCAATAGAGCTTTATTTATGGACTTTGAAATTGAAGTTACACATAATTTTCACACATCACACAAAAAATTATTTTTTCTTTCATTTGTTTGCCAACCATTTTAAAAAGAGAAAAACCATTCTTAGCTCATGGGCCACCAAAACAGGTAGTGGGTTGGATTTGGCCCATGGACCATAGTTACTAATCCTTGATTTAAGGGACAAGGTTGTTCATATTTATATATATTATATTATCTAATCTAATCTAATTATATACATATATATAGATAGATAGATACATATAGCAGCACCAAGCAAAAGGAAGACAATTACAAGGAGAGCAGAAGTCTTACTTCAAACTTTCACCTTTAGCCTAAAGACAGTTTAGACAAATTATTCTAATTTAGCAGTAAAAATAATTTGGTAAAAAAAAAAAGATATTACAGTAAATTTGCTATATTGCTCTTTCATTAAATAGAAAAAATTTCAAGGATGAACACATTTTTTTAATTTAAATAATTAATTTATTATTTTTTATTAATTTTACTAGGGTGACATCAATAAATCAGGGTACATATGTTCAAAGAAAACATGTCCAGGTTATCTTGTCAATCAATTATGTTGCATACCATCACCCAAAGTCAGATTGTCCTCTGTCACCTTCTATCTAGTTTTCTTTGTGCCCCTCCACCTCTCCGTTTTCCTCTCCCTTCCCCCCCTAACCACCACACTCTTATCAATGTCTCTTAGTCTCGTTTTTATGTCCCACCTATGTATGGAATAATGCAGTTCCTGTTTTTTTTCTGATTTACTTATTTCACTTCATATAATGTTATCAAGATCCCACCATTTTGTTGTAAATGATCCGATGTCATTTCTTATGGCTGAGTATATATAGTGTATATGTGCCACATCTTCTTTATCCAGTCTTCTATTGAAGGGCTTTTTGGTTGTTTCCATGTCTTGGCCACTGTGAACAATGCTGCAATGAACATGGGGCTGCATGTGTCTTTATGTATTAATGTTTCTGAGTTTTGGGGGTATATACCCAGTAGAGGGATTGCTGGGTCATAAGGTAGTTCTATTTTCAGTTTTTTGAGGAACTACCATACATTCTTCCATAATGGTTGTACTACTTTACATTCCCACCAATAGTGAATGAGGGTTCCTTTTTCTCCACAGCCTCTCCAACATTTGCTATTACCTGTCTTGTTAATAATAGCTAATCTAACAGGTGTGAGGTGGTATCTCATTGCAATTTTGATTTGCATTTCTCTAATAACTAATGAAGATGAACATCTTTGCATATATCTGTTGGCCATTTGTATTTCTTCCTGGGAGAAGTGTCTGTACATATCCTCTTCCCATTTTTTTATTGGATTGTTTGTTTGTTTGTTGTTGAGTTTTATGAGTTCTTTGTATATTTTGGATATTAGGTCCTTATCTGAACTGTTGTTTGAAAATATCATTTCCCATTTAGTTGGAGGAGGTCCACATTTTTAACAGCATTCTATTTTTATAACAGGAATAATGATGGCTGGCTTTGAAAAATAATCTTAGTGAAATTCAATCGGGAACATTCTGTACATACTTTAAAGTCTTTCCCCCATATTTTCTTTAGGCATCATATTTTAAAGGGCTTGGCTCATGGTACATCTATTGTAATTAACTAGAAGTAACAGTGTTATTCCTAAATTCATTTTACTTAAGTGTCAGTGTTACTCCTTATTGGGAAATAAGAGGAGATTCAGTGAAGGTACTTAGTTTATATCACTTCAAGACACATTCTCTGGCAGAAATAATATTTTTGTTGTGTGTTTATTTGGAGTGACTTCTAGGGGCTTTCAGAGATCATAGGGAAAGGGGCTAAAACTTCTCCAGCAACTCTATACCCCGGACTACTGCTCTTGTCCATCAGTTCCTCCTGCTTATACCAGCATAACATTCTGAGCTGCGGAACACAAACATTTATCCTCCTTGGCGAATGACATCCCAGAAGGAAGAGAAAACATAAGAGCAACAAGATTTCTAGCTAATTTGAATTCTCCCTTGCATTACACCCGGGAGTCTGACAAATGAGCAATCAGAAAGGAAGTTCTTTACTGTCTCTCAATCAAATCTGTACACCTCCATAAAATTCCTCTAATTTTTTTTTGCAATTCCTCTTTTTAAGAGGTAAACTTTAATTCTTTACTCCTTGAATGTGGGTTGGTTTAGTTCCAGCCCACAAGCATTTCCTCCTTCTAGTCTCTTATTGGTTTGCAACCCTGCCAGCACCTCCATTTCTTCCCCTTCTCAGGAAGTCTCCCTCACTCTTTGTTAAGAGTCATCTAAAGCATGGCAGCATCCTAAGTGTTAGCCGGACAAAGACTCTTACTCACCCGTGTTCCTTTTAGAGCTATGTCGGTGGAAGCATAGCCGTGGGGAGGCAGTGGCTCTAGGATGTGTACAGAAATGAATATGGCGCTGTCATTTCTGCTTCAATATTCCCACCACTGAGAGGTGTGGGCATCCTAGAGCTCTACTGAGACCTACTTAGTAATCAGATTTTTTAAATATAAGCATAACTTATGAACAACACTTGGAAGAAAGAATATATGCTTTTTATTTGAAGAATTCTAGCCCTTCCAAAGAAACTTCATAATTCCTCAAAATTGGACTGAAGGCTACTAGGTTCTTTCTTTCGCTGGAGACTAGCGGCACCAACCAAGAAGTATAACTGACTTTTCATGTCTTCTTTCTTTGTTTACTAGGACTCAATTGTGGTTCTGATCAAACTCTTTTGATACATTCCAGTAAATTTGTAGGGATGATAAAATTGTGGAGATAGAGGAATGGGTACAGGCATTTCTTACCAGAGCATCAGTAAGAAAGGTCAGAGGGTAGTTTTTCCTAGAATTTAACCTCTCCTGACACTTGCTGGCCATTGGTCCCTTAGCCTGTGGGATCGTTGTTTACTTTGCATCTTTCTTTAAGAGAATCATTAAGAGAAGTAAAAGCTAATAACCAGCCTCATGTCTGCATTTATTGCCAAGTGGACAGATGAGTTAGTTACTTTGAATTTTCTTCCTTACCCTAATCACAAGCCTTATCTCAACATAGTAGACAAAAGCTGTTCCCTCTTTCCTTGCATCTCTGCTTAGTGTCTGATGCCATATTAATTTAATGTTCATAAATCTAACTTATGAATGTGGCCATGGCTAAGCCATAAGAAAAACAAACAGAAGTACAGTAACCAAGTAGCTTGCTCAGGAGAAATAAAAGGGACCGAAGTTTTAAAAAGGGAAGATAAAAATTTGGAAGAGCAAGCATTCTATTGTTGGCTCAGACTTAGGAGAAAAACAAAACAACAATTCTATTTTTGTTTTTAACTTTGCAATCCCACTTTGCAAATAGGTTCAGATGAGAATGAGTCTATAATTAGGTATAGGAAAAAGGAATCAAGGTGAGCAATGTGCCTTTCTGATTGGAATATGGTATAGAGATAAGGATAGTCACTTGTCCTCGAAGACTGAGAGAAAGAAGGCTATGACAGATCCAATCGGCACACCTTAAAGAAGATAAAAAAAAGTAGTTTAGAATTTCCAAATAAACAGAGTATGTTTATTAATCTTGGTAAAAGTAGAACTGGAGCCCAGAGATAGTCATTTGAACTTCATGTGGAAATAGGTTGAATGCATGGAAAGGTTCATGTCTCATGGTATCATTTTAGGGGACCAGTCCTAGGTCTGACTGTTTGAAATACAACAGGGGACCATCATCGCACCATGAGTGGCCAAGGCCTGAAGAGCCATAGAGCCCTAGTATCTTAAAGCAGTCAGAGAAAGCAACAGGAATGAGCACTCCCAAGACTTAGGCTTCAGTCAAAGTGGGTAGATGTTAAGATAAATGTTGATCTTTGGGGTTAAAGGGAAACTCGGGAGCTTACTATACAAAACCAGGAAGAGTCCTTGAAGCTTTTAACCTTCTTTCCAGAGTCTAGAAATCACACATATGAGGCTTTAAGTTTATTCTAAACTCTTCAGTCTGTGATGAACAATAATGTGGTTTCTGTTTTTGCTTGCTAGATTGCCTGTCTGTGTTTATTTGTGGGTTGCAGCTAACTGATCACACACCATATCTGGTCCCTTGCGGTAGACCAGCACTATTTGCTTTGTTATTTTCCTGGAGGTTGTTTGTAAAGTGTTTCCAGACGTCAAACAAATGGGTTATTCCAAGCACTCTTGTTTTCTAAGCATTTAGTGCACCTCCTCCGTTGACTGGGGTTGAAACTCTGATCTGTTGACTTAGGTGGCTAAAGTATTTAGATGGAAGATGGATGAATGGATGGGTCGATAGAGATATTTAGATAAACTTATTTTTAAAATAATTTGTTTATGGAAGTCTTGAGAATGAATTCTGGGGTCAGACATTAGAATAGAGGGGGAAAGAGGATAAGGAGTGCAGAAGAACATGAAAGGAAGAGAGAGACAGAGACCAAGAAACAGAGTGAAAGTCAGTTCAAGTGGGTGACTATAACCCCTGGCAAGAGATCAGACAAACAAGTTCAACCCAAAGTCATTTAACTTTATTGGACCACACTGTCTCAGGCAATTAGAAAAATATTTGTAAAACATCAGATGAGAAGAAGGAACGTGGAGCCCAATAATACAAAACAATGTTTATAAGAGAGAAACCATGAAGTGGGAAGAGTAAACACAATTATTCTATCAGCACCTCCTGTTCTTCTAAAGATTACTTCACTTACATGTAGGGAACTCATCCGAACAAACAGCCAAAATTTCTTTCTAGCATATTCTTTCCCCCACTGTTGTTAATCTGAAGGTTAAAGAACACCCTCAAATTTTTAATTTTGAGGAATTAGAAACAAATACTAGATTCCATGGGATTATTGATTTTTTTAGGCCAACTGATAACACCAAGCCAAAAGGGAAACAAAGACTGTCTTCATCGTTCCTATTTGCTCTTGCTTTTCACTGAAGTGCAGAATGAATTGACAACAAACACGAGTGATAATCTGACAGTTGAGACTATAACTATAGGCTTCTTTGGAGAAGAGAATGCACTTCAACTCTTCATCCAAATGGGCTTTCAAAGTTCTTCATAGCTCATGTCAACTTAATTCAATCAGTGTGGTATTGCAAAGTTTAGCTCATTTTACCAAGTCTTACAAATTGCAATAGTTGAGAATCTCATAAAGCTAGAAGGTATGATGCCCTGTAATTTTCCCAACTTCTGTCATATACACCACACACACACACACACACACACACACACACACACACACACACACACTCTATGCATGGTCTGCTCCTAATTTATGTTCAGTAAATACTGGTTCTGCATATCCTCCTCCTCCTCCTAACTCATCTTTTCCATCAGGCCTCACTCTCTTTACAGAACTGTCCTGGTGGTTACCTACCCTCTTTCTTTATCAACTCCCTCCTAATCACTAAATTATGTACATGCCTTTGAGGGAAAAATGGTCCTATAGTTTTCTTCCGAGATCACAAGAAGCATACTATCTATGTAAAAACAAAGTGAGGCTAATGGTGGTCTTTCACTCCTGCCGTAAGCCTTCCAGTTCACATGTCAACCCTCAAATCAGTTCTGCTTCTCTGGAAAAGCAATATGGATCAAAATCTATGCCAGGTTCTCTTTATTTCAGAAAATAACTATTATGAAATGCAGGTGAAAATATTTTTCATATATTGGACTCTTAGAGAAATATTAGGTAATAAAAATTCAGATTTTTTAGATTTCTAACCCTATATATTGTGAATATTTTTAATCTGGGACCCCATTTGTAAACACTATTGTTCTTTGAAATCTAATGAGCCTCTCAATTTTTTTAAAAAAAGTGTTTTTAAAGGTGAGAGAACCATTCTCTATGTGTTACTATCATTATGTACAATTAGCAGGGAAATGTGGAGACTAACAGAAGGGATGGCTACATGCCTATATTGAAACAATACTTGAGAAAGAGTTGTAGATAATAAATTGACATCCATATATATATGTGTGTGTGTGTGTGTGTGTGTATGTATCCATGAGTATTTGTGTGTGTGTGTGTGTGTGTGTGATTCTGTTTCCTTCTGTATTGTCCTACTTTAAGTAGTTTTAGAATTTGATGTATTTATTATGCTCCCCCAGCCCTGGTCAAAGCAGTGGAGGGGGAAAGCTTCCTGGGCATCTGGTCACTTTTTAAGTGCTACTATTGAATCAGTGTTCTTGGAAGAGACTGAGGTGGTAAAACATTTCTGTTAATTTCCCTCCAAAGAATGTCACATTGAGTAATGTTCTGTGGGTGGTCATGTAATGAGACACTGGTGTCTGTCTATGACACATACTGTATATGAAAGGAGGCACAGATAAAGGTAACTTGAATTCCATCCCTTTCTGTGTTTATATGATGCTTATCACCATGCTATTTAGACATCCAGGCTAGAAGCTTTACAACAAGTAAATGTTCCACTTCCACTTATTTGAAACCAATGGACAATGAATGAGTCTGGGCAGGCTCGCAAAGGGTTAATATGCACATATGCTTCTGGGTAGTCAGAGATGAAAATGGACTGATCCAAGTGGCAACAATTTCCCCATTTCCAATAATGTAAGCAACTGCTTTAATGAAATACCACTGGAAATGAGTCTTCTGTATTATAAACATATTCTAAGTGCATTTGCAGGCATCTAGCTATTTAAATTGTTTTTACCTAAACCAGTGACTTTTGTAAAAATATAGCTATTCAAAGTCATAGTTTATTTTGAAGAGTAATAGCATGGAAAATGTCAAAGGAAAATATTTAGTTATTTTTCCTGTAGGAGAAAGCAAGTATTATAGTGACTCTGTGTATGTGCGTGTTGTGTGTACGTATATATATACATATATCTATATTACTTTTAATTTTAAAAAGTACATGGTTCTTTTCTGTATGTAAATATAACTTTTAATAAGACTAGCCGAAAGATATTTCCTTTTCCCTATCCCACGATGGAGTTGATAGAGCATATTGTTGTTTAAGACCAAACATCACTAGAGTCCAACTGGACTTTTTACAATACAAAGTCAAATTATAACAATAAGGAGACTCTGAGAACATCTGTATTTTCTTTTGGGGAGTCTTTCACTTCCTTCCTCTTTCTAGCCTCTAACTTCCTTTGTTTTCTTTTAGTTTTGAACTGTAACGAGGACATTCTGGAACATAGATTTATTCATCTTGACCTCAGCTGTGATCAACCCACCCGAGACAAAGATCAACTTCTGGCAAACACCAGTTCCCTCTCCTTATATCAATAATGCAAAGTCACCTAGGTGCTTGCAGATCTGCTCTAGGTATGGTGGAAAGAGAAAACCAGAGGGCAAAGATGCAAGAACTGTCGTGAGTCCTTTAACCAACACGCACTGGGTATCATTTGTGGACAGGCACTCCATAGGCAGTATTTTTAGTTAATGACTATTAATTCTACAGTACCTGAAACTACAAAATGCAAATGCAGTTTAAGAGGATGACAAACAGCTTACAGCCCACATTTGTAAGTCCTGTCCTTATTCCACAGCCATATGGTACAGAAGCAAAATTCTAATTCTTTGGGTGGGAGGAGGTACTAGTATAAATTAATCAAATACGCTGGCAGCTAAGATGAATGAAACCTTGGTTAATACTAAAACCTCATTGAAACCATTAGTTCTGACCTCTTTATCAAAACTTTTACCCAGGCTGCTAACAATTAACAAAATTGATGAATCTGAGTTTCAGCCTTTTGCCTTTCTCCGGCCATTTGTCAGTCAGTAGCCTTTATTAAGAATTCACTATATACAGAACATTTTGCAGACTTGGAGCCTCCATACCCGTTAAGAGAAAACCGTTTGAAGGAGCACTAATAGGCTTTTTGAAACCAACTTTCACATTTGCAAGTGAGTTAGTTCAATGATGAGAAAAGAAGTTTCCTTTTTATGACAGGCCTTCTCAGAGTCTCTAATCTTCCAGCACATTGTTAATATCCAAAGAAGGATTTAACATTCAGCATTTTCCTTTGTTATCCTTTATTATCCAAGCACCAATTAATATTTTCTGGAAATAAGTGTTACATAAGTAATAGAAGCTGTGGTCACTGTTTTCAGAAAAGGAGGCTAATATCTGCCTTGTGAAGGTCATCACAGTACTATAAATGTTTAGAGTAAAGCAGGTCAGGGATCACTTAACCCAGTGGTTCCCAAACGCAAGTGACTATTAAGTTTTCCTTGGCAGCCATTACAAAACACAAATCTCCAAGCCTGGCCTTCCCCCAGACTTACTGGTTTAGAGCTTGGCTGGAAAGAACCCAAATCCTCAAAGTCCTATACTGATTCTGATGGTGAACCAGGTGTGGAAAACACGTTCCAGTTCAAATCAAACAATGCCCAAGTGAGGATGGCACCCTTTCAAAGGGTCTCAAAGCCTCGTTGTTGAGGCGTCACGATTCCATAGCAGACGACTACTTCCCCAGCCTCTGCCGAGGGTGTCAGCAAAGTGCCCTGAATCCACAGGCTGGCAGTGGTAACCCCAACTGCGATGCAGACTGTTCTGCAAAGATGACCTACCCCCCTACCAACTTCTTCTCCCTCTCAGCATTTTGCGCTGCAAAACACAGGGACAACAAGCTCACTGGGCTAAGGGAACTAATGTCAAAGGTGTGTTGGGAAAATTCATGAGCAATTGGAACTATGATGGCTTTTGAAATTCAAAACAGGCAGAAGCTAGGAAGAAACAAGCTACGAGGTTAAAAAGCAATAAACTGGATATATGGAGAGGCTAAAGCATCCTAGCATTTCTGAGACTGTGGTTGGTATACAGACACACTATTTGGTGCCAAATCATTTGAGCCTGGTGGTACGCTCCAGGGGAGGGCACACACAGTCTGCCTCACTTTTATTGATGGCTTCCACAGACCCATGCCTCTCAAGGTCACTCAGAGTAGAGGTAGTGAGTGGAAGGCGACATCTCTCCAGCTGGTTCTCAACCTTGGCTACACCCAGGGGCTTTTAGAGCACTGATGCCCAAGTCTCACCACGAAATTATTCATCTCTGGGGGGTAGTTTCTAGGTATATGTATTTATTATCACCCAGATGATTCCAAAATGCAGTCAAAATTGGGACATGCTGTTGGCAGGAGAGCAGACGTGAAGAGGGTGATGGGAGCTTCTTTCCGCTCCATCAGGATGAAGACAGACTGAGCCATGAGCTGAGGAGACCCTCGTATTCATTTCCTCCCGCATTGGAAAGCCAGTGTGTTGCCTTTTTTGATTCATGGTACAAATATAGTTTCCTTATGAAATCATTTTGTTAAAGTGAAAACAAAAAGTGAGTTGATTTTTTTTTTAAAAAAAGATACTAATAGAGCAGGTGGTGATCCGGTGTGGCAAAGACTGCTGCCGGAGTTTAGACGGGCAGGTGGGCAGACTCTGTGCCGCCAGCAGTGAGAGGGGAGGGGCGGACAGGCTGAAGCCCCCGAGTCGCTGACAGTGACTCGGGAGCCCAAGATCCTGTTGCTTGGCCTTCCCAGAGCTCTTATTCTGCTTTCGTTTGGTTTTCCTTGGTTTTCACCTAAAAGGATCTAAGTGACTACTGTCTCCCCAGTACCTGTAAAAGGGTTTCTCTTTTTCTGGCAAGCAAGAGAGACTTCCTAAACATATTTATTTCATAATAAAACTATACATTGATGGGGCCATAGAGTGAAAAAATATATGCATCATTGCCCTGTCAGCATGGGTCTCTATGTTAGAGCCGCGATAGAGAAGCATGAAGGAACAGGCAAATGTGTGTTTCCACAGGTTATCAAAGGGTCTCCCGAGGCCCCTGCCCTGTCCCAGGCTATCCTGGCAATCAGCTGACCATGCTAGATCTAGATCGAGGTGGACTTCCAGAAAGGCACTTCTGCATATGGTCCACATTGGGATGTCACTCTTCTGGATTAAAAGAAGCTAGACAGCTTGACCAGGTGGTGGTGCAGTGGATAGAGTATGGGACTGGGACATGGAGGAACCCCGAGGTTGCTGACTTGAGTGTGGGCTCATCTGGTCTGAGCAAGGCTCATCAGTTTGAGCCCAAGGTTGCTGGCTTGAGCAAGGGGTCACTTGTTCTGCTGTAGCCCCGGTCAAGGTACATATGAGAAAGCAATCAATGAACAACTAAGGTGCTGCAATGAAGAATTGATGCTTCTCATCTCTCTCCGTTTCTATCTGTCCCTCTCTCTATCTCTCTTTGTCTCTGTCACACACAAAAAAAGAAGCTAGACAAAAGATTCCGTACAAGCACATATCATATATGCATATACACAATATAAAACAAATATAAGCAGAACAAAGCTGCAGCAGTCTGATTGATAGGAACAATGAATGGGAAGAATTGGTTTCTTATCTGTTGGAAATACTTCATGGAGCAAATAAGAAATGGATAGTATTGGAGAAAGGGTAAAGCAGGTTTGGTAGAAGGCAGGGGGCAGGACTTTAGGTAGGTGGGCACAGACTTGGAGTAACACATACATGAGCAAACAGGGAGACATTTGCTTGATTGAAGGAGGACTGGAAAACAGGGACAGGTTGGTTGGTGCCCTGGCATATAATCCATGACCCCAATTTTAAATATGCTTCGAGAATTAGTTAGGAAAAAGTATTAACATGTTAAAATGTTATTACTTTAAAGCTAACATGCATTCGAAGCCATATTCATGGCACAGCACTTTCTACACTTTGACTTATTTATTCCTCCCAGCACATCTGGGAAGCAGGGATGTAGACGTGTCCCAGTGTGCTGGGGAAGAAGTGGAAGCCAAGAGACATCAAGTATTTTGCTCAGGGATAGTAAGTGTTAAGGTTAGGATTTAAACACAGACCTTAATCCTAAAGCTATACTGTGAGTTGTGATTATTACATTTTTTTCAATAGTAAAAATAGATGTGAAGTCAGCTTCAGAGGGAAAGAAAAATCAATGATTTCAGTTTTTATTTTTTTAGTGAGAATGGAATTGTTTACAAATTTGCTCTTGTCTCAATAAAAACAATTTATTGTGCCTTTCTACTGATAACTAAACTAAGCCAAGGTGATACTCTAATTCATAGCACCCTGTTAAAAACTATTTTGGGAGATAAAGCCCATTATAGCGTCAACTTCCTCTGAATTACCTGGTCCAATTTTTTTATGCCACTTATTTTTTAAAGATTTTACTTATTGATTTTAGAGAGGAGAGGAGAGAGGAGAGGAGAAGAGAGGAGAGGGGAGAGAGAGAGAGAGAGAGAGAGAGAGAGAGAGAGAAGTAGGGGAGGAGCAGGAAGCATCAACTCCCATATGTGACTTGACCAGGCAAGCCTGGGGTTTTGAACTGGCGACCTCTGCATTCCAGGTTGACAGTTTATCCACTGTGCCACCACAGGTCAGGCTGCCACTTATTTTTAAACATATATTTTTATGCATCTTTTGCTTCCCTAAAAGTTAATTAATTCTTTTTCTCATTCATGTTGATACAATAGGAATATGCTAGAACAAAAAAATTAGACACAAGTCTAAAGGTTATGAAAACCACACTATCAGAATTAAGAGAATTGAGGTGATACAATGATTAGAGATATTTGTGTTTTCTAAAACATGTATGAAAACTGGAAAAGTTTATTGTTTAGTTTAAAATTAATGCTTTGAATTGACAAAGTAACTAGAACACTGGTGTGATGTGCTATTTTAAGCACATTCCTGAAAAACTTTCAAAGACCATTTTTCTCTGAAAATATATAAACAAGTATTTATACTGTATAAGAAAAAATGACTAAAGAATGCATGGCAACCATTTCTCGAATCAATTTATCTTTTCCAAATGCTCCACATGCTTGTCTCCAGGGAACTTGCACCTTAGTAAGCATCTCTATTTTCCTAAATAACGTGGAGGGACTCTTATTTGGTGGATCTTACAGCAGAAGAAACTTAGATTTAGAGGGAAAACAGCCACGATGACAGGAAGTATATATTTCTAGGGCAGGAACTCTTTAAGTATGGAGGTGAGAACCGCCTACGTGGATAACAACATGGGAGGTGAACCCCAGGAAAAGGTTTTAGCTTCAGCATTTATGATTAGTATTATTAGTACTCTTCCCTTCATTAGTCTATTCTCACCTCACTGATATTGTCTGAAGTTTCAAGATTATAGCTTGAAAAAGAAGAAAAATGTTGTTTCTAGAAGCATTTTTCAAATCATATACATTTCTGCCAATTTCCATGTTTGTGTCAATAAAAACACACAGATCCAGAATCTTCTTTTTCTTTTGAGTGAAGGGTTACATTTTGCAGATATTTTTTATTCTGCATTATAGGAATATTAAAAAAGAAATGAAAGAAAACAGAGAGATTAGAAGTTCTTTGAGAGTCTATCTCACGTGAATTTGAACGATTCCAATGGCCATGCCGTGCCTGCATTTATCCATCTCCACTAAAAAGTCAGGTGCTTTGGAAACCTCTAGACTAATATGCCACATATAATCACAATTACATAATTATACCATTCAAAAACAATTACTTAAGTAACATTACCGCTTAACCCTGGTAATTACCTGTACGTGTATATGGGCAAACAGGGCAGAATTTCACTAGGGAAGACAGCTCTGTTTGAAATTGTTTTTATGATGAAATTGTGGCAGTTCCACACACACACACACACACACCCACACACACACTCTCACTCACAAGCACACACACATGCACACGCACACACAAAACCCACCCTAAACTAAAAAGGCACAGCTTTGATTGCTTGGCCTGTGTGTAAACTGTTCAGAACGCTTTTCAAATTCGGCACCGGACAATGTTGCAAGTCAAACAATCAAAGGCAACGTGCTGAAGAAAATGTGTGTTTTAGGTTGGTTTGAAACTTAAAACAAGAGATGTTTTAATTGAGAGAACTAGATGTGTGTACAAGTGAAATCACGCTCACCCCAACTAATAACTGGGGTATATTATTAGCCAAATAAGGGCCTTTAGAATCCCTGCCTCCCAGCAACGAGAACTGGAGCAAGAACAGAGAGAGGGAGAGACAGACGCCCAGAGCTCTTCTCTAGGGTGAGAACCCCTCCCTCACACCTACCACTAATCACAGAGCCCTCCAACACATTTAAATGCTATGAGTTGTGCTATAGTTTGTGTAACCCATTTGCTTAATTTAGTTAAGTGAGGTAGCTATTTTTTTTAAGAAAAGAAAGAACACAAGCTTAGTAATTTAGTAAAAAATAAGTCAATGACTTGATTACATTGGTCTTCATTTAGTCTAAGGACCAGTCGGTGTTGGCTGAGGAGATGGACCCAGAGAGTCCCTGAGGCAATTCTATACACAATTTTCCCGACATTCTACAGCGGCTTAACATTGTGTATTCTGCCCAGTATAACTGATGACAGAAATAAAACCAAGGAGTGATATGTTGATTAAGGCAAAAGAGAAAACATTAATGGTAATTATATCTAAAGAAAGGACTCCTTCAGTAGAAAGACAAGAAAAAAAAATTATTTTCCTGATTTATTTTGCTTTTCATAAATAACCTTTCTCTTAAAATCGGGCTCAGAATTTAATTCAGTGTGCTTTTCTCTTTGCTCCTGAACTTGTTAAAGAGTGAACTGCTCTACCTATACTTCTCACTGGAGATCAATGCACAGTATCAAAGAAAAACATTGCTTAGAGAATAACTTTTTGCTTATATGTATCTTTGCCCTCTGATCTATCTGGGTACTGCTAGTTTCTTAGAAATTCTCAGCGAAAAACTGCATCACAATCTTTATTTATTTTAATGAGAATATTTCTTTGTAATGAATGATGGAAAAGTAAAGATAAGCTAAGTATGCTAAACAGCAGATAAATCAAGTTAAATGTGGGTAAAGAGAAGTTTATAAAATTGATGTTCACCCCCAAACTAGCCTTTGAATTGCTAAAAAGACACAAATGCAAACATCACGTAGAGTGGATTACCAATACTGAGTGTCAGTTCTTTCCAGCTGTTTAGGTATGTGGCAATGAAATGACCCGTGGACAAGAAAAATACACACGCTGGTTCTGCAATGTGCACTGAATAATCTGCAGCCGGCCGGGCAGCACACGGCTCTTGCACTTCTGTGCTCACAGAGGGATTCCACGGAAGGGGGGTGAAGAAGGCATGGTCGGAGAGACCGATCTTTTAGGGAAAAGAAACAAAAAATGAATGAGGTTTGAAATTCTCCAGATATAGCACACAAACTACTTCCCCTGCCCCAACGAACAAAAACCAAATAAAGTCATCTTTGTATTACTAATAAAAGCCTAGAAAAACACCACCACTAAAAACAGGGGTGCATTCTAGAAAGACCATGAATTCTAACAAAAAAGCTGACCTGAGACTTTAAAAGTTAAAAACTGTTTAGTTTTCCCTTTGATACTGGAATATTAAATTTATTTTAAAGAAAAACTAATGCCTGGGTAAGAGGCACTCGTGTGGGCAACATTGCTCACCTGCTAGGTGAACGATAAGACTTTGGTGTAAGATCTAACACTGACTTTTTCCAATGCCATCAATCATTGTTTTCCAAAGGTTTGAATTATGATGGCCACATGTTTTGGCCCTGTCTGATTTTGTAAAATTGATGTTTAGTAGAGATGGTGGCCAGATTGAAGTTTAGCTTAAAAGGGAAATCTGTGTATAGTAGAAGTCAGGAGAAAACTCAAATTAGATTCGCAGAATTCAATACACAAGAACCACAACTTGTTTGTTCCAAAGCTTTATCGCTTTCAGAGGATATTGGTTCTTTTCTGATGGGCCCCAAATTTTGTTATATTGGAGAAGGTGGTTACTATCTCTTCTTTGCAGATGAATTAAAGAGGTAAGTGGTTTTCCTCCATTCTCTCAGACCACTTCTTTGAGTCAAGAGGCCTGTGGTTGGGTGTTCGGGACACAGACAGGTGGCACAGACCCTCTGAACCACGAGGTCCGATCCCTGACTGATGTCAGTAATTTGGAGGCCACTGTGGATTACGGCCCTGTCACCTGGCCTGTTTAGTGAGGATCATGGAAGCAGTCTGAGCTTAGATTGGGAGGGGGGTGCTACTTAGAACTCAGCCAGAGAAATATAGACCCTCTGAATACAGGGGAGTCAGTCTGAGACACACAATGCGAAATGGAGAAAGATGGTGAGCAGCTTAGAGTGGAAAGAAGAAACCAGGACACTTGCCTTGTCCAGCCCAACTTGCTTTCTGCTGAGAGGATGATGGTTCAGTCGCACACAATGTTTCATTTTTACAAAATAACTTTTATGATTATCTCTTAATGATTTAGAGGACTGTCCAAATCCCTTGAAATGAAACTTCTTCAAGGATATGCTTGATGAGCTCATCATATTTATGGTATTTTTTGCTCCACAAGACACACCTGACCATAAGACACACCTGGGTTTTAAGAAGGAAAATAAGAAAAAAAAAAGATTCTGAACCAAATAGTGTGTTAAAATATTTAATAAAATACCATATTTTTCACTCCATAAGATGCACAGGCATTTTCCCCTCCACTTTTTTTGGGGGGGGAAAGTGCGTCTTATGGAGTGAAACATACAGTATTTAAATCATAAACTATGTTTTGCCTAATACATTCAAAGCATGGTTTACTGAATAGCCAAGACACCATCTCATCTTAGGAAGGTCAAGAGGGTGGTTCTGAAATCAAATTGCCTTGTATTGGAATCTTAGACATACTACTTATTCATTGAGTAGTCTTTGGTAAATTACCTTAGTTTCCTTTTCTGAAAAAATGAAAATGATAAAAAAGAATGCCTACTTCATAGTGTTTTCATAAGGAGTATATAAAAAAATCCACATAGGCTTTGAATGAATGCTTTATAATATGAGCTCTCATTGGGGAGGTTGTTTTTTGTTGTTTTTTTTTGAGATACAAGCAAAGTAATCTATGTGGCAGAACTTAATTAACCCCTAATCACAGTTCTCACATGAGTACCAGGCAAACATGACTTTGCTTTCTGGCACTCTACATGATTTGTCTGTTCTGGACATTTCGTGTAAATGTCATCATACAACCTGGGGCCTCCTGGGCCTGGCTTTTTCCACTTCGAATAACGTTTCCGAGGCCATCCATGCTGTAGCAGATAACAGTACTTCATTTTTTTTTTATGGATACACCACATTCTGTTTAATAATTTATCAGTTGATGGACATTTGGACTGCTTCAGCTCTATTATAAATAATGCAGCTATGAATATTCATGTATAAGTGTTTGTGTAAATATATATTTTCAGTTCTCTTGTGTATAGATACCTACGTGTAGGATTTCTGAGTCATATGGTAACTGTTTTAAACGTGAGGAAATGCCAACCTATTTTCGAAACTGGGGGCAACCAGCTTACATTTCTATGAGCAGGGTATAAGTGCTCCAATTTGTCCACATCCTCACTAACACTTATTCCTGTCCTTTAAGAATATCTATAAGGCCCTGGCCGGTTGGCTCAGCGGTAGAGCGTCGGCCTGGCGGGCGGGGGACCCGGGTTCGATTCCTGGCCAGGGCACATAGGAGAAGCGCCCATTTGCTTCTCCACCCCCCACCCCCTCCTTCCTCTCTGTCTCTCTCTTCCCCTCCCGCAGCCAAGGCTCCATTGGAGCAAAGATGGCCCGGGCGCTGGGGATGGCTCCTTGGCCTCTGCCTCAGGCCCTAGAGTGGCTCTGGTCGCGGCAGAGCGACGCCCTGGAGGGGCAGAGCATTGCCCCCTGGTGGGCAGAGCGTCGCCCCTGGTGGGCTTGCCGGGTGGATCCCGGTTGGGCGCATGCGGGAGTCTGTCTGACTGTCTCTCCCCGTTTCCAGCTTCAGGAAAAAAAAAAAAAAAAAAAAAGAATATCTATAACTATCCTAGTGAATGTGAAGTAGTATTGAATTGTCATTTGCATCTTCATAATGACTAATGATGTTGAGCATCTTTTCATGTGCTTTTTGGCCATTTGAGTATCTTTTTTAAAGAAATGTCTATTCAAGTCCTTTGCCCATTAAAAAATGGGTTATTTGCCTGACCAGGCGGTGGCACAGTGGATAGAGCGTCAGACTGGGATGTGGAAGACCCAGGTTCAAGACCCTGAGGTCGCCAGCATGAGCGCGGGCTCATCTGCTTTGAGCAAAGCTCACCAGCTTAGACCCAAGGTCGCTGGCTCCAGCAAGGGGTTACTCGGTCTGCTGTAGCCCCATGGTCAAGGCACATATGAGAAAGCAATCTCTGAACAACTAAGGTGTCGCAACGAAAAACTAATGCTTGATGCTTCTCATCTCTCCCCGTTCCTGTCTGTCTGTCCCTATTTATCCCTCTCTCTGACTCTGTATCGGTCTCTGGAAAAAAAAAAAGGGTTATTTGTTTATTTTTATTATTGAGTTGTAAAGATTCTTTATATAGTCCATATACTAGATCCTTATTAGATATATTATTTGGAAATATTTCCTTCCATTCTATGGGTTGTCTTAATTTTTTTGATGGTGTCATTTGAAGCATATTTTTAATTCTGACAAAGTCTAATGAATCTCTTTTTTAGGTGTTATATCTAAGATCCCAGTGCCTGATCCAAGGTAAAAAAGATTTATACATTTTATTTCTTCTAGAGGTTTTATAGTTTCAACAATTACATTTAGATATTTGATCCATTTTGAGTTAATTGTTACATATTGTGTGAGTCAGGAGTCCAACTTCATTGTTCTACATGTGGACATTTAGTTGTCTTTAACCATTTGTTAAAAAAATTATTCTTTCTCCATTGAACTGTTTTGCCTTGTCTAAAATTAATTGACCGTAAATATCATATATGAGCCATTGCTAAATTTAATCCATTTTGAGTTGATTTCTGTGTAGTATATGGGATAAGAATCTAAGCTCATCTTTCTGTGTAATTATCTAAATGTCCCAGAGCCGCGTGTTGAAAAGATGACTATCCTTTCCCTATTGAAATTGCTTTGGCACTTTTGTCAAAATCAATTGATCATAAGTAGAAGTTGTTTTTTTTAACTCTAAGTTCAGATCCATCGATCTCTATGTCTACTCTTCTAAGTTTGTTATTTTTAATTTTTTCATTAAGGATGCTTGGTGAGGAAGCATGTTTTACTCACATAGGTCATTCCATAACATTTTCTCTCCTGAAGAAAATAAAGTAAAACAAGGCAGAAGTGAAACTAAAGAAATGTAAAGTAAGGCATAGGTTAAGCTGAATGATGGACTACTGGATGAGGAGCCCTACCTAGGCTTTACAACTAAATTTGCATTATAACTAGCAGAGTATAGGATAATGAGATGCCCAACTGATAGTTTCCCATTTTTGCTTAATGAAGAAAGAAGACTGATAAGAAACATAAAAAAAAATAACAGGTTTGGCCTGACCTGTGGTGGCGCAGTGGATAAAGCGTTGACCTGGAAATGCTGAGGTCGCCAGTTCGAAACCCTGGGCTTGCCTGGTCAAGGTACATATGGGAGTTGATGCTTCCTGCTCCTCCCCCCTTCTCTCTCTCTCTCTCCTCTCTCTCTCTCTCCTTTCTAAAATAAATAAAAAATAAAATAAATTAATTAATAAATAATAAAAAAGATACACATCTTTAAAAAAAAAAAACAGGTTCAAGAGCAGGGATTGGGGTGGATACTGTATCAATACTGATAGTAGATTGTGTCGCAAGTTACATCCCTGAAATTGATTTTTCTGTAACAAAACACTTTTTTTTTATTCCCTGGGCAGCAGACTAAATTAAAAAAACGGAATAGGAAAAGTATTATTATTAGACATCTACACACAGTCAGTGGTAGCCAGTGTCCTGGGAGCAGGACTCACGAAACAGGCAACAGTGCCATTCTTGAGGCAATGTGAATGTCGTAGCAAGGAGTGCAGAGAAAACCTTTGACAGTCAAAATAGAATTTGCATATGCTAGAGTAGTTGATGTACAGTAGAGGCTCCTGTACCTGCCTCAGGCATTTAGCTGTGCTTGTCTGCCTTTAGGAATTCAGCCTATGGGATGTGGGAAACTTTAAAATGAATCAAGCTGAAGAGAGTGCAGTAGGAGCAATGCTTAAACCCTCTAAAACTCTCTTCTGTTATCGCAAATGTTGGGACAAACCACTTTAGAGAAGATGAGAACTAGTCTTCACTTGTTCCAGTCTTGCTTAAATTTCTAGTCATCTTATTTAATCGTGGGACACAAGAAAGGATAAACATACTAGAAAGTGTCACAGAGGTGAATGTTAGCTCAGCAACCAAAAGCAAAGAGTAAACAGGACGTTCATCCTATAATCTAAAGGCCCAGACAAGGGCATTCGCTCCACAGAGAGCGGAAGAGGTCTTAAGAGTCACGTGATCAGTTAATAAACTTTATATACTTACTTTGAAAAAAATTTCAAAATAAAACAAAACGACCTAAACTACTAGAGGCAGAAGAGTGGCGTGGTTAAGAGAATGAGCCCCAGGACAAGACTCCCTGAGTATGATTTCCAGATCTGCCTCTAACTACTAGCTCTGAATGTGGGTGAGGAATTCAATCTCTCCCAGGCTGTTTTTCACCTGTTCCATGAAAAGGGTAAACATTGCAACCATCTCACAGGGTTGTAGCCAAGATTAAATGGGTCACTCTGTGTAAAGCACATTTGCATACTGGAGACTTACTAAGAGGTACACAGGTGCTTGCTATTATAATACCGTTTATTTTCATTTGTCATACATTCTTTTCTATGCTGTAGAGCCAGTATTCGTGGCCACCATCAAAGCCGCCTGGCCAATGCAGGTTCAGGTTTGACTCAGACTGGTGGTAAGGAATCAACAGAGCCAAAAACTGGTGTTCCATTTTCCTTTGATCCTAGCTCGCACCCAGCGGGCAAGAAAATACACACAGCAGGAAAACACTTCCCTTTCCATTCAGGGCTCCCAAAGCCACTGACTCATTGGAGTTTTCCTAGAATCAAAGGCTTCCACCTCACCAGTCTTACTCATTTCTGTTCCCCACCTCCTTCTCCTCCATGAACTGGCATCTCCTTCACCATTCCGCCATTTGGGCTGTCTCCTCCATGTGGCCTCCCTGCCCTGCCTCCATGGGCTCTTCCTCTCTACAAGAACATGATCACTCTCCTCAAATGGCCTCCTAGCTCCACCTTTTAAAACCTTTTGGCACGAAAGCCCTCCCCCAACACACATTAGCATAACCATGCCCCTTCCCAAGCAAGAAGGCAATTAATGTTATCACCTAGGTCAGTGGTCCCCAACCCCCAGGCCGTGGACCGCTACTGGTCCGCAGAGAAAGAAAAATAACTTACATTATTTCCATTTTATTTATATTTAAGTCTGAACGATGTTTTATTTTTAAAAAATGACCAGATTCCCTCTGTTACATCCGTCTAAGACTCACTCTTGACGCTTGTCTCGGTCATGTGATACATTTATCCGTCCCACCCTAAAGGCCAGTCTGTGAAAATATTTTCTGACATTAAACCAGTCTGTGGCCCAAAAAAGGTTGGGGACCACTGACCTAGGTGACGGCCATCCACATGGGCGGCGCCATCTTTAACAAAGTGAGCAAAATATATCTTTTCTGCCTGACATATTCCAACTGAAAAGTCAGGTGGTTATCTAAAGCTTAAAAAAATCAGTGCATCCCACTTTTGAAGTAAGGTGGTATAATGTACTATCAATATTATTTGATGATAGGTGGAAATCTAACTTAATGAAATCTAACTTAATGTTTAATAGATTATTAACATTGTTAATTACATGATGTTCTTGAATCAGTGTAATCACTTCTGAAAAGAAGAGTAAAAAGTGTATTAAAAACTCTTTAAAATGAAAAATAAAATTATGGAGGTAATAAATACATATTACTTTTGAGTTTTACATAAAAGTGACGATGCTTTCATATAAAATAGTTTCTACTCAGAAAAACGGAACAGAGAAAGTCAAGTTTACATTATTTTTATAATAGGTATGTTACTGAGAAGTTAAATACAGAAGAATATTTGAAAACTTGATAGCATATTAAATATCCTTCTTGTGAAATGACAAACCCTCTCTGTAATGTGAATTACCCTGCTAATTTCATTTATACACACACACACACACACACACACACATGTGTTTAGAATTTAAAGTGAGATTGCAAATATTTGTATAAATGGAAGTTAACATATAGTTTCTAGATGCATTGTTATCTCTAGGTGGTTAGGAGAATCAATGTCCCTTTTCTTTGGGGTCATTAAAGACTGGGCATGCTGCAGGAGAAACAGATCCCAGACTCTGGCCAAGGTTAAGGTCAAGATATGGCACAGGACTGTTTAGCGTGGCCTATGGAATTTGGGATGCAAGAAATTTATCCCCTTTTATGCAGAATAGAGACAGGTTGCCAGTAGCTCCCTCACAAGATGATTCCATTTCACTCAAATGAATGCCATGGTTACAGCTGAGGTCTTCACAGATTTCTGTTGCAGTCCTAATGTTGCATGGACTTCAGTCTTCCTGTTTTGTACTTGGTTTTTGTCTCTTGTTTCCTGTTCTATAAATCTGTAGCACTTTGTGTTTAATAATGCTTCCAAGGTAGTTGTAGCCTCCTTTCTTTCCTTCTCCATCCCTCACCATTCCTGTTTCTTCCAGAAAATCCATTTCTCTTCCCCAGCCTCCCCAACCTGGCTGCTACAGTTTCTCCAGTCATCCTGTCAAGAGTTTTATGGTTTGTTTGCACCTATGGTATGTAATGCTATACTGTTCATTGTGGTTGCCAAGCAATGGCATGTCGTTATTCCCCCCAGGGAATTCCTAAATTCCCAAACACACTCATTCAAGAAGGTCACCCTGGAGACATCTGTCTTCCTTTCTGACCTGCTGCCGATAAGCAACAGCTGTTGGGCCAAACTTAGCTCGTATCAGATCCACTGTCCACCGCAATTATTACACCCCATGAAATCCTATGCTTCCTACGGGGTGATATCACTGTTCTGAGATGCTAACCCCACCAGCTGGGTCTGGTGGTGGGCAGAGTAATTCTTCTCGAGTTGTTGCTAGTTAATGTTCCCTGGAATGCTGTCATCTAGAGAGACTATGCACCGCCAATAAGGAAACATTTTCCTCCGTGCAATCCTGGAGGCTCCCTTGCTTACAGTACTCCTTACAGTTCACAGCTGTCCTTCCAACAGCTCTCCAATGCCAGGCCCAAGGGAATGACTCTTAAAACCCTTGTTTGATAAGCAGCCCCACTTCAAGCTCCATTCTTGTTCATCAATGTCTTAGGCAAATAGATGTACGAGTTTAGTAAGTTTCCCTACATATCTTGCTTCATGTCTACTTTTGCTCATACTCTGATTACCTGTTGTTAGACAAATAAGTTTGCAAAATATGATTTTTATGTTTGCTCGCTTATAGTTTGCATTGGAGACTGGGCAGCGCCAGGTGTATGTGGTCTGTGAAATTGCAAATTACCTTCCTGCTTGTGAAAGGGCATTGTTTTGCTAATGTTTGCTGGAGGAGAGGTTTTTGCATCAGAAAGTTTTGAAAAGAGCAGAGAAGAAGGAGAAGAGGCAGGGAGAAAACATGTTTGCAGAGTGAGAGCAGAGAGAATACAGGGTGCTGAAGAAGAAGCCATGTTGACAGAGAGGAGAAGGTGTGCAGATGGGGAACCAGAGCTGAGGGCTTTGTGAGCTCTGCTAAGACTGGTGGGGCCTTTAATTCTAGGAGAAACTGGAGAAGATTCTCCTGGTTGTGGAACTGGAGAATGTGTCAGGGCTTTGGGAGCACTGTGTGTTTGCTCGTTGGCCAGTACGAGACTTTAATAGAGGAATGGCCCACCATTTTTTGGCTCCATTGTTTCTTCACCATCTGCCTGAATTCAATGAGAACTTGCATGCATATGGCCATGACGGCAGTAGCCCCTGGCCCTGCACCTGTGTACCGTCTCTTCCCTCAATTCCTCCTTAACTTGCCTCAGTCTAGTCATCCTTCAAAATCACATTTATGTAGCACACTTTCTGTGGAACTTTCCCCTGGCTCATCCAGCCCTCTGAGATTTATCCTTTTCTCAAAATTTTGTTACCACTAATTTGACCATTATCTTACTTTTCTATAAAATTCCAATATTGTAGAGTTGGAAGGAACCTTAGATGACATTGTATCTGCTTGCTTTTTTGTACAAATGACAAACTGAGGCCCAGAGAATCTGAGTGATTTTCACAAGGGCCCAACCTCCTTTCCCTTATACCCAAGGGGATCAGAGGCTCTGCTCTTCCATGGATGTGGTCTTGACATTGAAGAATAAGACATGGACCTGCAGCTTCAAAATATTGAGAAAAGGAAGCTGGAGTCCTGGAGGCAGAAAGGCTCGGGAAGACCAAATATTTGAATTCCAAGGAAATAGGCCAAGACAACAGTCAGTCACCAAGTCAAGGGTTAATCAAAGGACACAATAACCTTTGAGTGACTAGATTTAAGAGTTGAGGCAGGAAACATATCCTATGGCCATGGTATTCAAAGGCATTATAAACTTATTTAAAATAACTTAAAAATGAGGCCTTAGATAAGAAGCTGCTAGGAAATTCATACCAGTTTATACACAAGATTGACATAACGGCAGTGTGTGTGTGTGTGTGTGTGTAGATATAAATCATGCATGAATTTGTATTTTTCTGTGCTTGACTGAGACTTTCATTCATTCCTTTTTTTTTTTTTTTATAGAGTGGAGAGAGGGGGTGTGGTGGAGGAGCATGAAGCATCAACTCCCATATGTGCCTTGACCAGGCAAACCTGGGGTTTCCAACCAGCGACCTCAGCATTCTGGGTCAATGCTTTATCCACTGCGCCACCACAGGTCAGGCTGTGACTTTCTTGAGGGCCGGCCATGCTATCTTTGACATATTAACATCTGGAACAGCGAGCTGTGCATCATTTACATGATAGAAGGGAGGCACACAGTAAAAGTTGGCTGTCTGAGATGATGAGCTTCTTCTGGTTTTAGGAAACTCTAAAGTAGCTCTGAGAGTGTCACAGTAGCCAGAGGAGGGCCTTACTGAGCTGTGAGCTCCCCTAGGACTTCCCTGGTACCTCTGGGTGTCCCAGCTGTTGCTACATTCCCACCTTGCAGTTGCTCTTAGAATGCCACCCTCAAGTGCCCTGTTTATAGGCAAAGCCTTCTGACTACAAGGTGACATCCCATTATTCCCTGAGGTTCCAGAGAACATCAAGGTCTCTCAGTGGCCTTGGAAGACTCCGTCTGGCGTGATGTCTGCTGGCAAGAGAACTGACACACTCGGCTCAGCAGACTTTCTGGGACAGGCTCATGTAGGATTTAACATAATTGGTGCAGACAAGTTAGCCATAGTCCGAAATTTTTAAAGGCCGTTTGCAATTACCAAGCCAGAGCTATTCGGAGTGACTGATGATGCAACTTTCAGAGCCAGCCTGCCTGGAGGGGTCATCATCACCTCTCATGCCCTGGACCCCTCGTCCTGTCCCTGGTCTCTGCAGCCTGTACCTGCTGGTACTGGGCACACGCTTGGGACGCCACCCAGGCACTGCCTTGGTGGTGGTATTCCCAGCTCAGACTCCTTCACTCTCCCACCAGTCCTAGCCTCCCCCCTGGCTAAACCCCTGTGGCCAAAACGCTCAGAATTAAGTGGGAAACATAAGCTCTCTGCTGCTCAGGAAGGCATAGCAAGACCAGACCTGTCCCGAGACTAAGTGAACTTGACTGCAGAGGGCAAAGTGAAATTTTAGCACTCACACACCTCTTTTAGAAAATATGCACAAGAAGACATTCCTGTTCTGAAATGCCAAAAGGGTGGAAACGGAGCATTTGGGAAACCTGATAGGCATGAGAAAGCACTTATGAGGCCCCCGACCCTGGTGTTCTGGTCTCCCTCAGACCCCAGGAAGTGGTGTGACTCAGCCGATTGTCACTTATCCACGGTGATTGGGTCAGGGGGAGCATGGCTAATGGAGGTCTGCTGTGAGTTCCCAAGCCTTCTTTAGCCATCGATTTCATCCTTCTTCCCCACCAAAACTTTACTAGAGCTGCTAAGAGACCAGGTTAAAGTCCCAATCCTTAGCCCACCCTCTGTGAAGGTGCTCACTGACCTGGGATAGAGGTCCCAGCTCAGGTCCAAGCACCACAAAATGAATGAAAAGAAACACCGGAAGATCCTGCAGGGTACAGAGGGCCCAGCATCCTGGGAAAGGCTGTGACAGCTGAGAGGAGGAGGAGCTGTCCCTGCCAGGGGAAACTCACCTAACTCAGGATTTAAATGCATGCCTTAAATCTGGCCTTCATGCACCTGGGGAGTGCAGACTTCTGCTCCAAAGGCAGAAGTACTCTTTCCTTACTCCCAAATCACACTTAAATTCCTTGTTTGGATATAACTCGTGTTGATGGCAGAAGAGGAAGAAAGTATTCATTTATATAAATTAAGAAGTCAGTAGGAGAAGCTGAGAATGGTGTTTGCACTGAGACCCTTGGGGAGGTGGCATCCTAGGGTGCAGCATGGGCTTTGATGTCTGCCAGGGCTGGTGGGGAGCAGAAGACCCTAGAGTCCCCTGTCAGTTGTTGGCAGCAGGGCATGAAAATGCTCAAAAGAAATCAAGGAATCCTTTGTGTCTGTGTTTGATTTTATAGTGTCCTCAGCTATTAGCGTAGTGTGAGGTCCTCAGGTATTAGCAGTCCTACGTACCCTCTTAATTGTAGATGCTTTTCACAGGCCCAAAGTGTGCTTAGCTTTAATGGTTGGAAAGATTGTTGCTTCTCTCACAGCTGCCTTTTCCTAAATTTGCAGAAGAGCCGACTTTGTGGGGAACCAAATGATGTCATATTAGTCATGGCATCATTTTTCAACTGTGAAAAAGAACTTCCTTCCACCTGCAAAAATAAAATCTATATCATTCTCCATACATTTTTATATCATGTCTTAGGAAAAAGAACGTACCACCCAAACACTTGACTGGCCATCACTTTATCCTGTGGTTGAAAAATGATGCTATGACTAAAGGGCTAAGTCTCCCATTAGAGGCTAGGATTTAAAGAGAAGGCAGATTGATGGGAAAACATCAAATAAATGTCTATCTCATGCATCTTTCCCAAGGAGCAATGACACTTTTTTTTTTATGTGAGATGCTTCAAATAACCATAGCTAAAATTCCTTTCAATCTCAGTCAGTTTTAAAAGTTCCAAAAAACAAACAAACAAAAAAAATCCCCCTAGTAGGAAATATCTCCAAAGTGTTTACGTCACTAATCTTTTCCATATTTTGTGAGTACATGAAGACAGGAATGACGCCCTTTCCTTATTTTAAATGCTGCCTTTTATCAGCCAGGAACTGACAATCATTTTAACAGCATTGGCAACAATCCTGCCTTTCATTTGGTTGATGTTAAATATTCCTTGTGGTTACCATGAATGTATATAAAAGGTAGCAATACTTCTCTCCTTTCCTTGAGTTGAGTTCCATTTATTATAATATGGTAGGAGAGAAGGGTCTACATTCTCCTGTAGTTAAGCAGGGACAAGTGACATCCAAGAGCCAGTAATATCATGATTAGGTGCAGACTGGCTATCTCCCTCTGGAAAATTAGCAAGATGTGGCAAACCTAAGAAAACTAGTGGAACAAAATCAGTGAGAACTGATACATAGACACTTTTCATTGTTCCTATGCAGGCGAGAGTGGGTTAGAAGAACTCTGAAGTTCCACACCTGCGGCATTCTCAAGTCAGAAAGAAGTATGAAACCTGAGTGAGAAGAAGGAATGGACTACACATATTTTAGGCAGCCTGAGGCCACTGGTTAAAAACTCACAACCAAACCACCAGGATTTTACAAGCTCACAACAAATTTTCAAGATTGATTTCTTTGAAAACAAACAAACAAAAAAGCCTTTTATTCAGACATTTTAGATCTTTGATTCAATCAATAACAAGTTAAATTTTATAATTCGAGCAAATACCAGATTTAAACCAGTTTGTAGGTCTTTTTAAAGAATAACTTTGGGAAAATAAATCAGTGTTTCTTTGTTTGTTTGTTGTGTTTTTTTTATTTGTTTTTTTGCTCCTTTGGTCCTAAATGACTTTATCTGTCTTTAAATAAATTCCTTTTACAGGGTACATGTCGCCATCCTCCTGGCTGAGTAAGAATCTTAGAAGATCCCTAATTTTCCTTTACAACCCTATCTATGGGTGAGAATCAATTCAATTCAAGGTAACTAAAGAGTCAGAATAATTTCATTGTCAGAGGAAAACAACAGGTAAAGACATCCACAATTATGTCCATAAACATAGCCAATTAGTTTCATCCTTAGGAGCAGTGCTATTCAAATCTGATCAAATAGCTATGTGATACAATGGGAGAAAGCAACAGTTTTGTTTTTTGTTTTTGTTTTTGTTATGATCTCAAAACTTTTTTTTATTGATTTTAATTTATTGTATCTACATAGATTCTAGTGTTGCCCTGAATGCATGCTCCCTCCCTCATATTCCCTTCAACATCTTCCTTTCCCCCTTCTCATAGCGCCCTCCCCCTTCCATTCAGCTTTATCTCATCCTCTCATCCCCTTTCCCTCTGTCCTCTTTTCCTCTGGTGCCTTTGATCCCTCCTTTGTCTTAATTCAGTTCCTCAGTTCACATTGTTCATTGGATTCCTCAAATGAGTGAGGTCATATGATATTTTTCTTTTTCTGCCTGGCTTATTTCACTTAACATAATAGTTTCCATGTCCATCCATGTTGTTGCAAAAGGTAAAATGTCCTTCTTTTTCATGGCCCCATAGTATTCCATTGTATATATGTACCATAGCTTTTTAATCCACTCCTCCACTGATGGACACTTGGGCTGTTTCCAGATCTTTATTATTGTGAACAATAAAATCAAAATGCCTTTTGACCCAGCTATTCCACTTTTAGGAATATACCCCAAGAACATCATAGCACTGTTTCAAAAAGAGAAATGCACCCCTATGTTTATAGAAAGCAACAGTTTTATTAAAATTATTCATGCTTTTTCTAGGTTGTACAAAGAGACGAGATTCAAATTTGTTAAATGAAGATACAAAGCAATTCTTTCAGAGTATGATTAATGTTTGAAAAGTAAAGAGTGGGTAGAGCCATTGGGATCTCTCCTTCCCATGTATAAGATGACCCATCCGCAAGCAGTCTTTGTGCAAAGTACCATATATACCCATATATAAGACTCTCCCATGTGTAAGACGCACCTTAATTTGGGGGCCCGAAATTTGAAAAAATATGTATTACAAAAAGTTATTGAACTCAAGTTTTATTTATCATGAAATTCATACAACTCCTCATCACTGTCAAAACTCCCATCCATTAGCTTGTCCTCATCTGTGTCTGATGACAAATCACTGTCTTCAACAACGAGGGCAAAAAAGTAGGAAATGTAAGTTAAAAAAAAATCTACAACCACTGTATAAGACGTACCCAGTTTTTAGACCCCAAAGTTTTCTGGAAAAGTGCATCTTATACATGGGGAAATATAGTATATGCTACTGTCTCCTCCCCTGTGTGGTTCCCACCTGACTTCTGTAGCCTCCCACATGCCTCATGTTTTCTGAGTTCCTTGTCACTATTAAAGCTTCTCTCAGCAGCTCTGAGAATTAAGACTACCTCTCATACTGCAGCACCACCAATACCTTCTGGGGCTTTGCAGGTTCCGTCAGGAAGCATCAGAGCTTATATGGCGGGAGTGTGCTCTCGGGACTTTCCCTCTCTTCTAGGTTTTGGAGGGCAGGCAGCCCTCCTCCATCACAAAGATCTCTCTTCTAAGAAAAACTTAGCAGTCTTAATAGATTCAATTTGGTTACAACATAGTCTTGCAGATGTGAGCGCTATTTATTGTACTCCCAAAGTGACTTCCCCAACCTTGACCTTGAGCCACAGGCAGAAGACTTCCACATCTAACTGTCAGAAGGAAATCAATTTCATTTACATTGCTCACAAAAGTTAGGGGATATTTTTATAGCTTCATATTCATTTTGAAATATCCCTTAATTTTTGTGAGCAGTATACTTGGGAAAGGCCTCATAGTGATTCCCCTGCCCACCCTGCCCCCAACATCACTTCCCTAAGAATTAACATTTAGGAGTACGTTAAGAAGGAAATTAAAATATGGGCTATGGCAAATAAAATATTCAAGGTTAATATGTATTTCCTACCAATGAGGAGATTAAGATATCACTATAGCTTGGACTAGATAACCTTTAAGATCTTTTACACTTTTGACCACGATTGATTCTAAGCTATTCTCTTTCCACAAGTATAAATTCTTGTTTAATAATTTCAGGTATCATAGATAGTAAAATCATACTAGACAAGGCCTTAGGGCAAATAATTCAAAATCTTCTCATTTTGCAGAAAAGTAATGGAATACTTCAAGTCCCACAGCTAGTAATTCAGCCCAGATATATTTCTGCTGTCTCACACATTCCATCCTGCCTCTAGATATCTTTAGAGAAGCATTTGAGAAGTTAAACATTTGACATCTATTTTTTTTAATGGTTACCATTAAATTGTTAGCATACATACTTGACATAAGTTTATTACAGTTGCATTCCAGTTCTCCTTTCTGAGATCCATCTTTCTTGTTCTGAAATATAAATATATTTCTTGGTGTTTGTTTGTATGTTGTTTTAGTGCAGGTCTGTCTATGAGTGATGAATATTCTTAGTGCTTATCTTAAAATGTCTTTATTCTTACCCTCATTAGTGAGTGATAATTTCTTTGGGCTTAATACTTAAAATAAAAATTATTTTCCCTCAGAATTTAAAAGATATGACTACAAGGTCTTTTTCAATGTAAAGTCTGCTATCAGCAAAAGGACACTTCCTTTTTAGGTAATTTACTTTTTCTATTTGTAATTTACTTTTTCTATTTGATCTCTCTTCTGACACTGGATTATACTTATCCATTATTTATTTTGAATATTGTTTTCCCCAAACTCTCTATATTCTTGGCCATTTTGGAATTCTTCTTAAACATATATATTAAATTTTATCATTTTATTTTTTATTTGTATTAGCCTCTCATATATATATATATATATATATATATATATATATATATTTTTTTTTTTTTTTTTTTTTTTTACAAGGACAGAGAGAGTCAGAGAGAGGAATCGATAGGGACAGACAGACAGGAATGGAGAGAGATGAGAAGCATCAATCATCAGTTTTTCATTGCGACACCTTAGTTGTTCATTGATTGCTTTCTCATATGTGCCTTGACCGTGGACCTTCAGCAGACTGAATAACCCCTTGCTTGAGCCAGCAACCTGGGTCCAAGCTGGAGAGCTTTTTGCTCAAACCAGATGAGCCCACGCTCAAGTTGATGACCTCGGGGCCTTGAACCTGGGTCCTTCCACATCCCAGTCCGACGCTCTATCCACTGCGCCACTGCTTAGTCAGGCTTTTTTATATTTTTGTTTCTCTTTTCTATTCTGTATAATTTTGTAAGAACTATCTTCTAGTTCACTAATTTTCTCTTTGGCCATGTCTAATTTACATTTTTACTCATTTAATACATTTTTAATTTTAATGATGAAATACCTTAAATTTTTTTGAATGTTTTATTAAGATCTATTTCAAATTTGCCTATTCATTTTACATACATTCATATTCTTTTATTATGGGTTCTATTTTTTTTTTCACTGTGATTATTGTTAAAACATACAGGGGTGGGTAAAAGTAGGTTTACAGTTGTTTATATGGAAAAAGACATGCAGGTTATGGTTATTACAATAGCTTTGCTGAATGCTGCCCTTTGGTTTCTTATAGGTACCATTTTATACATATTTCTTACTCAGCGTCCCACACGAGTGACTTTACTGCTGAATTTCTGGAAGTGAAAAAGCTTTTCTATTTCCATTTTCATGGTCTGACCAGCTTAATTCCAGCTTCCTAACTTTCTTGGACCCTAGACTCCATCTATGATTCCCTGGAGGTTGTTAAAATCCCAGTATCCAATGTGTAGGGCTCATAGCTGTGGCTGAAATCCTCATTTGAATTTATTCTCTTTTTTGGCACTAGAAAATTTTCTTTTAAATTTCAAGTTAATTTTTTTTTTTAAATAGAATTAAGAAATACAGTGGTCATTGATATTAGTGTTGTGAAACATCTTAATCCATTTAAAAGAGATTTTCTGCAGGTCCAGTTCATACCTTTCTCAATCTATTTTAATTGTGACTCTAAAATAATATGCTGAGGTTCAATTTCTTAGAGCCTAAGAACATGAGGGGACTTGAATTACCAACTGGCTCAATAATCTCTTCAATTCTTTTAACATTAGTTCTAAAACAGCACCAGTAACATAATATCTCAGAAAATAGTACATTCCACATTTAAGTGGAGTCAGTTTCTCCATGGAGGATCAAAACTTTGTAAAATTTTGAGAGACAAATAGAGACTCTCACCAGGCAAAAGGGTATCCTTGGCCTATGGAGGAGGATGAACAAAGGCATGAACATAAAAGAGTGTAGCAAGATCAGAGATTTGCAAGTATATTGCTCACAAAAATTAGGGGATATTTCAAAATGAATAGGTGAGAATGAAACAGTGTGTCTCTGTGTGTGTGTGTGTGTATTAATGATACACCCTGATTTGCCTTGCTACGGTCTTGGCTTCTTTGTCCTGGGATCCCATCTGGTTTAGCAAGTATCCCAAAGTTGTAAAATATAATAAAGCATTATTAATAATAATTTTATTGAAGTGATCTGAAACGAGGTTGGCAGTTTTGCTCTTTAAATCGGTAGCTTCCACTTTGGTTTCCTCTAGTAGTGTGCAAGATGTGCGCGGTGAACACAGCTCCCACATCACAAAATCTGAGGGTGAAGAACGACAACCTGCCTCTATTTTTAGCCTTTCCCAGATCTAAGGAAGCTCAAATTTTCCTCTCAAGGTCAGCACATGAGGCACTTCCCAGTGAAATGAAATGCATTGGATCACGAGCATCTAGGGAAGGTGACCTTGTTTCTGTCCCAAGTGATAGTGGGGAAACGCGACACTGCGATCCCTGCTGGTCACTGGGTGTAACAGTCAGTTGGATGACAGCTATTGTCTGTGACCGGCATAACCGTAAACAATATATATACATTAGGTCTCAGGAAGTATGTGCGGAAGTGAGGGGGGAGCAGTCTTGCTACAGAATACGCAGAGACTGTGATCTCGATGTTCTTGCTTCTGGTGGTTTTGCTCTTGAGTCTGTGCTGCAACTCTTAAAGCTAGTGTTTCGAAGTGTTGTGTGATATATTGCTCAAGACACAGATATAATAACACCAGTTATCTAAAGAGGTATTTTAATATAAATCTTTATCTAGATATAAATTGTTAACTAGGTTTAAAACGGCATAAAGCAAACAAGCAAACAAAAAAGAACTGTCTCTTGAGGTTCCTGAACATTAGGATAAAATAAAAAAACAACAGGGCATTTCCTAAGCGATAGCTTCATATCAGGTGCCAGAGACTCCATTGATTTGCTCCAGTAAAGACATTAGATTTGGACCATAACTGCAACTGGGGTTGCCACCTACCATATTTCCCCATGTATAAGACACTCCCATGTATAAGATGCACCTTAATTTGGGGGCCCGAAATTTGAAAAAAAAGCATATTACTTAAAGTTATTGAACTCAAGTTTTATTCATCATAAAATTCTTACAACTCCTCATCCACGCAAAAAAGTGGGAAATGCAAGTAAAAAAACCTACAACCACTGTATAAGACGAACCCAATTTTTAGAGCCCAAATTTTCTGGAAAAGGGTGCGTCTTATACATGGGGAAATATGGTAGTTTACAGTAACCCATAGACGTCATTGGAGATTCATCTGCCTTCTTCCTAGAACAGACAAGCCTGTAAACCAAGGCTTTGAGGGCTATCTTTCATGCCTTAGCTGGCAGCCCCAATCCTTATGTTTCCCCCAGGGATGTGATACTCTTCTTGGCTGAGCACAGCTCATTGTGGAAAAAATAAGGCTCTTCCTAATTTAAGAAACTTAGACAGTTTTAAAACAATTCCTAGAATTGACTGGTAGACAGATAAGTTATAACTTCATCCAACAAACTGCAATAGTCTATTATTTGAGATAGAAGCTGTAAATGTCAAACTTTATAAACATTACTAAAGTAACTGTAATACAAACATTTTCTGATGAAGTTTA
Organism: Saccopteryx bilineata; assembly: GCF_036850765.1. Lineage (NCBI taxonomy): Eukaryota > Metazoa > Chordata > Mammalia > Chiroptera > Emballonuridae > Saccopteryx > Saccopteryx bilineata. The sequence continues at coordinate 188,282,801 of NC_089490.1, read as the reverse complement.
TGTCTAGTTCCCCACCCTCCCTCATCACCAAATACCTTTGCAAGGTTTCTCTTGTTCATGTTCAATCAGATTTTAGAAACTTTTCAGCCTTCAAGGAACTACTTTGCAAATCAACCTACGAGTTCTATGATGGCATTGATTATTTCTTAAAACAACTCTGCATTAAAAAAAATGGTTGGAAATCTTTTATCAAAATATCCAGTCAACTGGAAACCAGGGAATGTTAGGTTTTGCGATAACTGCAAACAAAGGCAAATTTATACCTACAAAAGCAGGGAAAAGAACAAATTAAATGATGAGACCTCAAGCAATGTACAAGATTTAATTTTAAAATTCTGTGAATGCCTTTGAAGTGACTTGTAGAAAACAATCTTTTAATTAAATTCATTTTTTGTAATTCAATTATATTATGTACCAGAATGGAATGAAATTAAAAAGCCCTGTCATTTTGCAGCATCTATTTGGCAAAACACCAAAATGAAGAGAGAATTTATTTTATGAGCTTTGCCTTATAAAATGAGTGTAGAAAGACAACCTCTAAAGCGAGGCAAAAAGATAGTACCCATAAAAATATTTGAGCTGATACACTTCATGAAAATTAGAATTGAGAATATCTTCCACTTAGTAGAATTTTCTCTGAACTTGTTAAGAAGCTCAGCACCTCTAAATATTTACTCAATATGTTGTATAGTCTACAAACAAAAGCAAATATGTGTCCTTTTTAAGTGTATTTATATAAATAAAACTGAAAATTGAAGGCAATTTTTGAAAAATTAAAAAGATAAGATTATATTGAAACACATTTTTCAGAAAACTATTAGTGAATCAGTACTAGAGAAAGGCAAGGTTTGTGCAATTTTAAATAATATGACAATTTTTTTATATTTGACAATTTAAAAGGATATAAAAGTTGACAATATAGAATATGTTTTATGTTTTGCTTTAATCTACAAGGACATATGTCCTTCTATTTTTTAGATATAATTTTATTTTTGAAAATAACTTATGCCCCAAACTATTTTATATGTCAAACGATGTAAGTAATATAATCAACTGGTTGTTCAATGAATAAATATTTCAAAACTATAATTTTAAGTCATTTTCACGTCCTCTTTCATTTGCAAACATGTTTGACTTGGTGTCTTATTCCACTCAGGCTGCTATAATGAAATATTATAGACTAGGTGGTTTAAACAACAGATATTTATTTTCTTACAGTCTTAGAGCCTAGAGGTCTGTCAGCATGGTCAGGTTCTGGGGTCTGGTGAGAGCTGTCTCCCTGGCTAGCAGACGGTGTGTCCTCATATGGTGGGGAGAGAGACCCCAAGTTCCCTGGTGTTTCTTCTTATAATGTCACTAATCCCATTATGAGGGCCCCACTCTTATCTCATCTAAATGTGATAACCTCTTAACATTATAGGTGAGGACTTCATCTGGATTTAGTGGTGGGGCGGTGAGGACACACAATTTAGTCCATAACACGTGGACAAACATTTTGGGGCACCATACTTATAAATGTTATTATTCGGACTCAAAACATCTTGCCCATTGCCCTTAGACTTCAGATGCATGGCAGTCTTCGCTTGTCTTTGGTTGTCTACATCTAGGTCCCCTGCAACCAAATAAAAATGGACATGTTTCCCTTTAAACTGTTTTCTGTAAACTAGTCTTTCTTTACACTCTTGTCCCTGTCTGTGAAAGGTCTCTACTTGCTTAGCCACTTCTGTGTGCCTCTTGGGGATGTGGTCCCTCATTTGCATCTTGCTAGGGGGCACAGGATTCTGTGAGCCCGCCTTCAAGCATTTTGCCTAGACAGCTCACCCCACCACTGCTACTCTACTGGGCAGATGCCAGGATGAATGCTGGGTTTCTTCACCGTAGGAAGTCAACCACTAGTTCTCTGTGTATAGGGTGCCCTCAAAACACTTTGAGTTTTTTATTTTTCCTCTCCGCTCCTGGCACTTGCCTGGGAAGAGGGCAGTGGGTGCCTGTTCAGGGATTCATCGCCATCTAAGGTGACTAGTCACATCACCTCTTATTTATCCTCCCCAGAAAGTTGACTTGATCTTTTTTTTTTTTTGCTAAAGAACTGGCTCTTAAGTCATTCTATTTTATTTATATAAACATAGTTTAAAATTTGGCTCTCATATTTTTCAAAATGTTTTTGGAACTCTCTATCAAATAGCATCACACTTGCAATCAAACGCCTTGGGTTTCAAGATTATTGTGGCTAACATGAGCTTGAAAACAGCAATAAAAAATTGAATGACTTTATTGTTTACTGTATCTGCCCTTGTCCTGAATAATGAAAGCGAGCGGCTTCACAGGGGACGTCAACAAAAATGCTGGAAGGACAAACCTTAGTCATTACCTCAGAATGTCCTGCCAAAAATGTTGGAATTTTAAGACTGAACAAAATTCTTATAAATTATTCATCAAGTCCACCCTTTTGTCCAGTGTATAGTGAGACCCAGACAAAGTGAACAATTTCCATTTAAGACTACACAGGTTCTGAACAGCAGAGGTAGTAGGACTAGAATGACCTTCACCTCCGTCAAATATGGAATTCTTTTCACCGATTTACAGTTTCCTTCTAGGTATATATCAGTTTCTCTGAATTTGTCTCAAAAGGTAGCCTCAAGAATTGGGCGTGGCCCTTCAAATACATTCAGAATGTGGTAGAATTCTGGTAGGCTGCGGACTTCCAGACACTAGACCTCTCAGTGCGTACTAAGACTGAGGGGAGTGTCTTCTGAGTGTTCTGCATCGTAAGCACGCGTATGTACACTGGCAATGCCGGGACACCCAGTCTCTATGTGCTTAATTTGTGAAGTTGCATTCAAACCCCAGGACATCAGAATGTCACAGAATGAAGTTGCTTTAATAGTTCACATGGCTTAGGAAAAGGGAAATGATTTCTACGGTAAAAAACGAAATCCTTTCCAATTAGTGTATAATCCAAACCTTCACTGCTTTAGGGGGGAAAAACACCATTTTTCTTACAGCATTGAACCAAGTTTCTTTCCAAAGGTTTTCAGTTTCAAGTAGAACTTTTTAGATGCAGATGCTTTCTGAAGCACATTCCTCCCAGCCCTGGGATCCCAGCATTACAAGCAGTCCTGGGAGCCACCTTCACATCTTGGCAAATCTGTGTGAACCACATCAGAATTTTCAGGAAGAATATTCTAAAACCGTTTTTCTAATAAAGGCTGATGCTACACCTCTTTATGAGCAGATTTAACATTCTTCTGAAGTATGAATTTGTTCCTGCGTGACACTTAATTGTTGGTCACAGAAGACAGAATTTTAAGAGGGATTCTTATCCCTGGCTGTTCTCAACTCCTTCTTTCTCTACTTGAGGTCCATAATGTTCTGACAAGTCAGAATATTCTCATCTGAAGAAATGCGGATCCCAGGTGACAGTGAATGTTTATCGTTTTATCTAAAATAGGAGAGTTGCCTCATTTATTCTAGATTAATCACGTACTTCTATGTTTCAGTTCTGCACAGTCGTCAAAAGTTTCTTAAACAATAAGATCTTAAAATGTGTTTAATGCACACAAAGCAGATTCTTCCTTTTCATAAACTTTAAGTTTACAAGAGAAAAAAAATCAACCTGTTAAGGACATTATTACAATTTTAGGGCCTGCACATAGTTATTTAAAAAACATATGGAAATACAGATGAGAAATAATAGAAAATTTAATGCAAATGTAAAATAATTTATACAGTTATTTCCTGTCATGCTTTGTCTTCTGAAATACGTTATTTATAAGGGTGCTTTGCTTTAAAAAACAACAATACGTTGTATATAAACCAGAGAGCATGCATAGCGGCTCTGTTTAGAAAATAGCAAAGTACCATGTAAAAGGCCTCCGTTTAGTTAGCCCACCCACCAACTAGGGGGAGAGCTGAGTGAGAAGGGAGGCCTGAATCCATGAGCTCTTACCACTGTGTCAGACCCGGGGGTTTGTTCTCTAAACAGTGGTAACCGGGTAGGGTCTGAGAGTAATTACTCAACACATTTATTCAGGTAGGTACCCAATTTGAAAATTCAGTCCTTGCTTGAACATAAGATTCCTTGTACTTTGTTCTGTTTTGTTTTTAAAATGTGTGTGTGTGTTTTGCCCCTGATGTAATGGGGTGACCTATATAGCTAGAGAAAGAGTAACGACAACCATCTTTTACTTTGCCCTCTGTTTTCTAACTTTTACAATTTTTGTTTTTGTGTTTCACGCTAACCACAACCTTCTGTGGAAGACGGGGCATGGGGGCCAACTTTGACTCCCAATCTAAATGACTACATCAAGTTCACACAGGTTACTTATGACAGAGGCTGGGGGATGATTCAGGTTTTCTGATTCTCAGGCTCCTGCTTTTTCTGTTAGGTGACACCAGGTCCACAATGGTTTTCTTTGTCATCATTGCTATGAAATTGTATGTATTAGATAAAATCATCATGAGAAGTTGGCCCATTGCCTTGTGGAAATCGGGGTGCTGATAAGCCCTCTAAATTTGATCTCAAGTTCGCCAGGTGTCTATCTCCCTGACACATATCATGTGGGTGTTCAAACTGAACACGTGTGAGACCAAACTCATTGTCTCTCTCCTGGTCATCTGTTTCCTGGGTCTCACTCATGTGAACCGGGCATGCCAGGTTGGCCCTCACCCCACAGAGAGCCCCACGTGGAGGGCACCATGCAGCCCATGGCGGAAGGGGCATATAGTGGACCAGTTACTGCCCGGCCACTGGAGCACTGCCAACCACAGGGACATTATTCCTCGCCCACCACTAGGATGAATCTAGGGTCCTATCTACTCTGCCTCATCTGTGTGGCGTCCCACTCAGTTAACCTTACCTCTCTCAAAAGGCCTTTAGGTGCTTCTTTTCTTCCTTTAAAGTTCCTACCTGCAGTGACCGCCCCTTGACTAGTTCTCCCCTCCCTACTTTATCCCATGCCTTATTCTGTGTACAAAGCCGGAAGTCAGGTAGCCATTTTCATTTCTGTGGCCAAAGCCAACACAGATTTTTGCTCCAGATTCCTACACTTTTCTGAATGAAGCTCCCCACCCCCACTTCTCCCTAGCTAATATTACTCACCACCGATTGCATAACTTAGTGGTATGCATCATTATGTTAAAATAATGTCTATTAGCAACCCAAGCCTTCGCTCCAGACTCATCAATCCCACCTTCTACTCAACATGCCACTTGGACAATTATCAGTCAGGTTCGGTAGGAGAAACAGACCTTGTAGGAGACATACATTTAAAAATACATTGCAAAAAATTGGTTTATGTGAGCGTGGGGACTGGCTAGGATAATCTTCCTTATTAAAGTCAATTCTTATGTGCTTGACTCAGCTCTGCAAAATACCTTCACAACAACACTTTTAATGTTTGATTGGATAACTGGGGTCCACTAGCTAAGCTGATACATCAAATGACCATTACAAATGTCTAATGGACACAACTCAAAATGAACTTGTCCTTGCTGAACACCTGTCATCTCCTCTCAGCTATCTTCACAAAGTGGCTTATATACCATTTCTAAACAATGATGCATTGTGGAGATGTGACAAGACAAAAGTAAACGGGATTTGGGCTAAAGGAAGTAAACTGTGGGAAAGTGACTAGGAAATATATAGGGGAATTGTTATTATTTTAAGTTTTAATTTATTGTGTTGACATGGTTTCAAGTGTCCCACTCGATATAATACCCTCTACACATTGCATTGTGCCCCCACCTCCACTCCATACCCCATGCAAGGATTATTTTGTAGGATCATTATGTAAATTCATCTTGGCATCAACTTCCTGCCTTCAGTGATAAGAACGTTCTCCTCCTTCTGGTACAAGGGGGAATCTTTGTCACACACACACACAAATGTATGTCCTGCTTTTAGGCAACAGGGAAGGTCAGAGTTGATCTTTCCCAAGTGTCTGCAGCTCAGAATAATCAGTACATCAAAGTGGCATAATTTGGGGTGTCATGTTTACTTTGGAGTTATTCCACCTGGGAGGTTAAGGGTCTTTATTCATCAAGTTCCCAGAAAAGCATTAATTCTCTGGTACCCCCTTTCTGCCATGTGCACAGAGCAGACTGCCTCTGTTCTCCAAAGTCCTCCCAAAGAGATCATTACCAGCTGAAAAAAGTCAAGCCTGTTCTCGTGGGAACAGTAAGGCCTGAAGACACATGCTGCTAGGTTTGTCCACCAAGAGCTAGGAGACAAACCCTTACCTGTCCAACCAGTACAGTTAAGGCTATAGAAACTTGATGCTCTTATTGTAACACCATCTTCAGTTCTTGTTGCAGGATCCTTCTTATTTGTCACCCTGGTTGAGGTGTAAGGGTGGGGGAGGTTGGCAGGGGAGATAAGGGGGTGTCCTTTGGAGCTCCAGCAGGGAAGGTTTTTTTCTGCAAAACCAGAAGGAGGATCCTGAGTCAGGATCCACTAGAACAGATGGAGTGTTATTTTCTGGGACACTCTGAGTTGATGTTTTGGTTATTTAGAGCTAGCATACTGATTGGTCAGTGTCCCTGCCAGGCATGTGATTCAGTGTCTTGAATATTAACCCTTACAAGGGGCCTACTCATTAAGCCAGAGCTGAAATCTCAAAAGATTGCCAACGCAATGAAGCGTCCCTGGAGCAGACGTGGGGGTATGGGAAGCATCCAGAGGCATCAAAGAGGAGGGAGTAATGGGTTAAGGGGATGAGTGGGTGGGTGGTCTGAGTAAATGCCTAAAATGAGGATTGTTCCTTTTGGATGCTTTCATGTCTTTCTGCAGCCTGATGTGTTGATAAATCAGGTAGTTTCAGGGGCCTTGAAAAGCATACATAAGAAAGATATCTTACAGACAAGACTGACTTATCATTTAAGTCTTTTTGATATTTCAATCTACTGGAGAGTCAAGGACACACAGAATCTACAAAGATAAAACTTCCTTAGTGACAGGATGCAGACTCCATCTACAACAGGTCAGCAAAGAGTTGTGGATACTGTCCTTTTGTCTGATCCACCAAAAAGCATTTCTTTGCCACTTTAAGAGAGGGTTCAGAGCACGGTCACCCTAATTTCTACCAGAATGTCTTTAGGCCTGATGTCGTTTCTCCTCTAAGTCCTCATTTTTCTTAGGTGCCCGGTAGAAAGCATGGACTAATTTGGCTGACTAATAATGATGACAGTTGATGTTAAGGTAACAGAATATGGAGAAAAGCAGTGAATAAGAGGCAACTGAGTAATGAAAAACAGATCACGTGAGTCCCCCCAAAGAGAGCTGTCCCGGAAGGGTAGGAGTCAGAATGAGGAAGCCCTAGGTGGAATAATGAAGTCCAGGATAAGGGGCTGTCACAAGGCATTCCTCCTTGCTCCAGATAAGTTGAAACAGCTTCTAATGGAATAAAACATCACTTTGAATTCTCATCAAAGTCGGGAAACCACTGTCTCGGGATTAGTGTTCCAAAGGTAGCCTGAATCGATGTGGCTTCCCAGAGACGGCCGTGTCTAAAACTGAAAGATGGCTTTTGCAGCTGTTCTCACAAAAGGTTTCAGCACTATGAGGCTAGAATACAGGAAAGCTAAAGCTGAAACACGGAATATATATTTTCCTTAGAATAAAAGGAAATGACTACAAGCCTGGTAATAAATGTGGCAGCTTACTAAAAAGGCAGGGTTAAAGAATAAGGAAAACTCATGTTAGAGCTTAAATTAAAAGCAGGTGCCAGGCTTATATCACAGAGACTTAGAATGTCAGAACTGGAGCAGACCCAGGGGTAACTCATCCAGTTCCCATGTTTGATGTGTCAAGAAAGCCAGGTCACAGAAACGAAGGGACTTGCTCAATGCCACACACAGTTAGGGTCAGATTTAGCTCCCAATTCAAACATCAGTTTTCTTTTCAGAAATCTTAATGCCTCTGGCACAAAATTAACAAAAAAAACCTTTACTCCATTTTATATGATTTATTATCAATTTAAATGCTAGATAATCACATCTATCTGAGCATATTCTCTACTACCACCTCCGTTTGAGCCTCACGTTTGTCCATATTTTCATCAGGATTGTCACACTTTCCTAGTATCTTAGGTGGCTTAAAACCACGACTTTTTCTTTCCCCCATTCATTTGATTCTTTCCTTTACTCCCTACAACCAAAGTACCAATATTAGCTCTCACTGTCTGATTCTACTTGATTGCATCGGTGATTTTTTACCTGTATTGTTCTGCTTCCCATATCTTTTTCCTAATATCAAATTTAAACATTGAGAAAGTCATCAGATCATTTTCTGTTTTCAAAAATCTTCCCTATATTTTTATGCACAGAAGAAAAAGCATAACCTCTAACTAAAAAGCATCTCCATCTTGTAATCACGTCCTCCCTTATCCAATTAACAGCTGACATCACTAACTGATAGGAGGCTCCAGCACCTTCTGGCTCCTACTGGTTCAGATATAAACTACACGACACTTTCCACACACAAACATACACGCATGACACATACCCTCACCCAACGGGACTGCTAGTCTACTTTTCTCGATCTATCCGAATCCTACCTCTTCTTCAAAGCCCTGCAAAAAACACAAAGTGAGGAGGCATCTCTGGGTATTTTAGCTTGTCTGTATTTTCCATTCATCTGAATCCCTGAGCATATATTATATTACTTTTCTAGTTTCTTAACTGTTCTCTATGGGTGTCTTACAAAACACTGTGCCACATCTCTACAGCATATAGTGTAATTGAGACATTGTGTGTCTTTTACAATAATCACAGTACTTAATGCTCCATAAAAGTTCACCAAAGAAAGAATAAATGAATGCTGCAGCATAATGCCTGAAGAAGTGGCCGTGTGTTTGAAGTCTTTAAATTTATTTAATGAATATAGAATCAATATTCTAAACAGCATGTTACTTCCATGCTGTGGCAAAAAAGCACATCCTCTGAGAGTGTACCTGCAAAAATGTACACTCATCTAGAGTTTCAATTGCCATTTGTTTGAGGAACTCATTGTTTCCATATGGAGCAAAAAGGAAACTAAATAATATCTAATAACCATGCTCCTTAGCCAATGACCATTCAAATAATCCAATCAGTTGGTCATTCAATCAACAAATATTATTTGAGTATGTACTATGTGCCAGGCATTTTCTGGGAACAGTAAAAATTTCTTTTTTTTTTTTAAATCTTTTTTTAAGAAGGAGGAACTGCTGAAATAGTTCATACGCAGTTGTCCCTAAGACAGCAGTCTTTATAGTGGAAACAACCACAGGTAAATATTTGCTGTCTGTATATAGATTAAAGGAGGAATATGGCAAATGCTGAAAAGCCATGATAATGGCATATAATTCTAGTCTTTGAGCTGATTTTAAGTTAACTGTTTCAGTATAAAGTTGTCCATTGATTTGCAAAAGCAATTTGCCATTTAGTGGAAGTTTCCCAGAGCCATTGTTGTTGATCCTTTGAAAAAAGGAACAACAATAACTTTGAGGCTCAAAACCTATAAGCTGTAAGGGTCGCCTATGCCCCTTGATAATCAAGGAGGCGACAAAATCAAACTATGGAAGTGTATTCCATGAAAAATTTCTTACCCTTATTATCTCTCTTTCTAAGAGAGAGACACTTCTTCCCCTGGCCAGTGGTTCATGTGGTAGTCATTCTTCACTTGTACAAGGTAGAAATAGACTTCTCTTCTCTTCTCTTCTCTGGCTCAGGCATGGTGGTGTCCTTCAGGGCCCTGGCTCCCTAAAGAATTAAAGTTGAACTGTTTGAGTCTACTGGACTCACTTTACTTCATCTCTAAGGTGTTCCCTTGGTACTGTGCTTATGTGAAGTCCCATTGTCCTTGTTGCTGCCCACGGGAACTGTCTGACTAATTTTTCAGCTTTTTATGGATATACCTACTCAGTTTCCCTCTGATCTGAGTCATCAAGTTCCATTAGCACATTTGGTAAGGTATTTCCCCTCTTCAGATTCCGTCCTGATTTCCTTCTTAATTTTATCAGAAAATCTTTACCCTTAAGGCTTAGTTCTAACAGGCATTTAATCTTGGCTTTAGAGTGTTATGCTAGTAATAATAATACCAGTAACAATGACTAGCATTAATTTAGCAACTACGGTGTGTTAGACTCTGTGATAACATGTTATGATTATTATTATTTCATTTAATCCTCACAACTCCTGAAGTAGACATTACTATTATCTCCATTTTACAAACAAGAAAATTTATGTGCATAGGGCAACAGTGTCTGTTTATTATATCAGGTTTTTTTAATCCCTCTAGTAGCGTCTAACAGCTCAAACCACCAAATGCCAAATTTAATGATTCTTTCTCACTCACCACCACGACTAGATAGACTTCTCCTTCACAAATGCAATTTCAAATTAAAAACAGATTTTTTTTTTCTGAGGAAGTCTCATTATTGTCTTCCCCATAAATGTAATAGACTTAAACTCACACACACTGTAGAAAATCTACTTTCACTATGACCAGGAGTATTTTGAATATGTTTAACTCTGACATTTAATGAGCTAAGGAGAATATAAAATCATTTTTCTAACATTAACATTTCATTAAAAGTCCAGCTTAAATCAATGTTACTGAAATTATTTTTGCTAGGTTATTGTTTTAAGAGCATGTCAATTACCTCTAACTCCTATAAAAATGAATAATTCATCAGGTACAGAGTACACTAAAGTGGACATGCCTCCTTCCATCCACCCCCCCACCCACCCTCCATATAGAGTCTTTAGGAACTCATAAATGGGCAACTGTAATAGTAGAAGAAGTTTTGAGTGATGAGAAGAAATTACACATTTAAAATTAAACTGGAAATCAGATTCCCATCTCTCTGATTTTGGCCATTTTCTCTCTGTGCTTTCTAGCTCCCCTAATTGTGAAACGAGTGTATGTAGTAAGGCAGAGCTGCAGACTCCTACATGCAAGCTGTCCTTCTGAATGCCAAACAGAACCAGAGGAGAGATTCAAATGAAAGAGTTGTGAGCAGGCTGCCTGAACTTGCCCCTCCCTAACGTAGACTTTGTTCTAAAGGATCAAGGGGCTCAAACATAGATTTTCCCAGTGTGTCATGCTAGGAGATAATGCATGTGGCGTCCTCAGAACAGCAAACAAACGAATGAATGAACACCAGTAATGACGTATGCTTTTGGCTGGCATAGCTTCATCCATAAATCATTAAGAAATTCAACGTAGAGATGGGTAACAGCTCAAAGATTTGATAATTGGTGTCCTGGCCCTCTCGTTCCATCTTTCAGAACAGACACAGAAGGCCCTAGAGAAGTTATATTGCTAGACATGACTGATGAGTGCTGATATTTTGAATATTTTTTTTCTAGGCATTGAAAGGAGGTGATGATGTTGCTATGATTTTCCCAGATGCTGAGAGGTTGCACATTCAATTGCAGTAATATTATTCCCTTGGTGAATTTCCTTTTAGATTATAGTTCAGAAATTAATTAAAACTACACACTCTCCTTCACAAACTCTGGCATTTTATAGCTGCAGCCACTGTCTCCATCCATCTCTTTTGTTTAGAGTCACTTAACAAGGATATGTTCTCCTTTCTCTTGCCTTTTTTGCACTTGTGCTGAAAGCTTAACCAACTCCATTCAGAACTAAAGAAAGGAACAATGTGGTTTTGTACTTCATAACAGCGACTGCTCTATTTGTAAGGAATAGCTTTCTACGACTTTTAGGAGAAGCATCCCCCTCGAGCCCCATCTCTTCTAGTGATCGCTTTCACAAGGTTCATCTCTATGTGTCAGTTGCCCCTCCATAAGGAAGAGAATGAAGGCTATCGTCCTCGTTGAAAAGGAAAAAAAAATTGTCCTTGTTTCTAGAGAAAGAAGTAGGAACTGAGCAGTGGTAAGATAATGTATTCAGGCACATTGCCCAGCCCTTTCTGCATGCCTTTCATAAAAGGAACCAAGTCAAGGAAAAAAAGGAAGTTCTAGTCCAAGACCCTCTGAGGTCTGGATTACAATGAGTCACAAAGGTGGTGATTTAATACCGGTTTGCCACTCACAGAGAACACAGGCCCCCCCAGCTCCTGTCCCTGTGTTAGTGCCAGCCTAATTCACTGCCTTAAAAGGACCAACTTAATTTTTGTAACTTTATGTGAGATGAAGGAGTTACTTGGTGTATCACTCACAGCCAGTCCTGCAATGGCCTCAGCCCTGACTGAATGTGCGGCCCAGGAAACGGAGACAATCAGAACAACTCTCCCCCATGAAGATCCTTCACTCCATATAGTCTCAGGGAGAAGTGTGGATTTACATTGTATTCAGTCATTGAAATCAAACGCTTTCTGTTCCATTATTCAGCTGGTTAAGTCTCCAGGCTGGACAAAGGTCTTCTACATGTGAAGCATTGATTCTGAATCATAGTTGTTAACTCCTTAAACATATGAAATTAATGCATTGTATTTAACAACTATAATTCAGTAGAATAGAAACCTTCAGTATGGGTGGGGCTGTTCTTAAGAATAAATATAATGAAATGATAAACAAGATGGGGGGACTCATTACTTTGAGTTGTTTGCTTTAAAAGATACCTTTTGTTTAAAATTGCACTGTGTACTTATATGAGGATGGAGTGATATAACACAGGAACTTTATATAAATTTTATTAAAGAACAAGTAACTGCCTATATGTAAGCCATCCACATAATTTATTCAGAAATATGTATTGAATTAGTTGTATCTAACTTCAAACGTAGCATTTTAAAAATACTTCTGAAGTTCAGATTTCTTTCGTCTAGTTTTCAAAGATACGCCACTGTGGAACTCAACTGTCATTAATAACATTTACCTTAAAGAAACCAAGAAATATTAAAGAGACTTCTTTAAGAAGAAGGAAATAGAATATGAATAATAAAATGGTAATGACTACATATTTATCAACAATTACTTTAAATGTAAATAAATTAAATTCTCTAATTAAAAGGCACAGAGTGGCCAGATGGATAAGAAAACAAGACCCTTACATATACTGTCTATAGGAGACTCATTTCAGATTGAAAGACATGGACAGACAGAAAGAAAAGGGTTGAAAAAGATATTTCGGCCCTGGCTGGTTGACTCAGTGGTAGAGTTGTCAACCTGCATGTGGAAGTCTCAGGTCTGATTCCCAGTCAGGGCACACATGAGAAGTGCCCATCTGCTTCTTTAATTCTCCTCCTCCTTTCCCTTCTCTCTTTCTCTTCCCCTCCTACAGCCATGGCTCGATTGATTTGAGCACATTGACCCTGGGGTGCTGAGGATGGCTCCATGGAGCCTCTGCCTTAGGTGCTAAAATCAGTTGTGAGCATGACCCCAGATGAGCAGAGCATCGGCCCCCAGATGGGAGTCACTAGGTGGATCCTGGTCAGGGTAACATGTTGGAGTCTGTCTTTCTATCTCCCTTCTTCTCACTTAAATTAAAAAAAAAGAAAAAGAAAAGAAAAATGATATTTCATGAAGATAAAAACAACAAAGTAAAGCTGGGGTAGTAGTATTTATACCACACAAAATAGACTTTAAAACAAAGAGTATAACAAGAGACAAAGAAGGATTCAGTGATTCCACTCCTGAGTATTTGTACGAAGAAACCCAAAACACTAATTCAAAAAGACATATGTATTCATATGTTCATTGCAGCATTATTTACAATAGCCAAGTTATGGAAACAACCTAACTGTCCATCAGTAGATAAATGGATAAAGAAGTGGTACATATATATAATGGGACATGACTCAGCCACAAACAAGAATGAAAGCTTGCCATCTGCAACGACATGAGTTGACCTAGCAGGTACTGTGCTGAGTGCAGTAAGACAGACAAAGAAAGACAAATGCAATACGGTTTCACTTATATGTGGAATCTATATGCGTAAAAACAGTGAAAGGATTGAGAGTACAAATCGGTAATTATAGAATAGTCACAGGGATGTAAAGTACATCATAAGGAATACTATATCGTAATAACTACATTTGGTGTCAGATGGGTTCTAGATTTATTGGGGTGATCACTTTGTAAGATATACAAGTGTCTAATCACTATGCTGTATACCTGAACTAATATAATATTGTATGTCAACCGTAATTAGAAAATAAAAAATTACTAAAAAAAAAAATGAAACCAGTGGTGTTCATAACTTAAGTGTGAAACCCCCAACAGAGACAAGGCAAGCCAGCAAGGACGTATGTACTATGCTGGTTCAGAGCACTAATGGTGGAGTCAGACAGGCTTGGCTTCAGGTCCTGTTCTGCCAACTGACTTAATGTTGAAGGATCCCTGGGCAAAGTGACTTGTTGAAGCCCTGACATTTCTCACCTGTAAAAAGACTAACACAGTACTCGCTCTCAGGTTGTTGTAAGGATTAGAGTATTTAGCAGAGTGGCTAGCACACAGTGAGCACTCAGTCCATCTTCACTCATTTAATTAGCAATAATATGCTTCTCAATCTCCCAAACAGCAATTTAGATTAGTGAAGAAGAAAAAGTGTCTCAAGAAAAAAATAAAAAGAAGTTAAGAATCTCCTTTGAGATACTCTCATAGCGCACTGACGGTTTTAAAATAAAAATTGTAGCTTGTTTGTGTGGTTCCACACAGGATGTCCCAGTAAAAAAAAGGAAAGGGAAGAAAATGTGGAAGAAGGAAATTATCTATGACCAGCAAAACATCTCTTGGGAGAACTTAACAAGATAGTAAGGAAAAGATGCAGAGTACAGAAATGAGCAGTCTGGAAGTCATGCCTGAGACAGACTCATCATACGTAGTGGTGACAAACACTGACTAACAGCAAGAGGAGGAGTCCAAAGAAGTAATGAACCTTCCAGTCATGACCGATGACAATGTTACACCAGAAAGCTTGTAAGACAACAAATGAAGACATGTAAATCACAGCTAGACCTGAACACAATAATACAGAAAGTACTCTATGCTATAAACCCAAAAGTATGTTAGTGCTTTAAATAAATGCCAAAACTACTCGGCCTCTACTTACCTGCTCAACTGCTAATACCTTTCATTTGGATTGTTGCTTCAAATAAAGTATCTACTATGCCATGCTACCTTAGACTTTGGCAAAGAATAAAAACACAATTATTAGTGCTGTAATTTCAAAGCAAGTTTCTGAATTTGGTGTCAAGTGGTACAGTTTGTTTTGCTTAGGAAAAAAAATCCTTTCTTTGTAGAAAGAATAAAAATTTTAAAAGATATTTGGTTACAATTTCTTAAGGTAGAAACATGCAGTTCCTCTTTTAACACATTCGCCCTCTACTCTACAGTGCTGGGCTTAGAAACGAGGGGAGGTAAAGCATACTCTGTTCTCAGCCCCCTAGCATTTGAGTCCAATTAACAGGTGGACAAGAAATTTATTTTTCTTAATAGAGTTATATGTCTGGAATTTATTTAGTGGTTTTCTTTTTTGGCGGGGGGGGGGGGGGGTTGGGGGAGACTAGAAACAGGATTGCAAATAGGGTGGGAAAATAAGCCAGAAAAACCAAGATCATTTCCAGTTGAATTATGACCTTCAGTGGGTTCCGGAGAATGGAATTTCCATAATTTACAATCCTCCTACTGGTGATTTCTGGAGCCTTTCGGTCGAGGTTAACCTCCTCTTTTGAATCTAGCCTATTTCCTGGCCTGTTAGCCTTTACTCTCCATTCCCCATTTTACTAATGAATTGCTTTCTGTGCAATCAGCTTCCTAAAAGGAATTGAGGAGGCTTGGTATAACTGCTGGAGGAATGGAATCGTTAAGGGGAACAAAGAGGCAAAGGGTTGTGCAGCGAAAAGAAGAGCAAGCTGTACCCCAATAGTAGCCCACACAGAATCAGGACAGCCGAGCTGAAAGGTAAGGGCCCACGTCCCCAGCCGTCACTGAAAACGTGTCCTCGCGTCCTGAGATAAGTAAGAGTAAATCACTGACACCAACTCTGAAAGAGTAACTGCTTAGAGAAAACAGACCACAGGAAGTCTGGCAGAGACAAGAGGAGACAGTGACAATCCATAGTTGTCACTCCAAACAAAAGGAAGAGGAAAAAAATCTGCTAAAAGGAAAACAGAAAGGATTCGAATGAGAAGTGAACAAGTGGAAATGTGTGTCCCTTCTGAAAAAGCCCTCCCTTCAGAGGTTTCTGGATGTAATATTAGTTCCAGACCAGGGCAGGAAATAACCAAATGTCACCCGAATCATCTGGAAGTGAAGGTAACCTCCTAGCATGTGATTTACTTTCAAGAAAACAATTTACTCTCAGATTCTGCCTGGAAAATTCACTTCAAAAAATGGGAGAAGGAGTCAAAAAATATATATCCACAGAGCACCTTAACTGTCTGGGCCCTGCAGAATCAGGGCCAATTACAGGTAGAAGGAGCAAGAGCTGAACGTTTTCTGTCAGTTTAGAGCTGCTGCCAGTAAAAGGTGGAGGAGCAGCTCTCCAGAGGCGCCGGGCTCTGCTGGGCCGCGTAGAGCCGCTTCCCCTTGACTTTGGTGGGGCCCGCCCCTCCCAGGCACATCTGGCAGGCACTGTCTGGCACTGGGCTTCTTGGAGCAGCCCAGCAGGCCTGTCTGCAGCCTCCAACGAGGGACAAGGCGGCTTTTCTTAACTGTCCATTCTCTTGGCTTCCGAGCTCTTACACTGTGTCTGCAACATCATTCTCTGTGAAGTGGAAGATGTGCAGACAGGATGACACGTCCCAACACAGGTCTGGTGTCCCAGACCTGCTCTGATGGCATGTTATTTCCGCACAATGAGAACACATGGGCCTTTGTGCAATGTGCATCTGGAAAACTTCCCAGATCATGCATCTGCCCTCTGATTTACACCTTGCAGAATCAGGCTGACCGGCAGGAAAGCCCGAATCTCTAAGCGGTGGGTGGGCTGCGCACCCTCCCCCAACCCCTGCCTCCTTCCTATTCTCAGAAACAATCGTGGGTGTTCCCACCTCCCCAAAACTCCCTCCTCTGAAAACGAAGGGGGGAAAAGCTGCTTCCTGGCTGAATAAAGCTGAAACACCTGTGTTCCAGAAACACACAGATGGAGTCAGGCGCACACTGCTGCAAACCCATCTGCCCAGCCGCCTGGCGGTTTGGGGTGGCGGACAATTAGGGTGGGAAACCCACGCCTTAGGACAAACTTCCTTTGGTCTTCATTATCCCCATTCCCTTGCAATTCTTCTTCTTGCATTTCTCTCTCCCACATAGCACTCTTTCTGCTTTTAAAAAGGCCAAAAGGCAGTTACATTTCAAGTGGTATCTTCCCTCCATAGTTAACTCATGCCGCCTTTTTGAGCTGAGCTGGGAGGACAACTGGAAAGCAAAATAGTACAATACTCACAAAAAGAAGTTTGTCCTTTCTGCCACAGCTATGACTCTTTAGCTCACGTGAAATGTGTGCTGAGCTTTCTTCATGATGGAACTATGTATTTATTGAGCACGAACATGCCTGGTATTGTGCTAAGTGCTGGAGGTATGGCCCCTGGCAAGGCGGCCTCATCAGGCCACTCATGGATAAACGCAGTAAATACCATGTACTGTATGAACAATGTCACGTTTAATAGACTGAACAGTGTCACCATGTTTTTCTGTTGCTTTTATTTACAACCTAGTTTCTTTTTCTCTGATAGAGGGCAACGTCCTTGGAGAACACAGAGGAGTCCATATTGCCTAGTACAGCATCTCACATGGTACAGGCAGCTAATAACAGTTCTGGGAGAATAAGATGCTTAAAACTGGCATTCCAAATCAGCGAGCCTTTTAAATTCTGAGGATTATGCAAATGAATATGGCGATTAAAAATAAAAAAGGCTGGGGTGTGGGGAACGGATAGGTGTGGGGAAGAGATGGAGGTTATCAGGGCCTAAAACAAACCAGGTTTTGGACAATAATTTTTGTGGGTTTTTTAAAACACTTTTTATTTTGAGATAATATTAGATGACAGAAGAGATACAGAGGCAGTAAGTATAGAGAGTTCCTCTAGTCTAGACCCTCCACATAGCTTCCCCTAATGTGAACATCGTACATAACACGGTCCCCTTATCCAAATCAGGAAATTAACATTGGCGGAATGCTGTGAATTCCATGACAGTTTATTCAGATGTCACCCGTTTTTCCACGAACCCCCTCTTCCTGTTCCAGGATTTAATCCAGGCTATCCCAGTGCATTTCGGTTTTGTTTAGTTTTAAATGAGGTATTTATCTGTGCTCAGTAGGTGTTCTATTGTTATGATTCCGCCATCTGGGGGAGGAAGCCTGGCCCCTGGGGTCCTGTGAAATGCAGACAAGGAGATAGGAAACAGGACAAGGTAGAAAGATAGGGAAAGGGCCTATGACTCTATTTCCTAACCTACCTGCAGGGAGAACAGATGGACTTGGAAAAGTGGGTCCCTGACCCTGCCTATCTTCTCAACCCTGGGAAAAATGAAAGGTCAAGTACTCTCTTTTGATAACCTTGTTAATCTCTAGGGGCCCAAGAGCCAATTAGTGTTGATGTGGGCCTGCATTCCCTTTCCATTTTGGGGATGGGAAAACCCAAGCCCTGCCTCCTGATGGTCTTGTTTAGGATCTCAGCGGCCTGTCAAATATGTAACAAGGCTCAGGCTTAAGTCCGGGGAGTCAAGAGCAGCTCTGACGTCTTAGTTGCTAACCCTAATCCTCATTACACGCAAGGGCACTGATTTGCAGGGATCTGAGGCCAACGCTTTTACAAGGAAGTTTGGAGCAGAAACTGAAAATGGAGTCCTTGAGTACATTTGGGTGGGGGGTGGGGGAGGGGGTGAAGGCGGGGTCCCTATTGCTGTAGTAATGAACTCCGGCTGGCACCGAGCTTAGTCTAGCAATTTTCAGTTGGTTTGAGCCGCAATCCCCCGGCGGCTAAGTCACGTGGGAGCCTCCTACCTGCGGCGTTTGAGAGCCAGTGACTGGGACTGCCCAGGTATGCTGTGGACTGGAAGTAGGAAGGACTGGGGAGGCACATTCTGAAATGGGAAAGGCTGCCCTGCCTTTAGGACCCAGGAACCCGAGCCACGGACCTCAGGGGGGTTCACTCCGTCATTGTGCACACTCGTGGGGTCGCCAGCAGCAAACGTCAACAGCAGGGATTACACTAACCGTCAAGAATCATCCATCTTCCTCAGAATCACAAACGGGTCTGCTTGCCTCCCTCCTCCCTCCTCCATCCACTCCCGTTCTTTACGGTGAGAGAATCAACATGGAGCGAAACCTGTTCATTTCTCTCCACCAGCAACGCTGCTGTCGGGGGTGGGGTGTGTGTGTGTGGGGGGAGGACGCTCACTGGATCAAAGAGGCCTCTCTTGCAGGGCCCTGTGTGGCAAAGAAGCATTACTACAGCCTCTACCCACCCCCCAACATTAGACATTCTTTTATAGTTTCAAATGAACATTAAAGAACAATGACACAGTGATTCACAGCTTCGATACACACACACAAAAAGCAGGGACACCTCCACAATGAAACTCTATAAAAATGCCCAAACTGGCACGTTTTAAATGACTCTTTAGTAACAGAGGGGAGGGGGAAAAAAGCCTATGAGGTAAATCCTTCACCGGGGAACTCACCAGGGAGACTGGTTAAAATAAATTGCACTGCTCTGATTTTCCTAGCAGCTTCCATGCTATTCTTTGAAACTGAGTGCGAACCCCTTGGCCTAATCCCAAGAGCCGATCTATAGTAAATAGTGCACACTTAATGCCTAAGTTCCTTTTTAGCACCATTCAGACAGTGACTTCAGCCGCAGAGCTTAGTCATAGCAGACATTTTTGTGGTGAAAGCACTAAACCCACATGCAGCTCTCTTTCTGTGGCCACTGGGGGTCACGCTCCCTTCCCATTAGCTGAATAAATCATAAAGTCGGCTCGGACCACCCAAGGAGCGGGACCAGAGCGCCACAGGCGATGCCTGCAGCCGCTTTTTTCTTTTCAGAATCTACAGGGGGGGGGGGGAGTGGAGCAGAAAAAGAAAAACAAGAAGAAACACTGCACAACAGACCCGCTGTAGGAAATTATTTGATTTTTTTAAATGTGATCTCTTTGAGAGTAACCTGGAAACTTGTTTATTTGTTTGTTTACTGGTGAAAACCAGGAGACTTGGTTTAAGGAAGAAAAGGAGTAGAAAAATAAAGCCACGCGCATGCCTTTTGTCATACGCTGAAGTATGCTGGACCAAAAAATAATAATAATTTTTTTTTCTTTTCCCCCTCTGTGGATTTTAAATTAAGGAAGGCCACCCTGTGTGGCCAGAATCTTCAGGTGGTTCCGATAAGACATAATGCAGACACAACCCAGATGGGGGTGGGGGTGGGGGCGCTGTGCATCCGGCTGGAGGACACGGCCAATAGGGATTTAACCAGGAAGCAAACGTGTTGTCTGAATGTGCCCTGTGTCAAATGATTCACTCCTCCAGGAGAAGATGGTCTGTGAGCAAGGCCTGCGAAGTCACGTTCCCATCAATCAGTAAATAAGATAAGAAACAGAAATTTAAACACGACTATTAGCCAGCAACCACTGCAATCCCATCAAGGAACCCGAGCTCATTAGGTTAAGCGGTCTTTCTGCGGGAGGAGGAGGAAGGTTGGCGGGGAGGAGGGACTGGGGGCTTTTGACTTCATGTTTTCAAGTATGCTGAACTTTAAATAACTCTGCCTCAGCCTAATAGGCCACTGAAATTGGAACCATTTTTCTCCCCAAAGCAATCATCCCTACCCCTACATAGAGTTTGGCAAAAGGGGAGGTGTATTCCAGGTGGGTTCTAATGATTTCCCAAAGACCCTGGGACAGGTGGGGTGTAGGATCCTGAGAGAATGTGAAGCTAACTGACTGTCTGTCACCCATGTCTCCATGAACAGCTCCCCTGCTGTCTGACAAGTATGTGATTTTGAGACTTGTTTGTAAGTTTTCATTTGTCATTGAGGAGAATGCAGTTCTTAAAGTAATAGACCAATGGTAGTCAACCTGGTCCCTACTGCCCACTAGTGGGCGTTCCAGCTTTCATGGTAGCGGAGCAACCAAAGTATAAATAAAAAGATAGATTTAACTATAGTAAGTTGTTTTATAAAGATGTATCCTGCCAAACGAAAATCTGACATAAAGTATGTGGTAAGTAATTATTATTATATGCTTTAACTTGCTGTAACTCTGCTTTATAAATTTTATAAAGTAAAGTTACTTCCCTACTTTATAAAGCACAATTACTGTGGAACCGGTGGGCACTTAGAAAATTTTACTACTAACAGAGATACAAAAGTGTGCGGTAGGTATAAAAAGGTTGACTACCCCTGAAATAGACTATATTAAATCTTTGCTGAAAAGTCAGGATAATATAGGCAATTTCTCCATGACTGTCCACACAAAACTGCCTAAAATCTCTCCCAAATCCTTATCTTCAGTAGCCTTCTCACAACTCGAGAGAGACCAGCTGGTCGGTCTACACTGGGACACATTATGTGGCCATTTTGTGACTTGTGCCCACCAGAGAAGAGGGGAAGATCGCTTATATACCATTTATGACTTAATGTGTGAATCGCAGGGTCATAGTGAAGCAATTCTGACTGTCAACAGTCCATGTCCCAGCAATCACACCATGAAGATAAGTAAAACCACCTACTGATAACACTAAGTCCATTAAAATTGTGGTCATTAAAACCTTTATTTGCTAGTGCAGTTACATATCACTTGCTTTATGTAATAGCAAGCTCCTCCCATGGTGCGCCAAGGGCACTGTAAACAACATCCTTTGCTCACAGACTTTCACTCATCCCTGCGGAACAACTTTCATTACTTTTTTATGCACGCATTTTTCCACGTCATTGAGAAATAAAATAGTCTTAAGCCTCCTTCCTGAGTCAAAGGGCTTCAAAGAATTTGGCCAACTGTTGCATGATGTCTAGCTGCTTTTCTGTGACCTACCCAACAGGGCCATGTCTCTCTAATCACAAGGGACTCAACACAGACAAAGTGGCTTGGTTATGCATGGGAGTGTGGGGGTGTCTCTGCATTGCAGGAGAGGGTAAACAATTCCAAAGAAAATAGTCCAGAAGACTAGAAACTCAACTGAAAACCGATGCAATTTAAGACAAAATTTAGAAACTCGCTTCCTTTATTAATAGACACCAGTTCCTTGGAAGATCCGCTCTGATGCTATGTAAAGTGCAGCTTTCTCTCGTTCAGTTACCTTCAGCCAGAATTGGTTTTCTTTTGGGTTGCCAAAGCTGTGTGTGTGCATGTACTGAGGGTCTTGTGTGTAAACTATATCATGTGGATGCATATGGATTGGACGTTTTTACCCCTAAAGGTTGTGAGGTAAAAAAAAAAAATGAGAAGCTGGAACGTTGAGTCATGGCAAGAAGATGGTGGGTCGGAAGTGGAGTACTTTATGATTCTGTGTCTGTGAGGAGTGGACCCCCCAAGAGTGGGGAATCTGTCTTCCTGCCCCTTTTCCTTTTCCTTCTCGATACTGGAGGCCTATTGCTTCTCAGTAGCCCCACGCCCTCTACCCAAGTTTCTGATTCTTGCCAGCATCTCCTTGGGCTCTGGACACTCACTATTTGAATACAGGACCTTTGGGCCAAATCCTATTGGTAGCATCCAATGCCCTCCTCATCATCTCCCTGTTTCCACACTCCTCCCAGATGTTCCTCATTCCAGCCTCCTTCTGTAATAAAACATCAGGAAACCTTGGAGTCGATGCATGCCTCTGAAGTGCTCTAAGACTATTATTACTATCTAAACATACCTTTACTACTGGAGCTGGGGGGTCATTTTATCCTCTCTGCTTTTTGTTTTATTAGTACATCTAAAACCTTAAAAGAAAGGGATGTTGAAGAAACTGTCACCTATGTTCTGTTTCAGAAAGGGCTGGGGAGGAAGGGAGAGAGAGAGGGGTGATCTGTGGATAGGGTGGCAGTCAGAACACGTGGTCCCTACTCTCAAGGAGAATAGGATCTATTAGAAAAGACGGATACACAGACAGATTATGCCATGGTAGTGCAATGAGGGATAACAAAGGAACAGATATACCACACAGAAACAGAATAGAGGGTGACAGCAGGCTAGAGGTTCAGAAGAATGAAGGGCTAAATGAAAGAGCAAATGGGGAAAATGACCCTCCACCCATGAAGAGAGGCAGGGAGGTAATTGTGGAAATGAAGCTATGGATTGTGTTTAAGCAGGGCGAGCATGACATTGAGCTCTTGCTCAGGGTTCCTGCTTGTATTGGAAACAAAGCTATCTGGCGTTGGAGTGGGGTAGGGGACAGAAGATTAGGCAAGGTCAGTCAGTCCACTGAGAAGAATGAGAGAGCTGACTAACAAGGGAAGAGATGGATAAGTTGTCACAAAAATTGAAAAAGAGGCCCTGGCCGGTTGGCTCAGCGGTAGAGCGTTGGCCTGGCGTGCGGGGGACCCGGGTTCGATTCCCGGCCAGGGCACATAGGAGAAGCGCCCATTTGCTTCTCCACCCCCCCCTCCTTCCTCTCTGTCTCTCTCTTCCCCTCCTGCAGCCAAGGCTCTGTTGGAGCAAAGATGGCCCGGGCGCTGGGGATGGCTCCTTGGCCTCTGCCCCAGGCGCTGGAGTGGCTCTGGTCACAGCAGAGCGACGCCCCGGAGGGGCAGAGCATCGCCCCCTGGTGGGCAGAGCGTAGCCCCTGGCGTGCCGGGTGGATCCCGGTCAGGTGCATGCGGGAGTCTGTCTGACTGTCTCTCCCCGTTTCCAGCTTCAGAAAAATACAAAAAAAAAAAAAAAAAAAAAATTGAAAAAGAGTTGGGAAGGCAAAAGATAGCAATATTGCCAATCATCTTGGCTACGCAATTTCCCTCAATGGCACTTAGCTACCAAGGAAAAAAGATTAGAGAAAGCAGAGTTTAAATTGATCCAGGTTTGAAATTCCAAAACATCATAGGTACTGGTAAGAGAGTATGTTATATGATTGACTAGGAGGTCTAGGTCGGGCAAATGTTCCTTGGTGCTGTTTGGAGAAAGCTCAAAATCCTTCATCACTGACCCACTAACCCTCGTGATTTGTCCGTGGCTCTATCAGCCTTTGGTATTTGGCACAGCTTCTATGCCCCAGACTCACTGGGACTTTTTCAGTTGCTTTGCACACACCTTGAATGTGCAAATATCTCACACGTCAGAGTTTTTGAATGTGCTGATCTTTCTATGGGAATACCCTTCATGCTCTGCTTGGCTACTTGTCCTCGTTCTTCAGGTTCTACTTAAATGTAGGAATTGTCCCAGAGAAACACTCTTAGTTCCCTATCTTGGTAGGCGCTTCCCCCACCCCGCACCTGCTCTGTATTCCCTAATGCTCATCACGCTTGAATTTAATCCCTCCCTAGCTTTCTTCCCCTACATATTGCAAGTTCATTGGGCATATTTCTCATACTTATGACTACATCCTGTGTCTTTCATGGTGCTCTGCTTGCAGATGCTCAGGGAACATTTGTGGAGAGAATGACTACTTGAGTTGATAATCCTAAAAGGCAGTCTCAAGGCTAAGGGTCGGAAATGAGAGAGAGAGAGAGAGAGAGAGAGAGAGAGAGCGAGCAAGCGCACATGGACAGATGGGGATGTGCTGGAGATCAGATTACAGACTTGGAGAAGTTTTTCACAATCACATTGCTCCAGGTGAGCCCAGAGGAAAGGATTGCTCAGCTGAGCTGTGGTCTTTGGACCTGTGAATGAAGAAACTGAAAGGCTGGTGTGTGAGATGCTTTTTGTTGTTGTTGTTGTTCAAGTGCCTACTGGGAGCACTCAAGATCTTGGTGCAACTGAGGTTGGAAACCCATATAGAAATCTGGGGTCTAAAATATGTAGTTAACAATGGAGGATGATGGAATGATAAGTAGATAACATACCCAAGGACAAGTGGGTAGTGAAGCTACATGGCTTGCAGTTTAAGGCAAGAGGGACATCAGTGACCATCATCAAGATTTCCAGGATATTGGAGCAGGGGCAGGGCTAGCCTGCCTGGGGGTATTAACATAGCATCACTGGGATGAGTCTACATATCTGTTGAAAGTAGAGTGCATATTATTTAGAAAGATTTTTAACAACAAGATCTTAAACTAAATGACCTTTCTGTTTAATAAATGGTTAATCAAATCATTAAGACAGAAAACTTGTATTTCAAAAGCATGGTCTTTTATTTTTTTCTCCTTAGCACTTAATACTATTCATCAGAATATATATTTTAGATATTAGCATCTGTGTCCCAGTAATTGTAAGCTTGATGACAGGGGCATTTAGATCTGTTCTGTTCACTGCTGTGTCCCGAGTAACTAACCTGAGCCTGATGCATAGTGGACACTCAATAAACTTTCCTTAAATGAATGAAGTTCATTGAATGAAGGATTGGTTTTCTTTTGTTAACTGTCAGAGTAGTTCAGCTAGACTTGGTGAATAAGATCTAGCTCAATTTTTAAATCATCTCTAAAGTTATTTTAGAATTATTATGTCTATGAAAGATCTGGCATTTGTTTTGTTTTCAGTAAAATATACATATATATATGACAAACCTTTCTGAGAAGTGATTATTAGAATCTAAGCCCTATCATATATGCATGTGATGTACAGACACATCTCTGTAATATATTTTGGTTATAAATCATGAGCATAATGAGCAGCTTCTACCCTTCTCATCAACATACAGATTTAATATGCCCATATGAACTTGAATGCTAACTGTTCATGAATCATTGCTTTCAGGTGTTGATTTCTTCAATGGCACTTCCAGTAATTTCCTTAGAATTCAAGCCTAGTTTTTTTTTTGTTTGTTTGGTTGGTTTTTTTCTCAAATCACAAGTTATGTTGCTAAATACTAAGTTCCTTATTTTCCTGGGAGATATTTTAGAGGAAAAAAAATCATGTATTTAGGAACTAAGTAATATATAGTATCAAAACCAATTACTGGTGGAAGCAGTGCTCTACAGTCTAATTTCTTTTCAGTAACAATTAAAATGCTACCTAGGAAATAGCACTTCTGTGATGCCACCTTGAAACATGGGCCATTTTTCTCTGCTTGCAGCATGGGCCACAGTGGGGGCCACCCTTCGAAGGCAGAAAAGCCCTTGTCACTGCTCTGATGTCTTTCTCTCTGACGGAGCAGCTGCCCAAGGGAAGGGGAATGGCAGTATCTGGGGACTCTCTGTATAAAGGCCCCCTGCTCTGGGACCCTTAGGAAAAACCCCGGGCGCCACATGTCTTAAATGGTGCACCATTTAAAGGGTTGCCAGAGTTAGCAAATCAAAACGCAGAAGGCCAAGGAAATCAGAATTTCAGACAAACAATAAGTAATTTCTTATGTAAGTATGTACCAAATATTGCACAGGACATACGCAAACAAAATATATGTCTCTCTCTCTATATATATATATATATTAATATATAATATATATATTAATATATATATATTAATCTGACATTCATATTTAGTTGGGTGTCCTTTATTTAACCTGGAAGACCTAAGTGTGTCCTAGTGATCCTGTCACAGCTCAGGGCACTGAGACCCCCCCCTCGCTGTGGACACGGGCCACGTGGCTGCCCAGACTGGAGCTCTTTGCCTGTGTTGTAAGGGCTAGGAGGGAATGAATGGGCCCTGGAAGAGGGAGTGGGCCTAGGAGAACTGTCCCTCTCCTTGCTAGGCCTTTGCTTTTGATGCATCAATTAAATGAAGGGGAAAATGAGACTTTGACAGTGCAAGCAGAAAAGGCTTTCACAGATGGGCTAGGTAATGATGCAAAGCACCATTAAGAACTCAGCCCACGGAGTCGGCGTCAGCCAGCGGCCCCATCCTCTGCCTGCTCGCTTCTCATGCCTACGTTTTAAGGGAAGTGGGGCAAGATGGGAGAGACTCAACTTGTAAGCATATCTCTGACAGTTTACTTTTAATAACGTTGTTTGTATTGTGGGAATGAATAGAAAAAGAAGTCATCAGTGGCAGTTTTCATACTCTTAAATGTCACCAGATAGCTAGACTATGCAGGAGGATTTACTTTGTCAGCTCACCAGAGCTGAACTTCATTTGTAAACCTGGGGGGAAAGCCCCCCAAATAGTAAGACATCAAACAATGGAACAATGGGTGACGAATGGGGGCCCCACTATTTTGCACAGAAATTCCTGGAAAATCCTAGGTCTGATAATTTTTTTTTTTTTTTGCAGATTCATAGCAAAATCTGAGTACAGAAAATCCAGCTAGATATGACTGATTATTTATGTTTTTTAAATCAAATTATTTTCTTTAGTATTGGTAGAATTAGAAATATAGAGAATGGGAAATATAGGTCCTATTCCAGCCTTGCCACTTACTAGATGACTGGACAAGGCATTTAATACCTCAGGACTTCACCTTCTTCATCTTTAAAAAGCACATACAAACGTCCACTCCACCATCTTCGCAGGGAACTGTGAGTGAAGTTGTGATGGTAGAGTCAAATTCTCTGAGAAATGCTATGGAAAGCTCCGACATGCACTCCGCTAGGACATGTTACCACAGCACATGCCATTTAGATGAATGACTAAGTGGAGCCAAACTCAGTTCCTGCAGTAGGTTCAGATCTTGGAGCAGTATAAAAGGCTGGTAAACACACCACTTGGGAAAAAGCTTTGGTTTTTTTTTTTTTTTTTAAAGATGGCTCTAATTTCTTTTTTTATTTTATTTTTTTATTTATTCATTTTAGAGAGGAGAGGGAGAGACAGAGAGAGAGGAGAGACAGAGAGAGAGAATGGGGGGAGGAGCTGGAAGCATCAACTCCCATATGTGCCTTGACCAGGCAAGCTCAGGGTTTTGAACCGGCGACCTCAGCATTTCCAGGTCGACGCTTTATCCACTGCGCCACCACAGGTCAGGCAAAAGCTTTGGTTTTGAGAGTGATGTTTACTAGAGCTCTGTCTCAGGTGTTCTCTCATGTACCAAAGAAGGGTAAGGCATGGTTCCTGTCCACATAAAGGTTCTAACCTATTAGGAAGAAAAAAAAATGTTGCTGTATGGCCAGTATCCGCAGACACCATCATGGCCGCCTGGCTCTTGCAGGTTTGCATTTAATTCGGACAGACAGTAAAGAAACTGTGGAGCCAAAATCTGGTGGTCCATTTTCTTTTATTCTAGATGCACTCGGCAAGCGAGTAAAAACAAACACACTGGGCTCCAAAACCCACTCATTCAGCACTCACGAAACTACTGACTTATCTGAGTATTCCTAGAATCAAAGGGTTCTACCTCACCAGTCTTATTCACCTCTGTTCCCCATCTCCTTGTCCTCCATGAACTGGCTTCTCCTTCCTCAGTCTGTCATTTTGGCTGCCTCCTCCACGTGACCTCCTTGCCCTGCCTCCATGGGCTCTTCCTCTCTACAGGAATGTGCTCACTCTCCTCCCAAAATGGCCTCCTAGCTCCTCCTTTTAAAATCTTTTGGCACAAAAGCTCCTCCTCCACCACAATTTAGCATAACCAAGCCCCTTCCCAAGTAAGAGGGCCGCCCCATGTGGGCAGCAGCCATCTTTAATGAGGTGAGCATAAATTAACTTCTCTGCCCAACAGCTGTTAAATAAAAAACGCAAGATAGTTTCCAATTTTAGTGCCAAATGCATGGTAATGGCAGTGGGGTTCCATTAGCAATCACAGCAGACCATAATCAATGTAGAGTCATTATTTTATAGAGTTAGTTTTCAAGGTGGTCAGAGAGGAGCTTAAAGAGTTGAAGAGGAGAAGAAAGGGCATTCTAGACAGGGGCATAAATTAGAAAAAATCCTTGGGTGGCCTAGTGAAGACAATAAGAAGACTAGTTTGGCTGAATCAACAATCCGTGATAGGACTAATACAGATAAGCACATAAAATAACAGTGCATAAGAAATAAGGCTGAGCCTGATCAGGCAGTGGCTCAGTGGATAGAGTATTATACTGGGAGGCAGAGGACCCAGGTTCGAAACCCTGAGGTTGCCAGCCTGAGCATGGGCTCATCTGATTTGAGCATAGCTCACCAGCTTGAATCCAAGGTCACTGGCTTGAACAAGGGGTCACTTGGCCTGTTGTAGTTCCCCGGTCAAGGCACATATGGAAAAGCAATCAATGAACAACTAAGGTGCCGCAATGAAGAACTGATGATGCTTCTCATCTCTCTCCCTTCTTTTCTCTCTGTTCCTATCTGTCCCTCTCTCTCTCTGTCACACATACACACACACACAAAAGAAATAAAAGAAATAAAGCTGAGTGAGTAGATTGAGTCAAGGTAATGGAAGGTTTGGAACACCAGGACTGGAAATTTGGAAGTGATGTATCTATTCACAGATAAATACAAATGAACCATGTATGTATATATGAAGATGCATCCATAATATCTATCCTCGATTTTGAACAATCGACATCTACACAGACTGTGACTTAAAAGACTTATATTTAAAGAGCGTCCCCTCCCCCCTCACTGAAGGCTGACCAGTTTTTTGGTTTTTTTTTGAAACTGCAGCCATTGTTAGCAAAACCTATTACAGCTAGTGGTTCCTTTATTTACTTTTGTAAGTTTCATGGCTTTTGCCATCATAATTTTGCTGATTGCTGTGTTCCGTGTTCCTAGTTTATCCACTGCTCCAATTGGGAATTCTGCTGCAGAATGTTTTAGTGACCTCCAGTTCTCAGCTGTGGTTTACTAGACAGACAATGGCCACTGCTGTCTGTGTTGTCATCCTTTCCTCCCATACGTCTCACCCAGGGAGTAATCTCCATTTCAACGCTGTTAGATTGGCTGCGTGACAGACTTTTGTTAATTCACTCCTGCTAGTTAATGTTAACTAATGGCATAAGTGATTTTGATGAATTACCAAAGAGCCTGAATCAATTCCTGTAGCAGGTCCAAGTCTCAGAGCAGCAAAAGAGATTGGCACAAATACTGCTTTGGAAAAAAGTTTTGGTTTTTGAAAGTGATGCTTGATAGAATGGTGTCTCATTCTGTCCACTAGTCTCCTGAAAGACATCTTGGCCTTATGGATTTAATTTTATGCATCTTGGTCAATCAGCACATTGTTGGATACAATGCTGCCAAGTAAAGAAAACTCAGTGATGATTTTCAGCCACGTTGCCAATGAAAATCTTACATTGACTAAGTCTAACTTCCTTTGTCGAGTCTTTGAACATGGCTGTGGAATATGGATTTAATGAAAGCTGACCTATTACACAATTCAGTTTTAGTCCACTGGTAATGAGGAATGGGCTGGCCATGAGGATGTCACTGGTGACACAAGTGGACAAATCCTCATTACGTGGCTTGGAGATCATCAGGAACACAAGTTGGGAAGCCAAGCTTTTAAAAAAATTGCCAAAGCATCTAAGAACAAAAGCTTCATGAATACCAAAACCAGTGCTGGCTTTCTCTGCACTTCTGTGTCAACCAAGATCATGTTTATATTATATGAAAGTCAAATCTGCCTTGTGATTCTAGAAGTTGTGCTGCAGGTTTCAGATCAGAGTGCCACCCAGGAGTCAAGAAGATGTCATCAGAAATCATGTGTCATTGTCTCCTTCTTATGCATTACAGAATGGCATCTATAGACATCTAAATAAGTCTTCTACAAATGACTTAATGGATGGGAAGCTTGGAGAGCCGACCACATGGTACATGCTATAGGAACATTTGCACCTAAAATTGTTATTATTATTTAATTAACACATCTTACTACATTTGTATGTCTTCAGGTTCAGGAATGCTATCACATTTTGCATCTCTGTCTTAGAAGAAGACTTATTCCTCAAAATTTGTTTAAAACCTGGTAGATGGCCATTTCTTTAAAGCCTGGATGGTT
Source organism: Saccopteryx bilineata (assembly GCF_036850765.1). Lineage (NCBI taxonomy): Eukaryota > Metazoa > Chordata > Mammalia > Chiroptera > Emballonuridae > Saccopteryx > Saccopteryx bilineata. Next base: position 188,251,999 of record NC_089490.1, on the reverse strand, counting down.
TTTATCTGCAAAATTAATATGTATATTTAGAAAATAAAGCTAAGTCTTAATAGAAAGAATATTTTCTTTGTCCAAAATGATTGGTTATGAACGTACCTGCTCTTCGATACTAAGCATAGATAGGAGGTTCAACTGAAGTCTTACACACTCTGCTCTTTGCATTCTACCACATTTGATTCTTAACTTCCTGTCACCTGGCAGGTCTCAGCATTACTTGCTGAAACCACCTCTCAAGTTCTTGTTGCAGAAGATGCAAATTGGATATTAAGTACCTAATATCCCTTGTACCTCTTTTAAGGAGATGTAACAGATTTTCATTTTCCAGACTCCTTTACATCCAGGGGAAGACAATGCTACATAAGAGGAAGTCGATGAGCAGAGCTCTCAGAAAAGTTCTTCAATAGTTCCAGTAGTTCTTTTACTCCTCCTCTATCTTTTTTCTTAACTAGATTGTGGATGTGATGGCTGGTGCTACAGGGACCATCATATAAACATGAGGTGACTTTGAGAATGGGCACTAATGAAGAAGATAAAATAGACACAATGAAAGGAGCCTGGAATACTGATGATATTTTGGCGCCTCCAAAGTATTGCTGGGTTGTTTGTCCCTGGACTTAATTTTACATGAGAGAGAAATAGACCCCTGTGTTACCTTAGGTACCTTTTCCTTATATCTTAATTACAAAGGATCTATGGTAATTCTTGACTGACACCAAGTCCAGTCTTTTTGCCTACAGGGATGCTTCTGAATGATCTTTTTCACTTAAAAATTTTTGCCCCTACCTGAGGATAAAGCTCCTTAAAAGGCAGGAACTAGACTTATGCCCTAGTTCTCTTTCTTTGGTAATTAATAGCATCATATGCAGCTATGAGGCTGTTACTAAGTTATCTTTGTTGCTGTTAAAAGCATCTGAGATCTTAAAGATTGCAGTTTCCTGATCAGAGACTGATTACATATTGATATTTGTACATGTATATAAATATACACATATAAATGCTATTTTGAAATCTGTGTTTCTTTCAAAGATCGCTTCTAACCAGAAAAGTAGCCTTGGAAATAGATTAAAAAAACTAATTAAAAAAGAATATCAAGTTGCCAAACTTGTTTTAAGGATTCACTTATTTTAAATGATTAAACTCATCTGTTCCCTTTGAACCTAAAGCTATATATCTAAGCATGAAAGGACTATTCATTTCTCATAAGCTTTGGACACAGTCTTAATTCATGTATCTACGAACAGTAGTCAAAGGAATAAATATATAAATCTTTTTGCTGAACAGACGACCAAATGGAAGACTCTTGTTTGGTGGGTCAGTCAATTTATTTTTTTGGCAACTGGTTTGATACTAGTTTTCTCAGCAAAACAGAACCATACCTCACCTACTGGAAAATTTGTAAATACCAACTCAACAGCACAATTTTAGGCATGGATTTTCATATGTTGTAGACATTAACGGCCTTAGAATTTACCTAAAGTTTACCAATAAACAAGTTTGCTTCATACTGTTTCAGTTCTCTTTGCCTGGTTTTGAGTAGACTCAGAAATAAATACTGTTTCCATCTTTCCTTCATGGGTTCCCCAATGAAGAGAGGAAACAAAGACTAAGGCAGATTAAAATGTCACTTTTTTATTGATAAGGTCTAGGTTGGAGAACCAGTTTTTAATACTGAATCCTGGAATTAAAATGATCAGTCCAGCTAGGCACAACTCCACAATCAGAAGCCACCTTGTGTGGTGATCCGGTCCCATCCCAAATGGACTCCCGGTGGTCACGTATACTTAGAGCATGGAGAATCAGACCAGAGGCTGTGCTTTCTACAAGCATTTGTCTCCTAAGTAGAAGGGGGGGGGGGGGGGGGGAATCAGGTTGTAAGTCCAGTTCTTTGCCCAAATTTGTCAATCTGATCATTCTTCTCATTTTCACTGATGAGCAAGGAGTAGGGCAGGGGTCCCCAAACTACGGCCCGCGGGCCATATGTGGCCCCCTGAGGCCATTTATCCGGCCCCTGCCGCACTTCCGGAAGGGGCACCTCTTTCATTGGTGGTCAGTGAGAGGAGCATAGTTCCCATTGAAATACTGGTCAGTTTGTTGATTTAAATTTACTTGTTCTTTATTTAAATATTGTATTTGTTTCAGTTTTGTTTTTTTACTTTAAAATAAGATATGTGCAGTGTGCATAGGGATTTGTTCATAGTTTTTTTTTATAGTCCGGCCCTCCAACAGTCTGAGGGACAGTGAACTGGCCCCCTGTGTAAAAAGTTTGGGGACCCCTGGAGTAGGGGTTGGAAGACAAGAATGTAGGAAAAACCTCTCCCTGTGACACCCAGCAGTGTGGGAAATAAACAGCACCTCCCACACAACACCCTCCCTTGTTTCCAAACCAACAGTCTTTACATGGCAAGTCAAAGTGTTTGCCACCTACTGTTTCTAGTAATTTCACATTCCATATTTATTGATGGGATGACAATGCTTAGTCAAGAATCTGCAAAGCTTTTTAACAAACAATAACTGAAAATTAGCTTAGCTTGAAACATTTCCTGAAAAGGTGTGAGTCATCCCCAAAGGAATAAGGAGAGGATTCATTAAGAGGTTTGTCTGAATCAACAGTGAGGAAATCCAAGTTCTCCGAGCCATCAACCACACCAGGGGACTAATATTGATGTCATTGGTCTGTCTACTGCTAGTGGAGAAGGGATCAGAGTCACTTTGCTAAGTCCAAGGGCTTCCCCATCAATGCGGGCCTAGAAAGACCAGGCAAACCAGGAGAGTGGTGTTGCAGTTAGAGATCAAGCTGGCCTCATTGGTTAAGAGATATTTCAATATTGGACTAAAGCTTAACTGCTGCCCAGTTGTCCAGATTCAACGCACAGATGTCTGTTGTGTTTCTCAAATTATTAGGTAAGTATATCCGCACTTATATTTAAACATATCGTTATAGATACAGGTACCTTGATTTTGTGTTGTTATGCCGTTTAACTTTGAGAAGCAAGCATGTAATCCATTTTTCTATTCTTTAAAAAAAAATAGCAAGCTATACCTTTTTATCTACATAAGTTATCAAGAAGATCTTAACTTTATAGCCCTTTGGATGAAATCTACCTAACTCCGTGCTTCTGACACTTCTGTGCACTCAATCACAGAGATTTCTTGGTTGATGGTTTTTAATCTGATCTGAATTACTGCCCCTCAACTACAACTCTCCATTTAAAATCACTTTTCTAAGAGTGATGTACATTTTGGGCATCTGAGTATATTTGTAGAACTAGTAGTTGTGGTAACAAGACTAAGTTTACATGTCTGTCCACATCAGCACCATGTACTCAAGATGGATTTCAGCTGCCAAAAAGGTCACTCCAAACTGCCTGCACAAACCTGTCTTTATGCCCCTGTTTATTATGCTCCGTGTAGTAGATGTCTTAGGCACTGAAACAGCACAGCCATATATCAACAGCTCTCTGGTGGTTCCGAATGGTCTAAACAAGAGCAAGGGTGCGCTGAACCTCCCATGTAAACTTTATACAACAGATTCAGCAGAACTGTAATTATTTACAAAATGATGGCATGAGAAATCTCTGGATTTATATCTTATGTTAAAGTAACTTAGATGGTGTCCACATAATTCTTGAAGTCGTGGTAGGTTTGCAATTTATTTTGTTTTATTTTGGTTGCACTTGATACAGCTCTGAGGCTATTTTCATTGAAATTTCCCAAAAAAAACAACTAAGCTTGAAACAGGTTTCTGAAATGTACGTGACCATGTAGCCTGGTGTAGACATGATACCATAGGAACTTGAACTTGTTCTTACATGGTCAGAAAGTATTGTGCATTGGGTGTGAAATATTAAAACCTTTTTTGGTTGTTTGTTTGATTTGTTGTTGGTTTTTGTAATTAAAACAAAATCATTAAGAAAAAATAGAGCATTTCAGAGAAGTATCTGTAGACATTAGGCCAACTAAATCAGGTGGAATTTCGAACTTCATGCCACCCCTTTTTAATTTGTTTGTTGTCCGCGGTAGTCAATCTAAGCACAAAGCTCCCTTTGAGGTCAAGGGGACTCCCTGTTTGTACTGGCATCATAGAGCAGAGGTGAAAAAAAAGAAATGACGTCTATAAGAACATGGAAAAACCCAGTTTCAATGAGAATTACAGTCCCAAAGTTAAAATGAAAAATGACATTAAAATACCATATAGTCTACTTATCATTGGATATATACCAATCTATAAACTGTATTGCTAAGAAACACATTTAAATTGTTTTGTCATGTATTTGATACTCATACACACTTCCAGTTCTCCCTAGAGCAGCATGGGACTTAGCAGCAGTGAAGACTTGAAGGGGGACGACTTTACTTAGAATATGGCATATTTACAAAATTAATATAAGTCAATGATTTCTTCTCTTTTCTTTTACTCCTGAGAATTTAAAATCTCTGCTCCTCCCCCCCCCCCAATAAAAAGGAAAAAAAAAGATAATGTAACTCCAGAATCCTTCAGTCACATACCAAAATTACATTGGGTATGTTCTAAGAAGATATTTCAGTGGGTGGTTAGCCATAAGTGCGTGAATAATCTGCTATGAAATGCTATCTTATTACTGTCAACCTACTTTTCAAGCTTTAACTAAATATTGCTCCTAACACTACTGTAGGAAAGAAAAAGATTACCATCATACCATCTTCTCGCAGCAGGAGGACTGAAAGAGAAGTAGTTCATCAGTTGTTTCATTTTAGGCAAGAAAGAGCATCAGGGTTAGAAATAAGATTAGACTCCAGGGTAACGCCTTATTCCGTAACCAGGCCCAGCTGGTGAAAGTCTACTGATTTAGGAGGATGAAGGAGACAGCCCGGACGACCGCCATTATTCTCCCAAATCATTAACTGGGAAAAAATTAGGTCAGCACTTCCAGGAAATACTCATTTTTTTCAGACCTTGAAGAAGTCATTATTCATAGTGTACTATAGCACCATGTTGAAGACTTCACCTATTACTGGGAAGTGCTTTTATACAATTAGGCATGTGTCAAACCTCCTTATGTGGCATAGTAAAAATTTAATCAATCCTGAAAACAATCACAGAATTCAATTTACGTTTTAAAAGTAAATCAGTTAGGAATGAATTTCTCTATCTGGCAATGAGCTTTTTCCCTGGGAAAATATGAAGCCAAAGCCAGAAGCAGAAATTAAGGGACAGAAATCTACAGAGCTGGGAAACTTGAGGTTTGTTTTGAAAAATAGATACATTTTTGAGAACCTGAAAATTCACTATACAGCCTGTGCTTCATTTTTTAAATACAAAACGGGAATAATAATGGTGGAGTTTAATTAGAAAGACTAGAAAGAAAAGTAGTAAAATAGGTGTTTATATTCTTTAGACCAATTATTCTCAGAATCTTTGAAATGGCCACATTTCATCTTTCTGTAGTTGATTTTACATAAGCTATTATACCTTGAAAAATTCTACTCTAGAGTGAATTTATTTTGAACACTACAGTGACATGTAAAGTTACATAAACTTTCATTTCCTTTTTTAAAGTGTAAGCACTGTCTTAAGAGATAATTTCATAGTATACCTTGAAGTTATTAAAGATCTCCCCAAATCTAATCTAAACAGGTGTCACAAAACCAGGTTGGTCTTCACTACTTGGCATAAACTTTATTTTATGGCCTCTTAAAAATGAAGTTCAGAATCATGAAAAATGAAAACAGCTTTGTTTGATATTTATAGAGACAATACAAAGAAAATAGAGCAATCAGAATTAAACTCCTAGAAAGACATTATACAATGGTGCACCTGTTAGAAGTAATAATTGCCTTTCAGGTACAAGATATGCATTGAGCTGGCTAGAGATTTCAGTATCTGTGGAACCCATAAAAATTCAGAAGAAACAATCTCAGATTTTTGTTTTTTAAAGTAGACTTCAGGAAGAAAGGGAAGCTCTCGTTTGTCCAAAGAGCTATCAATTATCCAGTGTAGGAGAGTGAACAAAGTTATGGACAATCTCAAAAATAATAATTGAGGACGTAGTCTTTGAAAGAGCATTAATTCTAATCCTTCCATACTCCATCATTCTTCTTTATCCTCTCCCCCCTCCCCCCACTCGTTCTAGCAGACAGTGGGCTGGGGTTCACTGCGCCAGAGATAGTTAGGGAAGAGTGAAAAGCAGAGGGAAAGGCTGTTGAGTTTCCTGGCTTTGATCTCCCAAAACAAATCCATTGAGACTATGGTAGTGGCATGACAAGCATCAGGCAAGAGATACTCTGTGAAAGCTAAGGTGGTTGTTGTTTCTCTGACTATGCCCTTGAGCCAGAGGGAGAACACTGGAGAGGAAATTAGATGAGTTTCAAGACCTGCTTCCTGGAAGCCTGTCAAGGGGCACCATGGGAGCAAGAGGAAAAGGCTGAGGTGGATAGAAATGTGGGCCCTCACAACAGCAGACCACCCTGGGGCCCCTTCTCTGGGCTGAGTCACCTCCTATGACCTTGACAGGACCATGGGTGGAGAACTTACGTTCCTGGCAAAGCAGCAGCCTGACTAGAAATGCCCCCCCCCCCCGGAGTGCCTCATGACTTGCCCTGAGCTCTCTGACTTTCCTTCGAGATCTGCAGCAGCCCACCCAAAAGGCCCGGGTGTCCCTGGGCACCTTGTGGAACTGTGATCAACGAGGGAGGTCCCAACTGTGTGCACAGTGAAGCTAAATAACTTAAGACCGTGGTACCCTCCGTCATGGCTGAGGCACACTTGCTACAATCTGGTTTATTTTTGGGGGGAGGGAGGATTTTAAAGGCATTCCATTTTATTTTTGAGTATTTGCATAAGAGTGCATTTGATGTTCAATTCGCTTCAAACTAAAAAGCAGGTGTGAACTCGTCATAAATAGCTCTCTCAGCAAAGATGGGAAATGCTTAGACTCTTCGCTGGCTTCCTCTGTTCAGTCCTTTCCCAAAATTGACTAAATTGTGAGGCAGACTGATGAAAATCTTTTCTCTCAGAACCTTCTGGAAAGACAAGATAGGGTTATGGGTTCTGGGTTCCCAGGACATCGCTGCTAGCCACTTGCGCTAGAAATGGATGTAATCTGTCCAAACCCCAAAACAGGATTTGCTGAATGTCATTCAGAAATGGCTCGGTGTTTGAGTTCAAATCTGGAATGAGACTAGACAAATCAGAAAGGTTCAGGGACCAGATTGGAAGTCCTGTGATACAAGGTTTCCATGTCTGCAGGGGAATCTGAGCAGACCCTTGGCTTCAGACTCGCTCTTTCCCTGTGGACCGTTCTGAGCCCACACTAGTGGAGGGGCCTGTTTTGCAGGCTCCTCTGCAAGGGCTGTTACTATAACCCCACACATGCCCTGGTTAATCAGACCCAACCGCTCAGCTTGACTTGCTCAACCGTAAATATTTGTATTTTTCTTCTCTGTGTTATTCTGATGAATTAAAAATACTCTGATTTGAAATGAGCATGCCAGAGATAGCTTTTTGAACACCAAATGCACTCTTCTACAACTCTCAACCTCATGACCACTGAGACGATTCTTGCCAGCATCACCCTGCCCCCAGCCACCGCTGTCGCTCTCTGCCCATGTTGGTCTGTTTAAAACTGGTGCTTCTCTGCTGTAAACATTCTATGATATGGTGAACAATGTTGTATCAGACAGTATATAGAGTTTAAAGGTTAACATTTTTTTTTTAAAGTATATGAACCCGAGTGATTATAACTTTTCACGGGAGAGTTTAACATAGTACAGTCATCAGTGTTCGCAGTGCTGTTCACCAGCTCCAGGGAGGCAAACATTTCTTTGCAAGCATTTACTGAGATATTGTAAATTACTTAACTCCAGCAGTGTGCTTTCTCTCCCTTAATCTTGATCTGATCCCTGAGGGGCTATTTATTACGGATATATACAACTTGTCATTGGAAGTGAAGTTAATGTAATATGACACAAGTAGCTCACATTGTTTAAATGTGTTCCAGAAAGTTAGCAAATTCAGTTCAGAGAATACTTACATGCTCTTCTGCCTGAAAAGCAGCAAGAAAGGAGTGAGGGGGAGGGTGGGGGCAAAATATTAAACACAGCTCACTGTAGGTGGCCAATTAATACCCTGTATCCAAGCTGGAACAAATCCTTCCACTATATACATAAAGCATATAATCTCTTATCTGCTTAGGCATTATCAAATATTTTAGCAAATCCTAGTAACTTCAAACACAGGTTTAATGGAATGCGGTGCTAAAACATGCAAACTCAAGAATCAAGTTTTTTAAGAACATAATCTGTTTTAGAAGGTTTCAAGAGAACTACTTTGTGAAGCCATTATAATCTCATCCCATGAGGAGAGATGTCTGACTTGGCAAACCTTACATGTGTTAATGCATAACTCTGCCTTCCCAAAATCAGGGTGAGAAGCAGAAAATCATTTCAATGTCTTAGAAGCTGAAAGAGTGTACAGTTATTGGTCCGGTTCTCAACCTTTGGTCACCAGATAATAGTAATTTGAGAGGGCATTCTAATAGATGGCCATATGACATTAACAGTATGACCCAGCTGGGATATGTGACATTATTAATTCAACATTGTGGTTTATGCCTCATCATCACGTTAAAAGTAATACAATTCATTGTACCACAAGCATGAAAAAAAAAAAAGTCTGAAACACCATCATAGCCAATAATGAAACTGATAAAATTTTAGTTTCACTCATTCGTACATTTACTTTAAATCACTTCTCCCCAAGCTGTATGGTCCTTCCCCCCTGGATAACTGAGATATATTTTTAAGTGTCTTCTCATATTTTCTATCTTCATCTGGGATTCTGTCACGCACTCAGGGTGGTTTTGACAAAAGATCAGACAGTAGGTAGAGTGAGAGTAAGCTCCCTTTCTAAGCGAGCCAAACCCAGCATGAAGCCATAGAGGAAAGCGGAGAGACAGACCGGGAAAGACACACAAAACTGCACGTAGACAACAGACCTTCCCATGTGTTTGAAAGCAAAAGCTGAGCTTTTTGACTTATAAGTGTAACCTTTTACGCCTTTTATATAAACCATAATATATAGAGCCAAAAGACAGTTCCCAGCTAAAGGCAGAAAGAAAGAAAGAAAGAAAGAAAGAAAGAAAGAAAGAAGATAAGAGAACCGTCTTATTATTATTATTATTATTATTATTATTATTAGAGACTGATTTCTCAGTAGCTTTTGCATAGCTTAAGGAATCTAGTGCTTGGGAGTGTGATGCAGAATAACACTTTCTTGTAATTTTTTATAGTAAGCAAAGATTTAGAATATTTACAGACCACCCTGAGCAAGAACGTCATTGGATTCTAAGAGCGTGCTCATACCAGAACATTCATCTTTGGAGAAAAAAAAAAGTGTCCAGTGGCCCTCAGGCCATATATGGCTATAGGGTAGGGAAAGTATGCCTTTGACCTCCCAGTGCCTGCAGAATTAGAGCACAAACTCATTACAGCCGACTGAAGGCTTTTCTTTCTTTCATCTGTTATAATGACTTTTTATCAGATCTGGCCAGCGGCTATACTAAAACACTGACGTTCCCCACACTCTAATCTCTGACAAAATTAAAGATCACCAAGATATTTGTATTGTTTCGAGTAACAGTCTGCTGGGGTGAGAGGCTATGATTCAGCATGAAACAAAGTTTTCCAATCATTTGTCCACCAGCAAACTGGGCTGCTCTGGTATTTGGATGCTGCTAGCGTGTTCTCTGCTGTGGGCTGATGCAGAAAGGAGTCTGTGCATTACATTTTAGACCGTATACAGCCAGACTGGTGTAAGTCCTTTTTTCTGATTTATGGGTAGGTCTTGAAACAGAATTTCCCCTTCTCAAAATTGATATAGGAACTGATATAGTTCCAAACTTTCAGTCAAAAAGAATTCCTTTCATTTTTTTTTCTATACAGTGTAATTGTAATGAATTACAGTATTCCACTCTTTATATTCTCAGCATACACTTTCACAGAAGTTTCCTGTCACTCCACATTAGTTAACAGATGCTACAATGTCTGATCTAAAAGATTTCATGGCCCCTGTGTATTTTTCCCATTACTCAGGCAGCTAGAGTTCCCCCCATTGGTTATTTCCTCTATGGGAATAAAGACATTTTTGCATAAGCGTTAACTCTTTCGTGGTTCCGCGTGCTGAAGCGTGATGCAGCCGTAAACAAAGCAAACGACCCATTTGTCCATGCTCATTACTACTTACACGCGTATTTAATAGTCATTCAGATTGCTTTTGTGTTAAGAATATTTTTTTTTTTTTATTTTATTTTTATTTTTTTTTTCATTTTTCTGAAGCTGGAAACAGGGAGAGACAGTCAGACAGACTCCCGCATGCGCCCGACCGGGATCCACCCGGCCCGCCCACCAGGGGCGGTGCTCTGCCCCCCAGGGGGCGATGCTCTGCCCATCCTGGGCGTCGCCATATTGCGACCAGAGCCACTCTAGCGCCTGAGGCAGAGGCCACAGAGCCATGCCCAGCGCCCGGGCCATCTCTGCTCCAATGGAGCCTTGGCTGCGGGAGGGGAAGAGAGAGACAGAGAGGAAAGCGCGGCGGAGGGGTGGAGAAGCAAATGGGCGCTTCTCCTGTGTGCCCTGGCCGGGAATCGAACCCGGGTCCTCCGCACGCTAGGCCGACGCTCTACCGCTGAGCCAACCGGCCAGGGCAAGAATATTTTTGAAATAATTATTCACAGTAACCACTTTCCTATCAAGCAACTGTTTTCAACAAAAGATGCCAGACAACTTACACAACATTATTTTCTATCAGGAGGGACATATAACTAAACATACACTGTATGTTGACCTGCAGGTCCTAATCTACCTGGGGTGTAGAGGCTTCTAAATATTTTATTTCAACATATCAGGTCAATTTGTTTTTAACTGAATGAAATGCCCTTGGTTTTCTTACTTCCTGGATTCCTGAAGTAGGCAATACGTGTTCAGTCTAACAACATCACCAATCGAGAAAACAGGGTTTTGTGTAAAAGTCTCCTTATGATTAAGTTCTGCAACCATTGTAATTCATTAAGTCTGCTTTATCTTAACAGTGCTAGTGAGTTTTAGCTTTGGTGGTAATTTACAATTTGTACATAGTTGTTACAATAAATGGGTATTTATTTTAAGGATAGGCAAACAGGGCTTGCCGCCTTGAAATCAGGAGAGTGGTATTTCCAAACCAAGATTAGCTCTACGGGGTCCTCAACCATGGTTGAAAAAAGTGGGTGTTATTCTATTTTTGTATTTAGCTATATGGTTTGATTAAAAGGTCAGTAGATTACACTTTTAGTTTGTGCACATTCATTCATTCATTCATTCCAAGACTATTTTTAGTTGTCCTTGCATGGGAATTATAGAGGCTGGAAAGGATCACTTCTTGCCCCGAGGTGGTCTGGCATTCTCGGTGGGCATCTTGCCAAAAACATGCTTTGAACACTTATGGGTTCTGTCTTCAGCCAGTGTGCCCATGAGCAAAATGATATGGAAAAGTGAGATCACAGGACGTCTGTCAGAAGTGAGTCACTATTCCCTGCTTTCACCTGGTCCTGCGGGGCAATGGAGGGCAGTGGAAAGAAATGTCAGGAGGGAAACTGGACTGCGCTAAGCCCTCCACTCCTGGCTCTCAGCCGGGTGCTCTCATTTCAGTCAGTTAGGTCCAGAGGCACCCGCAAGACCTGCAGATGCGTACTACTGTCCCAGGATTTGAAAGTGAACAGCTATTCTTGCTAACTCAGGTAGTGGTAAATAAACCTGTAATCTTCTATTGCAAAGCTTTCCGATTTCAGGGGATCTGTTTCACAAATCATTTACAAAGAGCTGGGCAGAGCAAACAAGACAATAATCCTGAGAATATTCAAATTTCCAAATTTTCAAAAACTCTTTGGAGTGCCTCTTTCAGGTTAAAGGATCTAACCCAGGGGTCTCAAACTCAACTCAGCATGTGGGCCGCAGAGCAAGATCACAGCCGTTCGGCGGGCCGCACTAGGTCTACAAAAGGCAACTGTTACGCAACACTTTTCTCACTGCAGTTGAAAACAAAAAAAAATCAGTACAACAAGCACAATCGTACATGCAGTTTACTCAGTGTCACAAAACGACCAGAAACTGTAGTTCGCATCACAACTGCTGTTAACAAAGCTAATATCTAGCTAGGATGCTAGAGAAATGAAAAATACAAGTAGGCCCCTAGGCTTACTTAATTTTATCCAAAATATTTTGAACTTCGTGGATTAGTCTGCGGGCCGCACAAAATTGTTCGGCGGGCCGCATGCGGCCCACAGGCTGCGAGTTTGAGACCCCTGATCTAACCTCAAAAAATTCCATGGAGCAAGTTATGGCACATTCAACACCAGGGGTTTTCAAACAGTGTTTGTGGGGCCTCGGGAGCCGGGGAGGCTGGCGTGGACGTGGGTGAGACCCCAGGAGAGGGAGCCTGCCCTGCCGAACACACGGCTGTCCTTGTAGCTGCTGCATATATACAGGATAGTCATCATCAGACTTCATTTCACAAGGAATTTCCCTACTTAATGAAGAAAAGAAATGCTAAAGGTTACATATGTGTTCTAGATTACTGTGTTACCAGAGGCATTACAGAAATCTAGAAGAGCTGTTTTTACCAACAGAATTCTTCCCCCCCAAATAAAAAATTAAAAAGACCATAAGAATTTTCTTTAAATTTGAATAAACTTTCACTATTCATTATGAGAATGTGAATCCGTTATTATCCCCCCCCACACACACACACACAAAAAGATAAGAAATGAGCACTGTAGCAAGAATTTTATTTGAAAACAACTGAGGAGAAAAGTGTGTTAATATAAAAATAATTATTCTTTGGGTGATAAATGTAGTATAATACATTTTTATTATGAAAAAATTTGGATACACAGAGTATTTTCTAAGTAGTTTTAAATGATCTGTAGCCCATTATTTGTTTAAGAATGTGTAGTTGTAGGAACATAAGTTATATCATAATGAATATACTTCTTTGGTCTGTATATTTAAATTTACACTGTCTTGTGCAATTACTCATTTTTATTTTTAAGTTTTTATTTAATGAAGAAATAGAAAAGACATAATTGAAGCTGTCATTGGTCTGAAATTTTAAGAAGCATGAAACAGAGGCCTCAGCTCATTACAAATTCCTTTGTTTTTCCGTTTGGACAATCCCAGGTAGCAGGTAGTGTTTGCCTTGAAGCTAATGTTTTCTTGGAGGCCCTAGGCCTCCAGGAATTTAATCTAGTCTATTTTAGGAATATCATCCCCTTTGGTTTACTCTCACTTCCCTAATTTCTTTTTCCATTATCTCATAAAGCAAATAGTTATAAAATAAATAAAAGGCAATTTCTACTGTGAGAAGAAAAGCCAAATAATAAGTTAGAAAATAATTGCCTTAATGAACTGCTAAGCCTGAATTAGACTTCCTGATGTAAACTAAAGTAAAATGTCCACAGCTTGTGATAAATTAATGACTACTGCACATATTAAGCAAAAGTTTATCTAGTCTGTTTGCAAACTTAAAAAAGGCAAGATTTCCCAACCAGAGACTAGAGAAGATGAATTTGGGGGATGGGTAGATTCACATAATGCTTAGTGTAAAGGTCTACTAGGATTTTCTCCAAATAGGTTTTAGATTAAGTATCATAGAATTGCTAGATCTATTTAAAGTTCACGACTACTGCAAGTGTTTAAAACACATTGGGATAAGAAACAATCTGCCTATCATAATACAGAACAAATTAAGGAACTAAAAATGGTCCAGTAGTAATCATAATCTAGTAGGTTAAAATATTTCTTCTTCAACTCAGGTGTCCCTCAACAGACAAGTCAATAAAAAGTTGTGGTACATATATACAATGGAATGCTACTGGGCCATAAAAAAAGAATGAAATCTTACCATGCTTTGCAAAAGCATGAATGGACCTAAAACAGTGGTAGTCAACCTGGTCCCTACCGCCCACTAGTGGGCATTGCAGCTTTCATGGTGGGCAGTAGTGGAGCAACCAAAGTATAAATAAAAAGATAGATTTAACTATAGTAAGTTGTTTTATAAAGATGTATTCTGCCAAACTTAGCAAAAATCTGACATAAAGTATTTGGTAAGTAATTATTATTATATGCTTTAACTTGCTGTAACTCTGCTTTATAAATTTTATAAAGTAAAGTTACTTCCCTACTTTATAAATCACCATTACTGTGAAACCGGTGGGCGGTTAGAAAATGTTACTACTAACAGAGATACAAAAGTGGGCGGTAGGTATAAAAAGGTTGACTACCCCTGACCTACAGAGTATTATGCTAAGTGAAATAAGTCAATCAGAGAAAGACAAATGCTATATAATTTCACTTATATGTGTAATCTAAAGAACAAACTAAACAAACAAAATAACAAAACAGACTCATAGATGCCGAGAACAAACAAATGGTTGCCAGAAGGGAGGGGGATTGAGAAGCTGCGTGGAAAAGGTGAAAGGATTAAGATTGGTAGTTACAGAGTAGTTACAGGGACACAAAGTACAGCCTAGGGAATGTAGTCAATAATACTGTGATAACTATGTGTGGTGCTCGGTGGGTACTGGAAATATCAGTTTATAAAGTACGTGACTGTCTAACTACTATGCCATACACCTGAAACCGATACAAAATAATGTTGAATGTAAACTCGAATTGAAAGAAACCCTGGTGGACACAGATAACAAAGTGATGCTTGTGGGGGGTGGGGGGGATAAGGGAGGATAAATGGTGATGGAAGGAGACTTGACTTGGGGCGGTGATATGATATGTGTGCAGATGATGTGTTGTGGAAGCCTATATAATTTTGTAAGCCAGTATCACCCCAATAAATTTAATAAAAAGGAGAGAAACTGTGAGAAGTTGAAAGAACATAAGATCAAAAAATAAAATAAAATAAACCATTTCTTCTCTAGCGTCTTTGAGCTTGTGCTCATTCTGTCTGTCTCTCTGTAGCTGTTTCCTCGACTAGATTATCTTCTATCCTGTCCCCCAAACCCAGCTAGCCTGGTTAACTCTTGGTTATCATATTAGTTGAATTTTAGATTTTATGTCCTCCCAAACTCCTCCCAGTGCAGGGTTGCCTGCCCTCCTGTTTAGTCAGAACGTAGCCTATAAATTCACTCTTGTAACAATGCATTAAAATTGCCTTTTACATGTCTCTCCTCCACAGGACTGTAAATATCTAGAGAACATCATTTTCCTCAGCATCCAATAAAGTCTTAGTCATTGAGTAGGTACTCAGCAATATTTATTAAAGAAGTGAATAAACAAATGATAATAAATAAAATGGAATACAGGGGATCCTCAGGTTACGACAGTCTCAACATATGATGTTTAAAGTTTACAATACTCACTCCCATAAAAGCTTAAAAAAATTGAGACATGAGTATTTTGGCTTATATCATTAGTGACGTACTTTTTTTACACTTATTTTTTGTCATTTTTTCTGTTACTACAGTACAGTGTATACAGTACAGTATATTTATGTCCTTTTCCTTTTTCTGTGGTTTAGCTGGGGTTTTTTTTTTTATGTTCTAGATTATGATTTTACAATTGTGTTAGGATAGGTAAGTGACTTAGGCTTGGGTGTGTTTTGACATATATCAAAATTTGGGTTCCATCACTGTGGTAGGAATGGAATTGTGTTGTCTCTGGAGGACGCCCTGTAAATGAATAATAAAGAAAATCTGACCTAACTGGGATGTTGTCATGACAATGACAGCACGGCACTTTGGCCAGTTCTTCCTGTGCAGTAACCTAGGACATTAAACTTCACACGACCAGGTGAATTCCACCTGGTTAGCTGTAACCATTAAAACATCATCTGCTGTCAGACATACCTTTTAGTCTCTGTGTGTTATTTAAGAGAATTAAGAGAAGTAGGATTGGCTTAGAGCATTTTTTTGGGATAAATGATTATTAAGGGTTAATGACCCAATGCCTTGCTTTAGACCCAAAACTATTTCTAATCAGTCTCCCCCTACGTGGCTTGGAACTCCACAATTATTGCTTAATTTTTTATTTTTTTATTTTTTATAATTTTATTTTTTTAATGGGGTGACTTCAATAAATCAGGATACATATATTCAAAGATAACAAGTCCAGGTTATCTTGTCATTCAATTATGTTGCATACCCACCACCCAAAGTCAGATTGTCCTCTGTCACCTTCTATCTTGTTGTCTTTGTGCCCCTCCCCACCCCCTATCCCTCTCCCATTCCCCCCTCCCCCCCGTAACCATCACACTCTTGTCAATGTCTCTTAGTTTCAGTATTATGTCCCACCTACGTATGGAATAATACAGTTCCTGGTTTTTTCTGATTTACTTATTTCGCTTCGTATCATGTTATCAAGATCCCACCATTTTGCTGTAAATGTTCTGATGTCATCATTTCTTATGGCTGAGTAGTATTCCATAGTGTATATGTGCCACATCTTCTTTATCCAGTCATCTATTGATGGGCTTTTTGGTTGTTTCCATGTCCTGGCCACTGTGAACAATGCTGCAATAAACATGGGGCTGCATGTGTCTTTACGTATCAATGTTTCTGAGTTTTGGGGATATATACCCAGTAGAGGGATTGCTGGGTCATAAGGTAGTTCTATTTTTAGTTTTTTGAGGAACCACCATACTTTCTTCCATAATGGTTGTACTACTTTACATTCCCACCAACAGTGTATGAGGGTTCCTTTTTCTCCACAGCCTCTCCAACATTTGCTATTACCTGACTTGCTAATAACAGCTAATCGAACAGGTGTGAGGTGGTATCTCATTGCCGTTTTGATTTGCATTTCTCTAATAGCTAAAGAAGATGAGCATCTTTTCATATATCTGTTGGCCATTTGTATTTCTTCCTGGGAGAAGTGTCTATTCATATCCTCTTCCCATTTTTTTATTGGATTGTTTGTTTGTTTGTTGTTGAGTTTTATGAGTTCTTTGTATATTTTGGATATTAGGCCCTTATCTGAGCTGTTGTTTGAAAATATCATTTCCCATTTAGTTGGCTTTCTGTTTATTTTGTTATCAGTTTCTCTTGCTGAGCAAAAACTTCTTAGTCTGATGTAGTCCCATTCATTAATTTTTGCCTTCACTTCTCTTGCCATTGGAGTCAAATTCATAAAATGCTCTTTAAAACCCAGGTCCATGAGTTGAGTACCTATGTCTTCTTCTATGTACTTGTTTCAGGTCTTATGTTTAGATCTTTGATCCATTTTGAGTTAATTTTTGTACAGGGAGAGAGACTGTAGTCCAGTTTCATTCTTTTGCATGTGGCTTTCCAGTTTTCCCAGCACCATTTATTGAAGAGGCTTTCTTTTCTCCATTGTGTGTTGTTGGCCCCTTTATCAAAAATTATTTGACTATATATATGTGGTTTTATTTCTGGACTTTCTATTCTGTTCCATTGGTCTGAGTGTCTATTTTTCTGCCAATACCATGCTGTTTTGATTGTCGTGGCCCTATAATAGAGTTTGAAGTCAGGTATTGTTATGCCCCCAGCTTCATTCTTTTTCTTTAGGATTGCTTTGGCTATTCGGGGTTTTTTATAGTTCCATATAAATCTGATGATTTTTTGCTCTATTTCTTTAAAAAACGTCATTGGAAGTTTGATGGGAATTGCATTAAATTTGTATATTGCTTTGGGTAATATAGCCATCTTGATTATATTTATTCTTCCTAGCCAAGAACAAGGTATATTCTTCCATCTCATTATATCTTTTTCGATTTCCCTTAACAATGGTTTATAGTTTTCATTATATAAGTCCTTTACATTCTTTGTTATGTTTATTCCTAAGTATTTTATTTTTTTTGTTGCAATCGTGAAGGGGATTATTCTTTTGAGTTCCTTCTCAGTTGTTTCATTGTTGGCATATAGAAAGGCTATTGACTTCTGTATGTTAATTTTGTATCCTGCGACCTTACTGTATTGGCTTATTGTTTCTAGTAGTCTTTTTGTGGATTCTTTGGGGTTTTCGATGTATAGGATCATATCATCTGCAAAAAGTGATACCTTTACTTCTTCTTTTCCGATATGGATGCCTTTTATTTCTTTGTCTTGTCTGATTGCTGTGGCGAGAACCTCTAGTACCACATTAAATAAGAGTGGAGAGAGTGGACAACCCTGTCTTGTTCCTGATTTAAGGGGGAAAGCCTTCAGTTTAGTGCCATTTAATATGATGTTAGCTGACGGTTTATCATATATGGCCTTTATCATGTTGAGATATTTTCCTTCTATACCCATTTTGTTGAGAGTCTTAAACATAAAATTGTGTTGTATTTTATCGAAAGCCTTTTCTGCATCTATTGATAAGATCATGTGGTTTTTGTTCTTTGTTTTGTTGATATGGTGTATTACATTAACCGTTTTACGTATGTTGAACCATCCTTGAGATTCTGGGATGAATCCCACTTGATCATGATGTATTGTTTCTTTAATATGTTGTTGTATTCGATTTGCTAGTATTTTGTTTAGTATTTTAGCATCTGTATTCATTAGAGATATTGGTCTGTAGTTTTCTTTTTTTGTGCCATCCTTGCCTGGTTTTGGGATGAGGGTTATGTTGGCCTCATAAAATGTGTTTGGAAGTATTGCTTCTTCTTCAATTTTTTGGAAGACTTTGAGTAGAATAGGAACCAAGTCTTCTTTGAAGTTTGATAAAATTCGCTGGTATAGCCGTCAGGGCCTGGACTTTTATTTTTGGGGAGCTTTTTAATGGTTTTTTCTATTTCTTCTCTACTGATAGGTCTGTTTAGGCTTTCTGCTTCTTCTTGACTCAGTCTAGGAAGGTTGTATTTTTCTAGGAATTTATCCATTTCTTCTAGGTTGTTGAATTTAGTGGCATAAAGTTTTTCATAGTATTCTACAATAATTCTTTGTATATCTACAGTGTCCGTGGTGATTTCTCCTCTTTCATTTTGGATTTTGTTTATATGAGTTCTTTCTCTTTTTTCCTTGGTAAGTCTTGCCAAGGGTTTGTCAATTTTGTTGATCTTTTCAAAGAACCAGCTCCTTGTTCTATTAATTTTTTCTATAGTTTTTCTGTTCTCTAATTCATTTATTTCTGCTCTGATTTTTATTATTTCCTTTCTTCGGCTGGTTTTGGGTTGTCTTTGTTCTTCTTTTTCTAGTTCCTTAAGGTGGGAAGTTAAGTGGTTCACTTGGGCTCTCTCTTGTTTGTTCATATATGCCTGAAGCGATATGAACTTCCCTCTTATCACTGCTTTTGCTGCATCCCATAGATTCTGATATGTCGTATTGTCATTTTCATTAGTCTGTATATATCTTTTGATCTCTGCACTTATTTCTTCTTTGACCCATTCATTTTTTAAAAGTATGTTGTTTAGTTTCCACATTTTTGTGGGATTTTTTTCCTCTTTTTTGCAGTTGAATTCTAGTTTCAAGGCTTTATGATCAGAAAATATGCTTGGTACAAGTTCAATTTTTCTGAATTTGCTGATGTTGTTTTTGTGGCCCAACATATGGTCAATTCTTGAGAATGATCCATGTACACTGGAGAAAAATGTATACTCAGTCACTTTGGGATGAAATGTCCTGTAGATGTCTATCATATCCAGGTGCTCTAGTGTTTTGTTTAAGGCCACTATGTCTTTGTTGATTCTCTGTTTGGATGACCGATCTAGAGCCGTCAGCGGTGTATTGAGGTCTCCAAGTATGATTGTATTTTTGTCAGTTTTTGTTTTAAGATCAATAAGTAGCTGTCTTATATATTTTGGTGCTCCTTGGGTTGGTGCATATATATTAAGAATTGTTATGTCTTCTTGATTCAGTGTCCCCTTAGCCATTATGAAATGGCCATTTTTGTCTCTGAGTACTTTTCCTGTCTTGTAGTCAGCATTATCCGATATGAGTATTGCTACACCTGCTTTTTTTTGGATGTTATTTGCTTGGAGTATTGTTTTCCAGCCTTTCACTTTGAATGTGTTTTTATCCTTGTTACTTAGATGAGTTTCCTGTAGGCAGCATACAGTTGGATTTTCTTTTTTAATCCATTCTGCTACTCTGTGCCTTTTTATTGGTGAGTTTAATCCGTTTACATTTAGTGTAATTATTGATACTTGTGAGTTCCCTATTGCCATTTTATATCTTGCTTTCTGTTAGTTTCGTGTCTTGTTTGATCCTTCTCTTTCGTTTTTCTATCTTTTGTTTTTATTTGGTTGTATTCCATACATCTTTCCTCTGTTGCTATCTTTTTTATCTCATGTGCTTCTGTGGTGGTTTTTTCAATGGTGGTTACCTTTGAGTAATGAAAAGGGTCCCTACCCTGTTCATTGTAGCGAACTATTTTGTGAGTACTTTTGCACTCCATCGTCCTTTGCTACTGTTAATCTCCGTCTTCTCCCCCTCTTTCTTTTTGTTGTTGTCACAGTTTAAATTTGGTTTTATTGTGTTCTTCTTGGAGCTTTTACTTGTGGCTCTGTTTTTTTTTGTTCTTTGTATCTGATTGGAGAACCCCCTTTAGTAATTCCTGGAGTGGGGGTTTTCTGATGATAAATTCCCTCATCTTTTCTGTATCTGTGAATGTTTTTATTTCTCCTTCGTATTTGAAGGATAGCTTTGATGGGTATAGTATTCGTGGCTGAAAGTTCCTCTCTTTCAGGACTTTAAATATTGGGGTCCACTCTCTTCTAGCTTGTAGAGTTTCTGCTGAGAAATCTGATGATAATCTAATGGGCCTTCCTTTATATGTTGTATTCTTCTTTTCCCTGGCTGCCTTGAGAATTTTTTCTTTGCTGTTGGTTTGTGTCAATTTCATTATGATATGCCTTGGAGTAGGTTTGTTGGGGTTAAGAAAACTTGGAGTTCTGTTTGCTTCTTGAACTTGAGGCTTTAGTTCTTTCCACAGGCTTGGGAAGTTCTCATCTATTATTTGTTTGAGTATGTTCTCCATTCCATTTTCTCTCTCTTCTCCCTCTGATATACCTATTATTCTTATGTTATTCTTTTTGATGGAGTCAGATAATTCTTGTAGGGCTATCTCATTTTTTTTAATTTTTGAGTCTCTTTCTTCTTCTCTCTGTTGTGCCTCAAGTTGCTTGTCTTCTATTTCACTAATCCTCTCTTCTATCTGACCTGTTCTATTAGCTAAGCTTGTTACTTCGTTTTTCAGCTCGTGAATTGAGTTTTTCATCTCTGTTTGATTTGTTTTTATAGTTTCAATTTCCTTGGACATATATTCTTTGTGTTCATTGAGTTGTTTTCTGAGCTCCCTATATTGCCTTTCTGTGTTTTCTTGTATATCTCGGATTTCTATCTTGAATTCTCTGTCATTTAGCTCCAAGGTTTCCAATATATTAAATTTTTTTCTCCATAGATTTTTCCTCATCTAGCTGTGTTACCTCTCTTTCTTTTGTATCCATGATATTCGATTTTCTCTTCCTTAATGGCATCTGAGGGTGGTTTTGTTGATAGTATTAATGAGATTTAATAAAGAATAAAAAGTTAAAAAAATAAAAAAAAATAAAAAATCGAAAAGAGTTGTTTTTTTAAAAAAAAATTAATAATGAAATAAAGAAAAATAAATAAAATAAAAAATTTTAAAAAAAGGAAATTATTCCCCCCCTCCTTTTTTCCTCTCCTCTCCTCTCCCCTCTTTCTTGAGAAAATCTTGTGGTGGACTGTGAGTTATAACAAACAATGCCTGTGATGGAGGGCCTGAATTGGGGAAAAGTAATAAAGGGGCAAAAAAGAAAAAAAGAAAAAAAAGGAAAAAAAAAAAAAAAGAAAGAAAAAAAAGAGCGTATGGACCCACAAAAAGCAAATAAGGAAAAAATTTGGGTCAAGAATAAAATGATTTGCTTTTAGGTGTTGGTTGTCTAAGAGTTATGATGAGAGGAATAAGAGGAAAACGGAAAAATGGGGGACAAATTAAAAACTTACTATTGTATTTAGTGGAACAAGAACTAGATAATATGGAGAGCCAGGGATGGGAGCACTGCTAGTGAGTTAAAAAGGTGAAGTAAAAAACCCCCAAAATGCCACAAACATAGGTTTGAGTCCCAGATAAGATAATTTGTTTGTTATTGAGGTTTGAATGAGAGGAGATGTAAAGGAGAAAGGAAGAAACTAATATAGAGGGAGAAAAGAAAGAGAGAGAGAGAAAAAAAAGAGGGAACCACTAAAAGAAGAAAAAAGAAAGGAGAGAGAGAGAGAGTTAAGGGTTTTGGAGTGCAACCCTCATAGAGAGAAAGGAAGAGAAGAGAAAAGATAATGGGAGATGTAACACTTATGGGTAGTGTAGTTCAAGGAGAGGAGAGAGTAAGACCAGTAGAGAGTTAATCGGCCAAATTGGAGGAAGAAAAAAAAGTATCAAGAATGAAGATAAGAGAAACAAACAAACAAATATAATAAAATGTGATAGGTTATAAAGTCTGCAGATTATTCTTGATTTTGAGAGGTTATCTTCTTGCTTTTTCTTTTCTCTCCCTCTTCCTGGTCGGTGACTCTGTACCCTGGGTTCTGCCCCTTTGGCACGCTCAGGTAGAGGCTTGCAGTTGATAAGTCTCTATGGCAATGTCATGTATTGTGCTTTAGTCTCGTGGGAGTCGAGGCTCATTAGCATTTATAGGCTCCGACAGTGAGAGAGTCCGTATTCCTGGAGCCTTTCTCCTAGTCTTTCCTTCCTCAATTAGTAGCCTGATAATCCAGCTATGGGGTTGCTGCTGCCTCTGCCTGGATAGTAAGAGGCTCAAAGAGCTGGCAACTCCCCACTCTATTTCCACTCAGCACAGGGCTCTGGGTAAGGCTCAGTCAGTCAGAGCTGCTAGCATAATCAGGCGGGCTTTCCGCCCACTCAAAGACCACTGGCTCTGCCACTCTGTCCGGTAACACAAGCGGGCGCCCACTTCTAGGGGGTGCTTGGAGGAAACTCTCACTCACTGTCTGCGACCAGGATATCCAGCCAGCAGTCTCACGCTCTGAGCGAAACCCCCAACCGCAGGGAAAAGTTGCAGCGTTGGAATTGAGTCTCGCTCCGTCCCCGTGCGCGGCTTTTGCAAGGCGCTGGGGCGGCTCGAGATTCCGCTTTGGCCCACACAAAGGCCCCTGACTCTGCCCCTCTCTGCGATAACACGGGCGCGCACTGCGGAGGCACTCGGAGGAATCGCTCACTCCTTATCTGCGCGCACAAACCAGGATATGAGGCCGGCCGCGGTTCCCTCTGAGTGAAACCCTCACCAGCACGGAAAATCTCCACCGTTGGTAGTAGTTCTCACTCCCTCCCGTGCGTGGCTTTCCCAGGGCGCTGGGGCTGCCCAGAGACTCTGTCCTCGGCCCACAGAAAGGCCTCTGACCCTGCCTCTCCGTGGGGCAACACGGGCACCCACTCTCGGGGCCTAGGAAGAAATTCTCGCCCACTAACTGCGCACTGACCAGGAGACCGGGTAAAATGGCCGCTCCGCTTGTCTTTCTTTGTTTGGGTTTGGCGCGAGTGTTAGCTTGTATTGCCCGGGTTGCCACAGGATCAGATTTTCCTCGGCTTGGATCTGTGTGCCACAGCCTGGTTCGGCCGTTTGTGCCGCGGCGGCCTGGATCTATTCACCCCCTTTGCCCGCCTCAGTTTCTATATTCACAGTTACCAGAGAAAGCCGCCCTGTTTAGGTTAGTGAGGAAGGCGGAGCTTTTCTTACTCCCTTTTTCCTTCGGGGTTTGGTTATATATTTAGCCAATTTTTCACTCAATCATACCTTTGGGTGTATTGCGAAGCATCTGGAAGCTCCAAGTATAGGTTTTTCTGTTTCTGGTTGAAGATCTTGTTGAGTTTTGGGGGAGATTTATCGGTATCGCTTCCTACCTCGCCATTACTCTGACGTCATCTCTCAATTATTGCTTAATTTAAGCACAAACTACTATGCAGGCGGAACATTGCCTATCTCTGTCCTTTAAACATAATGAGCACAAATTTCAGTGAATTTAATCAGTTGTTTACATGAGTTGGTTCTCAGCAATAACAGAAATTGGTTCCTTGGTTTTTAGAAAAATGTAAGCATAGTACTCTAAGAGGTCACATCATATTGTTTAATTTTCCGTGATCAACATATGTTTGATTGAATATTTTTAAAGTTACAAATTGGATAAAATTTCATGTCAGTGTTTTGCTATGTTATTCTCTATTTATCTCTTCTCACTTAGCCTAAATCTGATTCATTTTTTGATATATATATATAATAGCATCTGTCTAATGACAGTGTGAACATACTTCTTCCAGGCAATTGATTGATACTGTATGATTTCAGAAATATTGATACTTGCAGCCCTGGTCGGTCGGCTTAGTGGTTGAGTGTCAGCCTGGTGTGTGGAAGTCCCAAACACACAGAAGAGCCTATCTGCCTCTCCACCCCTCCCCCTCTTGCCTCTCTCTCTCTCTCTCTCTCTCTCTCTTCTTCCCTCCCCTCCCCTCCCCTCCCCTCCCCTTTCCTCCCCTCCCCTCCCCTTTCCTCCCCTTCCTTTCCTTTCCCTTCCCTTCCCTTCCCTTCCCTTCCCTTCCCTTCCCTTCCCTTCCCTTCCCTTCCCTTCCCTTCCCTTCCCTTCCCTTCCCTTCCCTTCCCTTCTTGCAGCCATGGCCTCATCCACTTGTAACCATGAGAATGACACCACCAACTGATTGCTGACTGCACACCTCTGCCAGAGAGGCATACTGTGGCCAACAGAGCCAACCAGGAGTGGGAAGGGCTGATCATTTAGTGTCAGCAGTTTTCAAAGGAACCAAATCAGGAAGTTTGGCTTTTCTCCTGGCCTAATATTTAGCAGACCTTAACAAAAATGTGTGTGTGTGTGTGTGTGTGTGTACGCACATGTGTGCTGTGCATGTATGTGAAATTTTTGAACAAATTATTTTTTTTGAATTAAAAAAATGTGGAAAAGGAAAAACATGGTCTGAATGACCTTGGTTGGGTTTTTTTGGGGTTTATTATATTTTTATTTTTGGTTTCAAAGGCATTATGGACCTTGGCTCATGTCAGCCCTGGTGAATGTGACCTGATCACTGGCAAAGTCAATTTTTTACAAAAATGTTTTGTATCTTTCAAACTTGATATTGATAACTGAAACTGAGCAGTGAGGTATTACCATCTGGTTTTGATGAACGTGGCCTGCTTATACTTTTAAAAAAAGCATTCAGGAAAAGACTGGAAATTCCTGCTCAGAAAATCAAAGTCTAATACAGTTTTTCAATACCTGATACTTGTATGTTATAAGTGACCTTGGAGACTTTATTCTACCAGTTCCACATATTTTTTAGATTAGAGCATTATGGCGTTATGCTTCATTTTAGGATATATTTAGGTTTTTGTTCCAGGATGGTTTTTTGTGTTTTTATGTATATTTTTTTACTTTTCTGCTATATATATAAAGATAATTTCTTGCCTGGAGAAATATCAGATACTTTCATTTTAAAAATAAGGTAAATTGGTTCTCTGCGCTACAAGAAAATGCCAACTACCAAAAACCAAAATGATTTCTACCATTTCTTACTACTGATACATTATACCCCAGCATAATATATCGAGGGATTTACCAGATTGTAACATCCTCTGGTAGATTATAATTTTCTAAGACAATAACCATATCTTTTCCATTATTATGTATTCCCAAGTGGCCCAGGACCTTGTGAATTGCAAGTCCTCAAGTCAAATCAGAAAAATGAATGAATAAATGTTTCTTGAAACACCTGATTTTTAAAAATTTAATTACAAATATATTGAATAATCCTTTAAATAAAATAATTGTTTTTCATTTCTGAGGGCTTACTTCCAGCTCTGCAGCCAACCAAGTCCTTGATTTTTCTCCCTGTTTTCTGTGCTAGCCTGCCTAAAATCAGTACTCTCAGAGAAGAAAAGGGGGAAGAGGAAAAAGCCAGCATTTCATCTTGCATGCATTGCTTCTGAAATAGTCTGGTAAATGGCTGTTTTGAGAAAGCAATTAAAGCCAGTGGCTAAAATAAGGCTTGGGGATTATCAGTAGACATCACTTATCAGTGTTATCCCTGTTGTACATCAAAAGAGATAATCAAGGCAGCATTTACTGGAGACTGTGTATTGACTATACAGAGAAAATTACTATATCCAGTAGGAGAAGAGAAAAATTATTTGCGCATGCAAAATATCTACCTGCTATAGGATTTATAGGATTAAGTATTTCTTTTTCTTTTTCTAAAGAAAGCCACGGGATAATTTAAATCTATGTAAAATATTATGGTTCCAATGTTGAGTACTGTTATAAAATGACTTTTTCTCTGCGTTTCCACTAATTAGCTTTTAAGATGCTTTTGATGTGGTGGAAAAGGTCAAAGATCAATGAGTTGCTTGTTAGTCTAAATCATTTATTTTATCAGAAAAAAACCCATGAGCTATTGAAAAAATAGAATTTTGAAAGAAATACATAGTCTAGTTGCCTCTGGCAGGCTTCATAATTTTTCTTTAGTTCCTCCAAATATGGAATGGTCTAATCAGGAAATTATCAAGCAGACTGAAGAAGTATGCTGAAGTTTTGTGCTGCCATCAATACTGGTAAAGTAGAACTGGAAAAATCCATGATGCGTTTTCTGTTACTAATTAGAAAAATCGCAAGTATTTCTTTTTTAAAATTTTATTTTAGTGAGAGGAGGGGAGGTAAAAATAGACTCCCACGTCCACCTTGACTGGGATCTGCCTGGCAAACCCACTAGGAGGTGATACTCTGCCCATCGGAGGCCACTGCTCTGTTGTATCTGGAACCATTTTTTAGCGCCTGAGGTGGAGGCCATGGAGCCATCCTCATGACACATAACACATGACAGCCTCATTGTTAATACCAATGTGTTGGTAGAGACGGGACCATATGCACACATATCTTTAGGAGAATAATGTAGCTCTTGAGGTAATCTGATGCCCTTCCTTTGGGCATCCAAAATTCTAATGCTGTTTCACTTTCTCCAGCTGTATTTGAACACTCTGCACAAAAGTCTTTCCTTTCATCTTAGAAAATACTGTTAATGGCAGTGATATCCCATACAAGACTGTATAGTTTTTAAGTGCATTTGCATAGTTGTTTTAGTTTAGTAAAATAAGATTTACTGCAGCTACAGAAATTCAGAGAGACACGTTAATTATATTTTAAAAATTCACGAATTCACATATTGGCAGAGAATTTCTCAAAAATGTCAACTAGATGTTAATATTTTGGTATAATACATGAAAGTAAGTAGCATAATTGAGTATTACATCTATATTAAATGTGAGCATCTATATTGAATGTGATGTAAACACTATTTGAAATTTTAGTCTTAGGAAGAGAGTTAAGTGCTATGTTAGGCACTAAATGTGTAATGGTAAATGAAACAATTAGGAACTCTGTCTTCATAGAGTATACAGTGAATAAGCTTACAGTACATACAGCTTACCAACGTACTGTAAACAAATACATAAATAAACATATAAATCAACAAGTAAATAAATAAAATGGTAATATGTGTAGTGGAGAAAATGAAGAGGGCATAGTAGGACTTACTTAATTTTGTAAGTTATAGGTGGTATGACAGTTAATTGAATGGGCCACGCGATGCTTACATAATTCATCAAACATGATTCTGGGTGTGTCAGTGAGAGTGTTTCTGGATGAGATTAACCTGTGAATTGGTAAACATAATTAATAAAGCAGATTGCTCTCCCTAATGTGGTTGGGCCTCATTCAACCAGTTGAAGGCTGAATAAAACAAAAAGGCTGAGTAAGAGAAAGCTCCTTCTGCTTGACTAGCTTTGAACTGAGACATCAGTTTTTTTCCTGCCTTCTGACTCAGACCAATACATGAGCTTCTCCTGGGTCTCAAGCCTGCTGATATTTGCACTGAAATGGTACCATTAGATCTCCCGGGTCTCCAGCTTGCCAACAGCAGATCTCAGGCCTTGGCAGTGTCCACAATCACAGGAGCCAATTCTTTATAATAAATTTCTCTCTTTTTCTGTTCATCTATCTATCCATATTTATAAAAATAAATACTTATAAAGACACACATCTTGTTGGTTCTGCTTTTCTGAAGAACCTTAGTAATGTAGAAGGTACCCTCTCGGAAGTCTCACTTATTCTGAGATATGGAAGTGTTGGGCAGATAAGTTATTTTTTCTCACCCTTAATGTTAAAGCTGGCCGCTGCCCTCATGTGCTGCAGCTAATTGCCCTTCTTGCTTGGGAAGGGGCTTGGTTATGTTAATGTTTGCTGGAGGACAGGGTTGTCCCGCTGAAAAGTTTTAAAAGGAGGAGCTAGGAGGCCATTTTGCAGGGAGAGTGACCACGTTCCTGTAGAAAGGAAGAGCCCATGGTGTAGCAGGCAGGGAGGCCACGTGGAGGAGGCAGCCAAAATGGCAGAATGGGGGAAGGAAAAGCCAGTTTGTGCAGGAGAAGGAAACAGGGAACAAAGGTGAATGAGACTGGTGAGGTAGAAGCCTTTGATTCTAGGAAAACTCGGATGAGTCAGTGGCTTTGGGAGCCGTGAATGGAAAGGTAAGTGTTTTCCCACTGTGTATATTTACTTGCTTGCCGGGTGTGAGCTAGGATTAAAGGAAAATGGACCACCAGTTTTTGGCTCCACAGTTTCTCTACCGTCCGTCCGAATTTAATGCAAGAACCTGCAAGAGCCAGGTGGCTGTGATGGTGGCCGTGGCTACTGGCTTTATAGGAAGATAAATAGAAATGAACAAAATAAAGTGCAAAACATTTGCAAAATCTTTGAATTGAATATAGCCTTCATGGCTGAAATTTAGTGCAAAACACCATGCTGTAAATTTTGTTTTATAGTCTAAGTGAATTATGGAAAATTTTAAAGCAGGACCATAACTTGTGTTTATACTTTATTATTTTAAAATATATTTTATACTTGAAATAAATTTGTACTTTAAAACAGACCACTGGAACTAGTGATTAGAGGACACATCAAAGGTGGTGGATGAGTTGAAAGCGAGACAAGATGGGGGAGGGGCAGCAGTAGAGATGTGGCAGGGGGTGGGGTGGGAGGGGAATAGCATCCAGATGGTTTGGGAGGTAAAATCAGCTGAGGAAGAGGAGGGAGAATAAGGCAATGGGAAGAACTATTCTTACGTTAATGACTTGAGCCATTGGGTTGAAACAATTGGATGAGGAGCAGATTTGTAGGTGAATAACAGTAAGTGAAATTTGGGGCATATTTATTTTCTAAATGTAGCACATGGGCAGCCTTCAATAGAGGTCTATCTCTGGGAGCCGTTGGCTGGCAGACGGTATTAAAGGCATGGTGATGTTTGAGGGGGCACGTAGGCAATACACAGAGTCAGAGGAAAAGAGCCTGTAGGACTGAGTCCCGAGGATCAGGTTCATGTTTGGGAAGAGAAGGAGCATACAGAAAATACTGCGAAGTAGTCAGTAAGCCACATCAGGAAAGTATGGTGTCACAAAAAGTCAAACAAAGTAGAGGGTCCGTGAAGAATAGAAGAGTCAAGAGTGTTAAATAAGATAATGAAAATAAGGTAGTCTAAAGACAGAAATCAAATAATCAATGGTTCCTATTTACTATTCATTTGTTTTTGATAAAATAAAGCATCTTTTCCTTTCCTAAATCTAATTTTGGGCTGGCCAAAGGGCTCAAAAACAACTTACCTTACCTTACGGAAAGGACCAGGCAAAACCCAGAGGACAGTTTTAAACATCTGGCAGTGCTGTTCTGGACTTTTGTAAGATTATCTGCACCGAAGCAATGCGGGTTTAAAGTAGAGTGACTGGGCATTTTTTTATTTGTAATGTCAATGCTCAGGGGAATGACTTTGGCGTAGAGGCTTCTGGGACTGTTAGGATATCGCTTTCTTTCCCCACCCATAGAGTTGTATATACAAGAAAACCAGGACCTCGTTTATAGTTTTGCTTCTTCTCCTCATGGGACTTGCCAGTGTTCTCAATTTAAATCTAAGGCATAAGTACAATGGGTTGACTTTGGCTTAGCTATAAAGTCACACATTCAGAAATCCAGAAGAAAAAAAAATGTTGCATTGATTCTGGTAGCCCACAAACTATTCCATTTCAGTTGATAGCTCTGCTTTACTTGAATATATTACATATTTTAAATTCTTATTGTGCTTATTTATGAATGGGAATCAAAGACTTTGGGCAACGTTAAACAAGTGGGAAATATGTTCAGCTCTGAATGAGCCCCTTTTGGTGCTATTACTTTAATCTGGTGTTCTCTGCATGCAGATGACTTAGGTCTGATATAGGTATGAACTCCTGAACACTGGTTGCATTTAGTGACAGATTTGTCGGGAACAAAATTCCAACTTGCTTGCATTCTAAACTGATGGTCTCTCTAGAAGGTGGCGAGGGCCCATATTTCTGGAGGGGTTTTGTCCTTTCAAATATGTTGGCAGTTCTTGGCCTCCAGTCGGATTCTGGCTGGTATGGAATTTGTTTTTCTTTGAAGGCTACTCCAAGACCCGAGTAGGATGATTTGTATCTGGGTCTGTTTTGCTTTTCAGGTGGTATCATACTCCCTTGCAGACACTTTGCCAGGAATAACCTCTGTTAGAAGGAAAGGGGAAGGGAGGGATAGAAAGAGGGATGGGAGAAACAGAGCATATCAGACTAACTTTATGTTTTAGAGTTTTGAGAAAGAAAGCAGGACTTACTGTGGAATTCACTTAAATAGCACATTGCCTAGATAATTACACTCAATTTGGTTTGGAACAAGATGGGAAAGCTACAGCTTGATGGTTATACACTGATGGCTACAAGTGCAATATTAGCTCACAGTGTGATTTGGATGCATAAAAATGAAGACCATATTTAGGCTGCACTGATGGAAACGCTGTGCCTGAATAATACATCAAATGCAGTGGTCCCTCTGGTTGAGCTGCTTTAAGGAACTGCATTTAATCCAGCTACCACAATCTAAAAATAATGTTGACAAATGAGAATGCATCTAAAGGTGGCCCCCAAGTCACCCTAGCACAGAAGATAGGATATTTGAGGAAGAGTGAAGCACACACTTATCTCAATCTAACACAAGGAGGGTTAGATTGCATTTCTGAGAGTGTGTTTGACTGATACCTGGGTCAGAATTCCTGGAAGTGCTTTACAAAATCAAGTTTCTTGGCTCCACCTGCAACTCAGAGAATCAGAATCTTGGGTGCCAGTTGTGAAATGGATATGTTTCTTCAAGAAGCTTCCAGATGACATTTATAAACACAAACATTTGAAGCCTACTAGAACACAGAAGCTGAGGCCAATCTTCCAGGGATTGATGGGCTGTGTTTTATGGTAGACAGAAAGGGCAAGGCATGTGATTTCGGCCCAAGGATGGAACTAAAACCACAGGCAGTGAGATTTCAATGCAACTAACCCCTTGAAACCGTGTGTACTTCTTCATCAGAGAAGGTTTTCTTTTCCTCTGTGTACTTTCATTTCTTAACAGAGTGCATTCACTTCTCGGAGCTAAGTAACTATTTGTGAAATGTATGAAGGACTAATTATCTAATTAGGATGACCATAGATTTTGGTTTGGTAGGGCAGTTCTCGGTTTACACCTGTAAAGCCAGTGTTTAGCAGTTGTCCTGGATTTCTTTTTCCTTTTTTAAAAGCAAACTACCATTATTATTACTAGTTTCATTAAAATAAGACAGGATGGGTTTGGTCTGCTTCCACCTCTTGTTTTCAGCTGCTGTGATGGTCCATCCACCATGTGTGAGGTGAATGCAAACGAACACAATTCTTACTTTTCACATGTGGTGAATGAAATCTGAACAGTAACCATCATTGACCCTCTTTTTCCTCCCCAGTCTTTTCCTGCTGTAATATAATTAACACTCCCCTTTATAGAACAGTGTGCAGGAAATTTGCTAATGAAATTTGGGACCCAAATAGCTGAGGACAACTATCGCCATTCAGCCTCAGATGGTGAAGAGATAGCAGCCACGGATGCCACCATCTCTGTGGGCTGCTTGGTGTGCCAGCCTGCCATGCCGTCACCTGCACTTGGTTTGCAAGGTGCACAAAGCAGCCAGGCCACCAGTTAGCAAGGTCAGAGGACAGTGTGGAAAAATAAGTTAGGTGCACACAAGTATATACAGAAAACAAAGACTGAGCTGTTTTGCCCAAAAAACACAGAGCAAATAATTGGAACACTCTAGTTACGGTGGTTTTGTCAGAACTTAGTATGATGCTAGGAAAAGAATGAAATAGTGGAAAATTAACACTGTGTGGATTCTATTTTGTTTTTGTGATAAACCCTTTCAATAGCAACATTCTAAAAAAATGAAACTATGTCTAATGAGAAGTTTAAGTTCTGAATTTTTATTTCACAATATTTGTTGGTATTATCCCACACAGGGGTCAGAGTGGCATTACTGGGCACATGAAAAACAGAAGGTATAAATCTGCTGAAAATGCATTGCACTAATGTCTAATTAGGCTGAACTATATATATGAAATTGCTATTTTGTAGATCAAAAGCAAAGAGTTTCAGTAATATATAATTCAACCTTAATGCTTCCTAAGTTAGTAGTTATTTTAGGATGAAAATTTGTCATGAATAGCAGCAGAGGTGCATTTATATGTCATTCTTTGAAGCCCAATGTTTCATTTAGTGAAATGATTGTTTTTATAAATGAATTTCACTCATTTTTCATCCTAACACTTTTAAAAAAATGTATTAACAAAAGTTAGCATGGACTTCATTAATGGTAGAATTTACTCACATTTAAATGATATCCATTTCATACCAGCAAATATCAGATGCTTCAACTGGAAAAAATCAGTTAAGTGAATTATAACTTGAAGTATCCAGCTCACGATTGGCAAAATGCAATGGTAACATATAAATACAAATTCTGGAGGAACCAGTTTTTATAATAAATAATATCTTTCCAAACTGAGAAACCCGTGGAGCAGAAATACACTTGGAACTGGTTATCTCATACAAATAACTCAGCATCACGTTCAAACCAGCTGCTGGATGTTCTCCAACACAAGAAGAACCTCTAGTTGCTAACATTTATAAATACTTTATATACACATAGAGTAATAACATTATAAAAATATGCTGATGAAGCCTATGTTGAAGAAGAGGAAATCATTTAACATGGTCACATGCACCCTTTGTCTTTGCTGTCCATCATGGGTCTGGCCCGAGGAATGTCAGTCCTCCAAAGAAGTACTTTATAAATCACCTCAATATCCTGAATAGCAGGGGCTTTTTTAAAAAAAAGTAACTCCTCTATATTTTGGCTACAGCTTTTTCAATCAATTAAAAAAAATTCTATCAAAGTAGTCAATAAATGAAAGTTTTGGAAAAGCTGTGAAGCTTTAAGAAAATGGCAGTTACTGACAACACAGCTTAGCAGACCAGAAGACACTGAAGTCAATCCCTGTGGGAGGGAGTGAACAAATTAAGCCACAACAAGCTCAAATTCGGTACAAGATTTCATTTTGAAATACCGTGAACTGTGGGAAGAATCATCTGATCAAACTCCTGTTTTTATTGGGTACATTTCTATTCTAAATGAGGCTAGAAGGACATTGAGAAGGTCTATAATTTTAGTGCATCTGAATTTGGTGAAACATTGAAAAGCATTATACTCTGAATGGAGGTAAAAACATAGCACCTGTGAAAATATTTACCCATTTCAATGCAGGGAAAAAAAATTAGAATCGAGACTTTCTTTTAGAAGAATTTGTTCTGAGCTTACCAGTTACCTCAGCATGTTTGTATATGTATTTGTTTCTCAATTATAGGAAGTATGATATATGGAGAAGGGTAAATTGATGGATGATGTCAATAATTTCAAGTGAATTCACCATAAAATATAACTTTGAAGGAGACTGAAGAGAATTACATTTAAAAAATTTAAATATTAAGATCATATTGAAAAGGATAAATTCCTCATAAAAATGCCAATGACACATTTTTAGGGATAGCTATAGCTAAGAAATGAATAAAATAAAACATACAAAGAATTATTCAGCCTGACCTGTGGTGGCGCAGTGGATGAAAGTGTCAACCTGGAATGCTGAAGTCGCCAGTTCAAAACCCTGGACTTGCCTGGTCAAGGCACATACCGGAGTTGATGCTTCCTGCTCCTCCCCCCTTCTCTCTCTTTTTCTCACTCTTCTTTCTCTAAAAATGAATAAATAAAATCTAAAAAAAAAAGAATTATTCAGATGATATGATTTAAAAAATCATCAATGACCCATTTCATTTTTTTAATGACCCATTTTAAATGTTTTAATTTACATAGATGTTTTTATTTTTAAGAAAAAATTTTTAAAAATATCTTTTTATATTTATTTATTTTTCAGTTGAATTTATTGGGGTACAGGTTCAGGTATGAAACTCAAACATCGTCTGCATACGGCATCACATGCCCATGACTCAAGCAAAGTCTCTTTTGTTCCCATTCCTCCCCTCTGTGTCCACCTCCACCTTCCCCACCCTTCTTCCCTCTGGCTATCACCACACTGTTGTCTGTCTATGTGTTATATATGGGTTTTGTTTTCTTTTGCTCAAACCCATCCCTTTCTATTATCTAGTCCCCCCTCAACCCCCTTTCCTCTGACAGCTGTCACTCTGTTCCATGTATCCATATCTCTGTTTCTATTTTGTTTGTAACTTTAGTTTGTTCATTAAATTCCACCTATAAGAGGTATTTGTTTTTCTC
The DNA here is from genome assembly GCF_036850765.1 of Saccopteryx bilineata. NCBI lineage: Eukaryota > Metazoa > Chordata > Mammalia > Chiroptera > Emballonuridae > Saccopteryx > Saccopteryx bilineata. The sequence goes on along the minus strand of NC_089490.1, from coordinate 188,217,310 downwards.
TGCCTGGCTTATTTCACTTAGCATAGTAACCTCCAGGTCCACCCATGCTGTTGCAAAAGGTAAGATTTTCTTCTTTTTTACAGCTGTGTAGTGTTCCACTGTGTAAATGTACCACAGCTTTTTATCCACTCATCTACTGATGGGCACTTGGGCTGCTTCCAGATCTTGGCAAAATAGTTTTTTTTGTGTGTTTTTTTTTAACACAACTATGTTTTTTGCCACAGCCAGTTTACTAAGAGCAGTCTGTCAATTAACAAACATTTCAAAAATTACATAATTTGTTTTCACACCTCTCTCCTTTTACTTTCAAATGTATTACAGCTTTGATGATGAATTAAACAGTCATCAGACTTTTGATAATTAATGAGAGTTGGATTAGGCTCTCACAGAACGTGTCCTGTCCCAAGAAATTTTGAGCAACAGGACAGAATAAGCCTGACAAGGGATGCAAAGGTTAGCACCTCTGAATCAGGAGTGAACTTAGATTAGGTAACAGGCTTCAAACTTTTGTATGTTGTTGGCACAGTTATTTTTTTGTTTTAAATAAGATTTATGCAGAGGAGAGAAACAAGATCATCTTTTATTCATTTTCATCCCTCAAATAAGAAAAAAGAAAGCAAGAAAAGGGAAGATGGAAGGGGAGGGGAAGGTGGGAGGAGATAGTAAGTAGGAAGGAGGAAGAAAAAGAAGATCTAAAAACCAAGATGGCCTCTCCCTATAGGATGTAATGCTAAAGGGTTATCTTCTTCTTGAACCATGCCTACTTTTCATGAGCGAGCCCCATGATAGCCTGTTTTTATGCAATGACCCTTATGCCAGGAAATGGGCCAGGGCCCAAGCACAATAACCCATAGAAAAAGTCAAGACGTGCAGTGAGTAAGTACAAAGGTGGACTAGGAGAAGCACTGGTGGTCCAGGTCACTGCTGCCAAACAGGGATCAATGGTCCCTGTAGACAGCTGGGGTCAGCATGTCACCCAGGCCATGGCACCATGGAGTGAAAGAGAGGCTTTCTTGGTAGTTGTCAGAAAAACTGCAGACAAAGCTATATCAACATCTCACTGGTGGATGAGAATCACTGAGCTGCAAAGGTCCCTTTCTGCTCCACGAGGCTGCCAGAGCTAATCCTGTGGGATAGCTAAGAGCTAGAACAAGGATCGGGAATCTATGGCTTGCGAGCCAGATGTGGCTCTTTTGATGGCTGCATCTGGCTCGCAGACAAATCTTTAATAAAAAAAATAACATTAAAAATATAAAACATTCTCATGTAGTACAATCCATTCATTTCCTACCTCTCATGTTCATGGTTGCAGTTGGCTGGAGCCAATCACAGCTGTCCTCCGGGACAACACCAAATTTTTATTGGATACTGCATAAAGTACACGGGTCGTTGTATGGCTCTCATGGAATTACATTTTAAAATATGTGGCGTTCATGGCTCTCTCAGCCAAAAATGTTCCTGACCCCTGGCCTAGGTGATCCTGAGTCATCGTCTGATGGGTCTAAGCCTGTGCCTCCATTTGTAAGTGAAGATTATATTTCTTATTTCAGCCTATTTTGGAAAGATTAAATAAAAGAATGCATGACCAGTACTAACTGCCTGTTAACATTCGGTAAGCATGCATTACAAATAAAATGTGGCATTATTACTTATTACTAACATTATTGTTGTTGTTACCATTATTATCAGTATTGCTATTATTATTGTGACTAGCAAAATTCTGGCATTCTGGTTTTCCCCTAGTCCCTTCAGAATGTTGATACTATGATTATTGCTCCATTCATTCACTAAATTAACTATTAAATTCCTACTGTATGCAGAGTTCTGAGATTTCTGAATTAGAAGATGAATGAGACAAATTGCATGATCTCAGGTCGGGGCAGGGAAACTAGACTTTCGGCCTGTTTGGAGACAGACTACTCGGAAGTGATATAACTAAATCTCTACTGCCCAAACCACTAGCATTATATGACTGAATTCAAGAAAGGGTTGTTTTATGTTCCTTGGGACAGTTCACCATCGGAACACGTAAAACTCTTACTTTAGGAGATGACATAGGCACACGTGTGTGTGTTCTCTGCGCGTGTGTAAGTTGGACCTCACTGTGGATTAGAAAGACAAGTCTGTCTTGCAGCTGTTGTCTCAGCTGGGGGAGCATGACAACAGCCATGTGCGGGTTAGGCAAGAAGGACTGGGCTGCAGGCTTTGTTCCGCCTCAACCGTCTTCCCCGCTCGGAGCTGCCGGCAGAGGACAAGGCAGAGCCCGCTGTGCCTCCACAGAGGACTGTTTACAGGTTACTCCTGTTTCTGGGAACAACTCCCGCCCCTCCTCCAAGGCCTGTGGAGCACCAGTCACTGCCTGCTCAGCTCTTGTGTGACCTCCTCTGCGAAGTCTGGAGGAGAGTGAGCCACACTCTCCGTTGGCCCCACTGTACTCTCTGTAACTTCTGTAATTATATGTCTGCATCTCTCTGCTAATCATGCATCCCTTTAGGCCAGAAACAAATTCTCATTGATCTTGTATCTCTGGCATACAACCCAAAGACTAGAACGTCAATGGGGAGCTAACGCAAACCTTACGAATGCGTCTGTGAATGAATGCATATATGCATGAATGGACAGAACTGACTACAGACTACAGATACTACTGATTACAAAGTAGTACAGATACGTAGGATTAATTATTCCAACCTGAAACTCTTCCTGCCTCATCAGCAAAGTCTCCTGGAGTGACCTCTAATGCTTTCTATTTCGTAATCTTGATTCTCTTACCCTAACTGAACTCTTAAGAGAACTGTCCCCTAACTGCTCCTCCTAATCAAATTCTGAACGTTCAACTCAATGTTTCAGAAACTAGAAACCATCTCCCCCAGTTCCTTTTGATAACTGCTGCCAGACATTCTCAATCACCTGCAAACCACAGAGATTTGTCTTCGCTTTCAATTTCCTAAGAGTCCCAACTTTCTCTCTCCATCACTTCCAAACCTGACGACAAGTCTAATTCCCTTTTCCTTCCAGCCACCCTCTAAGAACACAGCCATCTCTTCTCAGTTACTGATAAACCTGGCCTCAAACTCTTGCCTCCTCTTATACTTTTCATTAATTTTTCCCTTCAGGAATTTTTTTCAGCTTTAAGCATGTTGGCTCTTACTTTTCACCAAAAGTCATGACCGAATTCCATCCAGCCTTTCGTCCACCACCCTACACATGTTCTTTTGTTATTAATCTCTTATCCCTGTCTGCCTCCTCATGTTCTTTTCAGGCCACATTTAGACACTCACAGGTTTTTTTTTATCTTCCCAAAGTTATTGCTGGATTCCACTCACACTTACCTAACTGCCACTCAGGATTCTCCTACTGTTCGTCATGTCTCAACTCATGGGGCAGTTCCTAAATCCCTCCCAATCTTTCATTCATGTAGTCCGAAGAAATGTAACAAGTCAGTTTTAGAGTCAAATCCAGGTCAACTGATTCTTTCTAGACGTTGACAATTGGTCCTTCCCATTCTTCTTTCCTCAGCATAAGACAGTTGATCCTGACCACTCTGTACTGCGTGTTTGTTCATTGCCTGTCTCTAATCAGTTATTGATTCAACACGTTTCTGGCTCTGTTATAACTGAATAACATTCATAACCTGTCCTATAAGCATTGGGAAATATTCTGTTTGAGATAAAAGGCAGAAGGTACCTAGCACAATGCCTGGCGTATAAGAAGTCTTTCCATTTAATTCTCTACATTCACTATTTCTCTTTGTCCACAACACTGTGAGCTTGTTTATTTCACAGGCAGAAACTGAGCAGAGAGAGATGGATTAGATTTTTGAAGCTTTCACGGCTAATCAGTGACTACATCAGGACCAGGAACCAGGCTTCCCATTTGCAAGCACAGGCACAGTGACTTGCCCTTTGGCTTCTGCTTCAAAACTCTGCTTTACACCATGAAATTTCATTACCCCAAACTCCAGAGAGGCTTTCAGACTTAATAATCTGAAACACAGAGATCATGAACTGTAGCGTAAGACTTAACCAATGTGCCCTGATTTATTATTTATTTCATTTTATTTTTCAGTTACAGTTTACATGCGATTATTATTTTGTATTAGTTTCAGGCAGAGAGCACAGTGGTTACACAATCATATATGTTACAAAATGTTCTCTCTGATGTGTCCAGTGCCCACCTGTATGCCCAAATGTAAAATAAACTAACAAGCACAAGACAGAATAAATTTAAAAAGTAGAAAAGAATAAATTATTTCCAGCAAAAGTGTACTTACTTTACAAAGGGGGAAAATGCTGAAAGTACCTCTAAAGTGTAAGTGCCCTGTTACCTAAAATATCTTGTATAAATTATACATTTTATAATTACATGTATTCTATAAATACCTTATTATTTAAAATAGAATTTAATCTTCAAAGTTTAACTTGCAGAAAAACCTGGGAAACCATCAGACGACCTGTGCAGTGGGTGGAAACACCTTCATGAGTAGGTGCTCAGAGTGGGAGCACACATCCATCAGGAGACACAATGATGAGTTTGTGAATCTCGTTACAGTGATGTCAGCCACTGACTAGCTTGGCAATATTGGGAAAGTTTCTTAACCTCTACTGCCCTAGGGCTGATACATCTATAAAATAGTGACAATGTCCATAAAACATTACAAATAATATTTACCCAGTCCCTAATGCAATGCTCAGCAAACAACGGGGCTGTTTGCAACTCTGCTTTTGCCCGTCTCTCCTCTTTGTGGGATTCTCTGATTACGGCCCATGAAAGCGATCTTCCTTTAAGCCATGAAGTTAGCCCTCATACCACAAACTGTAAAGCTTGTCTTCAGGACACAACCCTGCTTTTTCACTTATTTGCAACAGAAAAAAATATTAAAGAAAACGTCCTCAACACCCAGCTATAAGGAATTAAACGCATGCTAATAAATCTATTTAATGGGGCCTGACCTGTGGTGGCACAGTGGATAAAGCGTCGACCTGGAAATGCTGAGGTTGCCGGTTCGAAACCCTGGGCTTGCCTGGTCAAGGCACATATGGGAGTTGATGCTTCCAGCTCCTCCCCCCTTCTCTCTCTCTGTTTCTCTCTCTCCCTCTCTCTCTCCTCTCTAAAAAATGAATAAATAAAAAAAAAAAATTAAAAAAAAATCTATTTAATGGGATGCCGTGCATCCAAAATAATGCTAATGTGTACTTGTATTTGTTAATATGAAGTGTAATTCATAATGTATCATTGATTGAAAATGACAAGTTCAAAACAATACGTCAAGTCTTGTACCATTTAAACAAGCCTTATGCATATAGATATACAGGTGCTTACACACATAACCACATGTATCATTACTGGATTCCCAAGAGCTGGACACTGAGGGTGGTTCTTCTGATTGTTTCCTATCATAAACAAGCTAAAGAATACAGACTTGATTTCCCAAGGAAAAGCTTTAATACACTACAAAGATTATACGTTAAAATTTTAACCTAACAAGTGATATCTTAGTGTAATGAGCTATTATGATAAATTTTTTGAAAAATTTAACTTACATTATGTATTTACTCAAAAAATAAATGCATATTATTTGTTTATAAAAAAATTAAAAGGACAAAAGAAAGCAAACCCTATATTCATTGTACCATGTGATATACCCTGGCGGGTCAGTATAGCACATATAAATTCCTTGTGCATAGCTCACATGATAACATGGCAAATACAGCAGTTCCTCCTTTTATTTATTTATTTATTTTTATTTTTATTTTTTTTGTATTTTTCTGAAGTTGGAAACGGAGAGGCAGTCAGACAGACTCCCGCATGCGCCCGACCAGGATCCATCCGGCATGCCCACCAGGGGGCGATGCTCTGCCCATCTGGGGCGTTGCTCTGTCGCAACCAGAGCCATTCTAGCGCCTGAGGCAGAGGCCATGAAGCCATCCTCGGCGCCCGGGCCAACTTTGCTCCAATGGAGCCCTGACTGCAGGACGGGAAGAGAGAGACAGAGAGGAAGGAGAGGGGGAGGGGTGGAGAAGCAGATAGGCGCTTCTCCTGTGTGCCCTGGCCGAGAATCAAACCCGGGACTCCTTCATGCCAGGCCGACGCTCTACCACTGAGCCAACTGGCCGGGGCCAGTTCCCCCTTTTAGATGCTTGAAGTTAATATCTGCTATGGATGTTAATCAGTTTATTCATCACAACTGCCTCTGTGTTTACACAAATTCTAATGATGACCAATGTATAAGTATTGATATAGCCCAAATTCCTGGAAAAGAATGTGTACAGATTCAAACAAACTTGGAAAATCCAAACAGTCTTTTATTAGTGACCCCTAATGACCCACAATCAAAGCTAAACTTCTTAGCCAAACAATTATCTTTGGGAATTGAAATGTAAACAGAAAGTTCGCTCTTCACTCTTACCCTGTGGGGCTATTCCTCTCTGGCAATAACACATCCACATACATCCTATGAATATTTAAAAATCCCTGTTACAATTTTTAGAAAATTATCATTTTCTCATTTCAAAACAATATGAATATAATTATGTATCAATGTACCAAAAATGAATTGCCTTTCCCCTAAACAAAAGCCAGTATGAAATTATATAGGAAACAGCAAACTTGGTTCTTATAACCAGGCATCTAAAATGCCTCTCAAATGTTATTTATTACTTGGCATTCTCCACTCTTGTTTCTAAATCAGTGTGCCTCTCATGTGAAAACATCCTCATGTGAAATGCTTTGCAAAACTTGAGTATACTCATCTGCATGCCAGTCCTTAGAATTATGTCCCAAGAGCTGTTTCATGTTACAAGTTCTGGTGCTGATTAAAAGTTCCAGAAATAAACTTTAAAATGGGTGGAGGTATATGCGTATGTATTTAGAAGAAGGGATTTCACCAAGAGCCCATTCCTGCATGTGCACTGAGCCCTAAGAAATTGAGCTAAGTACAAATGCTGAAGAAATGAGTCTGGTGCCCTTTATAAACTCCAAGATGCTAGATTCAAGTCAGTGAGGATATATGTCTTAAAAGTCAGAACATCTTGCCTCGTATATTTTGCTGTGAACAGACATTATTTTTGGACTGATTGCCTATAAATCCTGCTACACTCATCATGAATAAGGAATCATTTCAGGAACCTCCCTTACAGTCAGATGTTTTAGCCACACAAACTCCTTACAGATATATAATTAAAATAAATTTATTTCACTCTACTTCTCTACAATCATAAACATGAGCAAATGCAGAGATAAACAGCACTTCTAGAGGCAAATATCATTTCCAGCTGATGGTATTAAAAGTGTTAACTTGTCCTTGCCCTGCCTCATGACTCCTGTTGCTTACTTTCTAGAGAAATGACACTATTTTTTTTAACAGTGTAAATCTCTTTACATGGCACGCATAATAAATGGAGAGAAAAGCACAATAAAAGAGGAAATAGTAAATGACTATGTTAAATCCTAGCCCTTTACGTGGCCATCTGTCTTCAATTTCAGGCATGTTTTTGAGTGGAGTTCCATTGTAACCAAATATAATAGGATAGGCAAGTTAATGAACTACGACACAGCCCATCATAAATGTGATGTATCACCAAGGCAAAACCACCCAAGATGCAAGTCAGCTACCGTTTTTCTGTGAAGCTACCAGCTTTTAGTTCAGTGCTCTAGGGAAACAGTAGCCTCATTTGTCTCTGTGTTTGTTATCAAGTCTCAGACTGCTGCCCTATCCTTTTTCTCCTTCCCTGACTTTGACCTTGAAAGGAAAAATGACAGAGGTGGAGAAGCCACATAGAGTTGCAGGTAAAGAAAAAAGAGGTAAGATTTGGATTCATCTAAAGGAAAAAATACATGTTCATCATTTCCATCACAAGTTTAGCTTTACCAACATGAAAAACAGTTGTTGGCTCATTCAGTTATTGAACAAGTGTGTCTTTATATATTCCTCTCCCAAAACTAAATCTTTCCCTCAGAAAACACCCACTTGGTTTACATACTTTAAGTATATTTAAAATATGTGTACAACACTACTTTGTTAAAAACTGGATTTAATTTCTTGCCTGTTAAAAATATTTAAAATGTAATTAGAAATGTAATACATAGGGTTAGAAACCAGGAGACTTAAGGAATTACATTGGAGGAGTCTGAGTGTCACTTGTCCACTTTCATTTTCCTGTAGAATAAATGTGATTTTTCAGTGAACAAAATAGCTGATTCCAAAGCTTGTGAATATAAGTGGTTAAGGATCTCTTCTTAAACTCATGTTATTCTCTTAACTGATTTACTTTTTCCATCTATTCAACTTTAACCACTATTGAGCTGATTTAGGACAGTAAGTTGCTTCCTCACTCACAAATGCTAAAAAAAGCAGCATGCTCCATTTCATGTTCAAATTCTCTGTTTTCTGTGAGGAATCATTTCTTAAGCAGAGCATGGTAGATAGAATGCTGAGAGACCCACCCCTTGGTGTCCATACACTCTATATTTGAGCATAAACAAGACTGTGTAATTGTGTAATTGACAATAATCAGGAAATGGAGTTTCTTGCAGGAAATGACTATTCTCCCAATCCTATATCCTCAGAGTCTAGAATAACGTATGTGTATGAAATGAGGGTAAATGATGTATATATTTTGCTCCCCATGATCCTCCAGTTGTGAAAAGGTCTGAACTAAATTTGTTGAGCACATCAGTTCATGAGAGGTTCAGGCACTCCGGGGGCAGTTGTAGCCAAGACAGAGTAGCAAGTGGATCGTGGCTGCATGAATCAGACAAATTCAAGGAGTAAATATTTCTCGGTGAGTATTTTAAAGGGTTTATGTATTTATTCAGTCTGATCGTCTATTGAATACACGATATAAAACATGTACAACTCTTGGAACACACTTTTCTTTTGTTCCACAAAAAGAATTTATGTGAAGGAAAAATGCTGACATTTGCTGTTGATTTATTCTTAATTTCAGACAAATATGACCAACAAGAATGGTACTGAAGTATAAGTACAGTACCTGAAGGAACAAAATAAAGAGAAGGACCCTATGTCACCCAAAAGAAACTCTCCTGGAATGTTACTTACTCCAGTTTGGGACTTCAGTGTAAGTGAGCACGCTAGCTGAAGTCCTAAACTAGAGTAAATTGATTACCCCTAGGCCTAAGGTCACGAAAGGATAGAAATCCAGGAAAGAGTGCTAAATAATGGCTTGGAGACACATGTTCCCTCTTTGTTAGTTTTTTTAGTTCTGGTTTGTAGTCTAGGACTCTTAGAAGTGACAATTATTTATTCTTTGATATCACATGAATACTCTTTATCCTTAAAAACAATCATTTGTCAAGAGTGACAGAGGTGTTAGTTAACCCTGTGGTAGTTATCAGATTGCAATATATAAATGTATCAAGCCAACATGTTGTGCACCTCAAACTTAGACAATGTTTTGTGTCAATTATATTTCAATGTTTAAAAGAGCATATTAGTGGCCCGAAAAAGTGAATAGTAGTTTCAAAAATGTTTAAATTATCACTATCTTGTACCTAATGCATGGCAAGGATCTGGCAAGTCTATCAAAAACTTCAAAACAGATTAAACTACAGGAGGCCCAAACTTAAATTTCAGATAAATAACACATAATTTTTCATATAAATATCCCCTAATATGCATAGATATACTTATATTAAAAATTATTCATTGTTTATCTGAAATTCAGTTTTAACATCCTGAATTTTTATTTGGTAAATATGATGACCCTATTTATTTGGTAAATAGGTAGTAGAATGAAATTTCTCTGAACTTCCCAGAGTGAACATTTTACTTTGTAAGTAACTAGCTTGAATGGCACCTGAAAATAAAAGAATTGCAGAGTAAATAGTCATTTCCTAGTCAGTTTCTCTATTGTTCTAGGCATACCATCTGGACAGAAGTTAAATTCCACCAATAACTTTCCTCACAGGGGCAGCCAAAATAGTAGAGAGGTATATCATAGGTATTTCAAAGACCTAACTTTTTGTCACATTTAATCAAACCATTTTTAAGGAGACAGTGACGATGCATTTCTTAAGTACTTGGGACAAGCTAATATCGTTACATGCTGTGTAAATCAAAGACCAATATACAGTTTCCTGGGTTGAGGTGCTTACATTCTGGTGAAGGAAATAGTAAACATATATGGGACACAACTGGAAAATGATGAAGACCTGTGACTTATCTGGCATTCAAGTGCGTGCTCTATGGACTTGGACTCACCTGTTCATTCATGCTTCAGTGAGAGCCTTGGTCAGGCCCTGTTCCAGTATGGATAAAAGAACTCTGAACAAATCAAAGTCCCTTTGCTTATAGATTTCCCATTCTAGCTGAGGGCAGATAGATGTTAAACAAATGAAGTCGTACAGCAATATCTGGTAGTAATAATTTCCATGATGACTATTAAAAAGGGTGGTAGAGAGTACATTTAGGTTGGGGACAGGACACGTCATCTCTCAGGAAGTGGCATTGCAGGAACCAGCCTATAGGAGAATTGAGGAGAGGCAGCATCCTGGCAGAGGGCAGAGTCAGAGCAAAGATGTTTGGGTAGAAGTGGCCAAAGCAGGAAGAAGATGGCTGAGCGAGGAACAAGAGGGGAGCATGGAGTGGCCAAGTCAGCAAAGGAGAGGGTTTGTTCTGCACGTCATGGAGAAGCGATTGGAAGGCTTTAAGCAAGTGAGTGAAAGGATTTGACATATTAAAAAAAAATCATCCAGCTGCTGCAAAGACAGAATCACCTGTCCGCAGTGACCGAGTAAGCGTGGACACAGAAGCAATGATGGGAGACTTTGACCCTGTGCAGGGCTGGCACTGGTGACTTGTCTCAAGTCCGAATGAACACAGAGATAGAGGTCAGGTTTGAGATATATTTTGAAAGTGAAGTTGATTGGACTTGCTGTTGATGGAAAGGTAAGAATTAAGGGAATTTGCCAGGTTTTTGCCTTCCCAGACCCTGAATGGATACTGGGAAGGGACATAGAGCAATCAAAAATTGTAATATGGGGCCCTGGCCGGTTGGCTCAGCGGAAGAGCGTCGGCCTGGCGTGCAGGAGTCCCGGGTTTGATTCCCGGCCAGGGCACACAGGAGAAGTGCCCATCTGCTTCTCCACCCCTCCCCCTCTCCATCCTCTCTGTCTCTCTCTTCCCCTCCCGCAGCCAAGGCTCCATTGGAGCAAAAGATGGCCCGGGCACTGGGGATGGCTCTGTGGCCTCTGCCTCAGGCGCTAGAATGGCTCTGGATGCAACAGAGCGAAGCCCCAGAGGGGCAGAACATCGCCCCCTGGTGGGCATGCCCAGTGGATCCCAATCGGGCGCATACAGGAGTCTGTCTGACTGCCTCCCCATTTCCAGCTTCGGAAAAATTTAAAAAAAATTTAAAAAAAATTGTAATATGGGACTTACTCAGTTTGAGATTCCCTTTAATCAATCAAGTGGCTATGTTAAATAGGAGAGATTAAATATGTATTGACATAGTCCATAAAGAATTCACGGGTTTAAAAGGACTTATCCTTGAAAAGTGGGTTAGATTCAGATGGACGTGGGAGGGATTTCCAACAGAGGAAATGAAATTAGAAATGATGCAAAAGAGAATAAGCATGAAATGTGGTTGGAAGTGGAAGAATGGGGACTTTACACTGGGGAAGAGTAAGAGGTGAAATCAGAAATACAAAGTAGGACTAGTTTATGAGGACCTTCAATAGAAAGAGTTTATATCCTTCCTCTAAGAAAACATGGGACCATGGCCAATTTTAGAGTAGGAACTAAGGTAAATTTCAATTCTGTCTTGTTCTCTGTTATATCCCTGCTCTTAATACAGAGTCTGGTACACAACAAGTGGTTGATTTATTATAATAAATGAATGAATGGAAAATGAATGAACGAGTGTAGAGCTAAATGGGTTTGCAATTGAGAGAACAATGGGTGAAGAAAACAGTGAGAGGGCTCCCTTTCAAACAGCTAGATTTTCAGATGAGGGGAAAAACCTTTGTATAATATAGTAATAATGAGAAGGAAATGAAGGTGCCTTATTATATCGCCCAACACAGTAAGACAACAAGGCTGTAAATGTTCTAAAAATCAAAAGGCCCAAATTTTACTCTCAGCTATTCATGCCATTCAATTCTTAAATAGTTTTATAGCTGAAACTTTATGTAATTTTTTTTTTCAGTGTCTCTGTAATGTTTCTGCTGGGACTTAAAACTAATTAATTATTTTCTAGGCAGAATTTTGATAGCCATTAGAATGATGAATCACAACCTCACTTTTCTCTGGAACCCGCTCTTGTTCCAGGAATGTCCCCTTTCTACAAATATCTACAGTTGTCCTGCATTTGCATTTGTGTGCTGATGCACACGGATGTTAGGGTTTTTGCCATGCAGAGACAGTGACGTGGTATGGCTCACTGAGGAAGCAAAGTGAAGTCCCCGCTCAGCACACAAACAGGGAAACATAAGATGAAAAGCCCCAGGAATATCAGTAAGCTCTGTTGGCACTCACTTTCCACAGGCCTCAAAGCTCTCAGATTATATGCCCTTTTATTGGATTATTACTTTAATGGGTCTTTTTAAAGGGCATTTTAATAGCCTCCTTGTTTCAGCAGATATACATTGAGAGGCACTTGGAATACCTCCCAGTTGCAACATTTTTGATCTTCACATTTCTTAGCACTCTGACAACCTACCAGGTAACAGTTAGTATGATATCATGGCGACACATTCCAGAGCTGGCAGTTGTTGGATTTGCCAGTGCGGTTTGTTACCCAGATCCCATAGACCTGAGATTTATTGCCTTTCCCTTTTACCCACTTCAACACAGACCCTTCCCCTACCCTCTTTTTGAATTTTATTTTTTAAAACTCTTTGACTAGCTACACTATAGATATTTTCTTAGGTACATCATGATCATCCACAGTCAGTGCATAACCTCATACGAAACAAGAATGAGTCACAGAAGTTCTTAGCTTGTGAATCTGCACTGTTCTGTGTGATGTGAAGAATTGGAGATAGTGTGTTTAGGGCAGAGACATTTGTTTTCTTCACCCAGACTCATGCCATTGTAAGAACTCTCTCAAGTCACAGATGATGTCTATAAACCCTCAGAAAAACTAACTCCGGCAAAGTAACTGTGCTATGGCCACTACAGATTCTTCTTTCCTAAATCAGAGCTTCAGGCATGGGAAGGAACAGAGAGGAAAGAAGTCAGAAAACGGTCATAAAGATGCTTCAAAAGCACAATCTTTTGTGACTTGGGTTAAGGGCATGTTCCTCCAGAATTATTTTGCATTTGCTTCTTCTAAACACCCCTGTTGGTCAAATAAGTTTGTAAATATGATGTATATGTGTGCTTGCTTATAGTTTGTATTGGGTGTCAGGGACAGGCTGTAAGCAGGCAGGGTCGTTATAGCCTAAGGCTTAGTTTTAAGACTAAGCTTTTCCCCACACCCTTGACTGTTGCATGATGTAGGGTGGTACACTCTCATGAGGAATCCCATTATGCCTCAGATAAGTGATTTTGTATCAGAGACTTCCTTGTTTGTATATTGGATTAAAAGTTTTGATTTCTACACTATAAAATGGGGCAGACCGGGAGCTTGCTCTCTCTTGGTTCCTGAGATTAGCATTAGAGAGGAGAGGAGAGAAAGTGCACTTGGAGGAGAGGAGAAGCAGCCAAGATGGTGGAATGCTGAAAAAGAAGCCAGTTTGTGCAGGGAGGAGGAGATGGGAAACAGAAGTGAATAAGGCTGGTGAGCTAGAAACTTTTGATTCTAGAAAACTCGGATAAATCAGTGGCTTTGGGAGCCCTAAATGGAAAGGGAAGTGTTTTCCCACTGTGTGTATTTCTTGCCCGCTGGGTGCAAGCTAGGATTATAGGTAATGGCCCACCAGTTCTTGGCTCCATTGTTTCATTACCATCTGTCCGAATCAAATGTGAACCTGCACAGGCCAGGTGGCTGTGATTGTGGCCTTGGCTACTGGTTTTACAACCCCCAAGGACATATGGACATATCCAGCTTGGAACTAATTTTAATGTCAATTCTTTTGTTTTAGGGACACAAATTATGTAAGTAATGTAATTTGAACATCAAACACAAGTGTGATTTAAGTCCATGAAAATAAATTCTCAGGAAATACTTTTTTCCTTAGCAATAATAAGTTAGAAACAAACAAGTTTCTTTTGTTGGATTATCCTGCTAATGGAAGGATTTTTATGCTTAGTTTTTCACTGAGGGTTCAGACTTTGAGCATCTAGGTTTTTATATAAGAATGTCCAAGTCCCAAGTCCTTGTCTTACTGGGGCTTAAGGTAAATGAACTCATATTACCAAGACTAACAACTTCCATTTCCCCTTAGCATAACTATCTGCTAATCACTCCAGCTTTCAATTCCCTCTTTGTTTCTAACAGATAAATTTGATTGACAGATACTATTCTAGAGAATCTGGTAAGCATTCTTCTTTAGTATCACCACTTACTACTTAACCAGATACTCTCACACGCACACACAAAAACACTTTATATGCAAGTAACTTCAATGATCGTCACCATTCATTGAGCCCTTAGAATGTGACAGGAACTATGTCACTTTCTGTGCGTTATCTCAGTAATAACATTCTCAGTAGCTACTACTGTATTATTATTCCCATTTTACAGACAAGAAAACAGAAAATTTGAGGGTTTGATAAACTGTCTTAAAGAGACAGAACTAGTATGGAAACCCAGAGTTCTCCTGGATCAGCCGCAGATATATATATTTTTTTTTCCAGAGACAGAGAGAGGAATAGACAGGGACAGACAGACAGGAAGGGAGAGAGATGAGAAGCATCAATCATCAGTTTTTCATTGCGACACCTTAGTTGTTCATTGATTGCTTTCTCATATGTGCCTTGACCGGGGGCCTTCAGCAGATCGAGTGACCCCTTGCTCGAACCAGTGACCTTGGGTCCAAGCTGGTGAGCTTTGCTCAAACTAGATGAGCCCACACTTAAGCTGGCGACCTCAGGGTCTCGAACCTGGGTCCTCCATGTCCCAGTCCGACGCTCTATCCACTGCGCCACCGCCTGGTCAGCCGCAGATATTCTTAATCATTATACCACATAGCTTCCAGTATGTGAGCCTCTCTATAGGAGCCTCAAAATATGCATGTCTCCTCTTTGTTTTAAAAACTTTTAGTTTAACAAATACGTACAGATTTATAAATTGTTAGAGATTATATAAATGTATTTCTAGTTTGTCAACCACATATGACTTCTGTATATCAAGTCAAGTGAAAAATTTATCATGGTAAATATATGTTAATTTAGTCTTGCCAATGGAATTTTGAAGAAAGTAAAAATGTAATAACCTTTTATCTCTTCAAGTTGGGGAATTATCTGTCCATCTAAAAAATTTTTGCAAATTAGCAGAATTAAACTTTTGCACACTAAATTTTAATAATTTTTGTAGAAATTATTCCTTTAGTAGAAATGCTCCCTTCTTTTTTATTACTATCCTAACTTTAATGAGTTTAGTCAGCAATCCAGATTCTCCTTTATTACCCCCAAGTTTCTTAAAATTTGTGGCTTTTTTGGACATTTTTAAAATAACACAGCCTCAATGGAACCACTCTGGTTCTATAAACACTGGTTTATATCTTTGAACACAAACAGGAAGTCACTAGGATCTCATTTTCTTTTCCCTAGAAGATTCCACCTGCTTGGCTAAATTCATCACAAAAGAATTTGATTTATAAAGAAGGGCTACTGTCCAGTAGCATCAAGATGCAAAGAAAATGAATATATTCTCAATTTTAATATATCTTTGCTATTATAAAGAACAAAGCAATGAATGCTAAACCACAGGATATGACCACTCTCCAAATTAATTCCTATTAAATTACCTTTCTAGAAGTTTGAACATTTTTTCATGCTGTTGTATACATCAAATGCACTTTTTTTCTAATATGATTAGCAAATATGACTTTTAATCCCTAAAATTATAATACTTAGTGAGGTTGAACATATTTTCAAATATTCAGCAGCACTGACATTTCTTATGTCATGGAATAATTGCCTATATTGTTCATTCATATAATTATTTGAGTCTGGGTATGTTTCCCACTACACGTTCTGCATAGTAATCTTTAATAATTAGTTGCTAACACTTCCCAGTTTATTAATCACCTTTTGATTTTAGGGCTTTTCTACACACACAGGCTTCTAATCTTTAGATATTCAAACATGTCTGTTTTATTTTTTATGATATTTTGAATGCTTTTAATTCCTCTCTCAGCCATTAGAGAAACATACCATATTTCTTTCTTCTGGTTTTCATGGTCCAATTGTTTACATTACCACTCTTATTGATCAGGAATTTATTTTAACACCTAGAAGCAGTAAAAATCTAAATTTTTCATTTCTAAATAGATAACCAGTTTTCTGAAGTATTAATATTTTTTGCATAACACATTCATCTCAATGGATCTGACATGCCTCCTTTTAAAAATAAGTATTAACTTAGTATATATTATAGAGTGTATGTAGCTTTCCTTTGCTATTTTAAAGAATCCTTAAGCCAGTTTTACACAGATTATTAATGCTTTACAGTATGTTTATATATTTAATAGGTATATTAGCCAACCACATATCTGAATGCCCTTATTATTACTTTTCAAAAAAATCATTTTGTGTTATATATAACAGTTTAGTTCAACATCATAAAAGTTACATAGAAAAATAAAATTATATCTTTTCTATATGTTTAGAATTTTTACTGTGAGCATCGAATGTTTTGTTATGTGATACCATGGTACCCTCTGGATATTTGCACGTAGTAAATATTGCAGGATGTTTTACTTTA
This sequence comes from Saccopteryx bilineata, assembly GCF_036850765.1. Lineage (NCBI taxonomy): Eukaryota > Metazoa > Chordata > Mammalia > Chiroptera > Emballonuridae > Saccopteryx > Saccopteryx bilineata. The sequence goes on along the minus strand of NC_089490.1, from coordinate 188,200,478 downwards.
AAAAGTATTCCATGACCAAGAACATTTGGGAAATATTGATTATTTTACTCCCTTCTTGGACATCCACAACAAATATGAACATATAAAAGAGAGAAATAAAGAAACTGTGCAGTGAGAAAATCTATGTGATATGGTTTAACCCAGTTACCATGTTATTTTAGTCTTTGCTTTACAGTTACTAACAAACCACGAACATGGCTCCCTTGCCTTGTGTGTTCTAAGGATGATATTTCCTCTTGACTACTCCCAGTCCTTTTTCTTCTTCTTCTTTTTAAAATCACTTTTGCTTGAAATGTCAACTGATTCCACAGCTAAGCAGGGCATGACTACACAGGAGTGCCTCTGGTTGGCAAAAGACAGAAATGGTTAGAGAAGGCAGAGAGGGTGAACTGGTGTCACATCAGACCATCAAAGAGGTGTCCATGCCTTTGTGTCGCAGGCGCTGGTGGGGAGAGACTTCAGTCCAAGAAACAGAGGAGCTCAGCCGTGTTATCCAAGCCTTCTGAAGAGAGGCAGTCGGTCTGCCAGTCCTGCTCAAAGTGGGTCACTTCACCACTGAGGAATGGCTCTGGGTGGCACTTCAGAGACATTGCGGTAAGTAACAGACCCCTGATTCATCATAGGGGAGATAGTGTTTTTCCTCTCCGGTGATAGATTCACGCTGGCCCAGCAGTCTTTCTGGTTAGGCGTGACTTCCTGAGGGATTTTCTCTGGATTCACAGAAGGTTCCCTGAGTCCCAGGGAAAGCCTGACTCACCCACAGGCCTGCCGGGGTGTGGCTGGCATGACTTGGATGCAACTTCTACTTGGCCGAACTTCACGATGGTAATTTTCAGCTTTAGCTCGGCTGTCTCTCAGAGAAATGGAAGAACACGACGCGGAAAAGGCCCCACAGAGGTGCTGACAGGGGCAGTAAACCTCTCCCACAGGCTTCCCACTGGTGCCTTAGGGTGACATGTTAGGGTGCTCGGGAAATATTTTTCTCTCTACCACTTCCTTTTTCCCTACAGCAGCTTCTCCAACAAGTTCATGTCCCCAGAAATCCTAATAACTGACACTTATTCTAATAACTGATACAGTACTCTGGACAACTGGATCCAAGCCTAGGGCTAACTTCCTAACTTGGCACCTTAGTCCTTAGCTTCTATACACATGCTCGGGCTTCCTTTTAATACCCTATCTTATATTCTTAATCACTTAAGTTCCAAGAGCAATCTTGTTTGATTTCATGCCACCCATGGAAGAAGTATTTAATTCTCAAACCCTGTCACTCACATGCCAACACAAACCCATCTTTGACATCCGTAAACAAGCAAGGCGATGGAGTTGTCTGGTGGATAACTACCTCCTAGGAAGGAAAGGGTTTGTTTGCCGTTACTTAGAGCAAACAGTAGCCAGACGCCAGACAAACAGACAATAACAGGTTGACCCTGAGGTTGGTTAGGGGAGTAAGACGGGAAGTCCCAAAAAGAAGGGAAGGTGACACATGGTAGGAACAACTTCCCCAGATGTTTGAAGCCCAGGTCTGACTCTCACTAGTTGAGTGACTTCTGGCAATCTACTTTATCTAGTTTTTAGTTTCTTGTGAAACAGGGATGGTGTTTGCTTCACGGGACTGTCATGATGATGAAATCAGATGCTGTGTGTGTAAAATAAAATGCATCTTGCCCACAGTCATGCCCAGAAACTGTTAAGAATTATGTGACAACAATGGCCTTTGAGGGGGTCACTGAAACCTTGGAAATTCAGTGCCCATGAGCAACTTTCTGGTAAAAACAGTCTATAACTTTCATCAAAAATTCTCCCGGCCCTGGCCGGTTGGCTCAGTGGTAGAGCATCAGCCTGGCATGCAGGGGACCCAGGTTCGATTCCCGGCCAGGGCACATAGGAGAAGCGCCCATTTGCTTCTCCACCCCCCCTCCTTCCTCTCTGTCTCTCTCTTCCCCTCCCGCAGCTGAGGCTCCATTGGAGCAAAGATGGCCCGGGCGCTGGGGATGGCTCCTTGGCCTCTGCCCCAGGTGCTAGAGCGGCTCTGGTCACGACAGAGTGACGCCCCGGAGGGGCAGAGCATCGCCCCTGGTGGGCATGCCGGGTGGATCCCGGTGGGGTGCATGCAGGAGTCTGTCTGACTGTCTCTCCCCGTTTCCAGCTTCATAAAAATACAAAAAAAAAAAAAAAAAAAAAAAAAATTCTCCCAACAGCCTGACTGGGCAGTGGCGCAGAGGATAGAGCGTCGGGCTGGGATGCGGAAAGACCCAGGTTCGAGATCTCGAGGTTACCAGCTTGAGCCCAAGGTCGCTGGTTCAAGCAAAGGGTTACTCGGTCTGCTGAAGGCCTGCAGTCAAGGCACATATGAGAAGGCAATCAATGAACAATTAAGGTATTGCAATGCGCAACGAAAAACTAATGATTGATGCTTCTCATCTCTCTGTTCCTGTTTGTCCCTGACTATCCCTCTCTCTGACTCTCTCTCTGCCTCTGTAAAAAAAACAAAACAAAAAAAAACAAAAAAAAATTCTTCCAACAATTAAAAACTCCTGAAATGATGAAAAACAGTTTGAAAACATCAAATATACAGTGACAGAAGAAGATGTGACTATGGGTGGTGGAAACACAATGCCATACAGATGATGGATCATAATTGTATACTTGAAACCTATGTAATTTTATTACCCAATATCACCCTAATAAATTTGAGAGAAGACATGAAGAGAATCACTGAAGTAAAAGGCAGTTGTTCCAGCCAAAGCGATCTCTCCAAAGTTACAAAGATAATTTCCACCTTGTTATCCTTAACTAAAAGATATGTGTTGCTTTTCTTCACTTACTTAAATACTACCCTCCTCGCTTTAAAATTCAGGCCAGGTATCCCCTTGCTGAAGACCTGACTGGACCACTCAGGTGATACTTGCACAATTCCCTCTTTATAAGTTGGTCCTACTTCTCCAGCTCCATCCCAGCTGTTAGAAAGCAGGGCTCCGATCTTAGTGCTCTCCTCAATGCCCAGCATCAGCCTTTGCACATGGTTACTAACAAACAAATGTATATTACTGCTAATGATGATACCTCAGGATGTATTTCTATGTAGAGTATAATGAACTTCTCCTGGGTGAATCCACATGGTGGACGATGCTGTCTATAGAGCACACCACCCAACATATCAGTGCTTCATAAGTGGTGAATAAAAACTTAAAAAAAAAAAAATGGGTCACCATGAGTTAGTTATACACCAATAAATAGCTAAACTAGGCAGGTAAGGAGGGTATGAGGGAACACTTTATTTTTCTTTTTAAGATCACCGTCTGGAGAATGTAACCAACCCTCACAGCATTTATTTCGTACAAATACTATAGTTTTTTTTATTGTGGTCCCAAAGTTCACTGGACCAATACAGTTTCATCAGCAGACCACAGTTTAAGTTTAAAGGGCCAGCCACCCTCACACTCTGTTTGAGAACAAAATCCAAACCATAGTTTCATTGGTTTTTCCCCTTAAGGTCCTAACATGGAAGGCATCACCCTTCGCTGATTTGTACGTTTATGGAAGGCTCCCAGCACTACCTGGATCTCCTTAATAGGAAGGGGAGGCTTCTTACAATCAAAAGGAAAACAGCCATCCTGGCAAGTCAATGCTCTGTGGAGATAGGGTTGGGAGAGAAAGGGGACATGCTTGTGCAAAGCAGCTGCAAGGTGTAATGGGAACCACTGATAAGCTGTCTCTGAAACTCCTATTGTTTAAAGAAATCCTATCAGAAGCATCGAGCAGCTCGGATTTGTCTCCAAACTTTTTTTTCTTTCTTTTTTTGCAAAATGTTCAGGATAAGCACAACTTAATTGAGAAACTATATACATTTTTCATTTAAACACAGAACAAGTGGGAAACCACACAACATATAGAACTGTGGGACCAGGAGAAAAATACACTTGTGAGAAGGCAAACAAAGATGCTGGCTGGAGGGGAACAGAGTCCTAGGCAGGGCACAGAGTCAAAGGACAAATGGCTCACTGGGAGTGGAGGTGAGTCTTTGCTAGAAACTCAGGCTGGGGCTATTTTTTTTCTCCCACACCAAGCACATCTGCTTTGATTTCATAAAACATTCTATATATTTTTAATTTTATTCAGTTTTTTGAGGGAGAGAGAGAGAGAGAGAGAAAGGAGAGAAGCAGAAAGCATCAACTCTCATATGTGCCTTGGCCAGGCAAGCCCAGAGTTTTGAACCGACGACCTTAGTGTTCCCAGGTCAACACTTTATCCACTGCACCACCACAGGTCAGGCCTCATAAGACATTCTAAATTGAAATTTTATGGAGTACTGATTTACAGCTTCCTTCTAGCCGATGTATTTTTATGAAGCCCAAAGTAGAGCTGGAAAAATCAGTTAACCGATGTGGGTCATACAGTGTTTTCAATAAAGCGAACAGTGATGCCATACTCTGAACACATAGATACGTACAGAAGACCAGCATCACTCGGGATGAATGAGGAACATACAACCCCAAATCATTGTTTGTAACGTCGGGGACACAGAAGAGTCACATTTCTCCAATCATGTTGACTAGAACATTAGTTCCACTGACTCTTAACAGGTGATATGCCAAATGAATAGTGCTCGCTGCCTTGCTAATACAGAATCTCATCTATACAGATATGTGTAAGAAACAAGCTTGATGCAGACATTTTTACAACATGTTTTAGTAAGTGATGTCCAAAGATTGGTCCTCCTTTTATGTCCTACTTCTCTATTCACAGGGTGTGTTCAAGAAAACACTTGTTCCAAACAAAACAGAAACAGACTCATAGATACAGAGAACAGATTGATGGCTGCCAGGGAGGAGGAGGTAGGGACTGGGTGAGAAAGGTGAAGGGATTGAGAAGTACAGATTGGTAGTTAGAGAATAATCCCAAGGATGTAAAGTACAGCACAGGGAATAGAGTCAATAAATGAATGGATGGTGCCAGTTGGGTACTGGGAATATCAGAGGGACACTTTGTAAAGTATGTGATTGTTGAACCACTATACTGTACACCTGAAACTAATACAAAATAGAGCTGAATGTAAACTGTAATTGGAAAAAAATTATTTGAATTCTAAAAAAATGTCTGGCCTGGCCTGTGGTGGCGCAGTGGATAAAGTGTCGACCTGGAAATGCTGAGGTCACCGGTTCGAAACCCTGGGCTTGCCTGGTCAAGGCATATATGGGAGTTGATGCTTCTAGCTCCTCCCCACCTTCTTTCTCTGTCTCTCTCTCCTCTCTCTCTCCCTCTCTGTCTCTCTCTCTCCCTTTCTCCTCTCTAAAATGAATTTAAAAAATTAAAAAAAAAAAAAGAAATCTTAAAAAAAATGTCTGTGAAATGGGAATGGAAAGAGATTTTGCCTGGTTCGGGGGGGGGGCACGACACAGGGTAGAGGGTGATACATTGAGTGGGACACTTGAACCTCTGTCAACATAATAAATTGAAAATAAAAAATTTTTTAAATGATAACCTTGTTCTACAAAAATTACATAAATACATATGTACATACATGCATAATATGTAAATAGTGTCCGTGATAACATAATTTAGAGAAATTCTATACTGTATCCTTTATTTTTAAGCATTGCAATACACATTAGTTACTTAAAGACTTTTAAAAATTCTACAACACAAAAACTCTGTTTAATCCAGCATTGCCAAAATCTATCTCATCATGAAAGTCTTTTCTTTTTTTAATATGTAATATTTGTTAATAACTCATGGAACGCAGAACACCTTTTTGAATATACTGGCAGAGAAAAATATATAATAATAAATTGAATGAAAAACTACAAAAGAAAATAATCACAATGGGTGTGTACCATGCTCCATTTTTGTAAGATAATTACATACTGGTTTTCCCTATTTTTCCATAACACATATTTTTGTTAGGAAAAAAAATGTTATTGATAACATTTTTAAATATTTCATATTGTTTTATTTGGCATGGGGGAAAGGTACATAGAGTATGGCCCATTTTCTAAAGTTTCCAAGTGTTCAAATCTCTGTTACGGTTATAACAGGAGCCAAACACCTTCAGTGAGTGAAAGCCCTGTCTTGCTATGCTGGCTGTTGAATGTTGAATATTTAATGTCATGGGAAGTGCCCCAGGCTCCTATTTCTACTCCTAATTGGTGCACCTGAAAGATATCCATTGAACTGAGCTTAGAATTGCCTGCATAATTAGTATAGTATATAACAAGAAGACCAAATGTAAGGACAAAGTAGTCCCATGCTTTCACCCCTCAAACACCAACTTTAGGCATTTGACTAAATATTGTTCAAGTTCATCTGAATGTCTCTTTCCTCACTGAATGAACAATAAAGCACTGGGTTCCCCCCCCCCCCACTGCCTCCCCCACTGCTCCCTCCGGCAGATGGGCAAAAGAGACTTGAAGTAGCAAGCACTCTCATCAGCTAAGAGCACTCAGACAAGAGGCAGACAGGAATGGTGCGAGGTCTCCATTTCCCAGATGCCTCTCACTTTAAGGAAACCAGGACTCCGGAAAGTTTGCTATGGCAGAGAAGTGTACTATACAGAGACCCACACTCCATGGAAATTTTGTTACAGCAGAAGAGAAGCTGTGAAAATTGACAAAGAAGGCAGGGAGGGGGTGGAGCTTCCACCTCCAGGGAGCTTATCATCAAAGGCTGAGAGCAGGGATAAATGGAGGTATTCGGATTCATACATTTCAGCTCTCCTGGGGGGTGGCTCTCAATCCTGTGCTGTCAGGGAGATAGGAAGGAATAGACAGCTGGAGAATGAGGTAGTAGACAGACTGATCTGGAAAGACTGTAACTGGATCAACCAAGAAGCGTGCATGCTTGTGTTAAGCACTCAAGAGGAGGCTTGCTGCACAAGGTGTATGGCCAAGCTCATGCCCTCAGGGAGCAGGCTGTCTTCCTGGTGGACTAAATGGCATACCTAGAGGAAACATTAAATAAATAAATAAATATATAAATAAAAACAGTATGTCATTTGGTTCTAAATGAGGGGATAGAGCCTGGCATCGAGCCTGGAAAGTGGGTACTTAATACGTGTTTATTGGATTTAATTAGATCTCTAAGCCGTCAGAGGAGACCTCTGCGGAGTTCTGCAGGAAATTAGGATTCCTATTAAGCAAGAGCAGGCAGAAACAATGGCAGAGGTGGTAAAATGGACCCCTGGGAAAACTTGGGGAGAGGGCAATTAGAAAGTGTTTTTTTTTAAATATATACAACAATCAAAAGTTTAAATTTCATAAGGAAGGTACATTAGAACCACTTTTATGCTTGAAGAAGGTAAGTGACCATCAAGTTAAGTCCCAAGGTCCACAGCTTCTGGTAAGAACAAGTGAAGAAAGAAAAGGCTTGAATGAGGCAAACCGACAAGAGCTCCGGTTGTCCAGCCAGGTCTTGGATGTTAGTTGAACAGAAATGTGCTGTTAGGCTTTTGTGGCGGTCAATGGTAAGAGCCGGGTTGCATGCACATCAGAGATGAGTACAAGAGATCATTGCTTAATCTTTAACTCCCATGTCTCTCCCTCATCACAGGTGGAGTCACACGTATTTCCAAGCCACAAAACATAACTCACTTATATCACTATTTATTATATAGGCTATAAAGGAATTGTGTGCACCTAACATCAGGCATGGCCAGCTGTGTTTGTTCTTTCACACAGCTGTCCTCACTGCTGGTTTCATATAAACTGAAGAGAAAGACCCTATACATTCTGGTTAGTGCCAGCACGAGATCAAAGGCCTACAGGCATGGCTTTTGCTGCAGACTGCTGTGTAGAGAACGGAGTCCTGAAGTGCACTCTGAACCAGGCCTTTGTGCGAGTTGAACTACGAACTGATCATCTAGTGCTGAAATTGCAAAGAAAAATGTACAGGTTGGACGGGTGGAAAAAGAAAGAGTTGCTTCCATTGGATATGATATTTTTCTTAGTTAAATTAGGAGGCTGCCCATCTTCTTTCTAACCTAGAAATTCTGAAAAGGAGGAAGAATCCAGGACTGTCTATCTCCAGGATGATTTCAATGCATTCAGTTCCACCAGGCATTTTTGTTCCTGAAAGAATCACTCCGGATACGAAATCTCCCATCACAACTCTGGAAAATCAGACCCAGAGAACACATTTTGGCAATGTCTCTTGACTAAAGAGTGGTACTCAGTATCAGGCCTTGTTTTTCTCCCAAAGACAGATACCACCAATGTCAGGCTACTTTCGCAATGGAAATCATCGCTTGGGCACTGAATCCAGCCACAGAGCTTTTGGCAAAAAGGCTGTAACCTCTCCTCTCTCCTCACTAGTAAGAATCCCACCACAGTTTTCCAACCGTTGGTGACCTCCATCCCAGATTACCTCAATGCCCTTTGCTCAGGGCTATGGTTAAAGACCTCCCAGAAGCACCAGCTGTTGGTACAGAATGCATCAGTCTTCTCGTTGTTAACGGTCATAGGCTGACATGACTGGAGTGTCTCTGAGTCCCCAGGGCCCCTCTGGTTTAGGCTGGTGGTCCCAAGTCCTTTCACCAGCTTGAGTCACTGAGTTTTTCAAAAAGCATATTGGGCCCATTGATATTTTGCAACTTTTGAATCTCCATCTAAGCAAGTTCACTACGACTCGGCAAGGAGGTAGACTGAAGTAAGCAAAAGACATGAAACACTCTTGAGAATGAATAGATGCAAAAGGAAGTCTGGGTGAATTCCCTCAGCTTTGCACAACAAATTAGGCCAGAAGGAAGCAATCAGGAAAGTATAGTTCTCCCTGGAAATATTATGGGGAACAGTTTGCAAACTATATGATTGTTTAACCACTATACTGTACACCTGAAACTGACATAAAATAATACTGAATGCAACTGTAATTGAAAAATAAAGTTGAAAAAAGAAAAAAATGTATAATTCTCTTTGAAAGGATGCCATGGATGCACGTGATTGCTGGCTGGAAGCTGGGAATGCTATAGCCAAATAGTCTCCCTATCCATGCCCCACCATCACAACAACTAATTACGACTTTGAAGAAAATGACTATGAAGTAGCAATTTGCAGCAAAAAATTATACACCTTTATTTTACTTCTTCTGGTCTTCAAAGAAATCCAAGATTATCATCCCAGGTTTGTTGACGGTAGAAATATGATTGTAAAAATTAGCAAGGCAAAAGGTCACTATCATTAAATGCTTTATTTCTGAAAGTTTGCTTTTGTAAAACACTTGCTTGGACATCAAAAATGTAATGAGTAGGTAGAAGGGCCTACTCAGGTATTAAGATGAAGTCATCCATTACCCAAAAAGAAAGATGTTCATAATCAAGCATTTTATGTTTAATGAATACTCACAAGTGAAGAAAGTTACATGACTAGGAAAAAAAAAAGAATTAGCTAGATTCATGCAACTGATTCCTAGAGTTAATATTGTTTTCTGTTACGAGGTATATTAAAGTAACTCTGCAGAAATCACAGCAGTTTATATTTCAGGCATTCCCAGGAGCATAGGAAGGAAGAACTTATGATAAATCAGCATATTCAATAAAAACAATTATGGAAGGAAATGTATGTTAAAATATATATTTTTTCAAACTTTATTTATTTATTTGCTTATTTATTTATTATTTATTTATTTATTTTTGACAGATACAGCGAGAGAGTCAGAGAGAGGGACAGATAGGTACAGACAGACAGGAAAGGAGAGAGATGAGAAGCATCAGTTCTTCATTGTGACATTGATTGCTTTTCATATGTGCCTTGACTGGGGGCTACAGCAGAGTGAGTGACCCCCTACTTAAGCCAGTGACCTTGGGCTCAAGCCAGTGACATGACCCCACACTCAAGTCAGTGAGCCATGCTCAAACTGGTGTGCCTGTGCACAAGCTGGATGAGCCCACGCTCAGGCCAGCGCCTCAGGGTTTTGAACCTGGGTTCTCCACATCCCACTCCGATGCTCTATTTACTGCGCCACTGCCTGGTCAGGCTATATTGACACAGATACTATACACAGGGGTATGGTATGATATGTATCTCCCTAGAAAGAGCTGAGGTTTCAGTCCTGATTCCTCTTTATGGCTCCATCACAGTACCAGTTATTTTCACTCTGGTCCCCACACTGGCCAGTTACCAGAGACAGAGCCTTGAGTCTGCCTGTGCATTTACTGTAAGTGTTAATGATTCTGCCAATGGCTTCACCATTCCAAGGACCCTGCCTGTGGGCAGCTGCACATCGCCTTTTGTCATATCGGGGTCAGTTTCCCTTGGTATTCCCTTCTTGCATTTAAAGACCCTCTGGTCTCAGCACTCTAAGAACATTCCTTTGGTTTTTCTAGTCCTTAAGGATCATCATCCTTCAGAGTCAAGAACATTGCTCCTAACTCTTCGGGTTGCCTGACATTTCTAAAAGCCAGTCTAGTGGCCACCATCAAGCTCTGTTGAAGCATTTTACCAGTCTACAGCAAAAACAGGAGTGAGATGAAAGGCAAGATAGTGAGTGGCTGTTTTTCCCCCTAAAGTTAAATGTATATGCTATAAAAGCCATTTGCATCCAAATTTTAGATCTTTCTGACCTTTCTACTTTTTTAGTGTTCTTTTTCCTGAAAAATGGTGATTAATTGATTTAACTGATTGCAAATTTTCCTCTGTGTCCTTACTTTGCTAAATATACAGGTGAAATTCATTTTATTCCTTTCTCTTCCTTTTTCTCTCTCTTCTGTCCTTATTGTTCCTCTCTCACATTTGTTTGCTCATTCTTTTTATATTACTATTTGGTGAAAATCAAACATGTGGAAATCATGGTGTCTTGGACTTTCACTGGTCACCAGGCCATATTGTTTGGCTGTCAATGTCTACCTTATAGTGATCACACTGGTCCTTTGAAACCTCCCTAAACTGTATGGAAATCTTTCTCTGCACATTCTGAATATGGAAGAAGAAAGTATGTATTTTTTATGAGGGCCTCTGGTAAAACTATCCAGAAAGAAGAAAGAGTGAGAAAGAGAGGGAGAAGGAGAGAAGAAAAGGAAGGGAAAGGGAGCAAAGGCAGACACAGAGGTGTGTGTAGGGTTTGGAGTAGGGTTGGTGGGGAGTTTCTAGTTAAAGTGGGAGTCTAGGTAGAATAGAAAGGAGGGGACAGACTAGTTATTCATGGTCTTCAAATCTAGGCAGAGAAATGTAAACCTGATACAGAAAGAAATAGACCACAGGAACTAACAGAGGAGAAGCAATGCTGTATAGCGGATGATTAAAAGTCCATCGCCCCACCCCGCCCTTTCCTCAATTTTTTGTTATTTCATGAAGATTAGATACTTCTTGAAAATATCCTTAGGCTGTGCTTATTGATTAAGATTATTTTCCTTCACAAATATTTGTTAGAATTTACCCTACACTGGGCAGTAAACCAGAAAAGTTCACCATCTGTTTAAAAAGAAAAGGATACCATGTTTCTAGATAAATTTTGCAAAGGTAGAGTTCTTTCTCAAATAAAAATTTTATCCAATACATTTTTAATCAAAGTTTCAGTAAGATTTTTATTCATTTGTGAATGAATAAAAATAACTAGATGGGCTGAAAATGAAGAGTGATGGGGAGGTGTAGGCAGTTCTCATTGTTAACATATTTATAGAGGTGTAATAATGAAAAGTATCTACCTAAGACCATACAATAAATGATACAAGAAATAACAGTAGAGACAGAGCTTGTTATGTGTAGGAATATTATATCACAAAAGCCACATTACAAACCAATGGAGAAAAAAAGAAAAGACAAGATCTGGATATAATTGATCAAAAATTAATATAAGATTAGAGCTTCATCACAAATCTTTCACTAAACTTAATTTATATTAAAGAGTTAAATATATGTGAAACTGAAATAACAAGGAAATACAGGTTAGTATCTCTGGATGAGGACGGTCTTTCATGAGATACAAAAAAAATCAATGGAAGAAGTTCAGAAAGTATGGACAGATTCAAATAAATACAATTTTTAAATAAGGCTGTCTGTCAAAACTTATAAATTAAAAAGAAAAAAAAAAGGAAGGAAATCCAAGCCAATAGTTAACCTGAAAGTTGATATTAACAATTAAAAATATAAAAAGCAAACAAAAGTCATGTTTGTAACAAACATTTATGTCCTAATTATGAAGCAGTCACTGATTTGATAAATCCAAAAGATGTGATCTGACCACTGCTATCGTCTGAATGTTCATATCCAACCCTCCAAGTTTCCTATGTTTAAAACTTAACCCCCAAAGACGTTATTAGGAAGTGGGGCCTTTGGAGGTACTTATATCACGAGGGTGGAGCCCTCATGAAGAAAATTAGTGCCCTTATAAAAGAAACCTCACAGTGATTCTGCACTCCGTCCATCGTGTGAGAATGCAGTGAGAAGTCCCCAGCAATGAACCAGGAAGAGGGTCCTCATTCAAGAACACAGCCAAGTTAGTGCCTTGATCTTGGACTTCCTAGCTTCCAGAATTATAAGCAATACACTTCTGCTGTTTAAAAATCCATCCCAGTCTGTAATATTTTGTTTTAGCAGCCTGGATGGACTAAGACTGACACACAACCAACCACAGCTGCCTACTCTGAGAGAAGCACTGGATTTCTATCTTTTTTTTTTCCAATTAAAAAAAAAAAAAGACTCTCCTGAACTAACTAAATGTAATAGTAGTAAAGCTTCTATATTTTAAAGATGAGTTGTATTTAGTAAAGATTTAGAAAGCAGTCCGATTCTCTTTGGCATCATTCTGTCCCAATTGTTTGGTACAACTTTCAATTCCTTTGTTGATCCTACTCCTCCCTCTTCTCCTAATTCTAAGTTAAATTGGCTTCCTGGGTTGCCTGGGTTTTTTCTTAGACCAAATCCTCTTTTCTGCTGCTCTCATTAGTAATGTTAACTCTCTTATCCAAAAAAAAAAAAAAAAAAGTTTCCTATATATGCTTGCTCATACAATTAGGTAAGAGATTACCTTTGTCCGACTCTTTCCTGGAAGTACAATGGAATCTACAGGAAATGAGGCAGCACCCCCCATGTGGGTAGTAAGGACTTCTGGGCTGCTTTGTCCAGTCTCAAGGTCTGTCTCAATTTGCCCATCTCCCTTCCTTTTCTTGCTTTAAATCAATTATGCTTTATTTCCTGAATTCTAAGAAACACAATACTTTTCCACATTTTAAAATTTCTAAAATTGGCATTTTAATTGAATTTGCCAAAGTTTCCTTGTTCATTATTGTCACTGGAATGCAGCAGTTCTTTCAATATAGACAAATAGGTTATAGTTAACGCAAAGCTTATAAAATATAAAGCATCAATTAATTTAAAGGTACTATCTTCTCAAAGTATAAATCTCTCTCCCATATAAAAAAACAAAAACAAAACATTAAAAAGGTCTTAATAAGATGTTAAAATTTTTTTATTATTTAGATTTTAAACACTCCTTCTACATTTTTGAAGGATGTATGTTACAGCATTTTTCCTCCTTGCGTTCTCATAAAAGCAGTTGGGGGAGATCTGGAGAAACATTTAACTGCTCAGAAGCTGGGAGAAGCATTCTTTTGCAAGGAGACACTTGATTTTTTGAAACAACTGGGCTGCTGTTCAGCTGGATGCACTTATGTGGCAGAAATGACTTGCCCCTTTTGATTTCTCAGTGTTCATGCTGCACCTGTTATTAAAAGCTTTCCACATCATCCAGTTGTGTGTTGGTGGATGTTTAACAACTGGCTCTCTGGGACAAATGAGAGGAGGGCCGAGGAGGTCTTGATGTATAGCCTTTGCCGGATTTCCCTGGTATCCCACCACAGCCAATTTCAAGCTCCTGACATAATGACTATCACTGAATGCAGAGTTGGGAAGAGAAGACAGATGATCGCAGTAGACCCCAGCACATTACTGAATTGAAGTCCTAGAAAAGGGACTTGATAAGCCACCACGTGGCTGAAGAGAGCCTCAGGCTGTTACCCAGATTTCCTGAAGGAGGAGAATTATGGCAGGGAGGCAAGGACAGAAATGTGCATGGGAAGGGATACCTCCCTGGGCCAGAGATTAAACTGACTTTATTGGGGGTGGGGGGGAGTCATCCAATTGTAGCTTACTAGGTTATTTATTGTGTGTAGATGGGGAGGAGAGGCTATGTAAACATCCTCATCTATGAAATCTTTGGTAAATTCTACATTGCTCACTAATACTTTGGATGAATCTTGTGGGGTGGGAATGGGCAGTGTGAACTGAAAACAGGGCTGAATCCAGCTTCCAGTTTGTGCAGGACTACCACTGAGGCTGGTGGGCGTAGCAGATCTGCACATTAAAAAGTAATGTAAGAGGGGCCCTGGCCGGTTGGCTCAGTGGTAGAGCATCGGCCTGGTGTGCAGAAGTCCCGGGTTCGATTCCCGGCCAGGGCACACAGGAGAAGCGCCCATCTGCTTCTCCACCCCTCTCCCTCTCCTTCCTCTCTGTCTCTCTCTTCCCCTCCCGCAGCGAGGCTCCATTGGAGCAAAGATGGCCTGGGTGCTGGGGATGGCTCCTTGGCCTCTGCCCCTGGCGCTGGAGTGGCTCTGGTTGCAACAGAGCGACGCCCTGGAGGGGCAGAGCATTGCCCCCTGGTGGGCAGAGCGTTGCCCCCTGGTGGGCGTGCCGGGTGGATCCCGGTTGGGCGCATGCGGGACTCTGTCTGACTGTCTCTCCCCGTTTCCAGCTTCAGAAAAATACAAAAAAAAAAAAATGATTTGATAGAATTTTCTTTTTAGCTTTCTAATTTATCAGTGAATGACAGAAGTCTTTTACGCTCCACAGAAACTAGTTCATACAATAATAGTGTATTGATTTGTCAGATAAGAGTCCACTCTCCAACTAAACACTATGTATCTTATTTAATAAAAAGTTTCTTGCTTAAAAAAAAAAAAAAGTAATGTAAGAGGGCCTGACCAGGCGATGGTGCAGTAAACGAAGCGTTGGACTGGGACACGGAGGACCCAGGTTCGAGACCCCAAGGTTGCTAGCTTGAGTGCGGGCTCATCTGGTTTGAGTGACACTCACCAGCTTGAGCACAAGGTCACTGGCTTAAGCAAGGGGTCACTTGGTCTGCTATGGCTCCCCAGTCAAGGCACATATGAGAAATCAATCAATGAACAACTAAGGTGCCACAACAAAGAACTGATGCTTCTCATCTCTCTCCTTCCTGTCTGTCTGTCCCTCTGTCTCTGTCACAAAGAGACAAAACAAAAAACGGTAATGTGAGAGGTCAAGAGACAGAAGTCAGAGTAGAAGAAAGTTTTCCAAAATAGAAAACTTTGAGAGGGAGTTTCATTTATACGGCTGCCCATAGAGGATGGCAGACAAAAGGAGAGGAAGGGATAGTGTAAAACGCATGGGTTTTCATTGGTTTTAGGGACTACACGGCTAAGCCAACAATGTTCTGACACCATTAGCCAAGTAGTCTGTGATTTCTGGCTGCAAAAACAGATCCAATTTTGACACAGTCTGATATCACCTTTGAACCCATCAGCTGGCTCCTCAAAGTTAAGTAATTAAGAGTTTCTTCTAGATAGAACTTCATAAATTATTTACATTTTCTAAATTCTTTCCCAGATTTTTTTTTAACCTGGGAAAGGTTCACCGTGGAGTTGAGGAGACTCCATGAGATACAACACACACAAATGGGGACATAAACTGGGGACATGGGGAACAAAGACATTAAAGGGATCTGTCCACAAGCATTTCCTTTGTCCAAGGGCAGACCTGAAAATAAGAGCCCTGTCTTCAGACTTCTGATTCCGCAATCTTTCCTCACAACAACATTTATCTGGCTACGGAGCAGGCTCTTGGATGCACGGGGGACCCCAGAAACAGAGAAAAAGGTCTCCTTATACTGTGCCCATTGCTTGGGAGATCATTTCTACACTGGTCCTCTTCTGAACAGAGCAGGAAAATGAGGAGGACGGGATGGGGCTATTCTCTGTGTGGTCCAGAGGCCTGCGCTGCAGGAAGTGGGCCCTTTCGGCCACAGTTCTACCAGGAATCTTTTTCCTCTTATAGTAAAACCCTGTTTATAAATATACATTCACCCATACACAAACATATACATACCTCAAATATCCAGAGCAGTTCGGCATCCACAGAGATAAATACAGAAAGGGGCATGACAGAGACAGATGGATATAGTAGTATTTTTAATTTTTTAAGAAAACATTGGCCTGCTTTGGGGAGAAACAGTCGGTTCTGAAAGAAAGGAAACCTGTACTTAGGCGGAACTTCCTCCGGATTAATTATTACTGTATTTGAAATCCAAATGACTTGCCCCGTCATTAGTGGATAAGTGTAGGCCAGGGAATAAATATCCACTCTGTCCACAGTAAGACAGGTATCCACACCAAGTTCAAACGCCCCGGGACTTGACCACACACACATTAGGCCATCTTTGGAGCTGTGATGATGACGAAAGGCTAGATGCATTCTGCAAGCCCAGGGAGGCCGCCAGCGCAACCTCAGGCTAATTAGCAGAGACCACAGGTATAACCAGCTGCTGGGCCGTTCACGTAACCAATCCTTGAACCAGATGCCGCTTTTGGAAAAACATACCTCAGTGCCCCTTATTGAAATTCTGTCTCTGGGCTTATAAAGAGTGTACTGTCTGAGCGACACAGGCGAGGCTTGGGGCAAGCGGGGCCACTCTGTGAGATACAGTCAGGGGTTCTGCTCTGCTTCCCAAATGGCCGCTCATTGTAAACAGCCTGTTCGGCGCGCCCGGGAACCTGGCTCTGGCCCGCCGGGGAGTCTGCAAGCACGCCTGCGAGTTCAGCCTCCCTGCGTTCTCGCTTGTGGAGGCAAAGGATCAGACGGGTAGAAAATCTCATATGAAGTAAATGAACCAAGAAGTGTTTTATCAATAAAATTTCATCTACACCTCCCATGCGGATCACTGAAATGACAAAAGCACAGGAACACCTCCCATCTTCTTTAGAACGTATGTCTTTTTTTTTTCCTATTAATAAACAGAGCACAGACCTCAAACACTTATGTA
Organism: Saccopteryx bilineata; assembly: GCF_036850765.1. NCBI lineage: Eukaryota > Metazoa > Chordata > Mammalia > Chiroptera > Emballonuridae > Saccopteryx > Saccopteryx bilineata. The sequence goes on along the minus strand of NC_089490.1, from coordinate 188,183,474 downwards.
CTTAATATGTGTTATTTGAAGATGGTGGCATTTGTTGAATTGAATTCATGCACTTGGCTTACAAAGGGTTCTCTTTACTCTGTCCTATTTAATGTGACTTCAAATCAACTACCAATCCTTCCCATGAAGGAAACATTTCATGACTTAAATAGATTTTAAAACAATTTGGTACCATACCCCGTATATGTTGGCACAAAACGTCCTTTAATATTTGCAAGGTCATATTCAATCTTAGTACACTGTCTTTTATTTTGAGCCTTTTCTAGAGAAAAAAAAATACTTGGAGAGCAACGTTTGGCAACAAAACTAAACATATCAGATCATGAAAGAGCAATTAGTTATAAATACCCTTTTAAAACTCGGAACAATACAGAATGTGTAGAGCATATACAAACTGGTATAATATCTTTTTAGGGTCGGTGAAGGGAACTTATTAAAAAAACCCAGAAGTTAAACAAAGGCATAAAGGGCACAACGGCTAATAGTATAATTGTGTGGTTTATAAGAAATTGGCAAGGGATAGCAGCGTGTTCTACGCACTTTCTATTTGCCAGGCTACACTACCTATTCTTCTAACCTCTTCATATCCACATCAAGTTTTCTATTTCTCCATATTCCTTGTTCTTTATCTGGTTTCCCAAATTCTTTCTTCTCTATGTCATGATTTCCTATTTCTCCAAATTGTTTAAAGCCCATGATAAAGTCATACACAGAGTTATCTCTGCAATAAGCTAACATGCCCCAATTCTCTGGTGAGACAAGTATTGTTGGGGTTACTAAAATAAATCTGAGCCCATCACGCAGCCTTCATTCTCTCCACCTCTGTCACCCACTTCGACCCTTCACTTGTAGTCACGCACATCTTGATGCTATAGAAATGGGGAGCAAAGTGTGGACTAGTGTCCAATCAAGATGCCACATCTTCAAAAGGGAATGCACACATTATAAAGCATGAGTATGGATGGACTTGAGAACCTTATACCAAGTGAAATAAGTAAATCAGAAAAAGCTAAGAACAATATGATTTCCACACATAAGTGGGATATAAAACTGAGATTAATGGACATGGATAAAAGTGAAGTGATTACCAGGGAGAGGGGAATATGGGAGAGGAGGTGGGGGGAAAGGAGTAAAGAAGGCAAATATAAGGTGACAGAAAATGATTTGACTTTGGGTGATGGGTATATAACATGATCAACTGTTCAAATGCTATAGAAACGTTTACCTGAAACCTATGTCCTCTTATTGATCAATGTCATCCTGTTAAATTTAATTTTCTAAATAAAAATTTAAAAATATATAAAAGGAAAAAAAAGAAACAGGAAGACAGATAAAATGAAATGTGTTGATAATAAATATCTAGAAGAAAGAGAAGGAAATGTAACAAAGAAGGCAAGTAAAATAATGGGGACATCTCAATGAAGATTTCAGGTAGGTTCCGAGGCCAGTTCCTCAACCCTCAGAATATTTAACTAAGTCTACCCAATATATATAGACATCAAACTGTATGTTTCTGAGAAAAAAATACATTTGCATCTTTATAATGTAAGCAGGTTCTAGAAGGAGTCAAATGTTAATATAGAAAAAAAAAAGTTGTTTCAAAGAGTACAGCTGACACCTGGTCTAGAAAAGACAGTGTAGACCCATTATTCCCTATTCCTCCTGCTAAGCAGGACTATACACCCTGGAAATGGCACAAGAGACAAGCAAAGAAGGAATCTAAAAGCAGGTAGGAAGAAAGTGAGGTCTATAAGACTGGAAAAATAATGCAGAAAAAGGACATCTTCTGTCCCCCTACCCAGCAAAAGAAGGACATCCAGATCATCATTTCCCAATACCTGACTATTGGGCAAATAAGTTTATAAAATGTGTTTTTTAGGTTTGCTGGCTTATATTTTGCACTGGTTTGGGCAGCGCCATGTGCATGTGAAAGGCTGTGGTGCTTGCCCTCAGGGCGGCAGTTTGCAAATTGCAGATTACCTTCCTGCTTGGGAGGAGCCATTGTTTTTGCTAATGTTTGCTGGAGAAGGGATTTTTTTCCCCCAGCCTGGGTTTTGCAGGAAGAGAAGGAGTGCAGCTGTGGAACCCAAGCTCAGGGGCTTTGGGAGCTCTGCTGAGGTTGGTGGGGGCCTTTGATTCCAGGAGGAACTGGAGAAGATTTTTCCAGGTTGTAGAACTGCAGAATGTGTCAGGGCTTTGGGAGCTCTGAATGAGAGGGAAGTGGTCTTCCCTGCTTGCTTTTTCGTCTGCCAGTACGAGACTTTAATAAATGGAATGGTCCACCATTTTTTGGCTCCACTGTTTCTTTACATCTGCCTGAATCCAATGAGAACCTGCATGGCTACAGCAACGGCAGCCACTGGCGATACACTGACCTAACAGCAGAAAGTAAGTCCAGGCTCATTATTTGTCTGGACGAAAGAGACTTCCCCAGACTGCATCAGGTAAGCCCAATGCAACAAACAAGGATGTTTTTTGGGAGCCTCACTGTGGGTCAAATAAGTTTGTAAATATGATATACATGTTTGCTCGTTTATAGGTTGCATGGGTTGTGGGAGACAGGCTGTAAGCAGGTCGGGTTGTCATAGCCTAAGGCTTAGTTTTAAGACTAAGCCTTTCCCACCCTTTTAATACTAAGATTTTTTCAACATCCTTCTAATACTAAGATCTTCTCAAAACTAAGCTTTTCCCCACACTCCTGACTGTTGCATGATGTGCGGTGGTACACTCTTATGAGGAATCACATTTATGCCTCAGATAAGTGGCTTTGTATCAGAGACTTCCTTATTTGCATAATGACTTAAAGGCTTTAATTTCTACACTATAAAATGAGGCAGACCAGGGGGCAGGTTCACTCAGATCCTGTCATCAGCATTGCAGAGGAGAGGCAGCCAAAATGGCAGAGTGCTGAAGGAGAAGCCAGTTTGTGCAGAGTTTGTACAGAGAGAAGGAGATGGGGAACAGAGCTGAATAAGGCTGGTGAGGTAGAAAGCTTTGATTCTAGGAATACCCGGATGAATCAGTGGCTTTGGGAGCCCTGAATGGAAAGGGAAGTGTTTTCCCACTATGTGTGTTTCTCACCTGCTGGGTGTAAGCTAGGATTAAAGGTAATGGCCCACCAGTTCTTGGCTCCTGTAAAGCCAGTGGCCAACGCCAGGGCCACTATCACAGCAGCCTGGCCCATGCAAGTTCGCATTGGATTCGGACAGTCGGTAAAGAAACAACGGAGCCACAAACTGGTGGGCCATAGTCTTTAGTAGCTTTGTGAGCACTGAATGTGATTGGGTTTTGGAGCCCAGTGTGTATTTTTTACTTGCCCACTGGGTGCAAGCTAGGATTAAGGCTTAATCCCAAAACCAAGCCCCAGGCTACAAGGATTCTCAACACACAATATCACCTGGGCGATGGCCCCACGTGGGCAACGTCAACTTTAACAAAGTGAGCACAATATATTTTATCTGCCCAACAGCTCCATTGTTTTATTACCATCTGTCCAAATCAAATGCAAACCTGCACGAGCCAGGCAGCTGTGATGGTGGCCGTGGCTACTGGCTTTACACTCACCAACAATAAACAGCCAAGAGAAGCCTTCTCTTCTCCCATCATATTATGATTCTTGTTCTCTACCTAGAGACACCAACGCGGGAGAGGGAAATCAGTAAGAGGAACCCAGCAACAGAAAGCAGCCCAGTCTAAGAAGCTTCTTTGGCCTTCTGGGCTTAAGCCTTTCCTCCCCCACCTAGAGATAATGAGGTAGCCCTGAGGCACTGGTAGGAGGATCCCACCACACCCACTGATAGATGTGGGGGGGGGGAGGGAGTAACCTGGAAAAATCCCTTTTTTGCCCTCAAGCAGCACCAAGAACAGTGGGAGCCCCAGTGGTAACAGACAAACCAATCAGAACAAAATAATACTGTAAATTAAATTTCCAATAGAATAAAACCTCACAGAAGTAGGGCAAGACCCACAGGCTAGCCTTAAGCAGGGTGACTGCTAGCTAAAATAAAATGTTTACATTGTACCCAGAGTCTCCTAACATAATAGATAAAAATGTGCAGGACAGAGAAGAAAATTATGTCATACCAAGAACCAGGAAAATCACAACACAAATGACAATCAACTGACAGTAGCATTGAGATGAGTCACATGTTGAAATTATTTGACAAGGATTTTAAAACAAAATGAGATAAACATTTCAACAATCAATTATAAATTCTCTTGAAACAAATTTAAAAAATAGAAAAATCTCAATAAAGAGAAGTTATAAAAAAAGAACCAAATGGAAATTATAAAAAAAAATACAATAATAAAAAACCTTAGTGGATGGACTAAATAATAGAGTGAAGATAAAGAAGATAGTATCAATAAACTTGAGGACAAACAATGAATTCACTCAATCTGACCAACAGAAAGACAATAGACTGGGGAAAAATAGTGCTGAGTTCTAGGACATATGGGACAATAACAAAAAAGTGGGGCTGAAAGAGTATTTAAAGAAATAGTTACTGAGGACCTCCCCAATTTGCCAAAAGACAAAAACCTACAGATCCAAGAAACTGAGCAAATCCCAATTAGGATAAACTCAAAGAAATTCATGCCAAGATATTATAACTAAGCTTTTGAAAACTAAAGACAAATTTTAAAAAGCAACCCAAAACTGAAAACATCTAGAGAGAAACAACAATTACACTATACATAAAAATTAACTCAATATAGATTAAAGACTTCAATATAAGGCCTGAAACCATAAAACTCCTAGAAGAAATCACAGATTGTACACTCCTTGACATAGGTCTTGGTGATATTTTTTTGAAAGCAAAACCAAAAGCAAGAAATAGCCACAATATGAACACAATCTATGTTGTTCACTGATGCGAAAACTAGACAGAAAGAAAGAACAGAAAAAATTAAGGAGGGGGAAATCATCAAAGAAATAATTTAAAAAAATCTCTGGGAATTGAAAAATATCATATTCCCAATTAAAATAGAACTTTGCATACTCAGTAAATGGGTAAAAACAGACTTACATAAAAGTACTTTTAGAATACCAGGGATAAAGGAAACATCTTAAAAGCTTCCATGCTGGGAGCTGGGGCAGGGGATGGAACAGGTCACATACAAAGAATCCGAACTTAAAAAGACACATGCACAAAAATCAATTCAAAATGAATCAAAGACCTAAACATAAGAACTGAAACAATAAATTATATAGAAGAAAACATAGCCATTAAACTCGTGGACCGTGGCCATAGAGAACAATTTATGAATTTGACCCCAAAGGCAAGGGAATTAAAGGCAAAAATAAATGAATGGGATTATATCAAACTAAAAAGCTTCTGCACAGCAAAAGAAACTGACAACAAAACAAATAGGCAGCCAACAAAGCAGGAGATGATTATTGCAATCAACAGTTGATAAGGGGTTAATATCCAAAATATATAGAGAACTCACAAAGCTCAGCAACAAACAAGCAAACAATCCAATTAAAAAATGGGGAGAGGACCTGAACAGATACTTCTCCCCAGAAGACATAAAAATGGCCAAAAGATATATGAAAAAATGCTCATCTTCACTAGCTATTAGAGAAACACAAATCAAAACTACAAAACCACCTCCCACCTGTTAGATTAGCTATTATCAACAAGACAGATAATACAAGACTGTGGAGGAAAAGGAATTCTCATTCACTGCTGTGGGAATGTAAAGTAGTACAACCATTATGGAAGAAAGTATGGTGGTTCCTCAAAAAATTAAGAATAGAACTATCATATGACCCAGCGATCCCTCTACTAGATATCTACCGCCAAAACTTGAAAACATTGTTATGTAAAGACACATGCACCCCCATGTTCATTGCAGCGTTATTCACAGTGGCCAAGACAGAGAAACAACAATCCAGTATCGCTTGATAGAGGATTAGATAAAGAAGTTGTGGTAAATATATACAATGGAATACTACTCAGCCATAAGAAATGACAACATAGTGTCATTTATGACAACATGGATGGACCTTGAGAACATTATACTGAGTGGAATAAGTAAGTTTAGGAAAAGCTAAAAACTGTATAATTTCACACGTATCGTACAAAACTGAGACTCATGGACATAGATAAGAGTGCAGTGGTTAGCTGGGGAGGGAACAGAAAAAGAGGGGAAATGGGTTGGGAGGAAACGGTGTAAAGAGGGACAAATATAAGGTGACAGAAAATTATCTGACTTTGGGTGATGGATATACAACATAATCGACTATTCAAATGATGTAGTGATGTTTACCTGAAACCTATGTACACTTGTTGGTCAAGGTCACCCTGTTAAATTTAATTTTCTAAATAATAAAGACATTTCCAAAGCAACACAAAAAGCAAGAAGGCAAAGGAGCAATGTTTCAAAAGTATGACAGATTTATTCTACATACTGATAAACTGTGGATTTTAATAGTGAAGGGCAGGAAAGAAACTTTCAGATATGAAGTATTTCAGACTTCTTTCCACGTTCCTTTTCTCAGGAAGCTACTGGATGAAGGAGCTACACCTGAAGCTTGTGTGACTTCCCGACAGTGAGGGTGAATAGAAAGGAGGTATGAAATCCAGGAAACGCGATCAAATTTAAGAGAAGGTGGAAGGTGAATCCCTGTCTGGATAAGCCAACCTATTCTATTCAGGTTAGATCTGGTCTATTCAGATTGCAACAGATCAAAAAAGGGGAAGTTCATAGAATTGTCATATTTGAACATATTGAGAGGAAGTTTAAAAAATCTGATAATGAATTGATGATAAGTAAATATATAAACCAAGCAGGGAGCAGGGTGTGAGGGGGGGGGAGGAGGGACTTAAAGAGAAACAAAATATAGGGTGACAGAGGATAATTTGACTTTGGGTGATGGGTATTCGGCATGATCGACTGTCCAAATGATGTGGAGATGTTTTCTCTAAATCTGTGTGCTCTGGTTGACCAATGTCACCCTGTCAAATTTAATTGTCTAAAGAAAATAAATAAATAAATAACAAGCAAATAAAAGATTTATAAAACCTGACATTTATTAATCTGGGTCAAAAAGATTTTCAAGGAAAAGGATGAGGACAAGGGCAGAAAGAAAGGATTGCTCAGCTCTGAAAATATCTACATGAGCATAATAATGTAAATACACAATGTTGATCTAAACTGAAAATGTAACTATATCTGGAGGATGGGAAGATGTGAGAGCTGCAGCGAGGAGAAGAGGTGGCACAAACAAACAAATAAATACAAGCTAAACGCTCATTTTCCGTGGTGGCAATACTTCAGATTGGAACTCCACGAAATAGCCAACTAAGTGTGCTATATAACGGAGGAGTTGAAAGGGGTTGCCCATGGGGAGTGCAAAAGGAGGAAGTAAAGCGGGCAGAACTCCATGCTCTGATTATGATCTGCAGAACAATAGGATTATTTAAACCATATGTATGCATAAATTTAATAAAAATTAAAATCAAACTTTAAAGTCTGAAATCCATCAAATAAAGCAATCATTCAAAGCGGGTGTATTACCTGGGGCTTCCGTAAGAATGAAGTCAAGCCCCTACCTGCCCCTCTCAGTTTAACCAGACCCTGGTGTACCATCTTGACTCCTGAGCGGATTGAGCTACACTTACTTTTCCGTGTAGTACTTACCCAGCTCAGACTGTGTGCCAGTCATTGTTAATTCAGGGAAGCCTCATGCCAACGCTATGAAGGGAGATTTATTTGACCTTTTTGTTGTGGGTGACGGAGCTAAGTAGTTGCTGACATTCAAGCTCATCAAACTGGCTCCAGAGTCTGTTTCTCAGCAGAAGGGGTTAAAAATTCTACCTCCCACCAAGATTCCCAAAATGCAGGATCCTCCTCAACCAGGAAGACACTGAACAGTGAAAATCCAAACATACCCCTTACAATGAATGAGCTGGGAGGTATATGAAAATTGCTGCATTGTGTTCAGTAAATCTTTGTCCAAGCTAATAATGTCAATATGCACTGGAGAAAACTCTCATGTTTTTCTTAATTTTTGAAGTGAAATGAAACAAATTGAAGCAGTAATCCCACCAGAAACCTGCTTGTTCCTTAGGTAAGACAGTAGTTTCAGAGACACCAAACTGAGAAAACATGGCTACCAGTGTATGCTTCAGAAAGGTGTGTCTTAATACATCCTGAATCCAATCTACAGGAGTTACTTGAACAATTATGTAACTGGACAAGAACTAGGACTCAACCTCAGGTTAAATTAAAAATAATTCTAATGGCAAGGGACTTTCCATTTTTTTTCTTTTCTTTCTTGTTTTCTTATTTTTTACTTTAGATGATTGAAAACCAGGAGAACAAAGGAATAAAAATATTTGGGGGAAAAAAATCTTTAAATGTGAGTGAAATTTCTCTTCCTTTTAGCCAGGTTTGTGCCGTTTTATGTAAATAATGCATGATCCATAGATAACCATGATAATTTGGTGTGCATCCACCCCCACTTTTTTCTAAATTTATTTAGTGATTCAAGTATATATATTTTAAAATTATACTATATGTGCCTGACCTGTGGTGGCGCAGTGGATAAAGCGTCGACCTGGAAATGCTGAGGTCGCCGGTTTGAAACCCTGGGCTTGCCTGGTCAAGGCACATATGGGAGTTGATGCTTCCAGCTCCTCCCCACCTTCTCTCTCTGTCTCTCTCTGTCTCTCTCTCCTCTCTCTCTTCCTTTCTCTCTCCTCTCTAAAATGAATAAATAAAATAAAAAATAAAAATAAAAAAAAAATAAAAAAATTATACTATATGTATATTGGGCTGCAACTTGCTTTTTCTCTTCTGTATATATAATTGTCACCTTTCCAGATCAGAATACATAGTCTTGCTTTGTTGTTTAGCACTTAGTATTCTATGATGTGAATATGTTATCATTCCATATCATATAGTTCATTATTGTTAAGAATTTCAACTGTTTTCATTTTGGTGGGCTATCTCCAATAATGTCACAATGATCGCCCTTAAGCAAATATATTTATAGATTCCTGTTTTTAGATTCTGTAAGATGTTCTTGAAGTAGTCTTTTAAAACACAAATGAGATCATGTTTCTTTGCTTCAAATCTTCCAGCACCTTCCCAGTTGCTGAGCATGAAATTCATACTCCATGGCTTTGCCAACCATCCAACCCACCTGATGCCACTCTCCCCCATCTTCGCTGAACTCCAGCCTCGCTGGCCTTCTTCCCACACATGCATGCTCCCCTCCCCGAGGGGTTGTGCACCTCTCTTCCTGTGGCCTGGACACTGCCGCGGGCCAACGCCTTCTCCACATCAGCTCTCACCAGGAGAGGCCTGGCCTCAGAGGCCACCCATGTACAATGATGTCCCACTCCCCCTAACCTCCACTGTTTCCATTCTGAGCTATTCTCATGGAGGCACATCACATCCTCCAGACTTTGCTATGCCTTGCAAGGCTCATCCTTAAATGTTTAGCTTATGACTCTCAGGGCCTGACCTTGACTTGGAAGCACCATGCCAGCCACGTGTGAGGAGCACTGATATAGTCAGTTCCGGTCCATTTTGAAAACAAGAGCCTTTCTCATGTCTCCAGATGGTGTCATATCTTAGTTTTCCGACCAATACATTTCTAAGGGACCCACTGAAATCTGTGAGAGTGGACTTTCTTCTGACTCTAAGAGAAAGATATCATTCCAGATTCAATAATGATTTAGAAAAATTTGTTCTGTCTCTGACAAATGTAACAAAGATATAATTGCTAAAAGAGAACTTGAGAAGAACATTACAATATTGTGAATCTCAGAAGATTAAGTATAGGGATCGAGAAAAGGCCAGCATGCCACACCTGTTTGTCCTTCTAATTTTGATGCATTAATTGTATACGTAAGATTCACGAAAAACAATTTTGAAAGTCTTAAATGATTATATCAAAGTTAATGATAAAAAGCCTCACTAGACAGGAATAATACTGGCTTTATGAACAGGAGGAACAATGAAAAGGCCCATAGAGTTAAGCTATGCACTGATGCTAAAACTCATAGATTGCGATAATAAATATTCGATATAGGCCTTTTCCTTTCCATTGGAGATAACCCAGAGGAAAGCATTTTTCTCTGCCTAGAATTCTGTGAATGAGGCTTTGGCAGAATCATTAACAATATTTGACATTCAGGACTCATAACACCAACCGTGTCAAAGAAAATAACGTGCAGGGGCTTGTCGGATAGTCCAAACCGTGGGGACCTTGGTCTTGTCACCCACGGTGGGATGCTGGATTAGGAGAAATATATTTTCATTATAGAGATGATATATTTTCTGATAGTAACTAAATTATAAAGGCCCTGAAAACAGTGAACATGAAGAAATTTGCTTCCTAAAATCAAGGTCGATTAGTTTTTTAAACCAGAGATAACACCCAGGAAAAAAAGTTAATAAGCCATACAATGCAAATTTCACTTTGAGATGTTGAGTGACATGGTTCTATAAATGCTGAGTTAACGGTGCTGGTGGGATGGGAGGCCGAGGGGCGGCCACATAGATCGCTATCTGTGAACCAAAAATCACCTCACAAGTTATTACACCATCCATTGAGGGTGAACAAGTGTCTGATAGTCAAGCAGGAAAAAAGCCCCACTATATACAAAGTGGAAAATATACTTGCAATATTTCATGCCATAAACAGTTTAAAATTCTTGGTAGTAAGAGTTCTTATGAATCAAAGAGACAGACAACCCAATGTGTTGAGACCCTGAATAGGAACATAGAACAGGGACAGAGTCAGTACCCTGAAGCAAAGGCCACAGTGACTACTGACAAAACTACTGAACTCAGTACTGTGCTGAATGCAGCACAATAGGGATAGAATTAGCACTTCTGATTAATTAACAGGTGTGGACATTAGAGCTACTCCCTTGCTCTTTTATCTGCTCTAAAAAAGTTCCCTTTCCTGACTTCCTCATTCTCTTCTCTGCTACCTGACTTCCTCATTCTTGCCCCTACTTCTATTGGTGCATCAATAAATGCCCATAAGGACTGGGGGTCGGGGCTGTCTCATGAAACCTGCATAGGGGATTGTGAGGCGGTCTCCCCTGGTCCCTCAGTGCATGCCGTGTGGTCTCCGAGTAGTCACTGTCTCTGTGACAAGTGTGCCACTGTGAGGGACAGGAACCAAACAACACCAATAGAAAAAGGAACAAGGGAAGGACAAGAACAGAAAATTCATACACACACACACACACACACACACACACACACACACTAAAAATAAATAAATAAAAAGAAAAAGAAAATAATATGCAACCCTAAGTATATGAAAATAATGAGGTATTATTTTTCTCCTCCCCCCTTTATCTGAACAGGCATTGGAGGTTCTTAATACTTAGAAGGTAATCCTAAATTTTATTGCCACTTTTGATTACAGTGCCAGAAAGCAGTTTGACAATTCATAGGAAAAGTTGGATGGCCTGTGGCTGCCACCTTAACGGCCATGCACGTGCAGGTTCTCATTGGATTCAGGTAGATGGTAAAGAAACAGTGGAGCCAAAGAATGATGGGCAATTCCTTTGTTAGTCTCACACCGGCCAACAAGCAAACACACAGGACTCCTGTTAGTCAAAATAGTTTGTAAATATGGTGTATATATTTGCTCGATTATAGTTTGCATTGGGTGTGGGAGACAGGTTGTAAGCTGGCAAGGTCCTTATAGCCTAAGGCTTAGTTTTAAGACTAAGCCTTTCCCACCCTTTTAATACTAAGATTTTTTTCAACATCCTTCTAATATTAAGATCTTCTCAAAACTAAGTTTTTCCCCACACCCTTGACTGTTGCATGATGTGGGGTGGTGCACTCTTATGAAGAATCCTATTTATGCCTCAGATAAGTGGCTTTTTATCAGAGACTTCCTTATTTGTATATTGGCTTAAAGGCTTTAATTTCTACACTATAAAATGAAGCAGACCGGGCGCTCTTGCTTGCTCAGATCCTGCCATCAGCATTGCAGAGGAGAGGTAGCCAAGATGGCAGAGTGCTAAAGGAGAAGCCAGTTTGTGCAGAGAGAAGGAGATGGGGAACAGAGGAGAATAAGGCTGGTGGGGCCTTTGATTCTAGGAATAGTCAGATAAGTCAGTGGCTTTGGGAGCCCTGAATGGAAAGGAAAGTGTTTTCCCACTGTGTTTATTTTCTTGCCCACTGGGTGCGGCTAGGATTAAAGGTAATGGCCCACCAGTTCTTGGCTCTATTGTTTTATTACCGTCTGTCCGAATCAAATGCGAACCTGCACGGGCCAGATGGCTCTGATAGTGGCCGCAGCTACTAGTTTTACAGCTCCCAAAGCTCTGATGCATTCTCTGGTTCCACAACCAGGAGAATCTTCTCTGGGTTCCTCTTAGAATCAAAGGTCCCACCAGTATCAGCAGAGCTCGCAAATCCCTCATCTCTAGTTCCCCATCTGCACACCTCTTTCCCTGCCAACATGGCTTCTTTTTTAGCACTCTGCATTCTCTCTGTTCTCCCTGTAAACATGGCTTCCTTCTGTCTCTTCTCTTTCTCTCTCTTTTCAAAACTTTCTGGCATGAAAACCTCTCCTCCAGCAAACATTAGCAAAACAATGGCTGTTCCCAAGCAGGAAGGTAATTTGCAATTTCACAGACCACATATACCTGGCACTGCCCAGTCCCCATTTTGTAACAATAAAAGTGAGCAAACTAAAAAAATATAGATTTTACAAACTCATTTGCCCAAAAGTGCTGCTCCGGTAATTCAGACTGGTGAAGGTCAGGGAAGGTTTTTACAAAGTTAATCGCTAAAGGCTGCCAAGGCCCTTTATCGAAAGGAATATAACTCAAATTACTAGTGCCCAGTGCAACCGAGGGCAATAGAAATGAATTTCTTTTAAGATGCTGGAAGGTTAGATCAAAAGTGATCCCTCAAAAAGCTTATAAACATGGGATCAGGGTACAAGTTGCAGACTTAGAAGGGTACACTTTTGGACTCTTCCGTTAAGGGTGATATTTGCAAAATGTGTAGCTAACAGCACCTCTGAGCCCCCTGGTCCCCCCTTATTCCAGTGCTCGGTTATAATCTGCCCCTTCAGTGTGCAATTTACAGGGCGTGTTTGAAGATGCTGATTGTTTTCAAGCCTTTATTGTTAGCATTTAAGTCATTAGAATTGTGGCCTCAGCATCATTTCCAGAAATTAATGACATATTCCAGGGTTAGTCTCCTTGGGACTCAACTACAGATTCTAATCTTCAAGCTTTTGTTCACTTAACACTAATTTGCAGAAGTATTGTGTTCTAAGATAAATGTACAACCAGTTCTTCTGTGGACTTATTATCCAATTTTAAGAGCTTTTTTCCTTCCCATTTTCTTTCTTTTTTGTATTTGGAGCTGATTTGAATATGACTGACTGTAATTGTCAGATGTGTGTGTTTCGTGCACACAGAGATGTTTTAAATGGAAGGATTCTAAAGGGAATGCAAGTGTGTACAATTCTCTTATAACACAGCTCTGACAAATGCTAAGAAAGATTTTTGCGAAACGAAAGAAAAATATAACAAATTAGACTGGCACGTGTAATTGGCATGTGGTGGGTTTTCTGTGGAGACTGACGATTGTCCGTTTTAGACCCCATTCTTTTCCTTGGATCCAATTGAAACTTTGGTTCATTGTAAGACTCCCCAAGGTGGGGGAGCATCTACCCAAGGTATTCTTTTAACTGCCAAAAGGAGTTGCCATCAGTCCTTGCCTAAGGGAGCCAGGGCCCGGATGGAAAAGAGCCACAAAGTGTTAAGATAGAGATTTTTACCCATTGTGCTGCAAGCATTTTTAAAACACACAACATCTAACTATGTAGACAGAGACACTGGCTTCTTTTCCCTTAGATTGCCAAATAAATAAATGACAACAGCCAACACAACAATAGCCATCTGGTGTAAATGAATCAAAATTATACCAAATTCTTTGTCAGATCGGCTAAAAAAAATTTTTTTTTTTGGTGTGCCACAGAATTTTAGAAATTACTTTATGTGTGCCATGAGATGGAAAGGGTGGAAAATTGCTGTGTTACAGCAAACTTAGGGTTTTAGGCTGTCCCAGTCACCTTCCCCTTTTCCTCCCACCAGGGAGCTGGTGCACTGCAGTCTTGTCTGGAATAGTCCATGAAGAACACTGACAATGTATCGAATTGGTCATGGTAGGGACGATTTTCATGGATGGAAATACAAAGGCCGGTGTTAAATGAGAGCCTTTATAGGGGCTTTGAACAGTAATAAATTCTGATGAAAAGTCTCCCACCCCCGCAGACCATCTTAATCTTTCTCAGGCGGCACACTGGACAGCTTACAGGAGAAGTAGCAGCCCTCCACGGGACAGAAGGGAAGAACAAAACCGGTGGCCTTTCCTTCAAGCTGAGAGACAAAATTCACCCAAATTTCACAGAAACAGTCTTTGGACATAAACCAAATGAAAAATTCTTTTCATAGTTGGCCCGACGGCACGCCACTTAATATGGCCAAGTTTGCTGTTTGTGTTGTCTGTGTGTGCGAGGACGGTGAGCGAGAACAACGCATGGCTGGGTAGAGAGATCTATTTTATATCGTAACATGAAGCAAAATGCTAGTAGACCCTACGACTTCTTTGAAGCAGAGAAAAAAAAAGGGAGGGGGAATACGTACTAATAAGTGCTGGTCACATTAAAATAAGGAGCAAATAAGTCATCACCATCAGGGTTTCCAAGTCTCGCAGCCCAGAGAGCCTGAACTCTGCCTGGAATGTGATAAGGTGGCCAGGCCTGTTGTGAAATACTTCTTTGGTAGGAGCTCTGAGCTGACAGGCCATATAAAGAAGTGTTGCAGATTAGAAGCTTATTTCTTGTCAACATAGCAGGGGTGGTCCTTTCACAGCCTAACAATCTGAGGGACACCGAACCCTGACAGGAGAAGCAGCAGAAAAGGTTGGCTTCTAAACAAGAGGGGGAAATGGGTATAAATAGCCTATCTTACTTTTAGCTCTCGTTAACCAGTCTCCTGAAGTTGATGAGAAGGGGGACTTAAAGGGAGGCAGGGAAGTCAATAGAAGGAGCTGGATGGAGGTTTGAAGCCAGACAGACCCAGGGAACGAGTGCTTTCTTCATTCCCCAGTAACTGAATGATGCTGGGTAAGTCTCTTAGCCTCCTTGGGGCTCAGTCTCCTCTTTGTTGAATGGATGCAGTAATACACGCAGGCCTTCTTTCAAGCATTAAATGAGGTAATACATACCTCTCAGCATTGCTGCAAGGATTAAACGGGTAATGAAGGAGGCAGGTCTGCACAGCCTGTCTCCTCTTTCACTCATTTCCTCGTGTGGACTCTACAACTTTTCACTGTACCTGAGAGACAGAGTGACTTTATCTTACTAGGTACCACTTTGATACAATTTCTGCCCTAAAGTATTGACCACTGCACCGTGTATTTAGAAGATTTCTATTTTATTCTACATTCTTGCCTGATGCGGGAGTGGGTCTTACTGATTATTATTATTTTTTAATTTCAAGAGAAAAGTACTCCTCTGGGAAAGTCACAATGACTCTAAATTTCCACTTAGGCTGCCCACCTGGAATCAGCACCCTGGTCAAAGCACAACACAAAGGTAATCTAAGAGCAGAATGAACACTAAGCACAATAGTTGCAACCACACAATGTGCCTAATGCAAGGAATCACTTCTTGGTAGTGAGAGGAGTCATGAAGGCCTGAGTTCTTTCCTAACAAGAAGTAGCAGTGCCTGGCCCTCTAATTCATTGTCATAACATTGACACAAGCATGATTGGTTGTGTCCAGACTAAGGGGACTGTAGCTTGTCTAGAAGGGATCAGTGGTGATCCAATGCAAGAAAGCAAGGAATATATAACACTAAAATCAGACACGTCATAATCAAATCCCTGCGTTTTACAGAAGCCGTTGTGGCTCCTGGAGGGTAGGTGACCTGCACTGTGACTGAGTGTCTGAGCCAGAACACAACCCGTCTCTTCTCAGAGCCCTGGGCTCTTTTTGCATCACTGCTTCAGAGCCCCTGAAACAGACGGCGCAGCTCTAACTACAATCTGAAAGTAACCTAAACATCTCCTGAAGTTTTGGAAATGTCACACACTATATAGGGCTTTCTGACATGGCTTTCCCAGAGATGTCTAGGGACACTGGAAAAAAAAATGCTTTTTGCAAAAGTGGAGCCAGCAGATGGTGATTGTGCAACAGCCATCCCGATGTTCAATCCCAGGAGGTATAAATAAATACAGGGAAATATCTACTCTTTTGAATGATCACCCAGCCCTCTTGAGGTTTCCATCATCGCTACCCATAAATATCACTTAGCGTTTCCATTCATTTGTGGTCTGGTCATATACCCCTCCAGGAATGAGGACTTTCTCATTTCTAAAGCTGGCCCGGCCACCCACTTACTGTGTGGCCTTGGACAAGTCATTTAGCGACTTTCCCAATCTTAATCACAGAGTAAGAATTTTGCATTGTGAAGATAACCTCATGTGGTCTTTCTAAGGATTCCCAGTTTCAAAGCTGATTTTCTATCTATAAAGTGGCAACATCATATCACCTATATCAAAAGACAAGGTGTGTGGTCTTTCCATCCAAACACAGCAAGATTGGAAGGAAGGAAAAAAAGAAGGAAGGACAAACTCTCCAGCACATAGCTGCTGAAATTAAAGTTTGGTCATGAACATTCTTAGAAATTATGTTATTAGGAGCAAGGCTCTAATGAGGATTAAACGTCCACAGAAATTTACCACTTCTCCATGAAATAGCTCTGGCGTGAAGCTTCTTGGGGAAGTTTCAGAGACACAGCCTTCGTTTGTAGGCTAATTAGGAATGGTTTCTCTGTGATCTATAATCCCTTGGTTGTGCTGATGTATTTCATGTATCACATTGCATTGCTTATTTCCATGTAGCTGTGGCCCCCAGTAGACTTCACTTCTCACAGGCAGGAGCCATGTCCCCTTCATCTTTCTATACGTACTGACTGGGTATTACACACACAGCTTCTTGAGCTACCCCATCATGGGGCAGTTGACTGCAGAGAGGAGAAGCTGTACAATTCTATTGTCATAGCCTGCGGAGGAATTAAATGGTGTTTTTTTCCAGTAGAGTGTTACTTCTTCAATTTATAAAGAGATACTTGTAAGAACTTGAACTTTTACAAACATATTTCAGCATCTTCCAGCTATCTTTATTTTAGGCCCTTGACATAGTCGTCTAAGTATGGCTATATTCTGTTGATTCTGGCTGATACACACACTCACATATATACATACTCATTAAACACTAATACACACTCACATACATACCCACACACTTACATATTCATCATATTCACACATGCACATATGTTCACATGTTCACATATATTCTCTCTAATTCACACACACACACACACACACACACGCCAGAAGACATGCAAAAAGAAAAGAAATACTGAGAATTCATATAGGGCTACAGATGTGTGGTAATCATGGAACGGCTAATAATTTACTCTCCTCAGAGTGAACTATAAGTTTTAGTCCAGAAAACATGCTTCCTACTGAACTGTGAGTAACAAGTTAATCTGCCTGTTCAAGGGAGTCAGCAGGCACGCAGAAAATCCTGACTACAGGTACACTCTATCTATCACTGCAGATCGTGGCAAGACCCAAGAGCCCTTGTTTCTCCTTGGAAATGTGTCATATTCCTGTGCACTGTCTCCTGGGTGTGTTGAAACTGCTTGCTCTACATACGCATTTGGGTGTAGATAATCTAAGAACCCTGAAGAATGCCAGCATTCATTCACAACTGTTTATCATACATATTTATCTTTGGCTGATAGGTAAGTCCAAGATAACATGGCAAATTTACTTTTCTGAAAAAAGAAAAAATCCAAACTAAGTGAAAACAAAAACTTAGGAGATAAATACAAGAGGGATGTTGCTTCTTTTTCTTTGACTAATACTATTATATTATTTTGATAATTTTAGTACATCTTTGGCTGTGTTCTCATGTGATAATGTACAATAACACTTGTTTGTTACTAATATTATTTTATTTTATTTAAAAATTTTAACTTACTGATTTGAGAGATAGAGAAAGAGAGAAAGATTTTTTTTATAGAAAGAAAGGAAAAGAGAGAAACATCGGTTTGCTATTCCACTCATTTATGTATTCATTGGTTGATTCCTATATGTGCCTTGACCAGATTGTGGAACCCACAAGGTTGTGAAACCCACAACCCTCATGTATCCGACAATGCTCTAACCAAAATGTTTTCCCCTCAATTTTTTCCCCTATCCAAACAAAGAAGAAAATTCTACCCTAAGTCAATTATTCCTAAGGTAAACTGACATGAATCTGTGGGAGACTCTGGGTTCTGGCGCCAATATCTTGGGTCAGCACACAGAGCAGCCATTAGCCATGTGACCTTGAGTAAATCAACTTCACTGGGCCTCATTTCTGTATCTGCTGATGGAAATACCTTTCAGACAAAGAACCAGCTAGCCCACAGCTCACTCTAGCAGAACCATAAAAGAGGAAACAAATTGGAAGACCCTGGTCTGTCATCACCCATAGGACAGAAGCTAATCCTTCCACTATTACCAGCAAGACTGAGTGACAATAAATATTCATTACCCCCCAACCTAGCACCACTGAAGCTGAGGATGTTACTTGAGACTGCCTGTTTCCAACCCAGGAGCTCTTTGTGTGGGAGGGGTGGCATTTCACAAGGGAGAGAATAGAGATTATAGGAGATTATAGGGAGAAAACAAAGAGGTTGACGGGGGAAGGCCAGGGTACCAAATCCCAAAGCCCTAGAAATGAGTGAGAACGGTATCCACGGGATCCCTTCCTTATGAGTCCTGATCTTTAGGAATTTGTCCTTTTTGACATTCAAGAGAAAGTTCAAATGAACTATAATGCTAATCTCTTTCCTCCTTTATTTGAACTCCTTTAGGAAATTGCCCTGACAATTTAGGATAAAATGTAATCGAATATTCTTAAATGGTCCGCCGTGCTAGTCTTGGGAGGACTGAACGAATTAGAACAGCAGAAAGCTTGGTTCCTCCCCGTTCTGTCTGGGTGCTGGCCTGCTGAGACCATCACAACGTGAAGTGTCAGCATGCACAGAAACCTCTGCCTTGCCCCGAGGACTAGAGAAGAATTCTGAAGTGGACAAGCAAGACCAGGAGTAAGATTAAACCTTCCTGTTAGCCCTGCAGGTAATGCAGACCAAAGAAATAAGGCATAGGGGCCTCCCGTCAGATGGTATGGAGGAGGAGTGGGCTTGCAGCCTGGATAAAAGCAAAGACATTACACCACAAGAAGGGGTGCAAAGGCAGGTGACAGCCTGAAACCACAAAAGGGTCTTCGTGTGCACGCACTACATAAGTGCAGTGCATTGTTTAAACCAGCCAGTACTTACAGGACGGCAGAGGGAGTGACCTGGAACACTGGGATCTGAGATCTGTCCCATGCCATCTGTCCCACACAGAATTCAGCACCTCACAGAGATTTACCTTGGATTCCCAAAGTTCACTTATTTTTATCTTTTCAGGAAGCCTATTGCTCTTCCTTTTCCATGAAATTAACTTTGTAATTTGTGTCCATCTTACGTACTAACATTTCTGAGTTCAATAATTGTCTGAATACAAGTGGATCTGCAAATATATTGACCCCAAAAGTCAAGTATGTGAAATTTGTAAATATTAGGATTTACAATGACTTTTCTTCCTTTAAATTATATTTTCCATAAACCTCAAACCAATGAGTGAGAAAATCCTTAGCCCACCCAGACCTTCTCTAGGTTGACATCAAGTTATGAGTACCTGGCCACCAGGCCATATAAAATCATAATGATGATGGTGATGAGGATAATAATAATAATTGCGCTTCTTGTAAAAACTTCAGGTGTTAGTGGAAATGGTTTTCCTCATTTGAGAGGCTATAATTTTAAGTTCATTTATCAATAGCTGGTCAATCACAGCAAGTCATTAGCAATCATCTTTGCCATCCAAATAAGAATGGTGCATGGGAACTTTTCAATTTCTTCCCAAGTCACCACTGAAGTACAGTAGTGACAGAGTTCTGCATTCTTGCATGTACTTCCCATTCACTGGGGGGCCGCCTGAAGAATTCCTTCCACTTTCCTCCACCTGCTTTTCCCACCAGCCACCTCACAAGCCAGCTTCCTTCCTGTTCCCATGTCACTCCCTGAAGTCCTGTCACATGGCACATTTCAGATCTTTAGTAAATAGCACCCAGGTTTATAAGACTCAAGACCCTCATTTTAGCTGCCACTTGCTTAACATACTATTAAATGACAGAAGAAATTAGGTCAAATTAAAACTGACAATGGATTCTCAGTGATATTGGATTTAGTATCTTAAGCTTCGAGGATTCTTTTTCATTATAACGAGGAAGGTACACAAGTGAAGAGACAACATTCCAGATTTAAAGAGAATTCTTATGAATATAAAATGCATTCATTAATTTTGAGTCTTATAATTGAAAGTGTTTTATTGAAATATGTTACTACTTTTTTTTTTTTTTTTTCATTGAAGCTGGAAACGGGGAGAGACAGTCAGACAGACTCCCGCATGCGCCCGACCGGGATCCACCCGGCACGCCCACCAGGGGCGATGCTCTGCCCACCAGGGGGCGATGCTCTGCCCCTCTGGGGCATCGCTCTGCTGCGACCAGAGCCACTCTAGCGCCTGGGTCAGAGGCCAAGGAGCCATCCCCAGCACCCGGGCCATCTTTGCTCCAATGGAGCCTTGGCTGCGGGAGGGGGAAGAGAGAGACAGAGAGGAAGGAGGGGGTGGAGGTGGAGAAGCAAATGGGCGCTTCTCCTATGTGCCCTGGCCGGGAATCGAACCCGGGTCCCCCGCACGCCAGGCCGACGCTCTACCGCTGAGCCAACCAGCCAGGGCCGAAATATGTTACTACTTTTAACTGCTAGATTTAGATCATAAATATTCGTAGTCCTATACACTACTAAGACACCTTCTTGCATGTTTCTTTTCCAATTAAAAATATCAAAACAGTTGAAAAAAATATTAGCTATATGATTCATCCTTATTAGGAAGTAGCTGAAAGCCTGATGCGAAATTGGGGCTAGAGGTGTGACGAGGGCACGCTTTAGTCAATCATGGGGAACTTGAATTTTTCTGTTACACTTAACGTTAGCAATAAGACAGAAATTAGGGGGGAGGGAGGATCTGAGATTTCCAAAGCTAATGTGCAACCCAGATACCCTGGACTCCCTAGACCTAGAAAAACTAGCGGGTCATTCAGTCATTGGAACCAAACGTACCTTGACCTCAGCGCAGTATCTGCCTTTCTCTTCAACTGCTGCTCTGCCTGCACCATCAAGTCCTCGCTTCAGTCTAAATATGTGTGGGGCCTTCTTCCACTTCTTTCCAAGTTCACGTAACTGGGGCGAGGTGATCTTACAGCATTTGGTTCAGTCAAGTATGTCAAAATGCTAGACCTTAATAGGTTGGTTCTGTTTCCCCTTGTTCTACATCTTCTGTCTAGAGCAGAGGTCTGCAGAGTAAAGCTCTTGGGCCAGATAGTCCCAGCGTTCTTCTTCTATTTTAGTGTGTGTGTGGTGTGTGGTGTGTGTGTGTGTGGTGTGTGTGTGTGTGTGTGTGTGTGGTGTGGTGTGTGGTGTGTGTGTGGTGTGTGAGCCATAAACTAAGAATTTTTTTTATACTCTGAAAAGGTTAGAGCAAGAAGGAGGAGGAAGTGGAGGAGGAGGGGGAGTCAGGGCCGTGGCTGCGATGACAAAAACCCCATGTGGCTTACAAAGCCTAAAATACCACACAGGAGAGTTCTGCAGACCCCTGATCTAGAGAGATAGTTGGCCTTACTCACAAGATGTGATTTCTTTCGAGAACATTTGGGACAAGGACGTAAGAAAGTGCAAGGAGAAAAATACAGTCAAATCTGACCCTGGCACAAAGGAACTCTTGATTAAATCCTGTTCCAAATATTTTCCCTTGTGTGGCAAAGGCTGTTGGTTGCCTCCCCAGCAGACCTGCTCTCTCGATTTTGATTTTAAAAACTCAGGCAGCTCTGTGCTTCAGTGGAGGCTGGGGCCCTCCTCATCCTCAGGGGGTACGTCTGGATACATCCAGGAAAGGTAATTCCATCCTCATTGCCAGGGATTGGTCTGGGACTCAGCACAAGTTGTAAATCTGGCCAATAAAACTGAAGGGTAAGTCACAACGGGATGCGTGAAAACAGTATGCTTTCTTTTAAAAGGAAAACCAAAGAAAGAGCACGTCTTCTTCTTCCCCTTACCTCACTGTACCTTGCTGGGCAATGACAGAATGCCCAGAATTGCTACAGCCATCTTATGACAGTGACCCACAGGCTGAGGCCGGCAGGCAGAACGGAAAGGTCTCCAAAAACAATCAACCCTCTGGCCACCTACCAAGGAATTTGGTAGGGGCAGTAATGCAGTGTCTCCATGTCAAACCCCCTTTCAGGTGCTTCCTTTCCGACTCCGCCCCCTTCAACCCAGGGGCGGCTTGATAGACCCAGTATTGGCAACAGCTTGTAGGAAAAACTTGGTGGCCTCATTCATTGCACAACAGAGGATTTAACAAAAAAAACAAAAAACAAAAAAAAGAAAGAAAAAGAAATGTTGATCTTGTCTTAATTGGAATGAGCAATCTCTTTATTAATCTATCCCTTGAGACATACCACTTTTGAACCTGTGGTAAATACACCACTGCATGCAGCTTTTATGACTAATTCTTGATTTAGGGGAACACTGTCATTTAGAAGGTAGACTGGATCTTCCGAACCATTAGTAAGTCCATGGCTTTTGTTGTGCTCAGAAGAGAAATTAGATTTTGACAGAGCTTATCCAAGTTTCTAAATATTTTATTCAGCGGCATATGGATCCTCTCACCCACATTTGTTTTTGTTTTTTTGTTGTTGTTTTTTTTTTAATAATACGGTGGGCAGATCACAAGAAATGCCAAATGACTGGGCGAGATTCATTGTAAGAGTCAGAAGTGAAACTCCCACGAGGACAGAGCAAATCTGAAAACCCGCAAAGCTCGCTTCCCCATCCTGCCCCCACTGCCTCTCACCCTTCCCCACCCATGTTGACATATTTCTTACTGCCCCCCACCCCATCCAGCATGCTGTTGGCCATGTGTGTTACCACACTTGCAAGAAGTTACAATAGTTTATTCTCAATGTCTCGGCTTTTACAGCCTAAATTAGGGCCTTTAGTGGCACTTGGAAATTATTTTTGTGGTTTACTTTTATAGATAACACATTTCCCATCCCTCCCCCTTTCTACTGGCCCCTTCAGAAACTTGGTTGAGGGAAACCACACAGAATTCTGAAATCTGTAGGCCAGGTGCCCACAGCACTGTAACTAGGATCACCATACTGGTGGCTTTTGGCAAGACATCAAAGTCCGTTCCTTCTCCTATTATCATTCCTAACAGGAAATTTGACTCCAGTGAATATATATAATATTTTCAGTAGCTTTAACTCATAACCCATTAATTACTTTTGGTTTTATTTATTGTGCTTCTGGTATTTCTCTTAAATTTAAAACTCTCCAAGAGTCTTTTAATATTATACGATTATTTATGGGAAATTGCAGCAGGGATATTGGAGGTAGAAAGGAGGAAGAAATTGATGAATTTTTGTCACTCTTCTTTTCCCAGATTATTGCGTTCACCAACCCTCCCGCATGTGGTGCTTGGTTGTCTTGATTTCTACCCAGGATATACTTCCTGTCTCTGTCTCCGCAGACCGACAGGGAGGCAGGGTTCCTCTTTCACTCGCTCACCTGTTCATTAGTCCACAAATACTTATTCATAAGGTACTGTGAGCCAGACATTTACAAAGACCCAGGGGTTCAGTGATGAACAAGACAGACCCCATCCCTGTCATCATGGAGCTCATAGTCTGTCTCACTGACAGGACAGATCCAAAACAATGAAGGAAACTATTATGGGTTGTGGTCATTGTCATAACAGAAACAAATGAAAAGCTAAATGGCACATAGAGTGTGTTTTCCTTTGAAAAGGTTGTTTGGGGAAGGCATCACTGGGGAGGTGATTTGTGAAGACACGAGAAGAAGCCAGCCATCAGAACTGAAGTAGGACTGTCCCTGAAAATACTGACTCTAACCTCTGGCTTTGCTCAAGTTCCCATCAATGTCTGTTATCTATTCGAGCAGATGTCTTCCTCACAGAAGCTGTCAGAAGAATCTTCGTTAGCTTTATGGTTTCCCTGTGACAACTGTCCGGAACCACAGGAAAGAAAGATTTTAACTCTTGGAACTCTGGGACAAGTACAGTTGGCCTTGGACCTAAAATTCTGTGAAGTGACTTTTTTATTGGAACAACATCTAAGAAACCCTAAGGAGTGAAGAGCCCTTTTTGCCACTTAGAAATGCGGGAGCAGAACTCTGAACTCTTCCAGGGCAAGACACACCTGCATATGTCGGTCTGTCCTGCCCCCGACCCGCCTTCTCCCTGCCTCCTTCACATCCTCATCTTTGTCTACGCAGACTGTAGAAGGGCAATGTTTTCTTTAAGAGGAATTTCCTCACATCAATGTCTGTGCAATCTGAACTGCCTGGTCTTACCAGATGCTATTATCTGCATCTAATTATACTGACTCAAATCGATACTTTTCATCCCCACACTCTATAAATACAAAGCATTTTTTTTTCTTAATTATCTGTCAGGGGTTGAATGGTGAGTCCTAAAATGATAAGCACGCATCCTAACTCACAAAACCTGTAATGTGACATTATTGGGGAAGAAGTCTTTGCAGATATTATGAAAGATCTCAAGATGAAACCATACTGGGTTAGGGTGGGCCCTAAATCCAATGCTGAGTCCTTACAGAAGATAAGATGGAATAGACACAGACACGCAGGGAAGAGCGTATGATGACGGAGGCAGAGATTAGAGTGATGCAGCCATAAGCCAAGGAATGCCAGGAGCCTGGGGCAGCTGGAAGAGGCAGGAGGGAATTGTCCCCTGGAGCCTCCAGAGAGACCACGGCCCTGCCAACACCTCGATTCAGTCTTGGCCTCCAGAACTGGGAGAGAATGCATTTCTGTTATTTTAAGCCACAAAGTTTGTGGTAATTTCTTGCAGCAGCCGTAGAAAATGAATATATCATTTGAAAACTCTGAATGATTTTTTTAAGGTTAAAAAATTATAGTTTGCTTTATTTTAGTTTATGTTACTTCATTTTAGTAAAAAAAAAGCAATTAACGAGATGAAGCATGGTGGGAGGTGGCAGCCCAGGCCTCTCCCCACACCCCGTTCCTTGGATGGCAGCATGCGGTATTGGAAGGGGGGGTAGCCAGACGTTGAGGTGACTGTGGTCCCTAACTGTAGACTCTGGATCTTGAGTTTTCTGTCACACTTCTCCGTACGTCATGGTGGAGGCGTCTTGGAATGGAGAGGACGAAGTAATACAATGAAAGCTGTGAACATGAGCTACAGGTATAACACCACACAGAAAGGAGCTCGTGTTCTTAGAGAAGAGAGGAATGCAAAGAGGGTTTGCATGCATTCCTGTCCCCTAGACATCGCTGCACCCAAATAATGAACAGGGACCCTCACTGCAAAAGTCGACCTTTGCACAGCCCACCGTTTCCAATGCTGCTGAGTCACTCTGATGAGTTGCTAGGAGTCACGGGTCCACCACTATTCCTTCTTCCTTACAGAAAATGGATGTGAAAAGAAGTTACACTTGGGTTTCTTTGGGGGGGATTTAATATTCAGAGAAGTGACAGCCTCATCACAAGTGCAAACTCAGAATTCAGTCCCATTCCTGACCAGCTGGGAGCCTCGGAAGACATCTGAACACCCTGGTGGCACTCAGTCTTAGCTTCTGAGCCAAGCCTGTGGCCGTTGCAGAAGAAACGCAGAACAGCCAAGGCGGGGGTGCTGAGGGAAGTCTCCGAGGCTCCTGCCCCAGGGGAAACAGCTGGGTAAGTCCATGAGCAGACCCTCATCTTAGCAGTTAGTCCCACTAAGACACTTGCCTTGAGGAGAGAGGGTCCCATTCCACTGCAGAAAATAAACACCAAGTTTGTCTGACAAATCAGGCGGGAGATGCTACCTCCAGGCCCAGAAGAGCCCAAAAAGGAGTTGGGAAGGTTACACCAGAGAAAAGAGAACACAGGCTGAGATTTCAAAAATAGTGCTTTAACACTAGCCTGAAATGTGTTAGAGAGGAGTTGATTCCTCTTCTTCTTTTTGCTTCCTATCAAAATTAAACTATATTTTAAATGAAAATATCTTCTTTGCATTCATGCTGCATGTGACCTGTCACGGAAGCTCCATGATTCAGTTATGGCCGACTACAGTACAGTGGGCAGAACACTGAGCTTACACAGGCCAGGGCCCCAGCCCGAACAGGGTGCCTTGAACAAGTTGGGGAAGAGGTTCACTGACCTGCTAAATCTCAGTGTCTTCATTTGTAAAATTGGAGAGCATATCTGGAGAGGGTACAGGGGCCCTTCTTAAAACCATAGCTGAAGAACAGTCAAAATATCAAAAGAACGATGATTATTTAAATACATCGATAAGTTCCTAGGTTTTTCACAACTTTCAAATCTATCTCAAGCCAATAATACAAATTGCCCTAGAAATTAATCCCAGGGAGGCTGACAAACAGCACAAGGCTCTCATACCCACTAAAATGTATCCTCTACTGTGGAAAAGTTTTGCATGGTAATAACTTAAGGTGCAGATTCCTTAGCTTTAAAAGTAAAAGATACAATGGAAATAAGTTAAAATGACTCAGGAAAACATACAAACAAATAAATATAAAGCACAAAAAAAATGTGAGTCTAAAAGACTTCAGAAAATCGTTCTTAGTGGGCCAATAGACAAATTTTAAGTTTAAAAAATATAGGAAAGAATAAAATCAAAATAGCACTATATGTTGACATTTCCTAGTAAAAAAGTATAAAAATCAAGGGATAAGTTCATATGTGTGAACACTGGGTTTTGTGGCTTTTTATTATCTATAGAAGTTATAATGGCTTTGGCTTAATTTAGGACTGATCGTTTAGCTATATTTTGATTTTCACCTTTTGTACATTTATAAACATCACCCAGACAGACACATGGTCAAACTGAAAGCAGTCCCTAGATCTTGAAATTTTCAAAGAGTCCTGAGGTCATGAAAGACGTGGTCACTGTCCTTAGCAGCAAAACAAGCCAAGGGACCCCGTTCTCTGTGGAGGGGAGCTTGGCATCTCTAAAAGACCCTGCAGTTAAAAAGAAAATGACAGAGAACCAGGGGCAGGGTGGACTGGATCAATGTCAGCCTTCTTCTAAAGAAACTCTCCTACATAAGAAGGAATTTTCAGGGGCCCAGGGTGGGAGTGGGTTGGAGATAGGGGGGTAACACCATAGCAGCTCCCTCCAGTCACCTGCTTCCCCCTTCTGTGGTCATTCTCACAAGTCAGCAGGGGGTAGAGGCAGGAGGCAAACCCAGCACATCATCAAAATACCCGAGTGTGCTCTGCCAACAGGAAATGTGGGCTAAGAACTCTAATGAGAGGGTTAGCACAGAGCCGCCGCTTCCCAGCAGCGAGATGTGTCGGCGAGAGAGAGCAGCAGCCCCGCTGGCCCTGGGACAGGCCAGAGCCTTAATCTGTAAATCACCCCGCAGCCCCATACGTCAAAAAATGCGGCCACCCCTGGAGTACAGGCATGAGGCAACAAACTAACCTCCTGCGGATAACCCATGTGACAGAGCAGAAAAGCTCCGGTGTCCAAGAGGGAGGGGAAGGCTGACTGGCCAGAACCTAATTACGTTTCTTCAAGATGGCAAAAAAAAAAAAAAAAATGATGAGCACATGTTCCGTGATCCCAAATGAAAAACACACGCGTGTGCACACACATGGACACACGTGCACACACACACATCACATACCACTCTTAAGACCATACGTTCTCTCATCTCCCTTTATAAGCTTACTCTAAAATTTCTGGCACGGGCCTGAAAGTCATTAGTAATTTAGCTGAAACGTAAAATTTTACTGCGGCGCATTGGTAGCTATTAGGAGGTATAAATCTGTGTGGCTCTGGCAGGTTGAATTCTCTCCCACTCCCCTGTGCTGTGCTACAAAAAGCGTTTAACTGGGCTGGGGGCACAGGACGCACATTTTGGAATTAAATTAGAGACATGAGGATACTTAAAATACCCTTTCTCTTCTTGATCTGCACTAACCATTTTGAACTGTTCTCTTGGGCCACAGCCCACTAGGGAAATGTGATCTTCTTTAGGAAATTTGGATCCAGCAAACTGCCTTGTAAAAGCCACAGTGTTCAAAGTCACCAGGGCCAACAGAACCTGTATTGGCTTTGCCCTAACTTCTCAGATTGACCCGGGCCCATCATTTTCAGAGGTCAGTGGAGCACGTATCTTATTCATAAATTCCAATAGTTTCCTTATAAAACTAAGCAAACACAAAACAGAAAACAAAACACATCTACTGCTGTTTGTTTTGTTTTTAGGAGAGTTTTCTCATATTCTTGTTTGTTTCACATTTTTCTTCAAAAATTTTCCTGGAACCTTTTGGTCTTGGATGCATACATATTTTCACAGCCGGAGTATTATGGTTTTGAGCATAGGGCCATTAGCATTTGAGATTTGAACCTTTTATTCCTGGAATGACTTCGGAAAAGGCACGAACTGATGCTTAAATTCTGTGCCCTTAAGCCAGGGAGAGCAAAGAGAAGAGTTCGTCCCACCATTTGACATTCTAGTGCTCATAGCAGGTATAAGTCATGGGTTACAGAGGCAAACAAGCTTCAGGTGAAGCTTGATCCAGGAGCTCTTTCAGGTTGAATCCAAACACAAGCTGAGACTTTTCTCAACATAGGTCTTCAGTTAACCATGACCAGTTAATCAAAGTTAGCACCAGGACAAAAGAATTCATCTGCCTTCTTAGGCCTAAACAATAAGTACTATGAGAGCAGGAACCACACTTTGTGTCTTGGGCATCTATCTCACTATCTGGCATGTAGCTACCCTTGGAAAACATTTATTCAATGCAACTGAACTGTCTGACCCTGCTATTAATTCTAAAAACTTCCTACACTAACTAATGTCTTTTCCTTATTTTGTTTTCCTAGAAAATCAGTATTGCATCAATTGCCAGTTACCTTATTATTGTTAACAAAAAATTATTAAACATTAAATTAAATGTTACTAATACCATTAAATGTTTGTTTAGAAATAATACCATGTTCAGTATTACTTAGAGCAAAATAAGTAGGCATGTTCTCTACTCCCTAGTTGCTTAGAGTCTAGAATAGAGTGACCTAAAATGCAAATGAGTATTGCTTTACGGAGCTTCCTCTAGTTATGGTCCCTTCCAGAGGGAAGGTGCACTCACCCTTATCAATATTGCCCAGGTCCTTGGTTTCAGAAAGTTTT
This sequence comes from Saccopteryx bilineata, assembly GCF_036850765.1. Taxonomy (NCBI): domain Eukaryota; kingdom Metazoa; phylum Chordata; class Mammalia; order Chiroptera; family Emballonuridae; genus Saccopteryx; species Saccopteryx bilineata. Next base: position 188,154,025 of record NC_089490.1, on the reverse strand, counting down.
TCTGTTAGTTCAAGAAAGTATGGAGAATATTATTGAGGATGTGTGTCAGTACATTACACCTTCACTGTTGAGAATACTTGCAGTAATAAGTAGCAGAAAACTTCACTCAATGTGTTTAGACTGTAAGGGAGGATTCACTGACCCGTGTAATTAAAAATGTGAGAGGGAGAGTAGACTATAGGTAAACCTTGATCAAGCCACTCAATTGTTTATCCAAGATCTTTTTTTTCTTTCTGTCTAACCTCATGGTCCCAAAATGGCTGCTACTGTAACACACATCCCCATTAAATTCTTCAACAACAGCATCAATGTCCCACTATTTCCAGAAAAAGAAATAGGATTTAATCTATTTGGAAGGCTTAAATTAAATATCTGAAAATACATACCCAAACCTTAACTAATTATTATAACCTGTGAATGGAATACACTGATTAGATTAGCCTAGGTCATGTGCTCCACCTTAGACCCTGAGGAAGAATCATTTTTCTCACACAGATCCCCACACAGAAATCAGTACTGTTAGGAAAGGGTGAAGGGAATGACATGAAAAACTCAGCCAACAAATATCTACTATAACAGCATCTCTTTCTGATGACCCGAGGCAGAAACTCCTGTGTGATTTATGAACCAAGAATAGTTGACAATCTCCTGGGCATCTGTTATGCTTTATCTTACAGACGTTGTAAACTGATGTAATTCAAATATCTTCTGATCCAACAGGCCATGGGCACCAATAGCATTTTGGAGGAAACACACAATTCTGATTGCCTCTATACTCTCTACATCCGGTCTTTCCAGAATTGATTCTCCTGTAGTATTCTCTCACCCTCAGACATCTCTGAGAAGTCCCATAGATGTCTCAGGTGTATTGAAGAAGCAGCACACAGTCTCTGTCTACTCAGCCCTCAACCAGGCTTTAACTGAATTCTGCCTAAGGGCATTAACTGCACCCACAGGACACCTGCCATCTTTGCCAGGATGCCACCAGCCCTTCACCTCACCCTTCCTGCTGTAATATTTTACCCTGTCCTGCAGGATGTGTTACCACTGTGCTGCTCTTGGTTCTCATAAATTCCCTTCTATAAAGCATCCTTAGTTAGCTATTCTGATTCTCAGTCACAACAGTGGGAAGAGCTGAGGTTAGATGCAGCCTTGTGCCATTTACCATCCTTGTAACACCCTTTCTGCACCCAGGAATCCATCCAAAGCCTCCTCCTTCTGTTTGTTTGTTTTGTTTTTTAGTTTCTTTGTTTTTGACCCATGTTAGACTCCTGGAAAAATAAATAAATAAATAAGGTTCACATTTCACTTTTAATTCAGTTGAGATCACTGGCTCCTCTCTGCATTGGTTCTAGACATCGCCAAACTGAATGGAAGGTTCCTTCCTTGCCTCAGCGTAAGTGCGTTTTAAGCTTTACTCCCAATGCGCAGTCTCTTTCCTTGCTTCCCTCCCTCCATAGCCGGTGATTCCTGTTTCCACTTTCCTGACAATTCCTCACCCTGTAGCTGCATCCTGCCGTGGCTCCCTGTGGGACTTCTCTTATATCTCGCTCCATGTCCACAGGTCCCTCAGGAATATGACTGAAGGCGGTCAGAGCCAGTAGAAACTCCTGCCAGTCAGGTGGGTGAGTTCAGCCTCCCCCCTCCCACCCCCTAATCCAGCGTTGTACCTCCTCTTTGACAGCTGCAGCAGAAGTCCCTGGAAAACTGAACACCTCTCCCACCACCAAGAGGCACATACCTAACCCAGGGAGAATTTTTCAATGAGGCCTATTGTTCTCAAGAAGATGATAGACCATCACTCTCAGAGATAGCTTCTTCCCTCTCTTAACTGGGATGAGGATATCACTAGAACCCCACACAGGTGACCAATATCTCACCCAGAGGTGGCATTGTTCCACACCCATCATCCACCCCTAACTAGCATCTCATAACTAGGTTCAACCAGGTCATCTGACTCTGCCTCAGTTCCCTTCCTTGTGACACAGAGGAACAGAGCACAAATTAAGTAAAACTGTATTAAGCTGTACTGCAGACAGATATTTGGTTTAAATAAATAAGTTTCTTATTTACAAATAATGAAAGCAAAGTATTCAAAGACACTGATGTGTTCTGTCAGGAGTAGTGACTACCACTGTTCCCAGAGAGAGACCTCAGGTGCTCCGCCAGTGGGGGAGAGACTGCGTAAGGAATTGAGACTCTGTAAGGTCTGACAGAGTGAGACTGGGAGAAGGCAGTCTCAAGGTTACCGCAGCACGAAAGCACAGGCAGACCATTACTGAACTGGGCTGCAAGGTGTGGTGCCATGAGAAGAAAACCTGAGTAGACACGTGGGACATGAAAAGCTCTGTTCAAGGGAGGTAATAGGTTCATTCTCACAATGAGCAGTGCAAGAGAAGCAGGTAGGTGCAAAGAATAACTGAGAAAAGTGGAGGTTTTTTTGGGGGGTAGGGATTATTTGATAGAAAGTTAAATGCTCTAATAGCTCTGGGCAGGAAAAAAACCTGTTAAAGAGTACTCTGAGATGGTCATAAGGTCATTCTCTATAGGGGACTGTTATTCAATGTCAACAGTATGAACTGGTTTCTACATAAAATGGGCCCTGCTTATTCTGCAGTGACAAATGTGCTGCCATTAGAAAGCCTGATGCCTTCCCTAGAGTTTCCACTACCAAGCCTTAAAACACTCCCCTTAGAGCAGTGGACAGTGCTCCTGAGTAGAGGGCATGGGGAGGAAAAACACAGGAGCACCAGTTACCTTTTTTCAAGAAAGGGCATTAAGTCCATTTCAAGTTAGGGGACTGGCCTAAAGAATAAAATTAGATTTCTTTTAAGTATAAAAGAAAAATATAGATAGTAAAAAATGAAAATCAAAGTGAAATGAGAAGTTCATTTTGGATTATAGAGAAGTAAATCAAATTGTGAACCATCAGAGGAAACAAGAAGAGAAGGTAATCATAAAAGTAAAAACTAGCGGCCTGACCAGGTGGTGGTGCAGTGGATAGAGCGCCAGACTGGGATGCGGAGGACCCAGGCTTGAAACCCCAAGGTTGCCAGCTTGAGAGCAGGCTCATCTGGCTTGAACACGGGCTCACCAGCTTGAGCGCAAGGTCGCTGGCTTGAGCAAGGGGTCACTCAGTCTGCTGTAGCCCCCCAGGTCAAGGCACATATGAGAAAACAACCAATGAACAAACAATCAAAGAACAACTAAGGTGCCACAATGAAGAACTGATGCTTCTCATCTCTCTCCCTTCCTGTCTGTCTGTCCTCTCCTCTCTCTCTGTCACTGTCAAAAAAAAAGAAAAAGTAAAAACTAATGGTTTACTAAAGCCATTTAGATTCTCGTTGGTGTGTAAAATTTCTCTGTCAACTGAAATGTACCTGACTTCTTCCGTGTCAGATGGACCTCTTCCTATTATCTTATATTTGTTGCCCTCCAAGCCTGCAGAGCTGAATGCTCAACCTTATTCCTGAAGAACGGGAGTATCTGCTTTGTAGAGTGCACAGAGACAAACTAACTGAGGACTAGGCAGGAGACCAAGGACCTACTGCAAGCTAAAACCTAAAATAAACAGAACAGAGGCACTAGTGGATACTTAAAAAAGGAATTTATGGCCCATTTCCTCATTTCCCCCAGGATTTTGCTTGTGAAAATAAATTTGATATTTTCAGCATTAAATATATATATATTTTTTTATTTTTTTTTTCAAAAAGAAAACAAAGTTTCACATGTCTAATCTACCATTCCAACAAGACACACCAAAGTGTAATAGCATCAGTGGGACCCTCCATAGGGGCACTGAGTCTGAAGTCACCACTCTACAAAGCCATCCACAACCGAATTCACCCAGACTGCTGCCCTGGATACGCCAAGCCTGCTCACTGACATCACATTACTTATGTCAGGACATCTTATCCGTTGAGAAGTCGAAATGTAAGGGTAATTTCCATTAGGCAGACAGTCTTTCCCTTATTGTTAGTTTATTTCTCCTCAACATGTTTTCCTCCCAGGGAATAGGAATGGTGACGTTCAAAAGATAAATCATGGTGTCATAAATATATATCCCACTTATTTAATAGCTTTCCACCCCGAGGAATATTGCCGACTTTGAAATTCTGCATAAGTCATATACTTAGGATTTCTAATATGACGTAAAAGCTCACTCAACTGCCTCCCAGCTGTTGAGGACAGGAAATAAAGAAAATAAGTCTTTTTCCTGTTAATCTTCCCAAGAGGAATTGAGGTAGCCAGCAGAGCCATTTTGGAATTTTGCTGGGAAACAAGAATTAGCATCTCTGAGGGACATCCCCAGAATGTTTGATGAGAAGCATGCTGCCAGAGTTGTTTTAGATGGGATCCAAACACTTCAGCTTGAGGTGACTCTGTGAACCTCAAAACTTGCTGCAAGAGGCTAGGCCATGCTAGGTGATCATCCTTGCCTCTTATATCCATTCCTAAAGCCACTGGAGAAGAAATCTGAGAATCTGGAGTGTCCTTAACCTGTTAAAGAGATTTATCTCAGCCTTTCCATCTTTAATAGTAGCTCCTTTACTTTCATGGGTCTCATTCAATTCAACAGAAGAAAGATTAACCTAGAAAATGTGAAATCACTCAGAGGTTGGAGAAATTCTATATTGGGCACAGTGCTGGCCAAAGTTACAAAGATTCCTGAAGACAATAAGCCAGCAGTTCTCAACCTGTGGGTCGCGACCCCGGCGGGGGTCGAACGACCAAAACACAGGGGTCGCCTAAAGCCATCGGAAATACATATTTATTATACAATACATTTTTAAATAAAATATGTATTTCCGATGGCTTTAGGGGACCCCTGTGTTTTGGCTGAGAACCGCTGCAATAAGCAAACTCCTTGAGCACAGAGATGGCTGTCTATTCAACTTTGTGTTCCCTGCATCTAGCATAGGACATGGCACATAGCAGATGTCCAAGAAATGTGAAATGAACAAATGAACGCATTTATGGCACTTTTTCCAAAGGGTCTCATTCTTTAAAACATTTCTTTTATCTACTAGAAACTAGGTACGTATTGTATCTCATTGTTAATCCACATGTTGCTTAACGTTAGGAGTTCTTCCATACCTGCCATTTATTCATTGATTAATTAGTTCAACGGAAACTTTTTAAAATATTTATTTTAGAGAGGAGAGCCCTGGCCGGTTGGCTCAGCGGTAGAGCGTCGGCCTAGCGTGCGGAGGACCCGGGTTCGATTCCCAGCCAGGGCACACAGGAGAAGCGCCCATTTGCTTCTCCACCCCTCCGCCGCACCTTCCTCTCTGTCTCTCTCTTCCCCTCCTGCAGCCAAGGCTCCATTGGAGCAAAGATGGCCTGGGTACTGGGGATGGCTCTGTGGCCTCTGCCTCAGGTGCTAGAGTGGCTCTGGTCGCAACATGGCGACGCCCAGGATGGGCAGAGCATCGCCCCCTGGTGGGCAGAGCGTTGCCCCATGGTGGGCGTGCCAGGTGGATCCCGGTCGGGCGCATGCGGGAGTCTGTCTGACTGTCTCTCCCTGTTTCCAGCTTCAGAAAAAAGCAAAATATTTTAGAGAGGAGAGAGAGAGAGAGAGAGAAAGAGAAGGTGGGGAGAAGCAGGAAGCATCAACTCCCATATGTGCCTTGACCCGGCAAGCCCAGGGTTTCGAACCAGCAACCTCAGCATTCCAGGTTGACGCTTTATCCACTGAGCCACCACAGGTCAGGCCCAACAGAAACTTATCGACCAATATTCTTCCCCAACATCTAAATTTAAGTGCAATAAAATACTCCCTCATAGCAAAAAGTACAAGATACAGTATACATTAATTTTAAAAATACAGTGGAAAATTATAGTTAAGTTTACTTGCTTTGATTATTAATTCATCCTAGAAATGTTAGTATATATAAATAAGGTAAACAGAATCATAAAATGAATAATATTGGCTTTATAGTTAAAAGTCTTTAGATATACTGGGCCTCGATTCACTTGGTGCATTTTGTTTACAAGTATGTTTTGAACCCATTAGTCATCAACAAGTTGCTAAAGTTCATCTACTCATGTTAAGAGAACCTGAAACTTTTCTACTAAGGACGGGAGCTATTAGAAAAAATGTCTTCTTAACTTATGCTATAAACCCAACACTTGAAGTGGATGTATAGTGCTTTGGGGATCACAATTCTTCCTGACAACACTAAACGTGCAAATTGTTTTCACATAACATAACTTCTGTAAATCACGCGGGCACATTCAGAACACGAAGGTGCTACCTTAGATCTTACTTCTAAACAGCATTCCTATGTTATTCCTTCCCAAGTGACCCATCAGGAAGGCCAAGGTTGTTCCCTTGCACTTTGTCACTTTGCACGTTCCTGTAGAAGCATAAAGGTGCAGGAAACAGTTTGGGTATGACTGGTGAAATTTACAAACAGAGAGAGCCCACTGAAAAGTTCAATTCCCTCCTTAAAAAAATGTCTTTTTCTCCATTTTTTTTTTCTATTTTCCTTCAAGTACTTAGATAATTGCATCAGTTCCTCATTTTGCTTGTGTTGACAGCCTGAAAGTGTGATGTGATCATCCCAGCTGGAAGTCTCTGGAACTTTCCTGAACCATCTTGCGACTATAAAAATGGGTGGTCTTCCCTTTGCACCACCCGAGCCATGAGGTACAGCCCCCCCAATTGCTTCATAAGCTTTCCAAGAAACCTAACAAACCAAACAGGGCTCATTCCCAATTAGTCCCCACTCCCTCTTCATCAGCAATATTCCAGGCGATGAAATATTTTCCACTATGAAACTAGGTATTTTGGAAAGTTCGACACTGGCTTGTTTGCACAGGGTTGACATTTACACAATCATGAACAACACTTTCTGTGATGCTTAAGATTTCTTTAGAGGACCTTTATCCAAGGGCTGACCTGGCTTAACCCTACTTAACTTGTAAAAAATGAGGGGATTATAGGAGAAGGTATATGGCCATGGGCCACTGATGGATTAGACTTTGCCTTGGTTGTGTTTTCTCAGAGCCTTTGAAGTGTGGCTTGAGCACAATCTTCCTTAATGTTCCCTCTTTTGGACCTTGTTTTGTTACAGTAGCTGATCGTCTGGGGTTAGGAAAATGGAGAAAGAATGTGTTGTGCTCCTTTTGCTTATAAATGGTATACCTCTGCAAGGAGGAGAGCCATTTCCTTCACAATGTTCTGGGGGCCTGCCCTCTGCAACTATATAAAGTATCTGGAGTCTTATTTTTAATTTTAACACCTAGTGTTGCCAAAGGGTAGAGAAATAGGCCCTCCCATACATTGCTTCCTTGTGGGAACTGTTAAAAAAATTATATATATAGCTATATATCTATATATATCTATCTATATATGTATTTATATATATATATATATATATATATATATACACCCTTTGACCTGGAAGGTCCAGTTCTAGAAATCAATCCTAAGAAAATAATAAAGATGTTTATAAAAAAATTAATCACTGGGTTAGTCATTGCAGCATTGTTACAGTCTAGCAACCTTGAAAACACATCACAGTGAAACGCAATATATTTGTATGCCGGTAGAATGGAAACATAGACAGCCATGGAATTGCACATACAGGATGGGCAAAAGTAGGGTTATAGCCGTGAGTATGCACAGTTCTTGTATTATTATTTATTATTGTATTATTTATTTCTATTACAACCATAAACTTTTTTGCCCACCCCAGTCTACTATAAAAGTGTCTGTTAATACTGACGTTGACGTGTTCTCTCAATATGTAGACAAATATAAAACATAATCCCATCCTATACCAAATGATATCATTTTTGTAAAAAACAAACAAAAAAACCTAAAAACCTCCCTAAATGAATGCATTTGTACAATCAAAGCAGCAGAATAGTGCCGAAAATATGGACAGCTTTCTTTATTATGTTATGTCATTATTATGTTAATTTGTTATTATGCAGCAGGGTTATGGGTGATATTTATTTTCTTCCTTTTTACCCTATTCGTATTTCATATATTCATCTGGTAATTAAAAAAAAAAAGACTCCAAGTTTGTTTTTTTGGAGGGTGGGGGGTTGTGTCTCAAGTAAATGAAGTGGACAGAAGCTGCAAGCTCCGTGGGCCAGTGCAGTCCGCCGGCTTGGAGAGAGGAGACAGACGGGTCATGGAAGGAATTCTGGACCTGGCTTCAGGCCTGAAAATCTGGGCTCGACTCTGCCCACAGTCTCACTCAGTGCAAACCAGTGAATCTTTTTATTTGTTTGGGGATCAGTGTCCCCACCTTTAAATGCACTCACCGCTGTCACCCTATATGCCTCACATAATGATTATGTGCGTCAAATAAATTTATGTAAGTTGATGAAAAGTTCTGCATATTGGGCGAAGGGAAGAACCAGGCATCAGCAGACAATTCAAACAGGAAATTGCAGGCTATCCAACCAGCTGGGGTACTGCCTTGGCCCCTCTCCTGTGCCAACAAGGAACTCGCCCCCCCCATTCCACCCCCTGGTCCAGAATGCAGCTTGCTTCTTTGTTTCCGCTCCTCAATTCAGCACTAACAGATGTGCAAGGAACCAGAAGGCCGCCCTTGTGTTTTCCTACATTCACTTCCAATAACCCAGTTGGCCCTCTGTTCACTACACACCTGCGGGTCTATTGCCTCGGACAATTCCACTGCGCTTTGAAGCCCTCCCTTGTCGACGTTAAATGCGCCCTGGTGTACACAGCGCGCTCTGTTTCCATTTGCCCACAAGAATGTCACAATAGCCACATGAAGGAGAGAGAGGTCTTACTTCACATACTCTGTCAGTCTAGAAAATCCACCTCCCACAGCCTCTACGTAGGAGAGTCCCTTTATCTTTGGGTGTCCCCTGCTGTCCTGCTCCAGTCCACAGATGGATAAAAAATGAAAGTCTAGCTCAGAGTTCATGTCTGAAGATTTAGTTGCCCAAGCAGTGGGGGGCCCAGACTATTCATTTTTGAGTCATGTGTCTTGGCTTTCAAGCCTGCAGAAAAGAATTTGGACTTACATGAGGGAAACAAGTCTTCTCAGGTGGTTCGAGAGAAACTACTGTTGTCTGATTGCCCAAAATGAATCTTTCATGCCTACTAGAAGATGACCAGCCGGGTTACCAAGAGGGACATTTGCCTTGTTGGAACCTTCCAGGCATCCTGCCTTCTGAGTTAAGAATGATAAGGACAAAGTCTAAAAATCCTTGCTGTAGATTGGATATTTTCAAAAACATTGAAAGCACCTTTGTAAAGTACTTGAGATCCAGTCTTTACCCAGATGTAGACAGTCACTACAATAAAACAGGCTCTTATCAAATGCCTGTTATTGACCGCGTTAGGTAAGACTATGTGATCTTGCTGGCAAGAGGAACGTATGTCCTCAAATCTTCTGAACAAGCAGAGAGTTCGGCTGACACCAGTTCTGATAACCGAGAGCTCTTTGTTCCTGGCTGCCCATCCTGGTGCCCCGTTGCATAACATTTTAATCATTCCAGCCAGGTTGATATGGCCAAAAGAACAGCTTCAGCCCAGGACAGACAAAGGGACAGTGTTGGAGAAAGAAAAGCAGTGGTATTCTTGCTTCATTTTAAAATTAATAGAGTTGGTTATAGTGTCTAAGTACACTTGGAATTCCAGCTGCCAGAGAATGGGGTTGAGCACTGAAAGGGCTCTTTAATCCATGGGCCCTGACAGGTAGAGGTGCTCTCCAGCGAGCAGGGCACAGGTAGTGAGTGCCACGGCAAAGCCAGCACAGAGAGCCTGCCAGGAAGCTGCAACCCTGTCCTCAGGGAACTGCATCCACGCTTTGATGTCTTCTCAGGCTGCTCCTGGGATGCCAACGGTGTGGTGGGTGTCCACGAGTTCACTTTACAGAGACCATCAAAGCGGCTTTCAGATGGCAAAGACTAACAACCTGGCCTCTATTTGAACAGCGAGCAGCACCTCAAACCGTCTAATTCCCAGAGTCTATTAAACGGAAAGAGAGAGAAGGAAGAGAGTACATTGAGTACTGCACAGAAGTCAAGGGAGAATAAGTGTGCAGACTGGGGATGCTTCTGCCACTGGCCAACATCCGCCAAATGTCAGTTTCCCCACCTTTGAAACAAATTACTTCTAAGTGTTATTTGCACTGTTGGAGTGCAGGCAGTCCCTGGATTATGAACAGGATAGGTTCTGTAGGTTTGCTCTTAAGTAGAATTTGTATATAAACTGGGACAGGTACATTTAGCTATTAAATGCAACTTAGATGTTTGTCTTAACATAGTATTTGTTTTTACCCTTCTGTGCATATAAATACATAAACGTTTTTAAACCTACAGAACCTATCTCATTCATAACCTGGGGAATGCCTGTACACAATTTGAGTGAATCATGATTTGGCCAGTGATAATCATTAATGTTAAAAGAACTACTGCAATATCAAACAAAGACTTGTCGGAGATAAGAAGAAAGAATACCCCCCGGAGAAGAATTTAAATAAAACAACACAAGTAAGTGATTTTTAAAATCAAAGTTAAGCTCACTGGAAAGAAGTTTCAAGAAAGATAACTTTGTAAGCAGCCAGTCATAATCCTGATAATCTTGCTCTTCTGACTTGAGAAATCAGTAATGTATTTTTAAAATACTGTTTCTTATGAGAGACCCAACTATACATTGGAACTAAAACCATTTCTTAATGTCCCTTCTACTGCCTCCTAACCTAAATTTCCTTCTATATAAAAATTGTCATATTTTTCATTAAGACATGAAATAGTTAAGACTGATGAGATGGTAAATGCTAAAAAAAAAAAAAAGACTTAGTCTATAATGAATCACACTGTCTCCAGAGAATATGACATATTCTTTGGGTTGAGGGGTAATGTCTAAAGATTAAACATCACTTAAGTGACTTTCACTAGTAGTAGTTGGTCCTTAAGTAGAAGACAAAATGCATCATCAAACACTACAGAAGAATAAAATGAACTAAACGGGCGTTCCACGTAAGAAATATAAACAATCAATAAACATTGAAAGATGTTCACCAATGGCCAGGGAATTGCAAATGAAAACAAGATGGCATTTGTCTCTGATTAATTTAACAAAAAAACTCAAAAGAGTGACAGACAGCATCTAGTATTGGTGAGGATATGCGAAATGGGCACTCTCATATATTATTGATGGAAGTATAAGTTGGAATAATCGGTTTTTTGAGGGGGGAGAAGGAAAAAAAAATGTAGTCACTATAAGACATTTTAAATGCACAAATCCTGTAGACTAGAAAACAATCTCACTAATCAAATACATATACTTGGCAGAATCACAGAAACTTGATCTCAACCAATCTTCAACTCTTTCCCCTCAGACGTTTCTAAATCTTGATGTCACATCAAGACGTTGGGGAGGCAGAAGGGGATACATGATCCTCCATGTCAACAAGTCTGCACACATGTCCTTCAGGAAGTCATTGGTCCCCCCATCCTCAGATATTATCCAGGCAGGTCACTGATGAGATAATCCTTTTCCCTAGTGGCACAGACTCTTCATATCTTCCAGCCTTATCTGGTCCTTTCCTGCCATGCTTGAGAACCTGGAAATAATTGTGCTGCCCTCTTGCTAAGCTAGAGCCTTGGAATTGTGGCAGGTATTCAAGAGCAGACCTGCCTCTAGGCAGCAAACAGCATTTCTTTTCTGGGACCCCCACCCCCACCACTATCTTTATCCTTGGGGCTGGCTTGGCTCCACTTGTCCTCACTTCCCCTCCATCCTCCCTGTCGCTCCACCATGCCAGAGAAACTTTCTCTAACCTAAAACAGAAGTTCTATGGTCTTTTATTATGTGTCTCCCACACATTTTGTATTTGCCAGTTTTCTTCATTTCCCTAAGGACTTGGACTTTTGGAAACCAAAGCCCTGAAGACTTTTCTTTTGCCCCCTCTGAGTTTGGAATAGGAACATCCTTCCTCAGTTATTATAAACATAAAAGAACATGGCAAGGGTGGGGGGGGAGAGAGAGAAAAAACATGGGGAATATTTCCAAAATATCCAATGTCTGACCTAGCAGTCCACTCCTAGCCTACACAGCTATTGCAATCCACTACTGTCCTATGCGCTACCATCACAGAAATAGATCAAGAGATAGAGACAGAGAAGACAATGATCGTAGCATCATTTGTTATAGTGAAAAGAATAGAAATACTTTACATGTCCATCAAGAGTGGGGAATGGTTAAAGAAAATCCCAGTAAACTGATACAATGTAACTCTATGTAAACATTTAAAAAGATGTGTACGGATCATTTAAAAGCAGTGAACTTGGTCAGGTGGCAGACACAGGTAAATGCTGCCAAAAACAAGACTGGAGCTGCTTCTATCACTGATGTGGTGTGACTGGGCTATCGCAGCCTGTCATCGTGAAGGCCAGGTTCTTCAGCAGAAGTGCTGAGGAGAAGACTAAGAGTATTGGCAGTGGGGAGGGGTGGGCACCCTGGTAGCTTGAAGCTACATGGATGGAAGTCCATTAAATGATTACAAAGGCTTAAAAAAAAAGATAGAATACATTGTAGCACAAGTTAATTTAGCTCTAGATGGGACCTTATTCGCTCTCAAAGCGTATATAATTCCTTGGAGAATCAGGAGCTAAGACGTAAAGTGAAGCCCTTCCACTCATTGAGATTTATGGCTCAGCCGCCAAGATTAATAATTTTAAGCCCGACGATGATTATAAGAATCATTTTGTACAACCCTGACTGGGAAGTAGATTCCTGCTGTGAAATATAAGGGGACTGAAATGTAAACATAATTGAAGAAATTTAAACACCTTAACACTCTCTGCCAGGCTCGATGAGTCAAATAAATGCAGGAGATCTTATTTCAAACAAATGATGACAGTTGACAACAAAGTATAAACATGGTCCAAGCTAATATATGTGCTAATTGTTCTTTGTTTTCATCCCCAATGCATATCCTTTACTATCTGGGAGACTATCTGCTTTGTCTTGAGTCAAATCTAAGAATAGCTTCTTCTGTCACTGATACCCTTTCCATATAGAAAAGGAATCTGATTCATCTGAAATCCAGGCCTGAATTAAACACACTCGGCTCAACTAGAGGTGTTCCAGTAACCCAGCAGAGGGTATAATTATGAGCTCAGCAGATATGGTTAGCACAGCATTTCAGTGTGGCCACTTAATGAACAATACGGATACCACATGATACCTGAGCAAGATTTAATATCTTTATAGATAATGCCAAAAGAAGACCAATTTGACCACACAAGAGAGTCTTTTTGCTTCATACATAAAGACAGTGACTCACAACTATCAAGGAAGAAAATAGCCATAGTTTCAAAATATCTTCAAGTGCATACACTCATTCTCATTAGTGCCAACCAGTGTAAAAAGCTCGGGACATCTCAACAGTCAGAGATGCTTTATGATTATTCACTTCATCAGTATTTGCTGAATGCTATGTACCAAGAAGAGTTCATATTTATTTAGCACTTACTATGTCCTAGGCACTGTTCTAATTTCACAGATTAACTCATTTAATCCTCATAATGGCCCCAAGAAGCAGATATATTGTCTTTCAAACTTTACAGAATTGGGGACTGATTCACAGAAATGAAGGAACTCACTTAAAGCTCACACAGAGACTGTCACTGAAGAAACTGCAATTTAAAACCCAGGTGATATGGCTTCAGAGCCATGCTTTCTGCTCTGCAAATGAGGCTAGAAAAAATAATAATAAAGTAATAATAAAGGATATAAGAAATTCTGTCTATGTGAGATGATGGCTGCAAACTACACCTATTGTGGTGCTCATGTCACAATATATGAGAACCTAATCATCACGCTGCACACCTAAAGCTTATACAGTGATGGGTCTCAATTATTTCTCAATAAAACTAAAACATACAATAACCAGGTTTTCCAAGAAAACATAAATAAATAAAAAACACACTCTAGCGGGGGTAATGGAAATGCAAAAAATAATTAAAACGCAATGGAATGCTTTAGCAGCACAAACACAGGGATGAATAGAGAAAGGCCACAAGTATCCAAGTTGAGTTTATATATATTATGGAAATATGTACGGGGTGAGGGAGCTGAATAGCAATTATTCCACTTTTTGGAACTCCATATTAGTTTACATCTATAACTAAATGAAATACCTTCTTAATCTGTCCAAAGTAAAAATGTATAAATCAATGAGTTCTAATCCAGCCAGGTGGGTGTTTTGGAGTTCACCTAATTTCAGGAGACTGGGCTTCCATTTAATGTCTGTCTTCTTTCTATAAGAAACACTTCGTGATCCTGAGAGAAAATATTGCAGCATTTTATTCGACAGAATAAAGCTCTATGCTGAACAAGATCTTCGCCTTTGACTCCTAATGTATGCAGGTCCTGGAAGATCAACCAAACAGCCTTTAAAACTCTGCCCTCCACTTGTTAGAAATCCTACCAATAAATGGAATTCCCATTTTCACTTTCCTCTAACTACTCTCAACACAAATACTCTGTGTGTGAGGATGTTGGCATGTCATTGGCAAAATTCACTTGTTGTGCTATTTTTACTTATTATCCTTATTCCAGACCTCATCCCAAAATAGTCCTACATAAGATGCCACATGTGTCCGCTAGCACTTCAGGAATTAAGAGCATATGGTCAATAAAAATGGAATCCCTATGACTTCAGACTCAGTTACCCGGGCAAGATGTCCATCCAGCATGGTTATGAGTTCTTTCTCAGTGTTGGCTTTTGTTCTAAGCTCAATTAGGTATATCAAGATAAATCGCAGCTGTTCAACACAGGACTCTTAAAAGTTCAGTCCCTTAACCCTGTCTCAGTCTCTGCTCGGGCTGCTATAACAAAATACCATGGATTGGGTGGCTTATAACAACAGAAGTTTATCTCTCCATGCTTCTGGAAACTGGGAAGTCCAAAATCAAATCACCAGCAGATTTGGTATCAGTTGAGTGCCTGCTTCTTGGTTCATAGAGAGCCATTTTCTCCCTATGTCCTCAAAAGGCAGAAGGGGCAATGGGCTTCTCTGGAGTCTCTTTTATAAGAGCTCTGACCCCATTTATGAGGTTACTTTCACAGAGCCCTACCTCTGAATGCTATCACCTTGGAGGTCAGGATTTCAACAAATCAATTTACGGGGAGTCACAAACATTCACAATTATCTGAATAATGTGACTCTTGAAAAAGTCAACAGTCACAGAGGCAGGTGGAAGTATAGCATTTCTATTTAGGTTGATGATGATGATGATGATGATGATGATTATTATTATTATTAATGGGAACTCAGAGATAACTGACACAGGCCCTGCCCACATTATTCCAAAACCAATGTCTGGAGTAGGTCAATAGTCCTGCCTCGTGTTCGTCACTTTGTAGAGTATATTTTTGAAAGAACTCCTTAATTCAAAAGTAAAATCTTTGTCAAATAAAGACATCGATAGCATCCTCTCCAAGACTGAGGGCCAGATTCCTTCCTTCAGAATCCCACAGGACTTTTTCATATTACTAGATCAAACATCCTTACCCAGTATGTGGGTTTCAGCCAAGGCAGGCTAAAAAGAAGACTATATTAAATAACACATCAAATTAGTAATTTTTAAGGTCATAGCATAATCATCTGCTAGACAATGACACTTTTAGGAAACACCATATGCTGGCAAAAAGAAAAGAAGAGAAACTCAAACGGTCATCTTATTTCAACTGAAAAGCTGAATTGTAAAAATTATGGTTGGCAAAGTGATATCTCTTCAATCAAAATAAAACATAAAATGATCCTTACTAGGGCAACAGCAGCTGTCCAATTATAATAAACAAAATTCCTCAGTTGATGTCTTTTTCTGGGTCCATGTTTTCTTCACCTTTTATTTTTTTCCTGAAAAAAAATTAAATGGAAAGACCCAAGGGTAGGGGTGAAGAAAGAAAGGCATTTGGGGCTGGTTCTTGTGTGTCTGTTGGATTATCTGAAATACACAGATAAAACTAGGCGTAAGCCTTAAAATAGAGCAGAGTGTCAATTTCAAAATAAATAATGATAATGGTATTTTCAAGATCAGCTTTTTATTCATGTTCTGTGCCAAAGCACTTAAATACCCTGTGCTACTCATAACATAATGTGGGTGGTAAAAGAAAAAAAAAGCCATCTCTACTTCACCATGTTATTCCTAAAGAGTCCATTCATGTCAGTGCTGCGAAGATACAATTAATTTATATAACCCCAATACCCTGACACTGAAACACAAAGCCCATGAAGCAAAATATTCGCTTATTTTGAAAAGAGGAGAATGAACATGAACCCTGCTTTACACCACTGCGCAAAGCTTGTTTAGATAAATAATTAAATATTTTAATTAACAAATTATTCTGGTAAGTCATTTTTATCAGACCCTTAATTTTTTAATTTAATTTAATTTTTTATGTTCAAAGTTTGAGCCCACACATACTTTTTCTCCACGAGACTTAACAACTGCTGTGCCGGCAGCTTTGTAAGATTTGAGACCATCTGGCCTTGGCATTCCTTAATTCAGCCTGGATAATGACATTTACCACCATAGACTTACATGACTGGTTTCAGATACATTCTATAGGTTACATATCTCACCTATTGGCTACACTACATTCTGAGGACACCTTTTCAGTGAAAATTAACCTTTGGGCCATTTAAATCTATTTCACTAAAAACATCAACCAGTTAAACGTTTTAATTTAATCTGGTTCATTACATATGTTTCATATATATTTTTCTTGAAGAACCCTAACTAATAATAAATCAAATTATCTTTAATACTTTTAAGTGAAAAAAGAAACAAAACAAAGCTCGATTAAAAACAAAACAAAACTCCAACACAACCTAACATCTAACTTTTCAGACCAATAGCACATTCAAAGTTGGGTCAGGAACACCGTGCAAATGAAGTTACGTTTTAATTACCCTGTAAGTGACAAGAAATAATTCTAGTCTTGGCTTACAACTGGGTTGCATTTTTTAGAGTTGTCTTAAAATTTTGAGCTGGCTAAATAACATCTGAGCATTATCAACAATTTGTGAAAGACTCCTTAAGAAAAAAAAAAAATCTCAGGTTTCACCCAGAAAATAGATCATCTATTTTTTGTTTTAGTGAGAGAGACAGAGAAAGGGGCAGATAGACAGAAAGGGAGAGATGAGAAGCATCAATTCTTTGTCGCGGCACCTTAGTTGTTCATTGATTGATTTCTCATCTGTGCCTTGATTGGGGACCTACAGCTGAGCCAGTGACCCCCTGCTCAAGCCAGCGACCTTGGGCTCAAGCCAGCAACCCTGTGCTCAAGCCGGATGAGCCTGTGCTCAAGCTGGCAACCTCGTAATTCCAAACCTGGGTCCTCTGCATCCCAGGCTGACACTTTCTCCACTGCGCCACCACCTGGTCAGGCAATAATCTTTCTTATTTCTTTTTTCAAAAGGAAGCCTTTTGAATTTACGAAGTAGGTGTGTGTGTGTGTGTGTGTGTGTGTGTGTGTGTGTGTGTGTCTATACTTGACAGAGTGGGAGAGAGAACACCCAAGAGTGTCCAAAACATATATTTAAATATCACCAATTACAGAGGCATTCCCTACACTTAACATTCAGGCATAACCTTTGTGTATATATTCAGGCGGGGTCAGCAGACTATTTATGGAATACAGGGCAGTACTGCTGGGAACCACTTCCCCCTGTGACAGGGTGGTAAGGCGACAGGTGGACCTTATCCAAGAGAAATAAGATAGGGACTAAAAGTGAGCAGCATCATATACAGGTCAGAACTATAATTTCCTTAAGTCTCCAACCCATGGGAGGTAGAGAGGAGAAAGATAATTTTAATTCTACAAGTTACTACCAGCAGTGAAGAGGTCTTATTTCTTGTAAATGTTTATTTTATTCTGAAATCAATCCTTTCTTGTTTCTAATAAAATGTACCTTGCCAATGACAACAGCTCAAGCCAGACGCACTTAAGTAACACAGTGTATACAACGAGGATGTTGGTGTTCACAACAGTGTGAGGGGTTGGATCCGCTGCCACCTGTCTTGATGATTAAAATAGAAAGAATGGGCAAGTGTCTGGTGGAAACTCCAAGCAGCAGGATCATGTTACTTCTGTGTATCCCACCCATTAGCCCAGTGTGCGTGCGGAGGGGGTGGGGGTAGGGCACACACTGAAATCTGTCTGCCTAGAGAATGCTAAATGCTCCATGTGAATGAAATACCAGAGGATTAAAAATTTTAAAATTAAGTAAGAATTGGGCAAAGGAAACAGCGTAGTGTAACAGAAAAGGCAGACGCACTCAGGTTTGATTTTACCCTTACTGGAGATGTAGATGTGGGCAAGTCAATTTAGCAACACATTTCCTCTTCCTCAGTGTAGAGATGATGGGGTCTTTTCAGGGAGTGAGTGGAAGAGTGGCACTTAGTAGGCATTCAGCCAGTGTTTTCTCTTCCCCTCGCACTTGACAAACAAAGCTCATTCGGGAATCTGAAAATGATCACCTCTGAGCCTAAGACCACTTTGCCCAAGAATCTTCGCGGGTCCCTCCCACAGCTCATTCATCACTTCCGTGAACTAACGATCTCACTCCAGGATTTAGTTTATTCTAACTGTTTGAAGGGTAATGGCTCAACGTGGGTATGGTGGGTGGTCTCGAGTGTTCCACAATGGCAAGAACTATGCCGCTCCTGTACAAATCTGGGTTCCAGCACCCAGTTCAGAGCTTGGCACACACCCGCTTTTAAGAAATATTGGAGTGAATAAATGAAATGAATACATGACCTAAACCCACCTCCAATATGGTGAAAGAACAACAGTAAAGGCCTTCAAAAATTCTGTTCATCTTTACTTCTTACTTTTTTTTTTCTGAAGTGAGAAGCGGGGAGGCAGAGAGACAGACTCCTGCATGTGCCTGACTGGGATCCACCCAGCATGCCCACTAAGGGCGATGCTTTGCCCATCTGGGCCATTGCTCTGTTGCAACTAGAGCCATTCTAGTGCCTGAGGTGGAGGCCATGGAGCCATCCTCAGTGCCTGGGCCAACTTTGCTCCAGTGGAGCCTTGGCTGTGGGAGGGGAAGAGAGAGACAGAGAGGAAGAATAGGGGGAAGGGTGTAGAAGCAGATGGGTGCTTCTCCTGTGTGCCCTGACCGGAAATTGAACCCGGGACTTCCACACACTGGGCCAACGCTCTACCACTGAGCCAACTGGCCAGGGCCTCTTACTTCTTACTCTTTACCTAGAAAATAAAAGGCTAAAGCAGACTTGTGCCACCATGAAGAAAGGGAGACCTTCTCGGCCACATTTCTGAAAAGCACCATTTCCAGTACCCAGCTGCTCTCTTGCTGGAGGTTACCATGGATGCTCCACTTCTCAATTTTATCGTAAAATAAAGAGGTGGCAGAGAGAGCACTCGAGTTAAAAAGGTGAAGACCCAGAGATGTTAGTGATATCCACCACATGAGCACTTGGGTAAGTCACATTCTCTCTGTCAGCCTCATTTTTTTTTTCTCATTTGTGAAATGCAGATAAATTTTCACTGCATGAAATACCTTACCAGTTTGTGGTGAGAGAGGATGAGACAAGATAGGCAAATAGAGCTGAAACCCTTCAAACCTCTATAGGGAAGTAATGCACTGTCACCATTAACACGTTCATAGAAGGAGGGTGAGGGCAGCTGCTCCCAGGGCAGGCATCAGTACGCCTAGTCTGGGTCCTAATCCCAACAGAGCTGCTCCAAAGAAGCCATAAGGCCAATGCGGGGAAGAAGCTGTGCACGTGTTGGGGGGATGGGAAGGAGAGGTACCATCACTTATTGAGCATGGACTGTCTGCTACAATCAGCCAATGTGACATACTCTCTGACAGCTGATCCAGGCATTTGCTGAATCCCTTCTTTGTTCCCTGTCTACAACTTCTCAGTAATCCTCAGCCCCAGACCCACCAAAGAGGCCAGTCAGAACTGAGAAAATGATCTTGATACTCATTAGTATATTCTATTTAGATAGAAAAATAACACCTCTAACCTGACTAAGGATTCTTGATGTTACTTTAAAAGCATTGTTGTTATAAGTATTTTATATATTTGTCCCCTCAGATCTTGTTTACATTGTTTCACACTTTCTAAGAAGAAAAGGGCATGCTATATTTCATTAATTGAGTTCAAAAGCTTGGTCTATAAACAAACAAACTCATTTTTGTTTTCCATAAATCTTCTTTCTTCTTACTTTTCCTCTTTTATTTTCCTTTTTTTTTTCAACTGTCATGATTACCTACCTCTCCCCATTCTGTGCCTTACTCTCCCTCCAGGCTCTCCTACTCCCTGAGCTGCACCCCCTACAACTAGCAGAGCAAAATTAAACACCCAGATGGAAACATATTTCACATCCTTTTGGTTTTTAGGCATAGAGCCACAGCCTATGAAATATTTAAGGACTTACACGTGAATGAAAGCGTGTAATTCTATCTGCTTTGTATTTTATATGCATCCACATTTTGTTATCTTTCTCATCTAGGAAAACTTCTTGTGGGGAAGAGACTTTGGATTGACTTTAATACAGCAATAACCTTATTAACTATTCACATCCAAGGCCTCCTCATTAATGATGATAAACCTATTAGTGAAACAGATATCAGTTGTGGTCTCTCCATCATAGACATGATCAGGCATTTCCCCTAATTGGCAAAGTAGATTCAGCTTCACAACTCTTTAGCTATAACTTGAACAAATTACATAGGCTCTATGAGCCTCAGCTTTCTCTACAATGGGGAGAATAATAGGAGTAGTATTTGTTTTGCAGAACTATTGTGAAGGTCAGTGACAATATTACCAGAGCACCTGGTACAATGCCATATAGTATTATTATTATTATTATTGTTATTGTTCATCTAGCAAAATGTTACATTGACACTACATTTTCTTCTAGATAACTGAACAATACATACACTCTCTTGATAAATGTTTCTCTTTTTTTGTCTACCAGAACAAATACTTCAAAATAATAAAAAATTGATTTTATTTTATTACACTATTATATATGTATATTTAAAAACATTTCTTAAAAATGATAAAAGGAGGGCAAAGCCTATTCTTCAAAGATGTTCCACCAATACAGTGTTATATATGCCTCCAGGCTTTTAAAAATGCATCTATAGTTACAAAATGAAATCTATATATATACTGTTTTGTAATGTACTTTTTCCATTTGACATATCATGAAGTTCTATTATGTCAATAGATATAATTATACAGCCAAATGTTAACACCTACAACAGATGTCACAAAGTCCAGACACGGCGATTATAACCAACTGCAGCTTTTAGGTAAATGTCAGGGACGGCTTACCCGGAAGCCTGGTGGAGGAAGGGTTGGCCAGACTAGTTTTATCACTTCAGAAAAGTCAAGTGGAAAGTGATGAGTGTTGGATATTTATCAGATCTTAATAAGGCAGAGAAGAAGAGAGTGAGATGAAACAACAGGCCATAGCAAGTTGGCTCCACAGAAGAGAAATTTCCTACAAGGCTCCTAGAGCAGAGAACCAAATAGGAGGCTTCCTTTTACCTCTCCTCTTTATCCCCTTATAGTGGGGAAGACAGCATTTAACAGCTCTGCCCAAAGACCGAGAGTATCGGCCTGGTCCATCACACTAACTTGCAGAGGATTAGCTATTTAGTGCAAACCTCTGGGCTGTTGTTAGTTTAGAGCAGGGACTAAATAGCACAGGTAGCGAGAAATATAGTTGAGTCCTATTCACCCAAAACCTTACTTCCTTACAATCAGCTCAAGGTATAGGAGAAGCTATTTGAGAATTCAATGTGGTTGAGATGAAGCAGATCAAATTCTCCATAATTTGAAGAATTAACATTAGAATGGCCCAGACCAGCTGGCTTAGTGGTAGAGTGTTGGACTGGCATTTGGACATCCCTGGTTCAATTTCCAGTCAGGACACACAGAAGAAGTGACAATCTGCTTTGTCCCACCTCCTCTTCCCTCTCCCCCTTCTCTCCCTCTTCTCCTCCCGCAGCCATGGCTCCATTGGTTTGAGCACATTGGCCCAGGCGCTGAGGATGGTTCCGTGGAGCCTCCACTTCAGGTGCTAAAGATAGCTCGGTTGTAAGCATGGCCCCAGACAGGCAGAACATCAGCCCCAGACGGGGGTCACAGGGAGGATCCCTGTTGGGGTGCATGCAGGAGTCTGTCTATCTCCCTTCCTCTCACTTAGAAAAGAAGGGGGAAAAATTAGAATGACCAAATGTTTCAAAACTGCTGTTTTTGAGCCTGTGTATGTTTGAGTGGATCTGGTCTTCCACGAAATCAATCACTTCTAGCAACAAAACATGAGTTATAAAAAGGGATTTAAAAAAAATCATCACATCAAAAACAGAAAGCTATTATTACTTCAGAAAAAGAAAGGAAGTGGAGCAACTGGCTTATTTTGTAGTTGCTTTTTACATTCTTTTGGATGCAGGCACAGAATTGCCAATGATGTTTCTTAGCAAAATTGAGTTGAAGCAGTTAGTCGGAAAAGCCACTCATAGTATTACCTTCTCTGCAGTTCCCCCAAGTCACCCATTGGCACCATCTTGAACAACTGCCTTGACTCTCACCCCCATCTCTCCGCTCACTCATTCCCCTCTGCTATTTGGCTCAGGAGCACCCACACAATAAAGCAGAAAAAATACTTGTTACTCTGGCCATGATTCACTTCCACAGAGATCCTCTTTTGTGGAGTGTCCTCCTCCTGTGTGGTCATCCCTCAGACCTTGGGATCTACAGCAGAATAGCTGCTTTAGGCCCAAAGGGGTTTCTATTCTTTCTTAAGAGTTACCATTTCCTCCCATCTAGTGAGGTTAAGGAAAAACCCTCTGATCGCTTGTATTTGTTGTTCTTCAATGTTGAGTTGCCTGTTTAAAGGGTTTAAAATTAGATTGGCTGCTGCTGCTGCCTTTCCTGTAGCCAGTTAATCACAGGATTCTTTGCCATATTGAGGCCAGACCGGGCATGGCACATGCAACAAGTAAGGAAACCACTGATTATAGGCCAAAGAGCTAATGTGCTTACATAACATGAATTGTTTAAAACACTCTGAACATTATTTTGTTTTGAATCGTCCTTTACTTAAGAATTGTTTCTCTAGGACCCAGCCCTGGGCCTGGCACATGGTTTAATGAGTGAATGGGTTTCTGGCTTTGCCCTTGAAAGGCTGACCAAAGTAAAAGCTGGCTTTCGCCTGGGCAAATCAAAAGTGGCGTTGGAGGAAGTCCTTTAGCCATCACTGCACTTGAGATTGTGAGGGCCCTCTATTTTCCTTGGGCTACTGCGAGCTTACTGGCGATAATGTTAAAATTCAGAAGATGCTTCACGCACATTTTAAACATTAATGAAGTCTCTCAAAATCATATTGCAGTGAAGAAACTTGCAGGTTGCTTTTACCTTCAAGTACAGTCAGATTTGAAATCTGAGTCCAAATACTGTGCTACCACCTCTCTGCTTCCTGGCATCGCTTTGGCATTGCCTCAGCAAGAAACTCCTTTTGTTTCAGGATCTTAAAATGTACATAAAATGTTTAGTGTCACGCAGGGACTGAACATTCAGAGCTCATGCGTTCTGACTTGCTTCTCTACTCTGACTTGCTGTACACCTTATGGCATGTCTCCAAATCTCTGTCTCCTTCTGCTTATCTATAAAGTGAAAATAATTCAGCTGCCTTATTTCATAGGGGCGTCATATTGAACAGCTAATTAGTGATTATAAAGTGCATTGAAAGTACAATGTGCTAGACAAATGTGCATAAATGATGCCATGTTACAGACTAGGAAGGCTGTATATAGCCACTTTAGTGTAGAAGAAAATTAAAGCACAATGAGACTTTCCACATTAGATTTAATCTTAAAGGTGATAGAAAGCAAACCCTAGCTACGTCCTTAAAGGTCTCATTGTTCTAGGTTACTGACAGCCAAAGGGGATAACATAACATTAAATAATTAGAAAGAATTATCCTGGATAGTTAATGCCTGTCTAAAGCTCCCTGCAACTTCTGTATACTATAGGAAAAGGCTTAAACATGTAGCAGCAGGGCCGACCAACAGTGGGAGTGGTATTAGTCATTGATCTCCTGGCTTCTGTTCATCTGTTTTACTGGGAGAGAGTGAGTAAAGATATCAGGCCAATCTGACAATGGCAAACTAGTCATAGAACCAAAAGATAACTAGCATAGTTAGTACAGCAAGAATATTTTAATGCTGTGTGAATACGGCATTAGGTTGTTTCTTTGAATTCTAGATTGTACAGTGTCCCCTGAGTCAGGTGCTTAAACCTGCTTCTGTTCTCTAAAACTGGGTCGGGTGCTGCGGTTGTTTCAATGTCTCCCAAGTATGTTTGCTTTTGAAAAATGGATAGAGCCACACACCAGATCATTTCCTTTACCAACTTTGCTGAGGATTCCAATAGTCACCGTGATGCATGGCCCACCATCCCGTGTGGGGACCATGGCATGACAGACACGATCTTAACTCTGTGGCACATGCACAGAAAAAAACAGAAAGGAACATTTCAGGAGGCAAGACAATTCCAGATTACGCAAAAGTGAATTAAGGGTACAAAATTACTCTGACCCATAAAAACAAGAGATGTAAGAGAGTTAGATGTTCTTGTAGTCCTAGGGAGCAAATTGTGGCCACACTCAAAATGAAAATTAAGACCAATAGACTGGAAATTTGAAGATTATCAGCTGATTATAACAATAAGTAATAAACTTAATATCACAAAAAATGTTATTATGCCACATAATTTGTATGCATTGTGTTCTCACACCCCTTTGGGAAATTCACTCATTCAAACATATTTATTCAGTCTTCTGGTTCCAAGTAAGAAATAGTATGTGACAAGGGCCACTATTTCTACTACAATAACTTTTTTTAAAAAGGTGAATGGATTAAGCAAAATAAAAAAATAAAAAATATGTGTGTGTGTGTGTGTGTGTGTGTGTGTGTAAATCACATAGACACAGACGACAGTGTGGTGAGAGCCAGAGGGAAGGGGGTGGGGTGGGTGGAGGTGGGCACAGTGGGCAAATGGGGACCAAGAGGGACTTTGCTTGGGGTGATGGGCACAAGGTACAGTGTGCAAGTGAAACCTGTATAGTTTTGTGAATCAATGTCATCCCAATAAATTCAGTGAAATAAATAAATAACAAAAATAAAAACCAGTTATACTGCAAATAAATAAATAAATAAAAGAAACCTATTTAAAAGACCTTGAAAAGTAGAGGAATCCAGGAGAATTAAGCAATCCATAAAAGGGAAAGCCCTTCTGAGATGAGCAGTCTGTCACTGACTATTTTCTGGAAGATTTGCCAATTCTAGACATGGGCTGATGACCGGACTTGGCCTGCACAGAGGGACTCCACCGGGAGAATGAGAGATCAGCAGAGCTTTTGGCGGTTATAGGGGCTGGCGGGGTAATTGGAAACTTTAGACATTCTAACACATGGTTAGTTTTTCCCACAGTATATTTGCTGAATTCTGGGATCAGGAAGCTTTTAGAAAGCAAACAAATCTCCTGTAGTACCATGGTATTTAAGAGACAAAGTCCCACTTGATGATGGGACCTGCCTCAAACACACAACTGGACTCCTCCTCAATACATTAACCAATGTTGGAAGCAGCGAGAAGCAGGAGGCCAAAGACCAAAGTCCCAAGTGTCTGTAGCGCAGGCCTTAATGGCTAAGGTTATAGAGACCTGCTAAGCTCTCGATAAAAGTCCTTAAAAGAACATGCCGAGAAGCATAGGTGAACTGATTCGAACTAAGTCATATATACCTGCAGCCAAGTCCCAACTCAGCATAATGCAGGTTGGAATGAGATAATCTGTCCTTAACACTATCTTCCTAACATGGAAAGATAATTGGTAGAAAGTATCTTCTCCAGCTTCTAACGATCATTACACACAATGTTTGTCACACAATTAAAAATTACTAGATTTGTAAAGAGGTTGGTAACTGTGGCTAATAATCAATGAAATAAAACAAAACAGTAGGAGATATTTAAATGATTCAGATATTGGAGTTAGCACATAGGGCTTTGAAATAATCAGTTCTAATAGATCAAATAAATTAAAGGGAAAGAGGGGGAAATTGGTGAAAAGATGAAAAGTTTCAACAGAAAACAGGGATTGATTACAAAGAAACTAGATCTGAGCAGTTTGCTAAAATTATCTAAGAAAGCAAATTTCTTTTGAAATACAGGTGAGGGCCCTGGCCGGTTGGCTCAGTGGTAGAGCGTAGGCCTGGCGTGCGGGGGACCCGGGTTCGATTCCCGGCCAGGGCACATAGGAGAAGCGCCCATTTGCTTCTCCACCCCCCCCCTCCTTCCTCTCTGTCTCTCTCTTCCCCTTCCACAGCCAAGGCTCCATTGGAGCAAAGATGGCCTGGGCGCTGGGGATGGCTCCTTGGCCTCTGCCCCAGGCGCTAGAGTGGCTCTGGTCGCGGCAGAGCGATGCACCGGAGGGGCAGAGCATCGCCCCCTGGTGGGCAGAGCGTCGCCCCTGGTGGGCGTGCTAGGTGGATCCCGGTTGGGCGCATGTGGGAGTCTGTCTGACTGTCTCTCCCCATTTCCAGCTTCAGAAAAATACAAAAAAAAAAAAAAAAAAAAAGAAATACCGGTGAGGAATGTTATGTAATTGTGGACAAAGAAATTGAGAAGTCTCTGTTAGTCTTCTTTTAGGCACTTATTACCAATAAATGATTATGATACAACAATGACAAAAATAGGCTACACAAAGAGGATTATTCCACCCATTTGATAAGAATGTGATCTGTCAATACAGAGATTTCATTTAGTTTATACTTGAATAAGAGTTATAGTAAGGTAAAACCATATTTATATTGAAGATTATTTGAAGAGTACTATTATTTAATAAAGACTAAATAGCTTTTTTATTCCATTTTATGAATTTGTCCATTCTAGATCATTTTGCCTCAATAAAGTACAAATTTTAAAAACCCTTTAGAACCATTATAGATTTCCATTCTCTAAGTTAGCCCACAAAGTTTTAATGTTTCATCAGTTCTAAGCATTTACATGTGTTATGTTCTTTAATTTTCACTGACATTCTGTGAATCATTTTAGCTCCATTTTACAGATCAGAAACTAGACACTCTTAGAAAGTGATGAATGATTCAAATACTAAATGGACACTCGGCCAGAAACTTGAAGAGAGGAAAGGGGCTTCACAGAGACCAAGGACATCAACTCTCTTCCTCTGGAGCTCAACATCTAAGGTAAAAAGCAAGAAAATAATGCAACACAGATGATCACCTTCATCCCTACCCAATACTGCGGAGCTGCCTGCCAAAATAAAGAAACCCACCCCATTCAATGCTGCAAATCTTTCAGTTCAAACCTCTGGTTGCAAAGGAAACAGCACCAATTTGCAACATTCCAGGGCTCTGAGTTGGTTTTTAGAGACCTCTGTGTCTGCAAGAAGGAATTGATGCCATGGTTCTTTGTTACGTTCAATAAACTGCCTCTGGAATGAATAAAGGATCTTGAGGAATGGCTTAATGGTAAGAGTTGAAGTGGAGGAAGTTGTCAACCTAGAAGTTCGAATTAGTAATCACAGACTTGCTGATGTTATGTATCGATGCTATGCTCACTAGGTACTAGCCTTGTGAGGAAACACAAGAAAAATGTTTTCACCAGGTATGTATACTTTTCTCCCTTTTAGTCAAGAAATGGTTTTCTTTGGGTGACTTGGCAAAAACCAATCATCTGTCAGTAATACTGTAATGAGTGGTTTTGAGCTATGTTTTTAAGGTTAGGCTTCTTGAAGAAAGTCACACTTGAAGAAATTTTAAGCAAAGGAGGGAAGAATTACTTGATGGATAGGACATGATAGATTTGTCTTAGACTTGTGAAAAAGCACAGGGCTCATAAAAGCAGACCAAACAAGAAGAAAGCCATTTTGGACAAGCGAATTATATATAATTGTAGACAGAAATTGAAGAAATAGACACAGATATTTGAAAGCTTATGAGGTCATCTAAATGTTTTATGGTAGGAACTGTTGTAATAAAATATGGCACATCTACTTGATGTAATTATTATATACCCTTAAAGTCATGCTGTTGAGGATTACTTATGGCACCAGAAACTGTTAATGATATGATATTACTTGAAAGAGAAAGTAGGGCCCTGGCTGGTTGGCTCAGCTGTAGAGCATCGGCCTGGAATGTAAAAGTCTTGGGTTCAATTCCTGGTCAGGGCACACAGGAGAAGTGACAAGCGACAATCTGCTTCTCCACCCATTCCTCCCCCCTCTTTCTCTCTCTCTCTCTCTTCCCCTCCCACAGATTCAAATGGCTCAAGCAAGTTGGCCCCAGGTGCTGAGGATGGTTCCATGGCCTTGCCTCAGGCACTAAAATAGCTTGGTTGCAGAGCAACAGAGCAGTGGCCCCAGATGGGTAGAGCATCTCCTGGTAGGGGGCTTGCCAGGTAGATACTGGTCAGGCACATGCAGGAGTCTGTCTCTTCCTCCCACCTCTCATTTAATAAAAGAAAAGAGAGAGAGAGAAAGTAGACTATAACCTTCATATGCAGGATAACATCAGTTTTGTTATTTATACCCATGTAAACAAACATACCACACACATATGCACACTATTTCAGGACTTTTTGTTACAAATATAAAAAAGAAATTAAAATAGTCTGTCTTGAGCAGAATAGGGAATGACTGATAATATAACTGAACCAGTCAAAGATACAACTGGCTTCAAACTTCAAATGTTGCTTGACTTGCAGTTCAAACACTGCCAGGACCTAGTTTGTCACACCAGATTTCTCCACTCTTTCTGTGGTATTGCTCCCATTCTCGAATAGGTCATACCCCAGAGACCTTCCTGGGGCTGTGTGTATCCACACTGAAGTTATGTGGGAAAAGAAACTAAGGACGAATCATATTTCTTTGTATAGACATACGACAATTTCCACATTGGCAGACAGACACTTACTATGTTTTCATGTCTTGGCTTTGGTGAATATGAAAGTACACATATCTCTCCAGAGAATAACTCCATTTCTTCTGGATCTATATTGTGACACCAATCCCAATATGTGAGATTTGTCCCACACTAAGCAATTATTTGACAACAGCGAGGTGTCCTACAATTCAATTCAGTTCTGATACTATGTATCTAGAGACAGCATCAGATTCCACAGTGTGACAATACTGCCTCCCACTTCAGATGCCAGTTGCAAGTTCAACAGTGTAGAAATATGCTGATATTTGTTGTTGATTTTATATCTTGCAATTTTAGTGAGTGTTTATTAGTTCTAATGGGTTTTGTTTTGTTTTGCAGAGTCTTTAGGGTTTTCTACATATAGGATCATGTCATCAGCAAACAGAAATCATTTTACCTCTTCCTTTCTGTTTTGGAGACCTTGTATTTATTTTTCTTATCTAATTGCTCTGGCTGGGGCTTCCAGTACTATGTTGAATAGAAGTGGTGAGAGTGGGAATCCTTGCTTTGCACCGGATATTAGAGGAAAACTTTTAGTTCGTCCCTATTGATTTTGATATTAGCTGAAGATGCCCAAATGTTAACATTGATTACCTCTGGCATTGGATTACAGATGATCTTATGTGACTTGACATTATTAGTTATTTGCTTAAAAATCTTTCAATAAGTATGTATAAGCTGAGAAAGAAGTTACAAAGTTTCATGAAGGCAAGTAGGTACATTCTCTAACTTTCTCACTAAAGCTAGGCAGGTTATTTATATATTGATAGTTTTATATGGTTAAGTATAATTATATATAATTCTATATTGTCTTATACATGTAGTTTCAGAACTATATAATTTTATAGTTATATGTAGATAAAATACACATATAATTTATTTTATTTTTTTAATATTTTTTATTTTATTCATTTTAGAGAAAAGAGAGAGAGGGAGAGAGAGAGAAGGGGGGAGGAGCAGGGAGCATCAACTCCCATATTTGCCTTGACCAGGCAAGCCCAGGGTTTCGAACTGGTGACCTCAGAGTTTCCAGGTTGATGCTTTATCCACTGCACCACCACAGGTCAGGCCAAAAATATACATATAATTTAGTTATTCACAAATTAATATACATTTAAAAGCTTGAGATTGATGCTAAATGACTCTAAAAAAGAGTTTAAAACTGTGGAGGAGTTAGTGAAAATAGAGTGACTTTATCAAGCAATAGTTGAGAATGGTTTTTGGTTTGTTTTTTGTAATTTTTCACTGGGTAAACTTAATTGGTCTTATTAATTACAATTCATTGTCCAAACATTTAGAGTGCCATAGCTATGTACTTCAAAAACCTTGTTTCTTCAAAAAATTTTACTCAAAATGTCCTATAACTGACCTGTGCCTGGGCTTTCCTGAGCCATTTCCCCTCTATCCCACCTGTCACTAGGTCAGTCTTAGCTGTCACTAGGTCAGTCTTAGCCCATTGTCAATGGTCTCTGCACCAAAGAAAGCAACACACACACACACACACACACACACACACACACACACCAGTAAAGTAGTTTTATTGACAATCTTGTAGACAGAAGGAGAATGGGAGTATATCATATAACACAACTTAATAAACAGCATATTTACCCTTATTCATACATTCCCCAAATGCCGTTGGCCTTGGCAGCTGTCTCATACCTTCTAGTTCACTTGTCCAAGAAGTCTGCATCTATTTTATCTATTTTTGTCTCCTCCTCCTCCCTGCCTTCTGTAGCCACATTGCCTCCAGCCTGTGTTACTCTAGGTCACTTCCTCTAAGTCAAGAGTTGAAATGCAAATGCCTACTGGAGCCAGACAAGCAACATAAAGAAAAGAATAAAAGTCCAGGCATAAAGGACTCGTGGGGACTATGAAAAACCAGACAGCAAATGCTCCCCACACAGGACTTGCTACCCTGTGGGAACAAGGACCCAGAATTTCCTGGTTTCCAATTGTCAATATGTCCTGGAAATATGATCTTTTTCACATATTGGCAATTAATTGACATTTTGAAGAATAGCATACGGGCCAAACAAAATGTATTTGCCAGCCAGGTGACATCCATGGGCTACCAGTTTGTAACCTCTTCTCCAGATCTTTCCTGCTAAAAGCTTCAAGAAGCTGGGGGATGGAGCCAGTGTAGTTGTGGAGCCATGCTATGGAACCGGAACTGGAAAAGCAGGAAGGACACCTCCTCTCTGCTCCTCCCACCTCCTCACTCCCTCCAGCGGTCTCCTACTTACATAACTTACCAGACACTCCCAGCTAGAAAGGAAAATCCCAATACCACCACCACAGAGCAGTGTATAGAGGGTAGATTTGAAGTTGAGGGATAGGAGGTAAATATCTGGGACAGACACACCACAACAAGAAATCTCTTTCACATGGGGACTTAGAACTCAACACCTCATGCACGTTCAACTGAAGCAAGTCTCAGATGTCAATGGAAGACACTATAGTTTCTTTTCTACTCTATTCGCTCTCATTTGAATATTTTAATGTTTGTTACATGCCCCCCCCCCAAATGATTTCATGACCTATTCATGTCCCAGAAGAGTCTCAGTTCTAAAAAAGAAGTGGTAGGTAATTCCTGGGTCTCCATGGGAGCCAAGTGGAAGTAGTTAGGACGAGGGATTCCTATCAAACCCAAACCAAAGTCTATGAGCAGTTTAGGAAATGTGGGGAAAGTCTGGGAAGGTTTGTTTTTCCATTTTCAGAGCAGTCCTCACAAGGAAACAGAGAATATCCCTGTGGCAGAGTCAGTAAGTTGCACATTTTCATCTTGACCCTGCCTTCTCCGTCAACATTGCAGATGGAAGTTTGGAAGCAACATATGACATAGGTGTTTGCATGGTGGGTGGCACTGAAATACTTACTGCCTTTTCCAGAGTCAACATTTTCAACATGGTAGCACATGGAAATTAGGTTTGTTTTCTCTAGTGAATAAATGTTAAGAAAATTAAGAGTGTTGTCCACCGGATGGTATAAAAGTCACTAATAACAGATTCTTCTTTTGATTTCTGGGGTAATTAACTGGAAAGAGTGAACTTCTATGACTCAAAAGACACAATAGGACTTCACTATTTATTCCTTTATTTAAAAATCATTTTAAATTTGTTGGGATAACATGATACTCCAAACCACACAGGTTTCAAGTATACTGTTCAATATACCACCACCTACACACTGCACCGTGCACCCTCCGCCCCAAGCAAAGTCTCTTTCTATCCCCATTTCCCCCCTCCTTTGCTCCCTCCCTTACCTCCACTTCCTCTTGCCCTCTGGCTATTGCCACCCATATATACATATCTATGTATATATGGTTTTGGGCTAATTATTGGTTATTATCCAGAATTAAGTCAAACTTTTAAAAAAATTTAAGTTCATTAGTCATTCAAGTTCTCATGAAGCCATTTAGGTATTAGTACTACTAAAGAACATAACCACTACTTCCCCCCAAATAAACAAAAAATTTGGAGAGAAAAACAATTAAAATACAGTATGCTATGGCAAATGCAAATTAAAATCAGGAGATGGTTTTGACTTACAAAGTTAACAGACTCATTCACATGTGGCACCTGGAAGTATTTCTGACCCAGATTGTACAGCATTTTATCCCTTGCATTTTATCACCTTCCACACAAACCCGTCTCTGTGTGTTAGATTCAGAAGTTCATCGGGAAATTCCAGGGCCGGAGTCTAGGCTCAGAGCCTGTTTCTGCCATTAACGCGTTATTTGAACTTTGGCAACTCACTTAACTTCTTGATACCAAATTCTCTCCTCGGTTAACTTTTGTGAAAGTCAAATGAGATGATCGATGGAGACAAATGGGGAATATTGCAGGTTCTGTTTAAGGGTAACATCTTATTAAACTCTTGCCTTGTATGCACCACAGTGTCTAACAATAGCTGGGAACACATATTCAATAAATAATAATTGATGGAGCACTTTTCTTTTTAGACGAAGATATCTACCAAGTAACCATGATGGCCTAATCTACTTCCACTGAAAGATATACATACACACTAGAGAGAAGAGGGGCACGCTGCAAGACTTACCAGCATAGGGTCATATAATGGCTGAGAACGTGGGCTCAGAGTCTGTCCACCTCAGCTCAGATCCAGGCTCCACGACTGCCTGTGTAGCCTGGATGAGGTGCTGGCCCTCTTTGCCTCGTTCTTTTCACCTATAAAATGGAGAGAATGACACCATCTAACTCAAGGAATTCTGAGGTTTAAATATATGTGTGTGCTGAGTACTTTGGAACAGTGCCCAGCAAATAGTAGCCCACCATAATGATCAGTTATTACTATCACTTATTATTATTTCTAGAGTTTGGGATAGCTCGTGGAGAGGTAAATGCAGGATGGAAAGGATGAGACGACAGAAGAGGCATGAATTTGAGAGATGCTTCAGAATTCTGAGTGTTGCGACAATACCACAACACTCAAAGTCCCCCAGAATGACAGATTAAATCCCTGAATCTCCTCTTTCTCAAGTTTCCCAGCTCCCTATGCAGAGCCATTGTCCATGAGAATGTCAGTCTGATTTTAAAATAAAAAAAGAACTCCCAGGTTTCATAAATAAAACTACGATGAAAGACCACTACATACCTAAGAGAATGGCTAACACAAAATAGACAATGCCAAGCACTGAGGAGGGTAAGGAGTGAACAGAACTCAAATCCACAGGTGGCGCCATGTAAACTGCTAAAAACCACGTTGGAAACAGGTTGGCAGTATCAATGAGAGCTGAGCGCATGGGTTCCTTATGATCCAGAAATTCACTCCCAGGTAGATACCCAAGAGCGATGAATACATATGTACACCAAAGACATCTATAGGAATGTTCCTAGAGACAATATTTATAACAGCCTGAACAGGAAACAACCCAGATTTCATCACAGAAGAATTGGTAAATAAATTGTAGTATAGTCACAGAAGAGAATGCTATATAGGAGAATGAACAATCTATTGCTATACAACATGGATGAATCTCACAAACATAATATTGAGAACATCAACCAGACACAAAAGCGTACTACTTTGTGATTCCATATTATTATGGTCTGGTTATATGAAGTTTAAATGCAACTATGAGATTCGAAACTGGAATAGCCATCATCTTTGGAGTGAGGTGGTGACGGAAAAGGGCACGAAGGAGCCCCCAGAGCACTCCCAGGCTCTGTCTGCTAATCTGGGGGCACATTACCTGGGTGTGCCCACAGCGAAAACTGGCCAAAACATACACATGCATGTACACATACATGTATATACATAGATACACAATTTTGTGTATATATGTTAAACTACAAAAATGTACATACACACATGTGTGTTAAACTTCGAAAAACTTAAATGTAAAATAGTAGTCTTGAGCATTTTAACGACTATAATAAAAACAGTGAGGACCTTCGAAGGAATAAGCTCCCAAGGCTTTGCTGAAAGGCCTCCTTCGTGCCACCAGTTAAACTTGGCACCTAATACAATGCATTGAAATCACTCGTTTACCTGTCTGTCCCCCATATTCAGCCATAATCTGTTTAAGGCCAGGGACTGTGTCCCATTTATCATATATCTCCACTTCTCCACATTGAGCCTGACACACAGCAGGCTTCTTGAATAGATGCAAATTAAAACTAATAGGAAGTGAGATACATTTCACTTTATGTTTTATAGAAATACACTTTGACAGCAAGTTTGCTGAAAATCAGTTTTGTCAAGAGGGCTACCCAGTTATTTATGTCAACTGTCTCCTTAAGTCCTCCCCCCAAATTCCACCCAAACTATGAAACTATTCATTGCCTTTCCCCAGCTCAGGAATATTCTTGACTAAGCTCTTCTGCTCTGAGAAAGCAGAAGACATCATGAGCTGTGCTTCCCTTATGAAGGTTACCTAATAGAGAGTCTATGATTAAAGGAGGAAGGAAGGAAAGAAGGAAGGAAGGAAGGAAGGAAGGAAGGAAGGAAGGAAGGAAGGAAGGAAGGAAGGAAGGAAGGAAGGAAGGAAAAAGTACTTTTGTACATAGCGTAGCTGACTCCATAATTCATCAGAAAATTATAACATCACACATACATTGGTTATGTACTTCTGTGACTTGCTACCAGTTTGCAGAGACAAAGTATGGATGGAGGAAGCTTTCTTGCAGTCCCTTAAACAATTTTCTGAGATTTACAGTTTATTGCTTTCAGAAGATATCAAGAAAAATGAAGTGATGATCTGAATGTGGGCATCTGCACTTCCCGTCCTGGGGGGCAAGTTCTTCTTTTTCTCACGAGTGGAGTCTGTTTAATTCTCTTGCTCTCCCTTAGTTTGTAGAAGTGTACTTAACAGACAACAGCCAAGAAACGCCAACCTCAGCTTTTATCACATGCTAATCTTAGCTCTTTGCATTTGAGACTTGGAATACAAAGCAACACAAGATATGTCCATTTCTTCAGCTTCCAGAAACTGATTTCATATTTGCTATCTCAACAGCCACCAAAAAGGACAAAATAACAACACATGATGTACAGTAGTGTAAAGGGGTGGAGGAGAGGATTGACGTCATCCATTAATCAGTGACCTAACCAGAGAAACATTAGTGAGTGATTAAAGAAAGATGACCCTAAGGGGAATGCAGGGGGATTCAGACAGGCTTTCGTCAAAGCCTCCAAATCTAATATAATTTCAAGCTGGCCTCAAAATTCAATTTGTATGGAGCCTCTAAGTCATCTATTCCGCAACAACATGCAGCAGCGTAATTGCATTTGAACAGCTTCCAGCCCAGCCCTGAGAAAATGTCGTGTTCCGAGCCCGGAGTGCCCGCAAGGAAGGCGGCCCAGATGACCACACAGGAGGACGGGCTGAGTAACGCCGTCTGCCGATCCCACCTGCTGACCGTTGGCCTCCACAGGAAGCACATGTTTCTGCTTAATTCCTGCCAGCTTTTGGCTGTCAGGTAGGACATCTGCCGTGGGCAGCTCCCGAGGGCTGCCACCTGGTGCTGTCAGTCCGCCCCAGACCAACGAGGAAAAGGGGAGGCATTCATCTATGTGCTTATTTTTCTGTGTTTAGGGTATTTCTTGGGACTTGAGCGTTTTCACTTGGCAAGTAAACTGGTCTCGGTTAGGAGTGGAAAAAGGAATTTTGCTTGCTTGCCTTTAACTCAGAGTTCCCTTCTTTGGAAAGGCTGTTGAGCAATACCTGGTTCACCCTCATTAAATCCATGCAACTTCTTTGCAGTCCTACACACCGACTTGGAAAATATACTTAAAAATATATCTTGATCATCAGAATTTGAAACGGTCACTCCCTCTCATTATTTACATGCAGTTATAAATAATTAGAAGTAGGCAATTACCGATTTATCATTTTAATCCCACCAGAAAAAAAGACAAAAAATAAATAGAAATTGATGTCCCAGGAGAAAAATGAAGCATTCCTTAGAAAAGACCATTTTTGACTGCTGTCTCAATAGTTTATAGCATGCAAAGGAATAAGAGATTCTCAGTGAATGTCAACAGTTAAGATAATATTTCAACCTCAAACAGGCTGCTCCTTTTGATCCAAAATCAACTTATTATAGTTCATTTTAACTCATAACTTGTGCTGGCATCTATAATGCAGTACAACTTTCCCTAAAACCAATTAGATCTAATGAAGTTGACTAGTGAGGAAGCACATTTCTCTTTCACCAGACTGCTTTAAGTAATAGGACAATTGTGAACAGGAATTAGCTCCTAGGTAAGAAGAAAGCCATTGCCATAATGACACAGATATTTTTGTAGTGGCTTCTTGCGCTTTATCCTACTGATGAGGGATAGAAATAATGATAAAAATATGTAAAGATCCTGAGTTAAGGATACTAGTAATGGTAGTAATTGAAAAAGTTAGATGTAATCAAATACTGGATTTGCTCAATAAACTTTCAATTGTATGTTTAAGCATCTATAGGTATTTTTTAAAGCATTCACCCAAAAACCACTTAAAAAATCACTTTGTTATCTCTCTAGTTCTGAATCATATCTTTTCTACCAAAGCAATTCATTTCATTGTGGGATTCTTTTTTTAATAACAGAGAATTTTTGAGGAACATAACCATCATGTATGGCAGGACCGACTGTTCTGAACTTACAAAATATATTACTATGGAAATTGATGTTCAAAAAGTCAAGTGGAAAATGCCATGAGTTTATTTCTGTCTTAACGGCATTTTTAACACTGGAAAGAGTCACAGTGGAGACAGAATCAGAGAACCCTACACCAGCAGAATTATGCATGTTTTCTAGTAAATATAAGCACTCCACTGACTTTATTTATGGGGCCAAATTTTCATTCTACCTGTGTATTTTTAGGAAGTTCAATAAAATATTTGCTCAGAAAGTATTCTGGACATGTGAAGGTCCAAGGTGCCAAGTCATACAAAGAGCTGGATGCAAGAGAGGAACAGGAAGTTGAATGGGTGAAAAGTGGCTGGGCGAAGTACAAAAGGGATTTTAAAAACAACAACAATAATGCGGAAGGGCCCTTCAGAATCAGAAGAATCGAACCATCCATCCTGTTCAGAGCAGAAACTCTTTGTTCCTACTACAAATGGTGTCTTGATTATCTTGACCCTCTGGTCAGCTGCCAGTGCCCCTCGCTGCCACAGGAACCTGGGGTGAAGGGGTTTTTTACTTGTAGGGGGATGTTGCAAACATGCTCTCTGGGCACGTTCAAATTCCTCCTCTCTGCACTGAGCCTCGTACAACTATCCAGTGTGGTGCTGTGGGTTCTCCCAGGGGTCTTGGCAATCGGTGCTGATGGAGAGAGAGTGGCCATCGCAAGGGGACGCAGGCTCCCTGGACCCCAGAAAGGGGCTCTATCGTGACAACTCTTAAGGAACGCCCAAGGAACACTCAAGAAACTCCTTCAAGGGAATTCTGCCGCCGAGCACGTTTGTTAAACTGAAGTGGTTTTTCTGAGCTGGTAAAGTCTGGCTGGCTGGCAGGGCAGGAGACCTTGAAGCCGGCCCGTGATACCCTCTCCTGGGTTTCCAGGCCGCCCTGCTGAGAACTGCCCTTGGACACACAGGAGAGCTTGCTGCATGTTTTTTTTATAAAGGATATGACTACAAAGAGTTCCTAAGTGTTTAGGCTTATTCTATATTCATGTTCTCAAAACAATATGCCACGCTATGTGTCTCTCATTCAGCTTGCCCTGAAGTAGAAACACCATCCCCCTGCGTGCACTGTGAGAAATCCCTAGGTTCTGTTTCGTGAATTTGTCATGGAATGCAAAACATTGTGTGGGGGTTTTTTGTTGTTGTTGTTTTGTCTTGTTTTTGTTTTAACAGAAGATCTTTTGAAATGTCTTGAACTTGCTTTGGACATTTAATTGGCTGGGTTTTCTACAGCACTGCTTCCCGCCCTCCTGCTCCCTCATCCAAACCCCAAGTCTTGCAGCCGCGGCCTGTTTCAGAGTCCTGGGTTGATAACCCTGCAATTGGAGGGTGGAGTGGGAGGAGAGGCCTCACACCTTTGTTTTTCTGGTTCTCCCCAACACCCTGGTGGCCTACTTGGGTGTCCCACAAGCTGTTGGTGGAAAATAGTGTGTCCCTTTTAGCAACAACCCCACCTAGCATGAGCTCCTGAGCTATACTTAAACCAGGGGGCAAGTGAGCTGGGCTGATTGAGGCCTGCCTTATGCCATGAGAGAGGAGCCATTTTCTCTCCGTGGTGGCGGGCCACAAAGTAATTTCAGCTTCTGCTTTGGCAACCCATGGGGTAGAGGCAGTGAAGTCATGTTACTTTCCTGTGTAACAAAAATGCAATTGGTGTTCAGGGGTATATTTTCAGGGGAAATTTTCAACAAAGTTGAAAGGGTTTTTTTATTGTTGTTGTTGTTGTTTATTTTAACCTAATTTTAAAAATATGAAAGAAAATCTATTTCCTAAGGTTTCTCATCATGTTGGATTATCTTTTTTATTAATAAAAGGGAAAAAGATTCTATGTAGCTCAGAGTATCCATGTTCCTCAGAGCTGCACAAAAGGATCACCCACTTTCCTATTTCTTCTTCAAAATAGCCACGGTCTTTTGTATTTGGCAATATTTATAGAAAAATATGGATTAACTTCATAGCCCAGCTTTTGAAGCATCTCAACTATTTAGAGTGTTTCCCTTAAGCACCGAAACCATGCTGAGGGAGGGGCGTGAACGTGTCAGCATTCGCCTCTAGAGGACTGGGAGCTCAGCCTGCTTTTTTCTTCAATAATCAGTATGAAAAGTGCTCAGGCAATTTTTCCTAAGTATGCAGTGACTAAAATGTAACACTCACACCCACCTATTAAAGTACTGTGATATAAAAGTCTACTTCTGGGGTCCGGTCTCTCTTACAACATTCAGAAACTACCTTCTGCTTCCATTCTAACCATACTGAGACCATTTTTACTTTGTGTCCCATGGGACCCAATAATTTTGTCTTGCATTCATTTATCTTAAGGTATTTTATTGTATAGCTCATTATACTGATTTGTTACGTTTGTTCTTCAATTCAAAAATAGAAAGCCCTTAAGTTCCCACATATTGCCTTAATTATTACAAAACTTCCAGGGTCAAGGACACACCCAGGACTTACAGATGACTGATATATGTTTGTTGAAGAAAAGAAAAAATGAATAATAGGAAGTCAGAACTGACATAAAGACTAAAATATTTATACCTTGAAAAATAAATTGGCCCTGGCCCATTGGCTCAGCAGTAGAGCATCAGCCCAGCATGTGGAAGTCCTGGGTTTGATTTCCGGTCAGAGCACACGGGAGAAGTGACCATCTGCTTCTCCACTCCTTCCCCTTTTCTCTCTCTCTCTCTCTCTTCCCCTCCTGCAGCCATGGCTCAAATGGTTTGAGTAAGTTGGTCCCGAGCACTGAGGATGGCTCCATGGCCTTGCCTCAGGTGCTAAAATAGTTTGGTTACTGAGCAACAGAGCAACAGCCTCAGATGGGCAGAGCATCGCCAGGGAAGAGGTTGCCCAGTGCATCCTGGTCTGGGCGCATACAGTAGTCTGACTCTGCCTCCCTGCCCATATATATATGCTCTAAAAGACACCAAGAGAATAAATGAAGTCCCTTTTTGTACAGAATTTTGAAAAGAGAAAAACAATTTCTTGCCTTATCTGTATGCTTTCTAAATACACTCCTCTTTCGGAGAGCAAACAATATATATACATGCTCCTAACAAGACAGGGACATGATGTCAGGAAGACAGTTGAGTCTGGACAAAGCTAGAGTCTGTGCTCAGGGTAAGAAAAGAACTGCTTTCTATGGTGTCCCTTCTTCATTTTAGACCTTCTGCTCTAGGCAGAAGTTTCCCCTTATTTTTAACCACCCTATAAAAAAGAGAGAGAGAGCCCTTTGTTGTTGTTATTATTATTATTATTATTATTACTATTTAGTAAAGAACTAAAAGCTTGAGTGCAACAAATGTGCCTAGTTTAAATTATACTGGTTGAAAAGAAAGAAGCTTACTTTCTGTCCTTTACACACACCCAGAGGACTGAGCATGGAATGAAATAAACAACTGGCAGGGCTCACGGACATTACAGTGAAAGCCTAATAACATAAAGGGCTTCTCTGGCACCAAATGTATGGACAGAGCAGAGCTAAAACTAAAGTAAAAATAAAAATCAACAAAACCAAAGTAAAAATAAAAATCAGTGTGGAACACATACATCATATAGGTGATGTACTATTTATTGTGCATCCCCATAGATTAGGTGTTCCTTTGGGGAACGTTCATGGTTGTAATTAAGAATACTCAAAGTTAGGCATTCAAAGCCAGGAGCCTCTGAACTGCAAGAAAAGCACTCTGTTATCCCAAAGGGAGATTTTATAAATAGAAGATTTTGTATATAAGCCTATTTATCTGCAGCCTGGTAAAGAATTGAGATCTGTCTAGAGAATGTGATCTAAGTAGGCAAACAATTCTGATAATGTAAATTCTAGTTCGAGGCCTTAAAAAAAATACAGCAAACATGTTTAGTCTAAAAACACAGAGAGGCCGAAAATGGCTTGCAAATTCTGAGAAAAGCTTTTCTGGGACTGGACAATATGGAAACACTAAAATATAAATGAAAATCGAAGAGACTCTGCAGTTTAAAATGATGTGTCCAGGAAGCTGCTCTGAATAGTTTGTCCCAAGCTCCCATTCAATTG
Organism: Saccopteryx bilineata; assembly: GCF_036850765.1. Taxonomy (NCBI): domain Eukaryota; kingdom Metazoa; phylum Chordata; class Mammalia; order Chiroptera; family Emballonuridae; genus Saccopteryx; species Saccopteryx bilineata. The sequence goes on along the minus strand of NC_089490.1, from coordinate 188,112,842 downwards.
CCACAGAGACATGCTAAGGAAAACAAAGGGAAATTGTCTATTGCTAGAGTTAGAGATGAAATTTTCATAAATAAAGCTATTCTGAAAACAACAACAACAACAACTCAGAAGCTAGCCATGCTTTACTTCTTGAAACAGAGTAAGGGGAGACCTTTTTATGACACCTGTGGTAGTGACCCAGAGCGGTTTCCTGATAACAAAATGGAGCCATTTCCCTTCTTGAGGGAAGATGGTGTTTTCTGAGACCTGCAGAGCACTACATCCTCAACCATACTTTTCATATCCATTCTGAGACTCCAGAAATAAAGGTACAGTCATTTAAAGAGGTACCGGTGATGGTGCACTTGCTTCCTTGGTGGACAGAGATGGCAGAATCCAACAGCAAGTCTTTGCTGTAGACGTGGTTTCCTGGGTGCCACTGGTTTAGTGCGTGCAGTAACAGTCTGTGGGTATGGACCTGGAAGTTTTCACTTGCTTCACTGCCCTTCAAGGACTAACATTGTGGCAAAATTAATGAAAGAGGATCCACACAGAGACTTGAGCTAAGAAAGTGTTGAAACTGAAGAACAATATCTAGATAGAAAATGCAGGTTAGTGACAAGGGGGCTGAAATCAGGTTGGCTTTCTTTTAAACAGGAAAAGTCAGAAGACGATGAACCCATATGTGCACGGAGTATGGCAGAAAATGTTTGTGAGCGCAACATCTGATATCCCAGTTAAGAGGTTTGCAGTGTGAGAACACTAGTCCTTGGTATGGCAGGTCTAAAAACAAGCAAACAAAAATCACATGTCCTTCTAGAAAAAATTGTAAGACACATTGGTCAAGATTTATTTCAAAAATAACAGGCTCACAGTTGGAAAATATTCTATAAAAGCATAGTGGTAGAACTCCCTGAAATCTATTAAACACAGTTGTCTAAGTAATAACATAAATAAGTTAAAAAATGGAATGCAAGTTTCTCAAGTTCATTTCAAAGATCAAACATATAAATTTATAAAAATAATAACAGTTTATATTGATTGTTAGTATGTGCTAGACACTCACTCTGATAATTCGTTTAATTTCAACAACAAAACTTTGGGACAGGCATCATTATTATCTCTATTATCCAGATGAGAAAACTGAGACACAGAAACTATATTGTCCTAGGTTACATAACTAGAAACTGAATTAATAGCCTGAATTTACAAGTGTGAGATCTTTTTTAAACTTGTAAATTGGGAGCGGTGGGTGCTAAAATCTCTGAGATGTATTATACATTTAAAAAACCAGAAATTATTTTTAATTGTTCCCTTCCCTGCTTCTATAATGTTCTAATTGATCTCCAAACTTTTGTCCTAAACCTTTTTAATTGAGTCTTTACCCACCAATCATGGAACACAGCAACTACCTTCCATTTCTCCACTAACTTCCTACTCTCCTTAGAACAGGACTCTGACTCCTTCGTGTGTCCTAGGAACAGGACTCTGACTCCTGCATGTCCTAACCCAGCCTACTGCTTCCTTATTATCCTGAATTTAGCATGCCCTTCTCAGCCTTTGACAGTCTACATTTTCCAAAAATATATTTTTCATGGAATATAAAAAGAATATAACAAATCTATTTGAATCAATATGTTTATCTCTTTGTCTTTTACTCGCTACCCTGCTGGACAGATGTGAATAAATGTTGGGTCTAACTGGATAGAAAGTTACAGGATAATTAAAATACTATTAGAATAAGAGTAAAGATTATCCACTGTCACCAAAACAGTGGATAATATGGAGAGATAGGGCCATAACTGTACACACTATTAAAAAACAAAGACTAAAAATAAATTTTAAAAATTGCACACAAACTGATGGTTGACAGATGGGAGGGGTCGGGGTGTGTGTGAAAAAGCTGAAAGGATGGAGAAGTACAAATGGTTACAGAATAGTCACAGGGATGTAAAGTACAGCATAGGAAACATAGTAGATAATATTGTAGTAACTATGGATGGTGTCAGGTGGGTACTAGACTTATCGGGGATCACTTCATAAGTTATATATACGTCTAACTGCTATCTTATACACCTGAAACTAATATAATATGGAGTGTCAACCATGATTGAAGAACATTAAAATTAAAACTGAAGGGTAAATTAATAAATACCATTTTATAAAAATGAAAAAAAAATTCACACAAAACATTAGAAAAATATAATGCTATTTTTAAGAGTAAACTCTTAGATCTATGTTATATTGTTTTCTAATTCTGATTATTTGTTAAAAGCTAAAAAATGCAATCAAGGAAAAATTAAATTGAATAACAAATTTAATACAAGAAAGAAGATATATAGGAATGTAGAGGTTTGAATTCTTTTAATTTAAAAGAATTTAAATTATAGAAAATACTATATAACAAAAATTTAAGTATTACTATTCAGTGCTGATTCCACCACATCTAGAACAGTACCTGGGACAAGGAGATGTTCAGTAACATTTGGTGAATACAAAAATCTTACAGAAAAATATTACTTGTCTCAAGATGTAGAGAGCCTGAAAAAATACAATCACCATGGAAGGAAGGGTGGGTACTTTCTGTTACCAAAGACTTCTCTCAAATTCTGAAATCCTCTCATTCTGCAAACTCGAGCGCTTACTATATGCCAGGAATGACTTCTAGTCACTGAAAATAGCCATCCACCCTCCTCCAACAGTCTTCATCAAGTTCCACTTATTTCCTCTTACCAACAGGAAACGGCAAACAAGTGGCGATATGCGCTATGAAGAAAACTACAGCAGCGTGAGAGGACCGAAGGAGGGAGTCCATGGAGGGTCATCCCTCAGGTGAGCCAGGAGCAGCAGGCGTGGGAAAAACGAGAAGGGAAACCTGCAGGTAAGGAGCCAAGCTGTTTCCAGAGGAAACAGGAAGTAGCGGGGCCCTAAAAAGAAAGCGCATGCACGTGCCTGGAGCTGAGATCCAGCCCGAGCAGTAGGAGCAGGTCACGTGGGCCTTGGGCCTGTCACTCTGAGTACAAAGGGAAGCCACTGTGGTCTTGAGGTACCATGACCTAACCTCCGATTGAAATCCACACTGTGGGTGTGGCGGGGAGAATACACTGTGGGCTACAAGGTGAAATCTAGAACAACTTCAGTATATATAGGTCATTGCTCTAATCACAGGAAGAGATAATGGTGGCTGAATTCAGTGCAGTCACAGTGAAAGCGGCTCAGTGGGGGGAGGAGGGGAGGGCGGAGGGGGAGCTCTGGGTATATGAGCAGCCCCATTCTGGATTCACTCTGAAGAAGAGGCTGACAAGATTTGCTGAGGGACTGGGGAGAATGCAGACTTTAAGACAGTAAAACATTTGTGAGTTGCAAAAACAAAGAAACAAAAGAAAGTAGAACCCTGGTTCAGTGCAGGAATCAGTAACTCAAACTACACAAGAGATAACCCATTAATAGGCGCTAGAATATATTTTTTAAATTAAACATATGATAAGCATGGCTTTACAAATCAGACCTGTAGAACAGAAAGAATTGTTCAATAAACGGTGCGAACATAATTCATGACCTATTTTGAAGTCATTCTTAGCTATTGCATATGCCAAAGAAACAGTAGGTAAAGTGATTAATTTAAATGTGAACAATATTTAAAGGCAACCATTACTATATAGAAGGAGCTTTTGATTAATTTTTATCTGAACTTAGTAGCCATAGAACACCTGACTTAAATAGCAGTGAAAGAAATCACAAAGAGGAAAACACACTATAGTGACAGCTAGATAAAATGTGTATACGTCAAATATCTATAAACAAAGTTAAAAACTGAGGAAGTAGAAGTTTTTGCATAAATATAACAACAGATGGTCAATATCCTATTTACACAGAAATTTCCTTAAAAAAACAAAAGCAACCTAATCCTGTCAACCATGATAACAAATTAATTTAAAGACCAAAAACAGAAAAGGGGGTTCAGTGGAGTTGTGCTAATACAATATTTTTTCCTAAGCCAGCACTGATTTCTATTTTCTTAAAATCTTCAACATTAAAAATACCACTCTAGTTTCCAGATAGAAAGAAGATTTGAAATGTAAAACTGAAATGGTTAACCAAATGATGACATCACATCAGGTGAGCTATAGCTTCTACCTATGGGAAGAATTGCATTTGGGAAGAAATTTATAAGTAAAGAAATTAAAACTAAGGAAGAGTTCCAAAAATAACAGCATGCTGCTTGCCGAATATAAGCTCCCACCATATTGCTGTGGACAAAGGGAGCAATAAAATACCAGATATCAAACGTGAAAATGTCATTCAAAACCACCGTGGACTGTCCCTGGAATATTCTATATGCAGGGACTAACAGTCACTGACCCTCTAAGAGAGAAAGGAAAATAGACTGCTCTCAGGGAATGAGAAGCTTATGAAAATAAACTTCAGAAAGCAGTATTCTTCCTCACAGGTGCAAAATAAAAATAATACCAATAAATGTACTGTGTGTTTACTGTGAGCCAGGCAGCATGTTAAATTCTTTCACTATAATATACTATTCAGTCCTCCCAACCAGCATAAGAGGGAGGCATTCTCACCCTCATGATATACAAGAGAAAGTGGGTCTCCATGCCTGAGGGCACACGGCAGGGAACAGCTGAGCAGGGACCCTTAGGTGGGCCTGTCTCACTCCAGCGCTCTTAGCTGTCAGCATCCTTACTCTGTGGAAACAAGTGACACAGGCTGGTTTGCCACATACTAGACTTAAGGGGCACTCCTTGAAATTTCAAAGAGGGAAACCCAGTATTCCCAGTAAAATTCCCTCCCTCCCGCAGCAGGGCAGTACAAAGCACAACAGATTCAAAACCAGTCTTTCATCTGCATCTTCATTGCTCCAACAAGTATTTCTTGAGGCCCTGCTATGCACCCAGCACAGTGCTAGGCACTGAATGTTAGGTTCAGACTAGATTTCTAAGGACAGGAAGGAAAGCTTGCTTAGGCTGGGCATTCTCAGCTTTTTTAGATTGAACTCATGCAGGGCAAGCACACTTTGAAAAGAGAAGCCCTTTCTTGCCCTGGTGTAGTAGTGAGCACCATAAACCACAAATCTGACACATGCCCTTCTGTCTACATTTAACCCGTGTACATTTTCAGAGGCAGAACATTTGGACTATGGGTATGGTTTTCTGAGCACTTGAAGAAAAGAGCACTGGGTCATAATTTTGGCATGGAAAGATGTAGCTGACTTTTTAAATGTGAAATCTGCCGAGATTCCTTGTACATTTATTTATTCCTCTATTCCCCAGAGATCAACAAAGTAATTTTCGAGCTGGTTTATTTTCTGCTGTGATTTATCTTACACTGTCAATGCTTCCTAATCTTTGTCTTCAAGTTTCTTCATCCTCTCTTTCATGATGTCGACTTTGGAGGATTGTGTTATGCCCTCTATAAAGCCTGGGAAGAGAGCAGATATTTTCCTTAAAAATGTGTGCAAGAGAAGGATTACATAGGAGTGAAGCTGTTCTGAAAAGCATTATATTCTATAGGAGCAAATAAAAACATCAGGATATTTCCAAAACTAAATATTCTCTTGTAAATCATAGAGAAGTTAATTTCATCGATTGAATTTGATCCTAGCTGACACAATTTTCCAACTTGGGAATTTCGTGTTTGTGTAACCAGCTTATACTTGGAAAATAATGGCTTCGTGTTTACCAGCCACCAAAAGCCCAACTGTAGGACAACAAACTCCCAGAAGGACAACCGTGGCTCAAGTCATTATGAAGGTGACGCCAGAGCCCAGGAAGAAGAAAACAGATTGCATTGCACATGAGCATGACCTAGTGGCTGGTTCACTGAGTGGCATTTATGGCAGTAATAGAAAAGACTACTTGTCTGTTTTCCAAGTGTCAGGGCAAGTGATGTGTATGCAGCTGCTGCCCACAGAGAGGTGAAGAACTGGACAGAATAAATAGCATCTTAGAAAGAAAGCATAGGTGAGACAAGGACATTCACAATCTCTTAATATTCAGCAGCTGGGTCTCCCCACTACCTTCAGGAACCCTGGGCTCATCAAAAGCACTTCAATGCGTAAGTAAACAGAATGCTCTTACTGATTCTTCACAAGGAACCAAAAATGATAAACTTTGCCTCGTCCTGGCTCCCAAGTCATTGTGGTGAGTTTATTTAGACTGTGAGTCACTTAACAGAGCTTACTGTGGTCAGCATGACTTGCTGTACACACTTCATCAGGGTCTCACTGGCCTGCGTGCAGTTATATTGCTAATAATGGAAGTACAATGCATTAACACTAGAGAAAATGTAAAACTGCTATTATTTCATAGCCAAACATGTAAAATATACGTCTAAACACCTTCTATAGTCCTTTAATTACATGGCTTTGCATGCCTGTTAGCATCTTTTTCTCCCCCTTTTATCGAATTGATTGGGGTGACACTGGTTAACAAAATTAGGTTTCAGGTGCACAGTTCCACAACACATCATCTGTACACTGTATTGTATGTTCACCGCCCTCCCAAGTCTCCTTCCATCACCATGTATTTCCCTCATACCGTCCACTACTTCCCCCAACCCTGGCCCTTCTCCAGCAATCAACACAGTGTGTGTCCAAGAGTTTCTTCCTCTTTTTCGCTCAATCCCTCCACCAGGCCCATCCTCCAACAGCTGTCAGCCTGCTATCTATGAGTCTGTCTCTCTTTTGCTTGTTAGTTCATTTTATCAGATTCCACACATAAATGAAATCACATGGTACTTGTCTTTCTCTGACTGGCTTATTTCACTTAGTATAATGCTCTCCAGGTCCATCTATGCTGTTGTATAGGGTAAGATTCCTTCTTCCTTTTTATGTTTATTTTACCACCAAGTAGTATGCCACTGTGTAAAGGTACCAGAGCTTTTTTATCCACTCATCTACTGATGGGCACTTGGGCTGCTTCCAGATCTTGGCTACTGTAAATAATACTACAATTAATACAGGGGTGCATATATTCTTTTGAACTAGTGTTTTGGGTTCCTTTGGATAAATTCCCAGAAGTGGAATTGCTGGGTCTTAAGGCAGTTCCATTTTTAATTTTTTTAAGGTAACTCCATACTACTTTCCACAATGGCTGTACCAACCTGCATTCCACCAGCAGTGTACAAAGGTTCCCTTTTTTCCACATCCTCACCAACACTTGTTTTTTGATTAATTGATAATAGGTGTGAGGTGATATCTCATTGATTTTAATTTGCATTTTTCTGATGATTAGTGACATTGAGCATCTTTTCATATGTCTATTGGTCATCTGTATGTCCTGTTTGGAGAAGTGTTTATTTAGGTCCTTTGCTCATTTTTTAATTGGATTATTTGGTTTTTTGATATTGAGTTTTATAAGTTCTTTATACATTTTGGATAGTTATCTCTTATCAGATGTATCGGCAAATATTTTCCAACATTCAGTGGGTTGTTTACATTTTCATTTTGTTAATTTTTTTCTGTGTAAAAACTTTTTAGTTTGATGTAATACCATTTGTTTATTTTTTTTGTTTCCCTTGCCCTAGGCAACATATCAGAAAAAAATTTGCTATGAGAAATGTTCAAGGTTTTACTGCCTGTGTTTTCTTCTAGAATTTTTATATTTTAAGCCTAACATTTAAGTTTTTAATCAATTTTTAGATTATTCTTGTGTATGGTATGGGTGGTCTAATTTTTTTTTTTGCACATATTTTTCCAATATTCCCAACACCATTTATTGAATAGATTGTCTTTACCCCATTGTGTGTTTTTGCCTCCTATAAAGGCATAGGTTTATTTCTGGGCTCTCTTTTCTGTGCCATTGATCTATATGTCTGTTTTTATGCCAGTACCATGCTGTTTTGACTAGTATGGCTTTGTAAGTATAGTTTGATATCAGCTAGTGTGATTCCTCCAACTTTATTCTTCTTACTCAAGATCACTGTTGTTATTCTGAGGTTTTTCTTTTGTTTTTTGGGTTTATTTGGGTGTGTGGTTTCATATAAATTTTTGGAATATTTGTTCTAGTTCTGTGAAATATGCCATTGGTATCTTAATAGGAATTGCATTGAATCTATAGATTACTTTGGGTAGTATGGACATTTTAAAGATTTAACTCTTCCTATCCATGAACATGGTATATACTTCCACTTATTTGTATCTTCTTCAATTTCTTTCTTCAGTGTCTTATAATTTTCTTAGCCCAAATCATTTACATCCTTAATTAAATTTATTCCTAGGTATTTTATTCTTTTTTGAAGCAATTGTGAATAGGATTTTCTTAATGTCCCCATTCTGATAGTTCTTTATTGGTATATAAAAATGCAACTGATTTTTGGATATTTACTTTGTATCCTACTACTTTAATGAATTTATTTATCAGTTATAGTTTTTTGGTAGAATCTTTAGGGTTCTCAATATACAGTATCATGTCATCTGCAAATAATGACAGTATTACTTCCTCCTTTCCAATTTGGATGCCTTTTATTTCTTCTACTTGTCTGATTGCTGTGGCTAGGACTTCCAGTACTCTGTTCAGTAAGAGTGGTGAAAGCAGATATCCTTGTCTTGTTCCCAATCTTAAGGGAAATGCTTGCAGTTTTTGCCCATTTAGTATGATGCTGGCTATGGGTTTGTCATATATATGGCCTTTATTACATTGAGGTATGTTCCTCAATGTAATAAAGGTACCACAGCCTTTACCTTTACTGGGAGTTTCTATAATAAATAGGCGCTAGATTTTAGCAAATATTTTTTCTGCATTTATTAATATGCTCATGTGGTTTTTATCTTTCATGTTGTTAATGAGGATTATCATATTTATTGACTTGTGGATACTGTGCCAACCTTGCATGCCTAGAATAAATCCCACCTGATCACAGTATACAACCTTTTATTTTTTTATTTTTTTATTTTTTTTACAGAGGCAGAGATAGACAGGGACAGATAGACAGGAAGGGAGAGAGATGAGAAGCATCAATCATCAGTTTCTTGTTGCGCATTGCGACTTCTTAGTTGTTCATTGATTGCTTTCTCACATGTGCCTTGACCGCGGGCCTTCAGCAGACCGAGTAACCCCCTGCTGGAGCCAGTGACCTTGGGTCTAAACTGGTGAGCTCTTTGCTCAAGCCAGATGAGCCTGCGCTCAAGCTGGCGACCTCGGGGTCTCGAACCTGGGTCCTTCCGCATCCCAGTCCGACGCTCTATCCACTGCGCCACCACCTGGTCAGGCAGTATACAACCTTTTAAATGTATTGCTGGATCCAGTTTGCTAGTATTTTGTTGAGGATTTTAGCATCTGTGCTCATCAGTGATATTGATTTATAATTTTCTTTCTTTGTAATGTTTGTCTTTATCTGGTTTGGAAATTAAAATAATGCCCTCATAAATGAGCTTAGGAGTCTTACCTCCTCATAAATTTTTTAGAATACTTTGAGAAGGATAGGTGTTGTTTCTTCTTTGGTAGAATTTACCTGTGAAACCATCCAGTCCAAGACTTGTTTTTTGTTGGGAGCATTTTGATTACTGCTTCAATTTCATTAGTTGTAATCTGTCTATTCAGATTCTCTAATTCTTCCTGATTTAGTTTTGGGAAATTGTATGTTTCTAAGAATTTATTTCTTCTAGATCGTCCAATTTGTTAGCATATAGTTGTTCATAATATTTTCTTACAATCCTTTGTATTTCTTTGATGTCAGGTGTTACTTCTGCTCTTTCATTTCTAATTTTATTTATTTAGGCCCCCTCTCTTTTTTTCTTGATAAGTCCAGTTAAATGTTTGTCAATCTTGTTTATCTTTTCAAAGAACCAGCTCTTGGTTTCATTGATCTCTTATATTGCTTTCTTATACTCTATTTCATTTATATCTTTATTATTTCCTGTCTTATATTTATTTTGGACTTTGTTTGTTGTTCTTGTTCAAGTTCCTGTAAGTGTAAATTTAGATTGTTTAGTTGAGATTTTTCTTGTTTCTTGATGCGGGGCTGTAATGCTATAAATTTTGCTCTTACGGCCACTTTCACTGTGGCTATAGGTTTTGGGTTGCTATGTTCTCCTTTTCAGTTGTTACCAGGTATCTTTTTATTTCTTCCTTGGTCTCATTGTTAACCCATTCACTGTTTAGTGATATGCTATTTAGCCTCTATATCCTCTTCATTTCTGATCCATTTTTATGGTTTCTATGTCCTTTTTCATGTTGTTGAGCATTCTTATAACCATTACTTTGAACTCTACCTGATAAACAGTTTGTCTCTATTTTATTTCTAGAGATTCTTGTTCTTTCACTTGGTGATTGTTCATTTGTCTCCCCATTTAGGTTGCCTCTTTGTGTTTGTTTCTATGACTCTCAGTCTTCATGAGGTGGCCTTACATAATAGTACGTGTCCTGTGGGGTTCAGTAGTGTACTTTTTTTGATCCCCTAAGCTGGGTGCTCCAGAAATGTTCCTTTTGTGGGTTATGTGGGCCTTTCTTATAATTAAGTCTTGATTGCTATTGGTCTATTCATGCATGGGATCAACCTTCAGGATGGCTAATTGTGAGGCTCAACACCAACCATAGCAAGTAAGCTGCTATGCAGGTACTGAACGCACAAAGTGGAATTCACCTCAGCAGGGTTTGGTGCCTGCTGAGATCTCCCTTTGGACATGCTACTTGAGAAGTTTATTGGATCCTGCTCTGATGTTGTCTGAAGCTGGCTACTGGGTGTGTTGGTTCTGGGCTTCTTGGGTGGGGCTTCTTGCAGGCCGATATAAGATACTGCCTGTGACTGGTCCTCGGCAACCTGTTGGAACAGTCTTGGCATGGCTTCTTCTATAAATTTCAGTTATAAGACTTCTCTTCAGTTAGTTTTCAGTTGATTATTCAGGTTAACTGTTCTACAGTTTAGTTGCAATTCCGGTTTGTTCCTGAGAGGAGGTGAGTGTAGCTTCCACCTACTCTGCAACCATCTTGGATCTCTTCAACATTTTGATTAAAACTGAGTACATGGCAAAGTATCTGAGGCACTTTTTATAAATTCTCAATGGTAAGTGTTTCACCTTAAACACATGACTATTGATATAACAGTTAACATTTTGTTTCTATCAGATTTATAGAACTAGAAAATTCCCAAGCAGAATTTTGGACTTACTACAATATTCCTATAATCAGACTTAGTAATTTTGGGGAACAATATGGCCAGAGCTGATAAGGTTATACTTCTGCTAAAAAATAATAACAACAACAAAGCCAAGTTTCAAATGCTTCATTTAAAAATTATGTTGCACAAATTTGCATATTATCTTCATGAGGCTCATCTGTATAAATTTAAATAATTGTTGGATTATGTTGCTTATATACTCAAATTCATTTATTGAGTTGTAAACTCATGAACTGCAAAGAGATTATTAAAATTATCACATCTCTGATTAGAAGAAAAAGGAAAAGCATTGGAAATATGAGATAAAGTATGATTTAATAAAAAGGGGTTTAGACTAAAAGTATAGAGACCCGGGTTCTAGCTTCCATTTAGTTGCAAAGATGTTGTGTGAGCCAAGCCCTCAGTTTCCTGTTCTCATATAATTGCTGATGGGGGCAATTCATAATGTTTTATCTTAGAATGATAGATGTTTCAAGTACAGAAAAACCAAGCTCAAATTAGCTTAAAGGATAAGGAATTTTATGATTTAAGAAATGTGAGGGCCCCAGGGGCAGCCTTTTGGGTTGGCTTCATGCTCCATCTCAGTGGTATCACTAGGGACTAGATTCTCTCCATCTCTCCAGCCTGGTGTCAGCATCATCCTCAGCCCGTCCACCCTCACAGTCACCAGAGACCGGCCAGTATCTGAAGATACACATTCAGAGACAATGTACCTGCCTCACATTTAAAACAAAATATTTGCATTTTTGCTCTGATTAGATTAATGAGGACTGCTACCCCAGAAGCGCTTCAGCTGTGCGGGTGAAGTATGCCTATCCCCAGAAACTCTGGCATTTGTTAGAGAGAGGAGTAGGGGAAAGAAATTAATACTATGTAGGTAACTAATAAATATCTGGTACAAAATATTTTTTTTCTTTTTTTTTTCTTTTTTTTTTTTAAATAATTTTATTTTTTTTTTATTTTTTATTTTTTATTTTTTTAATATATAAATAAATTTTTATTTTAATGGGGTGACATCAATAAACCAGGGTACATACATTCAAAGAAAACATTTCCAGGTTATCTTGTCATTTAGTTATGTTGCATACCCATCACCCAAAGAGAGATCGTCCTCTGCCACCCTCCATCCAGTTCTCCCTGTACCCCTCCCCCTCCCCTCCCTCTGGGGTGACAACAATAAATCAGGATACATATATTCAAAGATAACAAGTCCAGGGTATCTTGTCGTTCAATCATGTTGCATACCCATCACCCAAAGTCAGATTGTCCTCCGTCACCCTCTATCTTGTGCTCTCTGTGCCCCTCCCCCTCCCCCTTTCCCTCTCCCATTCCCCCCTCCCCCCATAACCACTACACTCTTATCAATGTCTCTCAGTTTCACTTTTATGTCCCACCTACGTATGGAATAATGCAGTTCCTGGTTTTTTCTGATTTACTTATTTCGCTTCGTATCATGTTATCAAGATCCCACCATTTTGCTGTAAATGTTCCGATGTCATCATTTCTTATGGCTGAGTAGTATTCCATAGTGTATATGTGCCACATCTTCTTTATCCAGTCATCTATTGACGGGCTTTTTGGTTGTTTCCATGTCCTGGCCACTGTGAACAATGCTGCAATAAACATGGGGCTGCATGTGTCTTTACGTATCAATGTTTCTGAGTTTTGGGGGTATATACCCAGTAGAGGGATTGCTGGGTCATAAGGTAGTTCTATTTTCAGTTTACAAAATATTTTTTAAACCAATTTCGACCTTCTACTATTCTAAGTCCCTTGGGCCTCACTAAATTTATGCATTTATTCAACAAGCACTTATTGAGAATCTGAATCATAGACCCTGGCCCACTACCAAAGGGGATTACGGCCTAGTTAGAGACATAAGACATTTCAATAACCAACAGAGAGATTGTATGAAAATAAGTAAATCAGAAACAAATGGGTGTGGAGGAGGTACGGTGCAGAGTATGGGGAGACATATATATAAGGCAGCAACCTGAGGAGCATAGAGAAAGGAAGTGCCCAAAGACAGGCTGGACGGGGAGAGGGGGCAAAGGTGACACGAAAGATTGCAGAGGTCAGACAGTAAAGAGTCTTTGTGTCCTAGTGCGGTAAGCTTTTCGCCTTCTGCATAAGTGCATTCAGATTTGTTTGGGGAAGTGGAACACATGATGGTAGTTTTCAAAAGACTGAAAGTATAGGCCCTGGCCGGTTAGCTCAGTAGTAGAGCGTCGGCCTGGCGTGCAGAAGTCCTGGGTTCGATTCCTGGCCAGGGCACACAGGAGAGGCGCCCATCTGCTTCTCCACCCCTCCCCCTCTCCTTCCTCTCTGTCTCTCTCTTCCCCTCCCGCAGCCAAGGCTCCATTGGAGCAAAAGATGGCCCGGGAACTGGGGATGGCTTCTTGGCCTCTGCCCCAGGTGCTAGAGTGGCTCTGGTCGGGACAGAGCGATGCCCCGGAGGGGCAGAGCATCGCCCCCTGGTGGGCGTGCCGGGTGGATCCCGGTCGGGTGCATGCAGGAGTCTGTCTGACTGCCTCCCGGTTTCCAGCTTCAGAAAAATACAAAAAAAAAAAAAAAATACTGAAAGTATAATTTAGGTACATTGACATAGGTGGCCAATGCAAATCTTTGTGGAGGGTTTCCTCTGCTGTGCAGAAGCTTTTTAGTTTGATGTGGTCCCATCTGTCTGTTTTAGCTTTTTGTTGCCTATTATGTTTGGGTGGCATATCCAAGAAATCATTGTCAACACCAATATGTCAAGGAGCTTTTCCAATATTTTTTATTCTAGGTGTTTTACAGTTTCAGGTCTTACATTTAAGTCTTTTAATCCACTTTTAGCTGATTTTTGTGTGTGGTATAAGATTAGAGTCCAATTTAATTATTTTGCATGTGGCTGTCCAGTTTTCCCAATACCATTTATTGAAGAAACTATCATTTGCCTATTGTACATTCTTGTCACCTTGTCAAAGATCAGCTGACCATATATGTGTGGATTTATTTTGGGGCTCTGTATTCTATTCTATTGGTCTATGCATCTATTTTTATACCATTATTGTACTGTTTTGATTACTGTAGTTTTGTAAAATATTTTGAAATCAGGAAGTATGATGCTTTCAGCTTTGTTTTTCTTGCTCAAAATTGCTTTGGCTATCTGGGATCTAATGTGCTTTCTTATGAATTTTGGAATTATTCTTTCTATTTCTTTAAAAACATAAAAGGCTATTGGGATTTGATAGAGATTGCATTGAATCTGTAGGGTACTTTAGAGAAAATATTTACAAAAAATACATCTGATGAAGGGTTCATATCCAAAATATATAAGGAACTCCTAGAACTCATTAGCAAATAATTAAATAAACTGATTAAAAGCTCAAAGGAACTGAATTAAAGTTTCTCTAAAGAAGATATACAAATGGCCAACAGATATATGAAAAGGCACCCAGTGTCACTAGTTATAAGGAAATTACATATCAAAACCACAATGAGATATCACCTCATAGTTGTTAGTATGGCAATTATAAAAAAAATAAATAAAATATAAGTGTTGGTGAGTGCATGGAGAATAGGGAGCCCTTGTATACTGTCGATGGGACTATAAAATAGTACGGCACTATGGAAAACTCCAAACACTAAAAATAAAACTAGTGTATAATCCAGCAATCCCACTTATCAGCATATACCCAAAGGAATTGAAATCAGGATCTCAAACAATATAAATGAACCTAGATCACAGTACGCTTTATAAGTCACAATATCACAGCTATTTACTACAGAAATTCAAAACTACATGTTAAATGTACCAGTAATAGTCTTGACACTCAGCGTGAATTAAAAAAACAAGAGTTTCTTACTTCAGATATCAGAACTTACTTCAGACGTCAGAACTATTATCATGACTCTCAATTGACTGAACTTACGGATTACTATCAATGGAAATGTAAGCCATATAGATCCACAAACACAAGACCGGTTTGACTGCAGGAGCAAGTCTAATTCTTTGCTAATAGGAGGGTGAAACTAACATTCCATTGAGCTATGCTACCTTCAGAGAGAGCAAAGAAAAGGAATAGTTTATTATTTTCAGGAAAAGGTACTTTGGTGACATACTCTTTTCCTCTCAAATATAAATCACCTTTAGCTTTCTGCTGCTTTGAAATTAAGATTCCAGAGCAGGTGGAGAGACTAGAAGATGCTGAGGACCCCTGAATATGAGCCAAAAGCCAGACGCAGATGGGTGTGAACCACATAAATACTCAATGTCCTCACACTCAGGTGAGCTGAGGCTCTGGGAATTTGGGGGATCTCTGGAGGATGTAACTTTGGATCAGAGAAGCTTCCAGAAATTTATGAGGAACCACTGCTGAGGGAAGAATTCCAAACGTGCAGGAATTTACTTGAGCAGGATGAACCCTTTCAGAGTTGCATAAAAGTACATTTTCACTAGTGTCCTATGGGACTGTTTGAATGACTGCCATCCTCTGGACCGCTGCGTTTTCTCCCATGCATTTCAAAACACC
Source organism: Saccopteryx bilineata (assembly GCF_036850765.1). Lineage (NCBI taxonomy): Eukaryota > Metazoa > Chordata > Mammalia > Chiroptera > Emballonuridae > Saccopteryx > Saccopteryx bilineata. The sequence continues at coordinate 188,097,219 of NC_089490.1, read as the reverse complement.
TGGAGTAGATGTTCCTTTGGGGGGAAAAGGCAAAAGTAAAAACAAAGCCCCCAAAGCAGCTGTGTGTCCCTGGAATCCCGAGGGGTCCAGCATGATCCTGGTACTTTCCGGAGATTCCTTGAGTTTCATGGATTTGGACAATTTGGGCCTAAGTTGTCCAGCCTCTGACCGTCAGACCCTGAGACAGGCCCACTGATTAACTCAGGAGCAAAATGTCCTTTCTGTACTGCTGGGTGTCATTTTCATAACTCCGCTTGCTGTACAACAAAAGGCTCCATTCCAAGGAAGAGGCCTTACTCACTGCCTAATTACAAGTAAGAAATGCACAAATTGATTTCCAAGTCAGAGGCAGTGTGTGAGCTTGGAACAACTGTCCTGGTCCCATAGCTGAGATTTTAGCTTCATTCATCTTCCAGAAAACTATTCAGCCATGTACATCAGCTGGAGTTTGAAAGCAAAACAAGTAATGAAGAAAAGGAAAGAATTTTAAAGGAGAATGAAACAACCACAACAGGACAAACAATCCTGAATCAAAAATTAGAACCCTCCCATTGGCAGAGACACAAAGGTAATATTTTCACTAGAATGAATAGTCCCCCAAAAATTTGTTCTCCAATATCAGACACAACCAGGCCTTTCCTTCCCTGTGAGACATGAATGTCTCCTTTTTCTACTTCATCTTTTTCAGTTATCCAAACAAAATTTTAGCAGCAGGAAAAATAATGAATTTAGGCCATTTTAGACCCAATATTTCCTTGTTAATGTATTAACTCCTTGGCAGTAATCAAACAGGGCACTCTGATTCCAGGCTATTTCTTTCTCTTTTATCACCTTTAGAATTCCAATGTCACTGAATAACTAATTAGATTCTACTTCATTTGCAAGAAGCAGACACCTTCAGAGCCCATTAATTTCCTCCTATGGACCCTTTGGGAGGCCTGGTAGAGCACAGAGGCTGACGGCTGTTTCAGATGTTCTTTCTTTAGTGTTTGTCAGAACACTTTCGCTTTAAACACTCCGCTAAGGGGCTGTTGCTTTAGTTCAAAGTGTACGCAAAGGAGAGGGTCCCCACGTATGAACTAATATTTGCTTAACTGTCCTCATATCCCTGGTGCTATGCTATTCAGTGCTCTGTATTCCTCTCTGTAGCTGTCATGATGGTAAGTGAAAAAAATTTATGTCGTTTCTGAGTACAGCATAGCATATGCCAGAGTCTAACATTTGGCCTCATGTTTCTCATAACTCTACATTAAGCAAGGCCTTTACTTTTTTGAGACGAAGGGGCAGGCAGAGAAGGACAGAGCCCAGGGGGTTAGCTCGGGGCAGCTCTTTGACCCCAAGTTGCTGCTCCATATGCCAGAAGCCAGCACGACCTACCATTTCTCCTCTCTTATGTAACAGTTTTGAAAATAAATGACTGCCACCCTGGGTGGTGGGATTTAAAGTAACATAATCACAAAATCAACACCAATGAGGGAGGGAGAGAAGGGAAAAGAAAAAAAGATGGGGAAAGGGCCCCTGTAGAAAGATCTGGAAATGCACGGAGGGCAGCCACTGCCAGAGCTCACTGCTCTTGGCTGTGGACAATAGCTGGGTATGACCTAGAGCTGTCAATCACTCACTCCCAAAGCTGTCATCCGACTGGAGGCTGCAACACAGAACAGCAATATCAAAGCCTGGAGAGGAGTCGAGAGCAGAAGACTGACATCTCAGTTCCTTGAATGTCACTCCAGAGCTGCATTGGGAAAGGGTTCAAAATGCCCTCCATTACTCTTATCTGTCCTCTTCCAGATCTCCACTTTCCCTGTCCCTAGTCTCTCCACTGCTTCCTCTTGAGAACCCACTACCCAGCGCGCTGAAAGGTGGGGACAGTCTACAGCAGGGATCCCCAAACTATGGCCAGCGGGCTGCATGCGGCCCCCTGAGGCCATTTATCCAGCCCCCGCAGCATTTCCCGAAGGGGCATCCCTTCCATTGGTGGTCAGTGAGAGGAACAGTTCCCATTGAAATACTGATCAGTTTGTTGACTTAAATTTACTTCTTTATTTTAAATATTGTATTTGTTCCCGTTTTGTTTTTTTATTTTAAAATAAGATATGTGCAGTGTGCATAGGGATTTGTTCATAGTTTTTTTTACAGTCCAGCCCTCCAATAGTGTGAGGGACAGTGAATTGGCCCCCTGTGTAAAAAGTTTGGGGACCCCTGGTCTACAGTGTAGACTCTACACTGTGGAGGATGGTGGAGGGCAAGGACAACCAGGCAGCTTCCTCACATCTCCCACACCTGCTTCTTTGTCCATCCTTCCCACCAAACTTCCCCGCCACCTTTGCTTACTGCCAGGAGATTCCTCAGCACTAGTTCTCACTGTACGCCCCGTAATTTCAAAACCAAAATTCCCAACATCACTCTGCCTTTTAGCCCGTCTTAGACAGGCTTAGCAGCCTCCCAGAGTGCCCAAAGATCCCAGGGTCACTCACCCCTTTGTTCATCCGCCACTTCAGGGCCATTGCCGCCTTGCTCCATTTAATTCATCATACTCAGGGCAGAGCTGTTTACCCTCTAGGAACTCACTGACAGCATTGCTTCCAGGCCTATCAAAATACTGTCTTTGCCTACTTGAGCCCAGGAGCTCTCTGCCTTTTATCTTTTTCCAGCGTTATTATACAATAAAGCCCTCTTTATAAGATTGTTTCTCAATTGAGTATTTGAAATAGAGAGGGGGATGGCAAGTCATATTTACCTTCACAGTTTCATACCCATTCGTCTTGAGAGGGAGCATGTGTCTCTTTCGGAGCGCTGGGCATTGCAGGGCAGAGGCAGGACACGCAAAACAGTGTTCCCCTTCTGCTCACCCACAAACCATGGCCCGTGTGCAGAGCCAAGCAAGGCAGCGGAGCGCCGCTCTGCAGAGCAGCTAAGCCTGTGGTCTCCCCTCCCCGGGAAACAGAGCCTAGAACTATAGCTGACCCACCTCCGAATATAAGTGTCTCACTGTCTTTCTAAGGCCGACACCCCTCACCCCCTCCTCACCCTGCTGCCCCAAAGTCCTTTTAGATTTTTTTCCCCCTTTATAGGCCCTTTACTGGGACGTCTCTTTACTCAGTCAACATGACAGTTGTCTCTGGCTGGGCCCTCTGGGCAGTAAATAGGCCAATGGTGACAAAACAGTTCCAATTGTTGCTGTGGCTTCTCCCTACAGGTGACAAGCAGGTTCCTATGTGTGGTTTGTAGAAGGCTCTGCTGATTGTCACCCTGTGTCTTACCTGTTTTCTTTTCTTTTCTTTTTGGCCTCTGGCCCCTGGCCCATTTCTGCAAAAGTAAGAGTGTCGTTTCTTTAACAAACAAAGGATTTCCTCTGCTCCCGCTCAGGTTTGGTACAACTCCACTGCTTTAATATTTCTGTTCCCCACTTAGGAGTTCTTTCCAAAAAGCACTACACCACAAGTGGTATTGGATGGCATGCAATGTCAGGCTATTTTTTAAAATTTCATTTGGAGTATAAGCGCTTGGAAAACTTGTCACCTGCCTATGCCTGGGTTTTCCCCAGGCTGTGGACTGTTCTTCAAAGATTGGGTACCCAAGGCCTTTTCTTTTACTGGCCCCCATCACAGGAAAAGAACAGACATGGAACCAGAAATATAGCATTAGATTTTACTATTCACCAGGTGAAACTCTTCTGTGCAAAGGATGTGGCAGAAATAGATGGAGAGATCAGCTTCTTTAAAGTTTTGAAATAAGCTGTAGGTATGCTAACCATTTGTTGAGCGCTTAGTTCAGGCACTGGACTGTAGGCTTACATACCCTGCTTTAATTAGTTCAATTATCTTATGAAGGTCTTATCACCATCTCCATTTTACAGAGGTATAAATAGGCTCAAAGTAACCCACCTACGGTCTCAAACAAGAAAATCTCAAAGCAGAATCATGGGTATAGATTTTATCGTATCTAACACCTGTATCACTAGCTGTTCCGCCAGAGGGCCCCCTTCCTGACAAACATACTGAGTCGTCCTTGCTCTCACAACCGTCATTTAGCTGCCAGTATTTTATTTATTTATGTATGTATGTATGTATGTATGTATGTATGTATTTTGCTAGCTCCTCTCTATTTTTTTTTTTTTTTTAATATGGACTACTGGTTCCCAGGATACTTGAACATGCTTTTGCGCCTCCTTGACTATGTAAGGCTCACGTACTGAATTTGGGTCAAACCAAACCTACACTAGAATACTAGGTTCTTTACATACCAAAGCAATGACTCACTCACTTAACAAATATTTATTCAGTACCCAGTGACGGTTCTGGGTTTCGGATAGAGAAAGCAAGGGGGACAAGGTCTCTGTTTCCATTCTAGATGGAGATACAAGAAAGTAAGTCAGCTAATTAATACACACTAAAATATGTGAATATTCACAATATATTAGATAAAGGTTATAGTACTAACCTGCACTCAGATTAAGAGGGACAATCTTTTATTTGTCAGAGATGTTTGGAGTTGGGAACTGTAGATGAAGAGGATGGGGCAGAGAGAGGATCGGGAGAGGGAGAAAGGTTTTGAGACTCGGTGACCCAAAAGCGTGTTTCTTGGGAGGAGATGTTGTAGCTGAGCTGGGAAAGGTGCACGGGAGCCCGGCACCGAATGTCTGGGGCCAGGCACGCCAACCCCGAGGAGCCCGGCACCAAAACCCTGGAATGGAGCACGCCAACCCCGAGGAGCCCAGCACCGAAGCCCTGGGGCGGAGCACGCCAACCCCGAGGAGCCCGGCACCGAAACCCTGGAGCGGAGCACGCCAACCCCGAGGAGCCCGGCACCGAAGCCCTGGGGCGGAGCACGCCAATCCCGAGGAGCCCGGCACCGAAACCCTGGGGCGGAGCACGCCAACCCCGAGGAGCCCGGCACCGAAACCCTGGAATGGAGCACGCCCACCCCGAGGAGCCCGACACCGAAACCCTGGAGCGGAGCACGCCCACCTCGAGGAGCCCGACACCGAAACCCTGGAGAGGAGCACGCCAACCCTGAGGAGCCCAGCACCGAAACCCTGGGGCGGAGCATGCCAACCCCGAGGAGCCCGGCACCGAAGCCCTGGGGCGGAACAGGCCAACCCCGAGAAGCCTGGCACCGAAAGTCTGGGGCGCAGCACGCCAACCCGAGAAGCCCGGCACTGAAAGCCTGGGGCCGCGTACGCCAACCCCGAGGAGCCCGGCACCGAAAGCCTGGGGCGCAGCACGCCAACCCTGAGGAGCCCGGCACCGAAAGCCTGGGGCGCAGCACGCCAACCCCGAGGAGCCCGGTACCGAAAGCCTGGGGCCGGGTACGCCAACCCCGAGGAGCCCGGCACCGAAAGCCTGGGGCGCAGCACGCCAACCCTGAGGAGCCCGGCACCGAAAGCCTGGGGCGCAGCACGTCAACCCCAAGAACCCGGCACCGAAAGCCTGGGGCGCAGCACGTCAACCCCAAGAGCCCGGCACCGAAAGCCTGGGGCGCAGCACGCCGGCCCCGAGGAGCCCGGCACCGAAAGCCTGGGGCGGAGCACGCCAACCCCGAGGAGCCCGGCACCGAAAGCCTGGGGCGCAGCACGCCAACCCTGAGGAGCCCGGCACCGAAAGCCTGGGGCGCAGCACGCCAACCCCGAGGAGCCCGGCACCGAAAGCCTGGGGCAGAGCATGCCAACCCGAGAAGCCCGGCACTGAAAGCCTGGGGCAGAGCACGCCAACCCGGAGGAGCCCGGCACCGAAAGCCTGGGGCGCAGCACGGCAACTCCGAGAAGTCCGGCCCCAAAAGTCTGGGGCCGGCACGCCAACCCGAGAAGCCCGGCACCTAAATTCTGGAGCCCGGCACGCCAACCCCGAGGAGCCCAGCACCGAAAGTCTGGGGCAGAGCACGCCAACCCGAGGAGCCCGGCACAGAATGTCTGGGGCCGGGCACGCCAACCCCGAGGAGCCCGGCACCGAAAGCCTGGGGCGCAGCACGCCAACCCCAAGAGCCCGGGGCGGAGCACGCCATCTCGGAGGAGCCCAGCACCGAATGCCTGAGGCCAGGCGTACCAACCCGGAGGAGCTCGGGGCGGAGCACGCCAAGCCGGAGGGGCCCAGCACCGAATGCCTGAGGCCAGGCGTACCAACCCGGAGGAGCTCGGGGCAGAGCACGCCAACCCGGAGGGACCCAGCACCGAATGCCTGAGGCCAGACACACCTACCCGGAGGAGCTCGGGGCGGAGCACGCCAACCCGGAGGGACCCAGCACCGAATGCCTGATGCCGGGCACGCCAACCCGGAGGGGCCCAGCACCGAAAGCCTGGGGCCCGACACGCCAACCCGGAGGAGCCCGGCACTGAAAGCCCGGGGCGGAGCACGCCAACCCTGAGGAGCTCGGGGCGGAGCACGCCAACCCCGAGGAGCCCGGGGTGGAGCACGCCAACCCGAGAGGCCCGGCACCGAAAGCCTGGGGCGCAGCACGCCAACCCCAAGAGCCTGGCACCGAAAGCCTGGGGCGCAGCACGCCAACCCCAAGAGCCTGGCACTGAAAGCCTGGGGCGGAGCACGCCAACCCCAAGAGCCTGGCACCAAAAGCCTGGGGCCCGGCACGCCAACCCGAGAAGCCCGACACCGAAAGCCTGGGGCGGAGCACGCCAAACCGAGAGGCCCGGCACCGAAAGCCTGGGGCCGGGCACGCCAACCCCGAGGAGCCCGGCACCGAAAGCCTGGGGCCGGGCACGCCAACCCGAGAGGCCCGGCACCGAAAGCCTGGGGCGGAGCACGCCAACTCCCAGGAGCCCGGGGCGGAGCACGCTCAACCCCGAGGAGCCCGGGGCGGAGCACGCCAACCCGAGAAGCCCGGCACCGAAAGCCTGGGGCCGGGCACGCCAACCCCGAGGAGCCCGGCACCGAAAGCCTGGGGCACAGCACGCCAACCCGAGAGGCCCGGCACCGAAAGCCTGGGGCGGAGCACGCCAACTCCCAGGAGCCCGGGGCGGAGCACGCCAACCCAAGAAGCCTGGCACCGAAAGCCTGGGGCGCAGCACACTAACCCCGAGTAGCCCAGCACCGAAAGCCTGAGGCGGAGCACGCTAACCCCAAGAGCCCGACACCGAAAGCCTGGGGCGCAGCTCGCCAACCCGAGAGGCCCGGCACCGAAAGCCTGGGGCGGAGCACGCCAACCCCGAGGAGCCCGGGGTGGAGCACGCCAACCCGAGAAGCCCGGCACCGAAAGCCTGGGGCGGAGCACGCCAACTCCCAGGAGCCCGGGGCGGAGCACGCCAACCCAAGAAGCCTGGCACCGAAAGCCTGGGGCGCAGCACACTAACCCCGAGTAGCCCAGCACCGAAAGCCTGAGGCGGAGCACGCTAACCCCAAGAGCCCGACACCGAAAGCCTGGGGCGCAGCTCGCCAACCCGAGAGGCCCGGCACCGAAAGCCTGGGGCGGAGCACGCCAACCCCGAGGAGCCTGGGGCGGAGCACGCCAACCCCGAGGAGCCCGGGGCGGAGCACGCCAACCCGAGAAGCCCGGCACCGAAAGCCCAGGGCGGAGCACGCCAACCCCGAGGAGCCCGGGGTGGAGCACGCCAACCCGAGAAGCCCGGCACCGAAAGCCTGGGGCGGAGCACGCCAACTCCCAGGAGCCCGGGGCGGAGCACGCCAACCCGAGAAGCCTGGCACCGAAAGCCTGGGGCGCAGCACACTAACCCCGAGGAGCCCAGCACCGAAAGCCTGAGGCGGAGCACGCTAACCCCAAGAGCCCGACACCGAAAGCCTGGGGCGCAGCTCCCCAACCCGAGAGGCTCGGCACCGAAAGCCTGGGGCGGAGCACGCCAACCCCGAGGAGCCCGGGGCGGAGCACGCCAACCCGAGAAGCCGGCACGGAAAGCCTGGGGCGGAGCACGCCAACCCCCAGGAGCCTGGGGCGGAGCACGCCAACCCCCAGGAGCCCGGGGCGGAGCACGCCAACCCCCAGGAGCCCAGGGTGGAGCACGCCAACCCCGAGGAGCCCGGGGCGGAGCACGCCAACCCGAGAAGCCCGGCACCGAAAGCCTGGGGCGGAGCACGCCAACTCCCAGGAGCCCGGGGCAGAGCACGCCAACCCCGAGGAGCCCGGGGCGAGCACGCCAACCCGAGAAGCCCGGCACCGAAAGCCTGGGGCGGAGCACGCCAACTCCCAGGAGCCCGGGGCGGAGCACGCCAACCCGAGAAGCCCGGCACCGAAAGCCTGGGGCGGAGCACGCCAACTCCCAGGAGCCCGGGGCGGAGCACGCCAACCCAAGAAGCCTGGCACCGAAAGCCTGGGGCGCAGCACACTAACCCCGAGGAGCCCAGCACCGAAAGCCTGAGGCGGAGCACGCTAACCCCAAGAGCCCGACACCGAAAGCCTGGGGCGCAGCTCGCCAACCCGAGAGGCCCGGCACCGAAAGCCTGGGGCGGAGCACGCCAACTCCCAGGAGCCCGGGGCGGAGCACGCCAACCCGAGAAGCCTGGCACCGAAAGCCTGGGGCGCAGCACACTATCCCCGAGGAGCCCGGCACCGAAAGCCTGGGGCGCAGCTCGCCAACCCCGAGGAGCCCGGGGCGGAGCACGCCAACCCGAGAAGCCCGGCACCGAAAGCCTGGGGCGGAGCACGCCAACCCACAGGAGCCTGGGGCGGAGCACGCCAACCCCCAGGAGCCTGGGGCGGAGCACGCCAACCCCCAGGAGCCCGGGGCGGAGCACGCCAACCCCCAGGAGCCCGGGGCGGAGCACGCCAACCCGAGAAGCCCGGCACCGAAAGCCTGGGGCGGAGCACGCCAACCCCCAGGAGCCTGGGGCGGAGCACGCCAACCCCCAGGAGCCCGGGGCGGAGCACGCCAACCCGAGAAGCCCGGCACCGAAAGCCTGGGGCGGAGCACGCCAACGCCCAGGAGCCTGGGGCGGAGCACGCCAACCCGAGAAGCCCGGCACTGAAAGCCCGGGGCGGAGCACGCCAACCCGAGAAGCCCGGCACTGAAAGCCCGGGGCGGAGCACGCCAACCCGAGAAGCCCGGCACCGAAAGCCCGGGGCGTAGCACGCCAACCCCAAGAGCCCGGCACCGAAAGCCTGGGGCGGAGCACGCCAACCCCGAGGAGCCCGGCACCGAAAGCCTGGGGCGGAGCACACCAACTCCCAGGAGCCCGGGGCGGAGCACGCCAACCCCGAGGAGCCCGGGGCGGAGCACGCCAACCCGAGAAGCCTGGCACCGAAAGCCTGGGGCGCAGCACACCAACCCCGAGGAGCCCGGCACCGAAAGCCTGAGGCGGAGCACGCCAACCCCAAGAGCCCGACACCGAAAGCCTGGGGCGCAGCTCACCAACCCGAGAGGCCCGGCACCGAAAGCCTGGGGCGGAGCACGCCAACCCGAGAAGCCCGGCACCGAAAGCCTGGGGCGGAGCATGCCAACCCCCAGGAGCCCGGGGCAGAGCACGCCAACCCCCAGGAGCCCGGGGCGGAGCACGCCAACCCCCAGGAGCCCGGGGCGGAGCACGCCAACCCCCAGGAGCCCGGGGCGGAGCACGCCAACCCCGAGGAGCCCGGGGCGGAGCACGTCAACCCGAGAAGCCCGGCACCGAAAGCCCGGGGCGGAGCACGCCAACCCCAAGAGCCCAGCACCGAAAGCCTGGGGCGGAGCACGTCAACCCCAAGAGCCTGGCACCAAAAGCCTGGGGCCCGGCACGCCAACCCGAGAAGCCCGGCACCGAAAGCCTGGGGCGGAGCACGCCAACCCGAGAGGCCCGGCACCGAAAGCCTGGGGCGCAGCACACCAACCCCGAGGAGCCCGGCACCGAAAGCCTGAGGCGGAGCACGCCAACCCCAAGAGCCCGGCACCGAAAGCCTGGGGCGCAGCTCGCCAACCCCGAGGAGCCCGGCACCGAAAGCCTGAGGCGGAGCACCCCAACCCTAAGAGCCCGGCACCGAAAGCCTGGGGCGCAGCACGCCAACCCGAGAAGCCCGGCACCGAAAGCCTGGGGCGGAGCATGCCAACCCGAGAAGCCCGGCACTGAAAGCCTGGGGCGGAGCACGCCAACCCGAGAGGCCCGGCACCGAAAGCCTGGGGCGCAGCACGCCAACCCGAGAAGCCCGGCACCGAAAGCCTGGGGCGGAGCACGCCAACCCGAGAGGCCCGGCACCGAAAGCCTGGGGCGGAGCACGCCAACCCGAGAGGCCCGGCACCGAAAGCCTGGCGGAGCACGCCAACCCGAGAGGCCCGGCACCGAAAGCCTGGGGCCGGGCACGCCAACCCCAAGAGCCCGGCCCCGAAAGCCTGGGGCGCAGCACGCCAACCCCGAGGAGTCCGGCACCGAACACCTGGGGCGCAGCACACCAAGCCGAGAAGCCCGGCACCGAAAGCCTAGGGCCCGGCACGCCAACTCCGAGGAGCTCTTTAAGCAGTGACCCAATGGCTGAGGCTGCCCATGAATTCTTTAATTGACTACTTCCTACTTTAGATAATCAACTCACCAACTGGAGGAGATGCTGCTCCAAAAACATTTGTTAAAGTAATAAAAATAATTCATTAACACAATAAAATGAAGTAGCTAAGTTAGGGAAGTATTAAGTTAGGGAATACTAATAGGTAACATAAGAAGAATGTCCAGATCTTTAAAAAATCACAGAGGCAGCTGATCAAATGGTAACCAGTGGTTCCCAGCCTCTACCATTTTGCTTTGTCCCTGCCCATGAGAGCCGTGAGCTGCACACTCAGGTCACCAGCAGACACCGAGGGAGGACAGCCCTCACGCCGCCGGGACGCTCGCCAGTGGGGCGATCAGAAGTGTCTGCCAAAGAGCAAAGCAGGCGCTGAGATGCGGTCATAACTAACAGTCACGTTCAGCTACTTAGAAATGCGCCCTCCCCCCAGCTCAGGTTTATACCCTTCTCTGTTCCCTGCCCGCTGGGCCCCCCCCTTTGGGCCACAGCAGCCTGAACTGGCCAGCCTGCCCAACAGCGGGGAGACATGCTGCCGCTGACTCCGAGCCTGATTCTGTGCGCCAAACCTCACAGCAGAGGGTCTCCATAAGCCCAGCGCCCCTTCTAGAGCTTCTCCTTGCTTCCTCCTACATGGTCCCCTGGAAGTGTGCTCACACCACGTCTCTTCCGGAACCCTGTGGCGTGACAGATACATCAATCAAAAACCAGAGGCGGAAAGAGCCATGGAGAGGCAATTTGAGTTGAAGCTTCAGATGCATTTCCATAGACTGCAGAAGAGAGACTCTACTACCTGTATTACTTTAACCCTAGAGGCAGAAATTCCCTGATCTTTCATAACTCAAGCTATTGACAGTGGCGGGTGATATACTTCTCGTCCCAATAATGACCATGACGTGGTCCTTGATTAGATCCAATGACACTAGGAGTTATCCGGGGCTTATATTTAGGGATTAGTGCTAACAGGCAGTCAAGTCAAAATCTGTTCCTGAATGTGAGCATCAAGAAGATCAGTATTTGGAGACCGAAAACAAAATAAGACGGCTCAGAGGAAAGAATAGAATTTATTGACTGTTTTGGTTTCAGGAAAAAACAAAAAACATTCTGTGGACTATTTTGGTTTCAGGACTTTTCTATCCTCCTGCCCTGCGACTAGATCAACAAAAGGACAACCATTTACCCTGATCACAAATTGGGCCATCAGTATATCTGGAAAGCATCAGTGGCCACAGCTTTGCTCAGGGATGTCCACTGGTGGTGCTAATAGGTTCCATTCAGCACAGTCCTAGACTTCATCTCTCTTCCTCTCCTAAACGCTTAACTTCTCTTCTATCAGAGAGTTGCCAAAAATAAAAAAATACCCTATTTTTTTAATCAAGACATAATTGACAAATAAGATTATATTGGTTTCAGATCTATATTGTAATATCTTTATATATTGTGAATGTATAGATATTTGATATCTATATATTGTGAAATGACCACCGCCATTAGACCAGTTAACCTCCATCACCATACAAAGTTAGAAAAAAAAATTATGTATCTTTTTTATTGTAAAAGAAAAGCTACAACTCAGACTAGCTTCAGTAAGAAAAGGTTTTTGTTTCACATGACAAGAAGGCTGGAGGTAGAGAGAGCTCTAGACTCAAGTGTGAATAATTTATGCTATAGGTCAGATTCTCTCCATCTCCTTCTCCATCCTTCCTCCTACATCTTCATTTTCATCTTTGACTGGAGGCACCACATCCAGATACAGCCACATGCAAATGAAGGCAAGGTACAGTCTCTCCATTAGAAAGATAAAGCCTTTACCAGCAGATTCCATTCACATCTCATTGGCCAGAACTGGGCCATATAAAGTCTCCTAAATCAATCTCTGTAAGGACAGGGAATTCTTAGGATTGGAGTAGACTGCCCATCCTTTGCAGTAGGAAGTATTTAGAGGAGTCATCACAATACATAGTATTTAATTAAAAAGGCAGAATTGGAGGTTTGAACCTTCCAGGTGGAGAGAACATCACAATCAACAACAAGGAGTCAGAAAAAAACCAGGCATCAGAATAAGAATATAACCATGAATAAGATACAGAAGATAGAACAAGAGGAGGAGGAAAAGGAAGAGAAGGAAAAATGATAACAAAAAAGTGTCATTTATTAGGCAATTATGTGACAGGCATTATGCCTACAAATTTATATTCGATGCTCAGAGTGATAGTCTTTCAGCTCACTGGTCAAAACAAAAGTCAGGACCCAAGACTTCTGGAGCACAATGATTCACTCACTTGAAAATAAAAATCTATGTGCTTAGCAAAGGGACAGGAAAGAAAACTGTTAAGAACAGCTTTGTCTGAATGATGGGACTATAGGTTATTTTTATTTGCTCTTTATAATTTTCCAGTGTTTTACAAGGAGTTTACATGATATTATCATCAGAAACAAATATTATTTAAAGGCATTTAAAATGATAAAGTTTATTGCAGATTGCAAGTTCTATTCAATGTAACAAGGAAATATATGCCTTCCAACCTCTTCTCTTTTTTATTCTTCTTCTTAAGCTCACACATCCTTATAATTTTAAAGGTCTCCAAATGCAAAAAGAGCACCCTTGGACTCAGCATCTTGCCTATACCCCCTCTTTCCAATTACCTGTTGTGCCTTCCTGACTAGATATCCTTCCAGAATCTCAAACCCAACTCAACAAAAATCAAAGCAGATCTTTCCGACTTCTGTATTTTTGTAACTGGCACCACCAACATCCTAGTCCGCTTAAGCTGCCAGTATGTAATAAGATAACCACTTTCATTGGCTAATGTACAGAATGCATTGAAAAAAATGTTGCAGTTTTCAGGCATTTCTGGGAATGCTTGAGAGAATTGAATTACAACTTTAAGGTGAACAAGCATTGTTCAGGTAGGCAAGGTAGAAGAGCATGGTATTTAGGGAACTTCATCTCTAGTCTGACTAGAAAACCTATTGCATGTAGGAATGGACAATAAGTGGAAAAGATAGTTTAGAACAAAGACATAAGGAGTCTTATAAGTCATATAAGAAGTATGAACTTCATTTTTAATGATGAAGAGCTACTAAAGAACTTTAAGCATAGGAATGGCATTATTCAATTTGCATTTTAGTAAGACAAGCCAGTTGGTAGTGTTACAGGATGGTTTGAAAGGAGAGAGGGGGTCAGTGAGGATGCTACTGAAATAGTCCTGGCCAAAGATAATGAATGGGAAGGGAGAAGTCACAGGATATCATGAGTAATAGATGTAACAGGTGAGAGAAATAAAAGTATCAAGGACAACTCCACATTCTGCAACTCCACATTCTGGCCTGTGCAACTGGTATAATAATCAAGTAGTTTCTGTTGCTCTTTTGATATACGTCCTACACTCACTCCATCTATTTCTCCCGCAGTCAACCTAGATCAGGACAGTATTGCTCTCCCATGACTACTTTCAGAGCTTCTAACTAGTATCCAAGATAAGAGTTTCTTCTTTAGCCTTTCAACCCATTGTATGTACCACTTAGTATAATCCTTAACATTTTTGAAAGCTTGCTATTGTTCACAGCAATACCATGTTAACTCCTTATAAGGAGTTATTTAATAATTTTTATTGATTTTAGATAGAGGAAGGAAGAGAGAAGGAGAAAGAGAACCACTTATTCATGCATCCATTGGTTGATGCTTGTATATGCCGATTAGGGATGGAACCTATAACCTTGGTGTATCAGAACGATACTCTAACCAACTGAGCCACCCAGCCACGGAATAGTCTCAATATTTAGAGCTATTGCAACACAGCGGATTGGTGACATAACATTTTTAAGCCTGATTATTTAAGAATAGAGTTAACACGGTGGAAGGATGAGTTTCCAAGTCCTAAGTCAAGATTTCCACAGCTCCTTCTTCCAAGTCCTTAGCTACATTATAGCAGGGTCTTAATCAGACCCCAAAGCTCTGGCCTCAAGCTCAGGCATTGAAGGAAGTTGTACGATTTCCCTTTTCTCTAGTTTAAAGGAAATTTCAGGTAAAAAGGGACTGGGACTATATACTCTATATACTATATATACTCAGCCACTGATTATATATCTAATAAAGTAATTTAGCTTTGTCAGGGTGTTGGTAATTTAAACAAGGTGACCTCCCTGCACATGACATTCTTGCATGAACTAGGAGATTCTTGGCTAATAGCATCAGAATTTTTAAAGGCTATTCCAGAAGAAACACACAGTCGTGATATTATCATAACAAGCACCATAGCCATCACTCGCCAAGTCATCCTGGTCCTTCTACCCTTTCATTCAGGAGGCAGTCTCTGAAAGGGGGCGGGGGAATCAATGACAGGGCTGAGGGAGTAGCTGGAATAAATTGCGAAAAAAGGAACATCGACGTTTCTCAGAATCCCCACTTTTCCTGTGGAGTTTCAGCGAATGTTTTAATTTATTATATTATCTTTGCTTTTATGTTGTCTGGGTGAGACTCATTTCCATCTTTCCCTTTGAGTCATGTGGAATGGCTACTAATGGGAATGATGACAGCGCAGGACTGAGTCATACAGTCAAGAGGGAAAGAAAAGCTGCCGCCGCTGATCCTCATTTCTCCAGATGCCGCAGCAGAGCTAAAGCAGCAGGGGTTATAAATTATAAGTGCAGGTTCTTTCCTAACAGCAATGGCAAAGTTACACAGAAAATCAAGACAACGACATCCCACGTTGTTTATTGTGTGGGATGCACTGTGCATACACAGTATCACCCTGTCTTCAGGAAACGTGACAAACCAAAGACAGGTTCCAAAGACAAGCCATAGAAACACATGTTAGCAAAGAACAGAATGGGAATCTCCATCTCCAGTCCCCTGCCCTTTTACGGACTGTTCTTTCTGCCACTAGACCCGCCTGAACACAGACCAGGAACAACATGCAAGTGCTTTTCATGAGTAGGGACATGGCTAATTAGTTAGCATTCCTCAGGAATTACATAACACTCCTCAAGAGAATTCTTAATCCATGGAAGACAGTCTACTTGACTGTAGTCAAAGAAAATAATTAGAATGTCCTGGCCTCAAAGACACTGAAGAAGGTAAGTTTCAAGATGGCTGTAGTCAGAAGTGTTGAATGTTGAATTTAGTCATGGCTTCTTTTTTTCAAAAAGCTCATCTCTATTCTCTCTCTCAATCTCATCTCCTCCATTAAAAGGAGTCCTTGGAGTTCAAAACTCTTCACCACCCAACCACCACATCAACTGGCCTCTTGGTACACAGTGTGATTATAGAGACATTCTGCAATTCACCCTTCTACATCAAGTCTTTTGACTTCATAGTCACAACTCTATGCCATTCATGGTTATTAACTAAGATGTTAATACAGTCCCCTGTGTCTTAGCCTTTTCACAAAGTTTTGTAACTTCCATGCTTGCAATGACTAACCTCTAAAAGGGGTGTGGATTAGCCTCCATCGGCATTTCACTGAGAACTAAATTTTAAATTTGTCGGTGTTGTAACTGCTGAGCTGTCCTTTAGTAAATGTGACAGGAACAGATATATTGCACAGTTTGAAACCAATGACTAATATCAAATTATGGAGTATTTATGCAAGATGTCACTTCACATTAGCAGAAATATTTGAGGTTGAACCTACCTTAAGTACACTTATAAAAACCATAATAATTTACTCAAAGACATTTGTTTCCCACAAATGATCTATAAGTAACTCTAGATAAAGATGACCTGAGAAATAAAGAAAAGGAAAAAGAAAGGAAAAGGAACTGTTTTTAAAGAGCACTTAGGTTATAAAATAATAAGATGATCTTATCTGGTGGCTCATAAAATGGTTCTGAGGGTAAGTCCAAGAAAGTGACTTTCAATTCTGTGAGCTCAAAAAGCATCAGCAGAGTGGGTGTCTTGTTTTCTTTCCAAGGTAACTATTTTCAAGGATACAATGCCAGCTTGCCTTTATAGGTTTTGAAATGTCTGATTAAAAATTGATCTTTCTGCTTAAAAATTATACATACCAATCACTCAGATAAAATATACTCAAATTTTTCAATAATAATAGGCACCAAATTATTGGCTTCAAAACAAACACAAATTTTAAAAAATATACTAAAATGTTACCAGTTTTTATCTTGGGGTAGGAGATGGAGAAGGGGATGATGGTGATTTTTGTTTCCTTTGTGGCTTTCTGTATTCTCCACTTTCTATATTGACAATGTATTTCTTTTATAACCAGAAAAAAAAATTATAAACTTTATGTAAAATTAGCTTATTAACATTGTACTCTGGAGATGCTAAGCAGTACCATTATTTTTTTCTGAGAAAACCCAAAATTTCCTTTCAAGGGGAAAAAAATAAGGTTTATATAAGAATTATATAACCAGACTCTGGTTGGCACCCTATTGAAAGAATTTTCTTTGACTGACTTTTATGACCCAAAATATTAATTCAGCACATTTCAATTTTCTCTGCTCTGGGTGGCGTATTCATTTCCTCTCACTGACTTCCAAGGAGTTCTATGCGTGAACAAGTCATTCAGGGAAGAGACTAAGACCTGGGCTCTCAGACACGTAGCGTCTTTTGTCATGGTTCTCTTCATGGCTTGCATAGCGCAGGACTCTTTTTTTGGCCAGGAAAGCATTTGTTCATGAAATCTTCCTTTAAAATGCCTGTGGATTTTTAAAGAGGACTTCTTCAGAGAAAAAAGCACGCTGGGGGTTTTCATAACACAAAACATTTGAGAGAATGGAAAGGTTTCACACATTCATTTACTTCTCTCAGACTAATGTTACTTGTCCAACTTGAGACATAGAGAAGCCTCTTTATTCTTTTTAAGGTTCTTTTTAAATGGGTAGCCACTAAAAAAATTATTCTACATGTTTGTAATGCAATTAAAATCCCAGCAGCTTTTCCACTGCTTTGAGGACTTTCTTCATTCCAATTAACTCTGTCAGTTCAGGTAATAGCATAAAACCTATTTTAACAGTTACATATTGATGAATAAAAATTAAGAGTTAGATTCCTCTGGTTTTCATAGCATCCCCCCCCCAGCTCTATCAGGAACTATATATTATTAGGGAATCAACAAGCACTATTTCTCTAAATATCTGATTCAATATTTGCCTTTTAGCATATGTTGTATTATCAGCGTGACACTAGACATGATAATCTGATTTTGCCAGCAGATTTTAATTGAGTAATGAAGCAAAACAAAAAACTTCCCATGTGACTTTTGATTATAAATTAGCTGCTAAGCTCTACTTGATTATATTTTTAAGGGCAATTCACCACCATTTTATTTTCTTTTTGTCCATAAGCATCAACATCTATCTAAACAGCATGGGTGTAATAGCATTAGTTAAGGAAGTATTAGCAGTCTAGGGCATCTTTCTCACCTCTGTGAGATCCTTTTCCCTTGAGAGTGGGTGGGACCTCTGACTTGCTTCTAATCAAAAGAAGAAAACTAAGGTGACTGGATGTAGGCGATTACACATTTGTGATTCATTACACAAGATTGTAATGGACCCCTTGAGAGAACATCCTCTCTCCCCCATGGCGTTCAACAAGTAGCTATCCTGTTGTGAGAGGACCCATGTTGAGGGCCATGTGATAATCAACTGAAGAGGGCCTCTTGCCAATAGTCGAGAAGAAACTGAGGCTTTCAGTAAGAACCTGAAAGCTGCCAACAACCACAGGAGCTTAAAGCAACCCTCCCCAGTCTTGCCTTAGTTCCTTAGTTGAGACTAGAGCCCCTGAAGCCAGCCTGTGCCCCTAACTCATAGAAACGGAGAGATAGTAGATAGGGTTTTTTAAGCTGCTAAGCTTGTGATAGTATTGTTATGAAACATACATTTAACAGAGAGGATGTAGTCAACAAAAGGAATGAATGTCAAACCAGAGGTGACCACAAAGCACAGAGTACTATCTCAGAAGGAGGTGAAGCAGGGGTTCAGGGGAAATGGGGCAGATACAGAGAAACAGGTTGAGTCATCTGTTCCACAAAGATCACAAAGACCAGGAAGTCACACATGCAATGAACTTCAGACTTAAGAGACATGTGATAGAAGCAGGTACTGAGAACTCTCAGCAGTGTATGTACAGAAAGGTGTGGTTTCAGATGGGTCATGAGAAGATGAGCACAATACGGGGACATCTGTGTTCAGGGTAAAACAATAATCAACACAGTCAACGGATTGAGCATGGTCTTTGGGCATGTCTGTCTTTGTACCATGGCTCTATGATTTATAAGCTATATATGGCCATGGGAAATGTCCTCAGCTCACTGAAGTTTTATTTCTTACATAAAATGTATTTATTTAATTGTAGGGTTGCTACAATGATTAAATGAGATGATATATGCAAAACACCACTGCACCTGGCGTAAAGGGCTCAAATATACTTTTTCTACTGGCTTTTCACACTAGAAACTTCATGTCACAAAAAGTAAGTGGTCAAATGACTTCAAAGACTAGAGGGAAAGGTTGCATAGGTGTTGTGAGAGAAAACTCTTAGAAAAACCTATATGGCAAAAAAAAAAACCCTGAAAAAAAGCCATTTATTTATACAAATAGAATAGCACAAAAAGAACTATGTCCAGAAGGCCTGAAGAAAGAGGAAAATGCTAGTTTTAAAAGAAATAAGACTGGATCACAAACTTACAGAATGCAACACTTATGTTCAGAAATATGATCTCATTCTTTCCCCTGAGGAGATGTTAAATCAATATCCATACCTCGCAAGATCAACACATTTTTTAAAGTTTCTTTTCCTAACTGAGTGAAGACTTTATTTTAGGACTATCTGCCTGTGTAGCGCTGGTCTTGGGTTGGTCTCACACACAGAGCCTCTTACTTTTTCAGAATGAAAATAAAACCACTCTTCCTCAGGTGCATATTAATCATGCTAAGCTATTCTTTAAAAGCAATAAACAATGCACACATGGTAATTAGGAGAGAATTATTTTTCATAGGAAAATAAAGTCTGGCTCCATATGTTTTGGATTCATGCTCCCAAAAATAAACCCACAATTCTCCATTCCTTTACCAAAAAAGAAAAAAATAATCATCTGTTTGAAAGAATATGGAATCCTGACATTTCGATTAACTTACATGTGTAACTATCCAAACATATTTCAAGAACTAGTTAATATTTAAGTATATTTCAAATATTTTAAATAGAAAAATCACATTTTATGGAAGGTAAACAAACCAAAACACCAAAAGGTCGAATCTGGAGGAACCTATGTTTTTATGACATACAAGTAGATTTTAAAGTTAGAAAGCTTTCTCTTATATCCAACATTTATTCTAAATTTATGCATGTAAAAATATCTGTAATGTCTACAAATGCCCAGGTGTTTACAACATTTAATAAATGAAAATGTTTGCAGAACTTCAGGCCCTTGGGCAGGACATAAAATTTAGACATATTTCCAACAAAGAACTGAAGAACTTCTTTATAACTAAGCCACTTATTTTGAAAATAAATGGATAACATGCTATTCATGAATTTTAAAATAAGGCAGAATCTGCGGTCTCAAACCACACCACACAAATAATTTTTTAATTATATCACATTCTCTCAAATCAGATATATAGTTGCCTAAGATGTAATGGTTTCTTTGGTCCTAAAATTTAATGACTAAAATTTTTGTTTTAGTCTGTCAGAACATTCTTGCCCATATATATCTGTCCCCTTCCAGACCAAATAACCTCAAAACTATTGCAAACCCACATTTTTAACTACACGATAAAGGTTTTTATAACATACCATTTTTCCAGGGCAATTATTTATAATATAAATAATATTTTAAATGTTTATTTGAATATGTTTAAATGATCATATATTTAGGTTTGATCTAACGAGTTTCTTATTGAATTTATCTTTTATATTTTAAAGAAATGTTTTTGCCAGATTGTCAAATTGCCACAATTGTACATAGCTTGGTATCTTTGAAGAGTGGTTCTGTATCTTGATTAAGGTAGCCTTTTTTGAATAAATAAATCTTAGCATTTTTATATTACACTTGAATTAAACATGAACTAGAGCATGTTTTAAGCATTCATTTGCATATGTTGTTCTCGTGTGTTAGTTGCCAAACATGTAGTCAAATGATAAATAGATACTCATTGAGGAATTAAACTTTCCTACAGGGTGGTCTTGATATGAGTCAAAGCCAGAAAATTAATGCTTAGTTTCCAAAACACCTAATGCACACAAAAGTAATTAATTCTATAGCTGTGTGGGCTTTCAATTCTGCAAATTTATAATGTCTTCCACATTTTATTAATTGTCTACATAATGAAGGTATTATACTTTCTCACATCATTTACATAGGATTGAGATACAAATGAGTTAATTTAATTGATGTAATCATTAATTACTGAATCATCTCAGTTTTGATCATTCTATTTATGAGGTAATTGCATGATGCCAACTGTTTTCCATTATTTTATAATTAAGTCCCATTTCTGCACACCCTCTGGTCCCATTAGCTCACCCTTCCAATTCCATCGAAGGAAAACGTATTAGCACATTGCACACTGCAGCTGATTCAGGTATTATAAGAAATTGACATTTACCAAAGAAAAACTAGCATGCATTATAAAAATAACAGTTTAAGTCACTACCGTTAAATGAGACTTCACAAAAAAAATGTCTGAATTGACAAGACTCAACTCCAAGAGACACAACTTCCAACCATCACAAGAAATCTACAAGAGACTCCTCCTGTTGCAAGCACCCAGGAGCCTCTATCCCGATTCAGTCTCTCTTAATGATACCAGCACTAGTCAATGTGCAGTGATGGGGATGTTCAATGGCACATCCACAGTCTTGGAGACTCAAATGCACGTATGAGATGCACTGCCCACACAAAAGGGAGTAGGTCAGGGGTCCCCAAACTACGGCCCGCGGGCCACATGCGGCCCCCTGAGGCCATTTATCTGGCCCCCGCTGCACTTCCAGAAGGGGCACCTCTTTCATTGGTGGTCAGTGAGAGGGGCACATTGGCCATCTCATTAGCCAAAAGCAGGCCCATAGTTCCCATTGAAATACTGGTCAGTTTCTTGATTTAAATTCACTTGTTCTTTATTTAAAATATTGTATTTGTTCCCGTTTTGTTTTTTTACTTTAAAATAAGATATGTGCAGTAGCATAGGGATTTGTTCATAGTTTTTTTTTATAGTCCGGCCCTCCAACAGTCTGAGGGACAGTGAACTGGCCCCCTGTGTAAAAAGTTTGGGGACCCCTGGACTAGGTGATAGTGGCTATCATACCCCTGCAACTGTGGCCAGGTGTAGTGAATGTTGCTGATTGGCTCCATCTAATCCAGACATAATTCCATCATGATTCAGACATGATTAAGGACCAATTGTGGATACTGAGTAGAGGCCAGCTAACTGTAAGGAAACTCACGTAAATGGCATATGCCAATTGGTACTGCTGCTCTTAGAGAATTTATATCTAACAATAAAATCGTATTCAGTTGAATAAGTAAATATAAGGTCTACCGGAAAGTTCTGTCCGTTTTTGGAATAAAACAAAATACAAATTTTTCTTACCGTCAATAAACTTTATTAAATAATATAATTGCCATTATTATTAATGATTTCTTGCCAGCGTGAGGGCAATTTGTATATCCCATTTTTGAAAAATGTTTTATCTTTTTATGCGAAAAATTGAACCAGTGCTTGTGTTTGATATCTTCTTCATTTTTGAATTTTTTGCCCTTAAAAAAATTTTGTAAGGACAAAAACAAGTGATAGTCAGAGGGTGCTAAGTCCAGGGAATATGGTGGATGCGACAGACATGCTTCTGTAGCATTTCTTCCTTGTTGAAATTCGTAAAAATTACAGTGGTGTAAATGAACTTTATCAGTAGCCATTGGTATATTATCGCTTCACACATAAGACTAATGTGAATCAACTTTGTTTTAGTTAATTTGCTACATCAGTATGTATACATTAAGTGATAAAAAATAGAGAGGCACACATGCGCCAAATAAACGTGTGCTTACGTGTCGAAACTTGTGATAGAAACAGACAGAACTTTCCGGTAGATTTTATATAATATATAAAGTATAAGAAGGCATAATTAACATGTAGTCTCTAAAAGTTGTTTTACAATGAATTATATATAGCACAATTATAATGAATTATGAATAAATTAAATATAAATGGACTAGAATTATTATAAAATTATAATTCTCTCACATGATTTAATAAAATAAACTAGTTATTTACGTTTACATATTTACTTTAAGCATAAATATCACGGAATGAAGTTTGAAAAGGCAACACAACCTAAGGAAACAATACACATAGTTTTGGCAAATTTTTAATAATACCTTTTGTTTGTGAGAGAGAGACAGAGAGATGAGAAGCATCAACTTGTAGTTGTGGCACTTTTAGTTGTTCATTGTATAATCAATACATTTTGAAATATAACTTTGCTCATGACACTAAAAAAAAACAACCCCCAAAAAACCCATACATACACAACAACAAATGGTAACTGTGTGAGGTGATGGATGTGTGACTGTGGTAATCACTTCATAATATACATTAAGTGCTCACTTAACATCATTGATAGGTTCTTGCAAATGATGACTTTAAGTGATACAATGTATAAAGAAATCGATTTTCCCAAAGGTTAATTAGATATAAACAACAGTTAAGTTCCTATGGCATATTTTTTGTCACGAAACATCACCAAACTTATAAAGACCCAAACACTGCCAATATCCAAACATGGAATAAATGTGAGCTGTGCATATCTTTAACAAAGATGAATAAAAACAAGTAAGATTGTTATTTTCCAACCAGGTGGGTGCCAGTCCAAGATTATAAACAGCATATGAACTTATCTCCTCTCATTCCTCAGATCCCATTACAATAGGAAGATACCAGTTAACAGGGGCGGGGTAAATGTAGAGCAGTGGGAAGAGCATGAGGCAGTTGATCAATGGGCAGACTGTTCTAACACAGTTCTAGGTGGTGGAAGGTCAGTGGAGGAGTGACGCAGACAGGGAAAAGACAAAACCCAGAATAACTATGAAGAGGCTCAGGAGGGAGTCTTTCTGCCTTTGAGAACTTGGGCGGGGTTATGGACTCGAGGACTCCCGGTATGATGGGCAGCGGAGTACAGCAAAGGGCCGAAAACAGAAGCGTTTACTGAAAAGTCTGGTGCTGATTTCCCCCTCCTTACATTCGAATACACAGCAGCCAGGTGTTACCCTTCTAGGCAAAAAAAAAAAAAAAAAAAGTAGAAGGGTTTTTTTGTGTATTTTCTAAATAAATTTAATACACTGTCTAGCATCAACAAAAGAAGTAAGTGTTGCTGTTGGAGCACAAGGAAGAAAACATTCTGAGCATCAGAGTTCCCCAGGGTAACGGCAGGGCTGGGAAGAAGACCTGGGCATGGCTCACTGGGCTTGATATAAGAAGGGAAATGTAATTAGTATCACTACTCATAATGAAGGGCAAACATGAAAAATGATTGAAATAAACTCCTACAAACTATTTTGTGAGGGTTCAGATTATATGTAGCTATGAATCCTCCCATGATTTGGTGACAGGCTATTACCTAAATGTTAAGGAAACTGAGTGAGTTATCAAAAACTTTCTCACACACACAAAAGATATTGATAGACTTCTGCTTCTAGTCATGACAGAGTAACATGGACCAGCTTTACCATCACTTGAAACAAGTAAATAGGTAGTCCTATGATATTATAACAATAAGAACTAAAAAGCTGGACAAGTTTTTCAGACACTTCCCATCAACTAAGTAAGCAGAGGACATTGATCCCTGAGAGAGGGAAAACAAACAAGGTAAGCCCCATAACTGTCCCAGTTTACAGCCCAGGCAGATTTTCCAGGCTGTGTTACAGGGGAGAGGAAACCCAAACAGAATGAGGTGGAAACCCTGAGTTGAGGAGAGATACATGGAATCTAGCAAGGCCAAGAAGTGGCATTCAAAAACAGAGTCCTGAGAGAAGACAGCTGCACAGAGAATACCCTTCGTCTTTTCAGCTGAGTATTTAGGAGCATACATGACTGTAAAGAAATTACCTGAGGAAAGGGAAAGAACCACTTGAAAGGAGCAGACACTCAGAGCTCGGATAGGTGCAGGGATATTTCATGTTCTAAACAGCCAGAAGGAAAAAACAAATAATTCAAGGAAACCTGGGTTCAGCATCTGTACAATGGCATCACCTCAGTAGTGGAGACAATTAGCCTTAGATTAAAGGTGATTCTGGTTTCAGCTAACAAGATTTAACGTAAGACTTATAAAGATCAAACTGTCATTTAACTGCACTTCACAGAAAAAGTCAAGAATATTTATAGGAATATAATATTAAGCATCTAAAATGGTGAAAATCATAATGTTTGGAATTTAATGAAAAATTATCAGGCATGCAAAGAAGTAGGATCATATAAACCAAAATAAGAAGAAAAATAAATGAATAAACACAGTACCAGTACTGGCATAGATGACAGAATTGTCAGACAAGGACATTAAAACAATGATTTTAACTGTATTCCATATGCATAAGAATGTAAAAAGAGTGAGCAGACTTGAAAGATTTGTAAAAGACCAAAATCTAACTCTTTGAGATAAAAAGAAGGCATACCTGGGATGGGTTAAACGCAGATTAGACATTGTAGAATTAAAGATCAGTGAACTTGAAGATATAGAAACTATCTAAAATATAATACAGAGAAAATAAAGAGTAAAAAAAAAAAAGGATGAAGAGCACATTAGTGAGCTGTGGAACACTTTTAAGTGGCCTAATATACATACATATAGAGTCCCCAAAGGAGGAGAAAATATTGAAGACATAATACAAAAAAAAAATTCCAAATTTGAAGAAATCTATAAAGCTATACATTCAAGAGGCTCAACAAACCCCAAGCACAAGAAACAAAACTGCAATGAGGTATATTAGAATTAAAGGGCTTAAACCTACTGATAAAGAAAAAAATGTGACAAGCAACCAGGGAAAGAAAGGCACATTATATACGAAAGAACAAAATAAGAATAAGAGCAAGTTGTCATTGGAAAAATATAATTAAGACATAATATAATTAAGAAGACAGTGGAGCAGTATCATTAAAGTACGGGGGTGGGTGTCAGGGTGTGGGTGTGGGTGGGGAAATCCCTCCAAACCTAAATTCCATACCTAGCAAAGATGTCTCTCCAAAAACGGGGGGGGGGGCAATCCATTCATAAAAATCCACAACTCTCTGCGGAAGTGGAGCCCACACGCAGCCTGAATCTAGAGCAGCTGCTGGAAACGTCCCACGAGCAGCTGATGCAAACGTCGCAGGAGCAGCTGATGCTGCGCTACAGAACCCAACAACCGCTGCCCCTGCCGCTGAACCCAGGCCTCTAGAAACTGCACTCGCACTCGCTGCTGAGCGCCTGCGCAAGGCCACGAAGGCGACCCCGCCCACAGAGAAGCCCGAGGTGGTGGAGATGCACCTGCTGCATAACATGATCATCCTGCGGGGTGATGTTAGGCAGCATGGTGGATGTCTACAACGCCAAGGTTTCAACCAGGTGGAAATCAAGCCTGAAATGACCGACTGCAGCCTAGGTGAGTTCTCCAACACCTACAAGCTGGGGAAACCCAGCCAGCCCAGTACTAGGGCTGCGTTCTACTTTCGCATCATCCCTCTGGAGTGGCCAATAAAAGCACAGACTTATCTAATAATAATGATGATGATGATGGCAAAATAAAGACTTTTCAGATCTGCCAAAGCTGAAAATAAAATCATCAGAATTAAACACTCACAGGAAAACTAAGAAATGCAGAGCACCAGAAATGGTAAGTATGTGGGTAAATATAAAAGACTTATTTTTTAATCTCTCTAAAAGAGAAATATCTGTCGAAAGAAAAAATAGTAACAATTATAACATATGTGGAGCATATGTACAAGCCTGGGAGGCAGAAATAAAAGTATACTGTTAAGGTTTTTATATTATAAGTGACATGGCATAATATTAACTGGAGATGTACTCTGATAACTTAAAGATACTCCAAACTGAAATGCAAGCACAAAAAGGAAAAAGTTACAGCTAATAAGCCAATAACAGAGAAGAAATGGAATAAATCAAAATAATCCAAAAGAGAAAAAATAAAAAGGAAATAAACAATAAATGGAACAAATGAAAAACAAGGTGATGGGTTTTTAACTGAACTGCATCAGAAATCACATCAAATGTAAAGGGTCTAAACACTTCACTTAAAAGTTTTAAGTTGTCACATTGACAAAAATAAGCAAAACCCAACTATACACTGCCTACAAGAAATGCAGGCTCCAGTTACATCCTTAGTGTTAACTGTTGTATAACTGTAGTGACTATACATAAAATTATTTTTCTCATCCCTTGCAGCTCCGTCCCCATGACTGCTTTTCTTTACAGCACTCATCTTCTGCCAGACTGTTTGTTACTTTTCTCCCCCCCATAGCACATGAGCTCCACGAAACAGGTTTTGTTCACGGCTGTGCCCCCACAGCCCAGAGCAGGGTCTGGCATACAGCAGATGCCAACTTTTGAAAGAAAGACTGAATGAATAACTAGAAAAAACCCTACCGGAAGCACCCCCCCCCCATTGTGTCACTGTATTTGAATTCTAATCAGTCTCTAATTTTTAAAAGATGGGTATTTATTATTTGGCTTTGTTGGCTGCCCTTCCACTGTGGAATCACATTTGATGGCAACGTCTCCTGAAATTCCTTAGTGATGTCCATTGTGTCATCCTTTCTGCTTAACAATTTAAAATTTTATAATGCAACTATTCATTCCATTTTTAAGTCCTTAAAAAGTATGAAGTCAACCACAAATGGCCAGTCAGCAGCATGTACTGTATGATGAGAGTGAATGAGAATCTTGTCACCAAAGAAGGACCTGTCATTCCTGTCTAGGTGGAGCTTACCATAGCCTGGATATTCAACTCTCAGGTCAGAAAAAAACTCAGAGTTATCAACAATGCACAAATGAAAATATAGTACCTAAGTGCAGGTTAGATGAGATGCAATGGCTGAATGGCCATTTGAACTGGAATAATTCCTAGTTGAGTGAAAAGCCAGGATCTATATGGAGGAGGCAGGAAAGAAGGGTACTTGCAAAAGGAAATGACAGGTACATGAGTCTAACTTCATTAGTTACCTTGTCTATAAACTACATATACCATAAATTCGGCCTGTCACCTCTCCTTTCTTAGTTAACCACTATGCTTTCCCTTTAATGTATCACAGTCTATTTTGAATTCAGATGCTTCTGTACTTTAAGTAGCAGGGTGGAGTAACTTCAGAAACTCCTTCCGACTCATTCTCAGGTCTCAGCCGAAGTGTCATTTTTACAGAGAGGCTTTTCCCAGTCACTTAACCTGAAATAAGTGCACCTTGTTATTCTCCATCTTGGCATTTTTCATAGCTCTTACTACAATTAATAGTCATAAATTTGTGACCTTACCATCTGTCTTTTTCACTAGATTATTAACTATGTAGAGGCAGGGTGTTTATATTTTTTCATTACAGTCAATAGATTGCTTAACACAGTGCCTAGACACTTATTCTATATTTGTAGAAATGGAATGAAATAGTGCCTAGTTCCACAAAGTCCAGAAATCCAAATAGAAAACTGATTGCAATGCCTCAAATAATTTTATTTCAAACCTTTACCAAATTTAAGTGGTGCTTACTTTGACACATACAAATGTGTATGGACATAACTACAAGAACATACATATATATAAATATATACAAACATAATTCAAATACATGGTAATATTTGGAGCTTTACCTATTCAATTTCAATTGTTTCAAATACTTCATCTTTTACAATAACCCTACACCATTCCCAAGAGTCTTTAATCTATCCAAGGTAAGGAATATAATCCTGGATAGGCCTGCAGTATGAGGGCTGGGTGGTCCTAGTTGCTCCTAGCCTATACAGGGTGCCTTAGTGCAAATCAGAAGGAGCCACATGGTTGGGGAAGATACGACCTCTGCCCGGTGAGTGGAGCCCAAGCAGGATTTCAGCTCCTATTTACTGCCTCAGCCAGATGCCCTTGTTCAGGGCACCACCTGTATGTAGGTGGCAGTCCAGGATGGCGCCGCTCAGTGCTGGTGCGAGCAGGACATGGTGATCTGGCCACCGGAATGCAGCTCCATCCCATATGCCTAAAGAAAGACCTAATGTAATTTGACTGGGTGAGTTTGGCTGAATAGGGGGCCCTTCTTCTTCTCACCACTTCTGATGATTCAGCTGAAGAGGGGGGTCTGCCTGGCGGAAGACCACCTTTCACGTTCAAGTGTGCAGATGGCTGTGCACCCTCCAAGTGGGCTTTCTAGGTTAATCTTAGGAAATAACCCAATGTTGACTCTTGATTCCTAAAAAACTATGCTGCCAATCTGGCTGTGGGTGAGCTTTGCAATTTCCCTCTGAAAAAAAAAAAATCAGAAATTAGTTCACGTATATGACACTGCTTAGGGACTACTTGGAAATTCTCTCAGTGCACAGAACAAGCTCAGCTACTTGGTCAGTAACCCAGCTTATTGTCTGTCATGACTGTCCTATTTCTGCAATTCTTTATAAACTCTCTGTATCTTGAAACTTAAGATCATAGGTTAGAACAGCTGCGTAATTTTTTAAAACCAAAATTAATTTACCTTTAAGAGCCCTTAGTCTTGAAGGATAATCATAAGAAAGGCCTGTTTTGAAACTGCGAAGATGAATTCATCCCTCGGAGCAAGAGCACAAACTACTGAAATAATTTGAGAGAGATTTTTATTTTGGAAAAAGAACCTAAAACTGATATTTGGGTATAGAGCATTGGATAATGGAATGCAATCCAGACTGGGCCCCTGGGTGTTGGTTTTTAAACAACCTAATAAGATGAGGTTGTGTAAGTGATACAATCTTGATGGGGTTCATGTCTACATCTATTTATTAAATGAGAATTTAAAGTCTTTATAACTGTGCTTTATTTTATAAGTCCTCAAAGCAGAAAAATGTCAGATAAAGCGTCTGTGCATCAGAAGACTCATTTGGAATCACATGTATACAGGGTTCATGCATATACAACAGCCCTTGTAGAAATGGTAAATTTGTCATAGGGGGCACTACACTGAACTCAGGACTAAAACAAGTATTCCAGCAAGTTCTTTTCAGTTACTCTAATCAGTCACCTTTTTTTTTTTCGGGGGGGGGGGGGGAAGAACCTAGCTCCACTAGTGTATCCGAGCCCAGGAAGTGAAAGGGACAGAAGCCTCATCTAGCTGCAGTGCCCACTTGAACATAATTAGTTCAATCGGCTTTCAACCTCCACATCACCAACTTTCACATTAGCTTGACGGAATCTATGTCCCAGAAGTGAAGCAAATCCAAATATGGAGAACATTTTTCCTCCATAGCCAAAACGGGAAAACTGCCTTATCTACTCTTCAAAATCTATCTAGCAGAATCTCCCCTATTCAATACTAAAGGGGCAAAAAGCACACTGCGTGCAATCTCTATGCCAACTTGCAGGGATCCCGAAAACGTCAAGTCACCACTCTTGATAACATACAAATCTTTTTACAAACTTTCTTTAGGGAGACTCTCTAACTGGGGTAAAGTGTAATTAATTTAGGTACACGTCCCGCTTCCGGATGTCAGCAAACCTGCTACGAATTCGCCCCCCCCCCCAACCAGTGCCTCTGTATTTGACACCCCAAGGGATATCACTCCAGGATTTCTTTTTCTTTTTTATTGAAAAGGAAGCTGATTCGTGGCCAGCTTCTTCGCCTCTCGAACCTGCGTTCCTGTGTTGTGTGTGGGGGGATGGGGGTGGGGGTGGGGGTCGCCAGCGGAGCCTGGCCGAGGTCCAGGGCACGGGGGGAGGGGGCCCTGCAAGGGGCGTCCCAGGCCAGCCCGCCCAGGCTCTCCCGCAGGCAAACTCTGCCGCGTACCCCACTCCACCCCACGCGCGCGCGCCCGTGCCGCTCCAGTCGCGCGCAGGACCTTAGGCGAGGATGGGCACCCTTCTCCGCACAGTCTTCAAACCATCACTACCTAGTCAGCGGCTCGCAGCATCTGGGATGCAACTTAAATCAGATCCCAAGGAGGATCGTAACAGACTCGAGCTTCACACTGAAAATCACCGGGAAACAGGGGGAGTCCGTGCAGGCCAGGAGCAAGAGAGGGGCCGCAGAGCTCCTTCCCGCGCCTCCAGCCCACTCGGCTCACCCTCCCCCAGAGCGAGGGGCGGGCCGGGGCCGGAGCCGGGGCCCGGGCCGGGGTGGGCTGGGAAGGCTCGGGAAGGGGGGCCCCTCCCTTCTCACCTCCCGTGGCCAACTCCTACTCACTTTCTCTGGGAGCCGCAACTCGGCCGCCTTTAGCCCGGGGTCGTGCGGAGGGGCCGCGGGCAGGAGCAAGAGCCGGAGGAGACTCTCGGGGCCGCAACGTAGCCCCAGCGCGCCCGACCGGAGGAGCGGGGCCGTGGAAGCCCCCCTCGGGCGCCCCGGCCCGGCGGGCGCGCTGTGCTTGGCGCCCGGAGGCTGGCTCCAAGAGCTCGGCGGGGCCTCCCACCTCGCCGCCGCCGCCGCGGCCCGCGACCCCTCCCTGCGCATCCCGGAGGCCGCGGGGCCCGGGGGAAGCGCTCGCGCCGGGGCCGCCCCCTCCCCTCCCCCAGCCCGGGCGGGGGCGCGCGAGAAGCGGTGACGTCAAGGGGCGCGCGGTGGCAGCACCTCCCCGCGCGCTAGTTAAAAAGAAGAAGAAAAGAGGGAACGAAACATGAGAGGTTGTGTGAGAAGCTGCAGCCGCCGGCAGAGGAGACCTCGGCATCATCTAGAGCCCAGCGCTGGCCCTGCGTTCGCCCGCCCCGCCGCCGCCGCCGCCGTTTCTGTTCCTGCTACTGTCTCACCTAAACAACTCCCGTTACACGGACAAGTGAACCTCTGTGGCCGGCTTCTCCTCCTCTTCTTCCTCCTCCTCTTCCAAGTCCTTCTCCTCCCACTGCCCAGCTGCAGCAGAAAGCCCCTAGCCCCACTGACACTGGCACAGCTGTACAGGGTGTCATCCGCACAACTTTCTCTCGCTCCTCGGGCTCCCCCAAGCCATTGGACCCGTCGCTTCGGCTTTTATTTTTTGCAAAATTGCGTCGCCCCCACCACCTCCCTCTGCCTCGCGAGTGTCCCGCCGCCCCGCAGCCTCCTCCTGGAGCTGCGCCCTAGTGCCCCTGCTGGGCAGTGGCATTCCCCCCCAATCCGCCCGCGCCCAACCCCGGCCGCTCCGGGCAGGCGATGCTGAAGATGCTCTCATTTAAGCTCCTGCTGCTGGCCGTGGCTCTGGGCTTCTTCGAAGGAGATGCTAAGTTTGGGGAAAGAAGCGAGGGGAGCGGAGCGAGGAGGAGAAGGTGTCTGAATGGGAACCCCCCGAAGCGCCTGAAAAGGAGAGATAGGCGTATGATGTCCCAGCTGGAGCTGCTGTCTGGGGGAGAGATGCCGTGCGGTGGCTTCTATCCTCGGCTGTCCTGCTGCCTGCGGAGTGACAGCCCAGGGCTGGGGCGCCTGGATCACAAGGTAGGCACGCATCTGCCTCTGCACTGCGAGGTCGGAGTACCGGCTGGGTGGGGTTCCCTGCGGCTCCGGCAGTGCTGGTGGCCGTAAGAAGGGCAACACTTGTTTGAGGAGTTCTTTCTTGCTAACTTTTCTCAAGTGCTAGCGTGATTCCGTTTTGTGTTCCTCCGGGGTGCGCGGAGACCTCGCCCGCCCTCAAGAGTCCGCGGTTGGGATGCTGTGCAACACTTGTCTGTCTCAGAACAGTTTCTGTGGTACCTGCATTCGGGCTGCGTAAATATTTTAAAAGAATCGCGATTAACAGTGTGTTTTGGATCGAATCGGCATTGGCTGCGGTGAAACTGTAAATTAAGGTGGCTGTGGTTTCCGGTTTATTTTTCTAGAGTAAAAAGATTTGTGCAGCTTTCTCCACGTGCTCGGTTAGGGAGAGGGTTGAATCGTAAAGGATGTTGAAGCATGGTTGGTTTATGAGCCTCAGCCCCGTCAGAAGGGGGTTGTCTAACGTTACAATCGTTAAAACAGCGAAAAGGGAATTCCTGGTACTGCAGTTGAGAACCCAAAAAACTGGCGAAAGATTCTGCTGGAGCATTTTTATTTGCCACAGAAAACGGAGCCAATTCTCCGTCTCTGTTTGTAATGTTTTGTAAAGTTATCAATTCAGGCTTTCCAGGGGTATGTATCGTTGCCTAGGAAGACCTCTAGAGACTTGTTCCAGGAGTTCAGGGCATTTACATTTTCCTCGTGTTAGTAAGTTTAAACAGATATGAAATTGAGTAAAAAGTATTGGTTGAGTAAAAAGACAAGCTTATTTTTGAGCTTGCTACATCTTTCGTGCCATGGGATGCAGTAATGTAGTAATGTGTCTACTGTACTCCAAAGACAGACGGGGGGGGGGGGGGGTCGCGTCATTAACAATCGCTGCACATGAAATAAACAATCAGGTGTCTTTGCTCCCTCTCCTTTTCCTCATTTTAGGTTTAATTAAGAATTCCTCTGTTACAACACTGCAGTTGTCAAGGTCTGAGAGACTTGGAAAACTTGTGCTTCAGTCTTGCTGGCCCAGGAATAAAAAAATTAAAAAAAAACACCCTGGCTGAATCTAATTTTTATGCTCAGTTCACGGTAGATTTCACTCTATTCTCATGTAAACAGCTCCTACGAATCAACATATGTGTCTGGGTGGTATCTCTCACTTTGTTTTGTAACAAAAAGCCATATTGCATCATTTAATTTGCTCAAGTCATGCAAATAGGAAAAAATCAATAGGACAAAAAGGGGTCGACTTATCCTCCTCCCCACTAAACTGCTGCCCACACACAGAGTCCTGTTGCTTATGGCAAAAGAATAACAACAACACCATTGTGTTTGTTAGTTGGTTCACTAATGGGTGAAACTAGAGAACATCATTCTCTTTCAGTCCCAAGCTCTGTCCAAATGTTCATGCCTTTTGAGGGAGCATTTGTCCAACTCCCTCTGTTCCCAGATGAGTGAGAACTGCCTTGCTGCCGGTTTTCAGCTGCAACTCGCTCTTTATTCTTACCATATGCAGCAGGACTTTGAGAGGCAGGGAACAGATATTCCAGCATTTTCTTCAAAACAATGTCATTAAGCTCCTGTGCTGTAATTGAATTAAATTACAGAGTAGCTACATTCACATCATCCGCAGGGTTTTACCGGGATCCCAAAAGAGCCAGGACATGAAGAGTAAGGTTTAGAAATATCTCCTATTAAGTCTCCCTGTGTGCAATGTATACTGTGAGTACACCCATGATCTGCAGAACCCTGCCATACTGAACAGGAACATGAGGAATGAAAACTATTCTTCACCAAATGTAGTGGAGATTAGGGTGTGCGCGTTGGGGGGGGGGGGGAAGTACTGATGGGAGTTAAAATCCTTAAGTGAAGTTATGTTATTTTTTTTTAATCATTCTTTAGGAAGCAATCTACCACATTAACTATCCACATTACTTTCCGTGTTACATGCTTCCAATCTCCAACAAAACCCTACTCGTTTGAGAAATGTGTCTGAATTAAATTCCATACACTAGATTTTGCTGGTTTCATTACAAATGGTTTATAAACCAACAGTACTCAAATTGTTTAAATTAGAGATTTGATACAGCTATGCCTATGAATTCTTGACCTATGTTAGCTCTTAAGTTTTAATAGTTTTTAAAACATGTTATTTTATAATAAAATTCACTGTTTCTCCTATTCCTAAGCTTTCCTGATTTATAATATATATCACAGTCTTATTTCATAATGCATGTACAGGACAGATGATGGTTATTTGAAAAAACCCTTTTTTGTTTATGAAAAAAAAAAATCTCCCCCCCCCCAAGAGAGTTCTGCAACTTTTCAAGAAACTGCAGGAGTAGCCTTTTCCTCTGGGAAGAAACTTCATAGGCAAATGCATAGTGGAAAACTAGGTAGGAGTATTGAGCATGCTCAGCTGTTAAACACTAATACAATTGGTGATCTTTACATGTGGATTATCAGTTTCCAGACTAACATATTTTCTTTCATGTAATGTACTAGCATTGAGTTCAGTTCTTTACCCATGGTATTATGCTTTTAAGTTTCTGTACATTTTAATAGTTTTGTCTATTATAACAAGATGGCTAACTACAGTTATAAATAATTTTTGCCAAAATTTAGAAAATTATACAGTCTTAACAATATTTTTGCAGTGCCTAAATACAACATGCTAAAAAGATCTAATTCCTATTAGCCAAATTGAATTGGCAACCAACTGAAATACCCCCGTTTCTAAAACTTAACTTGTAGCCACAGAAGCATAGAAGATCTCTCTACCTTGGGTGGTTTCACAGCCAAAGCTGTCAAGGAATGGGTGAAAAGTAATTGTTTTCAAGTGTGCCCTTTTACAATCATTTGTTTGCTCTGGCTCTTTCAGGGACAAAGGCTATTGTTGAACACATCCAACTAAACAAATAACTCATCCTGGGGTCCCTTTAACAGCTGCCTTAGTACAATGATCTATTTACATATTAGCCTAAAATTGAAACTGAACTCTTTAATGACATAATCCAGCTCTATAGTCCAGAGACCCATGTGTTTCTACCCAACAGCTGAAGAACCTTGTAGGCATATGATTTTTAGAAATTACTTTTTATGTACTAAGTGATGTTAAGGTGACATCTTAATATACTGTTATGTATTTCCCCCTTTTGTCCACTCATCAGACCCATGTGGGGGCCTTTTTATCCTCTTTGTTCAGTTACTTGATAAATAAAGAGAAATACAGAAGGTCTCTGTCACCCATTTTACTATTTGTTGATAAGCTATAGTTGTAGGCCACACTTCACTGTGTATTCCAGGATTTATCTTACCTTTCTTCTATGGATTATGCTTTCATGTGGCTAAAGATTAAAGGATGACATGCCAGATGTTATAAATTAGTCAGCAACAGCCACAATCATTATGAGGAATGCTGTAATGATGTTTCGAAGTTTTACATGATTTCCAAAGTATATTTAGTTTAAACCACTATAATTTGATGGTTTCATATATGACTTTTAAAAATCGAAACAGGAAATTAGCTTAAATTTCTTTTTAAGATTGATGACATTGCCAGACATAAAGTTAAGGGCCTATATAGACAGACACGTAAGCCGACAAAGAAAAAAAAATACCCTACACACACACACACACACACACACACACACACACACACACACACGGCAGTATACAGCTGTGTAAAACAGTGTTGCAGCTCCGTCTGAGTCAGTTTAATTGACTTCAGTAAGACTATTGGTTCATTGAAACCAAAGCCAGAATGATGGCTCTATCTATCTTCAAATGGGTATTTACACTGCAGACCTCACACAGAGCAAAATGTTACCATCCTGCTGGGCCAGAACAGCATGAAACTTTACAAAGAATAATATTCTACTTGATTTCAGATAATTTATTGAATCCTATTTCTGAAACTTTTGATGGGAGATCTTGTGGCCAGGACACATTCCAAAAATTGTAAGACAAAATTCTTTAGGCACTACACTCAAGCTCTTCCTGGATAGCAGCTGGGAGAGTACATGGGGATCATTTTGTTTCAACTATAAAAAAAATGGAAGCATGCATAGTCTCCATAAAACCAAAGGTAATTCCAAGGCAGTTTTTAGCCAGCCAAAGAGGTGGTTTTAGCATCCTGCAGTTGTTTTGTTGTTAGAGGACTGCCATCTGATAAACAGAACAAAATGGAGCAGCATTAATATTGAATAGATCTGGTGATGTCCGCCAGAGTATAGACAATAAGAGACATTTAAAACATTCTTGGAATGCAAATTCTGAGTGTCTGGTATGTTTAGAAAACCTGAACCATTTAAGCAATTGTCATTTAAATAAATTGATAAAAATTATAATGTAACAATAATTGTGATTAAAAATGGCTTCTGAGTATTGTAGATAGTTATAATATATTCCATATTTTATTTTCTGAAACTGGGAAACTTCTATAGAATTTTTAATGACTGTATGCTAAAATTTCAGCATGCTTGTATTCAACTATTTTCTTGTATTTGCTTTGCTCTTTCAGATCTAAACTTTGTGATTATATAGACTAGCTTTATCCTAAAAAACTGAAGCTATATGATGTACTCAAATTAGGACCTCAACTTGTGAATGAAATATTTGCTTTATGCAATTATCTAGAGATTAAAATATTAAGTTCACCGCTCGAAAGAAATGATTTAGTAAAAACATAGTTATGTAAATTTGGAAAAAGTACAAAATTCAATCCTATTATGGTATATTTTAATATGAAAAATCAGTTATTGATTTAGACAGTATACTACATTTCACATCTCAGCTATTGTGCTGATATATTGTTCCTCTATATTTATTAGATGGACTCCTGAAGTCAGTTTTTAAAAGTCAGTACCAGTCACTGGAACCTAACTAACCTCAGTGAATTAATGACTCCCAAACTGGTCTTATTGAAATAAAAGATATAGTACTATACAAATAAAGATAAAAGTATGCCTTTTCCCAATAAACCTTACTAAATACTATACAAAAGCACTATTACTAGACTCTTGTGTTTATCCATGCATATAACATACCTGAGGATCTAGTTAGAAAGTTTTTCCTGGCTAAGATCTAATGAATAATAAATATTAGTCTTAAACCTGTTTGATTCAGCTTCAGGTATTATTTTTATAGAGATTTTTTCCCCCTTTAGAAAACGTTCCTCATGCAATCTGTAGATTGAAAATTAATTGAAAAAATAAAAAAATGTAATTCAAGTTAACATCTTTGAGAATATCATATTGCGAATTTCAGGAGAAATAGATTTTTACTTGAGACACAAATAAACCATGTTTTTATTTAAAAAATTATGCTTTATATGCAGTTGGATAAAGGTATTTGGAATTTTAAAGTTAAATATCAGTCAGTGTACACTTTGAAAGCAGAGTAAAGTGGTGAAGGGTTAAAGGGTCTAAATATAATTGTCATTTCATTTTTTACAACTGAAATACAGATGGACCACTGGATTTGCGAGAGTAAGAAGACTTTTGTCCATCCTTACCCTTGGCTCTCCCCTCCTGTACAAGAGAGTACTTGTATCCTTATAAAGGCATTCTCTGTTGTCACATGGTAATTCTTTTCTGACAAATGCATTGGCTAAACAATACTTTTCTACTTATATGATTACAAAAAAAAAAAAAAAAGAGTAACAGAACCTAATGTCAAGTAACTAAAATGTTTATTTCTGATTTATGGCTTTCAGATATTTTCTGTGACCAACAACACAGAGTGTGGGAAGTTACTGGAGGAAATCAAATGTGCACTTTGCTCTCCATATTCTCAGAGCCTGTTCCACTCACCTGAGAGGGAAGCCTTGGCAAGAGACCTAATGCTCCCTCTGCTCTGCAAAGACTATTGCAAAGAATTCTTCTATACTTGCCGGGGCCACATTCCAGGTAAAGATGCATACACTAACTAAACTACTGCAGAATAGCCTTCCAAGATACCTTCTCTGAAACACTCACATGCACGCATGTAAAACTTCTCTCATCTTTCAAAATACCGATTCTTTCCTCTGAAGTAACCTTTTCAAGTTTGTCATCTTATATTGCTGCTAAAATGGAGTACTGTCATTTCAGTCCACAGCAGTATGTTAGTTTTGTTGAAATGTTCCCCATGTTTTTCTGTTAAACACTAATACAGCTGGTGGTCTTGACACATGGATTATCGGTGCAAATTTCTTGTTGGTGTCTTCTTTACCCATCCGTGTTGGTATGAAGACAGCCTCCTCTACACAGCTGACACATAAATGCAGACTGTCTACTGAATTTTAAAGTATATCCTTAAATAAAATACAGTTCAAAAATAAGTAAATAAATAAGTAAGTAAATAAATAAAGCAATGCCTTACAAAGCTCATTCACGTATAATGACTAATTCGCTCTTCTAGAAAGGTAGGGAGGAAAGGTGGAGTCATCTCCAGTCGACAGATGACAACTGAGCCTCAGGAGACTTTAAATGCCTTAACCAAAGTTGTACAGTAAGAAAGTAACAGGGTACATATGGAAGTTCTTAATGCTTACAGTACTCCAAATATACCTGGTCACTATCATGTTTTGGACCCTAATAAACGTATAGATTCTTGGGCGTTGATTAATTTTACCATCGAAAGTTTGTAAACTTTGGTTGTTGGTTTAGTTGGAAGAATCAACATAGAGGTAGAAAAGAATTTAACGAGACAGATTTTGTTTAGTTAGGCAGAGTCACATACAAACAAATCTACTGAAGCTAACAGTTTATAAAACTAAATGGCATTGAAGGAAAAGAGAACCCTTAAGAACTCTGAGGTATACTTGGAGAAGTCTTTTCTAACTGCTCTGCACATTTCATTTTTTCTCTGACCCAGAAAAGTGTAGATTATTTTTTTTTTGTATCTTTTCATAGAGTGCTCTTAATAACTTAAGAAAACATTTGGACTAGGGTTGCTTGCTTCCTTTCGTGTACGTAACATGCACCTAAACCCATTCAATGTGAAAATATTATTACTGTCTTTATAAACTACAGCCATGTTGCTGGGCTCTTCTTAAGCCAGCTGTTTCTTCCTCTTTATCACATTCCCCAAAGTAAAGTAGAATAGGTCACGGTTGCCTAGGTGGCCTGTCCAGAAGTGATAACAGATTAGGACCCATAAAGGTTTGCTGCAAATTTCAAGTCTTGAAGTTTGGCCTTTACCACCGTTAAGTTGAAAGTGATATCAACACTTAGCATTTTCATCTGCCTCTATCTACTTGAGATAAAGACAACCACACTAGGTTCAGCATCTCATCTGTGGGGGTATTCCTGTATCTGAAGTTATTTTAGCTTCCAAAACAAACAACAGAAAGCGATATCCACTGTGAGAAAGAGCCCAGCAAACAGCTCAGGAGCCAGAACAGCAAGCACCTCACTCCCCAGATCAACATATGTGGTGACGAATGACAAATTTATTTTTCTACAAAGTTTGTATATATGTAAAACTGCTGAAGTGCATCAAGATGTCAAGTGCTTTTGGTGGCCACCCAGGCTGCCTTGAAAGATAACCAGATGAAAGCGCCCCTCCAGAGGTGGATGGAGCAACCAGGGTGCTTTCCAGGGACAGGCTAGCGGGCTTTGATAGCTAGCAGAAGGGACTTCCTCTGGGTCCGTCAGATGCTAATAATGTCTCTAATTACCTGTCCCCAAAGTAAGCTGCAATAACACACTCTGTGTTATTTACGTTGGGTCAATTTGTTAGCCAGATTGATCCTTGGCACGTAGGTTACCGTGTCCTCAAGTGTGACGAATAAGATGGTCTTCCTGTCCTCAGCCCTTCCTTGCTCCAACCCAGAAATCTCTTTAGAATTCTAGAATACTGATTTCTCAGAAACTGCTCGAAAAGCAAGCTTGTAATATTTTTACCTTCTTAAGTCTATTTAATGACATGGTTTACTTTTCTCTGAAGTTCAAAATGGTAAAAACAAACAAACAAACAACAGTTACTTTGTGATTCTTTTTTATATATATATATAAGAAACTAATCAATCTATTTTGATGGTCTTCATTGATACCTTCATCTTTCTGCAAATCAAAACGGTAAGAAGGAGGTACCCGAAGGAAGGTGTTTTGTTAAGGCAAGTGCTGAAAGGGGTTGAAAGTAATGCCAGAGACATCTTCATGTCTTCTTCCTTTGCCCAGTGTGTAAAGAAATAAATACATACATGATCTACTCCTTTGCTTCACCCTCACGGCTTTAAGAACACACTGGTCACTCAGGCGGGAACACACGTGCCCCTGAAAGATAGTTACTTTCTAGAAACTTCAATTCAGAAATATTAATGGTCTGCTTACTATCCCAAGCATGAGAAAAGAAGGTAAGGTAAAAATCACTATAGTGAGGATACACCCGTATTTTATTAATTAGAATCTTCTCCAGTTGTGAATTTACTTTGGGAGGTGAGTTCTTAAAACTTCTAAACATACCAAAATAACATTAAAATAAACAAACAAAAAACCAGCAGAAGCTCCTTTCTGAACACCACAGGTCTCCTGCCAGGATGATGGTGCCTGCCATGGGTGCTTTGCTGCTAAGTGAGCACACTCTGGAAGGTGGTCATTTCCACACTCTGAAAGCCTTGCTTCTTCCATTATACTCGTTATCCAAATGATTTTTATCACTCTTTGAGCATCATCAGTAGGTTACTGCAGCGTGAAATGTCTGTGCACAATTAGTTCAATTGGTTTAATCCTGTTGTTAATGAGGCCAAGGTCAAGGATTTGATTCCACTGAGTTTCTCTGGTCCACAGCCACTTTTGACCCCCCAGTCAGATACTTTACATATGTGTTTTATTAGTCTGATTATCTCACACAGCAAACCAGAGGGAAGGGGCGGATACATCAGATCTACTAGAAAAATACTGGCGTGCAGACCTTACTGCCTGTGGTGTTTTATTTCCCGTTTTGTCCTTATCATGATGAACACCACATGTAATGTGGAAAAATAACTCTCCTCTCACATACATGCTGAGAGAAAAGCTAGAGCTTAGAATTCTCCACCAAGAATATTTATTTACGTGTCAGTGTTTTATAGGGTGCCTCGTGGTATAGTAGGGCTGGGTTCAGGATCGGGAGAATTGTTTCAACTCCAAGATAGTTGATAAGTTATTGGGAGTTTAAACAAAAAATACAGCTGCTGGAAGAACCAGTGAACTCCCTTCATGATCCGAGGTGAGCGAAACACTCACTATGATAACATGCTGTTTGGTCTCATCTTCCAACAGAAGGGTGCCACTTGGTCAAGTACATCTTCGCCAGCAATCAGTGGTAGCTCTGTGTTCTGAACAAGGTCCCTTCAGCTCTTCCCAGCAAAATATATCTTAGTCATTGTTGTCCACAAAATTGAATCATTTAGGTAAAGTATTAATTAGAGTGTTACATGTTTCAATTCAACCATCATGACTGTAAGAAAACAATGCCCATATTTTTATGTAAAAGTCCTCTGATTTTGCTCTCTCCTTCACACTTAGATGATTCTGTGTGTCCACATTCTGTAAAAAGCTTGGAGTCATTCATTGTTAACCTTCTGGGGCTTTTTTCCTTTTTTTTTTTTTCTTTTTTATTGAATTTATTGGGCTGACAGTTCTAGAATACATCATCTGTATATTGCATTGTGTGTTCACCACCCCAAGAGAAGTCTCCTTCCATCACCATTTTCCCCCTATACGCTCTTCTACCTGTTTTGTTTTTAATTTGCTGAAAAAATTGTGGTACCTCTGGAGCTACAGAGTTTATGGATTGGCACCATTAATTTTCTGATGTCCCATTCTCATTTCACCAGTTGGTCTAGCCCAAAACTGTTCAGAAAGTTTGATTTAGCAGCTCAGTTTTTCTTGTTTTCTTTTTACGCAAACAGAGTTGTGGAACACTGCTAGACAGCCTTCCTCTGTGTGCTTAGCCATCGAAGGTTAGAGGGTGAAAGTTCTCTTTGCAAACAGTGAATTGCTGTAGATGAGTAATGTTGCTGCAGCCTTCATCCTCTCAATTTCTAATCCGGATTCTTTTTCAAAGAAAGATAAGCTCCTTCCAGCCGCCTTCACCCTCCCATGGAGCACCCTTCCCAGCTGTCTTGTCCTCTTTTCCTGTCCGCACCTCCCACCCTGCCCCCAGCCCCCCCCCCACACACACATACACCCACACACACTCCCAAGGACATCTGCTCTTCCTTGCCTGGTTCCCAAGGCTAAGATGTTTCTCGATAGCCTAATCAGATCTGGCCTTGAAGAGTCTGTCTCAGATATTTAGGGGTGATACATTTTACTGAAAAGTTAGGACAAAAATTTACATCTAGTTTTAACCATTTGGGACCCTCAGTTGCCAAGATTGGCTTTAGGATTGGGGGACCTAGGTCAAACTCACAGAAAATAAACATTTAGTGTCTCACATGTTCCACTGATAAGCTTCATTTAATTTTCCCCAAATTCTTGTTCTTAGAAATCCATGCAAACTAGAATGAGTTACACAACTTCTGAACTTCCATTAAGGTACCGAGTTGCCTTTATGGCAATATTGATGGGGAGTACGATAATCTAATTTGTTAGGTAAAAATCAAGGTGTTAAACATAATTAAAGTTATGAGACCAAAAGCAGGAATTTAGGACTTCATATAAAGTCAACTCTAGTAGCAACAACTATTTTGATAGCAAAAATCATCAGAATATGGAAGTGAATCATTAATTAATATGACCTCTCCCCCAAAAAACCAACACTTGATTAATTCTAATTGAAAAAGTAAAAAGTAATGTTAAAATTCTGTTTTATTATAAAGTGCTCTTCTACCCTCCACCCCCTCCCTTCCCCTGGTGGGAGAGGAGGGGCACAAAGAAAACCAGATCGAAGATGATGGAAAACTATATGACTTTGGGTGAGGGGTATGCAACATAATCAAATGTCAAAATAACCTGGAGATGTTTTCTCTGAACCTATGTACCCTGCTTGATTAATGTCACCCCATTAAAATTAAAAAAATAAACAAGTAAAATAAAATAAATAAATAAAGTGATTTTCTTATTCAAGTATAGCTGTTTTATTTCATAAAAATTGTTAATATGTAAAAAAAATGTTATCTATCTTTTAGATTCCTCTTTTGCATTTTTGTTTTGGCCCATTATAATTTTTTTTTCAGTGAAAGGTGTTATGTCAGCTATTCTGCTTTAAAAGATCAAAAGGATATTTTAAATATAATGTTTTTTTATTACAATATAATCATTATCTCCTAGAAGTGAGATGTGGGAAAGAGGTACCTACATATTTAAAATGGTGGCTCTGTTGTTAGCAGCAACTCACTGCTTCATCATCGCACAGTGAATAGTCACTTATAGCATATAATGACCTTGTGCTAGTCAACAGATTTCTTATTTAATCATATGTGAGTGACAATACAGTGAGAATTGTAAAATGGCCCAAACTGGCACATGATAGTCTATCTCTTTCTTGATTCTAATTTGTTCTTCTTAGGAAGTTATTAGTACTGTAGCATAGAAAATGCTAAGTAGCGATCAGATAAGCTTACAAGCGCAACACGTGGTAACCAGGGAAGCTTGAAAATAAGTCAGTGCAATAACAAGATTAATGCTGGGTTGGTATTTCATATGAGCCTTTTAAAATATTTCACTTTTACCGAACGTCTTTAGTTTTGGTTAAAAAAAAAAAAAGGAAATCCCAAGCAAAACATAAATAAATAAATTTTTTCTTTCCTTTTTCCGTCTATATACTTTCCTAGAATATTTAGTTTCTAAAATCCTTTTCCTGTATTTCACCTTTTACATAGGATGTTTCTACATGACATTGAATATTTCTAATGAGGTTTTTTACATTTTTAAAAGGTTTCCTTCAAACTACTGCGGAGGAGTTTTGCTTTTACTATGCGAGAAAAGATGGTGGCTTGTGCTTCCCAGATTTTCCAAGGAAACAAATTAGAGGACCAGCATCTAACTATTTGGACCAGATGGAAGACTATGACAAAGTGGAGGAGATCAGCAGGTTCATAAAGATAATGCTCTTTAACCTTTTTTATTTGGAAAAAAACCCTGACAAATCTTGTAGTTTGGAAAGTGAATCACCTGCCTTTGCTTGTGTCCAGCACTTATATCCACTTATATCCTCCAGATGCTTTTTCTTTTCTCTTTAGTATAGTAGTTTGTTTCTGTCAAATCATATAGTTTAATTGCTCTTAATGCTTAAACTACTCATTTTCTGTTATGAGCTTGGCTTCTCTATGATTCATATGCATTTTATGAGGATAGTTTTAACTTGAGATTTATGGTTGTTGTTATGTTATGGCACTAAGGAAATACTCAGGACAATTATTATTAGCAATCAGTTTTATAAATAGATCTTAGGACTTTCTCTTTGAGCGCCTTTCTGTGAGGTTTAATTATTGTGAGCAAAGTTAATTTTAATTATAGTCACTGAAAGATGAGATAATGAGCTTATGTAGTTTTAAAATACATAATTTTTGGTAATTTTTGAAATTGGGTGATAAGTAAATGGCAGTTCTTTTTTTCATTTAATTTTTTTTTTCAATTACACTTTTCACTCAGTGTTATTTTATATTGGTTTCAGGTGTATAGCATAGTGGTTAGACAATTACGTACTTGACAAAGTGGTCTCCTTGATATTTCCAGTACATCTTGATTCTCTCTTTTAATTTCTGATAGGAGGCTGTTTTCTTTTTTCTTTCCAATTAAAAACAATTTCAAAGAATCATACTATGCCCTTGGGTTGTTAGCACAGCCCTTCAGGACTGTCAAAACCACTGGCTCCTAGAGGAAACGTATTCTGAAAAGGATGCTAAGTGCATCCCTTACCAC
The DNA here is from genome assembly GCF_036850765.1 of Saccopteryx bilineata. NCBI lineage: Eukaryota > Metazoa > Chordata > Mammalia > Chiroptera > Emballonuridae > Saccopteryx > Saccopteryx bilineata. The sequence goes on along the minus strand of NC_089490.1, from coordinate 188,052,358 downwards.
CTTCATCTTAAGGAAAGCTGACTGATTTTCTTTCATTTATCTAGAAAACACAAGCACAACTGCTTCTGCCTTCAGGAGGTTGTGAGTGGGCTGCACCAGCCCGTCAGCGCCCTCCATAGTGGGGACGGCTCACACCGGCTCTTCATTCTGGAAAAAGAAGGTTATGTGAAGATCCTCACCCCGGAAGGAGAAATTTTCAAGGAGCCTTATTTGGACATTCACAAACTTGTTCAGAGTGGAATAAAGGTTGGCTTTTTAAATTTTATTTATCTTTGCTCTGGCATGTTAATTTTATTTTAAAGTTATCCTCACTGAAGGTACTACTTTATAATAAAAGAATGTTTAAGGAGAAAATAAGGAGACACATAAGGGAACAATAATGCTGGCAACTGAATCGGGACAATGACATTAAATTTTTAATGTTACTTGGTGACTATTAAGCAGTGCAGCCAGATTGGTATTTTGACATGCTTTCCTTATGTAATTTACACATTTAAAATAATTCTTGGTCTTATAAAGTATTTGTTGAAATGTTGTTTAATAGACATAATACTGCAATTGTAGAGTTGTATATCTGTATTTCCTAGTAGAAACAAAGAGGTCTTTTGGTTATCTTGGCAATTGCAAATCATTCTTTATCACATCTGTGTTTGAGTCTGTGTCATAAAGATGCTATTTATACTGTGACTTCCTTGTACAATGTTTTTACAGGTAAGTCAAATATTTTTATCTATAATAAGCCATTGTTGTAATATATTAGCACATCTTTTGCCTTCTTTTCCTTCTGCAGTCTGAGTGCTCCTGTTACGTAATCTAATAGGTATGTAAATAAAATTATCAAGTTTGTTTCACAAGAGTTAACACAGTATAATATTAGCAGCACTAAGCTGTAAAGCAAATTGAGGCATTCTAAAATTAAGACACATAGAACAACTCATGACTATTTTAAAAAGTAACTGTATATGATTTGGGAAAAATTGGTTATCTTTTTTCATGTCTTAACTGGAAAATAACATTAAAGGAGGATTTATACTCTTCTACTCATAGAGAAATAAACTCCTCTGCTTTGTTGAGCTCTACTCAAAGGTAAGAACATCAAAACCATAAAAAACAAGCTGGAAAAAATATAAATATATTCCTGATATCTATGTGTTTGCCTACCATCTAAAATAATTAGAAAGATTCAATTAGAATATAGGGAATGCCATATTGTTGGGACCACCCAACTTCAAGCTCATGTTGTGACAGCATCACCAAGACAGACTACCTGAGAGAAGCGCCTCATGGCATTTGTGGTCCTTTAAGGAAAAGGACTTTCGCACCAAGACACAGATCATTTGGGAAGTCTGTTTAACTCAGTCATTTCAACGTTCTCCCAATAAAAATTCGCTGCAAATTATCAAGTCTCTTAAAATGAAGCTTTAGTGTTTGGCATGTGAGAGTTCAATAGATCCATTGTAAAGTGTGTTCTGATAACTTACTGCCAGTATACCTAGTGAGCAAAGAATAAAATGCAGCAACAAGTGCATCACTCACTAGCAGTGTATTTTTTTTTACTATGAAAGCTAAACAGGCTCTCTATGAAAGAAAACATTGGGGAAAGTATTTAAATATTATCACCTGTAATCCCATCAATTAAAGAATATCACTGCTAACAACTTGATATACTTTCTTCCAATTTCTATATTAAAATTAAAGAAATTTTTCCTGAGTATAAAGGTAATACAGAAATGTAGAAACACAGAAAAGAACACGCTTTATTGTAGTTTTATCCTAAAAAAAGCTTTAAAATAAAATTGAAGGCCCTGGCCGGTTGGCTCAGCGGTAGAGCGTCGGCCTAGCGTGCGGAGGACCCGGGTTCGATTCCTGGCCAGGGCACATAGGAGAAGCGCCCATTTGCTTCTCCACCCCTCCGCCGCACCTTCCTCTCTGTCTCTCTCTTCCCCTCCCGCAGCCAGGGCTCCATTGGAGCAAAGATGGCCCGGGCGCTGGGGATGGCTCTGTGGCCTCTGCCCCAGGCGCTAGAGTGGCTCTGGTCGCAACATGGCGACACCCAGGAGGGTCGCAACATGGCGACGCCCAGGATGGGCAGAGCATCGCCCCCTGGTGGACAGAGCGTCGCCCCTGGTGGGCGTGCCGGGTGGATCCCGGTCGGGCGCATGCGGGAGTCTGTCTGACTGTCTCTCCCTGTTTCTAGCTTCAGAAAAATGCAAAAAAAAAAAAAAAAAAAAATTGAAATCAAACCTTATAAACATCTTTTTAGCCTTCTTTTTTCACCTAACTATATGTCATGAGTATGTTACCAGATTTGGAAATTTTTCTCAAAAACTCCATCTACCTTTTATGAGACATTTAGGATAACTCCAGTTTTTTCTGTTTATCATTATGAATAATGTTACTTGTCCTCCATATATATATTTTAACCTGATTATGGATGACTTTCTTAAAATTCATAAGAAGAGCATTGCTGAGTTGAAGGGATGCACCATATACATACACATTGTTAGTTTGCTCTAAAATGTTTTCAAGTATTTGAAAGAATAATATATAGTTTTAAATATTTTAATAAAATGTTGGTATTGAAAAGATATATATGATAAAGTATAGGTGAAAGATTAAGAATACTTGAAAATTTTGCCATAAGAAACAACAACAACAAAAAAACCTTGATGTTCTTGTTTCTACTTTAACTGCCTAAAGAATGTCATCCTTTGAATTATTAGAGTTATTTCAGAGTCCCTCTTCTTTAATTGATGCCCATTCCTCGGGATATTGAGTGAACGTTGATCTGCTCTGTTACTGAAACATCGCATAATGCGATAGAATAGCACAGCCAGGCTACCACAGTGCACGTTTTCAGACCTCCAGGAATTCTGTAGAACCCCCTTAGGCCCTCTTCTCCTAGGAGTGCTCCAGGGCTTAAAGTAAACATCAAAATCCATTATCCTACCCACGTAGAATGAGCTACAGAATATGACATATTTTAAAGTGCAATGCGTTGAATTCTCTTAGTATTTGACACTTGTGTTGTCAATAAGATACCAATCTAGCACACGGACATTTGAGAGTACACTGGATAGGGAGTGATGGGACCACATCCTGACCACCTCAAGGCAGTTATACTACAACTGGCTTTTATCTTGGTCTCCGTGGACTCCTGTCATAAGTCACAGCTGGAAGCATTAGAAGAGGCAACTCTAGGTATGATGGAGCAGACTTTCATGGTGTACCCTTCAGAGACTTCCAAAGTAAAACATTTTCACAGCTATTTCTCAGTAATTTTTCAGGCTTCTTGATAACATGAATAGTTAATGTGTTCGTGGTAGTATTCTATGTGAACAATCATTTTGCATAAGTATTGCAAGTAGGAATTTTCATAAATTATATATATATGTATATGTATATGTATATATATGTGTGTGTGTGTGTGTGTGTGTATATATATATATATATCCTTTCTTTACTATTCTTTCCATTTTAAAATCCCAAGAGAGGGAATAAAGCTGTTTTAACAGAGCATAATATTGATGGCAATATCCAGATCACAGAATTAATAATGTATACTAAACCCAACCTTTATATGTTTGAAATGAAAACAAGACAAACCACAGTGGGGTCCCCATGGTATTAATTAATGACCAGCATGAGTGTATTCAGTCAGACATAAAGCAGAATTGCTGATTATAAGAGTGTCTAAAGCTCATGCTGGCTGTCAGGGAATCTGGAATTCCTTTTTTGCTAATTGTCAATTAAGAATCGACAGTAATTTCTGTCACATGAAGAAAAGACTAACCTTTTTGTGGCAAGGAGCTGGACCTGGTTGGTCTCCTTAAACCTGTACCAGCCTGATTTTTAAAGCCAGCCAAAGGCCAGCCTGTCCTCCAGGGAACTCGGACAGCTCCCCCCATTCGGGTCCCGACTGAAGCTAAAATGATACCTGGTTTCAAACACCCAGACTGTGGGAGGTTCCAGCACCTTGTGAGCGGAACTGTCTGGTTTCACTGAGCAGAAGCTAAAGAATTGACTTCTTTCTGCTATAGAAAAAAATTGTGGAGTTGTATGAGTGCAATAAATTCTGTGCTGTATGAATTTAAACTGCTGTGTCATTTAGGAAGAGATGATTCCATTCATAATAGCTCAAATCACAGAGCTCTGAGCTTTATGACATTGCCAGCTAAAGAATTGGTTCGAAATGTGTTTTTAAAATAGGTAGTGATTTGATAGGTCTTTGGTGATAGTGCATCGTCTGAACTAACCACTAATACAGATACTGAGAAGAATGGCTCAAGTGTCCAACTGGTGAGAAAATTTGAATTTTCCAGTGTGTGTAGGTGGAGAGGTGGCTATGCGTTGTTTGTTATTGTTACTGTTTGACCCCCAAAGGGGAAATTCCAAGATGCTGGTGATTTGAAATCTTCACTTTTAGCTTAGGTCTGAATTCTGGATCAAAACTTCTGGCAAGTTCTAGAACCAGCTTTATCGATCTGAAGTCCTTGGGAATGCTAGACCAGTGGTTCTCAAGAATGCTTACCCAGTTAAACTGCCTGGGGGCTTTAAAAAATACTACTGCCCAAATTAAATCTGACTATCTGGGGTTAAACATACTAAGCATTGGGGGGGGGGAGATTTTCCAGGTGGTTTCAATATGTAGCCAATTTGAAAACCGTGGGTCTCGAGATGGAGCCAAACTCCTGGCTCAGGGACCCATTGAATGAGACACATTTTCTCTGCCCAGTCTATGCCCACATCCTAATAGTGAAATGATTACTGGAATCAAATCGTTAGACACCACTTGTCATTTGTCCTGTGCCTTTTGTCATTAACTTGGCCTCCACACGTCACTTGACCACCTTGATTGAGGAGATAAGTTAAACTCTGGCAGCATGTGAGGATCTTTAATAAAGTTTTGAAAAATGGTATTTAAAAATCTCAACAGTTAATCTTATTGGACAAATTGCTTTACCCATTAAATTTTTTCCGGTTTTTGTTCCTTTTTTTTGGAATCTGGTGTTCATCTCGTTGGCAAAACTGTTATCATTCCTGTTCCTTAAATACATAGTTGGCTAAAATGACCTGAAAATGCCTGGTAAAATATGGCAAGGACACCCAAAGTTTTCTAGTGTCACTTTACCCAACTTCTCCTGACCTCCAAAGATCTGAAAGTTACCCCTTAGCTCTGTGTGTGTGCGGCAGTAAAGACAAGCCTGCACCTGTCACCTACAGGGTGGCCCCTTAAGAAAACCAGCAAGCCCTGATCTCTGGCACCAAGCCCTCCGGGCAGTCAGACCACGGTGAGGGGACTGTGAGGCTCACAGCCACTGCTTGCAACGTGCAGCAGACAAGGCGGAGAGACTTGTCTGTCACTGGAACAAGTGTGACTGGACTCCTGTCCCTCTCTTACCTATTTCAATACTTGGATCCTCATTTCAAAAGATGCTTTTTGAAGCGGTCCTTTAACTGGGGGTGGAGGGTGGAGGGGTGAGAGAGGATATACAACTGAAAGCTGCTGATTGTCCGGGTGACTGAGCCCATTGAGGTGAGGCTGTTGAGAGACAGCAGCCCGGGCGCCCGGGAGCTGCAGGGCCGTGCGGGGAGGACGCAGGGTGTGCCCAGGCAAGCCCCGACCGACCAGGCGGCCTCTGATTTCACAATGCTTGTAAATCACATGCATAATTATGAGCGTTGAAAGTTTCGTGAAATCCAAGGGCTCATCAACTCATTGGGGTCGATGTCTTGCTTTGCTGAAGTTTGTCGGAGACCTGACCTTTCACATGTTCCTGTCTTTTAACTTGTGATCTTATGACAGCCCATGAGATGTTGATGTGTTTTTGTTAAAGCAAAGTGAATCAGAGCATAAGCTAGAAGCAGTTTACTTTTCAAAATTAGTATCAAAAGCATAGTACACTCACATATGCATATGGCGATGATAGAACCATGTATCAAATGCTTCTTCCGGAACATGGTAAGACTCTGCTTCACAGTGTTGTGTTAGGTTGGAAGAAGTCAGGAACTTTTTGGCCTATCAAATGACTGCATTTGAGGTTATTAAACCTCATTTAAAAGAGAATGGCTAGAGTGCTAGAAATTACCATTAGGTAAATTCATTCAAAAAGTGGTTTGTCACTTTCAATTAAATAGTCTCCCCCCAAATAAAACTTTGTCAATGTCTTCCTCTTTTTTTTTTTTTTTTTTTTTGTAGTTTAAAATTCTGGTTCCGCCTGACCAGGTGGTGGTGCAGTGAATAGAGTGTCAGACTGGGATGTGGAAGGACCCAGGTTCGAGACCCTGAGGTTGCCAGCTTGAGCGCGGGCTCATCTGGCTTAAGCCAAATAAAGCTCACCAGCTTGGACCCAAGGTCGCTGGCTCGAGCAAGGGGTTACTCAGTCTGCAGAAGGCCCACAGTCAAGGCACATATGAGAAAGCAATCAATGAACAACTAAGGAGTCCCAACGAAAAACTGATGATTGATGCTTCTCATCTCTCTCCGTTCCTGTCTGTCTGTCCCTATCTATCCCTCTCTCTGACTCTCTCTCTGTCCCTGTAAAAAAAAAAAAAAAAAAAAAAAAAAAATTCTGGTTCCAAATCATTAAGGTAAAATGGAAACAAAACATAGATCTAAAAGTAAAAAATTTTAATACTTATTTTTTTATCAAGGTAGTAATAACCAAGTATTAAAGTCAGCTATATTTTATTATTGAGTATTGCTAACACTTTACATCAAAATGCCCTGGACTCTGTGAAAAGCATTTTCAATTTTAAATCAATTTCCATTTTAAAATCTATGAATGTCCACAGAGAAAAGCAAGAAATCCCTTAGTGAGGTGAAATAATCTCAGTGTAATTTTCTGTTTACAATGTAGTTGCGTTAGTTTTCATTTCTGGTGTTCTTACGTCTTAATTGGGGCCTTGGCCAGCCTATAGATCAAACAGTTTTGTAACTAGGAGTGTGCATTTGTGCAGCCTAGAAGCCAGTTTCCACTGTGCATTATTTTCCAGCGTGCGTCATGTACGCCGTGTCCCCCCAGTTGAGTAAAGGAGGGCCTGGCTCCGCCTACGTAAGTCACGTAAGTCACAGCTGAGGTGAGGAACGTTTTTATGTTAATGTCTTTACACTTATCTAAGACTTGAAGGACAGAGATAATCATTTAAAACAAGTGAAACACCAAGAAATCTGGACCCCTGAGAAGGTCTCTGACACCAAAAAAAAACTGTCTGCATGTGGCAGCCACCATGTCACCGTATCTGACTAGAAAGAGAAAGAGACTTGGGGGTGACGTTGCTTGTTGTTCCTGCCCAGTGACCAGTTGATCTAATGGAAAGGAAAGAGCAGGCATCACGGAACTGTCTCTAACTGCTAGACGGTAGCACAGCCTCCCTTTCAGGGACATTCAGTAGCTTTTGCCCCAGTGCTGCGGTCTCCAAGCAAGCCATCTTGTTAGCAGGAACACTCTGGTTTTCCTTCTTACTAATCATAACCACCATTTCTTAAGCACTCCCCTTTGCTAAGCTGTTACGTAGATTATTTCTGTGATCCTTACAGTAACCCCGTGAGCCTAGTATTAGCCTCCCATTTCACAGATGAAGAGACTGAGGCCCAGTTCAGTAAACTGCCCAAGATAACAAAGCTAGCCAGTTACTGGCGTCAGATTTCCAAGGCAGCTGAGTAATGCCACACTCTCAGCCAAAGTGCTCTGCTGCTAGAAGCGTCAGTCAGAGCCACTGCCTGGGCCAGACTGAAGAGCACGTTTAAGGAGCAGAGATTGGCGACGGGGTGTGGGCACATTCAGTGCTGCTTGTCCTGACTGGCGGGCCAGTGAGAAGGCTGAGGGCTCGGATTTAGGGCCAAGCATGAGTCCCAGGCTTGGGTTCCAGGCACTGCATCGACACGATGTGCTGGGGTGTTTGTTTGGCTCTTGGCAAGTTATTTCACCTCTTTAGACTTAGTATCTTCGTGTGTAGAATAGGGGTAATAAGAGGTTGCATGCACCTAACACTTGACAGGCATGGATCTGAAGGACTTCATAAGCATTAGCTGTGAGCATCGTGGACCTCACTCACGTGGAAAGGAGGGGAAGAGGGAGAAGAAGGACTCACAAGCCCCACTGGGCCGCTCTTAGCTCTGCTGCCTGGTATTAACAGTGCCCCTTAATATGACATTGAATAATAACTTATGGAAATTCTGTGACAGTGTTAGCATTTGCACCAGAATTATACAGCAATCCCACGGAAACAAAGTGATATTGATGGATGTGTGGGGCTTTTCTTTCCCTCACACAGAAAAGTCTAGACTATATTTTTATTGAAGGGCATATAGCTGGGGAAAGACAGCCCCTTTGTTTGAACAGCAGCACCTTTTGACATTAGGTGGATGGCATCGCCACCTAGCTCATTATGCTGAAGCCCCCTGCTCTGCAGTTTGTCAGAGCACGTGCCTAACGATGATGAAGCATGGACCAGCTGACCCAGGAGTCCGGCAGCAGCCTTTCATCAGACTTTCCTTACTTTCAGGGTAGTTTTTCTAAAGCTGGATATTATCGTAATGTATGTCTTTTGGGGTGTTTATTTTGGAACACGGTTTGTGTCAATCTGCCCTGGAGTTAATAAATTGTAGGATTTGCAAAGGAAATAGGCTGGGACTGAAAACTAAGAAGGCACTTATTTTTCCCCACTAGCGACTCCTGCTCAGAGCACAGATTAGAGTCTCGGGGTCTGGGAACCGAACAATTGGGCAGAGCTGCTGGAAAATTAACACGGAATGTCATGATACCAAGAGTAGTACTCAAATAAACGAACAAAAAAATTTTAAAGCAGATCAATAAAATGTTCCAGAAAGTCAGGGAAGGGGAAACTTGAAAGGAAGATTTCGAAGTTAAACAGCAGCAGCAAGAAATATCACTTAATTTATCTGTGAAATGCGCTGAAGATCAGGTGTAAGGATATGTATACATGGAATGACCCCAGCTACCTCCTTCTCAGAGCCCAGCCTGCAGTAGACACTTTTCTTATCACATTCACCCAGTATGTTATAGAAAATTTCCTAACTCTGCAAGCACATTTGCCTCTGATTTGTTGCTGCCTTTCAATGAACAATTTCGGGAGTTAGTTTGTATGGCGTTTTCCTTTTACTAGACTTCCTTCACTTTTGCATTTATATAACAAATATATAGATTTATTTGTTTACACAATATATGTTTATATATAAGATATATGTTAGCTGTTAGTACAGTATATTTTAATGTATTTGCCGGCAGTATTCATCAATGGACATTTAGCTACTGTAAAATCTATAAATTCTAGGATTATGTTGAACTATCAGAATGTCAAGGTGGCCAGCACTGGAGACATATCTAAAGTGTTTTTTAAAACTGGATCACTGCCTAGAATTTAAAATCCGTTTTGGACTTTTCAATCAAAATATGCTTTGAAAAATAAGGTGCTACTTGTCAAGACCCTTCTGTAATATGTTACAATGAGAAATGCTTGATTTTAAGGTGTCTTGTGTCACAAGCCTAATCTCCAAATCCCAGAAAATCTGTAAAAAATATCATTATTTCTTTAATATAAAATATATACTTATCATTCTATCATGCATCATCTATGTGGTAGGACAAGAACAGAAAATGAGAACATCAACGATTTTTATCTAAATTAATTCCACCATCGCTAGCAGTTGAATAGATTTCATGTGATTATAGAACTGAACCTATTAACTAATATAGAAGTAAAACATTATGACAAATATGACAAAGCACCAAATTTTTGAGAAAAGAACATTCCTTTTAAATATTCAAATATCAAGTATTCTGACTTTCTCTTTAAGACTAGCTAAATTCTTTACCTTTAAAAAGAAAATTCTAATAAGCTGTTTCTAAACCAGCCTCTTATCCTAAAGCACCTTTGATCCAAATGGATCACAAACTTAAATAAAATGACATCTGTCCTCAGGCTATTTCTAGATAGGGAAAACACATCTGTTCTAAGAACCCTTAGCCAACAGTCTGAAACTATTCAGAATTCCTTTTAAAAAAGCAGAAAAAAATTGTGTTGGAAAAAATAAGAAAGAAAAAATCGTGTTGGAAAAAATAAAGAAAGCACTACTCTTAAGAAGATAAAAAGATAACCGAATTGAATTCCTGTGACATTTTTAGCCTTTCTCTGAAGGATTTGGTGAGGGGGTTTCCACAATGAAAACATCTTTGTGGATGGCTGTGAGCACACCTGTTCAGGAAAAGTGAAACAAAACCTGAACTGACTTCCCTCCACACACAGGTCACAAAACATCTGTCATAAGTTATCAATTACTAGCCTAAACTGGACTCAAGCCTGTGACCTGAGGTTGAAAAAGCCACATAGCTCATTCTCTCCCTTCCCTGGTCTGTGGTTTTTCCCTGTACCACCATTAAAGCTTCTGTTGAAGTCGCCAGGGGTTTGGAAGATCAGGTTGACCCCATGACATTAATAACGTACTTACACCCGGGGTTTCTATGAACATTACCCGGGGGCTGATTTAGTTAGGATTCTGTGACTTGCAGTAATGTGGCTAGTTCCAAAAAAGTTTACCCAATAGTTGGCATAGTTCCTTAATTGCATAAGTTTCTTAATTACAACCTAAACACAATGACTCTTTGTGTATGTGTGTCTATTTTAAGATTTTGGCTTTTATTAAATATCAATACATATAAAACCTCTGCAGAAAAACAAAACAAAAATATTCCTCTGGGCATGACTGTGAGGTGAGCTACTTCCCATGGAAATAATTAATTATTAGAGGTACCACTAAATAAAAGTTTTGGTGACAGCATCCATTGTGGACACCTTTGATCCTGATGTGTCACATTCCTGGAATATCCCACCTCGGTCCATACCCCTCATCCATTGCCAAGACAAGGGCACTGGTTTTGCTAGTCGTTGATTGACTTGGAGTCTTCTTTGCAATTTTTCTGGGATCTCTGAAGCTTCTTCACCTTTGAAGTCTAGGCTAAAGGATACATTAGGTCCTTCTTAGCTCTAAAATTCTGTGAAAATGGAAGGCAGTGCAAGAGAATGACAGTAAAGCAGAGTGGAGTGGTCAGTGTGGTTCTGGCGTCGGAAGTCCGTGCTTGTCCGGGCTCACTGTGCCTTCCTGTGCTTTATTCTGATTTCTCCCCTTGGATCCGCCCCAGCAACTCAGTCATTCTCTCCCCACACAGCACCCACTGAGCACCCCGCCACCCTGACAAGCAGCTGCCCTTTCCCTTCTGTGTGGTCACCATCGCTCCAGTTAAACCTTTCAAAGCAGCCTAACTCAGTATAAGCGAGACTTCAGGTGTCTAGTTCCTGGCAGGAGGCCGTCTCTCGTGTGCAGGGATAGCAGGGTTATAAATCTTCAGACCGGGTTTGAAGGTGGAGCTCTTCCAGGACCTGGAGGCCATCTAGGGAGGCCACCAAGAGGGAGTTGAATGAAGGAGGTGTACAGTAGCCAGAGGAGGTGAGGGCACAGAGTTGAGGGCCGACGCGTGGGTGCCGGACATGTGTGTCGGATGATGGAGGGGGGGTTTCTAGCCTGTATTCTGAGTGAAACAGGGAATCACTGGAGGATTTTGAACAGAAGGGTGACATGATCTGACAAACTTTTAAACAAGGAACTAGCAGCCGGGAGGAGGGGTGAGAACAGAAGCAGGCAGTAAGTAGGACACGGGCTCCCCCCTCTGCAGAGTGTGCCTGTAGCCCTGGGCCAGTCGCTGACCTCTTGAGCCACGGAGTCCCATCTGTAAGGGGAGAGGCTATGTGATGGCCGAGAGCCCCTTCCATTCCAGTTTTCAGTGCATCCATCACTGGGGGAATACTTGGAAATTTGCCCTGTTAAGTGTAAGCATTTTTACACACAGTGTTTACTGAACTTATGCCTTCTTTCCCATAGTTTTAAAATACAAATTCTGAAACCTAGTACGTTAGCAACACAGGATTTTTTTTTTGGGGGGGGGGTTGTGTGTGTCTATTTTTCTGAAGTTGGAAACGAGGAGGCAGTCAGACAGACTCCTGCATGCACCCGACCAGGATCCACCTGGCATGCCCACCAGGGGGCAATGCTCTGCCCATCTGGGGTGTTGCTCTATTGCAACCAGGGCCATTCTAACGCCTGAGGCAGAGGATATGGAGCCATCCTCAGTGCCCGGGCCAACTTTGCTTCAATGGAGCCTTGGCTGCGGGAGGGGAAGAGAGAGACAGAGAGGAAGGAGAGGGGGAGGGGTGGAGAAGCAGATGGGTGCCTCTCCTGTGTGCCCTGGCCGGAAATCAAACCCGGGACTCCTGCACGCCAGGCTGACGCTCTACCACCGAGCCAACCGGCCAGGGCAGCAACACAGGATGTTTAATGGGTACTAGTGGAAGGCTGTCGATGACAGGAGAACGTCAGTTGCAGTCATGTAAAGAAGAGGGCTTATTGGGTGTGGGCTGAAAATGGTAATTTGAGAAAATGGTAACCGCAACTAAAGACAGTTTGTACACATACATTCCTCCCTGGAGAAATGCACCTTTAAATAGAAAAGGGGGGTCAGATGATTATTTTTTGAAAAGGATAATTTTACCTGGATTTAGCATACAAGAGGCCAAACTCCAGGTATCATGAAGTCAGAAGGGATCAAAACGACCATGGAATAATACACAACTAGGGAACCCTGATAAGGAGGATATACAAATATTGTTGTCAGGACTTTCTAACTCTTTAAATAATGACCTGATTTATAAAGTCCTTGTAATTCACTCGCAAAAGTAGAAATTCCCAGATTTACCTTCAGTGAGTTTCTTTCTCCTTTGTTGTTTGGCCATTGAATTTCATTTAGTTAATCAATCTGTCAGGCTATAAATTCAGCTGGGGGCGGGGGTGGGGGGGGAGTCTGCTTTTCTACCTGCATGTGAATCTACAGAAGTTAATTTGGTTGTGGACAGACTAAACTAGCTGTGAAAAATTGAAAAGGGAAGGAGGGGAGTGCTTGATCATTTTACTTGCACACGTAAGGATTTCAGTGCTGCGTGCTTCCTTGAGAGAAATCCTGTGATGCTAATTAACCTAACTTATTCCAAAACAATTCTCTGTTTGGAAAGAATAATTTTCATTGTGGGTGTTCCTGGAAATTGTATGCCTCCTTCCCTGTTATTACTGAGCTGTGTGCTTTGCAATCGAATGTCCCAGCTCCGTTTCGTGTGCTGCATAGATCTGAGCTGGATCCCACACACAGTGTCAGGTAATCTGTTTTAATTTTGTCCAGTGCACACATATTTTAACCTTTAGTAATTTTTTTTAATGTGGAAAAACCATCTCTACCTAATACTAAGCCAAATATTTCATGTCAAAATTATCAAAAACACTAAACACAGATTTGTTTTAATCGGAAATCGCTTTTCTTGCAGAATATTTAAAAGTACGTTAACTCTCTTGGCTTAAATGGCATCTTCGTTTTCCCCTTGAAATCCTGTGAGTGTGTTTTCCCCTCCAATCTGAGACAAAACTGGACCAGAAGAGATTGAAAAGGATTTTAACTGATTTGGTAATAAATACAGTCTCTTTTATTAGGCTGTTTTTGGCTATTTGGATTTCTGGAGTATTTTTTTAAAACCTAGTAAATCAATTAGCCAGTGTTCAATTCTGAGATTTAATCTGGTGAATAGAGTATATGTGCTTTTCACTAGGTCACGCATCTTCTTTAAGTCTGAAACCACCACACACAAAACATTTAATTCTGACAGACGTTTGTTCTCAGCATAAATACTTTAGGGCCAATAGTTGTCCCCACTTAATCATGCTTCTTAAAAGTGAATTCCAGAAGACTTGAGGCTCCAAATGACCCCTGGTAAGGTGAGTTGTCAGTAAATTACTTTTATGATGTGCCCTAGGGAATCAGGTCTGCTAGAAACTTAGTAGGAAGCTAGTCCCCTCTTGCCTGTAGGGGAAGACCTTTAACTTTATCTAACCTTTGCATTTCTAATTCTCAATTTCTGGGAGGCATTTAGTCACATAGTTGAATATCACATTAAAAGAGAGACCTCTCCTGTGCCCACAGATAGTGTTAACCACACATCTGTTGTTAAAACTTCCTGATGAAGCATGCCAGTAAGTTTTTTATTTCTACAATTTAATTTTAAATACCAAACATTTGATGAGTTGAATTATAAATGAGTTCAAAACAGATTCATAGTTAAATTATGACTGTCTTGGGTGCCATTTCAGAAATACTGTAGAAAACTGAATCCTGTAATTTTGCTAATTTGAATTTATTGTGGCACTTGAAAATTTATAAGAGCCATTAAAGATGAATGATGAAGAAAAAAGATCAATGATGATATTGCATCAGAATAAATTTATTTTTTCACAAAATATTTAGTTATTGAAAACAGGTCTTGTCAATCGTTTTGTTGTGTCCATTATAAAAAGGGTTTTATTATACTATTTGGGGATAATAATGTACATCAAACAAAGGAATTTTGGTTCAGTTTTGGATGAAAAAATATATACCCTTATTTGGCTATAATAGACTGAAAACATTGGGAAATAATGCTTTTTACAGGATATAAAATACAAAGTAATCATTAGTTTCCTATTAATGGTCAGGGAACAATTTAGGTAGACCCAGATGTCTATGTTTTAGTTCCATGAATGTCTAATTTTTCATCTTTTCCCATTAGTTTTGGATGACATTTAATAGGCCGGTATTTTTTATTCTTCTTTAAAGAAGAGTATATCATTGCTCAGTGTTATTGTCTATAAGTGTAGTCTATGATTATAAACTTGTATATATATATTTTTTAACATATCTACATATATATAATAGAACATTGGGTGGTTGAATGAAATATTACTAAAGATAAACTTTTCCAAAAAAAATTACACACCTAATTTTTAATCAATGTTTAGCTATAAAAGTACACAGACTAAAAGTGGACTATTTCCATAATCTCTTTAAATTATTTCATGTTGTAGCATAAGCAAAGCCAAGCAGTAAGAGCTTTGCATCTGATATCAGCCCTTTGAGGAGAGATCAACAATAATAAGGAGCCAGAGAATCAATTAATGTAACTTCAGTAATTTTTTAGTGAGGAAGGAAAGAGATCAGCAAATTCTTTCCTGAAAAATGAAGGATCTGGCTCAAGAGCATATATAAACAAGATGTAAGTTTTAAATATAGCTTAAATGCCACCCAGGAGTGAAACTCAATGGTGAAAGAGTTGTCAACAGACAGAGAACACTTTCTACATGATGGGGGAAATATTAAACTGATGACACTAGTGTTAGGGGTACACAGGCATGTGCTTCCGTGACCCCACCCCCTGTGGTTTATCTTTGGATCTGGGAGACATCATAGTAAAACAGAATGTAGCCATAACCAATTGATAACCTAGGAAGATTTTACTTGAAAAAAAAATGGCAATTAAACTCACATTTTGAAACACATTAGAAAATAATTGTTAGAATAAAATAGATGACACAGTAGGACACTAATATACAAACTGTGCTATAATGTTTGCTTATTTCAATCCTACCTAAAGCATTTCTTTGTCATCATGCCTGATACTACTGAGATAAGACTCCATGGTTTTGTTTGTGTGTTTGTTTTGTCAAAAATTGTACGTGAAAGTATCTTGATGGTTGTAACAACTACAGCCTGTGTTCCACGTTGTCATTGTTTAGAGACTGCTATTTAATTACCATTAAACATGGATTAGGAGACACATTCCAATGTGTTAGGTACTGAACAGGTCCCCCCTCTCTAGAGCCATCTCTGGGACCCAACCCAAAACACAGGACCTGGACTGTGGAAGGGAGCTCCCCACAGGAAAATCAAAGTTCTCTGACCAGAAGGAAGGAAGGCATGGTGGGCAGGAAAATCAGCAGGGATATGAGAAACTCAAATCCAATAAAAGAGAGAAAACAGAATAAATCACCCGGTATATCCTATAAGCAAAGCTAAGTACTGTATCAGCAAAGTCCGGAAGGGCCCAGTCAAAGAGCAGGGAATGCCAACTGTCTGGGGATGGTGACACCTTACAGAGGGAGTGACTCTTACAGGGAGGGTATGGGCAGAAAAGAGGGAGGAGCCTTTCATGCAGGAAACATCATGAAGGGATTGAGAACAGGCTGGTCACGAAACCTGAGGCGAGAGACAGTTCTGGGTCTCACATACTCAGCAAGGGATTCTGGGTTTCCATCTATGGGAGGCAGTGACAACAGCTGTGGCCAGCCCCCAGGCAACGTGTTAGGGTCCCACGGTACCGGTTGTTTCCTTCAAAAACCCTTGGGGGGTAGGGGTTGGAGCTTGTCCCGGTCTGTTGGGCCAGGAAGTTTAAGAACTGACTCTAGAAAGAATTGAAAAAGAATGCAAGGGAAAAAGGTCCTAGGAAAAAACAAAACTCAATTCAAACAGGCTGAATCCAAAAACAAAACAGCTCCTAGCTTAGCTTGCCCCTTCGGTGCTCCCTTTCCCACACCGGCTCCTTTCTCGGGCAGCCTCTCTCCCTGAGGCACCCACGGCCGCGGGGGCTCCAGCTCACGTCCTACTGATTTAGCAAATCCGGGGGAGCAAGAGCTGCTTTTCCCTGCAAGTTCTCACAGAAGTCTCGAAACGGATGCACGCGTGGGTTTCAGAACAGGTGCCACCATGATTAGCTGGGGCCACGTGCCCTGCTCCACCAGGGCGGGGGATCAGCGTTGTCTACAGCAGCGCTTCGTAACCGTTGCGCCGCAGAAGTTTTGACACATGGCAATACCTGACTACTTAGGGCCACTGACCTCTCTTCCCTCAGACTGTCAAATAAAAAAACGACAACAGTCAACACAGCAGTAGCTGTCCAGTGTGAATGAATCAAAATTATACCTCTTTGGGGTGGGGAGGTGAACATACGATATAGTGTCCAGATGATGTGCTGTAGAATTGATTGGGCACCTGAAAGCTGTGTAATTATGTTAACCAGTGTCACCCCAGCAAACTAAATAGAAAGAAAGAAAGAAAGAAAGAAAGAAAGAAAGAAAGAAAGAAAGAAAGAAAGAAAGAAAGAAAGAAAGAAAGAAAGAAAGAAGAAAGGGAGGGAGGGAGGGAGGGAGGGAGGGAGGGAGGAAGAAAATGACACCTATTTTTTTTGTCAGATCAGCAAAAAGGATACAATATTTTTTGGCGTGCCACAGAACTTTAATAATTGGTTTATGTGCACCATGAGATGGAAAAGGTTGAAAATTGCTGGTCTAAAGCACTGAAGCCCAAGCGTGGAAGGGGTGATGCCCCAAAGGGCAAAGAAGACCCCTTTAAATCAAGTCCAGGCTCTCAGTCTTCGGTCCTGCTTCCCTCCGTCCACCATGCTTCTTAGACTGGACTTCCTCTGTGGTGTATGTTAGGGACACTCAAGGGTTGCAAAGCAACCCAGCTAAAGCTGATTAGATGGTACTTTTTAACATAATCCTAGTTTCTTGCCTATGTCTACTTTCATTTTGAAGACACATAGACCAATGTACCTCCATTTGATTGTACCGATGAAGCATTGCTGAGCCACCAGAAGCAACAAGGTCAGAAAGACTAAATGACTTCTAAGTTGCAGAAAATGACTCATCTCAAAAGAAAAGAAATGTAGCAGAAGACCTGAAAGAATTACCGTATTTTTTTACCGTATTTTTCACTCCATAAGACGCACTTTTTTCTTCCCAAAAGTGAAGGGGAAAATGCCCATGTGTCTTATGGAGCAAAAAATACAGTATTTTATTAAATATTTTAACACACCATTTGGTTCAGAATATTTTTTTTCTTATTTTCCTCCTTAAAACCCTAGGTGTGTCTTATGGTCAGGTGCGTCTTAGGGAGTGAAAAATACGGTACATTTCTCCCTAGCCTTTTCCTGATTTTAAAAGGCTTTTGTAAAATTTCTATTCCGATCCCATCCATTAATTATATTAGTGAGTACTATAGAGTTTGCATCCAAACGTGCGAGAATCCCAGCAGTACATAGGGGGTCTGCCTGAAAAATGCTTACATTGAGAATGTGAAGCATTTAATAAGGTTTTGTATTTTTGTAACATATAATTTTGGAATATTTTACGCCCTATGGCTCTAAAGTTCACATTTTCTTTCCAGTGATGTTGAGCTTTATTATGTGCAATTTAATTAACTTTGGTAAACAAGTTTAATATGTTTTGTCTTTAGTCATAATAGTGTGATTAATGTGCGGTAGACTGTTTAAAGAATAATAATGTTATGTTTTACACTTTAAATATTCATTCACGAGTCTGTTAGTATGCCTTTGCTGAGTATTTAATATGTGTATTAAAAATCTGGTCTTATTTATTCACTTAAGTGAGAGAAAAACTAAAAAGCACCAATTCTGACTCTACCCAAGAATATGTGTACTTTTATCTCTAAGGGTTAGGAAAATCTTTAAATTAGTCATTTTCTCATTGAAAGCTTTTGTCACATTTAAACATGTTCTTCAAATTAAGGCTAACTATATACCATAAGCATTCAAAAATAAAACGGTCATTTCTTTTTAATGAAAAAGGCTAGTTTATATCTTATGTCTGAGTTTTAAGTAGGAATAATATTACAGAAGTATATGACAGACTTCCCCGTTAGTCTCTGTCTCTGCCTAAAAGCATGCCTCTGAACTCACCATCCCCCACTAAAAAAAAAAAAAAGTATATGTTTTCCTTAGCATATATTCCATCACTGTCTGTCATATTCATTCCTTCTAAAAGCAATGTTTAATGTGTTCATGTAGGAAGTTGAAATGATTTGGCCCTCTGCTTTATTTCACTATACTGGCCCCTTGTCACACTATTCATTCTGTCACCTGATTAGGTCAACTGATGGAAGGCCATTTTCCTTTGAAACTGGCTTTTCCCTCATAGAAGGTCCAGGTAGGGATCTAGCCGGAGGATTCTAAACCAAGAGATGGTAATAAAGCTCCTTTCTGTTTGATCAAAAAGCCCACAGAGTTGTGGAATTCAGCTCAGAGGAATAATGTATTTTCCGAAGGTCTCTGTGTCAGAACGTACTGACTGTTTTCCCTGCACTTTGTAGATCTCCAAAAATAATATGGCTCAGTCCCACGTGGAGGAGATGGCTATAGATAGGTATGTCATTCATTCGTTGATGGATTCGTTCATCAAGCTAATGTTTATTGGACTTCTAACTGAGCCAGAGGAACTTGGAAAAGTCCAGAAAGTCTGTCTTTCTACGTTGATGGATTACAATGAATTAACTGCAAACATTCAGGAAGAGATTTACAGTATTAGGGAGAAAGATGGAGGGAATGAGGGCGTTTGGATTTGTGTCTCAAGGCTACTTCCTAGGCAGGTTCTGATACCTCCCCATTTGCTTGCTCATTTATTTGTCATGAGGCTGCCTCACTGTTCCCTATACTGACCTGCAAAATTCTAAAATGAATACACTTACCATTTCTCTGTAACAGGGAATGGGAACATCTTATTGACTGAATAATTTTATTAAGTAACTTCAAAAAGATACATGGTAAAAAAAAATTACCCATTTTCAAAGAATATATGTGAAATTTTCATGAACACAATACCAAACACTATTTATGCTTCGATGCAAAACTTGGAATATTGTAGTATTCAGGTCATTAGAAATATATTGATTTCGCCATCCCTCACCATCCTTTGCATAAAACCCTCGAGACTAGATAACTTTCAGAATTCAGGGATTTTGAGGTACATACTGCGCCAATCTGGTTCACATGTGACGCCCTACCTGACAGTCCTCGTAAAGTCTGGGATAGCACCTCATAATGTTATTAATATATCTTCAGAAAAACATTGACTATTCAAACTGAGTGGCATGAGTAAAGAATATTCAGGTCTAGTTTTTCTGGCCAATAAATTTGCACTAAACATACCCCCCAAAAAAGCATTTCAAAGCTTTTTGGGGTTCAAAATTGTCTCAAAGAGACTGCAGGCTGCTTAGACCATAGCACTGAGCTTTAGTGTCCCATTGGTCAGGCCATCAGATCAACATCAACTTTCAGGGACAGAGCGAGGAAAGCAAAATGAAGCAAAAATGGCTTCTGGTCTTCAAAGAAAGTAGCTGTCATTAAGTGC